>NC_141685.1:88224133-89459133 GCF_964263255.1 Lissotriton vulgaris | reverse complement strand
CCTAGGGAATCAACTGCTCACACATCTATGCACAGAGTTATACACCTCCCAGCCACCCACACACATACTCAGTCTCCCATACAAATACTTAGGCAACCATTCAATAACCCATATAGTTACTGATATAGCTACTGATTTAAACATGCAGCAGTTTACAGAAGAACATAAATAATGATTGCCAAATTAAGACACTTTAATCACTAACCCATGCACTCAGTGAGACACATTTAATCATTCTCTCATACAGTCAGTCATGCACCTACTAAATCCTTCATCCAGACACTTATACATCCACTCATTCTTCAATATGTAAGACATATTTTAACTTTACAGAAACATACAGTCACTGGGTGTTGTCATCAGTGATGTCATCAGTGATGTCATTTGAGATGTCATCAGTGATGTCATCAGTGATGTCACTGACCATGTCATGAATGATGTAATATGTGACATCATTAGCAGTGGATTGCGGGTCCGCGATATATAGTTAGTGCAACTAACTATATATGGAATTTCAATGGTTTTGTGCAAATAAAATAAGGTTTTTTAAATGCTAATCCCTAACTATATATGGTCTACAACCTATGGTTTTTTCAGTGAATATATATATATATATATATATATATATATCTCCAGTCCGCGATCTCCACCACTACTGACCCCTTTCTCCGTCCGAATGCACTGATCCTTTACTTATAATCCAAATTGAAACCAACATATTAGCCCTCTTATTGTGTTTGAATACTACCATTTCTGTTACTAAGTATACAAAGCGATCAATGGAATACTTAAATTCATTCATTTGTTGGACCATATACCAAACTCATTCTTTTACACACCCTGCTACCTCAGTTGTTTGGACCCAGGTCCTCCCTCACCACAACACACCCCCAATTGCATTGCCAGAAGCCCCCCTAATATGTAGCTCTGTCATTTCCTTCGACTTGCTAACGATGCAGTGACCACAGTTCTATATGAACATGGGTAGTGCGACTTCAACGCGAAGGACACTGCCTGTGGGAGAAGCGTACTACCCCTGCCCTTACTTGATATTTGATATTTGATATTTATGTTTTTTTTGTAAAGCGCTTCTATCGCTCCGGGAGGAGCATCTTGGCGCTGCACCCACAGCAGATCTACTTGGATAGCATGGATCAGATGGCTGCGAGAACTGAGGAGTCAGATTGAGAGTAGATGAAGGGCTGGAAAACAGAGTAAACCTGCCTTAGTGTCGTAGGCCTTTGTATTAACAGTTGTATTTGTTGAAGAGGTGTATGACGTCATGTTATTGCTCTTCGCTCCCGGCCTTTCGAATAAGAAAATGCTGATCATTACAGTGCGTACATTACTTGAGGGCCTACTACACCAGCTCATTCGAACTCAGAGTAGGTTCCTGCCTTCCCAAATGGAGCCCTGATCAGTATTCTCTATCCTGACCCCCTGATCCTCCCTCAGCCAGACAGCAGCGATACGGCCCTCTCAGCGCTTGAAAATGTACCATTTGTCCACCCTGTCGACCGAGTCCCCCTTATGATGGCCGTCGATCCCGTACACTCGCCACAGGGTGCTCATTCCGAATTTTGTGCCATACCACTTACAAATGTCACTAGCCGCCACTCTTCAGCCCGCTCCTCCTGCCTGGCATCTGCTAATGTCTGTCCTGACACTTTAACTACATTACACCTCCTTGTAGTGACCTGTAAGGGGGGACAACCCTGTCCATGGAAAGTTACCCAAGCTCTTTTTCTTCTTTTTTTTTGGGGGGGGGCTAGACAGCAGAGATACCTTAACACCTCTGTTAACATACCGTGCTGTAAGAGGGAGTCTGCTTATGCATTATGACTTTCCCCATTCATGCATGGCTGCCTTATTTCTTGACCTACATGCCTTAACGCTATTGTAGCCTAAGTAGCTCCATCCTTAGTAAAAGATATTTGTCTTGCTGAATAACTTTTTATTTTTTTATTATTTATTTATTTTCTTTCGCTGTTTTTTGTACACCGTCCGTTCTGGTGTAGCGGCTTTTTATTTATTTATTTATTTATTTTGCCTAGCATCATACGTTGTTACCCGTGTACGTTATTTTATTGCCCTTGCCAGTGAGCAAGATCATCTCCCCGTGCCTTCATCCCCTTGTCCCTTTACATTTCACCTGTAGTTGTGTGACTTGTGTTCCCACTATCTTTCGGCAGCTTGCACCTCTTTAGTCTCCACATGCACCCAAATGTGCTGCATTATACTGCATAATTATTATTATTTTTTTTTGCTGCATAATTTTTCCACCCTGCCACATACTTTAGCTCAAGCCTTAGTTGCTGCTTATTTATCTTATGCAACTAACCACCATTGACAAAGCCCATAGACCCGACTTCTTGTAAGTATGCTGCTACTTCTTGTGACATTAATATAGGTGCAATGACGGACACAAAATACAAGTCATGCACCACACTAAGCTAAGGACCCTTTTCTTCTTTTTTTTTTGGCACGTAATTTCCGCCACGCCCTCTATTATAATAACAACGCAGCTGGCGTTATCCTTTTAATCCAGTTTTCGCATGCTAAGCAATTTTATTTCTCCCCGACAGAAAGTTTTTATTGTTAATACCCATGTTGCGAGGGACCCTGTGTTACACCTTTGTCTTTAATGCTCTCCCCCAAATGGCCAACATCACATGAATAATTATTACTGACAATGTTCAACTCTGCAAATGAGTCTCGAAAGAATATGGTTGGACAGGCTTGGTATATATCCACCGGGGGAGACAGGTGCCAGGTCATGCCTGGGTGGCGAACCCCTGGGACAACTAGGCCGCCGTTGGGTGGTAGGGCGTGGGACTCATAGGATGCTCTTTCTGTCCCTTTTCTGGAAGCATGTGTGACTTTGTCACCTGTGACCCTTAGCAGGGGCTCGTGCTCACGGGCTGTCTGGCCCTCCTCCCCACTGAAATGGAAGTAGTACTACGCGTCTTTATTTATATAATGCGTCCTGCGGTCCGCGTGAGTACTCATGTAGGGAGCAAATACGAATGCGCCGCCACAAAGGAGTAGAGCATATTTCACCCTCTTTGAGACCCTACATGTTCTGGCGAAACCCGTTCTTTCCGAAGAGGACCCCCTCCTTCTAGTGTTAATGGGCCTATGGGTAGAGAGGTCACAAGTGGATGCAGAAGTATCAGAGGGGGTGGACGTGCTGGTGAAGTGGTGAGACATGAGTAAAGAAGTTCAGTGACGAAACAGACTTGACACTAACTGCTAGATACATGAGGCAATGAATACTTCAGCTTGCCGGCGCAGTCACCGATCTGACCTGGACAAGCAGATCTCAGCAGTGGCAGGCAGCCATTACCCGGTGAGAGCAGCAGTGTCTTCCACCCAGTCAGTGCCAAACAGATAAGGCTACCCCTGGGGGCGATGTTTGAACATGGGTGTTAGGGGGGATATTAGTCTTGTACTCCGAGAAGAGAAAGGGAAAACATATACGCAAAGAAAGGAGAACGGGGGTAAGGACATTGCCTAACTGGTGTTGTATACCTTTCTTTACCCTCCAACACTCCGCACCACATCTCTGTGCACCCGTCAATCCTGAAGGCCCAGCTGCAAGCCCCCTGCAGGACCAGTATTATCCTTCTACCTGTGTTTTTACTCTTTTGTAACATGCATACGTTTCTTTTGTCGTGTAACACATTTTGTTACCTCTCACATTTTATTTCCTTTCGATACTTGCACACTTGCCACCACTGCCTACATAACGTTTGTTCTTGTGTTGAAGTGTCCTCCATTTATTGCAGTATTTTACCTCTACTTGTACTTTGTTCGCTGTTGTAACCTGCACACTTGTCACTTTTTCCTCCTGTAATGTACCGTTTGCTACCTCATGTATTTTGTTTGCTCACAATTGTCACTTTTGCTTCAGGTAACTTAACATTTTCTTTTGTAATTTGTTCACGTGTAATGTTCTCCTCATATATCAGTTCTGTTCCTATTGTAAAGCCTCGGACACCTTCGGGTAAAGTCCGCGCAAGATAAAAACGCATAAACACGTCCCCCACCCACAGGACTGCATCAGCCTCCCAGTGTGTCCTTCATATCACCCGCTTCCCAGGGCCCTCTGCATAATGCGAAGTAGTTGCTCCCTGTATAGCGCCTGTTCCTCCTCCCCCCCCCCGTCACCCGGGGCCCAGCCGTGGGTGTAGCGCTCACCAGAGCGTGGCACTGCAACCCACCACCTCTTCCACATTCCTCAGAAGCCCACCCCGCCCCTTCAACCAGAGACCGAGGAGAACGTTCTTGAGCCCCGTATTCTAGCTCTGCCTGGCCCCATCCACCGCCCTCATTCCCACAGTCATCCATCATTTGCCCCGTGTATATATTATTGACTCCGTAGATGCCCGTAGCCTCGGCCTGTAGCACACGTGCTGACCACCGCCTGCCCCAGTCACTGCTTACGACCAGACAGACAGACAGCCCTCCCCCCTGGGCCCCAGTCCTCGCTTGTGTGCGGGACCAGACAGACCTCCCCCCTGGGCCCCAGTCCTCGCTTGTGTGCGGGACCAGACAGACCTCCCCCCTGGGCCCCAGTCCTCGCGTGTGTGTGGGACCAGACAGACAGCCCTCCCCCCTGGGCCCCAGTCCTCGCTTGTGTGCGGGACCAGACAGACCTCCCCCCTGCGCCCCAGTCCTCGCGTGTGTGTGTGGGACCAGACAGACAGCCCTCCCCCCTGGGCCCCAGTCCTCGCGTGTGTGCGGGACCAGACAGACAGACAGCCCTCCCCCCTGGGCCCCAGTCCTCGCGTGTGTGCAGGACCAGACAGACAGCCCTCCCCCATGTGGTGCGTCACCCTTTCCTCCCTCTCTTTAACCACTATTGCGCTCCCTTTCCGGCCGAGCTGTGTCCCACTGCCCCCGTGGGCCCCTTCTTCGTGCCATTATCATAAATGCCACCAACACACGCTTCCTGCAAACAATCCTTCCGACTCTCACTTTGACTTACTACCTGGGCACACCATTATCATGGTGAAGCAACAACCCATTCTCCCACCTGCAACCTTTGTAGGGTATTTATGCCCGGAATATAGGACAATACCATCATGCTCTTGGCATTGACGCTAGAGGTCTCTATATGTATGGCTCCGTGGGTGACTTTCCCCGCCATTTCCTCTGGTTGACTTCTCTGGCGCCCCCGCACAGAAGGCCCTATTCACAAAAACACCCCGAGCCAGCCGAACCGGGATGTCCGCGACCCTCGCCCGCATTCCGCGTCCCTCGCCCGCATTCCGCGTCCCTCGCCCGCATTCCGCGTCCCTCGCCCGCATTCTGCGTCCCTCGCCCGCATTCACCACCCCTCGCCCGCATTCCCCACCCCTCGCCCGCATTCCCCGCCCTCGGGAACCCAAATGCTTTCACCCGCGGACCAACAAGCGGCCACATCAACCCGGCAGCCCGGCAGCCCCCCACAGCCCCCGGGTCTCCTTGCATCGCTGCGCCCCCGTCCGCCTCTAAGCTGCAGTTGTCTCCGCCACCCCCAGGTGCTCAGTGGCCCCCAATGCCCGCGCCTCGAGGGCCCCCCGCATATCACTCCGGAGCGGCGGGGGCGCTCTGGGGCCCGGGCACAGGGCGCACTCACGGTCCTCGCGGAGCCCCCAGAGCCGGCCGCGGGCTGTGCAGGCCGCGCCATGAACGTCCGCCTGAGAAGCGCCCGCATCCTCTCCTCGTGTGCGGGCTCGAGCCGCCGACGCGCTCTGTGAGGGAATGAAGAGAGGGCCTCGCAGCGCCGCACCAGGGACACCGGCGCCCCCCCGACCCCGGGCACCAGTCACTTCCGCCTCCAAGCTCGCAGTTGTCTCCGCCACCCCCAGGTGCTCAGTGGCCCCCAATGCCCGCGCCCCGAGGGCCCTCCGCATATCACTCCGGCGCGGCGGGGGCGCTCTGGGGCCCGGGCACAGGGCGCACTCACGGTCCTCGCGGAGCCCCCCGAGCCGGCCGCGGGCTCTGCAGGCCGCGCCATGAACGTCCGCCTGGGAAGCGCCCCGCATCCTCTCCTCCTGTGCGGGCTCGAGCCGCCGACGCGCTCTGTGAGGGAATGAAGAGAGGGCCTCGCAGCGCCGCACCAGGGACACCGGCGCCCCCCCGACCCCGGGCACCAGTCACTTCCGCCTCCAAGCTCGCAGTTGTCTCCGCCACCCCCAGGTGCTCAGTGGCCCCCAATGCCCGCGCCTCGAGGGCCCCCCGCATATCACTCCGGAGCGGCGGGGGCGCTCTGGGGCCCGGGCACAGGGCGCACTCACGGTCCTCGCGGAGCCCCCAGAGCCGGCCGCGGGCTGTGCAGGCCGCGCCATGAACGTCCGCCTGAGAAGCGCCCGCATCCTCTCCTCGTGTGCGGGCTCGAGCCGCCGACGCGCTCTGTGAGGGAATGAAGAGAGGGCCTCGCAGCGCCGCACCAGGGACACCAGCGCCCCCCCGACCCCGGGCACCAGTCACTTCCGCCTCCAAGCTCGCAGTTGTCTCTGCCACCCCCAGGTGCTCAGTGGCCCCCAATGCCCGCGCCCCGAGGGCCCTCCGCATATCACTCCGGCGCGGCGGGGGCGCTCTGGGGCCCGGGCACAGGGCGCACTCACGGTCCTCGCGGAGCCCCCAGAGCCGGCCGCGGGCTCTGCAGGCCGCGCCATGAACGTCCGCCTGGGAAGCGCCCCGCATCCTCTCCTCCTGTGCGGGCTCGAGCCGCCGACGCGCTCTGTGAGGGAATGAAGAGAGGGCCTCGCAGCGCCGCACCAGGGACACCGGCGCCCCCCCGACCCCGGGCACCAGTCACTTCCGCCTCCAAGCTCGCAGTTGTCTCCGCCACCCCCAGGTGCTCAGTGGCCCCCAATGCCCGCGCCTCGAGGGCCCCCCGCATATCACTCCGGAGCGGCGGGGGCGCTCTGGGGCCCGGGCACAGGGCGCACTCACGGTCCTCGCGGAGCCCCCAGAGCCGGCCGCGGGCTGTGCAGGCCGCGCCATGAACGTCCGCCTGAGAAGCGCCCGCATCCTCTCCTCGTGTGCGGGCTCGAGCCGCCGACGCGCTCTGTGAGGGAATGAAGAGAGGGCCTCGCAGCGCCGCACCAGGGACACCAGCGCCCCCCCGACCCCGGGCACCAGTCACTTCCGCCTCCAAGCTCGCAGTTGTCTCTGCCACCCCCAGGTGCTCAGTGGCCCCCAATGCCCGCGCCCCGAGGGCCCTCCGCATATCACTCCGGCGCGGCGGGGGCGCTCTGGGGCCCGGGCACAGGGCGCACTCACGGTCCTCGCGGAGCCCCCAGAGCCGGCCGCGGGCTCTGCAGGCCGCGCCATGAACGTCCGCCTGGGAAGCGCCCCGCATCCTCTCCTCCTGTGCGGGCTCGAGCCGCCGACGCGCTCTGTGAGGGAATGAAGAGAGGGCCTCGCAGCGCCGCGCCAGGGACACCGGCGCCCCCCGACCCCGAGCACCAGTCACTGCAAGAGCGGAGGACGGACTGCCCTCCCCGCCCGTCCCGCGCTGACCCCCTCGCTGCAGGCCCTCGGTACCCCCGCTCCGTCAGCCTGCTCTAGCTGCTCTTCTATTCTCGCTCCCCTGTTGAAGGGCGCCTCCCCCCGGATATTCACACTTCCAACCAATCACGGAGCTTCTTTCAGAGAAACCCTACAAAAATTAACACAACTTCCGCTTCTCACGGCCACTCGAAGTGCGCGTGAACCGCGGACAATTGGAAAATCATCTTTAGAAAGAATATTCATCTCTCCGCCAATGACAAAAACAATATAACTTACTACTGTTAGAGTGACTTTATATCAGTGACGTGCAAGTCACTTTCATTAATCCCTAAGAGTGCACAGCTACAGGCGCTCCTTCTCCTATTAAACAAACGCCTGTGTCGCCTGTACTGATGAATCGGGTGTTTGCCGCAGAGGCTTCTGGGTATGCAAATGAATGTAGCTGGCCACACCCCATCCAGTGACAGCAAGGCTCCTGCAGCAGCCCCATGGTGACTTGTGCTCTGGATCCAGGCTGAGAAGAATCTCAAAATCCAGTAATAATCACACAGGCAACATTTGAGGATAGGGAGGGGGAGATTTAAAATAGAAAATCAGGAAAATGAAAATCCCCCATTGACTTCTGTTGTAGAAAACATAGCTGCCAAGGTTTAAGACTGCGATGTGTGACATTTTCATAATTTCAGTGAAATTATGAGTGACATTCAATGAATACCAGTGACACTTTCTTAGTTGCAAAATCAAGCTACAAACTCAAGCAATGAAAATTAACTCTTTAATGTTGCTGGAGAGTCTATTGCTTAGTATTTACATTTAAGTAACATTGCTTGCAGGCATATATTGGACAGGCCTCGTGGCCGGCCCGTCCCCTCCCCGCATGGCGGGTCACGGACCCCTGCCCCTCCTGTTCCCTGGACAAGAACCACCCCTGCAACCTGCCGGGGCAACCCCCGGCCCTTCCCCGACGGAACCCTGGCTCCTGAACACCACCGCATCGGCTGGCCCGGGTCCCTTCCAGAACCCCGGTCTCCGGCCCAGCCGCCATTTTGGACACTACACGACCAGGCCTCGTGGCCTCGGGTCGACCTCGGCCTCGGGCCCAGCCAGGCCCTGACATCGAGGCACCACCATCCACCCAGGGGGTAGAGAGACCACTTGGCGAGTCAATGGAAGAAGGAGTGTCGATGGCTCCCCTCCGCCAGGTGTTGATGGCCCCCAGCCTCCCCGGGCGCTGGATCCACCCCCCTGCTGGGTGTCTGGACTCCCTCATCCAGGACCTCCCGACCTCCAAGTGCGAGGGTCCGGACATCAAAGGGCGCCAGACCTATAACTGGGGCAGCTCCAGAGCAGGAAAGCAGTTGTATCCTGGAGTCGAGAGACACCGAGACGAACTCATCCTTGGAGGCCTGCTGGCGCTGCCGCGGCTCCTCTTCGTGAACCACCTTTGAAGGCCTGCTGGCGCTGCCGCGGCTCCTCCTCGTCGTGAACCATTTTCAAGGCCTGCTGGCTCTGCCGCGGCTCCTCCTCGTTGTGAACCATTTTCAAGGCCTGCTGGCGCTGCCGCGGCCCTCCTCGTCGTGAACCATCTCCAAGGCCTGCTGGCGCTGCCGCGGCCCTCCTCGTCGTGAACCATCTTCAAGGCCTGCTGGCGCTGCCGCGGCCCTCGTCGTCGTGAACCATCTTCAAGGCCTGCTGGCACTGCCGCGGCCCTCCTCCTCGTGAACCATCTACAAGGCCTGCTGGCGCTGCCGCGGCCCCTCCTTGCGAACCCTCCAGCTCGAGGATTGTGAGCTCCACCTTTTGCTGCTTCTGTACCGGACCGGTACTCAGACTGTCCTGCTACCCCTTTTCCCCAAAGAGACTAGAATTGACGGGATCCTCGTATCCTGGTCCTACTGTACCGCTCATCACCTTGCCTAAAGATATATATAAAAGTGTGCAGAACTTATCCTTGTGTGGTGTCTATCTGTGGGGGGAGGAGTTACTTGTCTGTACGATTACCGGAGAGGGCCCTAGCTGGAGGCCTCTCCCCCTGTACTCGGCCGACCCTCCGGGTCTCCGTCTAACATTGGTGGCCAGCGGCGCGATCCGAGCCGACGCATAATTGTACAGAGAGTAACTCACCCCACGACACACAGCCACCACGACGACAAAGGAGAGTGGAACAACAGAAAAATTTCTGATGGAAAAGCTGGAAGAGTACAGCCACAAAGAACTAAAGCAATTCTGCATAGAACTGGGCATTGCTACCACGGGACTGAGCACGAAAGATGACCTCAAGCACGCCTTAGAATCTTGGATGGAGACGGAAACATCCCCACTCCAAAATCAAAGCCTCGAGACCACCGAAACCAGTACCACCCCTGTGGACGAAAGAAGATCGGGCCTCTCGTCCGAAGAGGCCCGAGAACGGGAGAAAAGCCGGCTCCACGAATTGGAGCTGGCTCGACTCCGCTTAGATGGAGAACTCAAATTGGCAGAACAAAAAATAACCCTCGAACACTTGCGGCTCAGGGAAGAACGAGAAGAGAAAAAGAGCCAGAGGGAGCTGGAAGAAAAAACACTAGCATACGAGCATGAGCTCTCTCTCCCACTCTCTCCTGAGGCGGAAGCCGGGAGATTTTATGCTCATTTTCACTTGTATTTACATGTATTCACCGTGATTGTTTTTATACTGAGTCACTTGCTTCGCTATCCGCGCCCTACCGCCCAGCAGATTGACTGCTGATGCGGACAGGGTTGCCATAGCAACACCGCCCTTCGGCCACAGGCCACGCCCATCAGAGCTGACCACGCCCACCGCCAGCCTCTTAAATACGATCGCGCTGCTCACTAGCGCTGTTGCCCTGACTCTCTCCTGAGGCGGAAGCCGGGAGATTTTATGCTCATTTTCACTTGTATTTACATGTATTCACTGTGATTGTTTTTATACTGAGTCACTTGCTTCGCTATCCGTGCCCTACCGCCCAGCAGATTGATTGCTGATGCGGACAGGGTTGCCATAGCAACGCCGCCCTTCGGCCACAGGCCACGCCCATCAGAGCTGACCACGCCCACCGCCAGCCTCTTAAATACGATCGCGCTGCTCACTAGCGCTGTTGCCCTGACTCTCTCCTGAGGCGGAAGTCGGGAGATTTTATGCTCATTTTCACTTGTATTTACATGTATTCACCGTGATTGTTTTTATACTGAGTCACTTGCTTCGCTATCCGCGCCCTACCGCCCAGCAGATTGATTGCTGATGCGGACAGGGTTGCCATAGCAACGCCGCCCTTCGGCCACAGGCCACGCCCATCAGAGCTGACCACGCCCACCGCTACCCTACCCCACCACTATTTACATGTACAGGAACCGGAAGCGCAGTGGACGAGCGCAGCGGGCGCGACGATTGCGCTCCAAAGGCGCGCATAAGGCAAGCTCGTCTGCGCTCGTCCGCCCCGAGGCCGGGCCTAGGGCCACCCCCCCTGTGCCACCGCAACCCCGGCCCGCCACCAACCTATCACCACTAACTTACTCCTCTGCTGAACTCCTTAGTATCAAACCTAAAGCAGAGACAGCCCACTCTCTACCTCACTTCAACTATAACAACCCTTGTATAGGACCGCTTAAATGTGCCACTTGCACTGAGACTTTGCCTGCTCATCCCATAACCCCTCCCCTTTTAGTGTCAGCAGCACTCATAAATGTACGCTCCCTGCCAAGACATGAACTTGAAATCGACGATTTCATAGACTCACATAAATTAGACATATTATTTATCACTGAGACATGGGGAGACAAATCCTCTGGCCCTGACTTCAGAGATGCTACGCCTAATAACTACTGTGTATGCAAGCTAGACAGACGTATAAGAAAAGGCGGAGGAATAGCGATCATTTATAAAGACCACCTTAAACTAACTACAACAGAGACAACCTTCTCTGAGTGCGAGGCTCTCCTTTTTACTATATGCCTCTCCAGCAAAACAACATTTAAAGGCATGTTAATCTACCGTCCCCCAGGATCCAGATCTAAATTTCTCTCGCTCTTAGATAACATCATCGAGACGTCAATTGGATCCCCACACTTTACCATCTTGGGTGATTTCAATTTTCATCTTGAAGCTCTGGATGACCCCGATACTGCAACAATACTCGGTGACCTAGAGGCAGCTGGTCTCCTACAAATTGTTAAACAACCCACCCATAGAGCAGGACACACTCTGGACGGACTTTTTACCAACAACCCTAAGATCTCTATCACTAGGGTTATCCCTCTAGTTTGGACAGATCACTCTGCAATATGCTTCTCCATTCCCACCAACCCCGGTCCCCCCCGACACTTTCTCAGTCTACCAATTTCAGAGACTGGAAAAACATTAATCTCGACCATCTCACTCAGATGATGCGAGACAGCCCCATGCCAAACGAACAGGATCCCATAGCAGCTTCGGCTACTTACCTGGAGAATCTGAATGAAGCATGTAACAAGCTAGCTCCCACAAAAACCTCTCACCGGAATAGAAAATTTCCCTCAGCCCCTTGGTTCTCCGAGTCGCTCCCACTACAGCGACAATACTGTAGAAATTTAGAAAGGCAGTGGCGTCGCCACTTCAATAACACTGACAAGATTACCTACAAAAACGCCCTTTCCAACTACAAAAAACTCATAACAGCTGAGAAAACCACCTATTACACCAACCAAATTAATCAGGCCAAAAACTCAACAGGGAAACTATTCCAGGTGGTAACATACCTGTCCAATCCTCCTGCACCCCGTTCAGAAGGATCTCAGGCCCTCTCGGACGCATTGGCCAAATTCTTTGAAGATAAGGTCAGAGCCATTTTTTCCACTTTCCCGCCTGACCCTTCTCTAACTTCCATCGTGCAATCTACCGCCGATAATGCCCCAGAATTTGCAGCCTTTGAAAACACCACGCAAGAAATCATTCAACCCTTGATCGCCCGAACCAAATCTGGTTCACCTTTCGATCTTTGCCCTCCAGGCGTTCTTAATCTTATCCCTGACGCTATTGCCCCGTCACTAACTACCATTTGTAACGCAATGTTTACATCCGGCACCTACCCCTCGGTTTGGAAGGAATCTATTATCAAACCTCTACTAAAAAAGCCCAGCCTAAACCCTCTCCTTCCTGCCAGCTACAGGCCCATCGCATGCCTCCCATTCCCTGCTAAGATTTTTGAAAAAATCATGAACTCTCAGCTGTCAACCTATATTCACAACAACAACCTACTGGATGACTAGGGGTGGGCGGCCAGCTACGCTCCGTGCACGGAGTGTGCGTAGTGCCGCCTACTCCGCATTTTGCGTAGCGGGCGTAGCCAGGCGGCACTATGCACGCTCCGCAGACGGAGCGTAGCTGGCCGCCACCCGCCTCCCTCCCGCCCTCCTTAAATACTTTAAATTAAAAGTTTAAATTAGTTAAAAGGCACTTACCTTGCCCTGTGCTGCCCGCCGCGTCCCCGGGGCTCGCTATCTTCATTCTGCCGTCTTGTGTACTAATGCGCATGCGCGGGCGGCCGCGCATGCACATTTCTCACGAGAAAATGCGCATGCGCGGCCGCCCGCGCATGCGCATTAGTAAACAAGACGGCAGCAATGAAGATAGCGAGCCCCGGGGACGCGGCGGGCAGCGGCGGGCAAGGTAAGTGCCTTTTAATTATTTTACCCTTTTAATTTAACGTATTTAGGGAGGGCGGGAGGGAGGCCTGTGGTGCGTAGTGGGGCTACGCGGAGTGCGGAGGTGGGCGTAGTTTCTCTCCCACTTCACGTAGCTCCGCGAAGCCCCACTACGCCCACTACGCCCAGGGCTATGGATGACACCCAGTTTGGGTTCCGACAGGGCCACGGAACTGAGACTGCGCTCTTAAAAGCAGCGGACGAGATACGGTCCACAATGGACAACGGAGGAGCCGCAATCCTGATACTTTTAGATCTGTCCGCAGCCTTCGACACGGTCGATCATGCCACTCTGATCGACCGTGTCGCGGCCATAGGAATAAAAGACAAAGCTAAGGATCTTCTCGCCTCATTTCTGTCCAACCGCCCACAAACGGTGAAGCTAGGCCATTACACCTCCCAGACCTTTTCCCTGCCTTGTGGAGTACCACAGGGATCCTCGCTAAGCCCGACACTATTCAATATATATGTGTCCGACTTAGCGAGGGTCATCAAATCCCACGGAATCTCCCTCACTACATACGCCGACGACACCCAACTGGTGTTGTCCGTATACGACGATGGCACCTCTGTAGCTGCTAATTTCCAAATTGGAATGAAGGCAATAAGCTCCTGGATGTCATCCAACTGTCTTAAACTAAATTCTGATAAAACAGAAGTGATGACATTCGGGAGATTGCCAACAACCTGGTCCCCTCAATGGTGGCCCCATCAGATGGGACAACCTCCAGAACCAGTAAATAAGGTACGAAACCTAGGTGTTATCTTTGATAACAAGATGTCCTTCCAGCAGCATGCCAACTCGGTGGTTTCATCTTCCTTCCACATATTAAAAAGGATCAAAAAATTAATCCCGTACCTACCATCATCCGCAGGCAAAACCTTAGTCAGCACGTTAGTCTTTTCCAAAACTGACTATTGTAATGCCTTGCTACTAAACGCACAACAAAAGGTCCTTAACAAATTACAGACAGTGCAAAATGCAGCGGCCAGGACTCTGTTATCCATTCCCAAATTTGCATCTGTCTCCCCCTACATCCGACAGCTACATTGGCTGCCGGTGAGGAGCCGCATTAAATTCAAAGCTTTATGCATAGCTTACAAAGCTATCCATAACCACGGCCCTCTATTCCTAAGACAAGCCTTCCGCCCGCTCGAACACCCAAGAACATTACGTTCATCCTCGGCTCATCTGCTAAGAGTCCCTCGCACAAGAAGGGCCAACTGGGGCGACAAACGTTTTTCTGTTGCCACTGCCAAATTATGGAACACGCTCCCTCTCCACATCAAATGTGCCCCAACTCTGCTCAACTTCAGAAAAAAACGGAAAACTTGGTTGTTCCCAGCCTAATTCCCCCCCTATCCGCCAGAGAGTTCTGCAACTTTAGCGCCGAGACACCCTTGGGTATTTGCGCGCTCTAAAAATCGCCAAATAAAATAAAAAAAAATAAAATAAAAATGCCCTGTATGTGGGTATCCCAGACTACCAAATAAAAAGATTGCAGCTGGTTCAGAATCAGGCGGCCCGCCTGATTTACCATCAACCCAAGCATCATCACGTCCGCCCACTGCTCAAAGCCTTGCATTGGCTCCCGGTTTCTGAGCGTTGCAAATTTAAATTGGGCTGTCTAACTTACAAATCTTTGGCCGGTCTGGGCCCCTCTTTTATTTCTTCTCTTTTGCTCCCCTACCTTCCTACGCGACATCTTCGCTCTTCTCATCTGGCTCTCCTTCAAATTCCGAGGTTTAAACGCAAGAAACACGGGGGCCTTAGATTCTCGTTTCTGGCTCCTTCGTTTTGGAACTCACTCCCAGCAGAACTCAGGCTTTCTCTGTCCTACCCTCACTTTAGATCCCTTCTTAAAACTCACCTGTTCTGCAGTATCTACACTTAACACTCCTTACACTTTTCTCTTCCTGCTGCTCTTCCGCCCCAGCGCCAAGAAACCGTCCGGTAAAAGTTGCGCTTTACAAGTAATTTTTACATTACATTACATTACATTACAATGAGAACTCCCAAATGTCGCATGTACACAGAAGGTTGAGGAAGATCACCCATTTCACACGGCCAATGCTGGGGGCCCCAAAGAGTTTAATTTTTACTCAAAATAAGGACCTCAGTTTTTTCACTGTTTAATTTAAGAAGATTGGCTTGCATCCAAGATGCAATGTTCCTCATAGCAGTCTGAAGAACTGAGGGTCCAAACGTCTTTTCCGTATAAAGGGAAAAGATGATCTGGGTATCATCAGCATAAGAGAAAAGGCACAACCCCACCTCCTCTGCTATTGTTGCCAGAGGTTTAAAATACAGATTAAATAGAAGAGGGCTTAAGATAGAGCCCTGGGGTACCCCATAAAAAGAGGAATGAGTTTTAAAAGTGTCTCTAGCTGAGAAAACTTGAAAAGTCCATTTGGCTAGAAAAGATGAAAGCCAGTCAAGTGCACAGCCAGTAATGCCAATGGATTGCAAAGATTTAATTAACACAATATGGGACACTGTGTCAAATGCAACACGCAGGTCAAGCAATATAAGGGCCATGGTGTCCCCAGAATCCAGTCACTGCTGTATCATTTCTGATACTCCAAGCAGAG
This sequence comes from Lissotriton vulgaris, assembly GCF_964263255.1. NCBI lineage: Eukaryota > Metazoa > Chordata > Amphibia > Caudata > Salamandridae > Lissotriton > Lissotriton vulgaris. The sequence continues at coordinate 89,443,356 of NC_141685.1, read as the reverse complement.
TTGTCTCAGTGGAATAACCGGCTCTAAATCCGGACTGAGAGGAGTGTAGAAAGTTAGTAGATTCAACAAATTGAGTTAGTTGCTGGTTAACATGCTTTTCAAGGATTTTGGAATAGGTAGGAAGCAAAGAAATAAACCTAAAATTAGATGGCTGAGATGAATCAGCATTGGCCTTTTTTAAAAGAGGAAGGACCTTTGCATGTTTCCAGACTGAGGGTACAGTAGCTTCTTGGATAGAGGCATTTGGCAGCTGCATAATTAACATCAAAGAAGATGATTCCAACTGCTGCAGCAAGGATACAAGAATGAGATCACATGGGGAGCGAGGTGTAATACTATTTAAAATCTTTTTTAAAGAATTACTGTCAAAAGGTATCCAAGATTTCAGTCTAATGGAGTCCTTCACCCTGTAATCAGACTCAGACGTGAAGGGCGACATAACAGATGCCACTAGCTGAGTATGTTGTAATACAGAGTGTATTTGCTCTACTTTATCCACAAAGTAGTTAGCAAGGCTGTCGCATCGTTGCCCATTTAAGGTAGGTGTCATTGACTGTGTATCAGAGCCAGCAAGTTTTTTTTACCATAGCAAACAGGGTACGCAAACAATTTTTGCCATTAGAAATAGTGGAGGAAACATATTCCTTCCTTGCTAATTTACAAAGAGTTTGGTAGTATTTTAGACCTTGTTTATATTTAGATTTAGAGACCTGCATATATTTCTTCCTTCAGCTCCTTTCCAGAGCTTTACATTTGTGTTTTCCTGTTTTTAATTGCTCTGTAAACCAGGGGGCAGGAGGACGGTGTTTATGTTTTTTTTATAGATAGTGGAAGACAGTACTCAACTGCGTTAAAAATCCAATCTTGTATTACACTCAATGAATTTATTTTATTTATTTATTTATTTATTATGTCGATTTTTAGAGCGCGCAAATACCCGAGGGTGTCTCGGCGCTGTTATCACAGAACTCTCTGTCGGAGAAGGGGAGTTTAGGCTTGGAACAACCATGTTTTCAGTTTTTTTCTGAAATTGAGCAGAGTTGGTGCACATTTGATGTGGAGAGGGAGTGTGTTCCACAATCTGGCTGTGGCAACGGTGAAGCGTTTGTCTCCCCAGTTAGCCCTTCTTGTGCGGGGGACTGTTAGCAGGTGGGCCGAGGATGAACGCAATGTTCCTTGCTGTTCGAGCGGGCGGAAGGCTTGTTTTAGGAATAGGGGGCCATGATTGTGGATCGCTTTGTAAGCTATACATAAGGCTTTAAATTTGATGCGGCTCCTCACCGGCAGCCAATGTAGCTGTTGGATGTAGGGGGAGACAGATGCAAATTTGGGAATGGGTAGCAGGGTCCTGGCTGCTGCATTCTGTACAGTCTGTAGTTTGTTGAGGACCTTTTGTTGTGCGTTTAGAAGCAAGGCATGACAATAGTCCATTTTGGAAAAGACTAATGTGCTGACTAAAGTTTTGCCTGCAGAAGATGGTAAATAAGGAATGAGTTTTTTGATCTTTTTTAAGGTGTGGAAGGAGGATGAAACCACTGAATTGGCATGCTGCTGGAAGGACAATTTGTTGTCAAAGATAACCCCCAAATATCGTACCTTGACTACTGGTTCTGGAGGTTGTCCCATTTGTTGGGGCCACCATTGTGGAGACCAGATTGGTTGTAGTCTCCCGAATGTCATCACTTCTGTTTTATCAGAATTTAGCTTGAGGCAGTTTGATGACATCCAGGAGCTTATTGCCTTCATACCAGATTGGAAGTTTGCAGCTACTGTTTGGCCATCATCGTATACGGACAACACCAGTTGTGTGTCGTCTGCGTATGTGGTGAGAGAGATTCCGTGGGATTTGATGACCCTCGCTAAGTCCGACACATATATATTGAACAGTGTCGGGCTTAGCGAGGATCCCTGTGGTACACCGCAAGGCAAGGAGAAGGCCTGGGAGGTGTATTGTCCCAACTTCACCGTTTGTGGGCGGTTGGACAAGAATGAGGCGAGAAGCTCCTTAGCCTTGTCCCTTATTCCTATAGCCGCGACACGGTCGATCAGTGTGGTGTGATCGACCGTGTCGAAGGCTGCGGACAGATCTAAATGTATGAGGATTGCGGCTCCTCCATTATCCATAGTGGATCGTATCTCGTCCGCAGCTTTCAGGAGTGCTGTCTCCGTGCCGTGTCCCTGACGGAACCCGAACTGGGTATCATCCAATAGGAGGTTGTTGTGGATGTATGTTGACAATTGCTGGTTCATGATCTTTTCAAAGATTTTGGCCGGAAAAGGGAGGCATGCAATAGGCCTGTAGCTGGCTGGAAGAGCAGGGTCTAGACTGGGTTTTTTGAGTAACGGTTTAATAATGGCTTCCTTCCATACCGAAGGGTAGGTGCCGGATGTGAACATTGCGTTGCATATAGTGGTTAGTGACGGAGCAACGGCTTCTGAGACGAGGTTGAGAACGGCAGGAGGGCATGGGTCAAGCGGTGATCCGGATTTGGTTCGGGCGATCAGGGGTTGAACAGTTTCTTTCGTGGTGTTTTGGAAGGCTGCAAATTGTGGAGTATTATTGACAATGGAGTGCTCGGTATAGGATAAGAAAGGGTCAGGCGAGAAAGTGGAAAAGATGGCTCTGACCTTATCTTCGAAAAATGTGGCCAGTGCATCTGAAATGGCCTGGGATCCCTCTGAGGAAGGTGGCAGAGGATTGGACAGGTATGTTACCACCTGGAACAGTTTTCCTGATGAGTGTTTGGCCTGATTTATTTGATTGGTGTAGTAGGTGGTTTTCTCGGATGTAATGAGTTTTTTGTAATTAGAGAGGGCGTTTTTATAGATACTCTTGTCCGGGTTATTATAATGTCGGCGCCACTGCCTTTCTAAGTTTCTGCAATATTGACGCTGTAATCTGAGGGATTCAGAGAACCAGGGGGCAGATGGAAGCTTTCTGTTCCTGTGAGAGGTTTTTGTGGGAGCTAGCTCGTTACAAGCTTCGTTCAGATTCTCCAGGTAAGTAGCTGAAGCAGCTACGGGGTCCTGATTGTTTAGCGGAGGGCTGTCATGTATGATCTGAGTAAGCTGGTTGAGATTAATGTTCTTCCAGTCTCTGAACTTCGTTGATCCAGAATTTGTCTGGGAGGGTGGGCAAGGATTAATGGGAACTGAAAAGCATACTGCAGAATGGCCTGTCCAAATTAGAGGGATGACCTTAGTGATTGCGATGTCTCTGTTGTTGGTAAAGAGGCCGTCTAGGGTGTGCCCTGCTAAATGGGTGGGAGGTTTAACAATTTGCAGAAGGCCTACTGTCTCTAAGTCACCAAGTATTGTTCCTGTATCAGGGTCTTCAGGAGATTCAAGATGAAAATTGAAGTCACCCAAAACGGTAAAGTGTTGGGATCCAATAGACATCTCGATGATTTTGTCTAAGCTTGAGAGAAATTTTGATCTGGATCCTGGGGGTCGGTAGATTAGCAAACCTCTAAAGGTAGTTTTACTGGAGATGCATATGGCAAAAAGGAGAGCCTCGCACTCAGAGAGAGTTGTCTCTGATGTTGTTAGTTTTAGGTGTTCTTTGTGTATAATTGCTATTCCTCCGTCTTTTCTTAATGGTCTATCTAGCTTGCTTACACAATAGTTGTTGGGCATGGCGTCTCTGAAGTCAGGTCCAGAGGATTCGTCTCCCCATGTCTCGGTAATAAATAATATATCCAGATCATGGGAGTCAATGAACTCGGCGATTTCAAATTTGTGCTTAGGTAAGGAACGTACGTTTATTAGGGCTGCAGACACTGTAGGTGGGGAGGTAGTAGGGTCTGTAGGCGGCGTCTTCGTGCATGTGGGACATTTAAGCGGTCCGATGCAAGAGTTGTAGTTAAGGAGGGGTAAGGGATGGGCTTTCTCGGTGTATGGTTTATAACTGAGGAGTTCTGCGGAGGAGTAGGATAGCAGTGGGGAGTTGGTGATGGGCCGGGGACCAGGCGGAGCAGGGGGGGTGGCCCTAGGCCACCCCTCGGCGCGGACGAGCGCAGACGAGCTTGCCTTATGCGCGCCTTTGGCGCGCAATCGTCGCGCCCGCTGCGCTCGTCCGCTGCGCTTCCGGTTCCTGTGCATGTAAAATAGTATTGGATTGGATAGTAGAGGGTGTGCTCAGCTTCAATGGGGGTGTCCTGTGGCCGAGGGCGGCGTTGCTGTGGCAACCCTCTCCGCAACAGCAATGGATCTGCTGGGCGGTCGGGTGCGATCAGCGAAGCGAGCGCTTCAGAGTCAATTCAGGTGACAGTAAATTACAGTTTTAAAAACACAACGTGCTAGTGAGCTAAAATCTCCCGGCTTCCGCCTCAGGAGAGAGTCTGTGACAACAGCGCCAGTAGGCAGCGCGAATCAATTTAAAGGCTGGCTTGTGGGCGTGCTCAGCTTCGATAGGCGGGTCCTGTGGCCGAGGGCGGCGTTGCTGTGGCAACCCTCTCCGCAACAGCAATGGATCTGCTGGGCGGTCGGGTGCGATCAGTGGTTGACATATGCTCAATGATAGGGGCACTATCAACGAGAGTCTTATTAACACCTTCAATGCTAAGGGAATTCCCCTGCTGTGCTGACTATTGAACATCTCCATTATTCATGACGAGCTGGGCTCGTCATCAGCGCAGGAGCAGTGCACTGCATGACGAGCCCAGCTCGTCATGAGCGTCGAAGGCGTTAAAGACATCCATATCCAATTTACTCTATTTTTTTTACACCAAATTTGCGCTTGTAAGCCCTAAGGGTGAGGTCAGCATTGCGCAACTTCTTTAATACTGCACCCAGCCTCCCATTATGCCCCTCAAAATCCACACCAAAGAGGAGTACATCATCTTGGTATACCTTGACACCCTGAAGGCCTCCAAGAATGCCCTCCATCACCCTCTGAAAAAATGAGACTGCAGAAATCAGTCCGAAAGGCATTCTTAGAACTCTAAAGGTACCAAAGGGTGTTACACAGAAGATAAGGTCCTGGGAAGAGGAGTGAATATTCTGAATGTTCTGAAGAGGAGTGAAGGCTGGCGTGGTGATAGGCGGAGGTCAAGTCCAAGGAAGAAAAATGCCTTGCCCCCTCAAGAGAACACAGCATTTTAGTTATGTTGGGTAAAGGGTAATGATCAACAATAACTGAGTTGTTGAGCTCCCTCGAGCTGACACAGAGCCTGGCCTCCCCATTGGCTTTGCGGGTCATAACAACAGGAGAGAGCAACTCCGTTGCTTCAACTTCTCAAATGATGCACTTGGATAAGAGATTGTCTAATTCAACTTTTATGCTCTCCCTTACTTTCACAGGTGCATTCCTGACATTAACTGTTTTTGGTGTTAGATTTGACCTTTATCCAATGTACATAGTTTTTTTAGACAAACCCAGTTCGCCTGCAAAGACCTCAGGTAATTCCTTGATCCAGTCTCGATTAGTATTACTAACAACCCTAACTGGTGGTAATTCATTTAGGCAGACAGATCTCATTGGGATCAAGGCAGATAAGTAGATCACGTTGATGGAACCAACTTATGAGCGGGTCCCCTTTCATCAAGACATAGATTTTACCAGGGATGACTCTCCCTTTGAAGTCAATAGTGCCCCAGAAATAAGCCAGCAACTCAATAGTCACTCCACCTTAACCTATTGGTCTAATGTCTGGCTTCAACACGGTGACTTTGCCCAGCAGATTACACTCATAAAATGTTTTTGGGACTAGCATTATCTTGGCCCCAGAGTCGAAGAGCATGCTCACTGGAGCATCATTGATCAAAACTAGCTCCTGAGGGCCATCACTAATATTCCCTGTGACTGGGAGAATATTGTTTCCTTCCAATTCTTCTTCATAAAGATCAACTTCCCTGACTTTTTTATGCTCGTTGCTCATTCTGCAGCTCTTTGAGACGTGACCTTTTCTCTCACAAGGTTTGCACATGGCCTTTCAGCCCAAGTAGTCTGTAACCTGTTGACTGCGGCACAAATTTTGCCGCGGTGTGTGCATAATAATGAGTGGGCGCGGTTCGGGGGGTCCCCTGCCATCCTCCGCACATGCTCACTGTGACGATGGATGGCCGGGCCGTCCGATGCACGCAACAGGTTAAAGTTGGCCATAAGGTCAGAGTTGCCATACCTGAAGCACTTCCCCTGAAAATTCTTTGTGTTAAAGGGCTTTGAAGTGGTGTTCGATTTGGGTTTAACAAATCTATCCACCAGCAATTTGACATTAACATACTCCTTTTTATCACCTGAACTGTCTTTGCATATAATATCAATACACGCTTTTGAATGCTCGTGACTTTTGGCTATGGTCAGCACTTCTTGAAGAGATGGCGTGTCTTTTTGCCACAGGGCGTGTCTCGTTTTGTCGAGGGCATATCCCAACATGAACTGATCTCTTAAGCACTCCTCTAAAGCTGCACAAACATTGCACGTGGAAGCCAATTTGTGCAAATTAGTTATGTACTGTTCCACCGACTCATCCTGCCTTTGCATTCTTCTCCCGAAGTGATATCATTAAAGGACAGTACTCACTTTGGGGAGGTAGTGCAAGTCCAACTTTTTGATGCCGATCACATATTCATTAAAAGTGGCAGAGTCACTATCAGAGAGCTCAGGAAGGTGTTCAAAGAATTCTTGTCCCTCAGAGCCCAAACAATGCATTAACCATGAGGCTTTCCTCTCTGCACTTAAGGAAGTGCCACAGACACGAGCATAATGTGTGAAACCCATCTTTCACGGGAGAGGAGGAACTCCTGGAGATATCAAAAATAAGGGAGGGGCAGTGACATTTTGCATGATGTATGTACTATGTTTTGACCTACTTACTACTTAAGGAAGATCTTCAGTGATCTACTTACAGTGCACAATATCCACAAACCTTATAAGTTGTGCGTGTCAGCGAAACTGCGTGAAACTTCAGCAATTAAAATTTAGGCCAATGCGTACAATCCCAGAAACTTAATTTGCTGTGCGCATCAGCGGAACCATCAGCCCGATTACTGATGGCACATATTTATATAGGGAGGAGTCACTTTAGTCTGGTGCTCAATTACATGTGTACATGTGAGTCTGGTGGTGCCTGAGAACTGAAAGGCACATATTTGTTTACCTACAATTTCATGTATGTCTGATTCATTATTCCTATTACAGCGCCATCTACCTTGAGATGGCCCATCCCAGACCAGTGTGTGGACAAAACACATGCCGACAAATCAAGGACAAAGGGATTGGGACATGGTCTAGGAACACTAACAACAAATCCTACATCAAACCTCACGTTTAACTGATGGAGAGCTAAGAGTGACCTGAAGCGTAATACTGTGAAAAAATAATGTGGAGAATTGCTGAAAATTAAAGTAAATTAAATAAAACTAATAAAGAACTGCGGTGTGACCTGGAAGCCAATTATTTCTCAATATAGCCCTAGTTTGTGATTACCTTACAGTGCTCACATTATCATCCGCACTTGAAGAGATGGGAGCCTGGGGTGTCTGGTCACAGAAGCTCATTTACATACAAAGGGGGTGACAGCCTGTACACAACGCAAAGCACAACTTGTTTATGTAAAGTGCTAGTACACCGAACAGGGTAAAGTCTTGTGTCTCTTTTTTTCATTTTCTTTAATATATCCTGCACCTTGCTCTCTTCTTCTCTTACTCTCATTTCAATTCATCATAAATTACTCAAATTCACTATTGCTTTATCAGCACGGCACAAGTCGGGGGTAGCCACAGTTTGAAGGGGTCCTCCCACTATTATCTAGAAACAGGACTCAGTTCCACCTAGCTCCTTAGCCTGCAACTGATAATTGTTACTTTGTGCCCCAGCACTGCAGACAGAGGCCTCTGTGTGTTTGTTTGTGTGAGTGGCGCAAGAGAGGAACAGAGAACTCGACAAAATTAGGCCTTCTATTTTTAATACATTGTAAATGTGAAACACTTTGGGGCTTAGGCGCTGGATAAAGAATAAAGTCAGAAAACAAATGCAAATTAAAAGCACATTTTATTTATTCGCTGAAAACTGTTTAAAAATGAAATTTCCAACTTCCACATATCTGTTTAAAAATATTTACACTTTCAGTCATTTCCGAGTTTAGTTACAAACTAATAGTGGGAAAAACACATGATGTATAAAAACTGAAACCAAAAACTTATTTTTATATTATTTTATGTTTCTTGTTTTTAAAACTGGCTTTCAACCTTTCACATGAACATCATTATAAGGGCCTGACATCACTTCTTGTGATGCCACTACATGTGATGTCACTGTGATTTGCATATGATAATGGGTTCCTTCACTATTTTACTTACTTGTGCCCTGTTTATTGGCATGACATGGGTCTATAGGTATTAAAAATAAACATATAAATTCACAGGTGTTCAGCCCGTTTGTCTGGTGATGTCACACATTAACATGTATTCGGCTGCTTCTTCTATTTTTGGGTGATTACAAATAACGTGCTGTTCCCCCTCCTTCCCGTTCTCTCTTTTTCTCCCCCTTTCTTTGTCTCTCTCGCTCTCTTTATCTCTCCCCCTCTCTATCTCCCACACATTCTTGTTAGCCTTAGCGTCATGAATGTCACTGCCACTTCTGGCATTCATATGACAAATCATTCAGAAAATTTGAGGACAAGGGACAATCAAGTTTGGAAGATGAGTTGCTGGGAGTGCAACTGATTGTCCTGGCACATATATGCTTTCGATGTGGGATTTCACCACATTCTTCAAACAGAGTCTACTGCTTACAATGACTCAATTCTGGTAAAAAGTAGAGTTTGGCAAGTCCCAAAATGAATAGGGATAGCCAAGTTGGATAGGAGCCACGGGTCACACTTAGTTATAAGGCCCGAGGCACGAGCTGATCCATCAACCGATAAAAGTGTGTAAACAATGCAGCAAACGTTACTTAAAAACAAGGTATATGCTCTTTTATATCTAAAAATAGGTTATTTCTTGAACACCTGTTCTTCGCTTTAGTTCATTACATGTACTGCAGTGGCATTTGTTAATAGTAATACATACATTTTACCAATGAAGTTTCCATCTCCAGAGCCCTGACAACATGTCCACTCTGGGTGTGTTGGGTTTATACGTTTCATCACTAATCCGACAAGTTAGCTGCAAATACCGCTGTTAGTCCCAGTATTGTTCAGTGTTGCTTTTACAGGTTGTGTGGTCAGGTGCGATTGAATGTTTTTCTTTGTATCTCTCCTTCACCAAATAAAAATCAACAATGTTTCTTTTCTTTTAATCCACATTGTACTAGACTCCCACTGTGTATCCTGGTACATCATGTCACTTTGCTATGTGTATGGAAGTGAACAATCACTGGAAACAAACACTTTTATAATTCTGCCAATACTGTTATCTGTTTTTCTTCTTTACAGCTAGTCGGATCTTCTATCATCTGGTATTTCAATGTCCCACATAATTTGAATTTTATCTTTTTCTGTAATTCATTCCTCTCACTATAGCTGCACTGTTCAGCTCTTGTCTATGTCCTCAGGCGGGTCAATATTATTTTTGATGTTGTTAAATTCTTTCTGGAATCTCTACATCTCTAGGATTATTTCCATGTGAGTTAAATGAAGGAGTGTATTCACTGAGGGCAGTGTGAGATCAAAAGTTGACAAAAGCCCTTCACACTTTCAGTGCCCTTATATGGTTTCCCCCTGTGTGTTCGCTGATGACTTTGTAGCTCTAATTGTCGACTAAAGCTCTTCCCACATTCATTACACTTGAGTGGCTTTCCCGTGTGTGTGTTTGTTGATGTTTTCATATGGCTGATAAATGACTAAAGCTCTTCAAACATTCACAGCAATCATATGGTTTTTCCCCGGTGTGTATTCGCTGATGTGTTTGTAGGTCTGATAATTGACTAACGCTCTTCCCACATTCATTGCATTTGAATGTTTTTTCTCCTGTGTGAGTTCACTGATGATACCTTAATACTGAAGAGAAGCAACAACTACTGTCACATTCACTGCAATGATAGGGTTTTTCCACTGTGTGTGTTCGCTGATGTGTTTAGAGGTTTGATAATCGACTAAAGCTCTTTACACATTCACTGCAGTTGAATGTTTTTTTCCTGTGTGTGTTCACTGATGGTTTTGTCGGTGTGATGACTCACTGAAGCACTTTGCATATTCAATGTACTTGAATAGTTTTTCTCCTGTGTGCGTTCGTTGATGTCTTTGCAGGTCTGATAATTGACTAAAGTTCCTCCCACATTCATTGCGCTTGAATGGGTTTTCTATTATGTATGTTCGCTGATGTCTTTGAAGGTGTGATAACTGACTAAAACACTTTGCACATTCAATGCACTTGAATGGTTTTTCTCCCGTGTGTGTTCGATTATGACTTTGAAGGTGTGATAACCGATTAAAGCACTTTGCACATTCACTGCATTTGAATGGTTTTTCCGCTGTGTGTGTTAGTTGATGTGTTTGGAGGTTTGATAAGTGACTAAAGCACTTTGTACATTCACTGCACTTGAATGGTTTTTCCCCTGTGTGTATTTTTTTATCTTTTTGGAGGTTTGATAAGTGACTGAAGCACTTTGCACATTTACTGCACTTGAATGGTTTTTCTCCTGTGTGTGTTCGATTATGACTTTGAAGGTGTGATAACCAATTAAAGCACTTTGCACATTCACTGCATTTGAATGGTTTTTCCCCTGTGTGTGTTTGTTGATGTTTTTGGAGGTTTGATAAGTGACTAAAGGACTTTGTACATTCACTGCACTTGAATGTTTTTTCCCCTATGTGTATTTGCAGATGTCTTTGAAGCAGTGATAATCGACTAAAGCTCTTTACACATTCATTGCACTTGAATGGTTTTTCCTCTGTGTGTGTTCGCTGATGTCTTTGAAGCACTGATAATCGACTAAGGCACTTTGCACATTCACTGCAATGATATGGCTTTTCCCCTGTGCGTGTTCGCTCATGACTTTGAAGGTTTGATAACTGACTAAAGCTCTTTACACATTCACTGCACTTTTTTCTCCTGTGTAGGTTTGCAGATGGAACTTGAGTAGTGATGACAAACTAAAGCTCTTGCTGCATGTGTATGATTCTTCTTTCTTGGTTAGTGTCCGTGGGTCGGGTATATATTTGCCTACATCCCATGACTGCATTTCCTCACGGGCCAACATGGCCGATAGAGCACTTGTTTTTTTCTCACACACTTTATACGTGTGCAGTATTTTGTATGTTTGATTTCTGTTTTAACAATAAAATGCGATTGCCACCAAATATTTGCCTTACTCCTAATATCTAGAAGGTGTCTATGTAGGCGATTGCGCCTTTAGATTGGATTATGGCAATGCACGCTTGCGGGTAAAGATGTATCTTCCTTCAGACTGGTGCAAATTGTGACAGTCTGTTGTATTCTAGATAGAAGAACTCCTCTTTTCTTTACCCGTCAGTTGTCTGGCTCCGCTCTGTTGTGCTTTTCTCATGTTGCTGTTGTTTGGCCAGAAAGCATTTACAATTCAGCTAGAGCACTGAATGATGGCTTGTCGTCATTTTAGAAAACAGAGCACTGCTGTAATTACCTCATACCGATCCCATGATCAAAGTTGGTTTTAGACACTTGTTTATACAGGAGGCGGTTTGTTATTGTTGTTGCCTTATTTTTCCTAAGGTCATTTCTTGGTCTTGCGGCGTGGAAGTGTACAGCTCAGTCTCTTACAATCACTGAACTGCCCTTGATGCTTCATCCGGGATCTGTCAGTTTGTGTGCAGGTTCCTCTGTCGCCGACTGCACTGATGTTTTCCTGAATACTGTAGCTAATTATTTCTGCTATTATTGAAGATTTACAGCATTCGCTTCATTATTGATGGTCATTTCATACAGTCAAGGTTTGTTTTCTGTTGGATGTAAAGATATATAAAATTACTAAATTGAAACATAATGGAATGAAAATTCACAATGTTTAACTGGTTGTAAAAGACATTTTAGGGGAGATTTATCAGCGCAGCCCATCCCCCCCGCGAGGCTGTGTTGCGTGACAGGGAGGGAGCAGGAGAGCACCATATTTTCAAAGATATGGCTCTCTCCTTCCCTTTCCCTTGCGCTGGCACTGATTACAGTGGTCCTGCGCCATGCACACACCTTAGCACCAGAGCGCTAGGGTGTGTGTGTGAATCCAGCAAAGATTTTGTACAGGAAAGACACACTTCCTGTACAAAATACTATGCCTAGACACAAGGGAAACTTTTCCCACTTTGTATGCATGTTGTACAGTGCAGCACATATGCAAAGTCAGAAAAGGAAGGAGAAATGCGTTGGACGCCATGTAGTGTAGTTCCTATATTTTCCAATAGGCTCTACGCATTGGAATAACATAAACGATAGCTTAGACGTAGGACTGAAGTCAACTAGGTCTCTATTGAATATGTTAGACTGAATTGTGAATGGCAGCTAGCTCAGAGGTCACTAGAAACTTTCTTGAATAAACAAGAAGGGATTTGTTTTTGACAACCACATAAAAATGACAACTTTGTTCCCCAAGAATAAGAAATATATCTCTAGAGTCGCGGAAACAATAGATGGCTATTTCACTCAGTCAATCGTGCATGCTTCGTTTCACCAGAGTTTTCAGAGAAAATAGAGAGGCAGGCGTTTTCAATAAAAAGGTTATTTATTGAGCAGTCTTCTTTCTCATGCAAGAGAAGTGAATTGCTACAATCGCAATACTTGCAATGAAGTAAAGTGCGTACAGTAAAAAGAGTATTATGAAATAATACTGTAAAAGCATATTATGGTTTTTACACCATAAGATACATAAAACGGATAAAATACATATGATGATAAATAACGACTATAAGTTCGCAACTTGTGCGTCTAAAATACGCCTACCCCGGTGTACCTAACCTAAGTCTAGTACGAGGGAAGAAGTAAGTGAGGTGCAGCTTAAGTTCAGTATTTTTTGCCAAGAATCTATCCAAGATTTCTCTAAGAGTCTAATCAGCTCCGTACCTAGGTTTTAGAACGAAGGAGGTCTTGTATCTCTCTCTCAGGATCCGATCTCCCAGTAACCTGCAAGGGTAGCAGGGAAACACTGGAGCTGGATTTCTCGGCAGGAGAAAAGACAGCATCTTTCTCAGTGCGTCAGCTGGAGAGTCGGCTTCCTTCGGCACTCGCTACAGCAGGGCGTCAGGCAAGTAGTTAGTCGATCTGCTCCAAACCACTGTTTGTTTGCTAGGGCTGATGTGGGTATATTTATACCTGGAAGGTGCCGAGTTTGACGTAAGGTTGGACATAATAAAGTCACAAAGAACTCGCAGTTCTTTGGAAACTCCATGATTTGTTGGACAAATCAATACTTGAGCAGGGGAAAGTCCCGGACTGCTGAAGGTTAGTTTTTCCAAGAAATCGTTGTGCATTCTAGGAACTAGTGGAAGTAGCCATGCCGTATTTGAACTGCATTGGCCATGTCTAAATATGGTTATGATTCTTATGCCTATATAAGGATATGAAGAGTTATACCTATATTTGGGCACGAATCGGGAAACTTACACTAGAGTTCTAGATTCGTCTACAACACACTGTGAACAAAGAAGGCCTCTAAGGGCTGCATCACTTATTGTGCCACCCTTAGAGGCCCTGTACCCTGACACTCACACACTGCCTTTGCAGGTTGTGTATCTTGGTGCAGAACAAAGTGAAGAGTCGACATGGCACATCCCTGTGTGCCATGCTGTAATGACCGGATTTTCTGACCAGATATCACCAACCTACCAAGACACCACCTATCCAGTCAAAACGTAACCATCTCCCTCCCCAGAGCCTACTTGCCAGAGTACCTAGGTACCCTCCTGGGGATAGCGAATTAGCAATATACAAGCTCATATCATCAAAAACACCACTAAATCTATAGGGATCACTAAGAATATTACTAAGGAATTCCATATCCTACACCACACTCATACCTTATAGCCTCGCGGTAAGTCATACCCAGGCTATACTACCAACCTTTACCTGTGAAGGAGGCAGTTCTCATGCAATTACCATTACACACCAACCCTGGTTGGTGCTCACGCAAGCCGCAGTCTTCCGTCGGGTATAAGCGCCGTATCCCCCCAGCGCATCACAGAAGCCCCAATCCAGCGGGTACACACGCTGTATCCCCCCGGCGCATCACACAACCAACACAGTCCCGTGTTGGTTATACGCTCACAAGCTTTCACACTGATAAACACTGTATCCTTCCAGTGGTATCAATAACGCCGCAACACATCGGCGATCACGTCCTATGAATATCTTTGACTCACTCTGTTGGGAAGTTTCACTATATGTCTAATATCTACTGAGGGTGTCTCATATATAATATTATCCCTTATGTGGCAAATAGGAGATCCAATCCTCACACACAAGACTAGCCAAATGTCTGATGTATAAAGGTTATTCCCTGATTTAGACGCTCCCTACTTCCTAATTATCTGTGCACCACTTACCCGGACGGGATAGGCCTCCGTGCACATAGCAGCATCCAGCTAGAAGAAAAGGTTAGTCATACCATAAGAACAACACTTACACATTGGTCAACTAAGAACCTGGGGTCCCTTTATTACACAATATAACATCACAATAACTAGAAGTAAAAGGGAATAGATAATACACAGATCTATGGGGTCTCTTTATTAGAATAGCACACAAGTTATTAACACATTCACATATAGCAGTGTAGCTGAAAAGGAAAAGAATGAATTATAACAGGACTGCACACCGCTGCAAGAAAAGAGATTAATACAGTAGGGAATATATATATATAGCCTAAAGCATAAAGGAAAAGGTTAATGCATAGATTTATGGGCACTAATATAACAGGACAGATATCACCTGATTAGTATGAAGTCTTGCGCTAGCTGTCATCTGGGTTCTTCCTCTGCCTTTGTTCATCTTAGAATCTCCCCTGCACTCTTGGACACACATCTGCGTCCATCACTTCTGCACTGGATTCCTCTCTCCCACGAACTGCCTTCATTTCACTTCCCAGCTTCAATCTAATGGTATAGTTCCTGCTGCTCTGATATCCATCTGCTTCACTGCTTTTTCACTCGGTCTGATTATCCCAGCATGTCCTACTCACTCCAGCTGCCTCCACAGATTAATCCACAATATAGCTCAGTCTCTTATCACTCCAAAGTCCAGCTGTTAACTGCCTGCTTCAACTGATCTCTCATGATGTAACTCCATTCGGTCTCACTCTGTATGCATCTCTGCCTGCGTCCACATAAGTGTCTGCCAGAATCAAACTGCCAACTCCTCCTCTCTGCCTTGTAACTGCTCCTGACAAGTAACACTCTCTCTCTCTCTGGCTGTAACTCCTCCTGATCACTGCTCTTCCAACTGAACGTTCTTCCAACTGACCAACTGACTCCAACTCACTGCTCTTCCAACTGACAAACTGACAGCTCCACCTCTTTGCACTTTGCTAATATAGAATGCTCTTTCCTAGTGGAAAGTTCCAGTCAGCAGCCTGCCGCCCACCAGATTTCTGCACCACTCCGCGTCAAGGACACACTCCCAGCTGGCCAGTCTTTTGTGGTGTCTTCGACACAGAGAAAAATACAGTCTACCGATAAGGGTCGGCTAAGGCTGGTTCTCTCCAAGCACATAACACCTCAAAGCTAAACATTGCCTCTCACCTACAAGCATCCCACTCTGCCTCTGCACGAGACAAAATGGAGTGTCTCTGGTTCTGGGCCTTACAGGCCCAGAACGGATGAAATAGATACATAACTCTATCATAGTACATACACAAGCCCTACAAATAGCTAATATAAAGTCAGGACTACAGAATCCACCCGCTACTATAGGCCTTCAGGCCTGAAAATGATGAAAGGACACATAATTATGCCAAAGCCCATAGGCAATAGTCAGAAACAAGGAGTCTATCCCCATATAAAGCGGCTATCCTCTAGTTTATGCTTCTAGGTCTGGAAATAGGCCTGAAAAGGACCAAAACCCCTGCAAAACAAGCTAAGAATAGAGATCTAGGATGTAAGCAAGCTAAAGTCACCATCACTCAGAAATAGAACGAAAAACCCGGTCACTACATTCAACCCTGACTTTTCTTGTTAACATCCGTAAACAACAACAAACAAACAAATAAATAAACAACAACATAACCTGTCAACAAAATTAAACACAAAAAGAATCCCTAAAATGAATGACAACCAAGAAAATACCACCTAACACTTGATGTAGGGACTGTAAATCTGACAACTAACTGAAAACTAAACAAACCACCCTTGATCTAAATATTGAAATGTAAATAAAATTGATCTGATAACAACAAAAGCTAACCAAAGCACCCTTAAACTAAATGTTCCTCAACCTCTAATGATAACTCATGAAATCTATTGATGTGGGGAATTGTTTGTGGAATAAAAACAGCAAAGGGCCTAAATGAGGCCTACCTACTTCGGTCAACTTAAGAAAGGATTTGGTAAAATCTGACAAATAAACATGACAAAGGGTCCTCAAAGTTGGGGCAACCATTACTAATAGATCTAGGGCATAACATAACTAAAAGACACACCTCCGAGGATAACTCAAAGTCTAAGGAGACCACCCTTGGAACTAATCCCACTGTTCTAATTAAGAGTTCATGGATCAAAGTGAAAGTGTAATAGTAGGGAAACAAGAACAACCACATTTCTACAAAAATAGCTGGTGTAGCACTATGCATATCAAGCAGGAAATCAGAAAAGGTGATCTAAGTGTGGTGCATATACTCTTCTAAAAGACAATTCAGACATAAGTAGTCTGTCCAGAAATCCCTACAACCAAAATAGCTAAATCATAGACTTAAACTTGGAAAACTGAGTAATAGTAGACCATGGCAATAGGCAAAGGTCATAAATCATTTAACTCAAGAAACAGTTTGCACATAATCCCTCTGTATCAATCTGTGGAACACATGTGTGCACCATCATTCAGAACACTGCTTTTCCTTCATTGGCAAAACTGTTTTATAGAAAACAGCAAACTATCAAGTATGTGAGAGATAGACAAGTGTAAAGTCAATCTGTATCAATGATAGAATCGCGTAGCATACTAAAATCAAAAACATCAGGATGATTGTTGATGTGTATCACAGGGCATCAGATTACTAAAGCAGCTTCACTAATTATACACTGCACCCTATGACTTTTAAACAGTATCATTCACATATATCAAAAGGAATCATTGAACCAAAGGCCTAATCATGAATGTGGCACTGCATCTTTTAAACTGGAAAAACAAAACACAGCATATTATTCAACCACTGACAGGACTGGAAAAGAAAAACTATTATTGGCATTGGGGCCTGCGTGGTAAATGCAAAAGTGGCATCAAAGGGCATATAACTGAATGTCCATCTGAAATAAAAACATGGGAAAAATGAAAGGCTCAGGAATGCAGGCCAAGAAATTACATTGTAGACTCCTTTGATTACAACCGAATAAAAATGAGTTCTTTTACAGAAAATTTCTTTTTTGGTAGTCCTATTGGCTTTGTCAAAAATATATTTTTTTAGGAAATCCAATCCTGTATAGAGTTTCAACCTGACTGCTGATGCAGCCATCTGTAGATTCTAAAAAGTTATATTTAAGTGCATAGTTCATTTCAATAATTCTTCATTGGTTTCTCCTTTAAAAGTTTCTTCGTGTAGGCCACAACCCTCTGTCTTCATCTCAACCAGGAAGCGCTCCATCCGTAGTCATCAACTCCAGCCACCGTCAGCTGTCCGGTCTGGTCCCAGGCTTGGGGGGTGATTTGGGAAAGGGTCACACACACTCGAAAATAAAAAAGCTCACCATTCCAAAATAACAAACGAATCACACATACGGGGCCCCCATACAAAGCATTTGTAAATACAAATAAAACAGTATCATCAATCTTGCAAAAACAAATTTTCAATTTGGGAACACCCCTTTTACTTTCATCTCTGTACGAAACCTTAATTTTAACAATACTCTTATAAATCCAAGAAACGATTTAAACATTCTACCCACAACATATCCTCTAAATGTATTTAAATAAAATCTATGTTCTATTAGCATTACTAACAGGGTTTGCTTACTTTCATCCCACTCCTTTGAGAAGCAGCCCCCACCTTCAGAAAGATGTCTCAGTGTTTTGAATCAGTTCCAACCATAATAAGACAGGCTACCAGCCCACACTACCTCATAGCACCTCCCCCTGGATGAGATCACTTAATTAAAAAAAATGACAGCCACAGGAAGGGCGCACCCTCACAGGCTTCACTCATTTCAATTAAAAGATGCTGTATGTCCGGAGAGCAGATTATCCTCCACCCTTTTCAAAACAGTGAACGCAGAAAGCTTCTGAATATTTGCCAAGAATAACACAGCAAAGGCCGGTCTGCTAGCAGCTCCGGAAAAAGTACCCCTCCTTCACAGAACACTCTTAGAGCTCGCTCGGCAGAGTTTATCAGTCAAGGTCACAAAAACAAATTCCTCCTGTCTACAAAAACATATTCGTTCTCAGGCTTACAAAGAAACCCTGTAACACTGCACAGTTATTTCTAACTAATTTAAGCAAGCAAAAAGAACACGAAGAAAGGCAACTTTTTAAAACATGAATTAATAAAGACATTTCTACAACCTGAAACACATGACAGCATTCTGAATTAAAAAGTATTATATTTCTGCAGCCTAATGAAAAAACGAATTTAAGACAAACTAAATACCATTATTCACTGTTACCAGCTGTAAAGGAAAACATTAAACAGAGAAAATAAATGCATTGCAGCAACGTACACTTTTTCAAAAGAACACTTGGGATACCATTAATTTAAAAAGAGGGGCACAGCATAACCAGGAATTTAAAATGAGCGTAACATTTACTATTGTACTGACATATATATTTTATGCAGAAAACTATTTTATCGTACCTGAGTGGGCCACATTATACTGAATGGGATTTCCAACATTTACCTCAAAAAAACAATAAAAAAAAAAAAAACAATAAACAAACTCACTAACTACCTCTCCATGATTATGGATAAAGATATTCTGGTCAAGCGTAGCCACGCATGGTCAATTGTCTCTGTATATAAGAAAAAAAAGGTTCAAACCTATCTAGAAACTGCATGGTCTAAGAAAAATAAACACATTTTTATTAATGCCAGATTTGGCTTCTATCCAGGCACATGCCACTTACCACCATGGAAGAGACCACAAGGAAATAACATATGCAGGCTTTGTAACCTAGGAGAAGAAAACATCTTACACCTATTGTGTCTTTGCCCGGATCTGGAAATTGAAAGAAAAACTACAATTAAAAGAATGTTTAACATGCGTAGTGTAAGGACATGTAGACAGGCACTGATCGCAAGTCTTAACCCAGAAGATTTGCCGATGAGTTCTGCGCTTGTTAAATTCCTTCGTGCGGTACAGAAGAAATTGGATGCTTTTGATTGACCAAACAATAATCTACGTGAATATGGATTTTATACAATGCAGCTTTTTTTCCTTTTTATGTGTATAATATATATCTAACTTTTGAAAACTGATTGAAAATCCAATTGTTCTATAATTTTAAATTTGGTAAAGTTTTATCTGCTTTTTTGTAAGATTTTAATTAATCAAACAAATAAATAAAATACAAATACGAAAAAAAAAAAAAAAAAAAACATTTACCTCACGGTTTGAGCCTAATAGTAAGGCAAAATACAGAATCATTTGCATTTGAAGTTTAAACATAGGGGGTCTAGCTTGCTGTATGTGACATTAATTAATTCTATTTTTTATTAGCAAAACACACTACAGAGCATCTTTTTTTAAAAAAAAAAAAGCACACGGTTGCAAATCACTTTTTTCAAGCACCATTACACACCAACCCTGGTTGGTGCCCACGCAAGCCGCAGTCTTCCGTCGGGTATAAGCGCCGTATCCCCCCAGCGCATCACACAAGCCGCAATCCAGCGGGTACACACGCCGTATCCCCTCGGCGCATCACACAACCAACACAGTCCCGTGTTGGTTATATGCTCACAAGCGTTCACACTGATAAACACTGTATCCTTCCAGTGGTATCAATAACGCCGCAACACATCGGCGATCACGTCCTATGAATATCTTTGCCTCTCTCTGTTGGGAAGTTTCACTATATGTCTAATATCTACTGAGGGTGTCTCATATATACTTTTATCCCTTATGTGACGAATAGGAGATCCAATCCTCACACACAAGACTAGCCTAGCCAAATGTCTGATGTATAAAGGTTATTCCCTGATTTAGACGCTCCCTACTTCCTAATTATCTGTGCACCACTTACCCGGACGGGATAGGCCTCCGTCCACATGGCAGCATCCAGCTAGAAGAAAAGGTTAGTCATACCATAAGAACAACACTTACACATTGGTCCACTAAGAACCTGGGGTCCCTTTATTACACAATATAACATCACAATAACTAGAAGTAAAAGGGAATAGATAATACACAGATCTGTGGGGTCTATTTATTAGAAGAGTAAACAAGTTACCAACACATCCACATATAGCAATGTAGCTGAAAAGGAAAAGAATGAATTATAACAGGACTGCACACCGCTGCAAGAAAAGGGATTAATCAGTGCCTAGGAAATAAAGGAAAGTGGATTATTAAGTGTAGCAAACTAGTTTAGAACACCTCACCCTATAAGAAAGGAATGTTTCTCTCCCTCTGGTGGAATCAGGGCTCTCTCCCTCTGTCACCACAGCTTTCTCCCCACTGCTTCCATCTGCCTGGTAACCACTCCATAGATCAGCTCTCCAATTCACAATCCCAGCTGGCTAACTGACTTTGTTCATGTCAGCTTACTGCATCTTCTCCAGACTGCATTTCATTCTGGCCAGCTCCCTCTGGTCACAGCCCCTTCTGACAAGTAACTGTCTCTCTCTGGCTGCAACTCACTCTGACAGGTCCTCCAACTGACTTTCTCTGCTCCAAAGACCATCTGACTCACAGCTACGCTGCTCTTCTGATAATATAGAATGCCATCCTCTGATGGAAATTTCCAACCAGCAAGCTACCTCCCATCGAGTTCCTGTGCCAAGTCTCATCTCTCTACGCTCCAGCAGTGGCCACCTGCTATTGCGTCTGGAGTCTGAGGAGCAAAACACATTCTCCGATAGGAACCAGCTTAAACTGGTTCCTGCCTAGCGAATAACAGACTATTTTCTAAACATTGCCCCTCACCTACAAGCATCCCAGTCTGCCTCTGCACGAGACAAAACGGAGTCTCTCTGGTTCAGAACGGATGAAATAGATACATAACTCTATCATAGTACATACACAAGCCCTATGTTAGAAATGGAACCTTCAGAGTTGGCCGAACCTAGTTGAGAGGCCTTCTGGCGAGGTCCTCCCCTACGATCGTACAGATGAGCAATCACCCCCCTACAGAGGGACACCACACAAGGCTAGATTCCTAATATCTTTATAAGTAGTTAAAGGCAGGTAAACGTAGCGATACAGGCTCAACAGGATCTTGAATGCTCGTAATATGAGTCTCTGAGGGAAAGGGGGTAGCGGGACAATCTTGGTACCAGCCTGGTACGGGAAGACCCTGCGCTCAGCTCTCAATCCTCGAGCTGGGGGGTTCCTGAGGGTCGGGCCGCAGCAGCTCCAGCAGGGCTCTGGTGATGGTTTCTGCGAAGATAGGCCGCGGCAGCGCCAGCAGGGCCCCAAAGATGGTTTCAGCAGAGATAGGTCGCGGCAGCGCCAGCAGGGCCCCATAGATGGTTTCAGCGAAGATAGGCCGCGGCAGCGCCAGCAGGGCCCCAAAGATAGTTTCAGCGAAGATAGGCCGCGGCAGCGCCAGCAGGGCCCCAAAGATGGTTTCAGCGGAGATAGGCCGTGGCAGCGCCAGCAGGGCCCCAAAGATGGTTTTAGCGAAGATAGGCCACGGCAGCGCCACAGGGCCTCGGAGATCGGTTTAGCAAGATGGGCCGCGGCAGCGCTAGCAGGGCCTCAGAGATGGTTACGGGTTCCACACGGATGAGTTCCTCTTAGGGTCTCTCGACTCCAGGATACAACTGCCGGCTTCTTGGAGAGCTGCCCCAGATATAGGTCTGGCTTCCCTTGATGTCCGGACCCTCGCACCTGGGGGTCAGAGGGGCCGGGAGGGGCGCATCCAGACACCCAGCAGGGGGGGGAGCCAGCGCCCAGGGTGGCCGGGGGTGATCGAAACCAGGCGTTGCAGGACAACTGGAGGGCCATCGAAACTCCTTTCTGCATGGAGCTGCCAAGTGTACTCTTTACCCCCTGGTTGGATCGTGGTGCCTCAATGTCGGGGCTTCACGGGGCCTGGGGCAGAGGTCGGGGGGAGGCCACGGGGCCGGGTTGTAGAGGATCCAAGATGGAGTTGGGCTTCGGGACGGTGGTACGGGACAGGGATCGGACCAGCAGAGTAGGGGTTGGCGAGTCACATAGGGGGAGAGTCGGTGGTTGCCCGGAGGGGCGGCTCTCACGGAGGGTGGAGGAAGTTGTCCTCGGCCGGAGGACAGGGGCCGAGGTAGTCCAAGTCCCGCCATGCGGGAGGAGCGTGTCCACGCCACGAGGCCGGGTCCAACACCCTACAAATAGCTAATATAAAGTCAGGACTACAGAATCTACCCTCTACCATAGGCCTTCAGGCCTGAAAATTATGAAAGGACACATAATTATGCTAAAGCCCATAGGCCATAGTCATAAATGAGGGATCTATCCCCATATAAAGCGGCTATCCTATAGTTTATGCTTCTAAGTCTGGAAATAGGCCTGAAAAAGGACCAAAACCCCTGCAAAACAAGCTAAGAATAGGGATCTAGGATGTTAGCAAGCTAAAGTCACCATCACTAAGAAAATAGAACGAAAAACCCGGTCAAGACACATGCCCACAAACAACTGTCCTGGCATACATCAGTCACCCCTCTAGCAGGGTGCTCTATGCCAGTGGTGAGGGTACAGGTGCATGAGCCCTGTATCCCTACAGTGCCTAAGTCTATTCCTGGGCATTGTAAGTGCAGTGCTGCCATTAAGAGTATATGGTGCTGTGAGTTTGTCATTACGAACTCCACAGCACCATAATGGCTACACTGAAGATTGGGAAGTTTGGTATCAAGCTTCTCAGCACATTAAACACATACTGATGGTAGTGTGGGATTTAATGTAAAATGCACAACAGAGGGCATCTTAGAGATGCCCCCTGAAACTCGACCAACTCCTAGTGACCTGACTGAGTGGCTGCTTAGGCAGCCACCACCAGACATGTTTCTGGACCCCTGCGTCAAGAGCTTGCTGCTCTCGGGGCCTGAAACAATGCACATCCTGGGAAGAGGTGCCAATCCACCTCCCCTAGGATGGGCAACTCCACCCCTAAGGTGGGGGAGGAGAGGAGAAGCACAACTTTGAGTCCCCGCCATCTTGAGGATGGGGGGACCCAGCCAACCAGGGACAGGCTCCTGCCCTCTCCCACTGGAGAGTGGCAGAATAGAGGGTGTACCCAACCCAGGGAAGGGAAGGTCCCTGCCATTTGCCTACCTGTAACACCCCTAAATTTAGTATGATGGGGCAGCCTGAACCTTCCTTCCTCAGATCCAGCAACAAGAAAAGAAGAGAAGAAGGACGAGAAGCCGCGCAGAGCTAACAAGAGGACACCGCCCACTGACTTGGCCCCAGCCCTACAGGCCTGTCTCCCCTCGAACCTGATCCTGGGAAACCCTGGTGTGTCCAGCAGCCAGTAACCTCACAAACCCCGGAGGACCTGCCTGCCTTCACTTTCAAGACTGTTTCTCCTGTGAACACCGGACGTGTTTAAACTGCAGCTTCTGGTGCCAGCCAGACACCGAGAATCCAGCCCACTCCACACCCGCCGAACCTGACCCGAGCTCTAGTGGAAAAATACCACAAGGTGGTCCCCCCGGCGATCCTGACCCGAGATCCGGCGACCCCTGACCTGCCTCAAGCCTCCAGACGACGCCTGCAGCCTCAATCCAGAGGACCCCCCCTACCGCGACCAGAGCCTAGTGCCTTTGAGGGTGCAACAACAGTGCATCACTGACCCTGGTGGACCCCTGAGTCTAACCCCAGAACCTTAACTCCCACAGTTGATTACTTACCTGAGAATTGTTAACCTGTTTTCCCTTCATAGGATAACATGGACAACTTTTCTCCAAAATGTTTTTCAGTGTGGAGTTTTGAAACCTAAAAATATTTTTTTAAATCGCACAAATAGCCAAAACGTGTTTACTTACCTGTTTCTAGGGAATGTTCCAGTGCTGAATCTAGGTATACAGCACGGAGTTAGAAAAGTAACGCAAAAGGTAACTTACCTGCAATTTATTGTAGAAGCCCATTCATTTCAATGTACTGCTCCAAAACGTTTCCAAGAGTGGAGTTTTGAAAACTGAAAATATTCTTTAAAAATCATGCGAAAAACGAAAACGCAATTACTTACCTGCTTCTAGGAAATGTACCAGTGCTGAATCTAGGTATCCAGCACTGAGTTAGAAAAGTAACGTAAAAAGTAATTCACCTGCAATATACTGAAAAGCCTATTCATTTCAATGTACTGTATTTGCTAAGTGTTGCATACTACTGCTCCCCTTTAAATCAAACGAAGTACAATTTCTACTGCCTACTTGAACTGCGTTCATACAAGTAAATTATTACTGCAAAGTATTGTTATGCTCTCCTGTGCCAGGCTTGCTTAGTTCTAGAAATAAAACAACAGTATATTTTGTTATATAAACAAAATTGGCCTAGAGTTCTTGAGTGTGTGAATTCATTTGCTGACAGAATGCTTAAAACTGTTCTCTGATACTGCCTCACTGCTTGACCAAGCGACCACTTTAGAGAGTAAAGTTCTATCTAACTTTAACCTCTGCCTACCTCTGGAGACCTTTGGACTCTATACACACTGTACCTCACTTTGGTGCAGTATACAGAGCCAGTTTCTTACAATACCTCACTATGGGCCATATGTAGGTAGCTAAATACCGATCGTTAACGGCCGAAAATTGGAGATTTTTCCGTTACCGACCGGTATTTAGCCCTTTGCAATGTAGGAGGCTGGTTTTAAGGATTCAGTAATTTACCGATTTGTTATTTTAAGGAATCGGTAAAATACTGATTCCTTATTTTAAGGAATCAGTAAATTACTGAATCCTTAAATCCTATATAGGGAGCACTCAAGTGAGTGCATTTTTGGCTTTAAGGATTTGTTATTTACCACCAACTACAAGTTGGTGGTAAATACCGAATACCTTTAAAAAAGCAACTATTTGCCATGTGCCCTAAGGGCATGTATGTGCGCCAC
The DNA here is from genome assembly GCF_964263255.1 of Lissotriton vulgaris. Lineage (NCBI taxonomy): Eukaryota > Metazoa > Chordata > Amphibia > Caudata > Salamandridae > Lissotriton > Lissotriton vulgaris. The sequence goes on along the minus strand of NC_141685.1, from coordinate 89,418,066 downwards.
ATGTGCACACATGCACGATTCAGGGGTGCAGCAGGGTGTCAATGTGACATCCTGCCACCCTTGAACATGCTCCCCCAATTACCGATTCGGTATTTACCGAATTGGTAATAGTGAATGGCTTCCCATTCATTCCTATGGGCCTCCAGGCCCATAGGAATGAATGGGCAGGTGATTCCTTATTACCGAATCGGTATTACCGATTCGGTAATAACAAATATTACCGATTCGGTATTTTTTACCGAATTTTTAGCTACATATGAAATAAGGATTCCTAAATACCGAATCGGTAAAATTCGGTATTTCATATGTACCTACATCGGGCCCCTATATGTCTCTCCCAATTTACCTGTGATGCTGTTGTCCAGTGGAAAAAGCAAGCTACTTCTGGTAAACACCAAAGTGGGCGGGGGCTGGTGTCCCCCTTAAAGCGGTGGAAGCGGGAAGGAGCGTAAAGTGGGGGGTGTATTGTCCCAGAGCAACTCCACGAGTCCCTATTAACTCAGTGTCAAAGCTAGTTTCTCACCTGTCTCGAGGATGAGGCAAGTGCTCCGGACATCATGGGTGCATTTGGATCAATGTCCCAGGCTTCCAGGAACCTGAGACAGGCCTTGGGTGTTAAGCCCCGAGACTGGGTGGCGGTCAAAAGACTACGAAGAGCATATAAGGCTGCTCTAGCAATTCGCAAGTCTGTCCTGAGGGAGGAGGCCTGGATTGATTTAGTGGAGGCTAGTACAATGCGTAATAGCTCAAAGTTCTGGGGCATTATTAACAGCCCATTTCTATCTGGAAATAATGCTAATTTACTGGATGCCCATATCACAGAGGACGATTGGGTACATCATGTTGAGGGTATCTTCCAGTCGGAAACACCACCAACTGAGAGGCAGGAAAGGGTGGAAGGCAAGTCAGAACTTATATTCACCACGCAAGATCTGTCTAAAAATAAGGCCCCGCGCCAGATGGGATCCTGCCAGATCGCATACATCGCCCACGTAGAAACCTGGGTGCCTGTCCTCACAACTGTTATCAATGCTGCAGTCCAGGTTGGCTGCCCAGATTCTTGAGCCTTATCGATTATAGTCCCGGTATTTAAAAAGGGAGATAACAGGACATGACTTACTGTTATAGGCCCATTTCTCTTCTGGACTCTGTGGTGAAGGTGGCGGGTCGCATGGTACTTGACACACTTGTATCCTGCTTTGATGAAAACAGCTTTTTTTCCAATATCCAAAACGGCTCCTCCCTTCCATCTCCAGCTTGGCCAGCTCCCACCTCAACTGTCTCTCCTCCCTCCTGTCGGCTAACTCGGTCTCGGACAACCCTCTCGATGACACACTACTGCCCTCCTGTGAGGCTACCTTGGGGCTGATTGACATCTCACCCACACCCGGGGGACATTGTGTAGTTGCCTCAATGACAGTACCTCTGTCTGACTCCTCCTCCTCCACTGTTCCCTCCGTGTGTGCTTCCACCTAGGCTCGCAGACTAGTACGGAGCTCCTCTCTTTTGGCTCCTCGCCTAACGAACACTCTCCTTTCCTGACAGAAATCCTTGAGCTGTGCCACAGTATAGGTCTCCAGCTCTGACATCTCGAATTCCATCTTGTCAGTGAAAAGTGTGGACAACCACCCCGAAGTAGGTTACAGGATAGGAAACTCTGAGGATCACCTCCACCCACCTCCAGGAAAGAATTTGGAAAAAGCAAAAGGTTAAATTAGAGGGCCGCTGGGAGAAAACTCCGGGTGTGTACCTGTGACGCACACTGAATTATTATGGGGTTCAGAACAGCACGGCTCGTGATCCCGCCGCTGCGCCACCAATTTTATGTTAGACCCGCGATGGGCAAGCCCAGCACAAAGGGGGGTAGCTTGGCTCGGGCGACAAGGCAGGTGAAGCCTGGTGTGTTAAGCCGGTTCCGACCCAATAATAACCCCCTGCACACCACATAAAAAGAAGGACACCACACCACTGTTGTAGAAAAATACGTTTCCTTTATATAAAAGTTCTCTGGGAAATGCACATTCACATTTACGTTTCTTGGCTGTTTGTCAATAGAATAGGGAATCAGTTACTGCAATAAATAGCTCTTCAGGAATAAATACAGAATTAAATATCACCAATAAAAAGAATAAATTTCAGGAATAAATATCACCAATAAATAGAATACATTTCAGGAATAAATATCACCAATAAATAGAATAAATATCAGGAATACATATCACCAATAAATAGAATAAATATCACTGTTGCATAGCAGAATTAATACTGGTTCAGTCAGATAAACAACTTCAGGTTCATTCTGGTATCGCTGCCACCAATTAAATACTTTTAGAGAGAACACATTTGCAATATGATTCACTGTGGAAAGTACACTCTTACAGTTACGTTGGCTTCAATGGATCGGACTTTCTGGGCACACTTATTCATTAGACTCTTTACGTTTCAGTCAGTGCACATTGCACGGGTATCTACAAATCAAAGAAACACAATGAATACAGCATTCGCACTCCGCTGCCGCCAGGGATGGTAGTTCCGCTTGCCGGTGGAGTCTATGCGCGCCTATGGGCTTTGACAGGCTATTCCGATGGCGGCTCCAGTTCAAAGTCTTTAGACTGGCGAACCGGCTGCCGGAAGGGTCACACAACCTTCGTGCACAGTCAAAATAAATGCCGAATCACAGTTTCTGGATAATGCTGCACTTCTCTTGAAGAAACGGGCCCACCTCACATCGGCTGCAATCGGTAAGCGATTCAGTCGGGGCACAGCATTTCTCCCGCTAGCAATAGGGTTTCCAGGGGCTCCACGGTCCTCCCTCCGACTTCCTTACAAGGGGGTGGTTCCCGCCCACATCTACTGCTCCCGGCTCACTAGGGTAGGGTCGAGACGCTAATCTCGCCCAATAAAGGCCGGCCTTTCCCCGCACCGGCGCAGCACCTCACCTTCAGTCCACGCAGGCAGCGCTTCTACGGCGGTGGGTTCGGAGACGTCCGAACGCCCGCCAGGAGACGCTTTACACGAAGGGGCACTTCTGGTGATCGCGGTCGCGGCGAACCTGCTCTCGCCTCGCGACCCGCGATATCTTTCACGATTTCACCACCGGGGGGGACGGGGAGGCACTATAAACAGGCCAAAGTCTTTTGGGGCAAAGAGGCACTTGCTGGGCAGGCGCTGTAGGTGCAAGGTCACCGCTCACGCAGCTGACTGGAACGCCAGTCAGGGACAACGCCAGCAACCGTTGCTACTCTTCTGCCTTCGCTCACAGCCACCTCAGGGGGGTCAACAGGGCATGTGTCAATCTGGTGTCTCTTCTCTTCTGAGTCTTCTGGTCTTTCCCCTCTCAATCTCGAGTCTTTCTAAAATGGCCGCCAGGGTCCGAGCCTTTTATCGCCAGTGCCCTGGGGTGCCGGCACGAGCCAGAAGGTTCTGGCTGTTCCAATGACTTGGCACTTTTGAGGTGTCTATTGGTCACTAGGGGCCACCGTAGTGGGCTCAAGAGCAGCCATTATGTGTACCTGTGGAAACTGAGGGAATTTCTGTCAGAAATGTGTACTTCACAAAAGGCGCCAAAACCTCAAAAGGGTCAGAGGTCAATGAGGCTCCAATGGGAGTCACTCATATGAGGGACAAGGGTGTCCACCATTTTAGGGCTGCTAGAACAGGGTAACCATTCCAGTTTGTGATGCCACAGGTTCCGCCAGGCGCCTTGTACATAGGTGCCAAGAACCTTGTAAGAAACTGGGCGCGAGGAACATCTAGCCCCATGAAACAACACACAAAAAGGTCCTGGTAGACAAAGAAAAAGCGACAAATTTTGGGAGGCACGGGGGAACAAAAGAAATCATAGTGTGAGGGGACTCTCAGAAGCAGACGGGTCCAACACGCGTCCCCCCCCAGCTGAAAGTGGGGAGAGCTACCCAACCCCTTGGGAGTTCTCAACACTAAGGCGGAAATACCTGGAGAGACCGTCTGCATTGGCGTGGTCAGCTCCGGGCGGGTGTTCCACCCGAAAGTCCATTCCCTGTAGGGAGATAGACCACCTCAACAGTTTGGGATTTTCCCCCTTCATTTGCATTAGCCAACGAAGGGGTCGGTGGTCTGTCTGAACCAGGAAGTGCGAGCCAAACAAGTATGGTCGCAGCTTCTTCAGTGCCCAGACCACCGCAAAGGCTTCCCGCTCGATGGTACTCCACCTCTGTTCCTTGCTCAGTTCCTCCCTGGACAGACCCCCTTCCACTCGCCACTCAGCGGGGATAGGCAAATCCTCAAACGGAACCATGTCCTCCTCCGCGGACTCCGGGTCCACCACTGCAGGTGGCCTATCCGTCTCACGGGGCACGGACGTCGAGGCAGGCTTCTCCTGTCCTCGAGATGCTCCCTCATCAGCAGCTGGGTGGGCCATTGTTCCAAGCTCCAACCCACGCGACTTCTCCTCCCCAGCAGTCGCAGACCTGGTACTCACACAGGCCCAATCAGGTGTACCCAGCATCTCAGAATGAGTCCGGTATTCCACCTCCTTCCAAGCATTGTGCTCCATATCATTGCCCAGCAGACAATCGACTGGCACGGCGGGGCTTACGGCGACTCGAAGTGGACCTGCAACCCCTCCCCACTCAAAGGGAACCACGGCCACAGGATAGTGACCCATTGTGCCGTCAGCCAATGCGGCTGGATGAAGTACGCCTGGAATCACCTGCTCTGAGGACACCAGATGACTCCTTACCATAGTCATGCTGGCTCCTGTATCTCTCGGAGCTTCCCCTCTATGGCCATTGATCGTGACACATTGCCCGTACTTGGTAGTATTTGAGGGCAACTGAATCTTTGGAACCATCTCCCGATCACCCAGGGACACTAAGGTGACACCCGCCCACTCCTTCCCCTTATCTAAGGGCATCTCCTCCCCGAGCACTACACTAGCGACTCCCGGGGCCTTTCCTCCAGTGGGAGGGGGTGGTCTCTTTGGGAATTTCACGTCTCCCTTATAATGTCCAACACCACCGCACTCAAAGCAATGAACAACCCTTGGCTGCTGACTCTGGCCAGGATTAGGGTTCTTCTGCGGGTTAGCCTTAGAGTTGGAAAAGGAACCTTTCCCCTTAGAGTTGTTTTTGGGGCCTTTGGAGAACTCCTGTTTCTTATTATCTCCCCCCTCTTTCTTCTGGGGAGCGCCCTGTCCAGACTTATGAGAATCTCCTCCAGTCCCCTTCGTGGACACTCGGGTACTTGCCCAAATGTCCGCCTCCTCAGCAAGCTTACGGGGGCAAATAAGTTTGCTGTCTACCAGGTGTTGCCTCAGCTCGGGAAGACATTTCTCGAGTAGATGTTCCTTGAGTATTAGGTCGTACAACCCTCGATAGTCCTCCACATCACTACCTTGGACCCACCCATCCAGGGCTTTCTTGGCAAAATCCAGGAAGTCAACCCAATTCTGTGAGCTCAGCTTGTGACTGCCCCTAAACCTCTGCCGGTATTTTTCTGGGGTCAACCCAAACTTTCTGATGAGCGTCACCTTCATGGCAGGGTAGTCTACCTGCTCCTCCCGGTCTAGGGCCAATAGGGCATCCCTACCTGTCGGAGGCATGTACCGGTACAATCTACCACCCCAATGCTTCTCATGGATCCCATGGGCTCTTAAGGAGACCTCATAGGCTGCCAGCCACTTGGCTATGTTGTCTCTGGCTACGTAACTGGCGACAACGTCCTTTGGTAAATGGGGCCTGGGCTCCCTGGCAAATTCCTTAGACTCGACACCCTCCGGAGTGTTGTTACGGGCCTTGAGGTCGAGTTCTCGTAACTTGAACTCATGTTCCATCCTCCTCCCTTCCATCTCCAGCTTGGCCAGCTCCCACCTTAACTGTCTCTCCTCCCTCCTGTCGGCTAACTCGGTCTCGGACAACCCTCTCGATGACACACTACTGCCCTCCTGTGAGGCTACCTTGGGGCTGATTGACATCTCACCCACACCCGGGGGACATTCTGTAGTTGCCTCAATGACAGTACCTCTGTCTGACTCCTCCTCCTCCACTGTTCCCTCCGGGTGTGCTTCCACCCAGGCTCGCGACTAGTACGGAGTTCCTCTCTTTTGGCTCCTCGCCTAACGAACACTCTCCTTTCCTGACAGAAATCCTTGAGCTGTGCCACAGTATAGGTCTCCAGCTCTGACATCTCGAATTCCATCTTGTCAGTGAAAAGTGTGGACAACCACCCCGAAGTAGGTTACAGGATAGGAAACTCTGAGGATCACCTCCACCCACCTCCAGGAAAGAATTTGGAAAAAGCAAAAGGTTAAATTAGAGGGCCGCTGGGAGAAAACTCCGGGTGTGCACCTGTGACGCACACTGAATTATTATGGGGTTCAGAACAGCACGGCTCGTGATCCCGCCGCTACGCCACCAATTTTATGTTGGACCCGTGATGGGCAAGCCCAGCACAAAGGGGGGTAGCTTGGCTCGGGCGACAAGGCAGGTGAAGCCTGGTGTGTTAAGCCGGTTCCGACCCAATAATAACCCTCTGCACACCACATAAAAAGAAGGACACCACACCACTGTTGTAGAAAAATATGTTTCCTTTATATAAAAGTTCTCTGGGAAATGCACATTCACATTTACGTTTCTTGGCTGTTTGTCAATAGAATAGGGAATCAGTTACTGCAATAAATAGCTCTTCAGGAATAAATACAGAAATAAATATCACCAATAAAAAGAATAAATTTCAGGAATAAATATCACCAATAAATAGAATAAATATCAGGAATAAATATCACCAATAAGTAGAATAAATATCACTGTTGCATAGCAGAATTAATACTGGTTCAGTCAGATAAACAACTTCAGGTTCATTCTGGTATCGCTGCCACCAATTAAATACTTTTAGAGAGAACACATTTGCAATACGATTCACTGTGGAAAGTACACTCTTACAGTTACGTTGGTTTCAATGGATCGGACTTTCTGGGCACACTTATTCATTAGACTCTTTACGTTTCAGTCAGTGCACATTGCGCGGGTATGTACAAATCAAAGAAACACAATGAATGCAGCATTCGCACTCCGCTGCCGCCAGGGATGGTAGTTCCGCTTGCTGGTGGAGTCTATGTGCGCCTATGGGCTTTGACAGGCTATTCCGACGGCGGCTCCAGTTCAAAGTCTTTAGACTGGCGAACGGGCTGCCGGAGGGGTCACACAACCTTCGCGCACAGTCAAAATAAATGCCTAATCACAGTTTCTGGATAAAGCTGCACTTCTCTTGAAGAAACGGGCCCACCTCACATCGGCTGCAATCGGTAAGCGTTTCAGTCGGGGCACAGCACTTCTCCCGCTAGCGATAGGGTTTCCAGGGGCTCCACGGTCCGCCCTCTGACTTCCTCACACAGGGGGGTTCGAGCCCACAGCTACTGCTCCCAGCTCACTAGGGTAGGGTCGAGACGCTAATCTCGCCCAATGAAGGCCGGCCTTTCCCCGCCCCGGCGCAGCACCTCACCTTCAGTCCACGCAGGCAGCGCTTCTACGGCGGTGGGTTCGGAGACGTCCGAACTCCCGCCAGGAGACGCTTTACACGAAGGGGCACTTCTGGTGATCGCAGTCGCGGCGAACTTGCTCTCGCCTCGCGACCCGCGATATCTTTCACGATTTCACCACCGGGGGGGACGGAGAGGCACTATAAACAGGCCAAAGTCTTTTGGGGCAACGAGGCACTTGCTGGGCAGGCGCTGTAGGTGCAAGGTCACTGCTCACGCAGCTGACGGGAACGCCAGTCTGGGACAACGCCAGCAACCGTTGCTACTCTTCTGCCTTCGCTCACAGCCACCTCAGGGGGTCAACAGGGCATGTGTCAATCTGGTGTCTCTTCTCTTCCGAGTCTTCTGGTCTTTCCCCTCTCAATCTCGAGACTTTCTAAAATGGCCGCCAGGGTCTGAGCCTTTTATAGCCAGTGCCCTGGGGTGCCGGCACAAGCCAGAAGGTTCTAGAACCTTCTCTGGCTGTGACAATGACTTGGCACTTTTGAGGTGTCTATTGGTCACTAGGGGCCACCGTAGTGGGCTCTAGAGCAGCCATTTTGTGTACCTGTGGAAACAGGGAATTTCTGTCAGAAATGTGTATTTCACAAAAGGCGCCAAAACCTCAAAAGGGTCAGAGGTCAATGAGGCTCCAATGGGAGTCACTCATATGAGGGACAAGGGTGTCCACCATGTTAGGGCCGCTAGAACAGGGTGACCATTCCAGTTTGTGATGCCACAGGTTCCGCCAGGCGCCTTGTACATAGGTGCCAAGAACCTTGTGAGCAACTGGGCGTCGAGGAACATCTAGCCCCATGAAACAACACACAAAAAGGTCCTGGTAGACAAAGAAAAAGCGACAAATTTTGGGAGGCACGGGGGAACAAAAGAAATCATAGTGTGAGGGGACTCTCAGAAGCAGACGGGTCCAACAGTCCCCAGGTAGGTGAGCGCAGCTTTCTAGTCCTCTAGGAGGGCAGCTAGGGGCCTACAACTTCTTCTGAATTCTTTTGCCCTTTTTATGGAGGACTTGGCCCTTTCGTTTAATCATTCCAAGTCGTTCATTATGCAGGTGGGACATCATCAAGCTAAGCAGTTCACTTCTAAACTCGGACTTTCCACAATGCTGAAGACCAATGTTTTCTCCTATTTGGGAGTTGTGTTTGTCGATTTCCTCAGTTGTTGCCCTTTCCTTACTTGGAAGAAAGGGGATCTAGGGAAAGTTTTGCAGCTGTTTTTAACTTTGCCAACAGAGTCGGAAGGAAGCCAATAGGGGCTCTTTTGAAGACATATGAAGCCAAAAATATCTCAAAGGTTAGTTATGGGAGTGAGATATTGGGCCACATTGGGGTAGGGGCAGTGCAAAGTGCTGAAAATTCTTTTCAGCGACGGCCCTTTCTGTCCCACAAAGCACCCCGTTTTATGTTGTGCACGAAGAATCGAAATTTGCCTAGCTTAGTAACGGTAAGTTTCAATTCTATTAAGGACATTGAGGCGAGGATTACGCTATTCTTTCTTCGCTTTATTAACAACAATTATTTCACAGCAGCTTCAGAAAAAGTATTCAACATTTTTATCCCGATAGAGAAAAAAACAATCCAAAGAAGAAACCATCAGACTACACTATCCATGAGTTCATAAGGTAGGATCAGCCACAAGTCCTTCCACAGTGTCTATGCACCCAAGAAGACCCCTCAACAATGTTGTCCTTCCTCTTTCTTCGCGCGTACGCCACTGAATCACTGATATTGTTTGGAACCATCATGTCCTGAAACAAAAACATGCTGTGTTAAGAGGTATACCACATGATTTATCAAACACGGCATACTGAGTTGTACATATCATGTAAATTTAAAACCGAAAAGAGGTTACTTACCGCCGTACAGGCGGGTTCGCACAACTGTGCTGAGGGTGGGATAATCCTCGCCTCCATGTCCTTAATAGAATTGAAACTTATTGTTACTAAGCTAGGCAAATATCGATTCTATGTCAGGACCAGAGGCTCCGATTATGCTAGTTTAAAGCATACTCACCATCAAATGTGCAATATCCACAACTGGTTTAAAATAGAACCGTTTGAACATGGAATCTGAGGACCAATCTGCAGCTCACATCAAATCTTCCAAGCGAGCGCCCAAGGAAAAAGCCTTTGAAGCCATTGCGCCCCTAGCTGAATGAGTGCCGAATTGTTTTGCATCAATACCTTCTTCGTGCATGCCCCAACGCACCCACCTAGCAATGGAGGGGGAAGAGACTGCCTTGTGCGGTTTCCGTAGTGCAATAGGAAGTTGTCTTTCACCCAGAGGGCGTAACTCTGAGGTTAAGTCTTCATAAGACTTGAGGCACTGCACCACACATGGCTTGGGCATATCATCAAAAGCCGGATACGAAATTGTCCTGGAGGCAGATTTCGTTCGCCGGCCAATCATAAAGGTCCATCCCTCTGGGCAAAAAACCCATGCCGCAATGTCGAGTGCCCGCACATCTGAAACCCTGCGACAAGAAACCAAGCATAGCAACATGGTCAACTTAGCCGAGAGTTCCTTCAAGGAAAGATATTTGTTAGGTTGCCAAGACAAAAACGGGTTAAGGACTAAATTGACATCCCACAAAACTGAGTAACGCGGCTCCGGGGGTAGAGATAAACGTATACCCCGCAAGAGTCGATGAACAAAAGGGTGTTTTCCCACCGGGGCACCATGAACCGGGCTATGGTCTGCTGAAATAGCGGAGCGCTTAGCGTTAATAGTCCGGTACGCCAGACCTTCGGACGCCAACTCCGCTAAGAAATTCAACATGGGAACAATTCCTGCAACCAGGCGATCCAAATCCCGGCGAAGACACCAATGTCGCCACCTCGACCAGGCTAACCGATACCGCTTCAAGGTACTATAAGCCCAGGCCCTTGATAAGAGGCTCTCAGCCGGTTCCGATAGGCCTGGGAGCCACCAGCGACTCCTGAAACACGCCATGCCATGAGGTGGAGAGAGCTGTGAGCAACCAGGTGATGCTGCTCTCCGTCCGGGTTCTGAAGAAGATGAGGAAAGAGGGGGAGTAGGATTGGAAAATCCCAAAAAGTTCCAGAAGAACTGGAAACCAAACTTGGTACCTCCAAAGCGGTGTCACCAGCACCACATCTGCCTTCTCGCGGTGGACTTGAGCCGCCAATCTCACGATCATGGAGAACGGTGGAAACGCATAGCTCATTTTCTGACCCCAGTCTTGAAGAAAAGCGTCTGTCGCCTGTGCTAGAGGATCCAGCCTCCAGCTGAAGAACCTCAGAAGTTGATGGGCCAGGCGAGACGCAAACAAGTCTATCGCAGGTCGCGGCAGCAGCGGTTCCCCTGGGGAACGCGAATTCAAGGCAGACACTCCGCCGAAGCATTCTGGGTTGCTTCCCTGTAGGCCTGGCCCGCCCCACTCCTGGTTTCCAGCCCGCTGTGCAGAGGCGCGGGGCAGCGCCAACCTATTCAGGACCGGGGTCGATTCCATTCTGCTCCGGGCGCCTCTCACGGTTCCCAGACGCAAGGTAGGCATTTTGCTGGCTTATCTCGGGACATTTGTTTATTTACTTGATGGACTGACAAATACACCACATGCTGGTACCCCGAGCCACCACCAAACTTCTCTGGCTGGTTTTTGCCTCACTCGAACCTGGTAAGATTACCCTAACTGGGAAGCGACAATTTTGCGTCCGTGTCCTCACCTCCGTGATTATGTGAGACCATAGGACAGCAGTGACCTAGCCTGGTCACCTACCTTGTCCTCTCCCCGCTCGCTCCATCTGCCTGGTTTATTTTGTGTATTTCAGTATCAATTAGTATATATTGTGTGATCTATTGTTTTCTATTAGCCTAATTTCCTTCCTCTTCCTTTCTCCGCTCTATATGGTCAACCTTTTTAATATCTTAAACTTTCTCCTGTCCTACCCTACCACTGCCCACAATTTTCCCTCCCCTACACCCATCCTCCTCTCTCCTACCCAGGCCCCCCCCTGATCTGATGCTGTAACTCTCTAAATTCAACCCCTCTCTCCCCCACCACTCCCCACTCTTTCTACATTCTTACCTTTATCCCCCCCTCCAGCCACACTCATATTCTTAGCCCCCCTTATCTTTTATATCTTCCCCCACAGCTTTGCCCACTCCCCTTCTCTCTACTAGTCTAATCTTACCACCATGCCCCGCCCCAATATCACCCCACCCCCCACCTCAGACCCCCTCCAATACACAGACCGCCTTCACCAAACATGGACCAAACTCCTGGACCATCCCAAACCCTCCCAGACTTTAGAAAAATGCCCCAAAAAATCTAAAACATACATATTTAAAACAACACCCTGAAACCCTTATCGAAGACAACTATCACAGCCCCACATCCCCCATTAAAACTAACTATATTTTATACATCAAACGCCCCTCCAAATGGAAGAGCAACTTCGTACATCACCTCCCAGTATCTAGCCCAATCAAAATCCCCCATGGTTTTAAACTTACCACTTCTCCTTCCTCACTTTTCCCTGGTGATATAACCATCTCCATCTACAAAACTGGAAATATCCTAATCCAAGCCTCTGAACAACACCTCACAATTTTCAAACTCCACTTTAGCACTCTTTCTTATCAGCTTACACTAACCTCCCCCCCCACAACACCCCTCAATCCCCCAACCACTCAGTTCACCCCTCTAACGTCACTACTCCGAACAACATCCCTAACAATAGTACCCCTGCAGCTACTACCTCTGGCACCCATACTACCGAGACCAGCTCCATCCCCCATCCACGACCAAATCCCCCCCACCTCCCAGATAATTACCCTACCACACTATGACACTCCTTCCAACTTTGACTCACCCTCCATTTTAACTCATAGTCCACACCCACTCCGACATTATCACCCCACCACTCCTCTATGAATGATGCTGCAAGGCTCATTTTTAAAAAACCCAGATATGCCCATTCCTCTCCCCTCATGCAGGAGCTACATTGGCTCCCTATCCGGCAGAGGATCCTGTTTAAAGGACTATGTATAGTGCATAAGGCACTTTATGGAAGGGCCCCAGGATATTTGAAATCCCGTCTGATCCCCTACAAACCAACCAGGACACTGCGCTCCTCGGATGCTACCCTCCTTTCTCAGTCTCGTTTTAGACTGTCCACGGTTGGTGGACGCGCTTTCTCCAGCACTCTTCCAGCTCTATGGAACAAGCTTTCACCAGAATTACGGAAGGAAACAAATTTGCTATCCTTCCAGAAGAAATTAAAAACTGTGCTTTTCCAGCAAGCTTGGGGTGGTCAATAAGCGTCAGTACAGGCCCAGATGCCTATAGTTTTGCTATGTAAACCTGGACAAACAGCGCTTAGAGACCCCAGGGTTATAACGCGCTATATAAATTAAATAAATAAATAAATAAATAATACACTCCTCCATATTCCCACACCCCACAATGACCGCCCACCCCTACACCGAACTTCTTCCCCAGTACACCTCCACCCCCTCCAATCCGGCCCACAATGACAAAAACCACCCACGTCCATGCCCTGCCTCCCACCCCCTCTAATGCCTCTTCTGTATCACCCTCCCCGTACATTCCCCTGCCACACTCCGGTCCACTCCAACCCCCTCTACAACCCTCCTTCTTAACCTCAGGCAGACACTTAGTTACTTGGACGACAATCTCGTTACCCTAGCTATCGAACTTACTCTACTCAGGAAAGATTTCAATCGATTCAAATCCTACAAACCCACCTTCTGCCCATTCCTGCCCCCCTTATGCTAACCTACGAAAACACTTAGATCCCAAACATGGGTTAACAACACCACTCCTCTGCTGCTCTCACAGACCCATACAAACCTCTAACACCTACTCCGCCACTGACCTCTCTACCCTCTGCCTCACTTACCTTAATGACCTCCTACCTAAAGGATCTCCCCCCTTTCCAGTATCCCTGTTATTCTGGTAACCAGCAGAATCCCGGAGCCCCCCTAGCTCCCCGAGACCCCCCCAACTCACTAGTATTCAATTACTCACCCCCCCCCTGCAGCCAAACTCAAACCCTTGACCTGCATGCTTACCAAATGCCGTTCAGCTGTCTGACATGAAACCGATATCTCAGAAACCATTCTTAACGAAGATATCGATATCGCCTTCCTTACCGAAACCTGGCTCAAAGACCATTCGACACCCATCATCGACCTTCTTTCCCCCTGGCTACTCTATTCTCAGAAGAGATAGACCGAACAAAATTGGGTGTGGCCTAGCGATCATTTTTAAAGAAGAATTTCAAATCTCCCCTAATAATAACACAGACTACACAACCTTCGAATACTTAGGCGCCAAACTCAAAATGAAATGCTACCCCTCTATACAAATGCATACCATCTATCATCCTCTGGGTGAACCCCTTCCCTTTGCTGAAGAATTATCCGACCTCTTCACTAAATCATTACTCTCCAGCTCCAAAAACATTTTCCTAGGAGATCTCAACCTCCACTGGAATGAACCTTATGACCCGGCAATCAGCCTCGTAAATAATCTCCTCAAGATTAGCGACCTCAAGCAACTTTGCCTCTCCCCTACCTATGCCAAAGGAGCCATCCTAGACGCAATCATCTCCAGCCCAGATCTGACATCCCTATCTAACGTCATCCCCATCGACTGGTCGGACCACCATCTCATTCTGTTCACAATATCCCCCCTGACCTCCCGGCCCCTAAAAAAATTAATAAAACTACAGTTGTAGTTAGAAACTTTAAACAAATCACTCCTGGAGCACTGGAGCATAAACTCCAATCTCAACTTAGCCCTACCCCCCCCTCCAATGCTAATGACCTCACGGAGCATTTCAACAAAACTGTAACAGAGGTGTTAGACCAATTTGCCCCTTTGAAAACTAAAACATAAAAAAATGCCCCCTCTAAATCTTGGTTCACCCTGGACCGTAACAAAGAATTACACTCGCTGAGACTGGCAGAAAGAAGATGGAGATAACACCCCTCCCCAGGCCTCCTTACCCTCCTTAGAACAGCAAGAGCTTCTTACAAAAAACACATTTTTTCAGAGAAAGCGTCATTCTTTTGTCTCCAACTCGAACATGCCAAACACAGACCTAGAGAACTGTTCAACATCATTAGAAACGAAATCACCCCGGCACCCCTTAACCCAATTGCCTCCACTAACAAATGCAAAGAAATTGCCAACTTTTTCTGTGAAAGAAATCGAAAAAATTGAACGCTCCTTCCTCAATATTCTACCCTCGCCCACCCCCCAACCACCATTGATCTCCACACCTCTTTTACCTCCCCCTTTGAACACTTCCCTGACCCCCTCTCCTCCCCTCCCTTCTCTCACTCCTCCAGAACCCATCTCCCTCCCGCTTAAAAATAACACCTCATGGCATATTTTCCACCCTGTATCAGAACAGGAGGTCTTCAAGATTTTAGCCAAAATTAAACCTTCCTCCCACACAAAAGATCCTCTCCCTTCCGCACTCATCCAAGATTTCAAACATGTCATCGTCCCCTACTGGACCAACATCATCAACGCCTCCCTTTCAACAGGGAATGTACCCATCTCCCTTCAACTCGGGCGAATCACTCCCATCCCCAAAAATCTCAAAGCTGACCTCAACGACCCTAAAAATCTCCGCCCTATCTCCAACCTTCCCCTCCTCTCCAGAGCCCTGGAAAATTGTGCCCTCCTCCAACTGGACAAACACATTGATGCGTTTAACCTGCTCGACCCCCTTCAGTCGGCTTCCGCAAAGGGCGCAGCACGGAAACAGCACTTTTCAACATAGTCCATTTTTTTTTATAACATCATTTTTATTGCATCACCAATATCAACGTACAGACAATATACTTAGCAATATAAACATATCATGTACAAGCTTAGTGTGTTCCAGTCGATCTCCATCCGGGGGGTTCACCTCGATCTTGGCGCGGGTGACCTTATCTCTGTCCATTTCTTGTAGCTCCTTACACTGTCCGACCGCTTCATCAAGCGAATAACCCTGGGATGCTTTTATGATTTTCACCCCTCCCCCTCCCCAAATTTCGGTACCCCAACATCCCTCCAAAACAGCCTCCTACCCGCCCTCCCCTGTGGTCGCTCTGTGCTGGGTTAGCAGTGTAAAAGTGTCTGGTGTGTTGCAGGAGGAAGTAATCTTTCGCTAAGGTGTGTTCTCCTGTGTAGTGTTAGGGTCTGCTCCATCTAGTTCGCTCTCGCCATCCTGCCCCTCATTGTCCATATCCCGGAGCGCCTGCACCATCACCTCCCATGCAGTCGCCCTTTCCAGTGCCTTCTCATCATTCAACCGCCAGGCCATCTGGTATCGTAGGGTACTTTCACACGCGGCCCATCTCAGACATTCCCCATACCATCTTTTATACGTGGGCCCCACTCTGGACTTCCAGTTTCTTGTGATCTCCCGCTTGGCTAGGATAAGCCCTAAATCTATAAATTTACTAGTCATCTTATTCCTAGGTGTGTGTGGGAACCAATGAAGGATGCCAACCGCTTTTGTAAACTGGAGATCCCTGTCTGTCGCGACGTTAAGGGCCCGTCCAACTTCCTGCCAATAATCTCCCAAAGAGGGGCAATCCCACAGCATATGGCACAAATCCGCCCCAGCTGTGTTACATCTGGGGCAATCAGCGTCGGTCGCCCCAAAATACTGTTGGATTTTCCCGGGGGTGAGGTATGCCCTGTGAATGATATAAAAGTGAATCAATTGGAACCTGGCATTCCTCGAGCTCTTCCGTGCCCGCCTTAGCAACTGGCCCCAGGTCGTGTCTGGTATCTCCACTTGGAGGTCCAGCTCCCACTTGGCCTTCAGGGCTGCCAAAGGCTGCAAGGCCTCCCGCTGCATCCTAGAGTACAGGCACGTGACAGCCTTAAAGGTTCCCGCCGCCATCATGGCATACTGGCAGGCCATCGAGGTGCCCGGTTCCTGCAGCCCTTCCCCCCAGTGGGCTCGCATGGCGCCCGTGACTGCTGCGTGCAGCAAGTAGTCGCCCCTCGGAAGGTCAAATCGCTCCTGCAGGTCCCGAAACGGCAGCAACACCCCATCTTCATAGAGGTCACCCAGCATTTGTATTCCCGCCTCCTCCCATCCTAGCAAGCGCGACCAGTCACCTCCATGTGGGAGAGCAGTGACCATTCCCAGCGGAATTTCGGGGGCATACATAAGGCGGACACCCGCCCGCTTACGGGCCCGGTCCCAGCAAAGCCGGAACGTCTGTTCCTCGACCGTCAGGTCTCCCATCCGGAGTTTCTGGTGCAGCGTAATATATGCCAGAACGTGTCGCGGGGTGCCTTCTACTCTCGCGTCCTCGGGGCCTCTATACACTCTCGCCACCTCCTGAGTAAACGTCTGCAGCTGCGCAGCTAGGTAATACCCTTCAAAATCCGGCACTGCCATACCCCCTTCATCTTTGGGGCGCAACAGCGTGTCGAGCGCTATGCGCCTCCTACCCACGCCCCACAAGAACGCTATGACCAGTGACCTCAGGCGTTTGAAAACAGAGCTTGGGACCCATACCGGTAGTGTCCTAAAATAGTACAAAAGCCTGGGCAGGGCTATCATTTTAAGCAGGGAAATTCTACCAGCCAGGGAGAGCGGCAGAGTTGCCCAGAAGTCCATGGACCCCCGCAGGGCGTTAATACAGCGAGTGATGTTGCCATCCAGTAGGTCGGACGGGGCGTGGTAAACATAGACCCCCAAATAATGCAGACAGCGCGGCTCCCATCGGAGTCCCTGAGCAGTGAGTGGGCACGGTTCTCCCGGCCTCAGGGGAAACAGACATGATTTAGGCCAGTTAACCCTCAGGCCCGACAACCTACCGAACTGCCCCAGTAGCTGCCGCGCCCCCTGGAGCTCGGGGCCCGCATCGGCCAAAAACATCAGCAAGTCATCTGCGTACAGGGAGATGAAGTGCGGCCTCCCTCTAAATGACAAACCTGCGTAGTGGCGGCCCAGTCTGGCTTCCGCAGCGAAGGGTTCCATCGCCAACGCGAATAGGAGCGGGGATAGGGAACAGCCCTGTCTAGTGCCACGCTTAATTGGGTATTGTCTCGAGATCAGTGTGCCCACCCGAACCCTCGCTACCGCCTCGGTGTAGAGGACCTTGGTCCATTTTATATATCCGTCCCCCAGCCCGAAGCGACGCATCACCTCATACAAGTATCCCCATTCAAGGCTGTCAAATGCCTTCTCAATATCAATGGATAGGACAAATGGGGAGACGGCGTCCGGCCAGTCCGCACCCATCAGTCTCGTGAGTCTACGAATGTTATGAGTGGTGTTGCGCGTCGGTATGAAACCGCACTGGTCACCGTGAACCAGGCCTGTCATGTGTACCAGCAGTCTGTTGGCCAGAATTTTACTGAGGATCTTGTAGTCCGTCGTCAACATAGACAACAGACGATACGAGGACAGCGCCGCACCCTCTCTGCCCGGTTTCAAGAGCGGGATCATGAGGGCCTCGCACATGGAGCCCGGGAGTCGGCCCCTCTCCTGTGCCTCGTTGTACACCTCGCACAGCCTCGGTGCAAGGTACTCTAGGTATTTGCCATAAAATTCGACCGGTAGTCCGTCAAGGCCCGGGGTCTTATTCCTAGCCATCTGTTTTACAGCACAACCTATTTCTCCAAGAGAGATGGGCCGGCCTAGCTCTTCTGCCTCCGAGTCCTCCACTCGCGGCAATCGTAACCCGTCCAGGAACTCCTCAAGCTCCTCCGCCCCTCCCGTTCCACCACTCTCATAGAGCCCCTCATAATAAGCACAAAACTTATTCAGGATCCCGGGTTGAGTGTGGCAGGGCTCCTCCCCTGGTTCCTGGATCCCCATGATCGGCATTCCCCCCCGGATTGGGTTAGCAAGCCAAGCCAACATTGACCCCGCCTTATCACCTTCCGCATGCGCCCTTGTCATGTACGCCTTGTGGTCGACGCTGCGCAGCCGCTCCAGCTCTACCGCCAGCCCCTCCCGTGCCCCGCTAAGCCCCTCCTGCAGTTCAGGGTGATTCGGGCGCCTCTTCTCCAACTCCCTCAGCCGCGTCTCAGCCTTATCTAAGTCATCCAACAGAGTCCTCCGAGCCCCTGCCGTGTGACCAATACAGTGTCCCCGCACCACCACCTTGAATGCATCCCATTCAACCGCCCTCGTGGAGGCCGAGCCACTGTTCTCCTCAAAATACCTCTCAATGCGCTCACTCAGGGCCTCCCTGAACAACAAATCGTCCAGGGTGTCAGGTTGCAGGTGCCATGTTGGCACGCAGTTAACAGTCACCATCCATTCCAGAGACATCAACAAAGGGATGTGGTCTGATATCGTCCTGGCCAAGTATTCCGCCCCTCCCACCGCGGGGAGCACACATGCCGAACAAAGAAACGCATCCAGCCTCACATGCAAGTCATGCAGGTGCGAGTGAAAGGAATAGTCCCTAGCGGTGGGGTGCAACGCTCTCCATGCATCCGTGAGGGCCCAGCTCTCCTGCCATTCCAACCTGCGCTTGGCGACCCTATGCACTGGGGACGCGCGCAGCGGGGGATGGGACCTATCTAGTAACACATCCTCAACCGAGTTGAAGTCCCCCCCCAAGAGGACCGGCCCTGCCAAATAACCCGCCAATTTGCCCGAGATGGTAGACAAGAAGGCGGGCAGGTCTACATTAGGAGCATACACATTACAGAGAGATATCACCCTGCCTCTCAGCTTCCCCTCCACTGCCACATACCTGCCCTCAGGGTCCACCAATGACTTTGAGACCTGGAAGGGGACCCCCGCCCGTATCCAAATCAGTGCCCCTCTTGCGAAAGCCGAAAATGTTGTGTAGAAAAGCTGCCCCCTCCAGCGCCTTTGCAGAGCCTCCCCTTCCTGCTTATTAAGATGTGTCTCCTGCAGGAACGCTATATGAACCCCCCTACGCTTGAGGTACGCCTGAACTTTATGTCTGCGCGTCATGGACTGCATACCCCGCACATTCCAGGTCACACATTTCAACGCCCCAGTACTAGCCATCCCCCCCTACACAACCGGACCATACAGCAAAGAACAATGTCCGCATAAGTCCCGCGACCACGGGCCCACCCACCCACCCTCTCCAAACAGGAAGCCGAACCCCTCCAACAACAACTACCCCCGAGCAACCCCAACTGCTCGCAACTCCCGCCCCCCCAGGACAGGCCCCCCCGCAACTGGAAGTACCCCCATCCAAACCAACACTCCCGACCACCCCTCAAGGAAAGGTGGTAATGGTCGCAGTCCCCACTGCGATGACCTTATGGGCCAGTAAGGCGCGGCTCAATGCGATAAAACCTCCAAACAAATCAGCCCCGCGCGCTCCACCCCACAATCCCCTCATTACAGCTCCCCAAGACCTCAATCAATAATGTTCCACTGCTGCGGGCCCAGTGCCCCGGTGTCCAACCAACGAGTTCACTCCACCAGTCCAGTTCAGCACGCCTCCAGTATCTCCGAAGTCTGCGGCGTCACTATAGGGCCCCGGGCTCCACCAAGTTCCGATTGTCCTGTCTCCGAGCCCGTGCCCGGGTCCTCCGATTCCGTGCCCTTCCCGGACCGAGTCCTGGCGGTCCTAGATAAGTCCACTACCGCCTGTAGCGCCGCCTGCCTCTCCGCCTCCGTCTGCGACACCGATGGTTTCCCGGTTCTCTTGCGGTTCCTCCTGATCCGTTGGGACTGCCTGACCGGCTTCGCCACCTTAGCCTCCTCCTCCCTGGCCTTAGCACCGTCTGTTCCCGCTTTATAAGTGTCCCACCAGTCCCAAGCGTCCGCGGAGGTCGTGAAGAATAATGATTTCTCATCCACCACCACTCTTAGCTTGGCAGGGAACAACAGGGAGTACTTGATGCCTTCCTGGCGGAGCTCCCGCTTGAGGGACAGGAAGTTTGCCCGGAGTCGCTGCGTCTCAAATGTGTAGTCCGGGAACATGGTGACTCTGTTGTTATCCACTTGAAAGGGCCCTGCCTCTCTCGCCCTCTGTAAGAGCCAGTCTCTGTCCCGGTAGTGGAGTAACTTGAACACCACCGGGCGAGGAGGAAGGCCCAAGGCTGGCGGGCGCGCTGGAACTCTATGTGCCCGTTCCAGGGAGAAGAAGGGGGACAGACCTTCTGGTGCCACCTCCGTCCGCAGCCAGTTATCAAGGTAGCCCACCATGTCGTCGCCTTCAATTTTTTCCGGCAGGTCCACTAGGCGTACGTTGTTGCGCCTGTTTCTGTTTTCGGCATCCTCGGCCCTCCTTTCCAGCACCTTCAGGCGGTCCATCACGTCTGCCATCTGGGCCTTCATCGTTTCTTGGCCCGGGGCTAATTCCTTAACCGTGATCTCCACGGATTTCACCCTGTCTTTAAGTTTGTCGTGGTCGGCCTTCAGGAGGCCCAAGCCCGTCGCCACCTGAGCTATATCTTGTTGCAGGGCGTCCTTCGTGGTGGCGATGGCCTCCAGGATACGATCCTGCATCCGCTGCAATGCCGCTTGGTCTCGTTCCGCTCCCTCCGCAGCCTCAGTATCGGTCGCGCCATCTCCCTTCCCCTTCGTCTTCCCCATCTGGGCCGATTTGGGTGGTGGTCTCCGAGTATGTTCCTGGCCGCCCTCCGAGTGCCGTCGGGTTTCGTCCTCCGGCAGGGTACCCGGGCCCAGATTGGCACCAAGAAGCAGGAAACACTGAGCGATCGCAGCCCGGCCAGCGCCAGACGTGCCAGGGGCCCGGGGCTCTCGTCACTGGGTCACTGCCGCACTGTCGTCGCCCCTACCAGGGGGCGGTCCTCAGCCACTGTCCGAGGGTGCGCCCAAAGTCCACTCGGCACCCGGGGAGAGGCGCGACGCGGCCGCCAACACCTCTGATTTGTCAGGGAGCAGTCCTCAGCGGGTTTCTGGGCAGATGCCTCCGTCGAGTCCGATCTCATGCCCTCGCCGCCATTTTGGGGTCCGCGACTTCTCGCCTGGGTCCAACTTTCAAAGTCGAAACACTGCTGTGGGATGGCTCGGTGTCGTCCTCCGTGGGCCCCGGACCCTCCGCAGTACCTTCCAGTACCGGATGGTATCGGTTACCTCGGGGTCCGATCAGATTTTCAGGATATTTTCCGGGATCGGGCACGGAGCTCCGAGCTCACGCTGCCTACCTCCTCGGCATCCAAGCCACGCCCCCTTCAACATAGTCCATGATATTCACCTAGCCCTGGATAAGGGTGATACCTACCTACTCATCCTTCTTGACCTTTCTGCGGCATTTGACACGGTTTACCACCCAACCCTACTAAGCACACTCAAAAACCGCTTCGGCCTCAGTGGCACGGTCCTTAACTGATTCACTTCCTACTTTTAACATAGAACACAAAAAAATTAAAATTCAAAACTGCCTCTCTAACCTAACCTCTGTCTCCCTTGGCGTCCCTAAAGGATCCATCCTCTCTCCCGCTCTCTTTATGGAACCCCTTACCCGGATACTCAAACAAGAAAAAATCAACTACCACCTATATGCCGATGACACCCAACTGTACTATAAAATTAAATCCCATGCGGATATCCTACACCTTAACTCAGCCTTAAACAAGATCCAAACCTGGTTCCACATCAATCATCTGAAACTCAACCCTAAAAAAACTGAGATCACCCTCTTCTCTCCCAAAAACAACCCACTCCCAATCCAAACATGGATCGCCGACCTTAATGCGCTAAACTGCTCTCTCTCCCTCGCCGACTCGATTAAATCACTAGGCATCACTGTCAACAATAAACTCGCACTTAACTCCCACATCAAGAACTCTGCAAAAAGTGCTCTCCTCACTCTCTGCCATCTCAAAAAAATCAAACCTTTTATCCCAGCTGTAAGACTTCAAATTAATTATCCAGACTCTTGTACTATCCAAAATAGACTATGGTAATGCCCTTCTCTCTGGCACCCCCAAAATCCACCTGGCCCCCTTCAAATCCGTTCTCAACCTAGACGCCAGGTTAACAACAAACTGTAAATGCATGGACCACATCTCCCCTGCCCTCAAGTCCCAAAAGTGGCTCCCCACTGAAGGCAGATCCTCCTGCAAAATTGCCCGCATAACTCACAAAGCCCTTTTCCAGAAGACCCCAGCCTACCTCTCAAATAAACTTAAAAAAGCTGGCTGTACCCAAACACTGAGAAGCTCCAACACTCTCCTTCTCATTCCCCCCCTACTCAAAAAAGCTGCCTCCAAATCCCACTCCTTCTCAGGTAAGGCCCCAGCCATTTGGAATGCCCTACCCAAAGACCTTCGATGCAACCCCTCCTACCCCAGATTCAAAAAAGACCTGAAAATTCATCTACTCACCACATTCTGGGAAAACTAAATCCCTGATCTCCTTCCTGACAACCTCTCCTCCTCCCTCCTTAGTCTTGTCCCCCTTCCCTCATCTCACCCCTCCCTTTTTCCTTTAGTCACCTCCCCTCCCCCTCCCTTTACCTCCTGGACTTACTATGTCCGTTGAATCCTCACTACATCATATAAATGTTCCTCTACAATTACATTCAGGTTCCTGCAACTCGCTGCTCTATCCCTACTTATTCTGTGCCTTTAATCATTATTGTTTTGCCTATATTATTATCTGTATTTTGTATGTGGTCACCAAGGACAGAGTTTGCTCATGTGTCCTCCTCAGAATGGACAACGTCTCTGCGGTGGATTACATCAACCATCTGGGCGGTCCTCGCTTTCAAACCCTGGCGAACTTGGCGAAGGTGTTTTGGAGTTTTTGTCTGGCTCACCACATTTTGGTGACGGCGGAGTACCTGCCGGGTCAAGCCAACCAGGTGGCAGACTGGCATTCCCGTCATTTGCGGGACTCCAGCCAGTGGAAGCTGGATTCTCCGATTTTTAGGTGGTTGGTCGCCCTTTTTTAAAAATTTTATTTTGAAGGTTTTATATAGCACTAGCTCCACCCAAGGGTATCAGAGTGCTTTACATCAGCAATGGCATTACACAATAAGAAAACAATCAAAGTAGTTCAACATTGAACTGCGAAAGAGCCCCCGAAAAGCTCCAGGCAGTTGATATGGAGCTCTTGCTCGTCTAACGACCAAGTGCCTCCAGTAGAAAAATCGCTGCAGCAGGCTCCTCAACCCGACCTGCTGGCGTCGGACTCTCTGACAATGTCGGGGATGGACCCGAAAATTGCCCTGCCATTCCAGGCGTCCATATGGGAAATCCACCAGGCCATCTCCTATTTGACCTCATCCGTCAAAGGAACCGACTGATCGTATGACAAGCCTCTCCTGAGGTGATGCATCTTCAGGCGTTGCAATGCCCTGTAGTGCAGAGGCCCCGGAAAGATTGCCTGGATGGGCGAGGAAAGGAGCCCCACCACTCGGGCAATCTGGCGGAGGGAGGAGTGGGATTTTGAGATGGTTTGACGCAATAGATGTTGAATCTTGGTCATCTTCCAAGAAGGAAGGCTTAGAGACGCATGGACTGAATCCACCACAAAACCCAAGAAGACTATGTTCTACGTTGGGGAGAGGACTGACTTGTCCCCATTGATAATGAACCCCAAGTTTTGCAGGAGAGAGACCATCTGCCGCACCTGAGCAGCCAGCTTCTGAGGGCATTGCGCCACAATGTCGTCCAAGTAAACAATCATCCGAACACCCTGACTCCGAAGGAATTCCACTGTGGGATGGAGGACCTTTGTGAAGCACCAGGGCTCGGAGAACAGCCCGAACGGAAGGACGGTGAATTCGTAAACCTGCTGCCTCCATTGGAATTGAAGAAACCAGCGGTGTGGAGGGTGGTTTGGGATGGCCAGGTAGGCATCTTTGAGGTCCAGCCTCGCCATCCAATCCCTGAACTGATGGGACAAGGAAGTTTTGTCTGGCGGGTGAATCGTAAAACACGCTGTGGAAACCCCGAACTGTCTGTAAGACCCAAGCATCACTTGTAACCTCCTGAAAGGCCGCTAACCGACCCCCAATACGGACCTGAGAAGGGGAAATCAGACTTACCGCTGGGTGCAGGACTGCCTGCTTTGTTCCAGTATCCTCCACGGCCACGGGATCTCTGTCCTCTTGTCTGACAGAAGTTGATGAAATTGGCGGTAGTATTATACTGACCCCACTCGGAGCCTTGTCCCCTTCTGGGATTGTGTTGTCCGCAATGGCCGGTCGCTCGGCCCCTACCACGACCGGCCCCATTGGAAAAACGAGACTGAAGGACCCGCTTAATGTTAATGTTGGATTGGGCTTTGTCTAAACTAGTGAAAGTGGCCACAAATTTCCCAAGATCCTTCACAAAAGGATCTCCAAAAGGCCCTCTTGCGCCACCGCACCAGCCTTTGAAGAGGCCAAGTCAACCAGTTTAGGGTCAAGCTTTATCAGGAGTGAACGCCTACGTTCAGTTGACAGAGCACAATTGGCGTTACCCAAAAAGATAATCGCCGCTGAGCCCAGTTCATCAAAACCTCTGGGGATATGGTGGAACCAGTTACCTTTGTCTCCTCTGCCATATCTAGGATCTTCGTCATGGGCCCCACCGCGTCTAGTAGCTTGTCCTGATAGGAACGCCAGGAGCGGTCTATACCATTACGGGGATCCTTTGTAAACTTTGACATGAAGGTGGCCATTTTGGAGTCAAGCTCCGGAGTATGGGCCACCGTCCCCTCCAAAGTTGGACGAGGACACTCGGCTCTCAAGCAACTCCAAGCATCCTTCTCCAAGGGCTTGCGGAGGCGACCTGCCACAAACTTAGCCACCTTGTCCCCCGGAGTCCAGGCCGCCGAAAGTGGATGAACAATTTCATCTGGATCCAGCATGCCCGAGGAATCCTGAGGCAACTAGGCAGTTAAACTGGCTGGACGCCATGACCGTGAAGACCATTCTTCATCGTCCGAATCTGCTGGTGAACACCCATCAGGCGACGGAGAGTCCGGGGCAACGGATTCCACGGGGTTCGAAGCCAGGGCAGGCAGAGGCGGTGGAACCGACGTCTTTGCGAGGAACGCACTTTTGAGGTGGTCAAAAGCGTCCTTATCAAACTCTCCTCCATGCGGCCCTTCTTAGGCAACGAGGGGCCCTCCCCCTGGGGTAAAGTAGGTGTCGGACCCCGGGGACCCAACTGGGAGTAAGCCAACTTGGCACATTCCACTATAATGCTGTTAGATAGACGCTCCTCCATCGGACCAACCACATCATTCACACACTTGAAAATGGACTTGTCCACTGCCTCAAAGAATTGATCGTCTAAGGGTAAGTATTGCACCTGTTCCTCTTCATAAAACTCCTTAGTGTTCATTATGCAACAAGGTCACCTGCACCCAAGGACAGTATAAGAAACCTAGGTCCAACACACCTGGCCCCTGAGATGGTTCAAGGAAACACAACCAACACTAAACCCCCACAAACTGCAGGAAATGGTAGTAACTAGAGCCCTCCTACAATCAATCAATCAATCAATCAAAGCATTTGCATAGCGCGCTACTCACCCAGAGGGTCTCAAGGTGCAGCACCCACCTCAAGTGCATCCTGCTCAACACCCGCTCCGTCCACAGACACGCCATCGAACTCTGGAACCTCCTCGACACCACAGCCCCTGACGTTGCCTTCCTCACGAAGACCTGGATGAACGCCTCTTCAGCGCCCGACTTCGCCATCGCCATCCCAGAGGGCTACAAGATCACCCGGAGGGACCGCACAGCCAACCAGATGGGAGGAGGCATTGCCATCATCCACAGGAACACCATCCGTATCACGACCAGCACCGACAACACCCTTACCACCGCCGAACACCTGCACTTCCAGATCCACACCGACCCGAAGACCACCCTCAGAGGCACTCTGATCTACCGACCTCCGGGACCACGCACCCAATTCAGCGAGGACATCGCTGACCTCGTCAGCCCGCACGCCCTCCCCTTCGCTGACTACATCCTCCTGGGAGACCTCAACTTCCACCTGGAGAACAACAACGACCGCAACACCAGCACCCTGCTCGACAACCTCGCCAATCTTGGACTCAAGCAGCTGGTGTCCACCCCCACCCACCTCGCCGGACACACACTCGACGCAGTCTTCTCATCCTGCAAAGACATCGCCTTCAGCCACGCCACAGAGCTTCAATGGACGGACCACAGCTGCATCCACTTCACCTTCAAAAGAACGACGACCCACCACCACCAGCAACAGGCTGCCCACAGAAGCCGGAACAAGATCACAGCCGACCAGCTCGCCACCTCCCTGAGCCAGCACCCTCCTGCCAGCTCAGCGAACCCCAGCCAGGCCGCCGACAACCTCACGAAGTGGATCAGCAACTGCGCGGACGAGCTCGCCCCGCTGAGGACCCCGCCCAGCACACCCGGCAGCAAGAAAGCCCCATGGTTCACCGACGAACTCAAGAGCTCCAAGAAGAACTGCCGAGCCCTCGAGAAAGTCTGGAGAAGGGAACCAACACCGGACAACATGACCACCTTCAAGCTTGCCACCCGGAAGCACCACCAGCTGATCCGCGCCTCCAAGAAAACTGCATTCAAGGACCGGCTGGACAACAACGCACACAACTGCAAGGAACTCTTCAACATCGTGAAAGAGCTATCCAACCCCAGCGCAGGAAACAACGACATCACCCCATCGCAAGACCTCTGCGACTCCCTCGCCTCTTACTTCCACAACAAGATCGCAGACATCCACAACAGCTTCAACAACCAACCAACGCACACCACGACCGAACCACCACCCACCACCACCACCCTCCGCGCCTGGACTCCGATCAGCACCGAAGACACCGTCCGCACGATGAACTCCATCCACTCCGGATCTCCGACCGACCCTTGCCCCCACCACGTCTTCAACAAGGCCGACGCTGTCATCGCACCCCACCTGCGAGACATCATCGGCACATCCTTCGACACCGCCACCTTCCCGGAGAGCTGGAAGCACGCCGAACTCAGCGCTCTACTCAAGAAACCCACAGCGGACCCCACCGAACTCAAGAATTACCGCCCCATCTCGCTCCTCCCGTTTCCAGCCAAAGTCATCGAGAAGACCGTCAACAAGCAGCTGGCCGACTTCCTTGAGACGAATGGATCCCTCGACCCCTCACAGTCTGGCTTCCGAGCCAACCACATCACCGAGACCGCCCTCATCGCCGCCACCGATGACATCCGAGGCCTGATGGACAACGGAGAAACAGCGGCCCTCATCCTCCTGGACCTCTCCGCGGCATTCGACACTGTCTGCCACCGCACCCTAGTTCAGCGCCTCAGCAACGTCGGAATCCAGGAGAAGGCTCTGGAATGGATCATCTCCTTCCTCGACGGAAGAACACAGAGAGTCCGCCTACCACCGTACAAGTCAGAGGCCACCGAAGTCATCTGCGGCGTCCCTCAAGGATTCTCGCTGAGCCCCACCCTCTTCAACGTCTACATGAGCCCCCTCGCGGCCATCGCACGCCAACACAACCTGAACATAATCTCTTATGCCGACGACACCCAGCTGATCCTCTCCCTGACCAACGACCCCGCCGCCGCCAGAGCCAACCTGCACGAAGGGATGAAAGAGGTAGCCGAGTGGATGACGACCAGCCGCCTGAAATTGAACTCAGACAAGACGGAGGTCCTCATCTTGGGCTCTTCCTTCTCCGCCTGGGACGACTCCTGGTGGCCTCCAGCCCTGGGCACCGCACCCAAACCGACAGACCACGCACGCAACCTGGGCTTCATCCTGGACTCCTCCCTCTCCATGACCAGACAAGTCAACAACGTCTCCTCGGCATGCTTCAACATCCTACGCATGCTACGAAAGATCTTCCGGTGGATCCCAACCGAGACCAGGAAGACCGTCACCCAGGCCAAGCTCCAGAAGAGACTCCAGCGGATCCAGAACGCCTCAGCCAGACTCGTCCTCGACATCCCACGAACCAGCCACATCTCCGGACATCTGAGAGACCTGCATTGGCTCCCCGTCAACAAAAGAATCACCTTCCGCCTCCTCACCCACGCACACAAAGCCCTGCACGACCAAGGCCCGAGCTACCTCAACAACCGAATCAACTTCTATGCTCCCAAACGCCACCTCCGATCAGCCAACCACGCCCTCGCCCCCGTCCCCCGCATCCGAAGAGCGACAACAGGAGGAAGGTCCTTCTCCTACCTGGCCGCCAAGACCTGAAACTCCCTCCCGACCGACCTGCGCCTGACCCCCTCTGAAGGAGACCACCTCTCCTTCAGGAAGAGGCTGAAGACCTGACAGTTCGAGCAGTAACGGCACCCCCCCCCCAGCGCCTTGAGACCCTACGGGTAAGTAGTGCGCTCTATAAATGTCTTTGATTGATTGATTGATTGGGGAGGGGGGTCCGCTACTGCTCGAACAGCCAGGTCTTGAGTTGCTTTCTGAAGGCGAGGTGGTCTTGGGTCTGGCGGAGGTGGATGGGGAGGGAGTTCCACGTCTTGGCAGCCAGGTAGGAGAAGGATCTTCCTCCTGTTGTGGCACTTTGGATGCGGGGGACGGCGGCGAGGGCGTGGCTGGTCGATCGAAGCTGGCGGGTGGGAGTGTAGAAGGTCAGGCGGTTGTTGAGGTATCTTGGGCCTTGGTTGTGGAGAGCTTTGTGTGCGTGGGTGAGGAGTCGGAACGTGATTCTCTTGCTGACGGGGAGCCAGTGCAGGTCTCTCAGGTGTGCGGAGATGTGGCTGTGTCGGGGAATGTCAAGGATGAGGCGTGCTGAGGCGTTCTGAATGCGCTGGAGTCTTTTCTGGAGTTTTGCTGTGGTTCTGGCGTATGTCAAATGTTTGAAAAACAGGGTTACAATAGTGAGATCACCATGGATCATTTGCCTTCTTTCTTTGAAAATATAGGCAGCCAACAAGACTGCAAAGCTTTATAGCACGGGAGTAAAAACCCGAATCTAAGGCGGCACCTACCTCCAGCGCGCAGGTCCTCAGTGAAACTGACATGACCAAGCCGCCACCAATGCGCGAGAAAGGATCTGACAACCAAGTGCCGTAAATCTTGACAGCAGGCGATTAACATGGCAGCGCCGCAATACGGACCCCCGCCGGGGCGTATATAATTGCTCAAATGGCTTTGTCAAGGAATCCGGACCCCCAAGGGGCGTTTAGGTTGGCGGCACCACTGCGACAAGGCTCACCGGACCATTGGGTTTGCGGCACGTCTCCTCATTTGAGGACACGCGACGCGCAGACCAACGAGATGCGGGAGTTCCGCCTAGCGGCCTGATATCGCCGCCACACTCTGGGCTGGCCGCGAAAGGAGCGGAGAACACTCCTGCGGCCCAGGGACTCTGAAAGAAAACAAAACGTCAACAGAACTCCCCACGGACGTATAAGGGAACCCGCCTGAGCCTTAAAGCGGGCCCGAACCGTCCGATGTGTACAATAAACCACAAACACAATAGTATTTAAGACAACAGAGAGAAGCACTAAAAGTTACTTATCTTGTGCTGCGGAGCAGTGAAGAAAGAGGAAGGACAACGTTGCTGAGGGGTCTTCTTGGGTGCATAGACACTGTGGAAGGACTTGTGGCTGATCCTACCTTATGGACTCATGGATATTGTAGTCTGTTGGATTCTTCTTTGGATTGTTTTTTTCCTCTATTGGGATGAAATTGTTGAGGACTTTTTCTGAAGCTGCTGTGAAATAATTGTTGTTAATAAAGCGAAGAAAGAGTAGCATATTCAGAGCCTCCGGTCCTGACATAGAATTTGGGATGCCTTTCCTCTCAGATTTACTGGCTTTCCGTCCCCTGGATTTGGGGTGTAAGAGTAGGCCTCTCCAGGGTAGGTAGGAACTATTCATTAACCCTAAGCGCATATGTAAGAGGGACCTTTCTCTTGTCAAAGAGTGTTTTGTAAGAATGAGCCGCTGTGATAGAGAGGAAAATGAGCTGTGTAAGCCTCGTGTGCGTTAAGTACATTGTGTTAAAAACTGTACCAACCACCGAACCTTATCTTCTAGGGCTTAAAAGCATCCATGATCGTTTTCTATTGACCCGGTTTCGGCTCAACCTCTTCCATTACATCTTGGCACACCCTCGTGGCTCCCACAGAGTCCTGTGCCTCATGCCCTGTGGCTGTGACGATGAGTCTCCTAATAATAATAAAACCATTTGTTGAGCGCATGGCTACACTCGAACAGTGTGTCCCCGCGCTATAGATGGCTTCCATTATACCCAACAAGCCTGCCATGAGCAGTTAATTTCTACAGCTGGGCACCGACCCCTAACTACTAGAGAACAAAAGGTGGGTTTTGATGTTTCATACAAAATCTCCTCTCAGAGGGTTCCATCCGTAGTTCTAAGGGAAGTTTGTTCCAGTGGTTGGCCGCTAGATAGCAAAATGATCGGCCACCCATTCGGGCTCTAAAAATGCGAGGGACTGAAAACATCATGCTGCCTGAAGACCTTAAATTACGTTTAGGACGGTGAATGATAAGAAGCTTTTTTAGATATGTTGGTCCTTTCCCTTGGGCAATTCGATGAGCAATGCACATGGCTTTGAAAAGAAGGTGCTCCTTAATAGGTAGCCAGTGCAGTTTTAACAAAGCGTGTTTCCCTGACTAAACGGGCAGCCATGTTTTGGACTCTTTGAAGTTGTTTGAGACCTTTCTGGCTGAGACCGATCAAGAGAGCATTACCATAGTCCATATGGGGGGTGACTAGGGCATGGATAAGGGATTTCCTGGAACTGATAGGTACAAGGTCAAGAACCTTACGCAAGGTTTTAAGAACTGCGTAACATTTGCCAGTTACCTTTTCAATATGCTTTTCAAAGGAAAGTTCTGTATCTAGCACAATTCCCAGATTATTTGCTGATTCAGTGGGGACAGGGGTCTGACCGAGTTCCACCGGCCACCAATCAGATGACCATGCCGAGGGAGATCCACCAATCAGTAACACCTTGGTTTTGTCCCCATTTAGACGCAAACAGTTATTGTTCATCCAGCTAGCTACAGCTGAGAGACAGGAGGAAAAGTTAATAGCTGTCTCGTCTTGTTCCTGACTGAGTGTAATCATCAGCTGCGTATCATCAGCATAAGTGATGATTTTGACACCGAATGACTCTACTATCCGGGCAAGGGGTTCCATGTAAAGATTGAATAAGGTAGGGCTCAGACTTGAGCCCTGTGGAACCCCATGCTTCAGCTGTCAGGATGATGACTTAAATGGGGGACAATGGATTTGGAAGCTTCTATTTTCCAAAAACGACTTTAGCCATTCATAGGCATCTCCCTCTACTCCAATCTCTGATGGCCGTGACAGCAGTGTGGAGTGCGACACGGTGTCAAATGCCGCACTGAGGTCGAGTAACACCAACGCTGCTGTCTGGCCTTTATCGGCTATTTGCCTCAATAGCTCAGTGGAATAGAGGACCGCCGTTTCTGTTGAATATTGAGCTCTGAAGCCAGATTGACATGATGCACTTTATAATGTTTACTAAATTCTATGCTGTCCCTAGAAAGTGATTTATTATTCCCATTCTCAAAAAAGTGGGTTTTAGGTGGGAGAGACCAGCTTTTATCTTTTTACAACTCCTCTCTAATTACACTGTTTTGCATACGCTTAACTGTTTACGGGTCGCTGTTAGACTCCGGTCAAGCTGCGATTAACTTCTGTACTGTAATTCATGAATTTTTATCTTGTGTTCTGATTAACTTGGACATATTATATTTGTCAATCTGTAACTTGGAAGATGTTTTTCTTTTATAAAACCGAATAAAGTTTGTTGATAATAAACACTACGGGATTCATTTACAGGGTAGCATGGTATCCCACACAATAACTCCAGGAGTCACAGTCCACACAATGTACATGCTTTGTTCCCCCTACTTCCAACCTTACATGTACCCCCCAATCACCTGCCCAAACCTCTCCCTGCTGATGCCAATGTGGTACTCCGTCAACCCGCAGACCATATTTTTGGCCCCTTTGAAAGTGCCCATACAATAAAAATGCTGCAGTTGTAAATACATATCAACTACCATTTGTTGTGTTTGAAACATTTTATTGAATAATAAGACCCAATAAACATAAGCTGATTATTAAACCAAAACAAAACATCAGTTGCTATACACATAAGAGACAAAAGTTGTACATAAAAATCAACATACTGTAACACAGCAAGTTATGTAGAGCACAATTCTTAATTTCGGGCAATCTTTAAAGTTAAACAATAAAAACATTAATAAAGAACAGAAAAGGAAAAAAGGTGGGATACAGTGATGTCATTAATGTAATGCTTCCTACATATTGAAAAACAAATACTAATTATTTTCCTTAAGCAATAAAGTCCGCAGATTATGATTACATCCTATTTCATGTCCAGAGACCGATTTAGCTGCTTTCCTGTTTAAGTGACAACATTTGCAAATATATTTAACAAAACATTAAAGCTGGATGTCAGAAATTCTGTCTTTAAGTATTGTGTAAGAGTTATGTGTGATGGTTTTTATTTGATCTGAAGCAACACTAACCCTAAATAGGTACATGCACCGGTTATCATTCAACTAACATTATTAGTAAACTTAATTTGGAGGGAATCGTGAAAAATGGCCTCATGTACCAAGGGTTTTATTGTTAAAAAAAATCCACTGGTTCGGTAATTCACAGAGTTTGCAAATGCTACACCCCTTTTAGAAATGTACTAAGCCCATTTAAACAATTCAGAATTTGGAAGGGGAATGTTAATAGTTTCTCTTCTGAATATGTAATACATCCTTAAGGTATGTATTAAGCTTTGAAGCCATATGTGGGCTGAAAAACAGTAACAGGAGGTAGTAACCCAAGGGGACATTTGTGACATTGAAAGTAAAATGGGGTGCATTAAAAAATGCCTTTATTTAAAATCAATCACAGACACAGTAGTGTGCTGACTCTACAAGCAACCACTTTTTACCAAATATTTATTAGTACATGAACCTCAGTATTTCCTATATTGCTGAAATTTAGCGTCTAATATTTTTGTAATGTGGTGTGCATATTTGTTCCTGTTATTTCCCAATTCAATATTGCCAAGATATGTACCTCTACTTTTTGTCAAACATATTGAAATATCTTTTTCACAATTTTTGGGGCATTCCAAAAAGTGTTTTCATTCTCTAACTTGAAGCTTCCTAAGAAAAATACTGATGCGCAGTTCCTGCTTTCTCCTGGATCACTTAGCTTTCTCACTAAACCAAGGAAAATATTGATTTGAGAGAGGTGGTTATTCTAGTCATACGCACTAGGGTTAGTTTTGAAAAGACCAATATAGAACTTCTTTTATCTTTAGAAATAATACTTGCAAAAGTTTATGTTCAATAATTTCAGATAATTTACTGATAAAGATATCAGATAAAGATCCCCTAATTTCTTTTACCTTGTGGTATCAAAAATCTGCTAGAATTAACAGACTTCTCTTCTAGATAAAACCAGGTTTGAGAAGGTATTAAATGCTATTATCAACTTTCTGTTATTTTAACACAATTTTCCAGTGCACAGAGTATTTTCCCTACATAGATCACAACATTTTATGCTATGGTCTGTGCTTGAACGTACAATGAAGAGTTAAAAATGTATTTCTACCACAATCAAGAAACCCTTGGGTCTCTGAGGATTACTGTTGCAAATGAAAACCTAGCTACGATGAAATGGCTATGTTGGCCAAAAGCTCCCCTTTGCTTGTTTTAATTTGTACACAGAATCAGAATTTGTATGTGGTACACTGTAATGTTAGATGAATCTATTTTACCCTTCTGATAAGCAAGGGATGACGATGAACCATTATTTCGTCCCTGGTTTTAAACGGAACCCTAATAACTCCTGTTTGTCACAGTTCAAACAGAGGCCTGAGGGCCCCACAGAACAATGATTATTGCTGTTTTCCACAGTCCAAACAGAGGGCAGAGGTCACATTTCCTTTCTTCCCTTGGGGCCCAGGGCACACTGGCTAGGTCACTGGATAAGGATGGAGTGGGGAAGAGGTGGCAAGACAGGTGGATATTTAAACAGCTCGACGATGACTTCTTGCCTGGGTATTAAAGTATTCATCGCAATTATAGACTGAGGCAGGAATACATCTCCCAATATAGGAAGGCCTATGTACAAATGCAGCTCGATCAGACAGGTTGGGAACGCCTAATGGCTTTGAACTTGATAAAGACACATTAATCACTGGTCTTGAAATGCAATTGGCAGCATTAGGCACGCAGAGGTGTAGTCTACGTAATCTCATTATGTTCAGGGTACGGGAGGGTGTTTAGGGTATAAGCCACTTTGACAAAAACATTTCCGCCACCTTAGAAATTCAATCTTCCTTGTCCTACCCTAGTATACAAGTAGTACCACATTCTTTGTATACCTGAATTAAATAGGCACAGAAAATGTACCGTATTTAAAGACCCAGTTCAGAATTACATGGAAGGTGCACTGTCAAAGACTACACAATGGTGCAGTCTTCGGTGGGTGCTATCATCTCACACAGGGGGAGTACACCATATTATGCTGGAAAAAACATGTGGTGCCCTAACGTAAGCGCAGTTGTAAACCACCAGTCAGCTTACATAGTAAAGCGTCTGGCAGCTATTAAGTAAGGTGACACGTTTCCCCTGCAGGTGGCTGGGGCTGTCACCATCCTGTCAGGTGGGGGTATACATTCAGTGCGCCTCCTGATTGCTTGTTTGCCTTTTCGTCCGTGTCAATTATACAGTGCAGTCCTTGGAGGAGCAGTCAATTTGTATTCATGAAAGACACTTGTGTTTCTCGGATGTGTAATTCCCAGATGATGCCTGAACTGTTCCACAATGGGCTAATTGTACATGGTATTGAATTGTATGGTCTTATGAGGACTGTTAATAATAAAAAGATTAAAAAATGTGGCCATGCCCAATACAAAAGAAAGCATGCCCACTTAGAACCTCTTCTACATGATCCACACTACATAAAGGGCTATGGAAGTGTCTGCAGCCTCTTCTGTAGAACAAAAGCCAAAAAGCCCATGGGACGCAGAAAGAGGGTGCACCCGATGCTTCATTATGTACGAAGGCCTTTGGTGGATGGTACAAAACAACAAGTCTTTGTTTTCAAAACACAACACCTGACACTTTGCACTGAGAACTTTCCTACGACATGAGGCACTGGCTTTTCGGAAACGCCAACGAGCGAGGCGTGTCAATGTGTAGTGATGGCGGCGGACACGTATAAGGCGGTCACTTGTTGATATAAACGTATGCTGGGAGAGGGATTGGCACCGCAGCAGAGGTTACGTGAGCAGTGGGCGGTGGATTTAGCTAAAAAGATACCTGAAGCAGCCTGGTCGCAGATACTTAAAAGAGCATGGAAGGGCACCAGGATTGCTAGATTCCAGCTGATTCGATGTTTTATATTGCACAGGGCATATCTTACGCCGGCTAAAATCAACTAATATTTCCATGTTAATACGGCTCTTT
The DNA here is from genome assembly GCF_964263255.1 of Lissotriton vulgaris. Taxonomy (NCBI): domain Eukaryota; kingdom Metazoa; phylum Chordata; class Amphibia; order Caudata; family Salamandridae; genus Lissotriton; species Lissotriton vulgaris. The sequence continues at coordinate 89,382,154 of NC_141685.1, read as the reverse complement.
GCCCCGTTGTAGATTGGACATATTGGGAAGAGATAACCGCTTTACTCTGTAATATAACGGGGCGACAGATCGCTCCGAATGGGGGGACTTGCCTGCTACATTGTTTTCCGCATACTAGCAAAACAAAGTTAACTAGCAAATTCATAGACTTGGGATTGGTGCTTGCTAAACGAGAAATTACATCCCACTGGAAAGCAGCGGCAGGCCCTAGCTATATAAGGTGGAAATCTGCATTCCTTAAGTGGGCAAACAGCGAGAGCTCAGTTCGATTACAGCAAGCCCATAGATCCCATAATGACAAGGCATTAGAGGCGGCGCGAGCCTGGGAGGCCGTTGTGACAGAGCTGAAAGCGACAGATCTAGAAACTGACTCAGAGGCGAGCGCATTAATGGCTGAGGGAGACCAGTAGACTAGGTATCTTGATATTGAGGTGCAGAACGTGAGGCGATTCCCGGCCTTCATAGTAGTCAGGATGCTTAATAATGTTAAAATGAGGTCACCTGGGGAACCCGTACAATATGACTCAGCATTTGATCCCACTTAGCCTTAAGACAGTAGCGCCGGCAGGGGGGTGAGGGGGAGGGCATCTGAGGAAGAGTAGGATGAGGCTTTGATGCAGAAGACATTAATCACAGTAGCATGGAGAATTATAGGAACTTTTAACACTGTGGCAATACTGGTATTGAGGTGTATCTGTGTCTGGGGTTGAGTTGGGATCGTTGGATAACCTTGATTGTGTAACAATGTCACTATCTCCTTCTTCCTAATGGTCGGCCTCCATGTAAAGGCAATTGCCCATCCTCTTATTGGTTGTGGGTGTTTGAAAATAACAAATAAATAAACAAAACAAAAAAATGAGGGACAAAGGACAGTCTGTCGTCAAATATGACGCCCACATTTCTGACTTTGGTGACTGACCGTGGAAGGGGCACCAAAGAAGATGGCCACCATGAAGAAGACCAATTTGGCAGTAATTTGCTGAATATCATAACCTCTGTTTTTGCAGAGTTATTAATGCAATTGTTGGCCATCCAACAACTGATGGCCAACATGCCTTTCTGGAAATTAAGCTGCTACTTCATCACCATCAGCGGTCAAGGTTTTCCGGCCCACCATCACAGGAGGGCTGGTGCAGCTTCTCACAGACAAGACAGTCAATGATGATGGTCTCATCAGGAAGAGTCACTTAAACTTGTTTGACAGCGAACCGAGGATTCACTGGCTGCAGTTGTTTGGTCCGACGAACAGGAGCTGGAACCGCTTAGTTGAATTTGACTTCCTCCCAGGTACAGTGCCCCGAGATACAGAAGAATCCTTACTGGGTTGTATTGAAAATAGTTGAAGAGCATATTGGAGAGGGGCGATCTACCGTCCTGATGAGACCATGGTAATTAACTGGAACGGTCGAAACATTAACTATACAGGGACTATTTCATATAAATTATGTCTTCTAAGAATCGCCATTGCTTAACTTGTATTGTACAAAAGTATTTACAGCCCCGTTTCTGTGTACAAAATGCGGATCGGACTGTTTTATCATCATATCACTTTCATCTTGAGCACTGCGCAGTCATCACTCAACGATTTATATATACACTTGCTGCTGAGAACACAATCAGAATTTTGAGAAATGAAAAGGCCTCATCTGAATTCTAATCATGGTAAAAATGGTGAATTAATATCTGCCCAGGGCCTGCATATGTGATACAGACCTGTGAGATAATGAACTCATAGGCCTCTGTAGTTGTTCACAGTGCGCCTGGGAAGTGCCTCTTTGAGTCTCCGCTTGTCACTTCTGTAGCAGATTGACGTTGACACTGAGCTGCATGTTGTCTCCTACTCTGCTTTAAAGTTGGAGGACCCAGTCTGGTGTGTGGGGAATATTCACAAGGTGAGGAATCTGCAGGTAAAGGAGTAGCGACCAGAAAGAGCGTTACCAAAGGCAAGTAACTGGTTTGTTATGTTTTCCTGCTGTTGTATATTATCTCATTTTGGGTGGTGAACTCCGCAGGCGGAGTTTTCCATACTCCACGGAGCTCACGTAGTTCCTAAAAACTCCGTGGAGCGTAGCAAGGTTTTTTTCAACGCTCACACTCTTCAACGTTATGTGCTGGAGCGAAGAAAATCCACCTCCTGATGAGATTTGTCCTTGCTCGCGCTCGCCATGGTCTAGTAGGCAAGCAAAATCAACCACCTGGCGAGATTTCTCAAAGCGGGTCGTCGGATTTCTCAATGCAAGTGGTCGTGGCCGGTCACACCACTCGCATTGAGAAACCTTCCTTCGCATTCACAAAGCTGCCGCTTGAGTAGAAGCAGCTGCATCCTCTTATGCTGCACATGGTGCCTTTCGCAATTATTTTTATAGGGCGGGACAAACACCAGGAGATCAAAATCACCACAAACGGCATGACCCTTACGCACTCCGATGCTTGCGGAACTCCGCGTAGACCGCCAGAGTTTTTTTGTCACTTTGCGGAGTTCTTCATTGAGGAACTCCGCATAGACTTAATCTTATCATGAAAAAATAGATATCAGTCATATGTTAAGAAACAAGGGTGAGTAGAAACCTTTTGGGTGGAGTAAAATTTAAGACATTAATATTGTGATTTGCTGGGCAATTAGTTGATTTTTGCAAGCACTAACACTTCTCTGTGTCAAGTAAAGACCTTAAGAGTTTTGTAACTTTCAGATACTCAAATTGTGGATTCGGTTGCAATTTAAAAAAATTCCAGGCCTGAAATTTCTTTGGAGGTTGCATGCGGGCAACCTAAGTTATCCCGCGAGAGTTTCTTGATGAATCCTATTGCAACTACAATATGTGCTCTCTCATGTAAAGTCAGGTTGTTAGAAGCTTTTCTGCAACTCAAGATACACCTTACTGTTCACCTCATATGGATGTATTTCTCATGTTTAGTGAGATCTCCTTTCTGAGTAAAACATTTCTGGCTTTCCCCTCCTGTATTAGGCTTTAGTTCAGTGGGAATTCTCTCTTGTGAAGTGACATTGTATTTGAGACTAAACCTTATCTGACATTCAGAACACACATACATGATGTTCACTCTTCTAGTGAGCACCTTGATTGCATTTCGAGCACTCATAAGGTTTTTCCCTAGAGTGGGATCTCTCATGAAGCATAACTCTGTCTTTCAGATACAAGCTTTTAAGGCATAAGGATTTTCTCCAGTGTGGAGCTTCTCATGGTGAGATAGCGTTTTTCTCTGCAGCTTTTCTGGCATTCAGGGCGCTCATAATGTTTTTCATTAGTATGGAGTCGCTTATGGTTATTGAGGCTCTGCCTATCAAATAGCTATTTCTGGCATTCACAGCATAGGTAATGTTTTTCCCCTGTGTGCGTCTGCTCATGTAGAGTGAGATTGCGTTTAAATTGATGCTTTTCTGGCACTTGGAGCACTGAATTATTTTGACAGTGTGTTTTCGTATGGCGCTTGTAACCATCTCTACCTCGGAATCTTTTCTGACGTTTAGAGCACTGATAATTTTTTTTCCCCAGTGTGGATTCTTACATGTTCAGTGAGAGGAGATTTTTGGCTGAAACATTTTAGGCATTCGGAGCACTGATAAGGCTTTTCCCCAGTGTGGATTCTTACATGTTCAGTGAGAGGAGATTTTTGGCTGAAACATTTGTGGCATTCAGAGCACTGATAAGGTTTTTCCCCAGTGTGGGTTCTTATATGCTGAGTGAGATGGCCTTTTTCACTGAAACATTTTTGGCATTCGGAGCACTGATAAGGTTTTTCCCCAGTGTGGGTTCTTATATGCTGACTGAGACTGATTTTTCCACTGAAACATTTTAGGCATTCGGAGCACTGATAAGGCTTTTCCCCAGTGTGGATTCTTACATGTTCAGTGAGAGGAGATTTTTGGCTGAAACATTTGTGGCATTCAGAGCACTGATAAGGTTTTTCCCCAGTGTGGGTTCTTATATGCTGAGTGAGATGGCCTTTTTGACTGAAACATTTGTGGCATTCAGAGCACTGATAAGGTTTTTCCCCAGTGTGGGTTCTTATATGCTTAGTGAGATCGAATCTGTTTATGAAACATTTCTGACATTCAGAGCACTGATAAGGTGGTTCCCCTGTGTGGTTTTTTATATGCACAGTGAGATAGTGTTTTTCACTGAAACATTTCTGGCATTCAGAGCACTGATAAGGTTTTTCCCGAGTATGGATTCTTATATGCTGAGTGAGACTGATTTTGTTTATGAAACATTTCTGACATTCAGAGCACTGATAAGGTGGTTCCCCTGTGTGGGTTTTTATATGCACAGTGAGAAAGCGTTTGTCACTGAAACATTTCTGGCATTCAGGGCACTGATAAGGTTTTTCCCCAGTGTGGATTCTCACATGTTCAGTGAGATGAGATTTACGCCTGAAACATTTCTGGCATTCAGGGCACTGATAAGGTTTTTCCCCAGTGTGGGTCCTTGTATGTAGAGTGAGTCCTCCTTTGTCACTGAAACATTTCTGGCATTCAGAGCACTGAAATGGTTGTTCCACAGAGTGGGTTATTGCATGTCGAGAAAGGCTTTGTTTGTAACAAAACCTTTTCTGGCAATGAGAGCACTGATAAGGTTTTTCCCCAGTGTGGAATCTCAAATGTGCAGTTAGATGTGATTTACGGTTGAAATGTTTTGGGCATTCAGAGCACTGGTGAGGTTTTTCCCCAGTGTGGAATCTCAAATGTGCAGTTAGAAGTGATTTACGGTTGAAATGTTTTGGGCATTCAGAGCACTGATAAGGGTTTTCCCCAGTATGGATTCTTATATGCCGAGTGAGACGGATTTTTTCACTGAAACATTTCTGGCATTCAGAGCACTGATAAGGCTTTTCCCCAGTGTGGATTCTCACATGTTCAGTAAGATGAGATTTACGCCTGAAACATTTCTGGCATTCAGCGCACTGATAAGGTTTTTCCACAGAGTGGGTTAATGCATGTTGAGAAAGGCTTGGTTTGTTACAAAACCTTTTCTGGCATTCAGAATACTGGTAAGGTTTTTCGCCAGAGTGGAATCTCATATGTTTAGTAAGTTTAGATTTACGGCAGAAACTTTTTTGGCATTCAGCGCACTGGTAAGGTTTTTCCACAGAGTGGGTTAATGCATGTTGATCTAGAGTCGCTTTGAAACTAAAACTTTTCTGACATTCAGAGCACTGATAAGGTTTTTCCCCAGTGTGGATTCTCATATGCTCAGTGAGATAAGATTTACGCCTGAAGCTTTTTTGGCATATTTTGCACGGAGAGTGGTTTTCCCCAGTGTGGATTCTCATATGCTCAGTGAGATAAGATTTACGCTTGAAACTTTTTTGGCATACTTTGCACTGAGAGTGGTTTGCCCCAGTGTGCATTCTGTCAAATTCTGTGAGATGAGATTTATGGCTGTATCTTTTTTGGCACATGTAACTTTTTTCCCCAGCTTAGGTTATTTTGCCTTGATTGAGGCGGTTTTTAACAATGAATTTGTTCTCACAGTCTGTGTTTTTATAAGGTGTATTCCTAGAGTTAATATCTCTACGATTAGTTTTCTCTTGCTTACATGCCACAGTAAGAGTTAACCCGATTTTAGAGTCAGGCTTGTTTAGATAATGTTCAGCATTTATCTCTAAAAGAAATTGTGTGTAATCTTCTTAACACTTGAATTGAGCAAAATATGTCTCGAAGCAGCCCTGTAACACCTGTCGAAATGTTTCTAGCCGATAATAGTCTTTAGGTTATAGCCTATCCGGCACCAACTTCTTTTGTGACTGGAGATTTTCTCAAATCTATTTGTATAGGTTCTTAACAATGCAGTGATAAGGTGTTAGTCTGATATTTAATAATTAAACTGATAATTACCTTTTTGCACTGACATAATGGCAGTAACTGATGGTGTTAGAAATGCACAGTACCATTGTGGATCACCAGTTGCAGAACATCAGTTCCTCTTACCCTTTCTTTGTTTGGTGTAAGGTTAAGATTTGTAGTTCTGAAGACGAGGATGTATTTACATTACATATAGCGCAACTGTGCTCATTTAATCCATTCTTATCTTGAACAGTTTTACATACTCCTCACGCACAGCAGATAATGTTGAGGCAATTTACATAGAATTACAGAACAGTACACAATAAAAAGGAAACAATCTGAGATGGTTATGAACACAATAAGGTGGTGAATTTTTAAGGTTTTCACAATAGTGAGCAGAGTGGGTCGTGGTTTTCTACCATAGGCAGATAGTCTCAAACTTGTGTAACTGGTTAAAAACGGTTGTTGAACAAAGGTGATTTTCCAATCTTTCGGTTGTTAACGTGTCAGCTTCGGAGTCTTCTCTCAGGGTCTTTTTTCCTTGATGGTATGCAGAAGATACCTTTTGTTATAACTTTCTTTTATGCAGTGTGTGCTTCCTCTCTGGAATTACATGATGTTTTAGATGAACGTTATTCTGTGCACAGATATGGCTTTGCTCTTGGTTAATGAAATACTAAATTAGAGACTTCACTTACAGTATAGTACTTTCCTCAGCTCCCACTTCCTCGCCACATCGAGATTTTGGAAATTGTTTGAGCGTAGATGGCTGGATGTCCTTCAGTTTTTCAAAATAATCCTTCCTATAGCACTGACTTCAGTTGCCTGGTGCTAAATCTTGCTTTCTTCGTCAGTAATTTCAATCACCTATAGTATTAAAATTAAATAGTTAATACAAGAAAATTTCCCAAAAATATAATTTACAAGCCAAATCAATGCAGAGTTGCAGAATTTTGACAATGTTGAGCTGTTTTTCAGACAGAGCAGAGTGTAGAATGGTAGCCTGAGAGTACTTGGATGTAGGAGTGAGGAATTATAGAATTTTCAACATTTTATTAAGCTCACAAAGGATATATGCACCCTATGGACTTGTAACATTGAATCCCAAAGGCAGAAATTAAAGTCATATGCACTGGCACCAAACAGATATTTAAACAAGCATTGGAAATGCAATAGGTCTCGCCATAGGATAGTTTTGAGTTTTTGGTGTGTAAAAGGTTTTTTTTTGTTAAGTTTTTTTCCCTTCTAAATAAAAGTATTAATTTTGTTTTTAGATTTGTGATTATTTTAGCAAATAGAGGGGGGGGGTGAGAGCGAAGGATGGAGGGGAGAGAGAGGGGGGGAGAGAGGAGAGAGAGACAGAGATGGGGAGTGAGGAGAGGTAAGAGAGGGAAAGGGAGAGAGGGAGAGGGAAGTGAGGTAATGGGAGAGTGGGAAAGGGAGAGAGGGAAAGGTAGAGAGGGTAGAGGGAGAGAGGGAGGGTTTAGAAGAGAGGGGGAGGACGAGAGCGAAGGACAGAGGGGGGAGGGAGAGAGGAGAGCAGGCAGAGGGGGAGATGGGGAGAGGGAGAAAAATTAGAGCAGAGGGAAGGTAAAGGGAGGGAGAGAGGAGAGAGAGGGGGAGAGGAGAGAGGAGAGAGGGAGGGAGAGGGTGAGAGAGGAGAGAGGAGTGAGGAGAGAGTGAGAGGGAAGTGAGGGAAAGGGAGTGGGCGGGGAGAGAGAGTGGGGAGAGGGCGGAGCGGGAAGAGATGCTCTCGGAAGGCCGGGGAACAGATGCTGCTGGGGAACGGATGAGGGGAGGTGCTGGCGGCTGGGGAGGCAGGTGGCGGAGAGCAAGTGGCGGAGCGGGAAGAGCTGCTGGCGGAGCAACCTTGTTATGGGCGATGTGTTGCTGTAAAGTGGATTATAATTAAACAACAAGGGGTGGTGATGGACAGAGTCTCTGAATTAAGCAGAATACTCTCACCCAGTCAAGAGATCAGGGCTAGATCCAACACCGTTTTTTAGCTCACTGCACCATCCCAGCTCAGAACCTGGCTAAATGCAAATTAGTCTGTTCCTGTCCCAGTGCATGATGGGAACAGGGCAAACCAAACTACCAAGCCAATTCTTTCACTGGGAAGGAAACAAGCTTCCGGGGACCGGTTTCTGGCATTACAGCCGTCTTCGGCCCGGCTTGCTTGAATCCTGATGGTGCAATGAGCAAGGGACTCACATCTGAGTATACCCTTCCCCGCTTATGGTGGACAAAATAATTAAACAACAAGGGGTGGTGATGGACAGAGTCTCTGAATTAAGCAGAATACTCTCACCCAGTCAAGAGACCAGGGCTAGATCCAACACCGTTTTTTAGCTCACTGCACCATCCCAGCTCAGAACCTGGCTATATGCAAATTAGTCTGTTCCTGTCCCAGTGCATGATGGGAACAGGGCAAACCAAACTACCAAGCCAATTCTTTCACTGGGAAGGAAACAAGCTTCCGGGGACCGGTTTTTGGCATTACAGCCGTCTTCGGCCCGGCTTGCTTGAATCCTGATGGTGCAATGAGCAAGGGACTCACATCTGAGTATACCCTTCCACGCTTATGGTGGACAAAATAATTAAACAACAAGGGGTGGTGATGGACAGAGTCTCTGAATTAAGCAGAATACTCTCACCCAGTCAAGAGATCAGGGCTAGATCCAACACCGTTTTTTAGCTCACTGCAACATCCCAGCTCAGAACCTGGCTATATGCAAATTAGTCTGTTCCTGTCCCAGTGCATGATGGGAACAGGGCAAACCAAACTACCAAGCCAATTCTTTCACTGGGAAGGAAACAAGCTTCCGGGGACCGGTTTCTGGCATTACAGCCGTCTTCGGCCCGGCTTGCTTGAATCCTGATGGTGCAATGAGCAAGGGACTCACATCTGAGTATACCCTTCCACGCTTATGGTGGACAAAATAATTAAACAACAATGGGTGGTGATGGACAGAGTCTCTGAATTAAGCAGAATACTCTCACCCAGTCACGAGATCAGGGCTAGATCCAACACCGTTTTTTAGCTCACTGCACCATCCCAGCTCAGAACCTGGCTATATGCAAATTAGTCTGTTCCTGTCCCAGTGCATGATGGGAACAGGGCAAACCAAACTACCAAGCCAATTCTTTCACTGGGAAGGAAACAAGCTTCCGGGGACCGGTTTCTGGCATTACAGCCGTCTTCGGCCCGGCTTGCTTGAATCCTGATGGTGCAATGAGCAAGGGACTCACATCTGAGTGTACCCTTCCACGCTTATGGTGGACAAAATATTTAAACAACAAGGGGTGGTGATGGACAGAGTCTCTGAATTAAGCAGAATACTCTCACCCAGTCAAGAGATCAGGGCTAGATCGAACACCGTTTTTTAGCTCACTGCACCATCCCAGCTCAGAACCTGGCTATATGCAAATTAGTCTGTTCCTGTCCCAGCGCATGATGGGAACAGGGCAAACCAAACTACCAAGCCAATTCTTTCACTGGGAAGGAAACAAGCTTCCGGGGAAATGCCAGAAACTGGTCCCCGGAAGCTTGTCTCCTTTCTGGTGAAGAATTGGCTTGGTAGTTTGGTCTGCCCTGTTCCCATGATGCACTGGGCAAGGGACAGACTAATTTGCATATAGCCAGGTTCTGAGCTGGGATGGTGCAGTGAGCTAAATAACGGTGTTGGATCAAGCCCTGATCTTTGGACTGGGTAAGAGTGGTCTGCTTAATTCAGACACTCTGTTCATCACCACCCCCTTTTCTGAATCGTTTTTGGCCACTATAGGTGTGGCAGGGTATACTCAGACATGAGTCCCTTGCTCACTGCACCATCAGGATTCAAGCAAGCCGGGCCGACGACGGCTGAAATGCCAGAAACTGGTCCCCGGAAGCTTGTCTCCTTTCTGGTGAAGAATTGGCTTGGTAGTTTGGTCTGCCCTGTTCCCATGATGCACTGGGCCAGAGACAGACTAATTTGCATATAGCCAGGTTCTGAGCTGGGATGGTGCAGTGAGCTAAATAACGGTGATGGATCAAGCCCTGATCTTTGGACTGGGTAAGAGTGGTCTGCTTAATTCAGACACTCTGTTCATCACCACCCCCTTTTCTGAATCGTTTTTGGCCACTATAGGTGTGGCAGGGTATACTCAGACATGAGTCCCTTGCTCACTGCACCATCAGGATTCAAGCAAGCCGGGCCGACGACGGCTGAAATGCCAGAAACTGGTCCCCGGAAGCTTGTCTCCTTTCTGGTGAAGAATTGGCTTGGTAGTTTGGTCTGCCCTGTTCCCATGATGCACTGGGCCAGGGACAGACTAATTTGCATATAGCCAGGTTCTGAGCTGGGATGGTGCAGTGAGCTAAATAACGGTGATGGATCAAGCCCTGATCTTTGGACTGGGTAAGAGTGGTCTGCTTAATTCAGACACTCTGTTCATCACCACCCCCTTTTCTGAATCGTTTTTGGCCACTATAGGTGTGGCAGGGTATACTCAGACATGAGTCCCTTGCTCACTGCACCATCAGGATTCAAGCAAGCCGGGCCGACGACGGCTGAAATGCCAGAAACTGGTCCCCGGAAGCTTGTCTCCTTTCTGGTGAAGAATTGGCTTGGTAGTTTGGTCTGCCCTGTTCCCATGATGCACTGGGCCAGGGACAGACTAATTTGCATATAGCCAGGTTCTGAGCTGGGATGGTGCAGTGAGCTAAATAACGGTGATGGATCAAGCCCTGATCTTTGGACTGGGTAAGAGTGGTCTGCTTAATTCAGACACTCTGTTCATCACCACCCCCTTTTCTGAATCATTTTTGGCCACTATAGGTGTGGCAGGGTATACTCAGACATGAGTCCCTTGCTCACTGCACCATCAGGATTCAAGCAAGCCGGGCAAACGACGGCTGAAATGCCAGAAACTGGTCCCCGGAAGCTTGTCTCCTTTCTGGTAAAGAATTGGCTTGGTAGTTTGGTCTGCCCTGTTCCCATGATGCACTGGGCCAGGGACAGACTAATTTGCATATAGCCAGGTTCTGAGCTGGGATGGTGCAGTGAGCTAAATAACGGTGATGGATCAAGCCCTGATCTTTGGACTGGGTAAGAGTGGTCTGCTTAATTCAGACACTCTGTTCATCACCACCCCCTTTTCTGAATCGTTTTTGGCCACTATAGGTGTGGCAGGGTATACTCAGACATGAGTCCCTTGCTCACTGCACCATCAGGATTCAAGCAAGCCGGGCCGACGACGGCTGAAATGCCAGAAACGGGTCCCCGGAAGCTTGTCTCCTTTCTGGTGAAGAATTGGCTTGGTAGTTTGGTCTGCCCTGTTCCCATGATGCACTGGGCCAGGGACAGACTAATTTGCATATAGCCAGGTTCTGAGCTGGGATGGTGCAGTGATCTAAATAACGGTGATGGATCAAGCCCTGATCTTTGGACTGGGTAAGAGTGGTCTGCTTAATTCAGACACTCTGTTCATCACCACCCCCTTTTCTGAATCGTTTTTGGCCACTATAGGTGTGGCAGGGTATACTCAGACATGAGTCCCTTGCTCACTGCACCATCAGGATTCAAGCAAGCCGGGCCGACGACGGCTGAAATGCCAGAAACTGGTCCCCGGAAGCTTGTCTCCTTTCTGGTCAAGAATTGGCTTGGTAGTTTGGTCTGCCCTGTTCCCATGATGCACTGGGCCAGGGACAGACTAATTTGCATATAGTCAGGTTCTGAGCTGGGATGGTGCAGTGAGCTAAATAACGGTGATGGATCAAGCCCTGATCTTTGGACTGGGTAAGAGTGGTCTGCTTAATTCAGACACTCTGTTCATCACCACCCCCTTTTCTGAATCGTTTTTGGCCACTATAGGTGTGGCAGGGTATACTCAGACATGAGTCCCTTGCTCACTGCACCATCAGGATTCAAGCAAGCCGGGCCGACGACGGCTGAAATGCCAGAAACTGGTTCCCGGAAGCTTGTCTGATTTCTGGTGAAGAATTGGCTTGGTAGTTTGGTCTGCCCTGTTCCCATGATGCACTGGGCCAGGGACAGACTAATTTGCATATAGCCAGGTTCTGAGCTGGGATGGTGCAGTGAGCTAAATAACGGTGATGGATCAAGCCCTGATCTTTGGACTGGGTAAGAGTGGTCTGCTTAATTCAGACACTCTGTTCATCACCACCCCCTTTTCTGACTCGTTTTTGGCCACTATAGATGTGGCAGGGTATACTCAGACATGAGTCCCTTGCTCACTGCATCATCAGGATTCAAGCAAGCCGGGCCGACGACAGCTGAAATGCCAGAAACTGGTCCCCGGAAGCTTGTCTCCTTTCTGGTGAAGAATTGGCTTGGTAGTTTGGTCTGCCCTGTTCCCATGATGCACTGGGCCAGGGACAGACTAATTTGCATATAGCCAGGTTCTGAGCTGGGATGGTGCAGTGAGCTAAATAACGGTGATGGATCAAGCCCTGATCTTTGGACTGGGTAAGAGTGGTCTGCTTAATTCAGACACTCTGTTCATCACCACCCCCTTTTCTGAATCGTTTTTGGCCACTATAGGTGTGGCAGGGTATACTCAGACATGAGTCCCTTGCTCACTGCACCATCAGGATTCAAGCAAGCCGGGCAAACGACGGCTGAAATGCCATAAACTGGTCCCCGGAAGCTTGTCTCCTTTCTGGTGAAGAATTGGCTTGGTAGTTTGGTCTGCCCTGTTCCCATGATGCACTGGGCCAGGGACAGACTAATTTGCATATAGCCAGGTTCTAAGCTGGGATGGTGCAGTGAGCTAAATAACGGTGATGGATCAAGCCCTGATCTTTGGACTGGGTAAGAGTGGTCTGCTTAATTCAGACACTCTGTTCATCACCACCCCCTTTTCTGAATCGTTTTTGGCCACTATAGGTGTGGCAGGGTATACTCAGACATGAGTCCCTTGCTCACTGCACCATCAGGATTCAAGCAAGCCGGGCCGACGACGGCTGAAATGCCAGAAACTGGTCCCCGGAAGCTTGTCTCCTTTCTTGTGAAGAATTGGCTTGGTAGTTTGGTCTGCCCTGTTCCCATGATGCACTGGGCCAGGAACAGACTAATTTGCATATAGCCAGGTTCTGAGCTGGGATGGTGCCGTGAGCTAAATAACGGTGATGGATCAAGCCCTGATCTTTGGACTGGGCAAGAGTGGTCTGCTTAATTCAGACACTCTGTTCATCACCACCCCCTTTTCTGAATCGTTTTTGGCCACTATAGGTGTGGCAGGGTATACTCAGACATGAGTCCCTTGCTCACTGCACCATCAGGATTCAAGCAAGCCGGGCCAACGACGGCTGAAATGCCAGAAACTGGTCCCCGGAAGCTTGTCTCCTTTCTGGTGAAGAATTGGCTTGGTAGTTTGGTCTGCCCTGTTCCCATGATGCACTGGGCCAGGGACAGACTAATTTGCATATAGCCAGGTTCTGAGCTGGGATGGTGCCGTGAGCTAAATAACAGTGATGGATCAAGCCCTGATCTTTGGACTGGGCAAGAGTGGTCTGCTTAATTCAGACACTCTGTTCATCACCACCCCCTTTTCTGAATCGTTTTTGGCCACTATAGGTGTGGCAGGGTATACTCAGACATGAGTCCCTTGCTCACTGCACCATCAGGATTCAAGCAAGCCGGGCCGACGACGGCTGAAATGCCAGAAACTGGTCCCCGGAAGCTTGTCTCCTTTCTGGTGAAGAATTGGCTTGGTAGTTTGGTCTGCCCTGTTCCCATGATGCACTGGGCCAGGGACAGACTAATTTGCATATAGCCAGGTTCTGAGCTGGGATGGTGCAGTGAGCTAAATAACGGTGATGGATCAAGCCCTGATCTTTGGACTGGGTAAGAGTGGTCCGCTTAATTCAGACACTCTGTTCATCACCACCCCCTTTTCTGAATCGTTTTTGGCCACTATAGGTGTGGCAGGGTATACTCAGACATGAGTCCCTTGCTCACTGCACCATCAGGATTCAAGCAAGCCGGGCCGACGACGGCTGAAATGCCAGAAACTGGTCCCCGGAAGCTTGTCTCCTTTCTGGTGAAGAATTGGCTTGGTAGTTTGGTCTGCCCTGTTCCCATGATGCACTGGGCCAGGGATAGACTCATTTGCATATAGCCAGGTTCTGAGCTGGGATGGTGCAGTGAGCTAAATAACGGTGATGGATCAAGCCCTGATCTTTGGACTGGGTAAGAGTGATCTGCTTAATTCAGACACTCTGTTCATCACCACCACCTTTTCTGAATCGTTTTTGGCCACTATAGGTGTGGCAGGGTATACTCAGACATGAGTCCCTTGCTCACTGCACCATCAGGATTCAAGCAAGCCGGGCCAACGACGGCTGAAATGCCAGAAACTGGTCCCCGGAAGCTTGTCTCCTTTCTGGTGAAGAATTGGCTTGGTAGTTTGGTCTGCCCTGTTCCCATGATGCACTGGGCCAGGGACAGACTAATTTGCAGATAGCCAGGTTCTGAGCTGGGATGGTGCCGTGAGCTAAATAACGGTGATGGATCAAGCCCTGATCTTTGGACTGGGCAAGAGTGGTCTGCTTAATTCAGACACTCTGTTCATCACCACCCCCTTTTCTGAATCGTTTTTGGCCACTATAGGTGTGGCAGGGTATACTCAGACATGAGTCCCTTGCTCACAACACCATCAGGATTCAAGCAAGCCGGGCCGACGACGGCTGAAATGCCAGAAACTGGTCCCCGGAAGCTTGTCTCCTTTCTGGTGAAGAATTGGCTTGGTAGTTTGGTCTGCCCTGTTCCCATGATGCACTGAGCCAGGGACAGACTAATTTGCATATAGCCAGGGTCTGAGCTGGGATGGTGCAGTGATCTAAATAACGAAGATGGATCAAGCCCTGATCTTTGGACTGGGTAAGAGTGGTCTGCTTAATTCAGACACTCTGTTCATCACCACCCCCTTTTCTGAATCGTTTTTGGCCACTATAGGTGTGGCAGGGTATACTCAGACATGAGTCCCTTGCTCACTGCACCATCAGGATTCAAGCAAGCCGGGCCGACGACGGCTGAAATGCCAGAAACTGGTTCCCGGAAGCTTGTCTCCTTTCTGGTGAAGAATTGGCTTGGTAGTTTGGTCTGCCCTGTTCCAATGATGCACTGGGCCAGGGACAGACTAATTTGCATATAGCCAGGTTCTGAGCTGGGATGGTGCAGTGTTCTAAATAACGGTGATGGATCAAGCCCTGATCTTTGGACTGGGTAAGAGTGGTCTGCTTAATTCAGACACTCTGTTCATCACCACCCCCTTTTCTGAATCGTTTTTGGCCACTATAGGTGTGGCAGGGTATACTCAGACATGAGTCCCTTGCTCACTGCACCATCAGGATTCAAGCAAGCCGGGCTGACGACGGCTGAAATGCCAGAAACTGGTCCCCGGAAGCTTGTCTCCTTTCTGGTGAAGAATTGGCTTGGTAGTTTGGTCTGCCCTGTTCCCATGATGCACTGGGCCAGGGACAGACTAATTTGCATATAGCCAGGTTCTGAGCTGGGATGGTGCAGTGAGCTAAATAACGGTGATGGATCAAGCCCTGATCTTTGGACTGGGTAAGAGTGGTCTGCTTAATTCAGACACTCTGTTCATCACCACCCCCTTTTCTGAATCGTTTTTGGCCACTATAGGTGTGGCAGGGTATACTCAGACATGAGTCCCTTGCTCACTGCACCATCAGGATTCAAGCAAGCCGGGCCGACGACGGCTGAAATGCCAGAAACTGGTCCCCGGAAGCTTGTCTCCTTTCTGGTGAAGAATTGGCTTGGTAGTTTGGTCTGCCCTGTTCCCATGATGCACTGGGCCAGGGACAGACTAATTTGCATATAGCCAGGTTCTGAGCTGGGATGGTGCAGTGAGCTAAATAACGGTGATGGATCAAGCCCTGATCTTTGGACTGGGTAAGAGTGGTCTGCTTAATTCAGACACTCTGTTCATCACCACCCCCTTTTCTGAATCGTTTTTGGCCACTATAGGTGTGGCAGGGTATACTCAGACATGAGTCCCTTGCTCACTGCACCATCAGGATTCAAGCAAGCCGGGCCGACGACGGCTGAAATGCCAGAAACTGGTCCCCGGAAGCTTGTCTCCTTTCTGGTGAAGAATTGGCTTGGTAGTTTGGTCTGCCCTGTTCCCATGATGCACTGAGCCAGGGACAGACTAATTTGCATATAGCCAGGTTCTGAGCTGGGATGGTGCAGTGAGCTAAATAACGGTGATGGATCAAGCCCTGATCTTTGGACTGGGTAAGAGTGGTCTGCTTAATTCAGACACTCTGTTCATCACCACCCCCTTTTCTGAATCGTTTTTGGCCACTATAGGTGTGGCAGGGTATACTCAGACATGAGTCCCTTGCTCACTGCACCATCAGGATTCAAGCAAGCCGGGCCGACGACGGCTGAAATGCCAGAAACTGGTCCCCGGAAGCTTGTCTCCTTTCTGGTGAAGAATTGGCTTGGTAGTTTGGTCTGACCTGTTCCCATGATGCACTGGGCCAGGGACAGACTAATTTGCATATAGCCAGGTTCTGAGCTGGGATGGTGCAGTGATCTAAATAACGGTGATGGATCAAGCCCTGATCTTTGGACTGGGTAAGAGTGGTCTGCTTAATTCAGACACTCTGTTCATCACCACCCCCTTTTCTGAATCGTTTTTGGACACTATAGGTGTGGCAGGGTATACTCAGACATGAGTCCCTTGCTCACTGCACCATCAGGATTCAATCAAGCCGGGCCGACGACGGCTGAAATGCCAGAAACTGGTTCCCGGAAGCTTGTCTCCTTTCTGGTGAAGAATTGGCTTGGTAGTTTGGTCTGCCCTGTTCCCATGATGCACTGGGCCAGGGACAGACTAATTTGCATATAGCCAGGTTCTGAGCTGGGATGGTGCAGTGAGCTAAATAACGGTGATGGATCAAGCCCTGATCTTTGGACTGGGTAAGAGTGGTCTGCTTAATTCAGACACTCTGTTCATCACCACCCCCTTTTCTGACTCGTTTTTGGCCACTATAGATGTGGCAGGGTATACTCAGACATGAGTCCCTTGCTCACTGCACCATCAGGATTCAAGCAAGCCGGGCCGACGACGGCTGAAATGCCAGAAACTGGTCCCCGGAAGCTTGTCTCCTTTCTGGTGAAGAATTGGCTTGGTAGTTTGGTCTGCCCTGTTCCCATGATGCACTGGGCCAGGGACAGACTAATTTGCATATAGCCAGGTTCTGAGCTGGGATGGTGCAGTGAGCTAAATAACGGTGATGGATCAAGCCCTGATCTTTGGACTGGGTAAGAGTGGTCTGCTTAATTCAGACACTCTGTTCATCACCACCCCCTTTTCTGAATCGTTTTTGGCCACTATAGGTGTGGCAGGGTATACTCAGACATGAGTCCCTTGCTCACTGCACCATCAGGATTCAAGCAAGCCGGGCAAACGACGGCTGAAATGCCAGAAACTGGTCCCCGGAAGCTTGTCTCCTTTCTGGTAAAGAATTGGCTTGGTAGTTTGGTCTGCCCTGTTCCCATGATGCACTGGGCCAGGGACAGACTAATTTGCATATAGCCAGGTTCTGAGCTGGGATGGTCCAGTGAGCTAAATAACGGTGATGGATCAAGCCCTGATCTTTGGACTGGGTAAGAGTGGTCTGCTTAATTCAGACACTCTGTTCATCACCACCCCCTTTTCTGAATCGTTTTTGGCCACTATAGGTGTGGCAGGGTATACTCAGACATGAGTCCCTTGCTCACTGCACCATCAGGATTCAAGCAAGCCGGGCCGACGACGGCTGAAATGCCAGAAACTGGTCCCCGGAAGCTTGTCTCCTTTCTGGTGAAGAATTGGCTTGGTAGTTTGGTCTGCCCTGTTCCCATGATGTACTGGGCCAGGGACAGACTAATTTGCATATAGCCAGGTTCTGAGCTGGGATGGTGCAGTGAGCTAAATAACGGTGATGGATCAAGCCCTGATCTTTGGACTGGGTAAGAGTGGTCTGCTTAATTCAGACACTCTGTTCATCACCACCCCCTTTTCTGAATCGTTTTTGGCCACTATAGGTGTGGCAGGGTATACTCAGACATGAGTCCCTTGCTCACTGCACCATCAGGATTCAAGCAAGCCGGGCCGACGACGGCTGAAATGCCAGAAACTGGTTCCCGGAAGCTTGTCTGATTTCTGGTGAAGAATTGGCTTGGTAGTTTGGTCTGCCCTGTTCCCATGATGCACTGGGCCAGGGACAGACTAATTTGCATATAGCCAGGTTCTGAGCTGGGATGGTGCAGTGAGCTAAATAACGGTGATGGATCAAGCCCTGATCTTTGGACTGGGTAAGAGTGGTCTGCTTAATTCAGACACTCTGTTCATCACCACCCCCTTTTCTGACTCGTTTTTGGCCACTATAGATGTGGCAGGGTATACTCAGACATGAGTCCCTTGCTCACTGCATCATCAGGATTCAAGCAAGCCGGGCCGACGACAGCTGAAATGCCAGAAACTGGTCCCCGGAAGCTTGTCTCCTTTCTGGTGAAGAATTGGCTTGGTAGTTTGGTCTGCCCTGTTCCCATGATGCACTGGGGCAGGGACAGACTAATTTGCATATAGCCAGGTTCTGAGCTGGGATGGTGCAGTGAGCTAAATAACGGTGATGGATCAAGCCCTGATCTTTGGACTGGGTAAGAGTGGTCTGCTTAATTCAGACACTCTGTTCATCACCACCCCCTTTTCTGAATCGTTTTTGGCCACTATAGGTGTGGCAGGGTATACTCAGACATGAGTCCCTTGCTCACTGCACCATCAGGATTCAAGCAAGCCGGGCCGACGACGGCTGAAATGCCAGAAACTGGTCCCCGGAAGCTTGTCTCCTTTCTTGTGAAGAATTGGCTTGGTAGTTTGGTCTGCCCTGTTCCCATGATGCACTGGGCCAGGAACAGACTAATTTGCATATAGCCAGGTTCTGAGCTGGGATGGTGCCGTGAGCTAAATAACGGTGATGGATCAAGCCCTGATCTTTGGACTGGGCAAGAGTGGTCTGCTTAATTCAGACACTCTGTTCATCACCACCCCCTTTTCTGAATCGTTTTTGGCCACTATAGGTGTGGCAGGGTATACTCAGACATGAGTCCCTTGCTCACTGCACCATCAGGATTCAAGCAAGCCGGGCCAACGACGGCTGAAATGCCAGAAACTGGTCCCCGGAAGCTTGTCTCCTTTCTGGTGAAGAATTGGCTTGGTAGTTTGGTCTGCCCTGTTCCCATGATGCACTGGGCCAGGGACAGACTAATTTGCATATAGCCAGGTTCTGAGCTGGGATGGTGCCGTGAGCTAAATAACAGTGATGGATCAAGCCCTGATCTTTGGACTGGGCAAGAGTGGTCTGCCTAATTCAGACACTCTGTTCATCACCACCCCCTTTTCTGAATCGTTTTTGGCCACTATAGGTGTGGCAGGGTATACTCAGACATGAGTCCCTTGCTCACTGCACCATCAGGATTCAAGCAAGCCGGGCCGACGACGGCTGAAATGCCAGAAACTGGTCCCCGGAAGCTTGTCTCCTTTCTGGTGAAGAATTGGCTTGGTAGTTTGGTCTGCCCTGTTCCCATGATGCACTGGGCCAGGGACAGACTAATTTGCATATAGCCAGGTTCTGAGCTGGGATGGTGCAGTGAGCTAAATAACGGTGATGGATCAAGCCCTGATCTTTGGACTGGGTAAGAGTGGTCCGCTTAATTCAGACACTCTGTTCATCACCACCCCCTTTTCTGAATCGTTTTTGGCCACTATAGGTGTGGCAGGGTATACTCAGACATGAGTCCCTTGCTCACTGCACCATCAGGATTCAAGCAAGCCGGGCCGACGACGGCTGAAATGCCAGAAACTGGTCCCCGGAAGCTTGTCTCCTTTCTGGTGAAGAATTGGCTTGGTAGTTTGGTCTGCCCTGTTCCCATGATGCACTGGGCCAGGGACAGACTAATTTGCATATAGCCAGGTTCTGAGCTGGGATGGTGCAGTGAGCTAAATAACGGTGATGGATCAAGCCCTGATCTTTGGACTGGGTAAGAGTGGTCTGCTTAATTCAGACACTCTGTTCATCACCACCCCCTTTTCTGAATCGTTTTTGGCCACTATAGGTGTGGCAGGGTATACTCAGACATGAGTCCCTTGCTCACTGCACCATCAGGATTCAAGCAAGCCGGGCAAACGACGGCTGAAATGCCAGAAACTGGTCCCCGGAAGCTTGTCTCCTTTCTGGTAAAGAATTGGCTTGGTAGTTTGGTCTGCCCTGTTCCCATGATGCACTGGGCCAGGGACAGACTAATTTGCATATAGCCAGGTTCTGAGCTGGGATGGTCCAGTGAGCTAAATAACGGTGATGGATCAAGCCCTGATCTTTGGACTGGGTAAGAGTGGTCTGCTTAATTCAGACACTCTGTTCATCACCACCCCCTTTTCTGAATCGTTTTTGGCCACTATAGGTGTGGCAGGGTATACTCAGACATGAGTCCCTTGCTCACTGCACCATCAGGATTCAAGCAAGCCGGGCCGACGACGGCTGAAATGCCAGAAACTGGTCCCCGGAAGCTTGTCTCCTTTCTGGTGAAGAATTGGCTTGGTAGTTTGGTCTGCCCTGTTCCCATGATGTACTGGGCCAGGGACAGACTAATTTGCATATAGCCAGGTTCTGAGCTGGGATGGTGCAGTGAGCTAAATAACGGTGATGGATCAAGCCCTGATCTTTGGACTGGGTAAGAGTGGTCTGCTTAATTCAGACACTCTGTTCATCACCACCCCCTTTTCTGAATCGTTTTTGGCCACTATAGGTGTGGCAGGGTATACTCAGACATGAGTCCCTTGCTCACTGCACCATCAGGATTCAAGCAAGCCGGGCCGACGACGGCTGAAATGCCAGAAACTGGTTCCCGGAAGCTTGTCTGATTTCTGGTGAAGAATTGGCTTGGTAGTTTGGTCTGCCCTGTTCCCATGATGCACTGGGCCAGGGACAGACTAATTTGCATATAGCCAGGTTCTGAGCTGGGATGGTGCAGTGAGCTAAATAACGGTGATGGATCAAGCCCTGATCTTTGGACTGGGTAAGAGTGGTCTGCTTAATTCAGACACTCTGTTCATCACCACCCCCTTTTCTGACTCGTTTTTGGCCACTATAGATGTGGCAGGGTATACTCAGACATGAGTCCCTTGCTCACTGCATCATCAGGATTCAAGCAAGCCGGGCCGACGACAGCTGAAATGCCAGAAACTGGTCCCCGGAAGCTTGTCTCCTTTCTGGTGAAGAATTGGCTTGGTAGTTTGGTCTGCCCTGTTCCCATGATGCACTGGGCCAGGGACAGACTAATTTGCATATAGCCAGGTTCTGAGCTGGGATGGTGCAGTGAGCTAAATAACGGTGATGGATCAAGCCCTGATCTTTGGACTGGGTAAGAGTGGTCTGCTTAATTCAGACACTCTGTTCATCACCACCCCCTTTTCTGAATCGTTTTTGGCCACTATAGGTGTGGCAGGGTATACTCAGACATGAGTCCCTTGCTCACTGCACCATCAGGATTCAAGCAAGCCGGGCCGACGACGGCTGAAATGCCAGAAACTGGTCCCCGGAAGCTTGTCTCCTTTCTTGTGAAGAATTGGCTTGGTAGTTTGGTCTGCCCTGTTCCCATGATGCACTGGGCCAGGAACAGACTAATTTGCATATAGCCAGGTTCTGAGCTGGGATGGTGCCGTGAGCTAAATAACGGTGATGGATCAAGCCCTGATCTTTGGACTGGGCAAGAGTGGTCTGCTTAATTCAGACACTCTGTTCATCACCACCCCCTTTTCTGAATCGTTTTTGGCCACTATAGGTGTGGCAGGGTATACTCAGACATGAGTCCCTTGCTCACTGCACCATCAGGATTCAAGCAAGCCGGGCCAACGACGGCTGAAATGCCAGAAACTGGTCCCCGGAAGCTTGTCTCCTTTCTGGTGAAGAATTGGCTTGGTAGTTTGGTCTGCCCTGTTCCCATGATGCACTGGGCCAGGGACAGACTAATTTGCATATAGCCAGGTTCTGAGCTGGGATGGTGCCGTGAGCTAAATAACAGTGATGGATCAAGCCCTGATCTTTGGACTGGGCAAGAGTGGTCTGCCTAATTCAGACACTCTGTTCATCACCACCCCCTTTTCTGAATCGTTTTTGGCCACTATAGGTGTGGCAGGGTATACTCAGACATGAGTCCCTTGCTCACTGCACCATCAGGATTCAAGCAAGCCGGGCCGACGACGGCTGAAATGCCAGAAACTGGTCCCCGGAAGCTTGTCTCCTTTCTGGTGAAGAATTGGCTTGGTAGTTTGGTCTGCCCTGTTCCCATGATGCACTGGGCCAGGGACAGACTAATTTGCATATAGCCAGGTTCTGAGCTGGGATGGTGCAGTGAGCTAAATAACGGTGATGGATCAAGCCCTGATCTTTGGACTGGGTAAGAGTGGTCCGCTTAATTCAGACACTCTGTTCATCACCACCCCCTTTTCTGAATCGTTTTTGGCCACTATAGGTGTGGCAGGGTATACTCAGACATGAGTCCCTTGCTCACTGCACCATCAGGATTCAAGCAAGCCGGGCCGACGACGGCTGAAATGCCAGAAACTGGTCCCCGGAAGCTTGTCTCCTTTCTGGTGAAGAATTGGCTTGGTAGTTTGGTCTGCCCTGTTCCCATGATGCACTGGGCCAGGGATAGACTAATTTGCATATAGCCAGGTTCTGAGCTGGGATGGTGCAGTGAGCTAAATAACGGTGATGGATCAAGCCCTGATCTTTGGACTGGGTAAGAGTGGTCTGCTTAATTCAGACACTCTGTTCATCACCACCACCTTTTCTGAATCGTTTTTGGCCACTATAGGTGTGGCAGGGTATACTCAGACATGAGTCCCTTGCTCACTGCACCATCAGGATTCAAGCAAGCCGGGCCAACGACGGCTGAAATGCCAGAAACTGGTCCCCGGAAGCTTGTCTCCTTTCTGGTGAAGAATTGGCTTGGTAGTTTGGTCTGCCCTGTTCCCATGATGCACTGGGCCAGGGACAGACTAATTTGCAGATAGCCAGGTTCTGAGCTGGGATGGTGCCGTGAGCTAAATAACGGTGATGGATCAAGCCCTGATCTTTGGACTGGGCAAGAGTGGTTTGCTTAATTCAGACACTCTGTTCATCACCACCCCCTTTTCTGAATCGTTTTTGGCCACTATAGGTGTGGCAGGGTATACTCAGACATGAGTCCCTTGCTCACAGCACCATCAGGATTCAAGCAAGCCGGGCCGACGACGGCTGAAATGCCAGAAACTGGTCCCCGGAAGCTTGTCTCCTTTCTGGTGAAGAATTGGCTTGGTAGTTTGGTCTGCCCTGTTCCCATGATGCACTGGGCCAGGGACAGACTAATTTGCATATAGCCAGGTTCTGAGCTGGGATGGTGCAGTGAGCTAAATAACGGTGATGGATCAAGCCCTGATCTTTGGACTGGGTAAGAGTGGTCTGCTTAATTCAGACACTCTGTTCATCACCACCCCCTTTTCTGAATCGTTTTTGGCCACTATAGGTGTGGCAGGGTATACTCAGACATGAGTCCCTTGCTCACTGCACCATCAGGATTCAAGCAAGCCGGGCCGACGACGGCTGAAATGCCAGAAACTGGTCCCCGGAAGCTTGTCTCCTTTCTGGTGAAGAATTGGCTTGGTAGTTTGGTCTGCCCTGTTCCCATGATGCACTGAGCCAGGGACAGACTAATTTGCATATAGCCAGGGTCTGAGCTGGGATGGTGCAGTGATCTAAATAACGAAGATGGATCAAGCCCTGATCTTTGGACTGGGTAAGAGTGGTCTGCTTAATTCAGACACTCTGTTCATCACCACCCCCTTTTCTGAATCGTTTTTGGCCACTATAGGTGTGGCAGGGTATACTCAGACATGAGTCCCTTGCTCACTGCACCATCAGGATTCAAGCAAGCCGGGCCGACGACGGCTGAAATGCCAGAAACTGGTTCCCGGAAGCTTGTCTCCTTTCTGGTGAAGAATTGGCTTGGTAGTTTGGTCTGCCCTGTTCCCATGATGCACTGGGCCAGGGACAGACTAATTTGCATATAGCCAGGTTCTGAGCTGGGATGGTGCAGTGAGCTAAATAACGGTGATGGATCAAGCCCTGATCTTTGGACTGGGTAAGAGTGGTCTGCTTAATTCAGACACTCTGTTCATCACCACCCCCTTTTCTGACTCGTTTTTGGCCACTATAGATGTGGCAGGGTATACTCAGACATGAGTCCCTTGCTCACTGCACCATCAGGATTCAAGCAAGCCGGGCCGACGACGGCTGAAATGCCAGAAACTGGTCCCCGGAAGCTTGTCTCCTTTCTGGTGAAGAATTGGCTTGGTAGTTTGGTCTGCCCTGTTCCCATGATGCACTGGGCCAGGGACAGACTAATTTGCATATAGCCAGGTTCTGAGCTGGGATGGTGCAGTGAGCTAAATAACGGTGATGGATCAAGCCCTGATCTTTGGACTGGGTAAGAGTGGTCTGCTTAATTCAGACACTCTGTTCATCACCACCCCCTTTTCTGAATCGTTTTTGGCCACTATAGGTGTGGCAGGGTATACTCAGACATGAGTCCCTTGCTCACTGCACCATCAGGATTCAAGCAAGCCGGGCAAACGACGGCTGAAATGCCAGAAACTGGTCCCCGGAAGCTTGTCTCCTTTCTGGTGAAGAATTGGCTTGGTAGTTTGGTCTGCCCTGTTCCCATGATGCACTGGGCCAGGGACAGACTAATTTGCATATAGCCAGGTTCTG
Organism: Lissotriton vulgaris; assembly: GCF_964263255.1. Classification (NCBI taxonomy): domain Eukaryota; kingdom Metazoa; phylum Chordata; class Amphibia; order Caudata; family Salamandridae; genus Lissotriton; species Lissotriton vulgaris. The sequence goes on along the minus strand of NC_141685.1, from coordinate 89,357,519 downwards.
AGCTGGGATGGTGCAGTGAGCTAAATAACAGTGATGGATCAAGCCCTGATCTTTGGACTGGGTAAGAGTGGTCTGCTTAATTCAGACACTCTGTTCATCACCACCCCCTTTTCTGAATCGTTTTTGGCCACTATAGGTGTGGCAGGGTATACTCAGACATGAGTCCCTTGCTCACTGCACCATCAGGATTCAAGCAAGCCGGGCCGTCGACAGCTGAAATGCCAGAAACTGGTCCCCGGAAGCTTGTCTCCTTTCTGGTGAAGAATTGGCTTGGTAGTTTGGTCTGCCCTGTTCCCATGATGCACTGGGCCAGGGATAGACTAATTTGCATACAGCCAGGTTCTGAGCTGGGATGGTGCAGTGAGCTAAATAACGGTGATGGATCAAGCCCTGATCTTTGGACTGGGTAAGAGTGGTCTGCTTAATTCAGACACTTTGTTCATCACCACCCCCTTTTCTGAATCGTTTTTGGCCACTATAGGTGTGGCAGGGTATACTCAGACATGAGTCCCTTGCTCACTGCACCATCAGGATTCAAGCAAGCCGGGCCAACGACGGCTGAAATGCCAGAAACTGGTCCCCGGAAGCTTGTCTCCTTTCTGGTGAAGAATTGGCTTGGTAGTTTGGTCTGCCCTGTTCCCATGATGCACTGGGCCAGGGACAGACTAATTTGCAGATAGCCAGGTTCTGAGCTGGGATGGTGCAGTGAGCTAAATAACGGTGATGGATCAAGCCCTGATCTTTGGACTGGGCAAGAGTGGTCTGCTTAATTCAGACACTCTGTTCATCACCACCCCCTTTTCTGAATCGTTTTTGGCCACTATAGGTGTGGCAGGGTATACTCAGACATGAGTCCCTTGCTCACAGCACCATCAGGATTCAAGCAAGCCGGGCCGACGACGGCTGAAATGCCAGAAACTGGTCCCCGGAAGCTTGTCTCCTTTCTGGTGAAGAATTGGCTTGGTAGTTTGGTCTGCCCTGTTCCCATGATGCACTGGGCCAGGGACAGACTAATTTGCATATAGCCAGGTTCTGAGCTGGGATGGTGCAGTGTGCTAAATAACGGTGATGGATCAAGCCCTGATCTTTGGACTGGGTAAGAGTGGTCTGCTTAATTCAGACACTCTGTCCATCACCACCCCCTTTTCTGAATCGTTTTTGGCCACTATAGGTGTGGCAGGGTATACTCAGACATGAGTCCCTTGCTCACTGCACCATCAGGATTCAAGCAAGCCGGGCCGACGACGGCTGAAATGCCAGAAACTGGTCCCCGGAAGCTTGTCTCCTTTCTGGTGAAGAATTGGCTTGGTAGTTTGGTCTGCCCTGTTCCCATGATGCACTGGGCCAGGGACAGACTAATTTGCATATAGCCAGGTTCTGAGCTGGGATGGTGCAGTGAGCTAAATAACGGTGATGGATCAAGCCCTGATCTTTGGACTGGGTAAGAGTGGTTTGCTTAATTCAGACACTCTGTTCATCACCACCCCCTTTTCTGATTCGTAAAGTGGATTATAGGCTGATCGACTAAGAGTAGACCAAGGTCTATGTGTCAGTGTGAGTGATCTCAACATCACAGAACAAAATAGTGTGTAACTTTCTTTCTTTACCGAGCAGTTTATGCAATCTCTACAAGTTGAGCTATAAGAATCTGGGAAATTTTCCGCATGTCCAGCTGATGCCTGAATTCCGTGCTGTATGCTGGAGGGGGAGGTGTGCTGGGAGAGAGAGTGGGGAGGGGGCGGAGCGGGAAGAGCGTTGTGAGGGGAGAGAGAGTGGGGAGAGTGCGGAGCGGGAAGAGCTGCTCTCGGCAGGCTGTGACAGTGTGGAGTGCTGGCGGCTGGGGAGGCAGGGGGCGGAGAGCAAGGGGCGGAGCGGGGGGTGGTGTGCTGGGAGAGATAGTGGGGAGGGGGAAGAGCTGCTGGCAGAGCATCCTTGTTATGGGCGATGTGTTGCTGTAAAGTGGATTATAGGCTGATCGACTAAGAGTAGACCAAGATCTATGTGTCAGTGTGAGTGATCTCAACATCACAGAACAAAATAGTGTCGAGCAGTTTATGCAATCTCTACAAGTTGCGCTATAAGAATCTGGGAAATTTTCCACATGTCCAGCTGATGCCTGAATTCCGTGCTGTATGCTAGAGGGGGAGGTGTGCTGGGAGAGAGAGTGGGGGGGCGGAGCGGAGCGGGAGGAGCGTCGTGAGGGGAGAGAGAGTGGGGAGAGGGCGGAGCGGGAAGAGCTGCTCTCGGCAGGCTGGGGAACAGATGCTGCTGGGGAATGGATGAGGGGAGGTGCTGGCGGCTGGGGAGAAAGGGGGCGGAGAGCAAGGGGCGGAGCGGGAAGAGCTGCTGGCGGAGCTAAGTAACAGATGTTTACACAAAAAGCCGATTTGATGCTGTGCACGTGCTTTAGACCACGCCTGAAAGCCATGTGCACTGTATCAAATTAGCTTTTTGGTTAAACTCTGGTTAAGGCCCTATATCCTCGCAAGCTCGATGCGTGCGCATCCAATAGCGAGACCTAAAAAGGATACTATTAATTAATTTTTAATCTGGATTTCTGGGACGGGAATTTCCCCTCCGTGGACAACAGGCATTTTTCCCCTGCCCTGAGTTACCACCTACTTGTATCTAGTATCCTGACTTTTGAGTTTGGCCTCTGCCGCACACAAATCTATTGTATATTGCGAGGATTATGCCTAGACATATCCCTCAACTATGGTCCAGAGTATGAATCGAGGGCAATGAAATTAAGGCGTACTTTCATGTGGTCATTTTATTCCACCTGATTATCCTTTGTTAGGTTTTGCTGCACCTGGATGTAAGGGGTGCAGAAAAACAGGACACCATTTTTGTCCAGACAGGAAAATTAGACTGAAAAGACCCACAAGACTGTGGGTGCAGCAGAAGCAGCCAAGACTTATGCTGTTTTTTTTACTAACTGGGGGAAACACACAATTCTTCCCTTTGTTAGACATTTCTTTACCCTTCCCTCCCCTGCTTCACCCATCGCCCCCCAACCAACCACATGCATATATCTACCACCTGCTTAAATCAAGTGGTAAATAAAAGCCCCAAAACATTGTGAAATAATGAATGGCATGCGGTTTAACAGGCAGAAGAATCTGTTCCTTGTGGCAACTCCCCAGTCAATTGCGTCAAACTGGTAATGGAATATGCTACTTACCAGTATGCATCTGTTCTTGGCATGTAGGGCCGCTAACATTCATATCTTATGCATAGACCGCCGTCTAGTGTTGGGTCCGGATGATTGCACCTTGTTGTCCTGGAAGAGTCTTTTGAGTATCACGAGATAGGTGGCTCCTCCCCTGGACTACAGTGCGCATGGGCATCCTCTCCATCCTCAGATTGTTTTTCGCCATTGTGGCAGGGATGGAGTTTTAAATATCATAATTGATGACCATGCTTGCAAATAATTCTGACTGCTACAGCTGCGACAGGCACCGGGGAGGATGGGAGGGCGATATGAATGTTAGCGGCCCTACATGCCAAGAACAGATGCATACTGGTAAGTAGCATATTCCGTTCGAGGCATGTGGGCCGCTAAATTCATATCTTGTGCATAGAATGGATAGCAGTTTCTCCCCTAGCGGTGGTTGGCCGAGCCAGCTGCAGCAGCCTGAAAAAGAGACTTCAGAACAGCCTGTCCTACAGAAGCTTGCTGCTTGGAATGCACATCTACACAGTAGTGTTTTGTAAATGTATGTATGTTATTCCATGTGGCTGCTCTGCATTTGTCCTCTAATGGAATGTTCCCCAGGAAAGCCATGGATGCCCCTAGCTTGCGTGTTGAATGCGCTCTCGGGGGGACTGTCAGTGTACGTTTAGCTTTCTGATAACAAATCTGAATGCACTTCACAATCCATCTGGCTATTCCTGCCTTGGAAATGGGTTTGCCTTTGTGCTGTGGTGAGAAAGCTACAAAGAGTTGTTTAGTCTCCCTAAAATCCTTTGTCCTGTCTATGTAATACAGGAGAGCTCTTTTCACGTCTAGCATGTGCAGTGATCTTTCTGCAACTGAGTCTGGATTAGGGAAGAAAACCGGTAGCTCTATGGTCTGATTGATATGGAACTGAGAGACTACCTTGGGCATGAATTTAGGGTTGGTGCGTAGAACTACCCTATTCGCATGAACTTGAATAAAAGGTTCCTGAACGGTTAGGACTCGCAGCTCGCTAACCCGTCTTAGTGATGTAATCGCTATTAAGAAAGCCACCTTCCACGTTAAGAACTGAATCTCACAAGAGTGGAGGGGCTCGAAAGGAGGTCCCATTAGTCTGGTCAGAACTAAGTTAAGGTTCCAGACTGGAGAAGGTGGTCTTCTGGGAGGAATGACTCTTTTGAGTCCTTCCATGAAAGCCTTTATGGCAGGAACTCTGAACAGTGACAGGTGTTGTCTGTTCTGCAAGTAAGCCGCTATTGCACCAAATGTATACGGATGGAACTGTACGCCAGATTGCATCTGTACAAGTGTAACAGGTAACAAATGATGTTCTGCGTGGATGCATCTACCGGGTTAATGTCATGGTTGGAACAATAAATGACAAAAAGTTTCCATTTGGCGGCATAGCATGCTCGAGTCGTAGGCCTCCTCGCCTCCTTAATGATGTCCTACAATCAGGGGGCAGATTCAGATACCCAAATTCTATGACTTCAGGAGCCATATTGCAAGGTTTAACTGTTGCGGATCTGGGTGCTGAACCTCGCCATGGCTCTGGGTGAGAAGACTGGGTGTAAGACGCAGTCTTTGATGAGGCACCACGGAAAGTTCTAGGAACGTGGTGTACCATGCTTGCCTCACCCACGTTGGAGCAACCAGGATGAGGGTCATCGAGTGTTGTCTCAGTTTCTGCGCCACCAGAGGTATGAGAGGAGCTGACGGAAAAGCGTACACAAATCTGCCTGACCAGTTCATCCATATCGCATTGCCCTGAGACCGTGGGTGTGGGAACCTGGAGGCGAAGCTTGGGCATTTTGCGTTCTCGTTTGTGGCGAACAGGTCTATCTCTGGTTGGCCCCACTGCTGGAAGAACGGCTGCAGTACCGAGGGATGAATCTCCCACTCGTGCACCTGATGGCTGTGCCTGCTGAGCAGATCCGTCATCTGGTTGTCCTGTCCCGGGAGGTTCTCCGCCATGAGGAAAATGTTCCTCTGAATGGCCCACTTCCACATGCTCTGAGCCAGGTGAGACAACTGTGGAGAGTGAGTGCCTCCCTGATTCTGAATATAATACATTGCCGTCATGTTGTCCGTCCGGATCAACACGACCTTGTTGCACAGATGCATCTTGAAAGCCTTCATCACCATGAAGATCGCCATCAGTTCCAACTGGTTGATATGCATCTTCTTCTGTTGGTCCGACCATAGTCCCTGCACTGTGTAATGAAGGAGATGCGCCCCCCATCCCAGGAGGGATGCGTCCGTCGTGAGCACTATTTGTGGTACAGGCTCCTGGAATTGTCGTCCCTTGCAAAGGTTGTGTGGGTTCCACCAATGCAGAGAGTTGTATGCACGACCGGTTCCACTGCCGTGCTAGACACTCTTGGAGCGGACGCATGTGCAGTCTCGCGTGCGGGACTATGAATATGCAGGAGGCCATCATGCCTATCAACTGCAAAAACACCCGCGCTTGAAGTGAGTGCTGAGGTCTGAATCTGCGAATCAGCATTTGCATGCTGTTGATCCGCACCTGAGTTGGCTGGACTGACGCTGTCAGTGTCCAGTGTCGTTCCCAAGTACTGTTGCACTTGAGCGGGCTGCAGAGGCGACTTGGGATAGTTTAGAGAAAATCCCAAGCTGTGCAGCAGATGAATTGTACGTGACACGTGGTCGACACACTGTTCGGGCGACTTTGCTTGAACAAGCCAGTCGTCCAGATAGGGATAAACATGATTATGTTGTCTCCGAAGGTGTGTCGCCACCGTCGCCAAGCACTTGGTGAAAACTCGGGGAGCAGTGGTCACTCCGAAAGGCAGTACCTTGAACTGGTAGTGTTTGTTCTGTATAGTGAACCTGAGGTATTTCCTGTGTGCCTGATGTATAGGTATATGGAAATATGCATCCTTCAGATCCAAGGTTGCCAGAAAATCCCCTTGACTGAGCAGGGGCAGAACCTGCTGCAGAGACAGCATATGAAAATGCTCTGAGAAGATGTAAATGTAAATGTAAATGTAAATGTATGCAAATCTATAGGCATTTATATAGCGCACTACTTACCCGTAGGGTCCCAAGGCGCTTCGACCGCTGCGAAACCCTTCCTGGCTTCCCTGAGAGATGGTCCCTTAATGGGTATCTCCAGGGTGAGACCAGGCATCCCCGGCGGTCTGGTGGGGCCGTTAGTGAAGATGAGGCAAGCTAATGCCCAGAGTTGCCGAGTGTGATCGCTGATCAGAGTGGGCACCGAGGCGAGAGAATTATCGAGTCCGCTGACCCTGGTCCAGAAACCTGCCGCGCCGGGAATCGAACCCTGGTCCCGGGCCGTCCTCTGCTCTCCGGTCTGCCGCCTCTAACCAGTGAGCCACACTACTTCACTGTATACAGGTTCAGGGGTCTCAGGTCTAAAATAGGTCTGAGAGACCCGTCCTTCTTCGGGACTAAGAAATAGAGAGAGTACACCCCTGTTCCGTGCTCCTCTAAAGGCACCAGCTCTATGGCCCCCTTTTGCACCTCCTGCTGTAATAAGAGTATGTGCTCTGCGGACATAGGATGGTGTCTTGGTGGTATGTCGGGTGGAGTGGATGTCAGTTCTAAACAATACCCGAACTGGATAAGTTTTCTCACCCACCTGTCTGTGGTAATGCCTTCCCAGACTGGCAGGAACTGTTGAAGTTGCCCCCCGACCGGTGTTATGTGGTCCGGGGGCAGTGACAAGACGTCACTGTTTTTTATTTGCTGAGGACCTGGCGTTATTGTTACCGCGTCCTCTGCCCTTGGTGCTGTTACCACGGTATCCACCCCTGTTTTTCTTATTGAAGGTGTTCTGTGTAGCGCCTTTATTGAACTGTGTCTGCTGAGACGTTTGCCCCCTCGAGGTTCCTCTGTTATTTGAGCGACGAAAGGAACCACCCCTGAACTGCTGAGACTGTAAAGCTCCCATAGACTTAGCCGTCTCATTATCTTTCTTTATTTTTTCAAGGATGGTATCAACGTCAGGCCCAAATAGGGAATCTGGGTTTATGGGGTGATTCAGTAGACTTGTTTGTATTTCTGGCTTAAAACCTGAAATCCTCAACCACGCCTGTCTCCTCAACATTACGCTAGTGTTGATAGCCCTGGCTGGAGTGTCTGCTGCATCTAGCGCACACTTGATGGACGCATTTGAAATCAGTTTCCCTTCCCGAATCAACATGTCCGCCCCATCCTTATACTCGTCAGGCAAGTGTTGTAATAGTTGCTCTAGAGTGTCATAGTGTGCCCTCTCATATCTGGCCAGTATGGCCTGTGTATTACCTATCCTCCAAATGGTATCCGCTTGCGCAGCAACCCGCTTCCCAGAAGCCTCTTGCACTTTAGACTCTTTGTCGGGGGGAGGAGCATCACCACTCGTCTGCGAGTTCGCCCTCTTCCGGGCATTGGACACCACCAGCGAGTCCAACGGCAGTTGACCCTTTATGTACGTAGGGTCCACAGGGGCAGGCCTGTATTTCCTCTCAATACGGGGGTTCACCACTCTTGTTCTGGTTGTGTCCTTGAAAATGTCAGTGGCATGCTTGAGGACACCCTTGAGCATCGGTAGTGTCTTCACTGATCTTTCCGATGTAGCGAAAGTGTCAAACAAGAAGTCCTCTTCAATCGGGTCTGCATGCATGACCACATCGTGATTCAACGCCGCCCTTTCAATAAGGGCGTTGAAGGCCGCAGTATCCTCCGTGGGTGCTGTCTTCACTTGGAAGTGATGTGTGTCCGACGTGCCTTGGTCGTCGCCCACATCTTGAGATGCATCAGGGTAATTAAATTGTTCATCATTTTGTCCATCACCCCCACCATCGTCTGTGCGTGCGGGGGAATGCGTAAAGGCCTGCTCGTAAGGCCTTACAGGCTCGAAAAGTACTGGCGAGGCAGCAGAGTCTCGTTTCTTTTTGAGCGGAATTTGATATGATTCCACCCCCTTTTCCGGTAAGATCTTCCGTTTCACGAGGGTGAGTCTTCCGGTTGCAGAGTCAATGTACAAACCCTTCGACCCCTCGGAGGGGGGTTGGGTAAGTCTAGCGCTTTCAGGAGTGGAGTACCGTTCCTTAAAGATGGACATCCTTTTCGCAGGGTCGGCGCCCTGCGCTGGCTTAGACATCTTGGGTCTTGCGGTCGGAGGCAACACAAATACTATCGGTGGGTGCCCCGATGTCTGTTTGACCTTCTTTGCGGCCGTCTCCAACTTCGATCTAGTTGGGGCGCCTTGTGCCCCAAAATGGCGGTGGCTTGATGCGTCACGTTCCAACGCGGCCATTTTCTCCTTCTCGTCGAGAAGCTTCACCAGCATATCCTTGTATGCCTCCGGACTGAGGGGCTGCTGCGGCTCAAGTCCGTCTTCAGGGTTCACGCCCCTCAGGGCTGCCTTAGATGACGACGATCCGTCTCTTTTGACTTTCGACACCCTCTTGGGCATGCCGATCTTCGGGTTGGCGCCCTTTTGTGACCTCGAAAGGTCAATGGCACTCTGAGCCTTAGTACAATCCGGAGGATCTAGGCTTTGAGAAACGAATCCTGGAGGAACCAGTTTCAGTTTCGATTTGTTCTTAGTCAGTTTCAGTTTCGTTTTCGAAGGCGCAACCACCGATGGCTCTGATATATTCTTAGCCGGGCAAGATAGCGGGGCTGTAGAATGAGTAAAAAGATCTTGGCTAAGGCCTTGCGGCGATGCTTCGACCTGAGCCTTTGACCAGACAGGCGACCCCCGACACGTCGGTAGGTTCTTGTTCATCACTCGAGTCGCCCTCCGCGACTCCGATATCCATAACGACGTCTCTTACCTCGACGTCTTCATTGTCTTCTACATTTTCTACCTCTCCGTAGTAAGAGTCTTGATAGGAGGCCGGATCGGAGAGTTGTTCCGGTTCCTCCTCTTGGACGCCCTTGTCGTCCCCAGCCTCGAAGATATTCTCCGCTTCTGGCGCCTCTCGTGCCGGTGGTCTCGCCTCACGTCGAAGAGCGAGCGCCCCTTCCGACCTGAATTTCGCACAGGCCCGGCAACTCTCCTAGTCGTGGTCTGGAGATAGACACTCGCTGCACACCGGGTGCACGTCTGATGAAGGGTACTTCGAGTCACAAAGTGGACAACATTTGAACGAGGTCCCAGTTTCCATCGCCGATGTCAGAACTTCGGTCGGGCCTAAAAAGTTAATCAAAAGCACACGTGCTTAGGTATCCGGGAACCGGACAATATAACTCAGCCCCGAACGAAGAACAATACCAACGCTTCAAAGGCCTTTTGGCCTGTAGAAACTAGTTTTTCCTTAGGTTCCGAACACGAGTCACGGAACACATCCGAACCCAATGGCGGAAAAAAACAATCTGAGGATGGGGAGGATGCCCATGCGCACTGTAGTCTAAGGGAGGAGCCACCTATCTCGTGATACTCAAAAGACTCTTCCAGGACAACAAGGTGCAATCATCCGGACCCAACACTAGGCGGCGATCTATGCACAAGATATGAATTTAGCGGCCCACATGCCTCGAAATGCATGTTACTGGGATAAATCTACCACAAAACAATTACATGAGATTTTTCTGCCACCCCAGTATTGTGCAACTTCTAACAAGGGACTATGAGAGGTCTTGGACCGGTCCTGTGACCTGGAGGGTCACACCAAGTGTGCCCTTATTTAAGGCAGAGGACTGTCATTGGTTTAACAGCTAGAGCGGTGGTGGCAATGCACCCTGTTGTAAGGATCAATAGCCTGATGAGATCGTTGCATCATGGTCAGTGTAGTGGCTTCCTACTGACACACCCATGTAATGCTCCATTTCTATGCCTGGGTGTTAAGGGTGTTGGTGCGCGTAGAATAAATGCAATGTGAGAGTGCGACAGAGTAAACAGCATCTCCTGCTTGCCAGCTGTGTATACAAGTGGGACCATCTGTCCCTCTTTTATACCCGAGTTCAAAGTCCTCTGTTACCAAGGAATTAAGTGCTCTACAAAGTACTCAGGTGCCTGCTGTGACACCAGGGATGGTGTCAGCCTATCTAAGTTGAGGGGACATCACCTGCAGGCTGCATTACTTAATGGAGAAGCTGTGTACCTGTCCTGAAGAGCCTAGAAGTCTGCCTAGAAGCCTGCCTGTCTGGTAAGAAAGGGAAGGGAGGACAAGGCTCTCCTGGAAGAAGCAAGGTCCGACACATCCTCGTTATCTGTAGGGCGGGCCGGAAAGCCATCCAGCAGGACCAGCTAGTCTGGGGGACTTCCCCCACCCGCCCCGCCAAGGCTCTCCCAACAGTTCAAGGCAAAAAATAAAACTGTACAACAAAGTGATTGTTGAGGCCCAGTTGGAAGATTGTGTGCTGCCAACGGCGTGTTCAAGGTTCCATTTGCCAAATTCCTAACACAACAGGGTCTGAATCTACTGACTTCCTGAAGAGAATGTGTTGGGCTTTTAGCTACTGAATTTCTGACTACTCTGTGTCAGAGGCCCATGAGGGACTACAACTACTCAAGTGTCGACCACCCTGCCTAAGCTTATGCCTGTGGTCCAGCCGGCCACAATGTGGGCTCAATTGCTGATGGTCAGGCCTCCAGAGGGGGCTGCACTTACAGACAGGCCAGGTGTGACTGCTACCTTGGAACTGCTGATCTTCAGGCAACTGTAAAGAAAAGACAGAGTGGGTGCCCTACTGAATGCAGCCCTACATCCAGGACAAAAGCGCTCCACAACAAGCTGCCGGGAAACAGGAAAGAGACCCAGACAAGACTGACTCATCCTGTGAAAGGGTAAGACGCTTACGACAGAGCATATACGCATTGGGGTGACTGGAGTGACAGAACTGCACCTATACTATATTCATGATACTCCTAAATGCCCCTAGAGGGGAAGAGGGTATCAGAACCGGACGCACCAGTCTACAGCACATGGTAGTCTGGCATGCCTGCACCATCCTTTCACCCAGACTGTCCATAAAGTTGATTTTAGAGCTGTTACGCACATAGCAGGGGGAATCTCAGACCATTCGCTGGTGGAGGTGCAACTCGATGGTCCGGTTGTGGACTTCATCCTACCCCCAAGGGTTGATCCGTGATATTTAAAAGACAAGACGTTCAAATGCCGTATGAGAGATTGAGCAGAATTCTATTTTAAGGAGAACGGGCGGCCTGTTGAATCAGCTTGCATGCTATAGGGTGAATTTAATGCAGTGATTCGAGGCCAGACACAAGCCTTGATTGGGAGAATGTCGAAGGAACGTAAATTGAAGTGCGAGGCTCAGGACAAGGAATGTGATTTCCTGGAGGTTCGGTGTGCAAGTGGGGAATCAGTTTCTCTCCCATTACACCATCAACTGAAGCAGCACACATTAAGAGCACTAATGGAAAATAGCGGGCACTCAAGCGCTAGCTACCCAGCATTGTCTCTATGATGTCGTTGATAAAGCCAATGAGTTGCTTACATGGTTAGAGAGACAAGACTAAGGACGGAACTGGATCCTTGAGGACACTGACAACAAGGGGACGGAAATACTGGGAGAGACTTCCTGAAAGACCTGACCCTGCCAATGCTAACGAATGAGGACCGAGACGCACTAGACCAAGACCTGATAGTAGACTAAATAAATAAGACAACAGGAACCTTGCAAACAGGGCAAGCGACGGGGCCCGATGAGCTCCCGTTAGAATTATATAAAAGCATGATGGATAAAATCAGGGAGTACCTCCAGAGTAGGTTTCAGACTGCCTGAAAATAAGGGTGTCTCCCGGAGGACCAAAGAACGTCTAAGGTGGCGGTCATCCCAAAAAGGATGAACCAGCAACTGAGTGTGGGTCTTAGAGACCTATCTCCCCGCTTAATATTGAGACTAAGGTCCTTGCGAACACCCTGGCGATCTGCCTGTGGACAGTAATTGCAACAGTGGATCATCCTGATCAATCGGGCTTTATACCACACCAGGGAACGCGCTTAAATCTCCGACACCTTAATGGAGTACCATATGCAATAGGGGATTCCTTTGCTGAACCATTGGCACTGCTGTTAAGCTCTTGTATGTGGCCCCTCTAGAGAGCATGCGCCGATGTTCCTTGTCTCCTATGCTCTTCACACATGTTTGGGTTCACCAGGACATCTCATATGGGGTATTCCAGTTGATTAGAAGTGGGATGTGAGAATCTCCGTCTACTCAGACATTTTGTTATATGACACGTAGCCAGCCTTCTTAAGTGAACGAATCCTACACAGTTTTCAGATACTTGGAGATTATTCAGGATATAATATCAACTGGAAGAAGCCCTTAACATTCCTGCTGGTGGCAGTGACCCTGCGGCTGCACTCTAGGTGCGCAGTTCGCGAGGCATTACATGGCTTTAAATATTTGGTTGTGTTCATTACAAGAGAGCACAGGCAGGAACATACTTCCGAAATTAGGGACTTTGATGGGATGCCCAAAACTTGCGGGCGCTCCCGCTCTCCTTACTGGGCTGGGTGGCCCTATTTAAAGTGATGACCCTCCAGGGCCTTCTGTACATTGTGCAAAAAATGTCCTTTAAGATCCCACCAGACATTTTTTTTCAAAAGGTAGTCTGAGAACTTCGGCTCCTGTTGTGGGATGGCGGCACGTCACGCTGAGTAAGTTGCAGAGGGGAGTTGATTAAGGTGGACCGGCGGTCCGGAGCATTCACAAGTATTACTGGGTCACGCAGCTGGTGGCAGTCAACAACTGGGTTTTTGCGGACTGTGAGGATCCTGCTTACCGGGTAGATAGTTTGGCCATGGGCAAGAGAGGTTACCCCACCCCGGTGCTGTATCGAAGAAAGTATGAGTGCATCCTACCTACTCAGACCTAAACAGTGGTAAGGGTGTGGAGAGAGGCTACCAAGTATTTAGGCTGAGAAGGTAAGCTGACTGAAATTACTCCAGTGTATGATGGTGATCTCTTAAGTGCAGTGGGAGGATTGCAGGGCTTCATAAAATGGGGATTGATTAGCTTAGAACGGCCGGGCGATGTGTGAGGCGACAGGCGCTTGTGTCCTTCACGATCCCTAACAAAAGTATAAATTAGGTGACTAAAAACAGTTCTGACATTTGCAGGTGACCACGCTCTGCAAAGTCACATCCGGGAAGGGGGGCAGTTGCCTGATGCATCCCCACTGGAGGACCAGCTGCTGACCAATCCCCTGACCGAAAAAGCAATCTCAACCATCTATAGGAAGTTGATCTACAGTTCTCTAGATGCCTTGGGGATGCGGAGAGCTGTGCGGGAGAGGGATCTAGGCACGCTTGGCAATGGCGATTGGGTTAAGGCCATTCAGGGTGTCAGGGAGTTGGCAATTAGAACCCATTTTTATCTAATTTAACTGCAGATACTGATACTGCCAAATCAATGACCCTGTTTACATTAAAGGGCACCTTGAACTCAGAGCTCAACAACAGACTCGATTGAATAAATGACCAGCCCACTGCTTATCTTGCCAAGACACAGGTACTTTGTAAATCTCTTTTTATTGAACAAGTGCTCAATCGATAGTGTTGACACCGAAAATACGGTGCACATTAGTGAGAGTGATTAGACCAAAAACACAAAGTCTGCAAATATAGAGTGAGTAACATAGCTTGGCTTGTCCTGACACTCCCTGGCCAAATCCCACTACATAAAACTAGATTGCCCTTTATCGAAGGCAGGTAGTCCTCCCAAGGTTCTGGAGGTCGCTGGGCTGCAAGACGACTTGCCTTTTGGTTCAGGATCATCCAGGGATGCAGACAGGCCAGTAGGACTCTGACCAAGACAATAGTTCTCTACAGATCCTCACCAGCAGAGAAGGCTGCAGTGCCCTTAGGTCGCCAAGAACTGAAATTCAGGGTCTGGGGATACCACCTAAATCTTGATTTAAGGGTGTTACAAGGGAGTGACAGGTAGAGGCTAATGGGCCCTTTCCTGGGGTGTCTATACCCTCTATCATGCCCACCTCCTGCGCGAAGGGGGCATAGTCCTAGCCCTGATTGGATAAGTCCCATCATCCTCAAGACGGTGGGCACTACAAAGTGTACTTCACCTCGCCTCCAGCACCTGAGGGGTGGAGTTGACAGAGGGAGCGGGGGGTGCACCTCCTGTTGTATCTAAGGTTTCCACCTGTCCTTGCGCCTAAAAGGGGGTGAGGACAGGAAGATCGCTTGCTCCCTCTAACAGGAGAGGCTGGGGTCGCATTACAAAGGCGGCAAGGCCTTTGAAAATCCCTGCCACAGATGGCTCTTCCTGACCAGGGGAGGAGTGAGCACCTCCACCCAGGAAAGGCATTGTTATCGACCTCGCAGTGCACAGGCACTCTACCCATGAGGACAGGACACTGTCTGGTGGTAGCAGGCTGGCTCAGGCCAGTCGGTGACCACACTAAGGATTGGTAGATTTTAGGGGACCCCTCTAAGGGGTACTCTGTGTGCAATTTTTAATAAATCGAACACTGCAATCAGCGCAGGTATATTTCCAAGGACAGCGAAAACTATACAGCAGGTCTTGCACATAGTCCTTATACTATGACTGCCACTACTGAACATTAATCTTGAATTGTTAAACCAGGGCCAGGATCTGGACAGCAGCCAATGAACAGGAGGGCAACTCACCAGATAATAGAAGTCTTCTGTCTTCACACTCACTTAGAGAGAACAATGCCATCCTGTGTATTGCATGACAAAGAGACCACAACCATCAGTGAAACACTAACCTCTCAGATGTGATTCGTTAATAAGAATAAAATGAACATAACGCGTCCCTGGGGACCCCACAGATACACCGTTCCTACCAGTACCATAAATGCTTGGGGTCCCGCAGGTAAACCTAGCAGTGCTACAAAGGCTTAGGGGCCCTACAGGTAAACCTTTCCTAACCCAGTGCTACAAATGCTATGTGCTCACTGCAGCAGGACTGGGCGTTCTAGGGGCAGCAATGAAGTTGCTTGGCATTAATCTACCCTTAGCTAAGCCACGTGATAAAGGCAGTAGATCAGGATGATTCTCCTCGATCAGAAGTAGCTCTCACTATCGAAAAGATGAAGGCCCTGGTATAACACAAACGCAGACATGCGGTTCGGCTCTACCAGGACATGTAGTAAACTATACATTTATGTATATGTAGGATTATATTGCATTGCAGGTTAATTCTTATGTCACTATTTTCCACACACAACATACAACATAGATTCCTCACGAGCGCCCCCTGTTGAAGGGAGAACCCCAAAAATGAATTGGGCAGACTGAATTTGAATTTATTTGAGGAACAGTGGATTTTGAAAGTGATTCTATGAGAATAAATATGCTTAAACTGGAATACAGGTGGATTTGCTTCCAAGGGAAGGAGACATTGATGCACTTTTACGGATACAAGCTGTGGAGCAGGAGACAGACCAGATCTAGTCTGGCACTATATAAAAAACTCTAGCCACACACATCTCCTTTCTGGCACGCGATGAGTGGATTACATAAATACTACAATAATGAATGAAAAATACACTGCATGCATAGACAAGGTTTGCTATGTAACCTCTGGACTCCTGTAAACCTAAACAAACACCAGTAATCAGACACTAGGGACATCGCCTGCAGCAGCTCAGCTTTTCCTTTTGTTTGGTGTCTTGTTTTTGGAAGGTGGGTTTTTAGGATAAGCTATTTTTAGGTGTGTCTTCTTTTATTCCAGGATGGGCACTAGTTTTAGCATTGTCAGCTTTATACTCTGCATACCAAGGCAGTACATAAAATACAACCTGCATACCACAATCCATGGCTGTATCCCATAAAACATCCTTACCTTTTAACAACAAGGACCCAAGACCTTCTGGACTTTATTCAGTTAACCAGACGCATCTCCCAGTCGATTGACATTAGTTATAGGACACAGCGTTAAGGAACAATTGGTGAACTTCTTATCAAAAGAGGGAAGAGGAAATAACGTCCATTCAGTTCCCCTGAATAGATACCTCAGTAATCAAAAATGGGAATGGACACTTGTATCTACAATAACCATTGGTTATTACTTGGCAACCCTCATAGACGCTATGATTTCGTTGTTGCGGTGTATCTTTTATCCGCCCCTTCTCTAGCGCCATGGCATAGTCATCGGGTTGACAAGTGACGTGCTATATGCCAGCCTCACCCGAGGCAACCTCTGGCAAGTGTAGAAGTGTCCAGAGATGATTAGGACTGTTCCAGAGGAGTTGACGGCAGTGCCAACAAGTGGGTATAAAAAACTCTGTCGTATCAGCAAAACCAAATTTATTATAAGAAGATGCACACTGTTAGTTAAAAAGAAATAATAGTGGTATATTCGGTAACCGAGTTACAGGACTACCATATAACTCTATTGAAAGGTCAACATGTTTCAGCTCTATATGGCCCGCAGGGGTCTGTAGAGCTTTCGTCAGGACAAACAGAAAAAGGGGTTTATACTCACACCATTAGTGCAGTGTTCAAAAAGGGGGGGTATGAGATTCTCATACTGAGATTCCTGTTAATTGGAAAGAATACAGTGAGCATAAGTAATTCAAATGACACATTAATTGGCAGCATATAGCATATGTACAGAAATTCCTGTAAATAGTTCTATAGTCCATCTCAGGCCACTCCTGTGATGACCTGAGATGGACAGTCCTGGAGATGCTCCACGATAAGAACAACAACGCTGAACAGATCCTCTTTGAAAGGGAGCAGCGATGGGTAAATAGACTCAAGACCCACATCTCAGGGATGAATGATACGATCCCCTGGCACCAGTTTTACTAATGTTAACTTTAGAGATATACATTTGCCTCTGTTATCACACACCAGCTATTACAAACTATGTGCCCCCATGTATACACTTCGCCGGTGGGCAATGTATTATTACTAACACTAACACACCTATTGGGACATACCTTTACTGTCTAGTCACTTTAGCGCTAAGTTAGAACTTCCTTGGAGCCAATAGCCACCCCTAACACTTCTACAACGTGACTGATGAGGGACACAATAGAGTATGCCTTCTCTTTTCGACAACTACCCTGTTCTGGCCTTATAGACAGACAAGATATTCAATCTACAGTCGTTTTGTCTTATCGTTTAATTAAACTTGACTGAGAGCTTATTCATACGGTTCACCGCCGATAATATCGAGTGAAATTAGACATGGATATCTTTATTATTTGATGCGCTTTGTAATACTCTGTGAATAAGCATCAATACGAGAGATCGTCCTTTTTCTATTTTTAAAAAACTACAAAAACTACCAACAGCTACAGAATTTAGTGAAGTGTTCTTAAACCATATTGTAAAACTACATGGCCTTCCCAGTAAAATAATTTCCGACAGGGGCCCTCAATTCGTTTAAAAATTCTGTGTAGGAAGGTGGATACCTGACTATGGTTGCCCCCAACTTTTTTGCCTAGTGTTTAGCTGGTTTTCGACATAGTTGGACTGGGATCCTGCTATTCAGGGCCCCAGGCTTCCTGCTCTCTCTGTTAAAATGGACTCCATGTACCCTAGGTACATATCTGATTGGATACTGGGTCACCTTATCAGCCACTGTACAGTGTACCTTAAGTACCCAGGGCATAGGTATACCCAGGGCCTACCAGGGGCTGCAGCATGTATTATGCCACCCCTGGCTGGCCATCCCTAAACTGACACAACTGGCTGGTAGTACAGCTGGGGCAAGGTGGTGTAATCACCCTTTGCTATAGATATAGTATACCTATATCTAACCTAAAATGGACACATAGATTCCTATAAGTCACTCCTATGGTAGGCCTCATCAATCCTGGAGGCAGAGTGCTTGGAAATATGTGAGATTGTGCTCTAGCATGAGCTGAGCCTGTCTGCAGCTTTCGGAACCATGTCCTTAGGCTGTTTCCATGATAACGCTATACCATATACTCTTAAGTGCATTATAATCCTCGCGGTTATTTGCTAACTTAGGTATAGCATTATCAAAACATATTGAGTAAGGTGTCATACGAATTGGAATACTACCCCCTCGCCAGTTCTGGCGACGGGGGTAGCATTCCACCCTTCTAGAGGGTCAAGACATGTACAGAACCAGAACCCCAGTTAAACTTAAACAGAGCCTCAGCATCACAAAATGGATGCTGCCACCAGACACAAGTCTGACCTTTGCTGCTGGGAGTCCTTCCAGCGAGGGAGGCTTGGACAAAGGGCTTCCTGTCCGGGGAGGTGCCAGCACCACCCCAGACAGGACTTTGTGTATTAGGGAGGACCAGGCTGAACAGAATGAGACATGCCTGGGGCACACAAGGTGTCCCGTGCATACACTGGTTCAAACCAGTCGATGGGGCACTCCTGCTCCAGCTCTGGTGCGAAACCTGACAAAGGAAAGGGGGTGTAACCACCCCCCTTCCTGGTCCCACCCAGGGGAGGGACCTAGTCGTAGTGCAGCCCCCTTTAGCCGGATAAAGGTAGGAGCTGGTCTCTTAGAAATTAGATTACTCTTGACAACTTCAGAAGAAGAAACTCTTGACCCTTCGACGTTCTGCTCCTCAGAAGATGGAAGAATCTCCCCTATGGTCGGGGAGTGACCATCCTGCTCCGCAGGCACCATCAAGCATCTTTGCGGTTTGCTGCAACGTCCTTCCTCCAGGAACAAGACTGCCCAGCTCGACGAGAACCGGATCTTCAGACCTCTCTGACTTCAACCTGCCTCCACAGCACAGCTGGGACCCGTGGGTGCGACGAGACACTTGAAGCCGGCCATCTTCACAAGCCTGCATTGTGCTTCCAGCACGACCGCCGAGGGATCCTCGAGTGAGTGCATCAGGGTTTGAGAAGCCCTACACCTAAGCAGCACCTGCACCAAAGACCAGCCCCCCAGCATCCACGAGATCTGCGTGGGGCCCTTTTGCCTGGTTGCTGCTGACCCGGTTGGCTGGTCACTTGCCGGCTGGCTAGTGACCTCTGAGACGAGGACCCAAACGAATCAACACTGCTGGTCTGGTCCCCCAGACTGGCCCTTACTTCCCTGCAAAGGAGAAGTACCCCGGACCCTCCTGGTCCGCACCAGACGCCATCTTTGCTCCACCGCGTGGCTTGCATTTGCCAAGGCCTGTTGACCAGATCGACGATCCAACACCGCCAACAGCAGCAGACTTCGTGGGACAGCTTGCGCCCCCAGCCTGGTCGTCGAGAACAGCTCCTGGTCCGCGCAGCTTCAGAGTCAAGCGTCCACTCTTCATCCTGATCGAGGCAACAGCATCTGGTTCCCTCCTGGTTCCGGTATAGTCACTGGCTAGTGACTGAGACTCTGTCCCCTTCCCTTTCAGGACTTCTTCTTCCTCGATCCATCCTTGGATCACTCTGGACACCTCCATCTGGTCGCCTGCCAGCAACTCTTACTTCAGGCTCCATTGGGATCAACACAGAAACCCAACATACTTTCAGCCCTATGCACCCGCAGTCCGTGGGTTAGGTAACTAAGGCATCTGGGTGCTGAAGTCTGTGTCCACTATCCTAGTGTCCAGGTCCACTGTTGTTTTTCCCTTAGCTAGTTGGGTTCGTACGGAATCCGTAACTCTTTAAACAGTTAGATCCATAGACGTTGGTATGCATCTCGCTTGTGAGTCTCCTCTCTGCACGTGAGTCCCGTGGGCCTCCTGCTCCTACTTTCTTCAGTTGGTAGCGTAGTCCCAGCGATCCTCTAGCCTCTGGATCCTCTCACTGTTCTTCTTTTCCTCGCATTCCATTGTATTGAGTATATGGTTGTCGTGCCCCTAAGGCACTCGTGTAATTATTGTGGATACTCGTATTTCTTTTTAGTAATTGTCATGTGCTTAGGCCTCTGACCTCATAAAGAGTTCAGAGGTATTTTGTTATAAATAAATAGACAGTTTATTTTCATATCAACTTGTGTGGTGTCTTTTCATTTGGTATTCAAAGGTTATATGTGGTAAAACAGCTGGCTTTACATGCCATTCAGAGTTTAGCCTAAAGACTGTTCTTGTCCATGCTACTAGGATAGCTGGTCTATAAGGTTGACTTACAACCAATCACCATAAGGGTTGTTTGGACTGATACAAAGTGATCCCTAGAATTAGTGAGCATTATATATCAGGCCAACTTCTCACATTCTGGAGTCAGTTGTGCAAACATTTAGGAATGGAAATAGCATTATCCTCCGCTTTTCACCCACAGACTGACGGCCAGACAGAAAAAGTTAATCAATACCTTGAACAAAGTCTACGGTGCCTAACCTTCATTATATCGGCTCATTGGGACGAGGTCCTACCATTGGCAGAGTTTTCATACAACAATAGCTATCATGCAGCTTTAGGCTGTTCCCCTTTCTTTTTTATAACAGGCTTCCATCCACGATCTATTCCTGCCATCCTTCCAGATTTATGCCTGCTGTGACCGAAAGATTAACAGAATTGCGGGAATTTCAAGAACAAGCCAAGCGTAGTTTAGCCAACAATAAACAAAAAGGTCAAATTATCAGTCGATAAACACAAAACACCAGCATCACCCTATAAAGTAGGGGATCTCGTCCGGTTATCAACCAGAAATATCCAGATTGAAGGCCCCAAGAAACTAAAACCTAGGTTCATTGGCCCCTTTCCCATAAATAACATTTTGAATCCAGTTTCAATGAGATTAACTTTGCCCTCGGAATATGCCATCCACCCAGTTTTTCGTGTATCTTTGCTCAAACCACATGATCCGTTGTAGTGACTGAGGTATTGGTGCTTTTTTGGCTCGGTTATGACCGTTGCCCACCACCATCTCATTATATGCTGCTGTCATTCGAACATGTATGGTGTTTTGTCCATTCCCAACCTTTATTTCACCTAGTTGATAGGGCTTGCCTATAGACTTTGACAGCTTTATGTCCCCTTATATGCTGCTTTTCGCTCTTTTTCGGGCCTAAAGGCCTATGCTCGAGCGATGCCATGTTCTTTTCTGACACCATCCTGCTAAGCCTCTTTAGGTGAAACGCAATGTTTTAGTTTCAATGTGTTGTTCGCTAGTAGTGAACCAGCAAGCACTGGTTCTTATCGGAGAAATGTGCTCTCTTCGCGCTGGAGCCATAACAAACGCTTGGCCAGCTGCTGTTGTGTGCCTGGTACGGAAAGGTACAGGAATCTCATGAGAACGGTAGGCGGGTTCTTCTAGAAGCTTCGAGAGAGAGCTACATTCTATATTAGTGAAAGCGGGTCCAAGTGAGGGTGAGATGACTGTCTGGTGGTTTTGGCAGTCTGGTGAAGCATCACGGTGCAGACGTGCAGTCGTGTTTGTGGAACAGAGAGTCCTGACCCAACCGAAGAGGGAAAGAGAGACTGGCCTGTCTTCAGATTGCAGATGTCTAATAATATGGTGAGGTGTTCCATGTATGACTAATTTTATCTAATTATTCCTTTATTTTCAGGTTCTATATGTGTGTATGTGTATTAATAAGTCATTTCTTTCTATGTCCTTTCATCATTGTGTAATAAAAGACCCCAATTTGCATTAATTCCATTTGTTTGTTGTCACTAAGAGGGAGTGTGGGTTCTTCTTAACCAGGTGCTGTCGTATAGAAGGATGGGTGATTCCCTTCTTACAGGTAACTGATGATGGGAAGGTGCGCTGCTCATGATTAGGGATGACTACATGGGAGAATATATCATTTGTCCTTATTCTCTGTGGAGGAAGGTCGGCCTCTTTTTTACCAAGTGCTTACAGAGGGATGTGCTAGTTCCCCTCTTATGAGTAATTGTAGATACGGAAGGGAAATCGGCTCCTAAGCAGGAATACCTAAATTGCTGGTAGACCAACCCAACATAGCGTAAGAGCTATGTACTGATTTTCACCGGAAGGTGTTGCTGATTCGCACCAGGGTGCGTTGCTCGCGTAGGTGCGCATTGATCGTCGGAAGACGTTGCTGACTTGATTTGATATTTGATTAGTCGGAAGACATTGCTGATTTAATATTGATTCGTCGGAAGACGTTGCTGATTTGATATTGATTCACACCAGGGTGCATTGCTCGTGTAAGTGCGCGTTGATCGTCAGAAGACGTTGCTGACCTGATTTGATATTTGATTCTGATTCATCGGAGGACGTTGCTTTACATACCCTCGGAGCTATGATCTATAGTATCTTTAGTTATTTATGTTATTCCTTTCTCAGATAGGTAATCTAAATGTGGTGTTTTGTTGTTAGGCGTTCTGGGAAGGGACTGTGATGAGTAATTACTTTATAGCTAACTAGCTGAAACACCAGAAAAGTAGGAAAATATCAGTCATTACATCCGTCCACACGAAAAGACAACCCTCCTCCACCTGTTGTAGTTGGAGACAATATTGCATATGAAGAAAATCGCATTATAGATGCAAAACGTATACATGGTCGATTACAGTATTTAATTGACTGGAAGGGTTATGATGCGTCAGAAAGATCGTGGAAACAGAAACACATGTACATACTCCAAGATTGGTCAGATCTTTCCACGCCTTGCATCCGGAAAAACCCTGTCACATACGAAGAC
This sequence comes from Lissotriton vulgaris, assembly GCF_964263255.1. Taxonomy (NCBI): domain Eukaryota; kingdom Metazoa; phylum Chordata; class Amphibia; order Caudata; family Salamandridae; genus Lissotriton; species Lissotriton vulgaris. Next base: position 89,334,871 of record NC_141685.1, on the reverse strand, counting down.
CTTTTGTGTGTGGGGGCAGGAGGCATTTCCTGCATGTGTAAACGGTCTTGGCATGTACACGTGAATTACTTGGGAAAGATCTAAGGCCCAAATCACCTTCACCTGCACAAGTGAGAAAACCTGAGACCCAAAGCTATTTAAACCCCACCCACTTGGTTCCCGATGCTTTGCTTCGTGCCTAAACACTCACCAGACTCCGGACCTGGGTGGCAGATCATCCGAAGCTCTTCAGCGCTCCACCCTGCTTCCTTCCCTGTCTTCACTCAGTGTCTTCGGCTGTGTTCTTGCTGCCCGGAGCACATTTCAGACGTTCCTTCCTGTTTCTGAATTTCCGGCTCCAAATCCTCTCCCGGCACTGTTTCCGATTTCCTGCAGAAAAGAAAAGAGAATCAACAAAGGGTTGCCAAGCAACACCTCGCTCTGAATGGTAAAGCGTTAGCATGCTTGAACACATACCAGTAAGAATTTAAACTTAATGAAAGCTGTGGCAGACCTCTTGACCTTCTATAAATCAAGAGAACGTTTTGAAACTCTTCCTGAAACAATCCAAGGACTTTAAGGACATTGACTAAGTGAAGAATGTTAAAGTAAAACAGACATTTGTGTAAATACCTTGAGTCTGATTAGAAGACTGAAAGGGAACAGAGAGCTCGATTGTTATTATTATTTATATATATTTAATGTGAAATTACGGAGCAAATATTGTAAAGGAAATCAGTAACTCTTGTGATAATTTGAGCAATCACAGATTATTAGTGCACCTGTAGTGTTTTTTTGTTTATTCTTTCTTTTAGTTTCAAGAATCCTTTTGAGAAAAGGTCGAGGGTAATTCAGGTATACCCAATTAAGAGTTCCAAAGCAGATGTTTGACCTAAAGAAGTGATTTAGGGTGTTCAGATTAATCGGGTACATTTATCAGATTATACACGAGCTGAAAACTGAAGCCCAGTAACACTTTGTCTTTCTCGAGAGACATTCTAAACGAATTGTTAAGTCGGTCTACAAGAATCCAGTGTGTCATCTCTTTTCTCTCATCCCTATTCCCCCCTCCCCCGGGGTTCGATCAGGGCGGCAAGTGAATCTTATCCTTGCCTCTCCGGTGGAGTTCAGAAGGAGTTGGGTAATAGCAGCATCAAGGAAGGAATAACCGGAGTACAGGTGGGTGAATTCGTGACACCCTGGGCCCCAGGGACCACCACCTCCAAGGGGCTTTGTACTCATTGGAGGGGGGGGCGCGAAGCCCCCATTCTAGAGCCCTTGATGGCCTGGGGACTATCATCCCCTAGGGCCAGCTGCAATGTCTCCCGCCATGCCATAGCAAACTCTGCTTTGCTTCTTGGAAGCGAGAGCAGGAAATCTGCTCTCACTTCCAAGAAGCAAAGCTTAAACACTGTTTCATACCTGCTAATTAAATTGCTTTCTGATAACAGAAACTAGCCAGTCCTCCTTTGGAATACATAAAAATGTGCCTCTTTCAGTTAGCCCTCTATGAAAACAGGGACACAAGACAAATTTCTTGAAAATTGAAAAACCGGGGTTGTCCTGGTAAATCCGGGGCACCTGGTCACCCTAATCACACACGCACTTCATAACCTTTGTTTTTCTACAACATTCACTCTTTTTTATATCCCCATTTTTTTCTCTTGCTTTGTTTTCTTATATCTATTCTCTGCATATCAGGTTTCAGAGAGGCCCTTCCGGGTCGCAGAGTTAAAAGGGTCTTATCTAATGTATGGTTCATATGAGGGCAGATAGAGTCACATCAGGGTACATAAAAGTAAACAGCCCAGTGCAACCAACTCCCAGTGCACCGAAGGTTAGGGGTCAAAGTGCAAAATACTCCAAGGACAGAGAACATAGGCACATATATTGTTAGTGCAGCAGGCACAGTGGCACCAGGGCTGAAGAAGAGGTGAGAGCCGGGGCCATGGCCAAGCCGGAAACCAAGATGGTTGCTCAGCTTTGAAGCTCTGCCAGCAGTCGTTGCAACAACGTGAATTCCCGCTATCCAGCGTGGCTACCGGGCAGGGAGAAGACGCCTAAATGCAGCAGAAGGGATCCTGATTAAAAGTCTCCCTGCGGTGCTGCGAGAAAACAACCGGAACGGCAGAAATCGGTGACTCCAGACGGAAGGACGACTTTCAAGATGGCGGCATCGACGATATGAGGAGACTCCGGGTGCGGCGGCGGAGGGACTGAGCCAGCAGCTGGGGTGCTGTGAGTCACCGGGCCATGGACTGGAGCGTTGAGCGGCCACATTCTGGGCAAAGCGGCGCTCGGTACTGGCGAGAGGTCCGTTTGACCTCCGGTGGTCCGAGCGCGGCACTTTTATGTCTGCGTTGATCGCAGGGGCACACAGGGACGGTGCCTGTGATCATTCCCTCGTCGACACCTGGTACAGCATTTCCGAAGCTCCTTTGGGAATCTCCTCCCCGCATATGCACTCGCTCGGCCGCGGCCTGTGCTGTTCTCCCCCTTTTCCCCGTAGGGCTCCATTGTTGTAACCCTACCTTGCGTGGCTGCGCTGCTCCCGGAGCGAAAAACGGAATCCGAACCTCAGCCATGTCTCTGCCCCAGCCACCAATTTATGCTGCAGTAAACTTGAAACATTAACTGCTGACTGCACATTGCCTTGTCTTCAAACAACCTGCTCTGTGGAAGTACTGTGCCCGGACCACTGCTGCACCACAAGATCCATTGTGGGAGACAATAGTGAAATACCCAAAACCTCCCCTGTTGTCAGGAAAATACAAACATGGGTTAGATGCCCATTCCTTGCTGATCAGTTCTGCTTGCCTAATCTCTCTTCGCCAGCTACTTGCACCTGCTCTGCGCCCATAACCAGAAGACTCTGGCATTGGGCTTAATTAATACTTGGCGGGTGGAACTGCGGTATGGGCCGCAAAGACCCCAAACAGCGCCTTCTCCCCTTCGAAAAGGTCACCGAAGTAGCCCAAGAACCCCTGACAACATGGCGAAAGGTGGCCAGAAAGACACAACACCAGAGGGTGATACCAACAAATTAGGTTCCCTGCTACAAGAGATGAGAGCGTGGTTCAGAGCCTTAGATGTGCGCTTTGATGCCCTAGATAAGCACATGGCGGATCTGGGATCGAAGATCCAAGTTCACGAGAGAAAACTCGACGTGGTGGATTCGCATACATCAGATCTAGGAGATGGAACGGCTCAATCCTTGAAATGGCTCGGCCAAATGGAACGTTACCTCAAAGACATCGCGATCAAGAAAGAGGACTTAGAGGCGCGCAGTCGCCAAAATAATATGCACATTTTGGGTGTTCCGGAATCGACAGCCGCTGGTCGCATGTACACCTTGGTAGAAACAATCCTGATAGACTTGTTTTGTAGATAAGTCTTCACTATGGGCTTTGTGATAGGACGCGCTCATAGAACACTAGGTCCAAGGCCCAATCTGGATGCCCGCCCAGACCCATCATTGCCCGTGTCATGAACTTTAGGGATCGAGACACGGCCCAGCACCTGGCACAAGAACGGGGCGAAATGGTATGGCAGGGCTCCAAGCTGTCCCTATATCCAGACTTTACAATCATGGTACAGGAGGCCAGGCGGAAATACACTGGAGTGTGGCGCCGCTGCCAGGGTGACTGATGCTGGACGCACATACGAGAAGCGATAGAGGGCTTCTCCTTAAGTGACATAGGTCGTACGCAAAACCCACATAGCACTGACTATACTCACTGCACTGGCAGTCATTACACATGGACGAGGCTCGACTATTGGCTGGCATCCCCAGAACTTATCAGCTGGTGTCATGTGATCCGGACGCTTCCTCACACATATTCGGATCACTTATTATTATTATTATTATTAGCCAGATTTGTAGAGCGCATGGTTACCCAGAGGCATCCCAGCGCTATGATCACGAATAATGCTCAAACAGGGGGACAACCAAGGAAGATGGGACAATTACTTAGGAAAAAGAAAAGTTTTCAGTTGTTTCCTAAATCACTCCCCTGTATTATTAACATTGAAGGTCCCGCGACCCGAGGGTTTTGAACGACAGTGGCGATTTCCCAGCCACGCATTAGATGATGACGTTTTTAGACAGGAATTACGAGAAGCGATAGAGGATTACTTCGTCATTAACACTGGTTCAGTAGACACTGTGGCAATTTTATGGGAGAGTTTTAAAGCATACATGAGTGTGTATATTCTGCTCACAGAATTCAAAGATACCGCTGAGAGGGAGATTCTTTTTATGGGGAAATACTACAATGCCAGGAAATACGGCAAAGGTGAGCGGCCGGGACGAATCCTAGCACAGATGATTTGACCTCTCTATTGTAAGGCATACATCCCCGATGAGAACTTCGTCGGGACAACCGATCACTGACCCACTGGATATCCAGGGGAAATTCATGTCCTATTTTGAAACATTATACACCACTAGATTGGTTCAAGACAGGGTCCAGCACGAGAGCTATTTATCTGAGGTCGCTTTGTTTTATCTCAAGAAGTTTATGCAGGACTTTCTCGGTGAGCCTATCTCTAAGGCATCTCTGCCCTGAAGAGTTCCTCGGTCCCGGGGCTCGACGGTTTCACAGCTGATTTTTATAAGGCCTATGAAGATTTATTGATTCCCCATCTCCTTAAAGTATATGCAGAAGCCCTGGAAAGGCAGATAATACCTCCCACCCTGTGTGAGGCAGTCATCATTCTTCTCCCCAAACCTTTTTTTGTTTTTTTTGAGTCTTCAATACCTTTATTAGTAATAAATAGGTCACACAGCCGCACGCCTACAACCAACCAGTGGCCGGCAGCTCCTCAGTAGCAAAATTGTTCAGTACACGGAATATTTATAACTTCAACATATATTTACACAGCATGTCGCCTACAACCCCAACGGGCCGGCGCGCTTCAAATAATATTCCCCATTGCATATATTCACCAGGCTGTGTTTTTCCGTGCACCCCATCACCCACAGACTGCGTAGGAATGCCAACTGCAGCTCAATGCGTTCCTAATACAGACGATCTAGATTCAGTATGCATGTCGGAACAGGCGTGTCATCTGCGATGAAGCCTCTTTTTCTTGCTTGTGAACTGAAACACCAGTCTACATTAATCAACCCATATGTTCATGTGTAAAGAGAAATGAACTGTAACCTAAACATAGGCAGAGGGCAATATGATTCTATTACAGAGAGCACTTCATACGCATCAAGTTGCACATCATCCACTCACCACACCACTCTTCGCGTATTTGGATGTCACACTGCTAGAGCACTCCACAAGAGGAACCATGACTTCTTGTCCTCATCCTATGGATAGCATAAATCCTGCAGTAGGGTCTCGACATAGTCCTCCAGTTTCCCTACATTTGAGGATTCCGGCAGACCTATTATGCGAATATTATTCCTGCGGGATCTCGCTTCACTGTCCTCGCTCCGTGCCTGCATGACCTCTAACTGTTTGGCGAATTCGCCCGTTTTGTCCGCAATTTGTTGCAAGCCGTCCTCCGTGTCAGATATACGCTGTTCAGCCTCGATTTGACGAACCGTGTGCTTGTCCAATTCCGACGAGAATTGGTCCATCCTTCCAGTGAGGACTTCGATTTTCCCATCGATAGACTGCAGACTATTTTGGATTGCAGCTTAAGTTTTTTCAAGGGCGGAGGACTGTGGTGCGGCCGCCTCATGATCCACGTTCGGTGCTGAAGTGTGCCCTTGGCGTCCACCCTTACGCAGTTCAAAAGTAAGCGTGGGCTGTGTCTTGTCAGGCTTCCCCATTGGAGCAGACCCGTGGGGGGGGGGGGGGGGTGGGGGGGGGGGGACGCCAGCAACAGAATAAGTTTCCGCTTCTTGCTTACTGTTAAGTGCCTCTTACTTTCGCCCTCCGTCGGTCACCACCGGTGTGCGTGATTGACCTCGACAGTACAGTGCACCCCCAGATTATGTCCGCTATCCCCTGGGGACCCGGTATGTCTGTTTGCTGGTGTCTCGTGGAGCTCGATCAAAGCGTGTTGCAAGTTCCCCCCGCAACACGTTCCTGGCTGTCTGCGCACTTCTGCCACCCGATGTGCCCCCCTGTAGGTCGCCAAATGAGGTGCCTGACAGATCCGCTTCCACCCAGTTCAGCCTGCTTCTGGCGGCAAGTGCGCGTGAGTCCGAGTAGCGTTTTGCCGCACTTCCGTGCTCCCTCCACTCAGGCACTGTGTCACGTAGGGTCAACTGTCTAGGCTGCCCGTGTTTAGCTCCAATAGTGCTCCTCAATTACTATGTTCGGAGGCAGCTCATCTATCTCTCCCGTGTAGCGAGTTCCAAACGGTATAGGCCGCTGTCCATGTGGCTCATGTGGGTCCGATATTAGGCGGTTTGTGTGCGCTCCTTTGGATCTTCACTTATCCCCCTCTAGCCAGAGAGGGGGGGCGACCACCCCCGGTGCAGCCGCAAGTGTGTCACAGGAGGTGGCGGGTTAGTGTCCAAGGAGCGCGCCCGTTACTGTCCCGTACCTCAGCCTGTGCAGAACTCCACCTCCGTTAGCGGCCTAGGATCTCCTGCTGCGCTGGGACCTTGCGTATCGCCGTTTCCGGCTCACCTCCCCCAGCGCCGCCGAGCGTCACCTCTGCTGTCTTGCCGTCCGCAGCCTCTCCTCCCAGCGTCTAGCCTGCCAGAAAATCGAACGACCGCTGGGCACTCACGGTTCGGCTTGTCGCCTGTTCAACAGCGAGCACAGTCCTCCGTGGCTCCATCTGCCTCCGTGAGTCCCGGCAGTCTTCTCAGGCCGCCATTTCCAGCAGGGGAGCCCAGGCCTTAGGACAGATAGGTGTCCGTCTTTTCATGTGCCGATCACAATGCCACACAATTCCTCTGTGTCGGCAGGGCTTCAGCCGTTCACTCCCACACGCAGTGTCGCTACTGTGCGATATCTGGGCAAGGATATTAGCAGATTTCTTCCGGTGGCTGGCGCAGCTGCACTACAGTGCGGCCATTTTCGCAGAGCCTCAAGCCACGCCCCCCTTCTCCCCAAACCTGGCAAGGACCCCCTGCTATGTGGTTCCTATTGACCGTTATCACTCTTAAACCTAGACTACAAAATAATGGCAAAGGCTCTGGCATGTTGCCTGTCTCTCTCAATAGTATCTATCATTTCCCCGGCCCAGTCTGGTGTCATACCCCATCGCTCGACAGCCTTCAATCTACGTACATTATTTAGCACTCTGCATAGAATTAACCCGGAAATCCCTGCTGCGGCAATCCTATTTGATACAGAAAAGGCATTTGATTCCCTTGAATGGCCTTTTATTTTATCCAACATGGAGTGCATGGGGATGCCGTTTGGTTTCATTGCCAAGACTGCCCTGCTATACAGTCAACCGCTGGCCGTCTCCAACTAAATGGTACATTGACGGCTCCCTTCTCACTTTCACGCAGCAAGAGACAGGGCTGCCCGTTGTTGCCTCTGTTGTTCATTTTAGCCATGGACCCACTAATGAGGCACTTCCAACAGAAAGACCTTCATAGGTGTTTACAGTTCACCACCGGCCCATTGTTAGTATCATTGTATGCAGATGACACGATTTTATATGTACGCAACCCCCAGACTAATTTGGATCCCCTTATCCGGGAAATTCTGCCCTTTGGCAGACATTCTCGACTGGGAATCAATTGGAACAAATCTGTAATTTTTCCTCTCACTGCCAGCACAGACAAGTGGGACTTGGAATGCCCCCTGGAATGGAATACTGACTCGGTTAACAACCTGGCCATACATATACACTTAGAAACAGAGCAGATCATCCGCCGCAATTACGGACAGCTATTTCCAGATTAGAGACTCAAACAGAGAAATGGCTAAAGCTCCCACTATCCATGGCTGGATGAGTTTCCCTCATTAAGATGGTTGTGCTTCCTACATTTTTATATCTATTTCAAAACATCCCGATCCCTCTCACAAATAAATTCTTTTCGACCCTTCGATCACACTTAATAAGATTAGTATGGGGTGGCGGAAACGCCAGGGTAAACTGGCGGGTTTTGACACTCCCCTGCGATAGAGGTGGGTTCGGGGTCCCTGATTTACAACTGTACTATTTGGCTGCACAGTGCAGTTTTGCACAGATATGGTACCACCCTGATGCCAGAATTCCATACCTCCGACCAGAGTTTGACTTAGTCCTCCCGGACATTTTAGCGGTGATATTACTGAAGGGTTTCGACCACTAGTTGGGCATGGGAGAAATTGTGTTGCATAACACACACACCATTGCTTTATTCTTCTGATCTGCCACTCCCGACCCCTAAATGGATACCTATAACTAGCAAAAAGCTCATACAGAAGACATGCGCTAAATTTGACATTGCTAAGATAGGCGATCTATTTCCAGAAGGACATATTTTTGATCATGATGATGAGTCCTTGTTCCCTGGTGCCACATTCATGGACAGATACGTCCTTCTACGAATCTGTTCTGCCCTGTGAGCTATTTTACCGGACTACCTTCTGGAACCTCCTTCCTCCCCCCCACTCATAACAGTGATAAGCAGCGAGAGAGGGGTACATCTAATATCGCAGCTCTATAAGGCATGCCCAGCAATTGTAGACAGAGTACGCACTGCCTGGGAGACCGACTTGGGTAATCCGATCACAGACGAACAGTGAGCTGCCTGCTGTGCAGTTACGAAAAATGTCTCTCTTAATGGCCGACACAAACTAATACACTTTACGTTTCTTCGTAGGATATACATTACCCCCTCCAGACTCCACAGGATAGACCCTGCTAGACCGCACCATTGTGCAAGATGCAACGCTCCAAATGCAGACTTCGCCCACCTCGCCTGGACCTGTCCACGCAAACACTCATAATGGGTAGGAATACATAAGATAGTGAGTGGCTTGGCTAAGGTACCGATGACCCCCTTGCTTGAGATTGCCCTGTTGGGATATGTAAAGCATTTCCCACCGGCAATTCGCAGGTTTGTTGCCATCAGCTTACTACTGGCCAAAAGGGAGGTATCCATTCATTGGGGTGGCAGAACAGCACCCTCGGTGAAGGGATGTCTGAAGAGCATGGCGTCCTGTTCCACACACAGCGACCTATACGCAATTACGGTCCGCCCCCACCTCCAGGCCCAGAGATATCTGGGGAACTTTCACAACATACCTAGAGGCGCAGCGGCAAGACCCCCCTACCTGAAAAGAACAGGGCATAGTCCCAACAGGGGTGGGTTAGACTGTCCTGAGATACATGTCAATAATCAACTACACCGGATGCTAAACTCCTTTTTTGATGTCGGTACAGAGGATGTATTCCCATGCCATGATTGTAAACACCGTTTATGTGAATCAGAGTCAAGAACGATTGTAACAGAAAATATGTTAGCAGCTGAGGGGCTTGCTTTATGTAACATGTGATCACTCTGCGGCATTGATTGAGCCCTTGACAGTGTGTACTATGTCTACCTGTACTTGTAAAGGATTTTATTTGTCCTAGTGTACTTTTTTACTCGTACCTAAATGCTAAATAAAGTTTTAAAAAAAATAAGGGGTAAGAGCTCACTGAAGCCTACCTTATGCCCACAAAGGAGCAGCAATCATTAGTGAAGCAGGTGCAAGGAAGCTCACCAAGGTGCATTTCTGTAATCAGATGTAGGATAGATATATAGCCAATCACCGTTGCATGCAAGACCGTCTGTCTATCAGATCGGATAGATGGCTTTGCATACCCAACGAGACTACATGCCAGGACTTATCAAAGGTAATAATCCTATCATGATTTTATCTGACCGGATGCGATGGTGATTACCAGCTTATTGATACTGCAGCTCTTAATAAGAATAAGCGACTTGGTGTTTTCCAATAAAACTATTTCAATATGGATCAAAGGAATTAAATCAATCATGATTGATATGGTGATTGCCCATATATCTATACTACATCTGATTACAGAAATAGCACCTTGGTGAGCTACTATAAAAGACTATTTCAACCCTGATGAAGTCCATGTTGGACGAAACGCGTTGGCTGGGCTGATGCATTTGAGTACAAATAAAGAATACATTGAAAAAAAGAAATCACAAGACTCTGCGCTGTATTTTATGATTTGGTGGATCTTATAATATTTTGTATAGTTTGCAAAGGAAATGAGGTTTAATTACATGCTTGAGTATAATTGATGAAAGAATCTAGTTATAACTGTATGCTCCTTTTCAGAATTTGACAATCCTAGTCAGGATAAGGCACACGCAAACCCCAAATTAAACTGTGGTCAACCCCCTGGTAGCTTGGTACGGAGCAGTCAGGCTTAATTTAGAGGCAATGTGTAAATATTTGTGCAACACTTCAAACAGTAAAACAGTGTAAACAGCACACAAAATCAACACCAGGTTAGAACAATAGAGCTCAGTTTCATCAACAAATCGAAACCCAAAAGACAAAAATCCAATCAGTATAACCGGAGATATGAATTTTAAAGTATAAACTTCTATATAGCACCTAAAAACATAAAGCGCCAACCGAGGCAATCTGGTCATGCTGGACCAGGTTAAAGTCAAAAGTTCACGCTGATCACGATGGAGCGCGAATTAGATAGAGCCCTAGATTAGTTCAGCTGAAAGTTTACCTTCTCAAGTTTTGAGCCAAGAGCCCCGTTCGCATTGGAGAGGGTCGCAGGGAGTAAGGAGAGAGTTGATGGCGGTGGTGGACATGGCACAAAGAGCAGGCCAGGTATCGCAGAAGGTCGGGCTGGAGGATTACGTTGTTGGTCTTCCAGATCGATTGATGCTTTCCGTGCAAGGAGATAGGCGGCAGGGGCTCGTGCTGAAGTTCTGTGCGAGCAGTGGGTTTCGGGTTCGAATGGGCTCATTTGCACTCATGAGGAGTTCAAAAGCTTGATTTAGGAGCCCACTGAACCACAGCAAGAGTCTAGGGCCTGAGAAGCGCCATTTGGGAGCAAGGAATGCGCTGAAGACAGGTCCAGGCACTTCCACAAAATGAATGGAATGTCTGGAACAGCACCAGCCCTCGCTGCACAAGCTTCTGTTGATTGTAAATACAAGAGCATGGCTTTAACCCCTTTACTGTGGCGGCAATTCCTCTGCGGTGTGGGCATTCGAATGCGCGGGCGGGGCTGTGTCGGCCAACAGACGTGCGCAGCACTACAGAGGTAGTATTTGCGACGGCCGTTGGCCGACGCACACACGCAAAGGGTTAAAAAAAATATTTGCTGCAAATCAGCCAAATTAAAAGATGCTCATGTGGACACACTTGTGTCAAAAAAATATTTTATAGATGCGGGCAGCAAGTGGGTAAAGTTTGTGATTGTAGTGGCCCAGGACAAAGGTATGAATGTCCAACTTGAGATTCGGCGACTATGGCGGCATTCAGAATCATGCCTGAAGCCTCCAAAAGCAGCCCGCCAGAGCTTGAGGAATTGCCAGTTCTGAGTTGCAAACTGCAATAGTCTTTAGTCTACAGACCTGAGGATGTGTGACTGGGAGCCCCAAGGCCACGACGAGCCTCCAACAGCCTGGTCGCAGGGCATTGGATTTATTTAGGCATTTTTTTATAGCACATTCTTTACCCAGCGGTGTCAGAGCTCTTCACAATAGAGCGAATTATATAGGATTAGATATTATGGTAACATATTTACAGAGTATAAATCCGCTAAAAATTACACGATACAAACTAAAGTTGGAGCGATTAGGGTTCCAAAAAAACACATTCCACAGTTGAAGCGTAAGGACAAACTAGTCTCCTGTGAGGAACACGAAACAGTCAATGCCTCCAGGCTGTGTAGGTGTATTGTTTTGACCCCGCCCCCACATCCACTGACCACTCCCACAGGCCCTACCCTCAACTCACAGACCCCGCCCCATTGCCACAGGCTCCGCCCCCCACAGACACCACACCCTTGCTCTTCCACCGCTTCCACTGCTGCCTCGAGGCCTTATCTCCCCTTACCTCTCTTGTGGGTTCGAGGGGGGAGTGGCCGGGGAGAAGGGGGGACAGTGTCGGCCTGGTTGAAGGGGACACACCCGAGGGTCCCGTGTGACAACAAACCGCGCGCGGGACAAGAGACGCTCTGATGATCTGTAGCTGCGCATGCGCAGGATGTCTGCTCGTTATGGCCGCGCATGCGCTGAGAATAGCGAAGCACATAAAACTGTAAGAGTGTGTCATTGAGCGGCCCCGCAGGGAAGCGCAGCCTACAGAGTCCAACCGAGAGAAGACGCAACTGGGACCGTCCACAATGTCTTTCATTCAGAAAAACAGAAAACACCAAGACTGAACTAAGAGCGCGGGTTAAAGAGGTCTTGATGGGTTAACAGCTGCGCATGCGCTGGGGACAGACACTTCCTCCTGCCGCGGAGCGAGGGTTAAAGAGGGCCTTGTATTAACAGTCGCGCATGCGCTGAAGACAGACACTGCTTCCCGCACCGGAGCGCGGGTTAAAGACGGACTTGCATTAACAGCTGCGCATGAGCTGGGGACAGACACTTCCTTCCGCCATGGAGTGCGGGTTAAAGAGGGCCTTGTATTAACAGCTGCGCATGCGCTGAAGACAGACACTGCTTCCCGCACCGGAGCGCGGGTTAAAGACGGACTTGCATTAACAGCTGCGCATGAGCTGGGGACAGACACTTCCTTCCGCCACGGAGCGCGGGTTAAAGACGGACTTGCATTAACAGCTGCGCATGCGCTGGGGACAGACACTTCCTTCCGCCATGGAGTGCGGGTTAAAGACGGACTTGCATTAACAGCTGCGCATGCGCTGGGGACAGACACTTCCTTCCGCCATGGAGTGCGGGTTAAAGACGGACTTGCATTAACAGCTGCGCATGCGCTGAGGACAGACACTGCTCCGGGGCCTTGGATTACCATGAGCGCCTCAATGCCATGACAGGGACACTGCTGCAGCAGCTCTAAGCAGCCTTGAGAGGGAGCACAGTGGTGAGAGACTCTGAGACACACATGTAAAAAATCAATCAATAAAATCTTTATTCAATCTCTTAAATACAGATCATAAAAGCACAATTTAAATCAGTGATCAACAACCAGCCCCAGTTCATAACAAGTTAAAATCCGAGAGCAAGTAGAATTATTTAAAAAGAACATCAAATACTTTTACAGGACATTTTATCTCCTAAAGTGCATTATGTGCCTCATAGACCGAATCCAGTCAGTTTACATCAAATTACTCAATTCTGCATATAATTGTTAGTTAAAACCAACCTCGCGCCTTTCTCCTTTTCATACAGGCCCACAAACAGGTGGCTACCGAAAAACAGACAACGGGATCAGGCAGAGATTTAAAGAAGTAACGTGCCACCTGGCATGGTTTAAAATTGTGGCGCCTTAAAATCGGAAGGATAAAGTCTTCTCTTCCTGTCTTATAAAACCCACAAAACAAGACTAGGTGCGGGTCGGATTGGGGGGAATGGTTGTCGCAGGGGCACAGCATCAAATCTGAGTGTTTGACTCTTCTCTCCGTATAACCTAACATCAAGGGGAGGAGAGTCCGACAAAATCTCAATAGTTCCTATCTAGATCTAGATAGGAATATCCTCCCTCTGGCCCGGGGGAATCAAATTATATGCAAGGACCGTCTTTTTCTGTAATTCCTTTCCCTGCGAAGATAATGAGTCCTCCGCATAAAAATCTCAATTAATTTCTGTTTTGAAATCTTCCTGCATGCCGTTTAATCCTTAAATAATTCTCACAACCAAATTGCCATAAATTCTGATTCCACCTAACTCAGCCATCTGATCTTATTGTAATGGTCCAATTTTAAACAATCTTTAAATATGTTTTGTATTAAATTGGTGCTAGTCTAATGGTATGTAACATGTAAGGTAACCCCAATTCTATATGTAAGATATCATTTGAATAAGTGGATGGGAGGGACACTAGGGACTTACAAATGATCTTCAAGTTTTTGGAGACAGCCGGTAGGCGCCATACCCCAGACTCCTGCCCCTTATGTGGCTATTGCCTTCATTTTGGCCTGAGAAATGTTTTTAATTGGGTCAAGGGAGCTAGCGTCTAACTTTTGGAGAAGGCCTTAATAGCTTTCAGACTTCTTTTCATTCCTAGCGCTCTTGCCGATACCAGGTTCTCCCAAGTTTGATTTTTATCAAATAAGACTCCCAGGTATGGGAAGGACTCTGCCACTTCTGTTTTCTGGCAATCCATATGGAAGTGTGGGGATTTATCAGCTTTGCCAGACCCTGCTATAATGACAGAAGATTTTGTTTCATTTACTTTAAGGTCCAGCGACGCCATGAATGATGCATATGTTGTTATGAGCCATTGGAGAGCTACCCCCCTTCTTGCAATTAACACTGCATCATCGGCGTAAGCTAACATTGGTAGTGGGTTGGTGACAAACACGGGCACGTCCGGGGATGAGCCTGCTATGAACACTGCATCCTCGGCATAAGCTAACATTGGTAGGGGGTTGGTGTCAAACACGGGCACGTCCGGGGATGAGCCTGCAATTAACACTGCATCCTCGGCGTGAGCTAACATTGGTAGGGGGTTGGTGACAAACACGGGCACGTCCGGGGATGAGCCTGCTATGAACACTGCATCCTCGGCATAAGCTAACATTGGTAGTGGGTTGGTGTCAAACACGGGCACGTCCGGGGATGAGCCTGCTATGAACACTGCATCCTCGGCATAAGCTAACATTGGTAGTGGGTTGGTGTCAAACATGGGCACGTCCGGGGATGAGCCTGCTATTAACACTGCATCCTCGGCATAAGCTAACATTGGTAGTGGGTTGGTGTCAAACACGGGCACGTCTGGGGATGAGCCTGCTATGAACACTGCATCCTCGGCGTAAGCTAACATTGGTAGTGGGTTGGTGTCAAACATGGGCACGTCCGGGGATGAGCCTGCTATGAACACTGCATCCTCGGCATAAGCTAACATTGGTAGTGGGTTGGTGTCAAACATGGGAACGTCTGGGGATGAGCCTGCTATGAACACTGCATCCTCGGCATAAGCTAACATTGGTAGTGGGTTGGTGTCAAACACGGGCACGTCCGGGGATGAGCCTGCTATGAACACTGCATCCTTACCGTAAGCTAACATTGGTAGGGGGTTGGTGTCAAACACGGGCACGTCCGGGGATGAGCCTGCTATGAACACTGCATCCTTACCGTAAGCTAACATTGGTAGGGGGTTGGTGTCAAACACGGGCACGTCCGGGGATGAGCCTGAGAGGGCTGCCTCAACTCGTTTGAAAAAGAAACGGGGCAAGGACACATCCCAGCTTAACTCCCCTAGCGATCTTAAAGGGGCGGGTTCATTCCCCATTTTTGCCATACGGGACACATGCAGTGGCATTTACATATAGGTTCCCGCACTTGGAGACCGACGCTCAACGAGGCGATAATACAGGCTCAACACGGCCTTTGCTCTACTGAATTTGTCCATGTAAATGAATCCCCAAACAAACGAACTGTTCTCGGCAACCGGACGTACTGACTGGTGCCGCTATCTTGAAACTAAAAACCACCCGATAAGGACCGGGTTGGAATTATCACTGGTTCCCCGACCACGCGCCTTGATCATTAAGATCAGCCCTGAAGAGTCACAGCCACATGCTGTGATGAAACACGTGTAAGCTTGAGTGACATGTACAGTGATTCACAAGTGGTGAACACTACTGAGAAATAAAACTTTTGGAAATTCACGTTTGGTTTGATCTATCCCGAATGAACAAATACTTTAACAAGGAAATATTCTAAAGACAGATATAGTGTGCTCTGGATCCCTGCCCAAACAGAACAAAAGGGAGGTTAAGGTTTTCCTCTGGCCAAGAAGCACCTACCTTGATACCAGGACAAACTAATACTTTACCGTGAGAAGTTGAGCGCCAAAATTCTGAACACTCAAAAACCAATTTGTAGACTATTTAGGCATTTACATATAGTTGGCGGATAAAGTTAATTATAAGTGGATCAATCCCCATCTCCTACAATAAATACCAAAGGTTCTGATGGCTCACGCAGTCAAATGCTGCTGGCAAATCTATAAAAGCCATGTAGATTGTCCCATCTTTTTATCTGGTATATTTGTCTATACATAGTGACAGGTTTAGACATTGGTCTGTAGTGGCTTTTACCCTTTGGAAGCCATACTGCACCTGCATTAAGATGTTTCTTGGGTCCACTCTTCCAGCCTGAATAAAAGGAACCAACCCATAAGTTTGGCAGTTGTGTCTAATAAGGAGATGAGCCTATAGTTCTTTGGGCTTCCCCAGTCCCCTTTATTGTATATCAGAATAATTACACTATGCTTCCAGGAAGGTGGAGGCTCATCTATAACTATGCTGTTAAACACATTTGTTAGCAGCAGAGCCCACAAATCTTGGTTTTCCTGAAAAAGATCTATCGGCACCCCATCAGGTCCTGGGGTTTTTCCAGCAACCACAGGCCGCCAACCCTCTCCTGACTTCTGAGAGTGAAAAAGAAACCTGCAATTTAGGATCTGTGTCACTAGAGGGCACCACAGGAGCAGTGTTTGAGGTGAATATAAATTCACAGTGTGCCACCCATGCTTCTTCACCTACATATGAGTCCAGTGTCGGATATTTAGTATTTTTGAAATACGGGGTGCTTATTACTTTCTAAAAATCTCTGCTATTGCATGTCCTAGCCACCTGATCGAGGCCTTCCCAGGCCTCCTCCCTCATATCCCTCTCTCTTTTCCTTCGAACTGACTTATAGTCACTGCATAGCGATCTCTCTCAAGATTGGTATGTTTGCCAAAACCAGTGGAGAGGCCGCTGGACATCATCAAGTGGTTCACAGCCTTTGAGAGACAACTAAAGAAACCTCTCTGGGGGCACTTCTCTGGGAACTGCTCTCTGGTAACTGCGGAGAGAGACTTCTGTCCTTCTCTGGGCCAGATGCAGGGTCCTATGACCTCATGAAGAAAACTCTGATTGAGGGCTTCGGACTCACTACTGAGGAGTATAGAATTAGGTTCAGGGGGGCTCACAAAACCCAGACCCAATCCTGGATAGATTTTGTAGACTACTCAGTAAAGACACTAGATGGTTGGTTAACTGGACACAATGTGCATGATTTTACTGGACTTAATAATTTGTTTATGAAGGAACACATTTTGAGTAATTGCACAAATGAAAAGTTGCATCAGCATTTGGTAGACCTATGTCTAATTTCTCCCCAAGAATTGTGTGGTGGGAATTCCTAAGAACTGGAGGAGAGTGATCACTGGGTTTCCCAACTGGGAAGTCGTGTGAGACTGCAGTGCGCACAGACCAGTGCTGAGGTCTAAGAAAATATGCGGATTCTGCAGCATAAATGGTTAAAATGAAATTGAGAAGTAATTCCAAACCCGCCGCTGAAGTTATACCGAACTTTTGAGTATACACTAATGCAATAACCCCATAACAGAGCAATGGAGATTCTGGAGAACGTGGTCATAGACGACACAAAAGTGCCGATCAGGAGTCAAGTTACAACGCTGGGATCCCTAATTGGTCTCGTAGTGATCCGATACCTGTGCAGCGGCAGCCACAAGTCTCAGAGAACCGCTGGTCAGACGTACCTTGTCGGAGCTCCGGAGCGGAGGGGTGCCATGGCTGTCAGTGAAAGTGTCATGGCACCAAAGAATGCGGCGGCGGCTAAAGCAAGGGCGGCAAGACTGGCAGTCCGGGACGGTGCGTAGCCTGTGAGGCAAGCGGGCGGTGTTCCAGAGCCTGCCCCAGGAGCTACCGAAAACATTCCAGCTAAGACACCGAAGCAGGGTATAACTTCTACGCGGAAGGGAAGTCTGACTGCCCCCTCTGTCGTTGACCTCCTCCGCAAGACGCCGGCGAAAATCCTTCCGGGTCGAGGTGGGAGGAGTCAGCCGGGAACTCAACAGACACCAGCAGCCGCAAAGGGAGCGAAGGCGGTGGATGAGCAGAGTAACCAGCAAAGCAGCGACGAGGACGTCCCTGGGATAACTGTGATAACGGGGACAACTGACGCTAACACAGTAAGCCCTACACATAATGATACAGCAGCTGGGGTTGAAGCAAGCATGAATGTGATAGGGGGTGTGGAGGTACAAGGGGGTGGAACTCCCGCGGACTTGGCTGAACAAATTACTACTCCCCTCCACATAGCCAGTCAGAAGAAGGGTATGGCACCGCATTCTGCAGCTCCTGTTAAAGGGAATGAGACGGTTGCGGCTGCTAAAGCAAGGGCGGCAAGACTGGCAGTCCGGGACGGTGCGGAGCCTGTGAGGCAAGCGGGCGGTGTTCCAGAGCCTGCCCCAGGAGCTACCGAAAACATTCCAGCTAAGACACCGAAGCAGGGTGTAACTTCTACGCGGACGGGAAGTCTGACTGCCCCCTCTGTCGTTGACCTTCTCCGCAAGACGCCGGCGGAAATCCTTCCGGGTCGAGGTGGGAGGAGTCAGCTGGGAACTCAACAGACACCAGCAGCCGCGAAGGGGGCGAAGGCAGTGGATGAGCAGAGTAACCAGCAAAGCAGCGACGAGGACGTCCCTGGGATAACTGTGATAACGGGGACAACTGACGCTAACACAGTAAGCCCTACACTTAATGATACAGCAGCTGGGGTTGAAGCAAGCATGAATGTGATAGGGGGTGTGGAGGTACAAGGGGGTGGAACTCCCGCGGACTTGGCTGAGCAAATTACTACTCCCCTCCACACAGCCATCGATGACATTATCCCTATAGATACTCAGGTGCATACAGATGATCGCAAAATGCCTGACAGCACAATTCAAATAGAAGGGCCCCAGACGGAGCCAATAAGTTCTATGGCAGCTAAAATTAACAAAAAATGTATCGATTTCGACCCGGACAGAGATAAAGATCCGAGCAATTTTTTCTCATTCTCGAACAAACTTGGGTGGCCTGATGAAACAGGATCTCCTCTGAGTGATTTAAGTGATGACAAAATGAGTGCAAAAGAGCATAGAGCAGGCCAAAAAAACTGTCCTAAAACGCAGAAAGAGCCATTAGGATACAGCAGAGTTAGCTTGGGACTACACACCATCAAATCACCTCACAGCATCATTAACACCGCCAAGCTTTGTAAATATAACACAACATTCGGACTCCCCAACATACCAAAGCTCAACCTCACGTACAATTGAAACTGTACTTCAAGCTATAGCGGCGCACAGAGAGGAGACATCTCAGGATGGGCGCAAGGCCCAAGCTGCTCTCCGTAAGGCTCAAGGGGTGGTGCGCAAACTCTCAAGAAAAGTTGGGACATTTAGTGATCGAATGACAGATTTAGAGTCTAGAATTGTCTCTAATGAGTCTGAGACGGCTGCAAATCACGAACATATTGACGCACATGAGGCTGAACTATCAGATGTGAGGTGGAAGCTGGAGGACATGGAAAATCGATTACGTAGGAATACTCTACGCGTGCTAGGTATCCCTGAGGAAATTGAAGGGGAAGACGCCCGCTCCTTCATAATACAACTTTTTCGTGACTCTCTCCCTGAATTGTCTAGCTAGAACTGGGACTTTCAACGAGCCCACCATGTCCCTCTTACTCTAAGACACCCGGTCAAAGCTGGGGGGTATCCAAGGGCTATTTTAGTCTATTTCGGAAACTTCCTCTTAAGACAGGCAATTGCTGAGAAGGCCAGGCCGGAAGCAAAAAGATCCAGGGGGTCAATAACATACTTTGTATGCCCGGACTTCTGCCACGCAACTGTGGAGAGGAGGTGGCGGCTTTGCCAACTCATTAAACCCTTCCAAGGAAGGCGATAATCTAACGCTAGAAATAGGGTTACTCGCTCATGCTTTTTCACTCAACCCCTTATATTATCCATAATACTCCATAGACGTCTGGAGTGGGTAAGAGGGCAATATCCGCCAGAGTTGAGTAGGACGAAAAAACTCCTGCAGGGACCCTCTTGGTTTATTCAGCGTTGAAGGATACAGTGTTCCAAAATATTGTGCACCAAATCTCTGTTCCCTTGAATCCTACTCTGAATAAAAAATGCAGTCGGACGAAGAAAATACCAACACGAGAGATCTTGCTAGACGGTTAATAGAAGCTGATGATAGCATTTTACAAACGAATGCTGAAGCAAAACTTATTCCAATAAATATAAGGAAAATTTTGACTTACAAATTAATAAACAACGGTGTAACACCGAAAGGTGGGACAGTCGTATTTGTAGTGGAGGCACACGAATATCGGCAGACAGAGGTATTCTATTCCTGGATAAGATTCCCAGAAGGAAATCAAATAACAAAAGAGTTTCACTACTATGAACCAGGTGATATTCCAACGGAACACGTTCCCCATGAGGAAATTGAGATTCCACTAACTTACCAACAGCACGAGCTTTGGTTTAAAGGCGCCCTACAACACTGTGAACACATAACAAGCCCCGGTCCACTAGGGAGACCGGGAGCAACTTGGCCAGTTTTAGCTGGCTACACACCTCATCCGGACGAAAGGAAAATGTCTAAAGAAGAGGTGATTACCCAGCTAGAAGAACTAGTTAAAATTCACAGACAATTAGTCCAATATGTCATGAGGACTTTGACGGTCCACCCGACAATAGGACTCCCACAACAGACCCCTCATCAGGGGACTACAAATAAAATGACACCACAAACAATTCAGTCAGTAATTGGAAAGTTACCTACTAAACGGGAACAAATACCATTTTGGCTAGCACAAAAAATCACTCAAATAGAGGCAGTTTTTCCCGATAGTACACCTCATTAAAAACACAGAATTCTGACCATTTGTCTAGCAATGGGAATTGCACCAAATGTGGAAGACTGCGACACTTGGGGTACAGTCTTTGCTTCAATCTATACAAAAACACACGGTGTTCCGTCTATGGCGGCAATACCAGACATTCTGAAACAGATTCAGAATGAATATGGCCCAGAACCAGCCTTAAATTTAGGTATGAAGTTACTGAAAAATTTTAAACAGGTATCAGCTATATTATTAGCTAATGTAAGGGGTGAAGCAGCATTTGTAGCAATCCGCCATAGATTAAGAGAAATAGATGAGGAAGACCAGCCCTCTGAACTAGCCAGAATAATGGAAAAATGCTATGAAGAACTGGGTAGAGATAGTTTGGGTGGGAAACCACTAAAACCCCAACTACCAGATAGCACAGAGAAGTCGTTTGTAAAAAACACTTTAAATACTCCTAAAAATAGATGGGAAAGTAATAAAAAAAACTACTCCCACGGAGAAACAATTTAAACAAAGAGGGAGATCACCCAAGAGAAGGAACAAAACTCTGACTACATGGCCCCTAGAGAATACAAACCGGCTCTGGGACATGACGAACAAACGGTAGCCTCAGGGGAAACTCCTAATCCTCCAGTATTGATTTGTCCCAAAGCCCCGGAGAGCATTACGCACTTCATGTTTAATTTGTCCCGAACCCCTGGACAGCATTGCGCACTCCATGCACCTAGTGACGTCAATATGTCCAACCTTGTGCGTCAAACCAGTCACCTAGCTAGTATAAAAGCAGCCAGGTTGGTCCAGTCAAACACGCAGTGGTTTTCTGGAGCTGATCGACTGACCTCGTCCCAAGCCCAGCAGATGCGAGACCTGAACCCAGCCGACCCTCCTACTTGACGCACTGAGAGAGAAGCTGCCTTTTTCTCCAGCTGAGAAAATCCAGCTCCGGTGTTCTCTGCTTGCCACAGCCGGCTGCCGGGATATCGAGTTCAGAGATTCCAGTCTCTCACATTCTGAAACAAGGTATGGAGCTGATTAGCCGCAGAGAATGATTCTTGGTTTTTAGAATAATCTGGCAGAGAAATTATTTAACTTAACTGAGGTTCTCACTTATCTTTTCCCGTTCACAACTTAGGTTAGGAACACGGGGTAGGCAAAAGGTAGATTACATCAGTTGAGTTAGCTTAGCTATTTTTAGTTAGCTTTCTATTGTATAGATTTTAGGATATGTTTTAGATGCATGTTATGGCTAAGAAACGATAACATGCTTTTGCAGTATTACTTTATAATACTCTTTTTACTGTATGCACTATATTTTATTACAAGTGTTGCTATTGTGGCAATTCACTTCTCCTGTGTGAGAAAACAGGCTGTTCAATAAATAACACCTTTTATTGAAAACGCCCGTCTCTCTTTCTCTACACTCTCGAGTGAAACTATGAATGCATGACTGAGTGAGTAAAACCATTTCTATTGTTTTTTACGACTCTGGAGATTTACTCCTAACTCATGGAGATACAAAGTTGTCATGTTGTATGGTTGTCAGAAGCTAAATCTCTTCTTGTCTAAGTAGGCACTATAATACCTCATCCTACATTCGAGAAAGTTTCTAGTGACCTCTGAGCTAGCTGGCAAACCCTTAAGTCTAATGTTGTCAGCAGGGGATCCTTGGTAACCTCAGTTACTGGTCTTTTGTTGTTGATGTTATTCCAATGCGCAGATGCCTATGGAGATAATAGGAACTACACTACATTACCACCTCCTCTGCACTCCTGGACAGGCCTCACCTGCACTTAACCCCATGGACAGGACATGCTTCACTTCCTCTGCACCCTGGACAGGCCTCGCCTCCTCTGCTCCCCCTGGACAGGCATCTCCCCTGCACCCCTCAGGACGGGCCTCACCTCCTCTGCACCCCTGGACAGGCTTCACTTCCCCTGCACCCCTGGACAGACCTCTCCTCCTCTGTACCCCTGGACGGGCCTCTCCTCCTCTGCACCACTGGACGGGCCTCACCTCCTCTGCACCCCTGGACAGGTCTCTCCACCTCTGCACCTCTGGACAGGCCTCACCTCCTCTGCACCCCTGGACAGGCCTCTCCTCCTCTGCACCCCTGGACAGGCCTCACCTCCTCTGCACCTCTGGACAGGCCTCTCCTCCTCTACACCCCTGGACAGACCTCTCCTCCTCTGCACCCCTGGTCAGGCCTCACCTCCTCTATACCCCTGGACAGATCTCACCTCCTCTGCTCCCCTGGACAGGCCTCTCCTCCTCTGCACCCCTGGACAGGCCTCACCTACTCTGCACCCCTGGACAGACCTCTCCTCTGTACCCCTGGACAGGCCTCTCCTCTTCTGCACCCCTGGACAGGCCTCTCCTCCTCTGCACCCCTGGACAGACCTCTCCTCCCCTGCCCCCCTGGACAGGCCTCTCCTCCTCTGCACCCCTGGACAGACCTCTCCTCCCCTGCCCCCCTGGACAGGCCTCTCCTCCTCTGCACCCCTGGGCAGGCCTCTCCTCCTCTGCACCCCTGGACAGACCTCTCCTCCACTGCACCCCTGGACAGGCCTCTCCTCCTCTGCTCCCCACTCAGCAGCAGTTAGAGCTGATCTCTCCTGATCTCACCATGAATGCCAGGGGTGGTGGGGAGCGGGGGGGGGGGGGGGCCGGGGGAGGGGGCCGGGGGGGATCTGATCCTTGGATTAATAAATTGCAGCCAAGTGAGTTGGCAGCTCTCCTACCTGAGCAGAAACCTGTCCAGGCTCTCTCCTCCTCCTGGGGCAGATCTGGGGTCTGAGGGGGGGTGAGGGGGGGGGGGGGGGGTCTGTGAGGGTCCGAAGATGGAGGTAACTGCCCACCAGACAGGGCTCCTTCCTTCTCTGCAGCAGGCTGAACACACCAGGAGAGGGAGGAAGTGATGTCACCGCCGCTGCTGGTGCTGTCTCTGCCACCACTGACCCGGAAGAGGAAACCCTCCTCCCTTTCATACAGTGGGCAGATCAGTGAGTTTCATCAGCAGGCGAGGAGCGCCCTCTGGTGGCCGTTGACGGAACCGCCACCTCCAGGCTCCCGCAGTGAATACATTTCACGCAAACAAGCATTTATACCTGTAAAGACCTGGGATTTCAGATGTTACAAACGTGAATGTTTTTAAGGGTCAGACAGTTCAAGTACAGGGCCTCACACTTGGCGGCTGTAAAAAGGTATTTATAGCTTCACTTCAGATGAGCATCTTCAAAACACTGACGTAAAGGACTTAAGAGTATTTACAGAAAGGTGACAAATGGAAGTGACAGTCTGTATTTTAATGAATATATCAGTATTTTAATGAATATATATCTGTATTTTAATGAATATATATCTGTATTTCAATGAATATATCGGTATTTTAAAGAATATATGAGTATTTCGGTCAGTTTCGCAATTAAACTAGGCAGCCTATTTATTCTTTTAAATAATTTAGTTGCAGTTTTTCACATCCACAACGTGCTAGATAGCAAAGAAAACAGAGGTAAATACCATGGAGTTTTAAACACCAGATCAGTGACAATGAGGCATAGATCATGTGTCAAAGCGACAATTGAAGGAACAGCTTATTTCTAATTTTCCTATGTCTGTGGCTTATTCCTTATATTTGATACTGTTTTATATCCTCAAACAAGACTGAATTGTAGGTTCTAATTAGGTTTTGAGTTTCTGGTTTAAGAGCACAACTGTTGTAGGAGAGTAGGGTCTGCAATCCTATGATCACCCCAGATTTTTGCTTTTTGCTTCACTGGTTTACGACTTCTCTGGCTGTGGGCCTGCTAACCAGACCCACAGCCTTGCTGTTCTCTCACTAAATTGACACGTGTACCTTAGGTGCATTTACCAATTGGTACTGGGCCACCTTATCAGACCCTGTAACTCAGGGCATAGGTGTACCCAGGGACTACAAGGGGCTGAAGCATGTATTATGCCACCCCTGGCTGGCCATCTAAATCTGACACAACTGGCTGCACGACAGCTGGGGCAAGGTGGTGTAATCACCCTTTGCTTTAGATATAGTATACCTATATCTAACCCTAAAAATGGACACATAGATTCCTATCAGTCACTCCTATGGCAGGCCTTAACAATCCTGAAGGGGGAACACAGAACAAGGTGGCTGGACAGGAAAAATAACAAAACATATTCCAGCCACGTAGTCAATATGTACCACGTGACCACAGGGTTTGAATCCCAAAGCAAATTTATTTTTCTTTTTTGACTCAAGTTATCAAAGATTCAAAGACACAAGCACAAACAAAAAACTGTTACCACAGTGGATTCATGGTTACAATATCTACAAATATACAAGTTTACAAATGTACACTACTTACAACAATGAATCAAGCAAAGCGAGTAAGCATGACACACCGAAACAATACAAAATTCAGTGATCAACATAAATTGCGATTATATACAGTGCAAAAAATAGTGCATGGAGCAAATGTGCGACCAGTCCATAGGACCATGAAACCAAGGGACAGGCGGAGGAGATGGAATGAAATGCCTGCCTGTCTACCAAAGCCTGTGGTTAAATGTTTGTATCGGGTTGCACAACTAGGATCCAAAGTAATCAGTTGAATTCTATCCTAGGGGCACCCTTAGAGATTGCCACAGGGTGGAAGTGTCGACGCATTTCGAACCAAGGTGTTAAAGGTTCTCTTCAGGACACAATCCTGAAGGCAGAGTGCTTGGAATCATGTGAGATGGTGCTCTGGCATGAGCTGAGCCCGTTTGCAGCTTGCGGAACCAAGTCCTAATAGCTGTTCCATGATAACGCATACCATATACTCTTAAGTGCATTATAATCCTCGCGGTTATATGCCAACTCTGGTATCGCTTTATCAAAACATGTCGAGTAAGGTGTCCTACGAATTGGAATACTAACCCCTCGCCAATTCTGGTGACGGGGTTAGCATTCCACCCTTCTAGAGGGACACGACATGTATGCAACTGTGAACCCCGGTTAAAGTTAACTCGAGCCTCAGCATCACAAAATGGATGCTGCCACCACAGACACAAGTCTGACCTCCTGCTGCTGGGAGTCGTTCCAGCGAGGGAGGCTTGGACAAAGGGTTTCCTGTCAGGGGCGGTGCTAGCACCATCCCAGACAGGGTTTTGTGTATCCTGGGTAGGCAGGGCTTTAGAGGAAGGTGACTGCAAGTGGCACCCCGGTGCTCACTATGCATCTGCCGGCTAGAACCAGTTCCAGGGGCACACCAGCCCCTGAGCTGGGGAAAGTCCGGCATGGGAGAGGGGTGTAACCACCCCCCTTCCTGGTCCCACCCGTGGGCAGGACCTAGTTGCGTGCCAGCCCCTTTTCCTAGTATAAAGATAGGAGCGGGCCCCCTTCCAAATTAGATCATCTTTGAATCCTGAAACTACTTTCTACGAAAGGAACTCTCGACTTCTTCTCAAGATGTCTCCCTTGTGGCTAAGGAGTAGTCACCCTGCACCCGCAGGCACCATCCAAGAACACTGCGGTTTGCTGCACATCCTTCCTCCGGAATCCGACTGACCAGCACGACGAGACCTGGCTTTCCTGGCACCTCTGACCTCTACCCACATCGTCAGCTCAGCTGAGATTCGTGGGTGCGACGAGACCTCGAGGGACCGGCCATCTTCAAGACTGCACGACGCTTGCCTAGCACGACCGCCGAGGGATCCTCGAGTGAGCGCTTTGGGGTCTGAGAAGCCCCAACCCTTAGCAGCTCCAGCACCGAAGTTCAGCCTCCCAGCCTCCACGAGATCTGTGTGGGGCCCTTCTGCTCTTTGCTGCTCACCGCGTTGTCTGGCTACTAGCCCGTTGGCTTGCGGCCTTCCCGACGTCGAACGGCGACATCAACACTGCTGGTCTGGTTGCTCCAGACTGGCCCTTGCTCCCCTCCAACAGAGGAGCGCCCCGGACCCTCCTGGTCCACTCCAGACGCCATTTTGAGTCAACCGCGTGGGCTTGCATTTGCCAAGACTTGTTGTCCTAATCCTGGGTCCAGCGACGTCGACAGCAGATACCATCGTGGGACAGCTCGCACCTCCATCCTGGTCGCCGACAACGCCTCCTGGTCCGTGAGACTGCAGAGCCCAGCGTCGCCCACTCTTCTGGTCGAGGTGACTCCATCCGGTGCCATCCTGGTGCCCATCTAATCACTGGCTAGTGATTCAGAACTTGGTCCCCTCTGCTTACAGGTGTCTTCCATCTTCGATCCAGGCTTGGATCCATCCGAATCTCTTCACTGGTCGCCTGCCAGCAACTTCTTCTTTCAGGCTCCATAGACTGCAACGAGGATTCCCGATGTCTTTCCAGACCTATGCAGCCGCAGCCCCTGGGCTAGGTAAACTCAGCATTTCGGTGCCCCAGCATAGCTTTGCTATCCAAGGGTCCAGATCCTTTTTCGTTTCAGCCCGACGTAGTCGGATTCGTCCGATAACACTAACTTTGTAATTCCTAGCAACCATAGACTTTGTTCCGCATCCCGCGTGAGAGTGCACACTCTGCACCCGATCTCCCTAGGCCTCCTGCTAGTAATCTGAAGGTTCAGTAGTCAAGTCCTAGCGATCCCAAAGCCTATTAGCGTAGTACTTACCTGCTAGTAATTCGCATTCCACTTTTAGAGGATATGGTTTTTCGTGCCCCTCGGTCATTTGTGTAACTTGTGCAACTTTGCGTATTTTCCTAAGAGCTTTGTATTGTGCTTAGCACCCTGTCCTCATAAAGAGTACAGGGCTGTTGTGTTCTAAATAAATACACTTTATTTTCATAACACTTGTGTGGTGTCCTTTCACTTGGTGTTCAAGGGGTATATGTGATGGTATAACAGCTGGTTTAACACGCCCTCTAGAGTCTAGCCTTAGACTGCTCTTGTCCATGCTACTAGGATAGCTGGTCTAACGGTTGACTTACAACCAATCATCAATAAGGGTTGTTTGGACTGATACATAGTGATCACTAGAATAGTGAGCACTGCATATCAGGCCAACTTCTCAAAACTGTCTCCTAAAATATTAAGATAGCGGCCTCTTCCAGGCTTTGTCGTTTTGTTTACAGTCTTTTAACAAAGATTCACTGACAAAAAAAAACAATTTATCTTTGAAACAACTAATTCCTAAGATAGAGATATCAAGTATGAACCAGAAATGTCTCACACAGTTTGCATTGTATCATGAAAATGAGTGGGTGTTACTGGTCTGAGGAACAGGGGAGGGGCTTTTCATTACTCGAAAATATTCTACTCCTTTACATAGTCCCCTATATCACAGTACGCTCGTCATCAGTACACCATTGATTAGTGAGTGTGTCAACTCTTTGTAGCATTGTCATGCAAGCAGTCTTGAATGCCTCGTAATGCAACATTAGTTTGATCGTGCATACATCATAGCCCTCAAACGTCACTCATCACGAGTGACACACACATTTGGAGGTCGGTCAGAAGTGTCCCTCAAACCTGGCTCATTCTTCAAAAATATGGGGATTAACTAGAACTTCACAAGTGACTATTCGGCACAGAGCAGACTCTCTGTCCCACATTTTAGTGGCAAAACTTTTCTTATATTTCACCATGAGTATTGCACACAGTTCAGTGGATTGTTAAATTGAATGTCAATTTTAGTAAATGTAAATGTAAATGTAAATGTAAATGTAAAATGTAAAATGTAAATGTAAATGTAAATGTCAAGGTATTTGTAGAGCGCACTGTCACCAAGCGGTTTCCTGGCGCTATTACTCCTACCGCTGAGGAACCCATCCTGGCTTTCCCTGTGAAGTGTCCACTCCTGGGCACCCCCAGGGTGAAGCCAGGCATCCCAGCGCTGTTGGGGTCGGTGTGGAGGTTAAGCAAGCTATTGCCCAGAGTTGCAGAGTGGGACCCATGATTAGAATAGGCACCGAGGCGAGAATTGTCAGGTCCGAGGAAATTGAGCCCAAGACCCACGGAGGCGGGTATTGAACCCTGGTCCCGAGCCAGAGCTCTGCATCAGGGTCTGCCGCTCTAACCATTGAGCCACACTCCTCCACTTAGTGAGACTTGGTTGTTAATTTTATCACTTTACATTTGTTCTGATCAGGTCTATAAATTCAGTAATGTCTCTTCCTTTGGAATTGTCAAAGTCAAATGTTAAGTGACACCACTCCCTGTAACATTTTTAAATATCACATTTTTTTGGGACTTTTCATACACAATGAGCATATAACAGGTATTGAAGTTTATCAATTCAGCAGAATCCAAGATACTGTGTTATCTAGAACTGGT
Organism: Lissotriton vulgaris; assembly: GCF_964263255.1. NCBI lineage: Eukaryota > Metazoa > Chordata > Amphibia > Caudata > Salamandridae > Lissotriton > Lissotriton vulgaris. The sequence goes on along the minus strand of NC_141685.1, from coordinate 89,305,888 downwards.
GAGACGGCATTGATAACTGGAAAAACGATCAATAAAATACCATCTCCAGATAGAGGTGATGTGTCCTAGAAGATCCCGCAGAAGATCATGGAGGGAGGACGAGGGGGAACAGGAGGGGAAGGGACATGGAAACAGGAGAGAAAAGTCAGGGTGCCAGGCCCCGTGGTCGCCCCCCAAAAAACCAACTCCCACTACGAAGGCTGTAGCCAGCTTACTGTTACCATGGGGTGTTAAATCCTAGAATATTGACATTTTGTGAAGCATAGTGTGACGGGCCATGAATTGCGGTGCCACCCCTTGGTTGGTCATTAAGTTACCCAAATGGAGCCCAGTAGCACAAAGTACTGTACAGCCCACAGGAAATGCAAAATGTCACAGGCAAGTGCGCTACACCATCAGCACCTCCAGCACTTGGAATCGTCTGCCATATGTGCTTTATAGATCCACTCCGGCGTCAGTGCCAGTGGGGTAGGAACTTGAAATAACTGATTTCGACCTGACCTCCTGAGGTATACTGCCATGATCTTTCCAAAGGTCATGGGAGTCCTGCTCAGAGAGTGAGAGTCCCAACCTCTGCTCCAGCAAACAGCATAGATTGTAGGCAGCAGTGCTTTAAAAAAGGCTGCCCACAGCTGTAACATACAATCCCACCTTAGGGCCTGATTCTGATGTGGTTAGGAAGGCCTCCTAATGGCGTTTGCTATGTCCAAATCGGATCGGGAACGTGTCTTACCAATGAGGGCCCTATTACGATGCGATTAGGAAAGCATTCTGACCTCGGGCCCGATTAAGATGAGGTTAGGAACATAGGCTCCCATTGACGTCAATGGGAGTCCAACTAAATCATATCTGGAAGCATCCCGACTCATCATACTCGGTTGGTTGGACTCTCTCGATCCGATTTGGTTTGAAACCATTCCCAAACCCATTTGGTCGGGAAGCTTTCCACACCGCATCAGAATCGGGCCCATAGTGTCCTTGAATCTTTTCCACTTCAGAGTATAACTCAACATTGGGGCAGTCTTAAGATCATAAGGGGGAGCACCCAGCATGTGTCGCAGGCTATGCATAGGCTGTCGATACTGTCAGTGATGCGATTGTGGCAGCCCATAATCACGCATGAGAGTAGCAAAGGGGGCCAACTCACCGTCCCTTACTATATCGTCAACAGAGCGTATCCCTCTGGTCCTCCACTGTGTAATGGGAGTTCAGATCATACTTGGCCCCAAGCAGCTCCTTGAGAAGAGCAGGTGTCAGCAGTGCGTTATACATCTGAGCCAGGAGAAGCATGAGGTCAGTCAACCAACGCTGTTATGCCCCACAGTGGCACTTATAGGCAGCCAAATCGTTCATCGGCCTTTGTGTCATCTCACAGCACCTGTGCAGAGGAGATGGACCCAGCGTTCTCCTCCAAGTACTGGCTCAGATATTGGCACCGTCTGTGCTTGTTTTCAGGGGCTTTATACCGTGCCGTATACATGCACTAACGGGCCTGAGGGGTTTTCAACAATCAAAGTTTATGGTCGAGTAGCAGAAGATCATGATCAGAGGTACTGTTTGGGAGGATCAAGGCGTAAACGTTTACAATGGACGCAGGAGGTGAAAGTATAGTCCGCGTCCTTCAGGTGCGTCCATCGCCATGGATCCATCAAGTCATGATCATCAATAATGTCAGAAAGGATGAAACGGTCTCGGGCGGCTGGTCGTTTGGTTTCTGGACTTGTCAAGGTGCCATATTCCATCACCCCCCCTCATGAATACCCCAGCTGTCCCAAAGGAGAGCCGGAGTTTGGTCAGCCGCCGGGGCATAGATAAAGCCCACACACAAAGACTCTTTGAGAATCTGAACCTTGGCAAAAATATATCTGCCCAGGGTGGTCCCACCATGCCTGCAGTGTGCAAACCTCCAGAGATTTGTGAAATAAGATGTTCAACCCACTCTCCCTATGTTCCAAAGGAGTAGATGGGCGTTTAAGGGTGGTCTGCATCCCGCTGGCATGTGGTACCGCACTCATCCAATCCCTTCTGAGTTTATCATGTTCAATAGGTGACAGGTGTGTGTCCTGGAGCAATGCTACATCAAGGCGGTGCATCTTCTGAAATTAGAGGATTTTCTGTCTCTTGATAAAATAGGTCAGGCTGTTGTCATTAAGGGGCATATTTACAAGGAAGTGGTGGTCTGTATCACCATATTGAAATGCAAAGACACACATTGTTATGGCTTCCTGAGCTGTCAAGTGCTGAAGTGCTATAATAATTAGAAGTCAAACTGAGCAAAGCTGGCAGCACACATTTAGGGGTTCTGGTTTAGCTACATTCAGGCATGTTATGTATGTTGCTATGTTAAGTTAATTTCTATAGCGCATGACTCCCCCGGGGGCATCTCAGCGCTCGCCTAGAAATTTGGCCCGAGGACTGAAGGTCAGAACAGTTAGAACAGGAATGCTTTTAGTTGTTTCCTAAAGGTGCTGTATATGGAATTTGTTTAGGGACAGCAGTAGTTTATTCCAGTATCTTGGAGCCAGATACGAAAAAGCTTTTCCACCAGTCTTACTCAAACGTATACGAGGAACCTGTAGAAGGCCTAGAGTACTGGATCTGAGATCTCTGTTCGGTGTATGAAAGGTGAGTTTCTTTTGTAGATAGTAAGGGCCTCTGCCATTCAGCGCATTGTAAGTGAGACAACAGATTTTGAAAAAGGATCTCTTCCTTACAGGTAACCAATGCAGCTCTCTCAGCAAGGGAGCAGAAGGGGAGCCAGCAGGGCGATTCAGTAACATTCTGGCCACCGTGTTCTTAATCACTTGTAATTTAGTAAGCAGGGTCTCTCCCACTTCCGCCAACAGGGCATTACCATAGTCTAATTGGCTGATGACCATGGCTTGAACTGAGGTTCTGCGGTGATTAGTGGGCATGTAGGGAAGAATTTTGCGGAGTAAACGCATACTACAGTAGCAAGAGCTAGTAGAGGCAGCAATGTGGTCTTTCATGGCTAATGACTGATCTAATTTTAGGCCTAGATTTTTAACACATGTTTTAGGTACAGGAGCTGGTCCCAATTGTGAGGGCCACCATTCATCAGACCAGCTAGCTGAGGCTTTCTCCGTTAGCATGACCTCGGTTTTTCCAGGATTCAACTGGAGGCAGTTCTGTGTCATCCAGCTAGAGATTACAAGCATTCCGCTGGAGAACCGCAATTTTTCTGCTTCTATCTTTGGGCCAATAGTAACTATAAGCTGAGTATCATCAGCATATGAAATTATCTCAAAACCTAGCTGTTCTACAATTTTTTCTAACAGATATGGCCCTAGCATGATAGTTTGCATTCTGTCTGACAAAGTTCTGCAACCACTTCAAGGCTGTCCCTTGAATGCCACAGGAAGCTAGTCTCTCCGCGAGCACTAACTGTAAGATGATATCAAAAGCCAATGAGAGATCTAGAAGGATCAGTATCCTCCAATGTCTATTTTCTGTCTGAGCGAGTCAGTTACAGCGAGCATGGCAGTCTCGGTACTGAAGCCCGGTTGAAACCCGGATTGTGATTGATCCAGAGTTTCCTTGGACTCCAGGCATAGACTTAGTTGCTTGTTAATTATACTTTCCAGCAGCTTGCCCAATAAGGGTACCAAAGAAATAGGGCGGTAGTTGCTGAGTTCATCGGGGATCCGCAGTTGGTTTCTTCAATATTGGACGTACGAATGCTTCCCTCCATGTTATTGGAATGGTACCTGATTGTATTGAATAATTATTGATATTTAGAATTGCTGGCACGCAACGAGTGGCTAATAGGGCCATTGTCTTTGGAGGACAAAGATCTTGGGGTGAGGCAGATTTTGAGAAGGAGAGAGCATTGGAAACTTCCTCAAGCGTGGTTAACTCGAAACAATCTAAGGTGCTAGCTGCCATTTTTTTCTAAGCCCTCTGTTCTAGTAGAGGCTTCAAGGTCTTGAGAGGTGATCGATGAAAAGTTAGCTTAAATATTAATTATCTTTTCTTGAAAATAGATTGCTAACGAATTACAAAAATCTTGAGTTTCCATAGGCAATTGTCTACAGACATGAAAAGATACGAAGACTTTTACTATATTAAAAAGGGCTTTTGGGACGTTACTGGCACGTTCAATTTGGTTAATAATAAATAGACGTCTGGCTGATTTTAAATACAGATTACAGCTAGACAAGAATTGTTCAAACCGTAGTTTGTTTTGTGGGTCTCTACTAACTCGCCAAAGTCTCTCCAATCCCTTGCATTTGGCTTTTTCAATCTTTAGCTCCGAAGTGCACCAGGGGGCTGATGGTGGACATTGGGGAGAATCCAAAACTGTCACAATGGCAGTATTAAATTCTTCCAACGTCGTAGGAGCTTACTTATCCTTCTTTGGTAATTCCAGGTGAAAATCCTAATTAAAGGCTTCTACAGAAAGATTTCGCCAAGGTCTTGCACCACTTGTTTTTTCCCTGCACTTAAGTCTGAGCTCTTAGGGCATGGCTGTTGGATAGAGAACCTAATCATTGAATGATCGGTCCAAGTGAGAGAGTCTGGGAGGTTACAGGTTAGATGATCAATATTAGAAAAGATTAGGTCTAGCGAGTGGCCAGCTGGATGAGTTGGGCCTGTAACTCTTTGGGTGAGTCCAATCATGTCAAGAGTAGAGAGGAGTTTATTAACCTCAGGGTTCGTATGATTTTCACCATGAAAATTAAAATCCCCCGACAAAAGAAATTTATTTGAGGAGAGCATATGTATAGCAATTAGATCGATTAGTTGGTCCGTGAAATTGGTATTAGTTCCTGGGGGATGGTATATTAGTGCACCGTTCCAACTATCTGTTGGTGACGTAATTATCTTTAAAATTCCCAGCTCTATACTTTCATGCATGGCACTCAGATCCGTCACGTGAGACGTCCTGTGATTCTGGGCAAATCATTCAATATCCCCGTGCCTAACAAAAATGAATGTGTCCATCTGTAACGCAACTGGGGCTCAGGTAAAGCACTATGATCCCCGATACCTTCAGTTCGAGTGCAAGCTTAATAAAACTCCGAATAAAATGCAGGGGACATTCTTATTCCAACTCTAATGCTAACCCAATGAAGCACCCTACAACTTTAGGGCTACTTACCCAAAGACGGACTGTAATCCAAGTCACAGAGTTTCAAACCCACTACTTCCTAAAGAAAGCCTAAAGGAGGTTCTGGCGGTGCCCGAACAAAAGAACCAGTGGAGGCCAAGTTGCCTGAAGTTTGGGTGGTTTCCTAGGGTCAGCTCAAACTGCAGCGGTGTAGGAAATGCGACTCTTCCCCTTCAAGAGTTTGACATCAGCCGCTGTCCTAGTGGTTTATGATTTCAAACAAGTTTTTATTGGTTGTTTCCAGACAAAATTACATACAGTAAAACATATAAAGACATACAAGGATATATACGGAAGGACAAACATCAACTAATCATATAAGAAAGTAACAAGTGAAATGGGATCGTAGTTAACATCACTGCGCAGAATGGTACAGTAGAAAATCATAGATAAAAACAATACTAATACATACTAAACACAATTTGGTAGGAGAGGGCCTGATCCAATCACTTATTACGATCAGTGTGGATGATTAAGTCGCAATAAACAGGCTCGACATTGAAATCCATTGGCTTTGAGTCTCTGTGACCTCCCCTTGAAGATTTGACTAACAGTGTCACATCGAGCCCCTCACAACTCCCGATGAGGAAGACTCTAGACATTCATTTCAAGCGTTGTCTCTTCATTGTGCCAGACTCCCTGCTGACAGAAGTCACACTGTCGAGACGGGACCCCCGTCTACTGCCTCCTCTATCAGACTCCCTGCTGACAGCACAAATTATCTTGAGTTTAGGGGAGCAATCTCATTTCTTTACAATCATGCATTTCTTTTTACCATGTAAAAGCTAGTAATTATTGTGTACATTTCATAGCATCGTGATTGGTTCCAGCTATATTTTTTTGTGTGCAATCAATCTTTTTTTTTTTCATTTCTTTTGTGGAACAATCATTTTAAAATTTGACTACATTAGCCATGTAGAAATCGTCGTCCAAGAATGTAAAATGGTGATTTTGCCTGGCTATCTATCCGTGTGAGGCTCTGTGACTTTTTTTTATTATTTATTTTTAAAAAAATTTGGAAGACCTTTATTGATAGAAAAAGGCAATTACAACTCAACAAGAGCCCTACATTACAACTTACTGAAAGCACAGAGGATTCATTACAGAAGGACTGAGGTCTAGTTTTAAAAGTTTCCCTTGTAGGATAGACATAAGCAGGATATCGTAGTACAACAAGTCAATACTGGTGTAGGACAATCAGGATAGACAATATTGCAACGTAAGAGAACACCAGAGTCGCTGCGCAGCACCCAGAAAGAAGCGTCTAAACCCCAGGGAAGGAAAAAAGGGAAAAGAATAGAAGGCCCATAGAACAAAAGAGAAAAACAAAAAGAAAGCAGCCCCACCCCCCAAGTACCCCCCACCCTGCACCCCTGCAGCTGGCTACGGCCTGTCCCCCCCTAGCAGTGTGCCTGTCGCCCAAGAAAAGGAGTCCCGAAATATAGAGAGTAAGAAAAGGATAGAATCCTAAAACTCTCATAAAATAAAGAAGGGTGGGGAGGAGCCCACTATCCGTCTCCCAGCTCCGCCATCTCGTACCAACAATATCAGCAGTAGTCTGACGCCCAACTGTAGTAGCATGTCCAGTATGCAAAGAAAACTGAAGTCGCAGCAGCAGCGCACAGTGTATGTAAGGCAGCAACACCCAACCCAAGCGTAGGCCCCCACTATAGTCTTCTAGCACCACCAATACATTCCCGGGTCACTCAAAGGAACTAGGTCCCCCGCTGCCCCACCCACAAGAACGGTGCAAGAGCAGGAGTCAGTAGCTTGACGGCCATAAAACAATCCCAGAGCACAGATTGGAGCACCGCGGCAACATCAATAAAACAGAATACCGACAACATGTCCCCCTCCGTCACAATCAGTCACCAGAAATCCACCAGTTCGATAAAGGAAGTGTCTATCCTTGTCCCGTTTTCTCCTTACCACCGCAGACCCGTATAGTCGATGTAGGTGAAGACGGCAGTCCAGGGAAATAACCGCGGTGCAGGTGACTCGGTGCATACAGGGCAGTTAAGTCCAGGAGTCCCAAAGAAAGCGCCGAGCACGCCATCTCAACCCTCCGGGTATAGCCAGGGCAGGGAGGGAGGTCTCTGCGTCCATCACCTCTCGGGGCGAGTCTCGAGGATCCGCGAACATGGCGAGGAGAAAGGGCTCACGTCGTGGCGGAGGCTCCGGAGGGGTATACAATTTCGGGAGCCAATCTCCCGCGACTGATGGTAGTGACAGACTTGGGTTCACGAGGGTACCACCGACCCCAGAGGACGCCATCGTAGCACAGGCGGAGGTGGAACAAAGAGCGGCACCGGGACCCTGCAAGTCGGCCATCTTGGGGCGAGTCGAAGCACTGAGGATGTCCTCCATCTTGTCCAACAGGGCGCAACCAAGGCGTAGAGCCTCAGATCGAAAGGAGAGGACCGCTTCCATTATACTCCCATAGCTGTGAGAGGTAGCACATAGTGTATCTGGCATGTCTTTCCACACAGTGGGTCCAGAAACACCAATTACAGCCAACTCGTCAGGATACATAATAGCATGTCCACCATGGCGTCAGGCAGGGAATCCCCGGGTAGGAACAGGCTGCGCTCCCTAGGAGAACAACTGGGCGTGCTGTGAGGGCAGATGTTTGGGCCCGGGTGTAGATGATAATTCAGTCCGTCCCATACGTCACCCCGCTTAGTTACGAGTACCTGGCCAGGTCGGAAGCCCATCACCGATAGCGGGACGAAATACAGGCAATAAGCACATAAACAGCAGTGCAAGTGCCCGTAGCATTACCGTTGTAGCCCGGTGGAAGTGTCGCAGCGCCAACAGTGCAGCGGGACATGGGTGCAGGGTCCGCTGTCCGACGATAGCTCCCAATCGGGACCTCACAGTCACCAAGCCCGGGAGCGCGCCTCTGACGACCGGCCTCGATAGACACGCGAGGTCCCGGTCTTTATGCCGATGCGGGCCGCCAACTGTGTCCAAGCGTTTCTTCAACTTGCCGAAGAGCAAATGCGTCAGGATTTCGTGGCGGGTCAGTGGAGTGCGTCTGCTGTCGAAATCAGCCACTTCGGTACAGGATATCTGGCAGGAGAGGCTCGAAGGCGGAGACGGTCCCCGGAGCCGAGGGACTACACGTCCGATCCGAGCGCCATCTTGGCTCCTCCCCTCTGTGACTTTTGTTAATGAGCCCGTACTATTCTGCAGAATACTCTATGCTCCACCTGAATATCACACAACATGCGGCTCATTGACATTTATAAATGATTTCTCACTCTCCTGAAGAGAAGCTGCGTGCTCACCCGGGCTATCACACAGCATGTGGGTCGGAGTTTCATTATTAATTTGTATCTGCTGAACAGACACCTTGTGCTCGGCCTGGCAATCACACAGCTGCAGCTCCGTGGCCTTCATTATTGATCCTGAACTCTTCTGAAGTGAAGTACGCAACCTGGCTATCACACAGCTGCAGCACCATGACCTTCATTATTGATCCTGCACTATCGGCATAGTTGGAGCGATCGTGAGGAGATCACGCGTCAGCTGCTACGATGGGCAAAATCCATATTGCTCAATGGCTGAGAGGCGTCAATGTGCCACGGCCATCGTAGCAGGTGACGCGTGAACTCCTCGCGATCGCTCCAACTATGCCGATACCACGGCCCAATACATGATTCGAATCCCGAAGTGAAGCCCTTACAGCGCTTTCCTCCACTCTAAATGCCTTATTGACTACCCCAGTATATCCATCACATCAGGATTGTCATCCTTCACCCTATGGATGGCATCACCGCTTTTACAAGGCATTGTGTAAAAATACCAGGCAATTATTTCTTTAGTCCTGATGATGATCCTTGTATGTTAAGAGATAGGGATCGAAACGTCGTCAACATTTTCAAAAATAGTACCATTGTTTAGCAATTCATATGAAGAATGTGGTCTCTGTTTTGGCTAGCTTGTTTAGCTCTATGATTATTCCAAGCAGCCATTGCTCTTTTGTTGCCTGAAACCCTTCGTGTTGTATGCGTTTTGTTTTGCTTTCTCCTACATTGGATGCAGGATTGCGTTCCTTTTTTACATTGTGTTGTGTTGTTCCTTATGTAAACTATTACTGACCAATTGCAAATTAAAATTCTTTGTCCGGCTGGGCATTGAATATCTATAGTACCTATTAAGGTCTATATGTTATTGTCTCTTCTGCGCTTCCTATCTAAGGACCACTGTTTCTCTAAAATACTCATATTACTCTAGCATCCATGACATGCATGTGCGACTGGACGCCATATTGTGCACCCCTGGCGTCCATGTTAATGTGACAGATAGTGAGTACTTAGCGAGAACAATCTCTGACCATAATCCGTTGTTAGTGCAGATACGATGGAGCCGAGAGAGATCACTTATACAGACCTGGCACCTCCGTTCAAAGGCGCTGGAAAATCCAAACTTTAGTAAGGGGTTGGGGGTGGGCATTACCGGATATTTTGAGGAGAACGAAGGGGACGGCGACATCGACGGTAATAGAATGGGAAGCATTTAAGGTTGTGGTCAGGGGCGTTTGCATTAACAAGGTGGCAGGGGTCAGGAAAACGTTACTGGCAGACCAGAAATCAGCGGAGGGCAGACTGAGGGGAGCGGAGAGGGACAGAACGGGGAGACCCGGGGCAGGCACTGAGGTGCGAGAAGCCGAGGAAGCTGTTGCGGTGCAGATGAAGAGGTTACGCTCATTCGATTACAAGAAATTAGGACATGGATACACGCGAGGGGGACAAATTGGGCGCTCAGCTGGCGTGGCTAGCCAACCCACTACCAAAGGGTGAACCGATCTTAGGCTTGAGGGCGGCCTCAGGTGAGTTGATGCACACGCAGGTAGGGATTAATGGGTGGCTCCTAGAGTATTATGCCGATTTATACCGCACTCAGCTGGCCTTGTATGCAGAGGTAATTATTCTTGGAAGGTTTTTCCGATGCCGAGTTCGAGCAGAGAGATTCGCGGGGTGGTGAGATCACGGTGGGAGAGATCAGATGCGCGATCAGGCACATGGCCCGGAACAAGACACCTGGGGTGGATGCCCTGCCTATTGAATTTTATTCCAAATACCTGGACTCTCTGGCCCTGCAACTGCAAGTAGTCTATAAGGAGGCACTCGCAGTGAGGAGGCTGCCTGGGACCACTAGGGAGGCGATTTTCATTCCCCTCCTGAAGCCAGGTAGGGAAGCAGCGGATGTGAAGGCTGTTGGACATGCCATGTGAAGGGCTTGCTCCCTCCCCGCACGACCGGGCCTGAGCCCGGCTCTTCAGGTGTGACACGCAACAACCACCCGTTTCCCGTCTCATATGGGACCCCTGCCCCTGGACATCTCCACATCATGGACCCGAATCACTACCGGCCCCCTCGCCCGGCTTGGGCGCCATCTTGGACACAGCACCACGAGGCCGCGTGGCCTCCGATCGACCCTAACCCTGGGCCTGGCCAGGCCCCGACATCCCGGCACCACCATCCACCCAGGAGGTGAGCGGACTACTTGGCAGGTCAATGGGAGAAAGAGGTGTCGATGGCTCTCCCCCGCCAGGTGCCGATCGCCCCCGGCTCCCCCGGGCACTGGCTCCACCCCCTTGCTGGGTGTCTGGACTCCCTCATCCCGGACCTCCCGACCTCCAAGTGCGAGGGTCCGGACATCAAAGGGGGCCAGACCTATAACTGGGGCAGCTCCAGAGCAGGAAGGCAGTTGTATCCTGGAGTCGAGAGACGCAGTGAAGAACTCATCCTTGACGGACTACTGGCGCTGCCGTAGTCCTGCCTTGCGAACTATCGTCCTGCCTGCTGGCGCTGCCGCAACCTTCTGAAACCTTCATCGTCGTCGGGACCTGCTGGCGTGGCCGCGGACCGTTTGTAACTACCACCTTCATCGGGACCTGCTGGCGTCGCCGCGGACCGTCGCTACCTTCAGTCATCTCGGGACCTGCTGGCTCTGCCGCGGCCCGATCATCTAGAACGCCGAGCTCGAGGATTGTGAGCTATCCATCTATCAACGCATCTATCAGATTGGTAACAAGACTGTCCCGCTACCTCTTTTCCCAATCAAGAGACTAGAACCGAGGGGACCCCTGAGTCCAGACCTCCTTGTACCATTTCACCGTACTTAAAGAATTGCTTATAAAGAACGTTAAACTTTATCCTTGTGTGGTGTACATCTGTGGGGGGGGAAGTTGCTCGTCTGTACGATCGCTGGAGACGGCTCTCCCCGGAGACCTCTCCCCTTATTCTCGGCCGACCCTCCCGGTCCGTCTAACAAAGGCCTACCGCCCACTTTCAATGTTGGTGACCGACTACAAAATCCTGAGTAGGATCCTGGCGACACGCCTACTCCCGAACATGACGCAGTTTGTGCACCGGGATGAATCGGGGTTTATCCCTAAACGCAGCATGGCTATCAATGTCAGGCGCTTATTGTGAATCCTGGAAGACTGCCAGGAGCCGACAGTGAAGGCCCTAATTTTATCGGTGGATATAGAGAAGGCATTTTGATAGCCTGGAATGGCCATTACTTTTTCAGGTAATGCGCAAAGTGGGATTGGGCAAAACGTTTGTGAGGGGGACCCGCATCTTGTATGATTCAGCGACGGCCCGGGTGTGGACAGGGGGGACGGTATCAGTGCCCTGTTCAATGGGAAGAGGGACGCAACAGGGCTGCCTGCTATCTCTGCTTCTGTTTGCATTGGCAATTGAGCCACTGGCGGTGCAAGCCTGGTCTGGGAAGTATTATGCTGGGATAGAGGTCCGTGGGGAAGTACACTATATATTGCTTTACGGGGATGACCTATTGATGTTCCTGGCCGAGCCCGATGAGGTAGGCACAGGGACAACGGAGCAGTTGGGGAAGTTTGGGGCACGGCCTTCCCACATGGGGGGGACTGGTCTGCATTGGCGGAGTGGGAAGATTTAGGACTGCAGATGATTGGGGACTTATATGAGGAGGGGGCCCTCCTGCCTTTCCAGGCATTGCAGGACAGCTATGGCCTGCCTAGAGGTGGCTATTTGTTGCATGCAGCTCTGCTGGGTGGGATTCAGAAATACTGGGGAAAAGGGCTATTGGAGCCTCAGACGTCCTTGACGTGCCAATATGTGGTAATGGCAGCGGGGACGGTGAAAGCAGTGACATGTCTTTACAGGCGAATGGTGGAGGAGGGACTGCAGCCACTGACACAGCTGCGCGGAAAATGGGAAGCGGACTTGGGAAAGGATATTCCTGAGATGGCATGGACCAGAGTAGTTGAAAGGGCATGGAAAAGTACACTAAATGCCAGGTTTCAGCTCATTCATTCCTACGTTGTACATAGGGCCTACTTAACCTCAGAGGGGATAGCTAAATATTTTCACGTAGACACTGCATGCTGTCCCAAGTGCAACACGAGAACGGCGGATTTCCAACATATGATGTGGAGTTTCATGCAGCTCGGAATGTATTGGGAGGAGGTGATGGAGGTCCTGTACGGGGTAACGGACAGACAGGTGGAGTCCGACATGTGGGCGTGTATATTGTACTGGTTTCCACACACAAAGTTCACTAAGATCACAAGCAAGTTTATGGACGGAGGGTTGTTGCTGGCTAAGCGAGAATTGACAAGGCAGTGGAAATCCAGGCAGGGCCCTAGTGTGGAGCGATGGATGGTGGAGTTTGCGAAATGGGCAGCCAGTGAGAGCATGGTTAGAATCCAACAGGCCAGAAGAGTGAATACGGACACAGCAATGGACACCGCACAAGCATGGGAAGCATTGGTGGCGTTGTTGACGCATGCATGGACGGATTCAGACGCAGGCTCACTGGAGGGTTCTCAGGACGCTGTCAGGCCACGAAGCACGTAGATAGGTGTACATAGTCCATGGGCGAGTGGGAGCGGGGGCAGAACTAACGGACCTGGGAGTATGGCTGAAGTGACATCAGAGACCTACATTCCCTAGCACGGAAAGACATTTGGTTATTCTTGTTCATGTTGTTTGGAGCACACCGGTGGGGGGAGTTAAGGGGAAGGGGGAGGGCAGGGCGGGAAAATGCGGGAGAAACTTGGTTGAGGAGTCGTTGCACCATGGGATGACATAAAATGCATATATTGAGGAAGCCCTTGATAAATAAGGTGAACAGGATGTAATATAAGGTGTCATAGACTAAAGATATTGATGTTGTCTCCACTGTGGATACTGAATAATCATGCAATGTATTTTGATTTGTGCCTTCCATTGACGAACATGTTCCATGTAAAAGTGGGTGTGGGTGTTGAAAATCAATAAAAATAGCTTAAAAAAAAAATCAGTGTCCTCAAAAAAGGTTCAAATAAAAAAAACAGACACTGAAAAAGGAACCCTCGCAACATAAACCTGAATGAACTGACATCTATCAGCAATTACATCCTAACCCCTCCCGAGGACATGTCAGATGTCCAGGACCTTACTGATCATTACACTAATTCAATGACAAACATAGACTCTATGGCACCCCTCCAACCAAAAAGAGTATCCACCAAAGACTCTGAGCCTTGGTACAATGGTAGTCTAATCACTGAAAGATGCAATCGAAGATTGAGTGAAGGGTCATGGAGATTCTCCTCCTCGCTCGAACACCTCCAGCACCTGAGATCTCTAAGAATCATTTACAACAAACACATACATAGCTCAAAAGCATTGAAGGGAAGGGGCATCACTCCACTTACATGCCCCCAGAAAAGCCCCAGAGATGAAAAAGAAAAATGATAATGAAGATAATTAATAACCATTTAATTTTTCGTCAACCGGTTCTGACTCAGGAAGGGGCGGGGCCTGTGAGTGGCAGCAGTGGTGGGCTTTCTGTTCAATAGTTTATAGTGCGCATGTCCCTTTGGCCGGCCGTCTTCCGACGGGCAGCCTGAAAAGTGCACTATAAACCTCTCAACTCAGCCGTCTTAGACAGATGGGTTGAGAGCCGGCACATTCCTATCTGTCCTCGGGAGCCACAATAGACACCGCTCCTTCCAATCCTGGAGCTTCTCTCACGCTGAAAGCATTGCCTGGATTGGTTAGCTGAGGCCCTGGATGTGACGTTGGAAAAGAAGAGGACAGTTTTGTTTTTTCCAAAATGTATTTAATGTATTAATGTTTTGTATTTATTTTATGCCCCCACTCATTTGCCCGCCCCTCCAATCGGTGAACTTGCCTGCCACCACTAGTTTCTCTCACCCTAATCATTTATGTTGCTCTATTTTGGACTGATTTATTATTTCAGCTGGTCCTTCCTACAGCAGCACAGCTTACTGGCACCAAAGTGTTCTTTCTTTAAAAAGGTGCGAGAGTCAACGAGTGATAGGTGAGGTGGCTGGATAGTGGATTGTTACTGCATTGTGTCCGAAGAGCCTGTAGTAGCCTGTGTGCTAATCCCTCAGCAGCTTCTCTTCTATGACCAGGTAGAGCACGTACAGACCGGGAACAGACAGTAATAATACAATTATAGCCCAGGAGTATTTTGAGAGAAAGAACAGACTATAAGGACACTGGCGTCCAATAACACAGCACTGAACGCCATTTCAGACCATCTTTAATGTTTGTTTGAAGAATGAAGCAATTGGGAAATGTGTGTTAAATGCAGACCAATAAACTTTCACCAGCTGCAATCAAATATGTATGAGATAATGACATGCAAACATACCTCCATCCTGCAAATCCTGGGACTAGACTGTTGGAAAGCGAACAATGGGAAATGAGACAGGTTTGGAGGTGAGCAAATCAATGAAACATTACCTGAAAGAGCAAATTCAAAAAGAGAGTTAGGAGAAGATAGATGGATATTAGAAATGGCAATAGGGACAAAGAGGAGAAGGAAATAAACTCAACATTCTGTGAATTTTTACAGAACAAAAAAAGTTTAAAAAAATTAAATTTTGTAAAACTGAAAAATAACACCACAATTTAGAACTCATAGAAAATGAAAACAGAAAAGCCTCTGCACCTTGTTTTCAATGTGCATTATCAGAGAAGAGGACTAATTATGAGATCTAGCGTGCCATGACGGTGCACCAGGTGCAGTTTTCTGTACTCATGCATTTCAATGGACTCTGGGAAGTACAGTCTTTTTGTAACTGTGTTTAACGTGGAAGCTGAAGGGGTGTGGTCAAGATGGTGACTGGAGCAGATGTGCATTAAGCTGCTCCGTCGCGACCCACCACAAGATGCTGAAATTTCAAGATGCACAGGAGCGATTCGCTCCAGCAACGGCCCTATGACCATCGTTGGGGACCCTGAGATCCTGCTCATAGCATTTGGAGGACGCCTGAGCTGCCGCATCTGGATCCGGCAGCGGGGCCTGGCCGGGAGGTGCCTCGCGCTGGAACCCAGGATTCAAGCATTTGAGGCTTCCTTCAACGGAGGGCCCATGATCCAAATTACAGGAACGGGGCTCCACAACACAGCCGCTTCTGCAGCAAAAACACTGCAAACCCCCAGCAAGGAGGAGAACTGATACCGCGGGGGCGTGCCAACATTGTAAATGGCCTACCTGAGACCCACCAAAACACAGGAATAGGCTCAGGCCCCGGCCCTGCAACACTGTCGAAACCCTCCCCACCACTTCCATACTGTGAGACAGCGCCCCTCACCGAGGGGGGGGGGACACTCGGACAATACCCGATGCGAGAAACAACTGCCCAATCGGAGAGAAAGCAACTAATTCCCCCCTTATGCCCTACACATTATATGCGTGCAATGCAGCCGTGGAACAAGCTGGAGGCCCACAGAGGGAGACACACCACCAGTCCAACATAACCAGCGCCAAATAACAAGAACACGACCCCCCATATCTACACTAGGGCACCAATACTGGAGACAGCTACCTGAAAATAGCTCATGAACTGCACCAGCATGGGCAAGCACAGGCCTGAGCCACCGCATGCTTGACTGTATGTACCCTCACCAATATTTATTATTTGGTAAAGGTGACCAGAAGAAACATATCTGCCAGCATCCCTCCTATGCACACGTCCTGACGACACACAGGGACGCCGAATACCCAGCACCTCAGGATACTCGAAGAGTCACCACCAAGGAGGGCTGCGAGGAGGCCTGAACCGGGCGGCAAAAGGTCCCCAACACTCTGCGAAGCCAGGACAATTTGTAGGATGTGCCCTCTCCACAATCAGTCCGACCCTGTGCCTCATGGGAACAGCCCAGCCCGAACTGCCAAGCCATGTCTTCCCTGGACTGGAAACAAGCTTCCGGGGACCGGTTTCTGGCATTCCAACGGTCTTCTGCCCGGCTGGTTGAATCCAGTGGCAAAGTGAGCAAGGGACTCACGTCTGAGCATACCCTGCCACACTTATGGCGGCCAAAAGCGGTCCAAAAGGGGGGGTGATGGACGGAGCATCTGAATCAATCAAAAACTCACACCCAGCAAAAGATCTGGGTTCAATCCATACCGTTCTTTAGCCCACTCTGCCTCCCCAGTTCAGACATGGCTATATACAAATCAGTCTGACCCTCTGCCTCATGGGAACAGTCCAGCCCGAACTGCCAAGCCATGTCTTCCCTGGACCGGAAACAAGCTTCCGAGGACCGTTTTCTGGCATTCCAGCTGTCTTCAGCCCGCTTGCTTGAATACAGTGGCAAAGTGAGCAAGGGATTCACGTCTGAGCATTCCCTGCCACACTTATGGCGGCCAAAAGCGGTACAAAAGGGGGTGGTGATGGACGGAGCATCTGAATAAATCAAACACTCACACCCAGTCAAAAGATCTGGGTTTAATCCATCACCGTTCTTTAGCCCACTCTGCCACCCCAGTTCAGACATGGCTATATGCAAATCAGTCTGACCCTGTGCCTCATGGGAACAGTCCAGCCCGAACTGCCAAGCCATGTCTTCCCTGGACCGGAAACAAGCTTCCGAGGACCGGTTTCTGGCATTCCAGCCGTCTTCAGCCCGCTTGCTTGAATCCAATGGCAATGTGAGCAAGGGACTCACGTCTGAGCATACCCTGCCACACTTATGACGGCCAAAAGCGGTACAAAAGGGGGTGGTGATGGACGGTGCATCTGAATCAATCAAACACTCACACCCAGTCAAAAGATCTAGGTTTAATCCATCACCGTTCTTTAGCCCACTCTGCCACCCCAGTTCGAACATGGCTATATGCAAATCAGTCTGACCCTGTGCCTCATGGGAAATGGCAAATCTTTGTACAGTCCAGTGGTAGGTTTAGGTAACTGAACTCTAAGATTTCAGGAGCCAGATTGCTAGATTCAGTTGTGCTGGATCTGGGTGCCTTATCTCTCCATGGTTCTGTGTCAGCAGCTTTGGGGAGAGACGTAGTTTTGGTGTGGAACTATTGAGAGTTCGAGGAGTGTTGTGAACCATGGTTGCCGTGCCCATGTGGGAGCAACCAGGATCATCTTGAGAGACTGCTGTTTGAGCTTGCGTACTAGTGGGATGAGTGGGAGTGGCGGAAAAACGTACGCAAATCTGCCTGACCAGTTCTTCCATATTGCATTGTCCTTCGACAACGGGAGTGGGAACCTAGTGGCAAAGGTGTGACATTTTGCATTTGCGTGTGTGGCAAACAGATCTATGTCTGGTTGGCCCCACATTTGGAAGAAAGTTTGAAGAACTTGTGGATGAAGTTCCCATTCGTGTATTTGTTGAGTCTGATGACTTAACAGATCCGCTTTCTTATTGTTTACTGCTGGACATGTTCTGCCAGGAGATATATGTGTTGTGTAATGGCCCACCTCCATATACTTTGCAATAGGTGAGACAGCTGCAAAGAATGTGTTCCTCCTTGCTTTTGTATGTAGTACATTGCTGTCATATTGTCCGTCCGGACTAAGACAGCCTTATTGAGAAGATGTACTTGGAATGACTTAAGGGCTAGAAATATTGCCAGTGGTTCTAGGTGATTGATGTGGAGCGCTTTTTGTTGTGTGGTCCACTTGCCCTGCATTGTGTGATTTAGGAGATGGGCCCCCCAGCCAGTGAGTGATGCGTCTGTTGTTAGCACTATTTGTGAAACTGGCTCTAGGAACGGACGTCCTTTGGAAAGGTTTTGTGTGTTCCGTCACTGCAGAGAGCGATGTGTTTGGCTGTCTACCAACACCAGATCTGTAAGTTGTCCCTGAGCCTGATTCCACTGACATGCCAAACATGCTGGTAAAGGGCGCATCTGAAGTCTTACGTGAGGTACGATGAAAATGCAAGAGGCCATCATCCCTTTCAGCTGCATAAACACTTGTGCTTAGAGAGAGCGTTGAGGCTGAAACTTGGTGATGAGGGTTTGAATGCTGGCTATTCTGGATGGATTGGGGTATGCTAGAGCTTTGCAAGTGCCTATTGTAGCTCATAGATACTGATGTACGTAGGCGGGTTGAAAGTGTGACTTGGTGTAGTTTAGTGTGATCCCCAAGTCGTGAAATAGCTGGATCATTTGATAAGTGTGATGACGTGAGTCCCGTGCTCTCCACGCCACTGGAGTCAAGCTATCCTGGCTGAAGACGGCTGATAGACAGAAACCGGTCCTTGGATGCTTGATTCCGGTCCAGGGAAGACATGGCTTGGCAGTTCGGGCTGGACTGTTCCAATGAGGCACAGGGTCAAGGCTGATTTGCATATGGCCATGTCTGAACTGGGGTGGTGTGGTGAGCAGAAAAACAATGGATTGCCCAGATCTCTTTACTGGGGTGAATGTATGACATTCTTCTGCATTCTGTCAATCAACTGTGGTTTTTGCATTTGTCACCCGAGTGGGACGGGTATGCTCAGACGTGAGTCCCGTGCTCTCCACGCCACTGGAGTCAAGCTATCCTGGCTGAAGACGGCTGATAGCCAGAAACCGGTCTGAGGATGCTGGATTCCGGTCCAGGGAAGACATGGCTTGGCAGTACGGGCTGAACTGTTCCCATGAGGCACAGGGTCAAGGCTGATTTGCATATGGCCATTTCTGAACCGGGGTAGTGTGGTGAGCAGAAAAACGAAGGATTTAGGCCCAGATCTCAGTACTGATGTGAATGTATGACATTGTTCTGCAATCTGTCCTTCAACTGTTGTTTTTGCAACAGGAGAGAGTGTTGAGGCTGAAACTGGGTGATGAGGATTTGCATGCTGGCTATCCTGGCTGGATTGGGGTATAGTAGAGCTTTGCAAGTGTCTATTGTAGCTCCTAGATACTGATGTATGCAGGAAGGTTGAAGGTGTGACTTGGTGTAGTTTAGTGTGATCCCCAAGTCGTGTAATAGCTGGATCATTTGCTAAGTGTGATGAACACACTGGCTGTATGACTTGGCTTTCATGAGCCAGTCGTCCAGCTATGGAAATACATGGATTTGCTGCCTTCTTAAGTGCGCTGCTACTACTGCAAGAATAAACAAAACAAAATGCCAGTACTGCTCAATTATTTGTCTATTTCTAAACAGCAACGACATTAAACTATTGCCATATACAAAGGCCATTTTCTTTTGCAACACCTCAGAGCGGGGCCCATCCCTGGAGGACTGATTATTAGGAACATCCCAGTAGTGTTTACTGATGACCCCATCTACAAATAGGGATATAGCCTGATAGAAACTAAATGCAGCCGAGACCTGATGGTACTAACGGTTGAGACAGCGCAACGTCTATCAAAGGTCCAATTGGATGAGATAGCGGCTTTAGAAACAGAGATCACTAACAACCAACTGATTACTGGTTCAAATTCACTGCTAGAGAAAGTCGAAAAGGACATCATCGAGTTTAAAGACTACACAATCAGCTTAAAAGAGAGTAACTTTGAAAGAGACAAAAATAATTTTTCTTTGGAGAAGGCGTACCCAGCAGGATTTTTATACAAGACCAGAATCAAGACGGTCTCTCTCTGACAACCAGGGGAGATCCCGGAACAATTTTGTAACTTTCTCTGATACGTCCTCTTCGGGCAGCAGTGAAGGCAACAATTCAAATTATAGATCTGGCTACGCAAGGAGGGGTTCATTCCAACAGAACTTTCAACAACAGAATTATCAACAAGGGGGCCAACCACAACAGCAACAATGCAACAATCTTTTTTAGGACGCGGCCAACAAAAACCACGCGCAAAAAACAGATTTGTTCAGCCCTGGGAGATGTCAATAAGACGACAGAACTACAGCAATTACAAGAATTAAAATCCCCGATTTACAATCTCTCAAATGAAACGCTGACAGGAGTCGAGCTAAGCCTTTTGGAAAAAGGACTATCATTTGTACCCATCAGAAAAACGGATTTCATTAGACTTAAATCGGAATTTATGGAATTCTGCCACAAAATAAGATTGACAAAAATTTTTTCAGATCAAACTCCACCTATGGACCTGGAGAATACAGGTCTCAAGAAAAAATCTAAGTTCTGCCCCCCGACCAGTAAGGTACCTAAAGAGGTTCTAACCTTTGAAAAAACGATGCTGTCTGCCATCTCTCATGAAGAAAAGAAAAAATCTGGTTTTATCAAACCTAATCTCTCAAAAGGACAAAAAGACGCTCTTCAATCACTTGCCAATAATAAAAACATAATAATAAAACAAGCAGACAAGGGCGGCTCCATTGTCATTTGGAGAGTCGACGCCTATCTAATGGAGATTAACAGACAGATAACGGCTGTTACAGAAAAATAGATAAGGACCCTACCCAGGATTTACAAAGAGAACTATTTTCGATTGTTGACCAAGCATCCGAACAAGGTTTCTTAGGCAAAAAACAAACAGAGTATCTCAAAAACAAACATCCACGCGTCCCCCTTTTTTACGCGCTACCCAAGATACATAAAGATGATAAACAACCACCGGGGCGACCTATTGTCTCTGGATGCGAGTCACTCTTTGAGCCCGTCTCTAAATTTATAGATTTTTTTCTGAAGCCCTTTTTGACAGAAGTAAGATCTTTCATACAGGACACCACTGATTTCATTAACAAGTTGTGTGACCTACCATTTGATGAAAACAATGACTATCTAGTGAGTATGGATATCACATCTTTATATACCCAGATCCCTCAGGAGGAAGGGCTGGAAGTACTAGATTTTTTCCTGAATAGGAGAACAAGACCAATGAGAGTACCAACAGAATTTATCCTTGAATTGGCAAAACTTGCCCTTAAAAATAATTTTTTCAAATTCCAGGAAGATTTCTATTTCCAGACTCGCGGAGTGGTGATGGGCTGCCCTTTCGCCCCGGAGCTGGCAGTGCTTTTTATGAGTAAATTCGAAGACAAATTCATTTATGAAAACAATCCTTTTGCCCTATGTATCGGAGGATGGCTCCGATACATAGATGATGTCTTCTTCACTTGGTCAGGAACAGAGGAACAACTTGTAGCTTTCCACCAATGGCTTAACAACAGGACAGAAAACATAAAATTCAGCATACAATACTCCAAACACCGATTATCTTTTTTGGATGTGGAAATATATTGCACAGATGGGGTCTTGGTTACAACCTTATATAGAAGGGAAACAGATAGAAATAAGGCTTTACATTTTTCAAGCTATCATCCAAGAAGCCTTAAAGAAAATCTTCCACTGGGCCAATTTTTGCGCATACGCAGGAATTGCACTTTTAAGAACGAATACATGTTTCCCGCTAACACCTTAAGAGAAAGGCTATTATCAAGAGGGTACCCAGCAAAACTTTTAGAACGCGCTTTAAAAAGAGCATGGTGGACACCGAGGGAGCCCCTTTTGGAGAAAAAACCAAGCGTGTCTACATTCTGTCCAACTTCCAATTGGTTGAAAAGAGAAATCCAAAAAAATTGGCACTTAGTCAAAGACTTGGATGACCGTCTAGCAGAAACCCCACTCTTTGCCTTTAAAAGGATAAGTTGGTGGCAAACCATATTGTCAGAGCGGCAATGCCTAAACACCAACCCCAATCCCTTAGGGAATACCTTAACCTTCCACCCATTACAGGGCATCACAAATGTGGGACATGTGTATCCTGTGCCTCGACGATTGAAGGAGATCTGTTCCAACACAATGGGATTAGTTGGAAACACTCAAAGTTCACTAACTGCAAAACAAAATTTGTGATTTATGGAATTTTGTGCCCATGCAATAGGCTCTACATAGGAAAAACGAGCCAAGAAGTCAGACAACGAATTAATCAACAGAGATCTCGGATCAAAAAAACTGTCCTCACTGCCCCTTTGGTTCAACATTGGATTGACCAAGCACATATTGAAACCGATCTAAAATGGACAGTGATCTCTGTAACGACCGGATTCTCGAACCAGATGGGATCAGCTCCTAGGAGCCCCTCCAACCCAGTCGAAACGTAATCACCTCCCTCCTTAGAACGTATTTACAATGGGTATAGGTATATGTATGTACATCTCGTACCTAAGGATGGGGAAAATAGCAATACACATGCATAGGTTTTCTACAATATCCTATTCATACCAACTAGTCTCACGGCCACTTAGGCCCAGACTAATCTACCCTGGGGCAGGTCTGATTATGTACCATCACACACTGATCACCCTCAGTGCTCACTCGACACGCAATCCGGCGTGCCATACACACTCATCACCCTCAGTGCTCACTTGACACTCAATCCGGCGTGCCATATACACTGGGCTGCAGCCCCAGTGCTCTCTTTATCCGGTCCACAATCCGGCGGACCTAGACACTGGTCTCCCTCCCAGTGCTCGCTTACTTACAACCCGATCCGCAATCCGGCGGATCTAAGCACCAGTCTCCCACCTGGTGTTCTCATTAACGCCACTTACCAATGACGATCACTCTCCTATGAATACCTTTGGAAGAAATCTCTCATTTGCTACTCGGGATGATACTACAATAATATGAATTAGCGCGGCTTTCCAAATTGAATTATGTACCTTCTGTTCTCAGCATCAAATGGTCCCTCTCTCCCTCATTATTCAGTCACCTCTTACCTGACCGGGATTTACATCCGTTCATGAAAACGATGTCTGACAGAAAACAAGACCAGGTTACCCTGATTGAACAAGAATACAAGGCACATGTTGGTTCACTAAGAACTGGGGTATTTTATTACAATGATTATAAACACAGCACTATACTATAACATATATCCTGCAAAGAAAAGTAAAAGGTTAGAATGTGCACACTATAGGGAAAAAGGTCGACGTCACCTTAGTAATGTTAAGTCTGGATTCAGCAGTCATCTAGGTTCCCTTCTCGTCTGTGCCTTGGCTCGTCTCGGAATCACACCTCAGCAGTCACGAGTACACGTCTGCACCGCTATGCTCTGTCTTTTCTACTTTCTTCCAAGTAACTGGAACCTTCCTCTTTATTAGCTGCTGTCTCTCTCTGTCTCTGCTTCAATCCTTCTCAGAGAGTATCAGCTTCATGATCTTCCTCGGACTTCAAAATGGCGACTGTCTACCTGGAAATAATTAATGGCATTGATGCTAACGGCTAGCTGCCGCCTACAGACTGACTCACCGCCTAACACTTTCGCTAATATGGAAGCTTGTCCTTTCATGGAAAGTTACGGCCAGTAACCTGACGCCCACCAAATTCTTGTACCTCCCCGTACCAAGGACACGTTCCCAGCTGGCCAGCCTGATGTTGTGTCTTCGGAATGGAGAAAAATACAGTCTTTCGATAAGGGCCAGCCTGAGCCGGTTCTCTCCAAGCGAACAACACTTCTAAATTAAAACATTACACTTGACCTAGAAGCATCTCAAGCTGCCGGGGCAGAAAGCAAGATGGAATCTCTCCCGTTTGAGGCCTACAAGGCCCGAAATAAGCATAACTCCATAGAAGGTATACTAACACTCTTACAAAAGGACGGATTATCACTAATACTAATGAATCTATCCCCTAGCTTAAGTTTATAAGCCCTGATCTAAAGAAAAGGGTACGAAAGTGCATACTGTGCCTTGTGAATAGGCCCTATTGATAGTTCTAATCCCTGCACTATAATGATAATAGGCTGGAGTCATCTCCAATCATCCTTCCCCCAAAGGAGGGCCGAAAAAGTCGGTCAGAACAGGTTGTGAGTCAAGAAATGTTCCGTCAGTCTGCTGACGTTCTTTCCACATCTGATTGTGCTTCTATGTTCCGTCATTCTTGTTTTAACTTTACGGGTGGTCATACCAACGTACCTAAGACCGCACTTGCATGTGATTAGGTAAACTAGGTTGGATGAATTGCAATTGGTGCACTGATGTTGGGTCCAGGTCTTACCCTGTTTAAGTGACAGGGTTTTTGAAGCAGTGGTTAAATGACAGACGCTACAGTCATTGCAGGGTTGGTGCCCAGTTAGTTTGGGTAAACCCCAGGCGTTAAGGATTGTATTGTCTCTGGGGGGGTGCTGCTGTCTTGGTCTGGTGGAGACCAGTTGGTCCTTTAGATTTTTTGACCTTCTGTATGCAAAACGAGGTTTTTTCCACTGCCTTGTGCCTGAGTTGATGATTTTCCAGTTTTTCTGGATGCTTCTGGACACTTGGTTTGAGGCAGTATTATAGGTCGTAACACATGTAAGTACAGGGTCCTCTGGGGGTTTCACAATCGTTTCTAGGAGTGCCTCTCTATTTTGGTTGTGTGCCTTTTTGCATGTTTTGTTAATGATCCGGGTGGGATAGCCTCTGTCCGCTAGTTTATGGACCAGGTCAGAAGATTGTAGTTTGTAGTCCTGTACATTACTACAATTGCGCCTGATGCGCAGGAACTGGCCGTAGGGGAGGTTTTCCTTCAAGGGTCGTGGATGGAAGCTTTCGAACCCTAGAAGTGAATTTCTGGCAGTTGGTTTGTAAAACGTGGTAGTAGTAAGCGTTCCTTCAACTGCCCTGATGTTGAGGTCCAGAAAGGCCAGTTCAGTTCTACTGCTGGTGCATGTAAACCGGAGGTAAGTGTCACGGTTATTAATCCATGTCAGGAAAGTATCAAGTGATTCTTGGTCACCCTCTCAGACGATAAAAATATCGTCAATGTAGCGACGCCATATTTTTATGTTAGTCAGATGTGGGTTTGTTGGTGCTTGTATATGGGATTGTTCGAAATGGTGGCATAGAGTCCCGCCACACTGGGAGCAAAAACGCTCTCCATGGAAGTACCGTTCGTTTGCAGATAGTATTTGCCCTCGTATTCAAAGTAGTTCTCCTTTAGGGCGAGGGAGGCACAGACCATGATGAAGCTTCTAGGGGTTTGGTATTCCCAGCTTGTCCCCATCAGGATGTCATGCAGGACTTTGAGAGTAGCATCTTGTGGCAGGCTAGTATAGAGACTCTCGATGTCAAGCCCGACCAGTATTTGAGTAGTCGGATCAAAGGTTGTGTCCTTAATCACGTTCAGCAGGTGTTTTGTATCCTTGATGTACGATGGTGTCTGTTGTACCAATGGGTTTAGAAAGAAATCACAGAATCGTGAAAGTGGTTCTAGAAGAGACTGTATGCCCGACACAATTGGCCTTCCTGGTGGTGGGATTACCCCTTTGTGCACTTTGGCAAAGTGTAAAAATATGGGGGTTTAGCATTCCTGGTACATAAGTAGTCAGCTTCTTGTTTTGAGATTTTTTCTTCATCCCTAGTGTTGGACCTGCGATGGGCAAGCCCAGCACAAAGGGGGGTAGCTTGGCTAGAGTGGCAAGGCAGGCGAAGGCTGGTGTGTTAAGTCGATTCCGACCCAATAATAACCCCTGAACGTCACGTAAAAAGAAGGACACCACACCACTGTTGTAGAAAAATACGTTCCTTTTATATAAAAATCTCTCTCTGGGTTAAATGAAGTACATTGGAAAAATTACATTCACATTTGTTTCCGAACTGTCGGTCACTAGTAAATCAGTCTAGACAATAAATAAATAATAACTCTTCAGAAATGGGTTCAGAAATAAAGATCATCAATAAATAGCATAAATATCACGAATAAATACTTCCAATAAATAGCATAAATATCAGGAATAAATACTTCCAATAAATAGCATAAATATCAGGAATAAATACTTCCAATAAATAGCATAAATATCACTGTTTCATGAATGAATACTTTTTGGAATATTTAGATAATGTCTTAAGGTTCACTTAAGTTTCGCTGCCATCAATTAGTTACTTGGAGAGAGAAAACATTTGCAATACGTTTCACTGTGGAATAATGCACTCTTACAGTTACGTTAGTTTCAATGGGTAGGACTTCTGGACACTACTCAATCGTTAAACTACGTTTCAGTCAGTGCACAATATGCGTTCATCTACAAAGTAAAGAAACAGTATGAGAACAGCATTCACACTCCGCTGCCGCTAGGGGATGATTGTTCCGCTTGTCGGTGGAGTCTATGCGCGCCTATGGGCTATGGCAGGCTATTCCGACGGCGGCTCCAGTTCAAGTCTCTAGACTGACGAACGGGCTGCCGGAGGGGTCACACAACCTTTGCGCACAGTCAAAATCACTGCTGAATCACAGTTTGTGGAAAACGCTGCACTTTCTTGACGAAACGGGCCCACCTCACAACGGCTGCAATCGGTAAGCGATTCAGTCGGGGCACAGCACTTCTCCCGCTAGCGATAGGACCTCCAGGAGCTCCAAGGTCCTCCCTCCGACTTCCTCACACGGGGGTGGTTCCCACCCACACTATGGCTCCGGATTCACTAGGGTAGGGCCGAGACGCTAGTCTCGCCCAATGAAGGCCAGCCTTTCCCCGCCCCGGCGCAGCACCTCAACCTTCAGTCCACGCAGGCAGTGCTTCTGCGACGGTGGGTTCGGAAACGTCCGAACGCCCGCCAGGAGACGCTTTACTTGAAGGGGCACTTCTAGTGATCGCGGTCGCGGCGAACTTGCTCTCGCCTCGCGACCCGCGATATCTCTCACGATGTCACAACCGGGGGGGACGGGGAGGCACTATAATAAGGCCAAAGTCTTTCGGACAATGAGGCTCCGGCTGGGCAGGCGGTATAGGTGCAAGGTCACTTCTCACGGAGCTGACTGGAACGCCAGTCAGGAACAACGCCAGCAACCCTTTGCGACTCTTAGGCCTCAGCTTACAGCCACCTCAGGGGATCAACAGGGCAGTTGTCAATCTGGTGTCTCTTCTCTTCTGAGTCTTCTGGTCGAACTAAAATGGCCGCCCGGGACTGCGCCTTATATAGCCAGTACCCTGGGGTGCCGGCACGAGCCAGAAGGTTCTAGAACCTTCCCTGGCTCGTGACAATGACTTGGCACTTTTGAGGTGTCTAATGGTCTCTAGAGGCCACCGTAGCGGGGCTCTAGGGCAGCCATTTTGTGTTCCTGAATAACCTGAGGGGATTCCTGTCAGAAATACGTTCTATACACAAAAGGTGCCAAAACCTCAAAAAGGGTCAGAGGTCAATGGGGCTCCAATGGGAGTCACTTCTCTGCGAGACAAGGGTGTCCGCCATTTCAGGGCCATTATACAGGGTGACACCTCCAGTTCGTGATGCCACAGGTTCCGCCAGGCCCTGCACGTAGGTGCCAAGAACCTTGTGAGCAACTGGGTGTCAAGGAACATCTAGCCCCATGAAACAACACACACACAAAAAAAAGGTCCTGGTAGACAAGGAAAAAGCGACAAATTTTGGGAGGCACGGGGGAACAAAATAAATCAAAGTGTGAGGGGACTCTCATAAGCAGACGGGTCTAACACCTAGCTTTTGTTACTAGGAGAGTAATGGTTTCTCTTAATCCCTCTGTCGGGTCCGATTTGAGGGGTTTGTAGTTTCTCGTGTCACTGAGGAGTCTCAGGCATTCCTTGTCGTAATCAGTTTTATTCATCACGACTATGCCTCCTCCCTTATCCGCTGGCTTGATTATTAAGGCAGGGTCACTCTGTAGGCGTTTGATGACACCGCGTTCTCGTTGGAGAGGTTGTTGTAGGATGCATGAGGTCGTAGGCGTTCTACATCTGAGTAGACAGCTTGTTCAAAAGTGGAAATTTCCACTGGTATACTTGCTGGTGGTGGGACGAAGTTGGATTTGAGTTTGAGGCCAGTCTCATTGGTGGGCTCATTGCTATGTTCTTTGTTGTCCTGTTTTTCAAAGAAAGCCCTCAGTTTGAGTTTACGGAAAAATTCCGCAAGTTCTTGATGTAATTTGAAGGTATCAAGTCTGGCAGTAGGGACGAAAGACAGGCCCTTGTTCAGGACTTCAATTTCTTCCTCCGAAAGTTGTGTGGAGGAGATGTTGAAAACCAATGGATTGGTTGATGTTATCTGCTTGTTCCTGCTTGTTCCTTGAACTTGTTCCGGGTGTTCGAACTCACTGGTTCCTCCTCTGGGGCCCACTGTACCTGTGTGGGGTTCCTTATTTTGCCGCATGGTCTCCTGTGATAAAAAAGGACGTCGCTGATTTTGGTTGCCTTGGTGGAAAGGCAAGTTTCTTGGAGCATATAATGGAGGGTAACCGAAGTATGGCGGCGTTGGGCCAAAATGCGGGGGCCAAAATTATGACCTTGTGGTGGTCCCTGCCATTGTTGTAGCGCTCCTTGCCAGGGTTGCTGCCAATGTTGGACTCGTCGTCCAACACCTCTAGACTTGTTTGATCCTGAACTCGCGTTGCTCGAGACCGAGCTGTTGACGCCTGAGCTGTCTGTGTCTCTCTTGGGAGCTGTATACTCATCTTCCGGGTATGGGTAGGTTTTTAGGTAGCTGAACTTCTTGAGGTCTTTTTCAAATTTCTTTACTTTTGTTTGTGTCAGATAATCTTTATATTCGGCCATTTCCCGGTTCTGGTCATCTAATTTCTTTTTATATCCTGTTAGTGTGGTCCTGAAATGAGTTTCAGTGGCCTGGATTTCAATCAGAATTGCATCAGATAGGCGCTTGGCCGTTTTTATTATCAATACCAGCCAGTCCCTGGTACAATGCCAGGCGATCTGGGCCCAGTCTTTTCTGAAGGTTGCATCGTCCAGAAAGATTCTTGGGGCGTTGGTCACCAGGAGGCCAGCTGGTGCTGTGTTGGTACGCAGGTATTGTGCTAAAATGACGCCATGCAGGATAGTCCGTATCCTGTTCCGCTTTTTCTCTGTTAACGTGTCCCAGTCTGTGCTTTGTGCTATGGTTGTTGATATGTTGAAGTCTGCCAAAAGAGTCGGGTCAGCTAGAATTTCGCTGACGTCGTCCTCAGTAAACGTGAGGCCTTGGTTTTTTGCCATCTTGAGTAGATGTATGTTTAACTCTCGCAGCTGTGCGCTGCCTAATGTATACCAAATCAAAGGAGAGAGAGAGGACCAGATAAGTTAGTCCAAATCCCCAGGATTATATATAAATATCAATAAGGACCAGCCAAATATTTTTTAGAAAAGGAAAAAGACTCAGTTATGTATGAGCGTCGGAAAACCATTAGGTTTGTTCATGAAACCCTCACCCACCAACCTAGTTGGTGGCATGCTTCATCATCGGGTCCACCACAGTGACACCGAATGTGTCCCGGGTGTGCTTCAACGCCAGATTTACTGTGGAGCTGGTATACTTACTGAGTGTGCAGTGTAGTGAGCGAGAAAGTGAAAGGATTAAAGCTATACAGTAGGTCCCAATACCCGAGGGATAATAATTAAATGTTAATTTCTGGGCCCCTGTTAGCGGTTAAAAAGGCAAGCGGACGCGGTGGAGTATATATTATGATCTCCTGCATCCTGTGTGGTCTACATGTTTCAGCCAGGCCTTTTGTGTTAAAACTGGCTTTCCTCAGGCCCATTGAGTATGTGAGTAAAGTGTATTAAATAATATCAAAACTAAATTATAGTGATTGTGTTATTTTTTCAAAAAGTGTCGCACTCCCTAAAGTGCGATATGTGTTAGAGGGGGATTCCCTCTGACTTTGCTACGTAAAACACATAGCACAAAAGACAAACGTACCGGGTAGAGTCATGTTAACATGATTGTACATGTAGTACTTTTTTTGCCGACCATTAAGGTGTGTGCATGACCTATAGGTGGCTCGATTGTGGCACGAATTATGCCATCACTGGCGTGGAGTTTAACGTGATTTGTTGGTGGTGGTGGTGGGCTAGACAGCGGAGTTTTAGCTAGGTGAGGTACAGGTAAGTAAATACATTATCCTCACACAGGCTAATGTCTGGAAAAGCCTTCTTGGGACACTGGCAGAGAAAAAGACCCTGAAATGTATAACTTTAAACGCTCCCCTTTTTAAAAAATCTGTACCAAGCATTCACCCAGCGGATATTAAAACACAGGGTGAAAATGGGATTTCTATTAAATGGGCAGGAGTTGATCCAGAAGCTTTTGCAAATAGGATCCTACAAAAATGAATCATCATATTATAACCTGTTTAGACAAATCCTCAAATAGCATGGACATAGTTATGGCCTTCCAAAATATCTCTATTGTAATCTCTTGTTATTTGAGAAGGAATCCTAAATCAAATGTGTCATAGTCCCCAAGATGGCTCGATAATCAATGCTCTAGATTAAACAGAGACTTAAAGTCTGCAATAAAAACAATCCCGCTTAATAGGGAGGAGATTAGTATTCTTTGGAAACTACATAAAGAAGCTCTTTCCCAAAGAAAATCAGAGATCAGGGACAAGGCTTGGGAGAACCTGACTAAAGCTGCTGAGACTAAAGACTCAACACTTTTTTGGAAACCCCTGGACCAACCATTCTTCAAAGATGTCCAATCAGTGACAATTGACACAGTAGTGGCTCCAGCAGATTGGTTAACCCACTTTGAAGCAATTTTTAATGAAACAAATCAGCGTATTATAGTGAGGACAACACCACTATTATTTTAAAAAACACTAAAATAGGAAGTATAAGCCAAGAGGAAATTAGAACAGCCCTTAAGAACAGCGCTAGTGGCAAAGCGGCAGGCCCTGATGGGGTCCCAATTGATGTATTTAAACATAACATGGATTTTTGGGTACCTGTCTTGCACAAATTCTTTAATGCAACCATCGATGGGGTGATACCTGCAACTTAGGCGGAGAGCCTGATAGTCCCCATTTTTAAAAAGGGGAATAGGAGCAGTGCTAGTCGCTATCGCCCAATATCTTTGCTTGACTCAACATCTAAGGTCATGTGCAGAATGTTGCTGGCCAGGCTGGAGCACTGTGTAGAAGAAAAAAACATCTTATCTGTAGCCCAGTATGGCTTCAGATGGGGCGCTGGAACAATTGAACTGCGTTTGATTTTAGAACTAATAATAGGAAAATACACTCTTGGAAGGGAGGGCTCCCTTCACCTTTACTTTGTAGATTTGTCAAGTGCATTTGACTTGGTGAATCATTAAAAGTTATGGGAGACGTTGGGAGGGATGGGTGCACCCCCAGGATATTATTAGTTTCTTATCTCAAATCTAC
This sequence comes from Lissotriton vulgaris, assembly GCF_964263255.1. Taxonomy (NCBI): domain Eukaryota; kingdom Metazoa; phylum Chordata; class Amphibia; order Caudata; family Salamandridae; genus Lissotriton; species Lissotriton vulgaris. The sequence goes on along the minus strand of NC_141685.1, from coordinate 89,274,502 downwards.
GCACGTCTGTCAGCGAAGAAACGCTATGGAAAATATGGGGAATGCACAAAGCACTTTCGTATCACACGTGGGATTAGACCGGGATGCACTCTTGCGCTTCTTTTGTTTTCACTTTATATAAATGGTGTTGACTTATTATTACAGAATTTAGGGGCAGATGTTCCTAAGGTCGGTAAGCGGCCTACTCCCCTATTATTTTACGCTGATGATGTTGATCTAATTTTAAGGACAGCAAACGGCTTACAAATTCTGATGGATAATTTTACCAGATTTATGACAGAAAAACATTTAAAAATTAACCTGAGTAAAACCTTGGTTATGTCCTGTGGTAAAAGGAAAATTAGGACAAAATCACACTATATTAACGGGACATTAATAGAGAGAACATTTTCATTCTCATATTTAGGGATTCTTCTTAACAGTAAGGGCACCTGGAATACACATATAACCCTAAGCAAGTTGAAATTTGTGAAATTAGTGGAGGCTTTTTTCAGATTCTCCCCAAAAATTGGTAATACACCCGTACGGGAGATTCTAAAGTTATACGGAGCAAAGTGCATCACAGGGAGTTGTTACGGGGGAGCCCTTTGGGGCTTAGCAGATACCTTGCCATTACAAATCCTTGAAAATACTTTTTAAAGACGCTTGCTAGCCGTACCTTTCTCTACTTCTTCTATCATTTTGCATAAAGTGTAATATCATGCATACACGATTTGATCAGTAAGGCCGCTTTAAACCTGTGGCACCGTGTCTGGACTTGGGAAGACACTCATTTTACAAAGGATATTATATTAGACTGTTTGTCCCAAGACCGATGTAAGAAAATATAGCAGTTAAGTTATATCAGTGGATTTTTAATAGAATGCATCTTGGCCCTGAACTAGAATCGACCTGAAGATATACAAAAAATTTGTGAGTTTGAATTAAAAAAGAGTCTCTTAAATGTTAGGACAGTGTCAAGAGCAGTGTCAGTGTTAGGACAGTGTCAAGAGCATAGGTTTCAAGTGCTAAGATAACTGTTTCATTTTGTCTTGAGGGGCCAGTTGCCATGGGCATACAGCCATACCTTATTTTTATAACCAATGTTCAGCGTAGATTCTACATAACATAACCAGACTACAGATAAATATATTACACTACCTCTTTGCTTTCCCCAAAAGGGGCAAGTGGTCTCCCCAAATGTCCGTGTGATGGTAGGTCCACTCAGAGTACCCTTCACTTTTTACTTTTTTGTAATTTTTATACAAAAACTAGGAAAAATGTTCTCCGTCCAATTTTTAAAGATAACTGCCTGTATTCCTATAAAGCTGGTTTTAACTATATACGAAATTTGGAGAAAGTATCAGTCTGTATTGCAGTAATTTGCTACATAAAGTCGGTAACTAAATAAAGGAATTAACTTGTTCACCTGGAAAAGTTGAATTATGAAATTATCTAAACTGTATACTTTTCTATTAAATGTATAATTGAATAATGATTATGTTCATTTTAAAATGTTGACAATTGAAATTCATGTTTGTAAATGGATTTTATTGCATTTTCTATAGTATTCTTTTATGGACATTATGTATGATCCGAATAAAGCTTGATTTGATTTGATACTTCTTTCAATAATGTTTTACAAACATTAAAAGTAGCCCGCAATTCTTGTTTTTGATTGAAAACCACATATTTCGTTTTTATCAACATTAATGGACAATTTCCTTGATACACAGTAGGACTCAAAGTCTTCTAATAGTCGATGCATTGCTATCTCCGTTCTTGCCAACAGTACCGCATCATCCGCTTAAAACAAAATTGGAATGTGATCGTTGCCTGCTTTGGTACATCCAAATTAAGATTTTGCGGAGCTGCAACGATTTCATTTATGTAGCTGTTAAAAAGTGTCAAGGCTAAAACTTGGCACTGTTTGATTCTTCACTCGATTGGCATTTCGCTTGTATATTCCCCTCTTGTGCTGTATCTGATTCTTGTGATGTTACCAGAATGCAGAGTGATTAAGAGCTTCAAGGTGTGTTCAGGGATAGTTGGTTGCTCGCTGATGTTTTTGTAAGGTTGAAGATTGACTGAAGCTCTTCACACACTCACTGCACAGGAATGGCTTTTCCCCTGTGTGGGTTCTCTGATGTCTATGTAGGTTTGATAAATGACCAAATATCTTCACACATTCACTGCACTGGAATGGTTTTTCCCGTGTGTGTTTGCTGATGATACATTAATTGTGAAGAGTACCTAAAACAACTTCCACATTCACTGCAGTGGTATGGTTTTTCCCTTGTGTGTGTTTGCTAATGAATCTGTAATGCTGAAGAGTCACAAAAACGACTTCTGCATTCACTACACATGAATGGTTTCTCCACTGTGTGTGTTCTCTGCTGCTGTTTTAGTCCTGATAAATATATAAAGCTCTTCCCACATTCACTGCACGTGAATGGTTTATCTCCAGTGTGTGTTTGCATATGATTCCTTAATGTTGAAGATTCACTAAAACTACTTCCACATTCACTGCAATGATATGTTTTTTTCCCTGTGTGTGTTCCCTGATGCGGTTTTAGGTGTGATAATTGACTAAACTTCTTCACACATTCACCGCAATGATATGGTTTTTCCCCTCTGTGTATTCCCTGATGCCGATTTAGGTGTGTATATTTACTAAACCTCTTCAAACAGTCACTGCACTGGAATGGTTTTTCACCCGTGTGTTTTCGCAGATGATTCCTTAATGCTGAAGATTCACTAAAAGTACTTACACATTCACTGCACCTGAATGGCTTTTCCCCTGTGTGTGTTCGCTGTCATTTTAGGCTAGGTACATCTATGAAGCTCTTCCCACATTCGCTGCACTTGAATGGTTTTTCACCTGTGTGTGTTCATAGATGAATCATGAGATTTGAGTAATCACTAAATCTACTTCTGCATTCGCTGCACTTGAATGGCTTTTTCCCTGTGTGTGTTCGGTGATAACACCTGAGTTTAGATGATTCCGTAAAACTACTTTCACATTCACTGCAAGGGTATGATTTTTCTTTCTTGGTTAGTGTCTCTGAGTTGGGTATGTATTTTGCTAAATCTCTTGTGCTTCCTAAAGGGCCAACATGACTGATAAAAAACATTTGTTATTCTCACATACACTGTATGTGTGTGGTATTTTGCACGTTTGCTTTCTGATTAAAGAATAAAGTGCAAAGGTCACCAAATACTCGCCACACTCATAATGCGTATAAGGCTTCTTTGTGGGTGATTGTGTCTTTAGACTGGATAATGGATCTGCATGCTTGCGGGTAAAGATCCATCGTCCTTTTGGTCGGTGAACACTGGGACAGTACTCTGTATTTTACAGCAGAACCCCTATTTCTTTTCAATTTCAGTTTTTTAGCTCCACTCCATTGTGCTTTTCGCTGGTTGACATGGAATGACCTGAAAGAGTTTACAATACACCTCTGGCACTGAATGGTGGTCTGATATCATTTTAGGAAGGTGAGTACTGCTGTAATCACCTCATGGTCAGAGCTGGTATTGGACATGTTTACACAAGAAGTGGTTTATCAGTGTTGTTTTCATTTTCTAGAGGTCATTTCTTCATCTTGAGGCACCGAGTTGCACAGATGAGACTCTTAGAATCACAGAATTGCCCTTGATGGTACTTCCAAGATCTGTCAGTTTTTGTTCAGGTACCGCTGCCTCTGTCGGCACTTATGTTTTCCTGAATACAGAAACTCAATATTTCAGACTTCGCTTTTTCAGATTTCCGGTATTATCTTCATTATTCTTAAACATTTTGTACAACCTAGGATTGTTTTCTGTTGGAGGTAAAGAGATTTTAATTACTTAAATGGAAAATACAGGAATGTGCATACACAATTTTTAATTGATTGTAAAAGCATTTAATTTATTACTATTGTTGAAACTTATGATGGCAAATTTAACCATACACAGATATTTACATAAACGTTCCTTTGAACATGCCACATCTTATTTATTTCAGCAAAGGTGTTCATAGACTAATTTAGCAAAAAGAGAGCGCTCGCATAGCACTCATATACTAGTTACAGCTTAAGGTAGCTGCATATGGTCAAGGTTTTGTCAAAACTAGAAAAGCTCTTGGAGTAAGAGATGGATCAGGAAGATCTAAGACAGTAGATTGGACATCAGAATGCTGTGCCATACACCAAATGTTATTGTTCATGGAGGTGCCTGGTTTCATTCTCTACTAACTCTTTCTTTCAGGATCCCCCTTGCTGTGGTCTCAAGGCCAGATTATGAGGGCCTTGTGTGCACTGATTGTGTTTGGGGCTCTTGTTTGCTTCCTGATAAAACAATAACGTGCAAAGGTCATCAAATACTCGCTACACTCATTATGTGTACAAGGCTTCTTTGTGGGTGATTGTGTCTTTAGACTGAATAATGGATCTGCATGCTTGCGGGTAAAGATCCATCATCTTTTAGTCGTTGCACACTGGGATAGTACTCTGTATTTTATACTGCAGATCCCCTATTTCTTTTAATTTTCAGTTGTCAAGCTCCACTCCACTGTGCTTTTTGCTGGTTGCTATGGAATGGCCTGAAAGAGTTTACAATACACCTCTAGCACTAAATGGTGGTCTGATATCATTTTAGGAAGCAGAGTACTGCCGTAACTACCTCATGAGCAGAGCTGGTATTGGACATGTTTACACAAGAAGGTGTTTATCAGTGGTAATTTCTTCATCTTGAGGCACCAAGGTGCACAGCTGACTCGTAAAATCACAGAATTGCCCTTGACGGTACTTCCAAGATCTGTCAGTTTATGTTCAGGTACGGCTGTCTCTGCCGGCACTTATGTTTATTACTATTGTTGAAATTTATGATGGTAAATGTAACCATACACAGATATTTACATAAGAGTTCCTTTGAACATGCCACATCTTCTTTATTTTAGCAAAGATGTTCATAGAGTAACTTAGTAAAAAAGAAAAGGACACACACATAGCACTCATATACTAGTTACAGCTTAAGGTAGATGCATATGGTCATGGTTTTGTCAAAAAAAGAACAGCTCTTGGAGTAAGAGATTGACCAAGAAGACCCAAGACAGTAGATTGGACATCATAATGCTACGTCATACACCAAATTGTATTCTTTATGGAGGTGCCTGGTTTCATTCACTACTAACTCTTTTTTTCAAGAGGATTACCCTGGCGGCCATCTTAGAATGATGTTGTTTACTAATTCTGCTTAGATTCCCAGACTGGCTCGGTCTATCGAATTTCCAAGTGCATCTCTACTCACCTCTCAGCACTTCATCCTAGGCTACTGTTCACCCCAATCCCCCTATCCTTCTACTCTGGATTATATCTTCCTAACTGTATATTCTAGTTTGACCTAATGTATTTCAACTTCCATTCTTTATATTCGCAGCTGAGCCCTCTCTTCAGGATTTGCTGTTTTCCACCTAGTAATCACATGCATATAATGTTGGGAAGCCTTAAACCGAAAAAGTGCCATCTTCTCTCTGGACATCTTCTGTCATGATGCTGCTGTTTAATGGGCTGCCTTTGTAGAACGGAGCCATGAAACTTTCCTCCAGCCACCCCATGATTTGCTCCATCTCTTCCTTCCTTCCTCCCTTCATTTGACCATACCCCCTTCTCCTCAACTCCCCTCAGCTTCTCCCCACGGGAGCATGTAGTACTCCGGTCCGTCCCCTCTTTCCACTCTGCAAACTTGGTGCCATTAGCCATGTATTCCCTTTCTCGAAGATCACTAGACTCTAAACTTGTTCCAGAAGGCCGGAATTCATACACTAATATATACCCCCCTAATCTATCTAAAAGCATTTTCAAGAACTTCAAATACAGGCTTCTCAAATTTCAACCAGAAATCCTTATCCCCCCCCTACGTCTGGAAGAATAAAGGAGCTACCATAAGTGACCTTATCTTCTACACTAAAAGACCAGACAAAATGGAGGACACCCCTTTGCTCTCTGCTCCGGATCACTGCATCCACTAACACCCTCCATGATCTCAGACTCTCGGTAACTACCTCTATCCTTTGTTGAGCAGTGGCAAACATCTCACTTTATAATAATGGGATTATCCTCATCTAAGCATCTGAATGCAACCTAGAATTACTGGATTACATTTTCCTCACTCATCAAACTCTCTGTGATTAAGAAAGTTTCCTCCCTGAACCAAGCTCATCACAGCCCTTTAGTCATCCCACAGGTACCTCGTTCTGTATCCTCCCCTCTCCTTGTATTACTCAACTTCTTCCCCTCCTCCTCATCCATCTTTATCAGATTACCCAACAGCATTCATTCACCATTACCTTTGCTGCTTGAATCAACCAACAGTTGTCGCCATAATAGTCTGAGCCCTCCCTATACCCCTAGAGCAGCGCCCACTGAAATACATACAAGACTCAAAACTAACACCTTCACCTCATCTCTGCCCCTTACCGCTTAACATTCCCCCACTCTTACCACTGATGCGTCTGTGACCCCCTTTGAAACAAACTGTGATACTTGCAATCTTGGAACCCCCTAACTTGACCAATAACATGGCTCCTATCTCCTCATCAACCAGTTTATTAATCCCACACACCCACTCCTCAATCAGGACTCCATCTCAATTCTCCCCTCCCCTTGTTCTCCCAACTTAGCTTCTCCCTAACACCGTAGACCAGGAGCACCCTATCTCCTGCACTCTTCTGAAGTGCAGTACTCGGCCTGGCTATCACACAGCTGCACCTCTGTGGCCTTCATTATTGATCCTGCACTCTTCTGGAGTGAAGCCTCATCCTCAGCCTGGCTATCACACAGCTGCAGCTCTAGCTTTCAGAAACCTGTTAATAACCAAGGGCCTGATTTAGATCTCGGCGGACAGGTTACTCCGTCACAACAGTGGCAAATATCCCGCCGGCCGAAATATTAATCCAACTGAATATAATGGAATTCATATTTAGACAGTTGGAATATCTGTCACCGTTGTGATGGAGTAACCCGTCCGCCGAGATCGAAATCAGGCCCTAAATGTTTCAACTTCTCTGTCTCCTCGGATTTGCTTGAATGATGATGGAAATGAGCATCATTTGTTCTATATTTGAGCCTCAGAGGTAAATGCCATGCACTGTGAGGGTTAACCCGGAGAGCTGCAGCTCACATTCTCCTGCTTCAGAGGTAAATGCCATGCACTGTGAGGGTTAACCCAGAGAGCTGCAGCTCACATTCTCCTGCTTCAGAGGTAAATGCCTTGCGCTGCGAGGGTTAACCCGGAGAGCTGCAGCTCACATTCTCCTGCTTCAGTGGTAAATGGCATGCGCTGCGAGGGTTAACCGAGAGAGCTGCAGCTCACATTCTCCTGCTTCAGAGGTAAATGCCATGCGCTGCGAGGGTTAACCCGGAGAGCTGCAGCTCACATTCTCCTGCTTCAGAGGTAAATGCCATGCGCTGCGAGGGTTAACCCGGAGAGCTGCAGCTCACATTCTCCTGCTTCAGAGGTAAATGTCATGCGCTGTGAGGGTAACACGGAGAGCTGCATGACATTTACTTCCGCATTCATTGCAATTATATGGTTTTTCTCCTGTGTGTGTTTTTTGATGATACATAAATCCTGAAGCTGAACTAAAACTACTTCCACATTGACTGCAATGGTATGGTTTTTCTCCAGTGTGTGTTTGTTGATGAAACTTTAATGTTGATGAGTTACTAAAACTACTTCCACATTCACTGCAATGATAACGTTTTTCCCCTGTGTGTGTTCTCTGATGGAGTTTTAGGTCTGACAAATATATAAAGCTCTTTCCACATTCATTGCACTCGAACAGGTTTTCCCCAACGTGTGTTCCCTGACGCCGTTTTAGGTGTGCAGATTGACTAAAGCTACTTCCACATTCACTGCAATGGTATGGTTTTTCTCCAGTGTGAGTTTGTGATGTAACTTTAATATTGATGAGTTACTAAAACGAATTCCACATTCACTGCAATGATATGGTTTTTCCCCTGTGTGTGTTCTCTGAAGGAGTTTTAGGTCTGATAAATATATAAAGCTCTTCCCACATTCATTGCACTTGAACAGGTTTTCCCCCGTGTGTGTTCCCTTATGCCGTTTTAGGTGTGCAGGTTGACTAAAGCTCTGCACACATTCACTTCAATGGTATGGCTTTTCCCCTGTGTGTGTTAGCTGAAGCCATTTTAGGCTTGGTAAATATATAAAGCTCTTCCACATTCACTGCAAGTGCATGTTTTTTCTTTCTTGGTTAGTGTCTCCGAGTTAGAAATTTATTTTTCTACATCTCTTGACTGTGCTTCCTGAAGGGCCAACATGACTGGTAAAGCACTTGTGTTATTCTCTCACACCCTGTGTGTGTGTGGTATTTTGCACACTTACTTTCCGATTAAACACGAGAGTGCAAAGTTCACCAAATACTCGCCACCCTCATAACGTGTATAAGGCTTCTTCGTGGGCGATTTTGTCTTTAGAGTGGATAATGGTTCTGCAAGCTTGGGAGTAAAGATCCATCGTCCTTCTGGGAGGTGCACACTGGGACAGTGCTCTGTATTTTATATAGCAGGACCCCCATTTCTTTTAACTTTCAGTTAACTGTGCTTTTTTGCTGGTTGCTTTGGAATGGTCTGAAAGAGTTTAAAATACACCTCCAGCACTGAATGGTGGTCTAATATCACTTTAGGAAGTTGAACACTGCTGTAACAACCTCATGATCAGAGCTGGTATTGGATATGTTTACACAAGAAGTGGTTGATCAGTGTTGTCTTAATTTTATAGAGGTAATTTCTTCATCTTGAGGCACAGAGGTGCACATCTGAGACTCGTAGAACCACCTAATTTTCTTTGACGGTACTTCCAAGATCTGTCAATTTATGTTCAGGTACCGCTGTCTCTGTCAGCACTTATGTTTTCCTGAATACTGGAACTCAATATTTCAGACTTTGCTTTTGCAGATTTACAGTATTATCTTCATTATTCTTATACATTTTGTACAATCAAGGATTGTTTTCTGTTGTATGTAAAGAGATTTAAATTACATGAAAAATACAGGAATGTGCATACACAATTTTTAATTGATTAAAAAAACATCTTGTTTATTACTATTGTTGAAAATTATGAAGGCATATTTAACCATACACAGATATTTACATAAAAATTCCTTGGAACATGCCACATCTTATTTATTTCAGCAAAGGTGTTCGTGACTCGCTGTTATCTCAAGGCATGATCATGAGGGCCTTTTGTGTGCTGACTGTGTTTGGGGCCCTTGTGGCGTTAAGGGGCTTTATCTGGGCCTTGTAGCCCTGCATCATATATTGAGCCCCCGATATAAGGTGCCTGTCCAATCTAAAATGGCGGCGCCTCTAAGACTATCGGAATCTAGATATCATCATAGGACTCGGCATGTCCTTCCTAAGGACATGAAAAAAGGACAATTATTTTCTATAGCTTCTGAGTGTTTCCAAGATGGCAGCCATCTTAGAATGATGTTGTTTACTAATTCTGCTTGGCTTCCCAGACTAGCTCAGTCCATCGAATTTTCAAGTGCATCTCTACTCACCTCTCAGCACCTCATCCTAGGCCACTGTTCACCTCATCCCCCCTATCCCTCTAATCCGGATTCTATCTTCCTAACTGCATTTTCTAGTTTGCCGTAATGTATTCCAACTTCCCTTTCTTATATTCACAGTTGGGCCCTCTCTTCAGGATTTGCTGCTTTACACATAGTAATTGCATGCATATTATGCTGGGAAGCCCAAAACAGAAAGGGACCTGGACCTGGGGAACCCGGTTTCAGTCTCGGTAATGTCGCCATAACCTCCTGTGATTCTGGGCAAATCACTTAATCCCCTCGTGCCTAACAAAATGAATGTGTGTCCTTGTGTAACGTAACTGGTGCTATGTAAAGCGCTCTGATACCCGTTTCAATTTGGGTCTAGTTCGCGCTATATAAAACTCTGCAACAAAAAAAAAAGTACCTTCTCTCTAGATATCTTCTGTCATGATTCTGCTGTTTAATGGGCTGCCTTTGTAGAACAGTCATGAAACTTTTCTCCACCCACCCCATGGTTTGCCCCATGCCTTCCTTCTTTCATCTGATCATACCTCCTTCCCCGCACCTCCACTCAGCCCCCCCCCCCCACATGTGAGCATTTACTACCAAGGTCCCTCCCCTTGTTCAACTCTAGAAATGTGGTGCCCTTAGCCATGGATTCCCTTTCTCGAAGATCACTAGACTCCAAACTGGTTCCAGAAGGGAATAATTCCTACACTATCATATACCCCCCTAAACTATCTAAAAAGATGTTCGAGAAATTAAAAAACAGGCTTCTCAAATTTCACCCAGAAACCCTTATCTCCGTCTCCTACATGTGCACGAATAAAGGAGCTACCATAAGTGACCTTATCTTCTAGACTAAAATACCAGATAACTGGAGGAAAGCCCGTTGCTCTCTGCTCCGGATTACTGCATCCACTAAACCCCCAACGGTCTCAGATTCTTGGTAACTCCCTGTATCAGTTGTCAAGCAGAGACAACCATCCCCCGTTATAATAATGGGATTATCTTCATCCAAGCATCTGAGTGCAATTTAGAATCACTTGATGACATTTTCCTCACTCATGAAACTCTCCGTGACGACGAAAGTTATAATGGAATTCATATTAAGACGGTTGGAATATCTGTAACCATTGTGATGGAGTAACCCGTCCGCCGAGATCGAAATCAGGCCCTAAATGTTTCAACTTCTCTGTCTCCTCGGATTTGCTTGAATGATGATGGAAATGAGCATCATTTATTCTATATTAGAGCTTCAGAGGTAAATGTCATGCGCTGTGAGGGTTAACCCGGAGAGCTGCAGCTCACATTCTCCTGCTTCACAGGTAAATGTCTTGCGCTGTGAGGGTTAACCCGGAGAGCTGCAGCTCACATTCTCCTGCTTCAGTGGTAAATGTCATCCACTGCGAGGGTTAACCTGGAGCTGCAGCTCACATTCTCCTGCTTCAGAGGTAAATTTCATGCACTGCGAGGCTTAACCCAGAGAGCTGCAGCTCACATTCTCCTGCTTCAGAGGTAAATGTCAGAACTGCAAGGGTTAACCCAGAAAGCTACAGCTCACATTCTCCTGCTTTCACTTCTGCTTTTCTACACAGTTCTCTGGCCACTGTCACAGAACCATTAATGATGCATAAAATGACCAAAACCACAGCCAGCTCTGAAGAATCTTCATTTTGTGCTTGTTAAATTGTTTTGAGTGTGTTAGGTTTATAAGTTTTATCATTAATCTCCAGAATTAGCTAAAAATACACTTGTTAGTCCAAGCATTGTTCATGGTGTTGATTTTACTGGCAGCATGGTCAGGTGTGCTTGGATTTCTTTCGTTATATCTCTCTCACAGAATAAAAACCAACAATGTTTCTTTACTTTTAGTCCACTTTGTGCTAGTCTCCTAATGGGTATTCTGATAATTCATGTTTTGCCTAGCTGTGGGGAAATAAACAATAGCAGAGAATAGGCACTTTTATAATTTTTCAAATACATGTATTTTTCTTCTTTCCTACTAGTTCAGTTTTCTATCCCCTGCTTTTTATCAGCTTGTATTTGAATGTCCTGCATTGTTATAATTTTATCAGTTTCTATAATTCCTTCATCTTACAATAACTGCACTTTTTAGCTTCAGTGCACACGCACGGATGGGTCAGTATTATTGGTGATGTAATTAAATTATTACCAAATTCATTCAGTTCTATGTTTATTTCTATGTTGGTTCAGGGATGGTGGTGTGCTCGCTGATGTCTTTGTAGGTTTGCAGATTAACTGAAGCTCTTCACACATTCACTGCACTGGCTTTTCTCCTGTGTGTGTTCACTGATGTTGATGTAGTTCTGATAAGCTAACAAAATCTCTTGACACAATCACTGCACTGGAATGGTTTTTCCCCAGAGTGTGTTTTCTGATGCCGCTTTAGGTACGATAATTTACAAAAGCTCTTCAGACATTCACTGCAATGGTATGGTTTTTCCCCTGTGTGTGTTTGTTTATGCTACATTAATCCTGCAGAGGAACTAAAACTACTTCAGCATTCACGGCAATGATGTGGTTTTTCCCTGTGTGTGTTCTCTGGTGCTTTTTTAGGTGTGATAATTGACTAAAGCTCTTCAGACATTCACTGCAATGATATGGTTTTTCGCCAGTGTGTGTTCGATTATGTTGTTTTAGCTCTGCAGATTGAATAAAGCTCTTCCCACAGTTACTACACTTGAATGGCTTTTCCCCTGTGTGTGTTCGCTGATGACGTCTGAGGTGAGATGATTCCGTAAAACTACTTCCACATTCACTGCAATGGTATGGTTTTTCCCCAGTGTGTGTTCGCTGATGTTTCCTTAATGTTGAAGATTCACTAAAGCTACTTCCACATTCACTGCAGTGGTATGGTTTTTCCCCGGTGTGTGTTTTCTGATGCTGTTTTAGGTGATATGATTGACAAAAGCTCTTCACACATTCACTGCACTTGTATGGTTTTTCCCCTGTGTGATTTCTCTGATGGTATTTTAAGTTTGTTAATTGACTAAAGCTCTTCATACATTCACTGCACTTAAATGGTTTTTCCCCTGTGTGTGTTCGCTGATGATTCCTTAATGTTACCGAATCCCTAAAACTACTTCCGCATTCATTGCAATGATATGGTTTTTCCCCTGTGTGTGTTTTTTGATGATACATAAATCCTGAAGCTGAACTAAAACTACTTCCACATTCACTGCAATGGTATGGTTTTTCTCCAGTGTGTGTATGTTGATGAAACTTTAATGTTGATGAATTACTAAAACTACTTCCACATTCACTGCAGTGATATGGTTTTTCCCCTGTGTGTGTTCTCTGATGGAGTTTTAGGTGTGCAGATTGATTAAAGCTACTTCCACATTCACTGCAATGGTATGGTTTTTCTCCAGTGTGTGTTCGTTGATGTAACTTTAATGTTGATGAGTTACTAAAACTACTTCCACATTCACTGCAATGATATGGTTTTTCCCCTGTGTGTGTTCTCTGATGGAGTTGTAGGTGTGCAGATTGATTAAAGCTACTTCCACATTCACTGCAATGGTATGGTTTTTCTCCAGTGTGTGTTCGTTGATGTAACTTTAATGCTGATGAGTTACTAAAACTACTTCCACATTCACTGCAATGATATGGTTTTTCCCCTGTGTGTGTTCTCTGATGGAGTTTTAGGTGTGCTAATTGACAAAAGCTCTTCACACATTCACTGCAATGATATGATTTTTCTCCAGTGTGTATTTTCTGATGGAGTTTTAGGTCTGATAAATACATAAAGCTCTTCCCACATTCATTGCACTTGAACAGGTTTTCCCCCGCGTGTGTTCCCTTATGCCGTTTTAGGTGTGCAGGTTGACTAAAGCTCTTCACACATTCACTGCAATGGTATGGCTTTTCCCCTGTGTGTGTTAGCTGATGCCATTTTAGGCTTGGTAAATATATAAAGCTCTTCCCACATTCACTGCACTTGAATGGCTTTTCACCTGTGTGTGTGCGCTGGTGACTCCTGAGTTTAGACGATTCAGTAAAACTACTTCCACATTCACTGCAAGCGTATGTTTTTTCTTTCTTGGTTAGTGTCTCTGAGTCGGGTATGTATTTTTCTACATCTCTTGACTGTACTTCCTGAAGGGCCAACATGACTGGTAAAGCACTTGTGCTATTCTCTCACACCCTGTATGTGTGTGGTATTTTGCACACTTACTTTCCGATTAAACACTAGAGTGCAAAGTTCACCAAATACTTGCCACCCTCATAACGTGTATACTGCTTCTTCGTGGGCGATTGTGTCTTTAGAGTGGATAATGGTTCTGCAAGCTTGGGAGTAAAGATCCATCGTCCTTCTGGGAGGTGCACACTGGGACAGTGCTCTGTATTTTATATAGCAGAATCCCCATTTCTTTTAACTTTCAGTTAACTGTGCTTTTTGCTAGTTGCTTTGGAATGGTCTGAAAGAGTTTAAAATACACCTCTATCATTGAATGGTGGTCTAATATCACTTTAGGAAGTTGAACACTGCTGTAACCACCTCATGATCAGAGCTGGTATTGGACATGTTTACACAAGAAGTGGTTGATCAGTGTTGTCTTAATTTTATAGAGGTCATTTCTTCATCTTGAGGCTCAGAGGTGCACATCTGAGACTCGTAGAACCACCTAATTTTCCTTGACGGTACTTCCAAGATCTGTCAGTTTATGTTCAGGTACCGCTGTCTCTGTTGGCACTTATGTTTTCCTGAATACTGGAACTCAATATTTCAGACTTTGCTTTTGCAGATTTACAGTATTATCTTCATTATTCTTAAACATTTTGTACAATCAAGGATTGTTTTCTGTTGGATGGAAAGAGATTTAAATTACTTACATGAAAAATACAGGCATGTGCATACACAAATTTTAATTGATTAAAAAACCATCTTGCTTATTACTATTGTTAAAAATTATGAAGGCATATTTAACCATACACAGATATTTACATATAAATTCCTTTGAACATGCCACATCTTATTTATTTCAGCAAAGGTGTTCGTGACTTAGTAAAAAAAAGTACGCTCGCATTGCACTCATACACTAGTTACAGTTTTAGGTAGATGCATATGGTCAAGGTTTTGTCAAAACAAGAACAAGTCTTGGAGTAAGAGATGGATCAGGAAGACTCAAGACAGTAGGATAGACATCAGGATGTTGTGCCATACATCAAATATTATTGTTCATGGAGGTGCCTGTTTTCATCCACTACTAACGCTTTTTTCAGGAGAATTCCCCTAGCTGTTTTCTCAAGGCATGATCATGAGGGCCTTTTGTGTGTTGATTGTGTTTGGGGCCCTTTTGGCATTAAGGGGCTTTATCTGGGCCTTGTAGCCCTGCATCATGTATTGAGCCCTCCCGTATAAGGTGCCTGTCCAATCTAAAATGGACTCTCGGAATCTAGATATCATCATAGGACTCGGCATGTCCTTCCTAAGGACATAAAAAAAGGACTATCATGTTCTATAGCTTCTGAGTGTTTCCAAGATGGCAGCCATCTTAGAATGATGTTGTTTACTAATTCTGCTTGGCTTCCCAGACTGGCTCAGTCTATCGAATTTCCAAGTGCATCTCTACTCACCTCTCAGCCCCTCATCCTAGGCCACTGTTCACCTCATCCCCCCTGTCCCTCTAATCCAGATTCTATCTTCCTAATTGCATATTCTAGTTTGCCGTAATGTATTCCAACTTCCCTTTCTTATATTCACAGTTGGGCCCTCTCTTCAGGATTTGCTGTTTTACACATAGTAATCGCATGCATATAATGCTGGGAAGCCCAAAACAGAAAGAGTACCTTCTTCTCTCTAGATATCTTCTGTCATGATTCTGCTGTTTCATGGGCTGCCTTTGTAGAACAGAGTCATGAAACTTTCCTCCAACCACCCCATGGTTTGCCCGATCCCTTCCTTCTTTCATCTGATCATACCCCCTTCCCCTCAGCTCCCCCCACATGTGAGCATTTAGTATCAAGGTCCCTCCCCTTGTTCAACTCTAGAAATGTGGTGCCCTTAGCCATGGATTCCCTTTCTCGAAGATCACTAAGACTGCAAACTGGTTCCATAAGGCAGTAATTCCTACACTATCATGTACTCCCCTAAACTATCTAAAAGCATGTTCAAGAAATTAAAAAACAGGCTTCTCAAATTTTACCCAAAAACCCTTATCTCCGTCTCCTACATATGCACGAATAAAGGAGCTACCATAAGTGACCTTATCTTCTAGACTAAAAGACCAGAAAACTGGAGGAAAGCCCGTTGCTCTCTGCTCCGGATTACTGCATCCACTAAAACCCCCAACCATCTCAGATTCTTGGTAACTCCCTGTATCGGTTGTCAAGCAGAGACAACCATCTCCCTTTACAATAATGGGATTATCTTCATCCAAGCATCTGAGTGCAACTGAGAATCACTTGATGACATTTATCTCACTCATGAAACTCTCAGTGACGAAGAAAGTTTCCTCTGTGACCCAAGCTCATCCTAGCCATTCCACAGCTACCTCGTTCTGTATCCTCCTCTCCCACCACTGCTTGTATTAATTTGATTTTGATTTGATTTTGAGATTTATAAAGCGCACAATTGGCCATGGGCGTCTTGGCACTATGTGACATAGCAGACCAGTTAGCTTCCATTTGGGGTTAAAAACTTGTAGAGAACAACCAAGTTTTTATCTCTTTTCTAAAAGAGAGCAATGAGGGGCTGTTTCTAATTGACATTGGGAGCAAGTTCAAAATCCTGGCTGCATGCATTTTGAAAGTTCTCCCACCCCACTGAACCTGATTAAATCTAGGCACCTGAATCATTTTTTGATGGCTGGATCTCAAGGATCTGGAGGGCTCGTACCATTTCAATTTATGTTTCAGGAACTGACAACCAGTTCCATGAAGGGCTTTATATGCCAGACACAGGGATTTGAATTGAACTCTTTTACCAATTGGCAGCCAGTGAAGACTTTCAATCTGTGCCCTACTGGTTCAAACTTTGGAATCTCTAGCACCAGCCTGGCTGCTGCATTTTGTAGACGTAATGTTGCTAGCTGCTTGGCCTGAATCCCCGCATAAAGTGTGTTTCCAAAGTCCAACCTAGACTGCGCCAGTGCTGTAACCACTGTCTTGCGCGAATCTTGGAGAATGAATGGTAAGAGTTTTCTGATTGTTTTAAGAATGTACCAGATGGAGGAGCCTAACTTGTTCGTTTGTGCCTCATATGTGAGCTTATCGTCCAGGAGGACTCCCAGATTTCTGACTTTGTTAACTGGGGGGGGGGGGGGGACGTTGGCCCAAGCTGTCCGGCCACCGTTCCTGAGACCAGGCTTGCATGTCTGTCCCCATCAGCATTACTTCACTTTTATTTCCATTTAGTTTCAAGCAGTTGCCCTGCATCCACTTGAAAATGTGTTCCATGCATTTCTTAAATTTCTCGGCCGTCTCTTTAATGTTATTAGTGATAGACACCACGATTTGTGTGTCGTCGGCGTAAGAGACTGGGGTACAGCCGTAATCCCTTATTATTGCCGCCAGGGGTACCACATAAAAGTTGAATAGAGTGGGACTTAGTGACGACCCCTGGGGAACACCGCACGGGGAACTGAAAGGTTTGGATTTTGCCTCTGCCTGCTCCACCATGAACGTCCTGTTTGATAGGTAGGAGGCTATTAGAGTTTGAGCTGACTCATCTCTGAGGCAACAGAGTAGGATATTGTGGTTCACTGTGTAAAAGGCCGCCGAGAGATCTAATAGAATCAAGGCGGCCTTTCCTCTGGCATCCAGTATACTCCACCCCTTCTCCTCCTTCCTATCTATCTTCATCAGATTACCCAATAGCATTCATTCATCATTACCCTTGCAGCTTGTTTCAACCGACATTCTTTGTCATAATAGTCTGAGCCCTCATCACACCCCTAGAGCAGCGACCACTTAAATACACTGACTCAATACTAACACCTTCACCTCAAATCTGCCCCTTACCTCTAAACATGCCCCGCTGTCACCACTGGTGCGTCTGTGCCACCCTTTCTGGACCAAACCATGACACTTGCTATCTTGGAACCCCCTAACTTGACCAATAACATGGCACCTATCTACTTATCAATCACTTTATGAGTCCCACACCCCCACTCCTCAATCATGACTCCATCTCTATTCCCCCCTCCCCTGGTCTCTAAACTCAGCTGCTCCCTAATGCCATAAACCGGAGTACTGTCTCTCCTGGCCCCCTGACCCATATCACGACCTCCTGTTCTCGCTTTACTAATGACGCCAAACTCACTGAGATCTCTCAGGAACCTCAACTTAAGGCTGAGGTTCGGAGCCTAATATCCCTCACCTCTGAGCTCGCTAATTGTTGGTGTCCCACCAGGCCGATGGGTAAGAGTAGACACTCCCTTTAATAATCCAATACCAATCACGTTAGACGGATGTCACCCCGCACATCCAATGGGATATCAGCAATCTCAACGTCTCCTCATTTGAGCTGGAAGACAATTCCCTACCCCCACGCCTCCATCCGACCCATCAGGATGAAAGATTCTCAATTGGACAACAATGTTTACTCCCTCCTCCTTCAGTCGAATCCACATAGACATCCTAGACCCAATCCCAGAGCAGTTAACAATTCCAACTTCAAGCAAATTCCCATCACTCAGGCTACCTTCTCTGTCGCCATATCCCACCTGAAATGTATACCACTCAATTTCATATCGGCGTCAAATCAAGCGGTGGATATTGCTGACCTTATCCTTACTCATGATCTTGACCTTATAGTCCTGAAAGAAACTTGGCTAAATGACTCCTCCACACCAACGCTCAACATTCTAGGACCGCCCAGCTACGACATCATCAGATTAGATAGACCTAACAGACCTGGTGGAGGTAAACCCTGTACTCGCTGCAATAATCTCTGTGTGAAGCGAGCACAAAACGTTACTCTCATCTCGTGTGAATATCTAGGCATCGATATCCTGAGTAAAGATAGGCCTCGATACAAACTGCATGCATTTTACCACCCTCCAGGAGATAACCTCCCATCCATTGAACAAATTATAGAAATCATCACAACTCCGGTGTATACTGCGCCAAAATCTTCCTTGGTGACTTCAACATCTACTGGAATGACCCAAAGAACCAATCAGTGATTAGCCTAAAAACCTTCCGAGCTGACATAAACTTGATCCAAATATGCAAAAGACCAGCCCACAACCTGGGAGCGACCTTGGATCTAATTATCTCTAAAGCTCATTCCATTCAACTTGGAGGGGTGTGGAATTTTCTAAATAATCTACTTGTCCAAGGGACAAAATGCCACTGAGATCTACATGTCCTGTAAAATTCACTTGTCCCACCTACTCCCGTCCATGCATCAAACATAAGGGCTGACAGAAAAACGTTTAATATATTTTGTTTTATTCGTAAACCATTAAATGATTTGCAATAATAATGCTAAGTAAAACTTGACAAGCAATATTATCCCTTTTATCCAAACATATTGAAATTGTATAGAAATGCAAGTTACAACAATAAATGATCTTGCATAGCAGGCTGCTCTAAGACTCATATATTAGCAATACTTCAGTAATTATGATAGATGTGGCCTTTTATGTCCACACACATGCTTTGTGCCTCCTGTTGTAAGCCAGAGATCAATAGCTCTGCTGGGGTCATAATCCTCAAAGTTGGTTCCTTCTACTTTAAGAAGCATTAAGTCTTGGAGAACATCTTGATTTAACCGTGTTCTTAGTGGGTTCTTAATGATATTCATTGCAGAAAACACACGTTCAGCTTCTGCTGTAGATACGCTGAATGTGAACATCATTTCCACAAGCTTTAATATATTAGTCAACGAGGAAGGTTTTGTTGCTAGCAGGGTGGAGTATGCAGGCAATACAGGAATGCCTTTGGTCTGAAAGCTTTTCATATGGGTTTTAAGTCCACAAAACTCCTCCACAATTGCCAACCTTTCGTCTGTGCTGAAAAGTACCTCAAAATGTTGTACAATTCCCTCAATATCAGAGAGTCCATATGTATAGAGTTCCTCTCTACTTTCTGGCCACAGTGTATAATCAAATGCCTGAAAACCTTGAACCGGCATGCAATTAAAATTTTCAAACCGCTTATCAATGTACTCAACCATACTGTCAATGATTTCACTGTCACTTTGGATTGTTGCTGCTGGTGGGCAGTGTCCAGATAACTTTATTTCCCAGCCATCAGTAGAAATGTCTCCAAACTTCTTTTCTTCCGGGTGGTACAGTTTTTTAAACTGCTGCATGTATTCACCCGTCTCACTTTTTAGGCCTACTAGGGTCAACGCACACCTCTCTACAGCAGGTGGAACATGCAATAAAAGCAGTTCATTAGACTGAAAGAATTCTGAAAGCTGAGACACTGGCTTCAGAACATCTCTCAGACTGTAAAGCTTTTTATAAATTTAAAACTAGTTACAACTGAGAGGTACTTTTTTGCCTTCGCAGCAGAATCATCACTACCAGCTGCAACCTGTCCCAAGTGTAGAACTACTATCTGCAGGTTTTGTTGCATGGCTGCCAAAGCCCTGGTTTTGCTGGATACCCATCTAACCTGTTTAATATTGGTGAAATGTGCAAAGTTTTCATCAATTATTCTTGACATTTCTTTGGCATTTCTTCGCCTCTTAGGACTATACCAATAAAATTTGAAAATCCATTTCAAAGTTTGCTCAAACTGACAAATAGAGGGATGGGATTTTACAGCATCCAGAATCCCAAGCTGAAGCTTGTGGGCTACACAGTGGAACGGCAGAAGAAAAGGAATGTCTTTCTTTATGAGTGCTGCAACCCCTCCCTTAGATCCCATCATAACTGCAGCACCATCGAAATTAACAGCTATTAGGGATGGGCCTGGATGTTCTGTAGACCTCATATCTACTAAATCCAAAGATAACCTTTTGATTCCTTTAACTATACCGTCCAGAACTCCTTGAGCATGTGCATGTTCAAGTGGAACAAGATCTGCAAATAGAGTGTAGGGTTTCCCACCATTGACTACTCTCACTAGCACAGTTTCCTGTTCAGTAATAGCACTATCTGTGCTTCCGTCAGCAATAATGCAGATGAAGCGAGAATTTGAAACTATTTTTTTGATGTCCTGTCGCAGTATATCCGCCTCTTATGAACTCTGCGGCTTTTTCGCAGTTTGCATTATTTTCTCCTATATCGACACCTGCTTTCTTCATAGCCCTACATAAGATGTCCATGTCTGAGAGTGGCTTACCTTGTTTTGCAATTAGATAAGCATTGTTAAACAAGATAGTCAGTTTCTTTCTTTCTGTCTCCTTCAGTTTTTGCAGTGCTTGCATGATGAGGGGCTGCTCTGTAGAGACACTGGAATTTGAGGTACCAGCTATAGGAGTCTAAAACTGCAAGGCGGTTTCTTTCATTTCCTGGCGGTGCCATGAAACACATGTCATATGTGCCTTACTAGTTTCATGAGCTCTGATTGGTTCAATGCGCAATTGGTCACATCCACTTAAGAATGCATTTCTACCTGAACCCGAATAGCTGACTACTATAGAAGGATATTTCTGGCAAATAGTGCAGTGCATTTTTGGTCCTTCTCCCTCTGGACTTTCCTTCAGGGCTAGCCATGGCCAGGATTCCACCCAGTGTGACTGAAAAACTCTTTTTCTTTTTTCAGCAACATACTTTTTGTTCTTAGTTGTGTTAGGATTCTGTGCAGTGGTACTAGGCCCAACCTCAGTTGTTTTTTTTGAGTTTCCTTCTCCTGGGTTTTCTATATCACAGTCTTTACTTTTTTTTTAATCCAAAGCTGAATAAACTTTGTTGGGACATATTTGCCTATCGACTGGACAAAGTGATGGCGTCTGAGACGATACTTAATTCAGTTTTAAACTCACTGTCCAAAAATGTTGAGCTATTTATGGCAACAGACTTTTCACATAAGAGATTGCCTTAAATATTGAATGATACAGGTTTCCTCCTACACTTTTCCAAACTTTTTGAGAACCAAGGGTTGAAGCGGTCTTGTCTGCTGCACTGAACCTCTATGCTGCTGGTACGGTTCGTAGTGATTCTGTTTCCTGACAAGTTGTGAACGCGCTGAATTCTACTCTGGTGCTACACTGGCTGCACTCTAGACCTAGAAGCCAAGAAAAGATTTACACTTAGTGAGAACAAGGATTTGAGCTCTGGAGAAGTACAAAAGGTTATTTAACTCTACCATCCATGTTACCATAAAAAGAATGAAAAACATTTATAACGTGTAAAATTGACAGCTTAAGAAAGATATGGATAAAATAAAGAAAAGAATGAACAGAAAAAAGGAAAGGTAAAAGGAACCAAGGCAAATAGAAAAGAAAGAAAAATTATAAAAAAGGAAGGAAAGACAAAAAAGGGAAGAAAACCAGGAAATGCAAAAGAAATAAGGAAGGCAAAATGGAAAGAAAGAAAATGGAAAGAAAGAGAGTACAGAGAAGTACTTGCTTTTCAAGGAAAGTATCCATGCTCCGAGCAGATGGCCTCTGCCCACAGCAACTTGCACTGTAGGCAGTGCGCATGCACGCGCTTTAAAGTGGTATTTGGTGCTTTGGTGCTTACGTGAATGATGCAGGACATTCTTTTCCTTCACCGTTAGATCAATGTGAATTTTAATATGGCCTGAATACGCTTGCATAAGACCTTGAGTGCTTTCTAATAAAAGAATGGCATGGTTTTTTTTGTGCAGTTTTCTAGCGCGAACTCAACCCGAAGGTATTGGGAGGAGCGCTTTACATGAGTGCCAGTTCACATTACACAAGGACATATTTATTTGTAAAGTAGGCTAGCACTAATAAATTGGCAGCTGCACGAGAAATCAAAGGAGGTGTTATGCAGAGGGGACATTTAGGTTGTAGAGTCAGTGTAGAACTTAAAGCAACTCAAAAACATCAATTTACAGCTTCCTTTAAATGTTAACAACATTAGTTGGACCCAGGGACGGCTTTAGCGCTGGCGGCGTCCTGTGTGACAATGTCTGTTGGCACCCCCAGGCCCCCAACGACCACCGTTGCCACGGATTCCCTCACTAACATCCTTTCACAGTGCCTCTCAACTCTCCATAATTAACATTGTCTCTCAGATTCAGTTAGAGGTTTATAGAACCACTGACTCATACCAGTGTCAGAGCACTTTATACCACGCACACATTGCACAGAGACAATCATAGGTGTGTAAATCATTGTATAGAAATGTTACATCAGACAGTACTACAAGGTGTAGTGTAGGAGTGACAGGTCATCGACCCTGGTATAGGCAACATAGTTAATAGGTCTTATTAAGGAAAGTCCCACATTCAGAATTTAAAACGCACATCATTGTTAAGGGTTCTTTTTCATGATAAGAATTGTTTTCTACCCAAATTAACCCTTTTTGCACAAGATTAGGATAATGAAAGACAGGGCAAAAAAACATGCAGCGCTAACATATACCTTGCAGTTTGCAGCAGCTCTGGGGTGACAGTGAATAGCTCAATGTTCTATATTAGGATTTTGAATTATAAACGACAAATAACAAAAGGAGCTCTTACAGAAGCAGTAACCCACTGACATATTTACATCATATGCTGCACTTCTTATCTGCATGGTACACTTTCTTAGCAGCAGGCAGTTTAACCCTCTGCGCTGCCTTAGGATGAGTCAAACTTTCCACCAGAGAAACCTCGGTCTCTTTCCAGGAAGCCCATTAATCACGAGACTTTTCTTGACGTTTAAATTGATGTCTGGAAGTTGCTGGAGACCAGGAACAAGGCAGCAAGTGCTAAAATGATCGGAAGGCGAAATGAAGTGGCGCTCAACTGTGTCACTGCACTCTCATAAACAAGAGTCTAGCAGTTGGGTGGGACTTTATGTGTATTTAACTATTTTAATGATACAGGCTGGCCTATCTTAACTCCGCAACGCTCACAGACTATGCCAAAAGCCACGCTAATACAAGACAACGACTATCCCATCAAACTTATAACCTACAGCAACGGAAAACCACCCAGTCAGCAATCCTTAACTTGCTCGCACGCAGTCTCCGCAAGCTGCAGCTTCTTTTGTGCATTCTTTTACCTAACATTAATAAAAGGGAACATGCTTAATTCGATAGGGTAGCGCTGTTCTCCTTTCTAATTTTGGTACTATATTTTTATCCTCCCAACGTCCTCCTGAAAGGGGGCTTGGCAGTGGCTCACTAACGGATTTTGTCAGAGCAATCATTAATTCACATTAAGGCTTGAGACCATTTGCAGCCTGTTAAATACTGTCTCCAGGCCGATCGATCGGCAGTCCCTGTCTGAGCCCCTTTGTCAGGCTCGGGGTCGAGTTTCATTTTATGTCGGACCCCTCGTCCTGCAGCTTCAAATAAGAACTGGTGCCCCTGCTGCTGTGACAGACTGTGTAATGTTACGAGGCTTATGGCTGCAGAAAGCGCGATTTATGCTGTCTCTGTCACGCTCCAAAGCAGCGATGAGAGCCCGCGCTTTACTGGGCTCTCTGCTTCAGCACTATTAGAACGTGATTGAGACCGCATAAAACACGGGGCACAGTGCTGAAGCAGATTTCAAATTTCAGAGCGATCCTCCAGCTTAGCTGTGTCAAATATAACACTTTGGAACACTATGGCAGGCTCACTATGGCAGCGCTTATTTTTATTAATTTTATCTTGATGTGTGTTTCCTTGCCGCGGCCACAAACTACACTTTGCTGAGGCCGGTTGACGTTTCACTCCCTCAGCCAATCACTGCACAGAGCCCAGCTGCTAGCGAATCAGAGGCCTCCAAAGGCTCCCGTCAAGCTGTTCTGATTGGCTGTGAGCCCCAGGGTGCACGCAGCCAGTTTTATTAATGTGATTTAATGTCTACTAGTCCGTCGGACAAAATAGACATTAAATCTTCTTGCCCTTAGATAAAAACAGCCCGGCTCGGGCGTCGGGCGATATGATTCCCCCACTTGAATCCATCATTCCATGTGACAGGAGAGACCACCACAACATCACTTTGCTCATCACTGAATCACTGTCCTAAAAAAGGGTTCAAATAAAAAAAACAGACACTGGAAAAGGAACCCTCGAAACATAAACCTGAATGAACTGACATCTATCAGCAATTACATCCTAGCCCCTCCCAAGGACATGTCAGATGTCCAGGACCTTACTGAACATTACACTAATTCAATAACAAACATTCCAGACTCTATGGCACCCACCAACTAAAAAGAGTATCCACCAAAGACTCAGAGCCTTGGTACAATGGTAGTCTAAACGCTGAAAGATGCAATCTAAGATTGGCTGAATGGTCATGGAGATTCTCCTCCTCCCTTGAACACCTCCAGTACCTGAGGTCTCTAAGAATCATTTACAACAAACGCATACACAGTTCAAAAGCTCAAAAGCAAACCTGCCCCCTCTGACGGGCAGGTCACTGGGGCGGGGACGGGCGTGGTCACCATCTTGGGCTGCTCGGTGGTTGGCAGGCCAGCTCCTCTGTCCCTCCCCCCCTGGCAATTTCCTTCGGACTCGGCGAGTCCCGCCCCAGCTCTCACGGACGTCCAGATCTCCCGAGGCTCTGCCGGGAGCAACAACGCTACCTGGTGTGGCGCAACCTTGTGTATTTTAAACTTCAAAGACTGCTTTTAAAAACTTACTTCCTCCTGCTTTGGGGTCGCGCTCTAGACCTCGCGCATCCCTCGCCGCCACTTCTTGACCTTGGCTCCCGCCGTCGGAGCGCCTACGCTGATCGTTCCCTCCCCCCTCTGACGGGCAGGTCAATGGGGCGGGGACGGGCGTGGTCACCATCTTGGGCTGCTCGGTGGTTGGTGGGCCAGCTCCTCTGTCCCTCCCCCCCTGCCACGCCCCTACTACTTCCGGTGGCCTACTTTATGGCACTTCTATCCCGGCCGCGCAGCGGACGAGCGCAGCGGGCGCGACGAAGGCGCGCCGAAGTTGCGCCTAAGTTAAGCCCGTCTGCGCCCGTCCGCGACGCGCCGGGACCAGGGGCCACAGACCCTGCCCCCTCACAGGTATACACATCTGCGCAATTACTCTCCTGCTCTGCTGATGTGCCCCTAGCTCACTCCCTCACGCAGCACCTCACTTCCTTAGGTATTTACGCCTCCCATCCTAGCCGGCCCACTTCTTTTGAGGCCTATCCCTTCCCTGTCCTCCCTGGACTCTATGCACTCTACCACTACACCTTCACCTTCTCACATTGCCTCTGTCTGCCTTCTCAATACTCGCTCCGCAGGCAAGCACCAATTGCAATTATTCAATCTCCTTACCTCAGATTCCCCTGATTTTCTGTTTTTAACAGAAACCTGGTTCTCAGAGGCCTCACTCCCTGATGTCCTGGCCATCCTCCCCGACTCCTACTATGCCCTCCGGGCTGATCGCCCTGACGGCAGGATCGGAGGGGGTGCAGCCATGATTGTTCGGGCCAGTCTCCAATTCCAGCTTCTCCCTCAACCTTCTATAGCTGGAGTGGATTTTTTGGTTGCCCGTTCCACTAATCTTCCTGCCCCTCTGACAGTTGTCCTTGTGTACCGCCCCCCCCTGAGCATGCCTTTGTTTGTGGCCTCCCTGCAGGAACTCCTCGCTACTTTAGTAGTTACCAACTCCTCGGTTCTCCTGCTGGGAGATTTCAATTATTGGCCTGGTGACCCCAGGGAGGACTTGGCGTCCAAGGACTTCACGCCTACCCTCCTGTGCCTTAATCTCTGGTCTCATGTTTCTGCTCCCACCCATATTCTTGGCCATACTCTGGACCAAGTCTGGTCATCTCAGGATATTGTTTCTCCTTCTAGCATTCTTCCCTGCACCTGGTCCGATCACTCTCTTATTAATTTCACAATTAATCTCGGTTCCCTTCACAAGCCCTCCCGCCCCAAGAACGTTTCTGCTCGCAGCTGGAACCGCGTGGACCTCCTCTCCCTCTCTCTTGCCCTTGCATCTTCCCCTCCTGATCTTAATGGTCTTCCTCTCGATCTCCAGGCCACCGCAGTCAGCAATTGGCTAGCTTCTGGATGCGATCAAGTTGCCCCTCTGAAAATAGTCAAGTCTATTCGCCCACACGAGGCCCACAGATGGTTCAACTCTGAACTTAGGGCTTTTAAATTGGAACTCAGACGCTCTGAGCGTTTTTGGCGCCGCAGTTACTGCCCCGATCTTAAGGCCAAATACAAACGTCTCCTCAACAACTATAAAAAAGCCATTCTTGTGTCCAAGACGAAGTACTTCTCTGAGCAGGTAGCATTATCTGCCAATAAATCTAAAGAGATCTTTGCCTTGGTCTCTAATTTGGCTACCTCTGATCGTGCCTGCCCCAAGCTTATTCCCTCCCAGGCCCTCTGCTCTTCTCTAAACGACTTCTTTATCGAGAAGATCGTTAAAATTAAATCCAACATTCCAATCACTCCCTTCTCTCCTCCTCATCCTGCCCCTTTTGTGTTCAATTCCTCCTTTTCTTCCTTCCCACCTATCACCGTGGATTCCTTCTTAGCTTTGCTTATTAAAGTCAAGTCTGGCTCCCCTTCCGATTGTGCCCCTGCTCGCGTTCTGAGAACCCTCTTTACCTCTTGCCCTACCATTCCTCTTTCTCTCCTTAATGCTTCTCTTTCAACTGGCTTGGTCCCTTCTTCATTTAAATCTTCGATTGTTTTTCCCATCCTTAAAAAACCTGGTCTTGACTCTTCTCTCCCTTCCAATTTCCGACCTATTTCTCTTCTTCCCTATCATGCCAAAATTCTTGAAAGTTATGCCACTTCCTGTCTTTCCTCTTACATTGAGCAGAACCATCTCCTTGCTTCCCACCAAGCAGGCTTCCGCTCGGGCCACTCGACCGAGTCAGTGGTGCTTGCGGTTCTCGATGAGTTGAAAGCCAAGGCCGACACTAACTCTCCTCAAGCTTTGGTCCTCCTCGACCTGTCCGCTGCGTTTGACACGGTCGATCATACCATCCTTCTTGACCGTGTCAGCGCAGCGGGCATTCGGGGGCCCGCTCTCTCCTGTATTACGTCCTTTCTCACGGGACGCTCACAAGCTGTTCACCTCCCTGGTTTTTCTGCCCCCCCCCTTCCGGTGTCCTGTGGGTTTCCCCAAGGTTCCTCCCTTTCCCCTCTTCTTTTTAATCTTTATATTCGTCCCCTTATTGTCTCTCTTCTTGATCTGGGGGTCTCTGTGTACAACTACGCAGATGACCTCCAGCTCGTCTTCGATCTTTCCTCTTCTTCTCATTCTTTATCTTTTTTTCGCTCTACTCTGGTTTTCATTTCGGGGTGGATGGGCGCCAATCACCTCAAGCTCAATCCAGACAAGACTGAGCTTGTCTTGACCGGCGGCTCATCCAGCCCTTGGTCCTCTGCTTTCTGGCCCCCTATTTTTGGTCCCCCTCCTACCCCTGTCCCCTCTGTCAAAACGTTGGGCATTAAGGTCAGCCATGACCTGTCTATGCACGGCCAGGTCAGTTCTGTAGTGTCCTCTTGCTTTCTCTCCCTCCGTCTTATTCGAAAAATCTCCCGTTTCTTTTCCCTTGATTCTCTCAAAATTATTATTTCGGCCCTCATCACTTCCCGCCTTGATTATGGAAATAGCTTGTTCGTGGGTATCCCTGCCTACGAAACCCGTCGCCTTCAAGCAATACAAAATCAGGCTGCCCGACTTATTTTTCACTTTCCCAAAACTCACCATATCACTCCTGTCCTCAAATCCCTCCACTGGCTACCTGTTTTGCAGAGATCCCTGTTTAAACTAGGTTGCCTAGTCTTCCGGGCTGTTGATTGCTCTGCTCCGGCGTTCATCACCTCCCTGATCTCCTCCCACACCCCTGCCCGCACCCTCCGTTCATCTTCCTCTGCCCTCCTCACTGTTCCCCGCTTCAGTAAATCACGCACTGGTGGAACCAGATTCTCTGTCCTTGCCCCCCGCTTTTGGAATTCCCTCCCTCTCTCCATGCGTTCTATCCCCATTTTTTCACACTTCCGTAAAGCGCTCAAAACATTCTTGTTTGCCCAGGCCTACCCCGCTTAACTTCCTCGGCCCTGTTTGTTCTGTTCAGTAGAGCTCAGCGCCAGGAAGCCGTTTGGCCACCGTGCGCTCTATAAATACCTTATTCATTCATTCATTCATTCATTCATTCAAACAGCTAACCAATGGCAGGACTCAACCTAAAAAACTGTTTGAACTTGTTAAATTGCAATCTAACAGGAAACCCAACCTGCTTTCCAGGTCTAATCTGCAGCCTACCCGCTAAGAACTTGCCACCTTCTTCCTGGGAAAGATGACAAAATTAAAAGTGACTTAAAGACTGCATTGGATCTCCCCCCGACGCCTTCACATATCAGCCCCCACCCACCATTGTGGCCTGAGTGTCCTGCACCCCCCCCAAAAATATTGATGTGTGGAGTTCATTCAAATCCTTTGAAGGAATGACCATACTACAACTCCTGTCAACACTTAAACCTTTAAACCACTTCAGCGATCCGCTTCCTTCAAATCTCTTCTCTCTCTTCTCCCACTCTGGATCAAAATAGTAAATGAGTCATTAATTCATAGCAGTATACCAGACTGCCACAAGTCTAGACAGATAACCTCCATTCTTAAAAAACCCACAGCAGACCACACTGATCTAAATAACGTCTGCCCTGTCTCTAGCATCCCAACTCTTTCAAAGCTCCACCCTCAACTCAGCTGCAAGGCTTATTACTGGATTCAAATGTAATAACCACATCACACCTTATTTGAAATCACTAAACTAGCCCCCTTACGGGGAAAGAATTACATTTTCAATTGCCTGCATGACACACAAAGCCACACACCCCAACACCTGATGTATATTGCAAACACATGTTGTCTTTACTGTTGAAACTGCAGAAATTCAAGAAGAAAACGTACAATCGAGCCTTCTCCGGCATTGTCCCGAGAATCTGGAATTCGCTACCATCTGAAATCCGAATTAACTCTTCACATGCATCCTTAAAAAAATAAGAGAAAGAACACCTGATGTATATTGCAAA
Source organism: Lissotriton vulgaris (assembly GCF_964263255.1). Taxonomy (NCBI): domain Eukaryota; kingdom Metazoa; phylum Chordata; class Amphibia; order Caudata; family Salamandridae; genus Lissotriton; species Lissotriton vulgaris. The sequence continues at coordinate 89,244,923 of NC_141685.1, read as the reverse complement.
CACATGTTGTCTTTACTGTTGAAACTGCAGAAATTCAAGAAGAAAACGTACAATCGAGCCTTCTCTGGCATTGTCCCGAGAATCTGGAATTCGCTACCATCTGAAATCCGAATTAACTCTTCACATGCATCCTTAAAAAAATAAGAGAAAGTTCTACTGATGAACAAATTCTTGCTTTAAGTCCCTTGATACTGTTGTTGCGATGGTTATTATTGTTTATTATTGCCTGTCTTACCTGTGTCTCTGCGGGCGGCTCCTCCATTGGAGGGAGAGTGGGTCACCACACTTAAATGCCTCCAGAAAAGCCCCAGAGACGAAAAATACCATGATAATGAAGATAATTAATTACCGTTAAATTTTTCGTTCCCCCGGACTGACTCAGAAAGGGGTGGGGCTTGGTGAGTGGCAGCAGTGGGGGATTTCCTGTGCACTAGTTTATAGTGCGCACGTCCCTTTGGCCGGCCGTCTTCCGATGGGCAGCCTGAAATGAGCACTATAAACCTCTCAACTCAGACTTCTTAGACAGATGGATTGAGAGCCTGCACATACCTTTACTGTCCTCAGGAGCGCCGAGAGGCGCTGCTCCCTTCAATCCTGGAGCTTCTCTCATGCTGAAAGCAGTGCCTGGATTGGTTAGCTGGGGCCCTGGATGTGACATTGGAAAAGAAGAGGACAGGTGTGAGGAGGACCTGCCAGCGCAAGCAGTTGTTTTTTTCAAAAATGTATTTAATGTATTAATGTTTTCTATATATTTTATGGCCCACCCATTTGCCCACCCCTCCAATCGGAGAAACCTGCCAGCAACCACCGGTTTCTCACGCCCTAATCGTTTATGTTTTGCTATTTTGGACTAATAGGAGTTCTCCCTGCTTGGATATTGCTACTTCCTGTATTGTTCCTGTGATTGCTACCATTGGTTATGATTGTCGGACTTGCCTCTTTCTCGCACCCTGATCATTTGTAAAGCACTCCGATACTCTCTCAAGTCATGTTCGCCTACGTAAATCTTTCAATAAATAAATGACTCGCACATTATGCTGTAGTGCAGCAGTTATTGATTTTATTTACTTTGTGGTTTTACTTTTCTCAAATTATTTTTAGCTTTTTTAGTTTGCTAGTATTATCAACCAGAGTGGGAGATCACTGGCTGGACTAGGAGGCTGAGCTAAGCTGGTCTGTTGTTGACTTGTCCCACTTCTAACTTTAACCCTTTCGACGCTGATGACGGAACGGTTCCGTCATCAGCGTTGATTGGGCTGTGCTGATGATGGAACCGTTCCGTCATCAGTACAGCCCTGGGGGGCATCGATCGTGGTGCTTGTTGTCGGGGTGGCAGCGGAAGACTTTCCGCTGCCACCCCCTGGCCCCCCCACGCTTCCTAGTGACGTCAGCGTGCACAGCGCACGCCGACGTCATCAGGAGGCGCTGGACGCGCCGGAATCCATTTCATTCCAGCGCGTCCAGGAGAAAGGTGCGTGTTTGCTGCTCCGGTGGGGCGGGACGCCGTTTTTCGGTGCCTTGAGGCATCGGGGGGAGGAAACTGTGTTTCCTGTCCCCTGATGTCCCAATGCTGGGCATTCCTGGTGCACGATCGCGCACAGCGTCACGATCGTGCACCAGGAATGCCCCACTAGACACCAGGGATGTTTGTTTGGGCATTTAGATTGTGCAGGAAGTGGCCCCTTGGGCAAGGGTCGCTTCCTTTGTTGGGCCACATATTTTTTCAGACTTTTCTGCCCCCCCCCTGGGGAAGATCGGCCGTTTTTTCGGCCGATCTGCACCCGGGGGGGGGGGGGGGGCAGAAAAGCACACTAGACACCAGGGATTGTCACAGAATTGCAAAGGAAGCCATTAATTATTTTTAGACTTTTCAGATCAGCCATTTTTTGGGCCGGATCTGGACCCAGGGGGGGCACAAAAGCCCACTAGACACCAGGGATTTAATTATATTTATAAAGGAAGCGACCCCTTGGGCAAGGGTTGCTTCCTTAGGGGCACAAATTATTTTTCAGACTTTTCTGCCCCCCCCCCCCCCCCGGGGCAGATCAGCCGTTTTTTTGGCCGAACTGCACCCGGGGGGGAGGGAGGGGGAGGGGCAGAAAAGCCCTCTAGACACCAGGGATTTGATTAAAATAATAAAGGAAGCGACCCCTTGGGGAAGGGTCGCTTCCTAGTGGCCCATAGTTTTTTTTTCGACTTGTCTGCTCCCCCTGGGGGCAGATCAGCCGTTTTTTGGCCGCATGTGGACCCAGGGGGGGGGCAGAAAAGCCCACTAGGCACCAGGGATTTTATTGTATTTATAAAGGAAGAGAGCCCTTGGGCAAGGGTCGCTTCCAGGGGGCATTATAAATATTGTAGACTCTTCTGCCCCCCTGGGGGCAGATCGGCTGTTTTTTTTTTTACCGTTTCTGGACCCAGAGGGAGATAGAAAATCCCACTAGACTCCAGGTTTTTTTTTTATAGGGAGCGACCCCTTGCCAATGGTTGCTTCCTTGGGCCCATTTGTTTTCAAAAGTATGTTCTGCCGTTTCTTTATTTGGCCTCTCTGTGCCCTCCGTAGGGTTGCTTCTAGGGGGCCCACGTTTATAATGATTTATATTCTGGCCCCCCTTGGGGACAGACACCCCATTTGTGACATACCCTGTGACATAGCCTGTTGTAATGTGTGTTGTTTTTCTTTCTTCTAATGTGTATTGTTTTTTTTTCTCTTTAGATTGTTGCAGTGTGCGGTTCCGTTACTGGTGGTTCTGTTGTTCTGCTGTTTCTGTAGTTGCTTGTGTTTGGTAAGAGACCTCTTTTTTGTTCAATTGTAATGTAATTGTTTATTTTGCAAAGTGTGTAGTAATTCGAGTAGGTTTGGTTTCTGTTTTTAGTGATTGTAAAACATGTTTTGCATTTGTTTTTGATGTGTCCTTCTGTAGATGTAAGTTATTTTTTTCTTCTTTCTAGTGGGATATCGTTGCCTATTTGCTGTGTCTTTGCAGAGTAGGTGCTGGTGAGTGTTGCTGTATTGTGTAAGTGAATTGTATAGGTATTTAGTTTATAGATCTTTGTGATAAAGGCTTACATTAGTTTACCTACTTTGCACAGTGTTGGTTGTTGAGTTGTTTGTGCAGTGTCCTTTCTTAGTGAGGATAATGGCTAGCCGCCGGCTTACCGCTCAGCAAGTTGTTGGAATGCTTTTTGATTCTTCCTCTGACCATGGTGCTGAGTCTGACTCTGATTCTGAGGTAGAGGTGGGAGGTGAAGATTCTGGTAGTGAGTTTTCTCTCAACATGTCATCGTCTGATGATGAAGATACTCTGAGTGCTGATGAAGCTACTTTTGGTGTGGATGAAGTGCCTGTGGTTGCGGAGGAAATTGCTGTGCCGATAGTCCGGCAAGAGGCATCTGGGGAGCAGCCTGTGGCTGGAAGACTTCCTGTTGGTACAGTGAGGCAAGAGGCAGCTAGGCGGCAGAGGGGAGTTGCTAGTCTTCCAGATGAAACTTCTGACCTCTGGATTGCCCCAGGCATGGTGCAGCCGGTATTGCCTGAATTTACTGGTGTTCCAGGGTGTATGGTGAACACTGAAAACGTTTTGCCAATTGATTTTTTCAAGTTGTTTATGGATGATGTGTTTTTGGTGGAGATTGTAGAGCAGACTAATTTGTATGCAGAACAGTTTTTGAGGGACAACAGTGCCAGCCTTAAGCCCCACGCTACAGCTAGCCGGTGGTCTCCCACAAATTTGGAGGACATGAAAAAGTTTTTGGGTTTAACTTTTTTGATGGGCTTGCTTAGGAAACCATCAATTGCTTTATATTGGTCTACGAGTCCCTTGATGGCAACAGCTATATTTCCGGCAGTCATGAGTCGTGATAGATATTTGCTTCTGCTTCGGATGATGCATTTTGTTGACAATGGTTTAGCTTTGCCATGAGATCACCCTGATTGTGACCGTCTTTTCAAGATTCGGCCTGTCATTGATCAATTTGTTGATCGGTTTCCTCAGAACTTTGCTCCTGGGAAACAAATTGCAGTGGATGAGTCTTTGGTGTTGTTCAAGGGCCGCTTGGTTTTTAGGCAATACATTCCTAGTAAGAGGGCACGCTATGGAATTAAGCTGTATATGCTGTGTGACAGTCGGACTGGATATGTCTTTAATTTCAGGGTGTACACCGGTAAGGAATCCAGTATTAACCCCCAGGCTTGTCCGTCCACTTTTGGAGTGACTGAGAAAATTGTGTGGGAACTTGGTAGAGGATTATTTAACAAAGGCCATCATTTATATGTTGATAACTTTTACACTGGTGTGAGGTTGTTCAGGGAATTGGCCAAAGTGGACACTGTTGCTTGTGGCACAATCCGCTCTAATCGTAAAGGTTTCCCAAAAGACCTTGTTTGTCAAAAGCTTGCCTGGATTCAGTGCAGTGCATTGCGTTGCGAGGAGCTTCTAGCTGTGAAGTTTGTAGACAGGAGAGATGTGTACATGTTGACTTCCATACATGATGAAAGCACTGAAGCGGTGCAAGTTTGGGGTGAGGTGGCAGAAGTGCGCAAACCTGTGTGCATTTTAGACTATAATAGGCACATGGGTGGTGTTGACAGAGTAGATCAGAGGTTGGAACCGTATACTGCTCTTCGTAAGTCTTACATTTGGTACAAGAAGTTGGCTATCCATCTTTTCCACTTGGCAATGCTTAATGCTTTTACTGTATTCAAGCAGTCTTGTCCTCAGTCAAAGTTGACTTTTGTAAAGTTTCAGGAGTCTGTAATAGGCAGCCTTGTTTTAGTGGATCAGGCAAGTGTTCCTAGAGTTGGAGTGGTGGAGGAATTTTGCCAGATTGAAAGATCGCCACTTTCCTGATGTAATTCCTCCTACAACCTCAAAAGACTTTCCCAGTCGGAGATGTAGAGTCTGTTGGTGAAGAGGTGATCCGAAGGAGGTTCGTATGTACTGCCCCGACTGTCCTTCAAACCCTGCATGGTGTGTACCTGCTTGTTTTAGAAGTTACCACACGCAAAATAATTTTTGGGAGTATCCATGAGTGGTAAAGTGAACTGGCTGGTCTGTGTTCTTCAAAACGTATTGTTCAGTTTCTAAGTTGGCATTTGTGTAGTATATTTAGATTTAGTTGTTGTGTTAGTAGATTTGAATCAATTTGTTTTTGTTTTTTATTTGTATTGAAAAAAAAACTAAAGTATGATGTTGGTTTGCGTGTAGTGTTCATTGTCTAACGGTGTGCATGGTTTGGCACTTGGCTGGCGTGTCTGTGGACTGGTGCTTGGCTGGCGGTGTCTGTGGACTGGTGCTTGCCTGGCGGAGTGCGTGGTCTTGCGCTTGCCTGGTGTTGTGTTTGGATTGCTTCTTGGATGGTGGTGTGCCTGGACTGGTGCTTGGCTGGCGGTGCCTGAGGACTGATGCTTTTCTGGCGGTGTGTGTGTGGACTGGTGCGTGGCTGGCGGTGTGCGTGGTCTGGTCATTGGTTGGCGGTGTGCGTCGTCTTGCGCTTGCCTGGTGGTGTGTTGGGATTGGTGCTTGGCTGGTGGTGTGCCTGGGCTGGAGCTTGGCTGGCATTGTGTGTGAAGTTGCGCTTGCTTGGTGGTGTGTGCGGACTGGTGTTTGGCTGGTGGTGCGCGTGGTCTTCTGTTTGGTTGGCGGTGTGCGTGGTCTTGTGCTTGCCTGGTGGTGTGTTTGGATTGGTGCTTGGCTGGTGGTGTGCATGGACTGGTGCTTGGCTGGCGGTGTGTGGGAAGTCCTGCTCCCAGTAGAAGCGGTCGCTCCACACGCTGCTCCCTGCCTCACCTGGTATCGTAGCGATCTCGCCTTATTTCATTTTAATTCGTAGCAATAGATTGCCCCGCCTGCCTATTATTAATTAATAAATTGCTGAGGTATATTTGATCGTAGCGCTTGATTGCCAAGGTGCGCTTGTACAACTTTTTAACTTGTGCTGCTGTGCTACCTGCAGATTTATTTTGCCTGATTGTGCCGGCGCCACTGCCATTTGCATCGCGCTATTGCCGATCGTGCCCCAGTCCGGTTTCGTTATTGGCTCGCTGCCATTTTGTTGTTTGTGCCTCCCTGCCCTGATCTCCACCCCGCTCCCGCCTCCCAGCTGACCCTCCCTCGCCCCTCCCCTTTCACTATCCACATATGACAGATGCTTTTGCGCGCAGCGTTCACGCGCAGCGGACGCGCCCTATGCACGCCGAAGGTGCGCCAAAGGTAAGCCCGTCTACGCCCGTCCGCGCCTGGACCGCGCCCAGCGCCAGACCCCCTGGTCCTCGCAAAACCCACTCCACCCGCATAAAGTATGACGCCACTACCCTCTTTGCCCTTAACCCCAGACGCACAACACAATGCTGCGAAGCTGCCCCAGGACACACCCATGGACCATTCGCCTGCCACTCCTGCAAGTTCACCTGCATCAGGAACCACACCAAATCCACTTCCTCCAGACACAGCTCCGACTAACCACCTAAAGTGCATCCTGCTGAACACCCGCTCGGTCCACAGACACGCCACTGAACTCTGGGACCTACTCGACACTACATCACCGGATGTCGCCTTACTTACAGAAACCTGGATGAACGCCTCATCAGCGCCCGACATCGCGATAGCCATCCCGGACGCTTACAAGATCATCCGAAAAGATCGCACCAACCAAACAGGAGGAGGCATCGCCATCGTCCATAAGAACACCATCCGAATCACGACCCGCTCCGACGATAACATCGCGACCGCCGAACACCTTCACTTCCAGATCCACACCGACCCCAGGACCACACTTAGAGGCACCCTCATCTACAGACCACCAGGAACCCGTAAACAATTCAAAGAAGACATCACTGACTTCATCAGCCCACATGCCCTCACATCCGAGAACTACATTCTACTGGGAGACCTCAACTTCCACCTGGAAAAGAAAAACGACAGGAACACCACCACCCTTCTGGCCAATCTGGCCAATCTCGGACTCAAACAACTTGTTGACACCCCCACCCACTTAGCCGGACACACGCTCGACCATATCTTCACCTCCAGCAAACACATCTCCTTCGATCACACCACAGCTCTCCATTGGACGGACCACAGCTGCGTTCACTTCAACTACAAAAAATCACGATCCACAACCCCCCACAGCCTATTCCCCGAAGAAACTGGAACAAAATCACCACCGACCAACTCTTCACAGCGCTTAACCAAAACCCTCCTGCCATACCATCGGACTCTAACTAAGCTGCCACCTAACTCACACAATGGATCACCCACAGCGCTGACGAATTAGCACCCTTGAAAAACCACCAGATCAAACAAGGTAGCAAAAAGGCCCCCTGGTTCAACGATGACCTTAAGAATTCCAAAAAGCTATGTCGCACCCTCGAGAAAACCTGGAGAAAATACCCAACCACTGACAACCTGACCACCTTCAAGGACGCCACCTGCAAACACCACCAATTGATCCGATCCACCAAGAAATCAGAATTCAGGGATCGACTCGACAACAACGTCCACAACAGCAAGGAACTATTCAACATCGTCAAAGAATTTACCAACCCCACCGCCGGCACCAACGACATCACTCCCTCCCAAGACCTATGCAACTCTTTATCCTCTTTCTTCCACAACAAAATCGCCGACATACATAACATCTTTGAAAACCAGTCCGAAGAACAGACCATTCCACCCACCTCCGAACCAAAACAGCACTCTCACAACCTTTGCGCCTGGAACCCAATCACTACTGAAGACAATATCCACCTGATGAACTCCATCCACTCAGGTTCACCAACCGACCCATGTCCCCACCACATCTTCAACAAAGCAGACTCCATCATCGTACCCCATCTCCGCGATGTCATCAACTGTTCCCTCAACTCCGCTACCTTCCCGGAAAGCTGGAAACATGCCGAACTCAGCGCCCTCCTGAAGAAACCTACAGCAGACCCCTCTGAACTCAAGAACTACAGCCCCATCTCACTCCTCCCATTCCCCGCCAAAGTCATTGAAAAAGCCATCAATAGTCAACTCGCCGCCTTCCTTGTATCCAACAACTCCCTCGACCCCTCACAGTCCGGCTTCCGAGCCAAACACAGCACCGAAACCGCCCTCATCGCTGCTACAGACGACATCCGAACGCTACTGGACAACGGAGAAACAGTTGCCCTCATCCTACTTGACCTCTCCGCCGCCTTCGACACAGTCTGCCATAGCACTCTCATACAACAACGTCGGAATACAAGGAAAAGCTTTGGACTGGATCATCTCGTTCCTCGCGGGAAGAACCCAGAGAGTCCGCCTCCCCCCATTCAAATCAGAGGCCACCGAAGTCATCTGCGGCGTACCACAAGGATCATCACTCAGTCCCACCCTCTTCAACGTTTACATGAGTCCCCTCACATCCATCGCGCGACAACACAACCTCAACATCATCTCCTACGCAGCCGACACCCAGCTGATCCTCTCCCTCACCAAAGACCCAAACACCGCCAAAACCAATCTACACGAAGAAATGAAAGAAGTAGCCGAATGGATGAAGAAAAGACGTTTAAAACTAAACTTGGACAAAACGGAAGTCCTCATCTTAGGATCATCTCCCTCTGCCTGGGATGACTCATGGTGGCCACCGGCTCTGGGTACAGCTCCCATACCTACAGATCACGCACGTAACCTGGGCTTCATCCTAGACTTCTCCCTCTCGATGACCAGACAAGTCAACGCCGTCTCATCTTCATGCTTCAACATCCTTCGCATGCTCAAAAAAAAATTACGTTGGATCCCCACCGAAACAAGAAAGACAGTCACCCACGCACTGGTCACTAGCCGACTGGATTATGGAAATACCCTTTACGCCGGAACGAAAGTCAAACTACAGAAAAAACTCCAACGCATCCAAAACGCATCAGCCAGACTCATACTGGACATCCCCTGTCAAGCTCACATTTCTGGTCACCTGAAAGACCTCCACTGGCTCCCCGTCAACAAGAGAATAACGTTCCGTCTCCTCACCCACGCACACAATGCCCTCTACGACCTAGGACCCGAATGTCTCAACACACGACTGTCCTTCTACACACCCACCCGCCAACTACGATCATCCAATCAAGCCCTCGCTGCAATTCCGCGCATCCACAGATCCACCATGGGAGGAAGATCCTTCTCCTACTTAGCGGCCAATACCTGGAATTCTCTCCCCACTCATCTCCGCCTTACACAGAACCACCTCTCCTTCAGAAAACAGCTAAAAACCTGGCTTTTCGATAAGTAATACACCCACCCTCCCTCAAGCGCCTTGAGACCCTCTGGGTGAGTAGTGCGCTATACAAATTCCTGAACTTGAACTTGAATTTAATGCTGATTACTACACACAGTGCTAGTTGAGCGCCACTCCATGTAATCCATGAGTTTGTGTAGTTGCTGTGTGAGGAATGTGGGCGTATGAAAGTGATGGGCCCTTGATTGGCGGTGTCTGCTGGTGGAAGGAATATGCTACTTACCAGTATGCATCTGTTCTTGGCATGTAGGGCCGCTAACATTTATATCTTGTGCATAGATCGCCGCCTAGTGTTGGGTCCGGATGATTGCACCTTGTTGTCCTAGAAGAGTCTTTTGAGTATCACGAGATAGGTGGCTCCTCCTCTGGACTACAGTGCGCATGGGCATCCTCTCTATCCTCAGATTGTTTTTCGCCATTGTGGCAGGGATGTAGTTTTAAATATCATAATTGATGACCATGCTTGCATATAATTCTGACTGCTACAGCTGCGACAGGCACCGGGGAGGATGGGAGGGCGATATGAATGTTAGCGGCCCTACATGCCAAGAACAGATGCATACTGGTAAGTAGCATATTCCGTTCGAGGCATGTGGGCCGTTAAATTCATATCTTGTGCATAGAATGAATAGCAGTTTCTCCCCTAGCATTGGTTGCCCGAGCCAGCTGCAGCAGCCTGAAAAGGGACTTCAGAACAGCCTGTCCTACAGCAGCTTGCTGCTTGGAATGCACATCTACACAGTAGTGTTTCGTAAATGTATGTATGTTATTTCATGTGGCTGCTCTGCATATGTCCTCTAATGGAATGTTCCCCAGGAAAGCCATGGATGCCCCTAGCTTGCGTGTTGAATGCGCTCTCGGGGGGACTGTCAGTGTGCGTTTAGCTTTCTGATAACAAATCTGAATACACTTCACAATCCATCTGGCTATTCCTGCCTTGGAAATTGGTTTGCCTTTGTGCTGTGGTGAGAAAGCTACAAAGAGTTGTTTAGTCTCCCTAAAATCCTTTGTCCTGTCTATGTAATACAGGAGAGCTCTTTTCACGTCTAGCATGTGCAGTGATCTTTCTGCAACTGAGTCTGGATTAGGGAAGAAAACCGGTAGCTCTATGGTCTGATTGATATGGAACTGAGAGACTACCTTGGGCATGAATTTAGGGTTGGTGCGTAGAACTACCCTATTCGCATGAACTTGAATAAAAGGTTCCTGAACGATTAGGGCTTGCAGCTCGCTAACCCGTCTTACTGACGTAATCGCTATTAAGAAAGCCACTTTCCACGTTAAGAACTGAATCTCACAAGAGCGGAGGGGCTCGAAAGGAGGTCCCATTAGTCTGGTCAGAACTAAGTTAAGGTTCCAGACTGGAGAAGGTGGTCTTCTGGGAGGAATGACTCTTTTGAGTCCTTTCATGAAAGCCTTTATGGCAGGAACTCTGAACAGTGACAGGTGTTGTCTGTTCTGCAAGTAAGCCGCTATTGCCACCAAATGTATACGGATGGAGCTGTACGCCAGATTGCATCTGTACAAGTGTAACTGGTAACAAATGATGTTCTGCGTGAATGCATCCAGCGGGTTAATGTCATGGTTGGAACAATAAATGACAAAACGTTTCCATTTGGCGGCATAGCATGCTCGAGTCGTAGGCCTCCTCGCCTCCTTAATGATGTCCATACAATCAGGGGGCAGATTCAGATACCCAAATTCTATGACTTCAGGAGCCATATTGCAAGGTTTAACTGTTGCGGATCTGGGTGCTGAACCTCGCCTTTGGTTCTGGGTGAGAAGACTGGGTGTAAGACGCAGTCTTTGATGAGGCACCACGGAAAGTTCTAGGAACGTGGTGTACCATGCTTGCCTCACCCACGTTGGAGCAACCAGGATGAGGGTTATCGAGTGTTGTCTCAGTTTCTGCGCCACCAGAGGTATGAGAGGGGCTGGCGGAAAAGCGTACGCAAATCTGCCTGACCAGTTCATCCATATCGCATTGCCCTGAGACCGTGGGTGTGGGAACCTGGCGGCGAAGCTTGGGCATTTTGCGTTCTCGTTTGTGGCGAACAGGTCTATCTCTGGTTGCCCCCACTGCTGGAAGAACGGCTGCAGTACCGAGGGATGAATCTCCCACTCGTGCACCTGATGGCTGTGCCTGCTGAGCAGATCCGTCATCTGGTTGTCCTGTCCCGGGAGGTTCTCCGCCATGAGGAAAATGTTCCTCTGAATGGCCCACTTCCACATGCTCTGAGCCAGGAGAGACAACTGTGGAGAGTGAGTGCCTCCCTGCTTCTGAATGTAATACATTGCCGTCATGTTGTCCGTCCGGATCAACACGACCTTGTTGCACAGATGCATCTTGAAAGCCTTCATCACCATGAAGATCGCCATCAGTTCCAACAGGTTGATATGCATCTTCTTCTGTTGGTCCGACCATAGTCCCTGCACTGTGTGATGAAGGAGATGCGCCCCCCCATCCCAGGAGGGATGCGTCCGTCGTGAGCACTATTTGTGGTACAGGCTCCTGGAATTGTCGTCCCTTGCAAAGGTTGTGTGGGTTCCACCAATGCAGAGAGTTGTATGCACGACCGGTCACCAACACTAGGTCTTTCGAATGTCCTTGAGCCTGGTTCCACTGCCATGCTAGACACTCTTGGAGCGGACGCATGTGCAGTCTCGCGTGCGGGACTATGAATATGCAGGAGGCCATCATGCCTATCAACTGCAAAAACACTCGCGCTTGAAGTGTGTGCTGAGGTCTGAATCTGCGAATCAGCATTTGCATGCTGTTGACCCGCACCTGAGTTGGCTGGGCTGACGCTGTCAGTGTCCAGTGTCGCTCCCAAGTACTGTTGCACTTGAGCGGGCTGCAGATGCGACTTGGGATAGTTTAGAGAAAATCCCAAGCTGTGCAGAAGATGAATTGTACGTGACACGTGGTCGACACACTGTTCGGGCGACTTTGCTTGAACAAGCCAGCAGTCCAGATAGGGATAAACATGATTATGTTGTCTCCGAAGGTGTGCCGCCACCGTCGCCAAGCACTTGGTGAACACCCGGGGAGCAGTGGTCACTCCGAAAGGCAGTACTTTGAACTGGTAGTGTTTGTTCTGTGTAGTGAACCTGAGGTATTTCCTGTGTGCCTGATGTATAGGTATATGGAAATATGCATCCTTCAGATCCAAGGTGGCCAGAAAATCCCCTTGACTGAGCAGGGGCAGAACCTGCTGCAGAGTCAGCATATGAAAATGCTCTGAGAGGATGTACAGGTTCAGGGGTCTCAGGTCTAAAATGGGTCTGAGAGTCCTGTACTTCTTCGGGACTAAGAAATAGAGAGAGTACACCCCTGTTCCGTGCTCCTCTAAAGGCACCAGCTCTATGGCCCCCTTTTGCACCTCCTGCTGTAATAAGAGTATGTGCTCTGCGGACATAGGATGGTGTCTTGGTGGTATGTCGGGTGGAGTGGATGTCAGTTCTAAACAATACCCGAACTGGATAAGTTTTCTCACCCACCTGTCTGTGGTAATGCCTTCCCAGACTGGCAGGAACTGTTGAAGTTGCCCCCCGACCGGTGTTATGTGGTCCGGGGGCAGTGACAAGACGTCACTGTTTTTTATTTGCTGAGGACCTGGCGTTATTGTTACCGCGTCCTCTGCCCTTGGTGCTGTTACCACGGTATCCACCCCTGTTTTTCTTATTGAAGGTGTTCTGTGTAGCGCCTTTATTGAACTGTGTCTGCTGAGACGTTTGCCCCCTCGAGGTTCCTCTGTTATTTGAGCGACGAAAGGAACCACCCCTGAACTGCTGAGACTGTAAAGCTCCCATAGACTTAGCCGTCTCATTATCTTTCTTTATTTTTTCAAGGATGGTATCAACGTCAGGCCCAAATAGGGAATCTGGGTTTATGGGGTGATTCAGTAGACTTGTTTGTATTTCTGGCTTAAAACCTGAAATCTTCAACCATGCCTGTCTCCTCAACATTACGCTAGTGTTGATAGCCCTGGCTGCAGTGTCTGCTGCATCTAGCGCACACTTGATGGACGCATTTGAAATCAGTTTCCCTTCCTGAATCAACATGTCCGCCCCATCCTTATACTCGTCAGGCAAGTGTTGTAATAGTTGCTCTAGAGTGTCATAGTGTGCCCTGTCATATCTGGCCAGTAGGGCCTGTGTATTAGCTATCCTCCAAATGGTAGCCGCCTGCGCAGCAACCCTCTTCCCAGAAGCCTTTAGCACTTTAGACTCTTTGTCGGGGGGAGGAGCATCACCACTCGTGTGCGAGTTCGCCCTCTTCCGGGCATTGGACACCACCAGCGAGTCCAACGGCAGTTGACCCATTATGTACGTAGGGTCCACAGGGGCAGGCCTATATTTCCTCTCAATACGGGGGTTCACCACCCTTGCTCTGGTTGTGTCCTTGAAAATGTCAGTGGCATGCTTGAGGACACCCTTGAGCATCGGTAGTGTCTTCACTGATCTTTCCGATGTAGCGAAAGTGTCAAACAAGAAGTCCTCTTCAATCGGGTCTGCATGCATGACCACATTGTGATTCAACGCCGCCCTTTCAATAAGGGCGTTGAAGGCCGCAGTATCCTCCGTGGGTACTGTCTTCACTTGGAACTGCTGTGTGTCCGACGTGCCTTGGTCGTCGCCCACATCTTGAGGTGCATCAGGGTAATTAAATTGTTCATCATTTTGTCCATCACCCCCACCATCGTTTGTGCGTGCGGGGGAATGCGTAAAGGCCAGCTCGTAAGGCCTTACAGGCTCGAAAAGTACTGGCGAGGCAGCAGAGTCTCGTTTCTTTTTGAGCGGAATTCGATATGATTCCATCCCCTTTTCCGGTAAGATCTTCCGTTTCAAGAGGGTGAGTCTTCTGGTTGCAGAGTCAATGTACAAACCCTTCAACCCCTCGGAGGGGGGTTGGGTAAGACTAGCGCTTTCAGGAGTGGAGTACCGTTCCTTAAAGCTGGACATCGTTTTCGCAGGATCGGACCCTGCGCTGGCTTAGACATCTTGGGTCTTGCGGTCGGAGGCAACCCAAATACTATCGGTGGGTGCCCTGATGTCTGTTTGACCTTCTTTGCGGCCGTCTCCAACTTCGATCTAGTTGGGGCGCCTTGTGTCCCAAAATGGCGGTGGCTTGATGCGTCACGTTCCAACGCGACCATTTTCTCCTTCTCGTCGAGAGGCTTCACCAGCATATCCCTGTATGCCTCCGGACTGAGGGGCTGCTGCGACTCAAGTCCGTCTTCAGTGTTCACGCCCCTCAGGGCTGCCTTAGATGACGGCGATCCGTCTCTTTCGGCTTTCAACACCCTCTTCGGCATGCCGATCTTTGGGTTGGCACCCTTATGTGACCTCGAAAGGTCAATGACACTCTGAGCCTTAGTACAATCCGGAGGATCGAGGCTTTGAGAAACGAATCCTGGGGTAACCAGTTTCAGTTTCGATTTGTCCTTAGTCAGTTTCAGTTTCGTTTTCGAAGGCGCAACCACCGATGGCTCTGATATATTCTTAGCCGGGCAATATAGCGGGGCTGTAGAATGAGTAGAAAGATCTTGGCTAAGGCCTTGCGGCGATGCTTCAACCTGAGCCTTTGACCAGACAGTGTCACCTTCGACCCCCGACATGTCAGTAGGTTCTTGTTCATCACTCGAGTCGCCCTCCGCGACTCCGATATCCATAACGACGTCTCTTACCTCGACGTCTTCATTGTCTTCTAAATTTTTTACCTCTCCGTAGTAAGAGTCTTGATAGGAGGCCGGATCGGAGAGTTGTTCCGGTTCCTCCTCTTGGACGCCCTCGTCGTCCCAAGCCTCGAAGATATTCTCTGCTTCTGGCGCCTCTCGCGCCGGTGGTCTCGCCTCACGTCGAAGAGCGAGCACCCCTTCCGACCTGAATTTCGCACAGGCCCGGCAACTCTCCTCGTCGTATTCTGGAGATAGACAATCGCTGCACACCGGGTGCACGTCTGATGAAGGGTACTTCGAGTCACAAAGTGGACAACGTTTGAACGGGGTCCCAGTTTCCATCGCCGATGTCAGAACTTCGGTCGGGCCTAAAAAGTTAATCAAAAGCACACGTGCTTAGGTATCCGGGATCCGGACAATATAACTCAGCACCGAACGAAGAACAATACCGACGCTTCAAAGGCCTTTAGGCCTGTAGAAACTAAAGTTTTTCCTTAGGTTCCGAACACGAGTCACGGAACACATCCGAACCCAATGGCGGAAAAAAACAATCTGAGGATGGAGAGGATGCCCATGCGCACTGTAGTCCAGGGGAGGAGCCACCTATCTCGTGATACTCAAAAGACTCTTCCAGGACAACAAGGTGCAATCATCCGGACCCAACACTAGGCGGCGATCTATGCACAAGATATGAATTTAGCGGCCCACATGCCTCGAACTGCATGTTACTGGGATAAATCTACCACAAAACAATTACATGAGATTTTTCTGCCACCCCAGTATTGTGCAACTTCTAACAAGGGACTATGAGAGGTCTTGGACCGGTCCTGTGACCTGGAGGGTCACACCAATTCTATTCTATTCTATTATTCTATTAAAATTATTTATAACGCGCACTATCACCATCGGTTTCTTGGCGCTCGTTGACATATAGCGTTGATCCAGGGTGGGGGATTAATCATAAGCAGCTTGAAAGAGCAGGGTTTTTAAAAGTGTACGGAAACAGTTGTACTTTGGGCAGAGACGGAGAGAGGAAGGTAGGGAGTTCCAGGTGGAGGGAGTCACCAAGTGTGCCCTTATTTAAGGCAGAGGACTGTCATGGGTTTAACAGCTAGAGCGGTGGTGGCAATGCACCCTGTTGTAAGGATCAATAGCCTGATGAGATCTTTGCATCATGGTCAGTGTAGTGGCTTCCTACTGACACACCCATGTAATGCTCCATTTCTATGCCTGGGTGTTAAGGGCGTTGGTGCGCGTAGAATAAATGCAATGTGAGAGTGCGACAGAGTAAACAGCATCTCCTGCCTGCCAGTTGTGTATACAAGTGGGACCATCTGTCCCTCTTTTATACCCGAGTTCAAAGTCCTCTGTTACCAAGGAATTAAGTGCTCTACAAAGTACTCAGGTGCCTGCTGTGACACCAGAGATGGTGTCAGCCTATCTAAGTTGAGGGGACATCACCTGCAGGCTGCATTACTTAATGGAGAAGCTGTGTACCTGTCCTGAAGAGCCTAGAAGTCTGCCTAGAAGACTGCCTGTCTGGTAAGAAAGGGAAGGGAGGACAAGGCTGTCCTGGAAAGAAGCAAGGTCCGACACATCCTCATTATCTGTAGGGCGGGCCGGAAAGCCATCAAGCAGGACCAGCTAGTCTGAGGGACTTCCCCCCCCCGCCCCGCCAAGACTCTCCCAACAGCTCAAGGCAAAAAATAAAACTCTACAACAAAGTGATTGTTGAGGCCCAGTTGGAAGATTGTGTGCTGCCAACGGCGTGTTCAAGGTTCCATTTGCCAAATTCCTAACACAACAGGGTCTGAATCTACTGACTTCCTGTAGAGCCTGTGTTGGGCTTTTAGCTGCTGAATTTCTGACTACTCTGTGTCAGAGGCTCATGAGGGACTACAACTACTCAAGTGTCGACCACCCTGCCTAAGCTTACGCCTGTGGCCCAGCCGGCCACAATGTGGGCTCAATTGCTGATG
Organism: Lissotriton vulgaris; assembly: GCF_964263255.1. Taxonomy (NCBI): domain Eukaryota; kingdom Metazoa; phylum Chordata; class Amphibia; order Caudata; family Salamandridae; genus Lissotriton; species Lissotriton vulgaris. The sequence goes on along the minus strand of NC_141685.1, from coordinate 89,228,005 downwards.
GTCAGGCCTCCAGAGGGGCTGCACTTACAGACAGGCCAGGTGTGACTGCTACCTTGGGACTGCTGATCTTCAGGCAACTGTAAAGAAAAGACAGAGTGGGTGCCCTATTGAATGCAGCCCTACATCCAGGACAAAAGCGCTTCACAACAAGCTGCCGGGAAACAGGAAAGAGACCCAGACAAGACTGACTCATCCTGTGAAAGGGTAAGACGCTTACGACAGAGCATATACGCATTGGGGTGACTGGAGTGGCAGAACTGCACCTATACTATATTCATGATACTCCTAAATGCCCCTAGAGGGGAAGAGGGGATCAGAACTGGACGCACCTGCCTGCAGCACATGGTAGTCTGGCATGCCTGCACCATCCTTTCACCCAGACTGTCCATAAAGTTGATTTTAGAGCTGCTACGCACATAGCAGGGGGAATCTCAGACCATTCGCTGGTGGAGGTGCAACTCAATGCTCCTGTTGTGGACTTCATCCTACCCCCAAGGGTTGATCCGTGATATTTAAAAGACAAGACGTACAAAGCTCATATGAGAGATAGAGCAGACTTCTATTTTAAGGAGAACGGGCGGCCTGTTGAATCAGCTTGCATGCTATAGGGTGAATTTAAGGCAGTGATTCGAGGCCAGATACAAGCCTTGATTGGGAGAATGTCGAAGGAACGTAAATTGAAGTGCGAGGCTCAGGACACGGAATGTGCTTTCCTGGAGGTTCGGTTTGCAAGTGGGGAATCAGTTTCTCTCCCATTACACCATCAACTGAAGCAGCACACATTAAGAGCACTAATGGAAAATAGCGTGCACTCATGCGCTGGCTACCCAGCATTGTCTCAATGATGTCGTTGATAAAGCCAATGAGTTGCTTACATGGTTAGAGAGACAAGACTAAGGACGGAACTGGATCCTTGAGGACACAGACAACAAGGGGACGGAAATACCGGGAGAGACTTCCTGAAAGACCTGACCCTGCCAATGCTAACGAATGAGGACCGAGATGCACTAGACCAAGACCTGACAGTACACTAAATAAATAAGACAACAGGAACCTTGCAAACAGGGCAAGCGACGGGGCCTGATGAGCGCCCGTTAGAATTATATAAAAGCATGATGGATAAAATCAGGGAGTACCTCCAGAGTAGGTTTCATACTGCCTGAAAATAAGGGTGTCTCCCGGAGGACCAAAGAACGTCTAAGGTGGCGGTCATCCCAAAAAGGACGAACCAGCAACTGAGTGTGGGTCTTATAGATCTATCTCCCCGCTTAATATTGAGACTAAGGTCCTTGCGAACACCCTGGCGATCTGCCTGCGGGCAGTAATTGCAACAGTGGTTCATCCTGATCAATCGGGGAACGCGCTTAAATCTCCGACACCTTAATGGAGTACCATATGCAATAGGGGATTCCTTTGCTGAACCAGTGGCGCTGCTGTTAAGCTCCTGTATGTGGCCCCTCTAGAGAGCATGCGCCGATGTTCATTGTCTCCTATGCTCTTTACACATGTTTGGGTTCACCAGGATATCTCATATGGGGTATTCCAGTTGATAAGAAGTGGGATGTGAGAATCTCCGTCTACTCAGACATTTTGTTATATGACACATAGCCAGCCTTCTCACGTGAACGAATCCTACACAGTTTTCAGATACTTGGAGATTATTCAGGATATAATATCAACTGGAAGAAGCCCTTAATATTCCTGATGGTTGCAGGGACCCTGCGGCTGCACTCTAGGTGAGCAGTTCGCGAGGCATTACATGGCTTTAAATATTTGGTTGTGTTCATTATAAGAGAGCACAGGCAGGAACATACTCCCGAAATTAGGGACTTTGATGGGATGCCCCACACTTGCGGACGCTCCCGCTCTCCTTACTGGGCTGGGTGGCCCTATTTAAAGTGATGACCCTCCAGGGCCTTCTGTACATTGTGCAAAAAATGTCCTTTAAGATCCCACCAGACTTTTTTTTTCAAAAGGTAGTCTGAGAACTTCGGCTCCTGTTGTGGGATGGCGGCACGTCACGCTGAGTAAGTTGCAGAGGGGAGTTGATTAAGGTGGACCGGCGGTCCGGAGCATTCACAAGTATTACTGGGTCACGCAGCTGGTGGCAGTCAACAACTGGGTTTTTGTGGACTGTGAGGATCCTGCTTACCGGGTAGATAGTTTGGCCATGGGCAAGAGAGGTTACCCCCACCCCGGTGCTGTATCGAAGAAAGTATAAGTGCACCATACCTACTCAGATCTAAACAGTGGTAAGAGTGTGGAGAGAGGCTACCAAGTGTTTAGGCTGAGAAGGTAAGCTGACTGAAATTACTCCACTGTATGATGGTGATCTCGTAAGTGCAGTGGGAGGATTGCAGGGCTTCACAAAATGGGGATTGATTAGCTTAGAACGGCCGGGCGATGTGTGGAGGGGACAGGCGCTTGTGTCCTTCACGATCCCTAACAAAAGTATAAATTAGGTGACTAAAACCAGTTCTGACATTTGCAGGTGGCCACGCTCTGCAAAGTCACAGCCGGGAAGGGGGGCAGTTGCCTGATGCATCCCCACTGGAGGACCAGCTGCTGACCAATCCCCTGACCGAAAAAGCAATCTCAACCATCTATAGGAAGTTGATCTAGAATTCTCTGGATGCCTTGGGGACGCGGAGAGCTGTGTGGGAGAGGGATCTAGGAAACCTTGGCGATGGCGATTGGGCTGAGGCCATTCAGGGTGTCAGGGAGTTGGCAATTAGAACTCATTTTTATCTAATTTAACTACAGATACTGATACTGCCAAATCAATGACCCTGTTTACATTAAAGGGCAGCTTGAACTCAGAGCTCAACAACAGACTCGATTGAATAAATGACCTGCACACTGCTTATCTTGCCAAGACACAGGTACTTTGTAAATCTCTTTTTATTGAACAAGTGCTCAATCGATGGTGTTGACACCGAAAATACGGTGCACATTAGTGAGAGTGATTAGTCTAAAAACACAAAGTCTGCATGTTGGACAGGCCCCAGGAAGGGCTCGCTCCCTCCCCGCATGACAGGGCCCGGACACCGGCTCTCCAGGTGCTACCCGAAGAACAACCCCGACGACCCACAGAAGCAACCCGCACCCCGTCCCCTACGGGACGCCTGCTCCCGGATATCTCTGTATCACTGGCCCGGGCCACCGTCAGCACCATTGCCCGGCCCAGCCGCCATCTTGGACACTGCACCACGAGGCCGCGTGGCCTCAGCTCAACCCCAACCCTGGGCCTGGCCAGGCCCCGACATCCCGGCACCACCATCCACCCAGGAGGTGAACGGACCACTTGGCAGGTCAATGGGAGAAAGGAGTGTCGATGGCTCTCCCCCGCCAGGTGCCGATCGCCCCCAGCCTCCCCGGGCGCTGGCTCCACCCCCCTGCTGGGTGTCTGGACTCCCTCATCCCGGACCTCCCGACCTCCAAGTGCGAGGGTCCGGACATCAAAGGGCGCCAGACCTATAACTGAGGCAGCTCCAGAGCAGGAAGGCAGTTGTATCCTGGAGTCGAGAGACACCTAGAAGAACTCATCCACGACGGACTGCTGGCGCTGCCGCAGCCCTGCCTTGTGAACCATCGTCCTGCCTGCTGGCGCTGCCGCGGCCTTCTACAACCTTCCTCCTCGTCGGGACCTGCTGGCGCTGCCGCGGCCCTTTGCAACCTACGTCGTCTTCGGGAGCTGCCGGCGCTGCCGCGGCCCTCTGCCACCTACGTCGCCTTTGGGACCTGCCGGCGCTGCCGCGGCCCTTCGCAACCTACACCATCATCGAGACCTGCTGGCGCTGCCGCGGCCCGACCTTCCAGAACTCCGAGCTCGAGGATTGTGAGCTATCCATCAGACCACCTCGATACCAGAAAGGTATCAAGACTGTCCCGCTACCCCCTTCCCCTGCCAGAGACTAGAAATGAGAGGACCCTCGTGTCCCGATCCTACTGTACCGTGATACTTTGCTTCAAGACTTGCATATAAAAAAAGCGTTAACCTTATCCTTGTGTGGTGTCCATCTGTGGGGGGGGAAGTTACTTGTCTGTACGATTGCTGGAGACGGCCCTCGCCGGAGGCCTCTCCCCTTGTCCTCGGCCGACCCTCCAGGTCCCGTCTAACATTGGTGGCCAGCGGCGCGATCCGAACCAACGCGTAATCCTACAGAGAGTAACTCACCCCACGACTAAACCACAATGACAACCAAAGAGAGCGGATCCACAGAGAAATTCCAGATGGAAAAACTAGAAGAGTACAGCCATCGAGAGTTAAAACAATTTTGTATAGAACTAGGCATTGCTACCACTGGTCTGAGCACGAAAGAGGACTTCAAACACGCCCTAGAATCTTGGGCAGAAACAAGTGCCGCCGGACCCCGGGACCAAAACGTCGAAGCACCAGAGACAAACACCACTCCGACCGGAGAAAGGAGAGCGGGTCTCTCCCGGGCAGAGATCCAAGAACGAGAAAAAAGCAGACTCCGCGAATTAGAGTTGGCACGGCTCAAGTTGGACGGAGAGCTGAAACTGGCGGAACAAAAGATAAACTTAGAACACTTACGGCTCCGAGAAGAGCGGGAAGAAAAGCAAAGACAGAGAGAACTCGAAGAGAAAAGACTGGCATACGAACACGAGCGCAAGCTAGCAGAGATAGAAATGCGGAAACAGAACAAAGAACTAGGGGTGCCCAAGCAACCGCACACCCCAGGCGCTACAGAACAAAAGGTCCACATCCCCAAAGATGTCGTCCGAGAATATTATCGGAACGACGACATACAACAGTGGTTCAAGGCCTATGAGATCCCCATGACCTCCCACCGGATCGATCGAAGTGACTGGGGAGCCGGTCTATGGGGGAGGTTCGTCAATGAAGGCCGCGATGCCCTGCTACAGCTCCCGGACCATCAGATGACGTCCTATGACCACATGAAGGCCGCCCTCCTCACTCGATATGGGCTCACGCCCGAGATGTACCGACAGAGGTTCCGCGACTGCACACGGATCCCGGGTACAACTTGGGTAGAGTATGTGAACTACTTCAGCCGAGCCTTCGAGGGATGGATCAAGGGTAGCCACGTAACCACCTACGAGCAGCTCTTCAACCTCATTGTGTGGGAGCACCTCTCCAACAATTGCTTCGTCGAGCTCAGGCAGCACCTCCTCGACAGTAAATTGACTGAACCTCGGCAGCTCGCCGCTGAGGCTGACCGATGGGAAAGCACCCGAGTGGCCCGGAGTGGGCCAAACGAGCAGAACAGAACCAACCAAGGTCACCATCGTCCCCGAGGAGGAGGAGGAGGCCAGGGCCGGGGCAGAGATGCCGTCCCGGCAGCTCCCGCCAACAACACCCCGCCCCCGGCCGGTCGGGGAAACCCCCCGATGCGCCCAGGGTTCCGAGCCAAAGTTACTTGCCACCGGTGCCAGCGAATCGGCCACTATGCCAGCGACCCGAACTGCCCAAAGAACCAGACTCCCGGGCCCCGTCAGGTAGCTGCCGCCGCCCTAGGAGAAGAGCAAATCTCCGAAGAGCATGAATAGTACGAGCAGGAGCAGCCCGAGTGGGAACCTGCCGCCATGGTCCTGGCTTGCCTAGGGGGAAGAGACATGATCCCGCGGGCTCCCCTACCCGCCAACACCAGAAATACAGCCAGTGGGTAAACATAAATGGGCGCAAGGCCGAAGCCCTGCGTGACACGGGGGCCAGTGTGACGGCCGTCCGCTGTCACCTGGTGACCCCACAACAAATCCTGCCAAACGTTCTTTGCCCCGTCCGATCGGCCGACAATTCTGAGAGCCTGTGTCGGATGGCCTGCGTCCCTTTCGAATGGGGAGGAGTGTTCGGCATGCTAAGAGTGACTGTCCGCGATGATGCCCCCGTGGACTGCCTCCTGGGAAACGATCTCGAGAGTTCCCCGTGGGCGGCCGTTGAAAGAAGAGAGCACCTGGGGATGTTGGGCCTCCCGGACTGGTAGTGCGTAACAACCCGGTCCATGGCCGCCCGCACCATCCCCAGACCCGAAGAACCCGAATGGCCAGCACCTCCTCCCCCGATCACTCCGGAGGAAGACACCGTCCATACCGACCCCCCAGAACAAACCCAAGAAGGGCCCGCTCAGCCCCAAGACCTTCCAGACCTAGCTCAGTGGTGTCAAGAGGGGGGACCCACCCAGGAACAATTCCGGCAGGAGCATAAGACCTGTCCCTCCCTCGAGGGACTCCGACAGCAAGCACTCGCCCAGAGCGCGGGAGACACCACAGGGGCCCACTGGATCTATTGGGACAATGACCTACTGTACAGCGAACAAAGAATCGCGGAGTTGGGGGCCAGTCGAGTGCTGGTGGTGCCCCTCCGCTTCAGAGACTTCCTTTTGAACTTGGCACATGATGTCCCCCTGGCTGGACACTTGGGGCAAGACAAAACATACAACCGCCTGGTAACCCACTTTTACTGGCCAAAAATGCGAAATGACGTCTCCAACCACTGCCGGACCTGCCCCACCTGCCAGGCCAGCGGGAAGAGCGGCCGAAAACTCAAGGCACCCCTGCAACCATTCCCAGTCGTTACCACCCCGTTCGAAAGGGTGGGAATAGACATTGTGGGGCTCCTGGACCCCCGAACAGCACAAGGGCATCGATTCATCCTGGTCCTGGTGGACCACGCCACCCGCTATCCCGAGGCCGTTCCCCTTCGAACTGTAACAGCACCAGTGGTAGGCCGAGCCTTAATGGGGATCTTCTCTCGAGTGGGCTTCCCCCGGGAGGTCGTCAGCGACAGGGGCACGAACTTTATTTCCAAATATATGAAATCCCTCTGGCAGCAGTGCGGAGTCACCTACCGATTCACAACCCCCTATCACCCGCAAGGAAACGGACTGGTCGAGCGGTTCAACCGCACTCTCAAGGGGATGATCATGGGGCTGGAAGAACCCCTACGCCGCCAGTGGGACGTGCTACTCCCGTGCCTCCTCTTCGCCTACCGAGAAGTCCCCCAGAAGTCCCTCGGCTTCAGCCCCTTCGAACTCCTGTACGGACACCCCGTTCGAGGGCCCCTCTGCCTAGTTAAAGAAGAATGGGAAATGGCCCCCCTGAAGACCCCTCCAGACGTCTACAAGTACCTCCTGACCCTCCGCAATCAGACCAGGCGATTCAGGGAGATCGCTAAAGCCAATCTTGAGGCCAGTCAGGAGGACATGAAGAAATGGTACGATCAACATGCCTCCTCCATCGAGTTCGAGCCTGGTCAGCAGGTATGGGTGATGTCCCCCATCGAACCTTGTGCCTTGCAGGACAAATGGACAGGACCCTTCAAGGTGGTCGAGCGCAAGGGCCCCGTCACCTATCTCATCGACATGGAATCCCCCCGGAACCCCCTCCGGGTCCTCCACGCCAACAGACTCAAACCACACTTCGTGCGCTCGGAGCTCAGCCTACTGATGGCTACAGACAGTGGGGCGGAAGAGGACTCCGAGCCCCTCCCTGACCAACTGAGGACCCGTGAAAAAGATGGTTCGATGGACGGGGTCCGACTCTCCGATGCCCTGACCCCGGAGCAGCGCCAAGACTGTCGGGCCCTCCTGCTGCAATTTGCAAACCTGTTCTCCCTCACCCCCGGGGTCACCCCCTGGTGCATTCACGACGTGGACACTGGGGACAGTCCCCCTATCCGACACCGGGCGTACCGAGTACCAGATCGGGTGCGCGCCTGCATCCAAGAAGAAATCTCCAAAATGCTCGCACTCGGAGTCATCGAGCCCTCAGACAGCCCCTGGGCCAGTCCAGTCGTACTGGTCCCCAAAGCTGCTGCCCCGGGCACCACCCCCGAGCTCCGATTCTGCGTCGGGGTCTGAACGCTGTCACCCGAACCGACGCTCACCCCATCCCCCGAGCAGATGAACTGGTTGACCGCATGGGGGCTGCCCGCTACCTAAGCATCTTCGACCTGACAGCGGGCTACTGGCAGATCGGCCTCACCCCCAGGGCCCAAGAACGATCCGCTTTCTCCACCCCGGATGGACACTACCATTTCAAAGTGATGCCATTCGGCATGAAAAACGCTCCAGCCACTTTTCAACGACTTGTGAACCAGGTATTGGCGGGCCTCGAAGAATTCAGCGCCGCCTACCTGGACAATATCGCGGTATACAGCCGCCACTGGTCAGACCACCTCCGCCACCTCCGAGAGGTCCTGCAGCCCCTCCAACAGGCCGGCCTCACAATCAAGGCCAGCAAGTGCCAAATTGGCCAGGGGTCCGTGACCTACCTCGGACACCAAGTGGGGAGCGGTCTGGTGGCCCCTCTCCAGCTCAAGATCGCTGCCATCCAGACCTGGCAGCCCCCCGTCACCCAAACCGAGGTCCGAGCCTTCTTGGGGCTCACCGGATACTACCGGCGGTTTGTGAAGGACTATGGCAGCATTGTGGGGCCCCTCACGGAACTCACATCCAAGAAACACCCAAAAACAGTCAACTGGACCCCAGACTGTCAAGCGGCCTTCGAGAAGCTGAAGGCCGCCATGTGCACCGCCCCTGTGCTCCAGGCCCCCGACTACAGCCGTGAGTTCATCGTCCAGACTGATGCCTCAGACCATGGCATTGGGGCCGTCCTCTCCCAACTGAACCCCGAGGGAGTCGACCAACCAGTGGCCTTCATCAGCCGACGCCTGCTGGCCCGAGAACAGCGCTGGAGTACCATCGAGCGGGAGGGCTTTGCAGTAGTGTGGGCCCTCAAGAAGCTCCGGCCCTACCTCTTCGGTACCCACTTTCGGGTACAAACAGATCATCGCCCCCTGCAATGGTTAATGCAGATGCGGGGGGAGAATCACAAACTGTTGCGATGGTCCATCTCCCTGCAGGGGATGGACTTCACTGTGGAGCATCGCCCTGGCCAGGACCACGCCAACGCGGATGGTCTGTCACGCTTTTTCCGCCTCGACGAGGAGAGTCCCCAAGAGGATGGGTGACTCTCCCCGCCTTCAGCAGGGGGGGACGCATGTTGGACAGGCCCCAGGAAGGGCTCGCTCCCTCCCCGCATGACAGGGCCCGGACACCGGCTCTCCAGGTGCTACCCGAAGAACAACCCCGACGACCCACAGAAGCAACCCGCAACCCGTCCCCTACGGGACGCCTGCTCCCGGATATCTCTGTATCACTGGCCCGGGCCACCGTCAGCACCATTGCCCGGCCCAGCCGCCATCTTGGACACTGCACCACGAGGCCGCGTGGCCTCAGCTCGACCCCAACCCTGCGCCTGGCCAGGCCCCGACATCCCGGCACCACCATCCACCCAGGAGGTGAACGGACCACTTGGCAGGTCAATGGGAGAAAGGAGTGTCGATGGCTCTCCCCCGCCAGGTGCCGATCGCCCCCAGCCTCCCCGGGCGCTGGCTCCACCCCCCTGCTGGGTGTCTGGACTCCCTCATTCCGGACCTCCCGACCTCCAAGTGGGAGGGTCCGGACATCAAAGGGCGCCAGACCTATAACTGAGGCAGCTCCAGAGCAGGAAGGCAGTTGTATCCTGGAGTCGAGAGACACCTAGAAGAACTCATCCACGACGGACTGCTGGCGCTGCCGCAGCCCTGCCTTGTGAACCATCGTCCTGCCTGCTGGCGCTGCCGCGGCCTTCTGCAACCTTCCTCCTCGTCGGGACCTGCTGGCGCTGCCGCGGCCCTTTGCAACCTACGTCGTCTTCGGGACCTGCCGGCGCTGCCGCGGCCCTCTGCCACCTACGTCGCCTTCGGGACCTGCCAGCGCTGCCGCGGCCCTTCGCAACCTACACCATCTTCGAGACCTGCTGGCGCTGCCGCGGCCCGACCTTCCAGAACTCCAAGCTCGAGGATTGTGAGCTATCCATCAGACCACCTCGATACCAGAAAGGTATCAAGACTGTTCCGCTACCCCCTTCCCCTGCCAGAGACTAGAAATGAGAGGACCCTCGTGTCCCGATCCTACTGTACCGTGATACTTTGCTTCAAGACTTGCATATAAAAAAAGCCTTAACCTTATCCTTGTGTGGTGTCCATCTGTGGGGGGGGAAGTTACTTGTCTGTACGATCGCTGGAGACGGCCCTCGCCGGAGGCCTCTCCCCTTGTCCTCGGCCGACCCTCCAGGTCCCCGTCTAACACTGCAAATATAGAGTGAGTAACATAGCTTGGCTTGTCCTGACACTCCCTGGTCAAATCCCACTACATAAAACTCGATTGCCCTTTATCGAAGGCAGGTAGTCCTCCCACGGTTATGGAGGTCGCTGGGCTGCAAGACGACTTGCCTTTTGGTTCTGGATCATCTAAGGATGCAGACAGGCCAGAAGGGCTTGGACCAAGACAATAGTTCTCTACAGATCCTCACCAGCAGAGAAGGATGCAGTGCCCTTAGGTCGCCAAGAACTGAAATTCAGGGTCTGGGGATGCCACCTAAAATCTTGATTTAAGGGTGTTACAAGGGAGTGACAGGTAGAGTCTAATGGGCCCCTTTCCTGGGGTGTCTACACCCTCTATCATGCCCACCTCCTGCGGGAAGGGGACATAGTCCTAGCCCTGATTGGATAAGTCCCATCATCTTCAAGACGGTGGGCACTACAAAGTGTACTTCACCTCACCTCCAGCACCTGAGGGATGGAGTTAACAGAGGGGGCGGGGGGCACACCTCCTGTTGTATCTAAGGTTTCCCACCTGTCCTTACGCCTAAAAGGGGGTGAGGACAGGAAGATCGCTTGCTCCCTCTAACAGGAGAGGCTGGGGTCGCATTACAAAACCGGCAAGGCCTTTGAAAATCCTTGCCACAGATGGCTCTTCCTGACCAGGGGAGGAGTGAGCACCTCCACCCAGGAAAGGCATTGTTATCGACCTCAAAGTGCACAGGCACTCTCCCCATGAGGACAGAACACACTCTGGTGGTAGCAGGCTGGCTCAGGCCAGTCGGTGACCACACTAAGCCTGGTAGATTTTACGGGACCCCTCTAAGGGGTACTCTGTGTGCAATCTTTAATAAATCGGACACTGCAATCAGCACAGGTATATTTCCAAGGACAGCGAAAACTATACAGCTTGTCTTGCACATAGTCCTTATACTATGACTGCCACTACTGAACATTAATCTTGATCTGTTAAACCAGGGCCAGGATCTGGACAGGAGCCAATGAACAGGAGGGCAACTCACCAGATAATAGAAGTCTTCTGTCTTCCCACTCACTCAGAGAGAACAAACCCAGCCCATGTATTGCATGAGAAAGAGACCACAACCCTCAGTGAAACACCCACCTCTCAGATGTGATTTGTTAATAAAATTAACATAACGGGTCCCTGGGGACCCCACAGATACACCGTTCCTACCAGGACCATAAACGCTTGGGGTCCCGCAGGTAAAACTAACAGTGCTACAAAGGCTTAGGGGCCCTACAGGTAAACCTTTCCTAGCCCAGTGCTACAAATGCTATGTGCTCACTGCAGCAGGACTGGGCGCTCTAGGGCAGCAATTAAGTTGCTTGGCATTCATCTACCCTTAGCTAAGCCACGTGATAAAGGCAGTAGATCAGGATGATGCTCCTCAATCAGAAGTAGCTCTCACTATCGAAAAGGTGGAGACCCTGGTATAACACAAACGCAGACATGCGGTTAGACTCTACCAGGACATGTAGTAAACTATTAATTTATGTATCTGTCGGATTAGATTGAATTGCAAGTTAATTCTTATTTCACTATTTTCCGCAAACAACATACAACATAGATTCCTCACATGCATTCCCTGATGAAGGGAGAACCCCCAAAACGAATTGGGCAGACTGAATTTGAATTTACTTGCTGAACAGTGGATTTTGAAAGTGATTCTATGAGAATAAATATGTTTAAACTGGAATACAAGTGGATTTGCTTCCAAGGGAAGGAGACATTGATGCACTTTTACGGGTACAAGCTGTGGAGCAGGAGACACAGACCAGATCTAGTCAGGGCTATATAAACAACTGTAGCCACACACATCTACCTTCTGGCACGCGATGAGTGGATTTTATAAATACTACAATATTAATGAAAAATACACGGCATGCATAGACAAGGTTTGCTATGTAACCTCTGGACTCCTGTAAACCTAAACAAACACCAGTAATCAGACACTAGGGACATCGCCAGCAGCAGCTCAGCTTTTCCTTTTGTTTGGTATCTTGTTTTTGGAAGGTGGGTTTTTAGGATAAGCTATTTTTAGGTGTCTTCTTTTATTCCAGGATGGGCACTCGTTTTAGCATTGTCAGCTTTATACTCTGCATACCAAGGCAGTACATAAAATACAATACCTCAATCCATGGCTGTATCCCATAAAACATCCTTACCTTTTAACAAAAAGGACCCAAGACCTTCTGGACTTTATTCAGTTAACCAGACGCATCTCCCAGTCGATTGACATTAGTTATAGGACTCAGCGTTAAGGAACAATTGGTGAAAAGCCTCACAGTAGCCAACAATCTAGCACCTAAAAAAAAGCGCAATAAAGGTGTCTGGTCTCAGGGGGCGATAGAGGGTGCGCGAGCTGAATGGCCGCACCTCAGTGAGGCTCCAGCAGCCTGGCATTTCATTCCTACGCTAACCCTTTCATATCTGCTCCCACCCGCCTGAAAATCCCCACGAAGGAGCAACAGGTGACACTGCACAATCGGTGCAAGTTTGGGAACTCTGCAGCCTGTGGTCGCAGAGATAGCGCCGGTTGAACAGACAGCAGGGGTGCGTCCTGACTGCGTGTAGCCCGGCGGCGGCTACGGAAACTACGCGAGCCCGGGGATCACCACGAGGCGCGCAGGCCGCCAGGACGTAGGCGGGCAGCGCTGCTCGTCCCGGTAGCGGAGAAGGACACTGGCTGACATCGGAGGGGATACCAGTAAGAGACGCAATACGGGGGCTGATAGCGAAGCCTCGGAGGGCTCCTGAGCGCCGCTGCAGCTATTTTACCCCGGTGGCCTCTGCACTGCAATTTCGACAGGCGCGAGCGCATGGCGCCGCATTCGGCCTGCTGCTGCCCCCATTGAGAGACTTTTGAGCCCTGGCCTGCCTGTGCTCCATATCCGAGTGGAGACACCAAGATCCCCTGCTGCAGCCGTTACTCCAGACCTGCGCTGCGGAAGCAGGCACACCCCACAGTGCCATTATTCCTGTTATGGGCCTCGGGGCACTACCTTTTGCCCTGTACTAGAGAACTTACGGCGGCGCGCTTAACTCGAGTGCCTGGAGACCTGTGAACAATACCGGCCCTAGTCCGCGCTTTGCTGCCTCTTAGAACTCCACAGTGGCCATCTACCGACTCTACACCTTTACCGGTGAGGCAAGTGGGGAGTATTGAACCTACTGGATAGCGCCACATCAACAGTGAGTGGGCCTCTTCACCTCACATTTTACCAGCCGCGGTTTGCGTGGTGTGGGAACGCGCCCCTTCTCCTTGCCACCATGGGGAAACCGGATAACAAACAACCCAAGCTGCAGTTTGAGCCTGCAACGCAAAAGAAAGCGACCAGACACACGGGTGACAGCGGGCAGCCTCGGAGTCCGGCAGCGGAGGTTTCCACATCGGCCCACACAGCCCCTGGCATTGCCACGATGCTGCAGGAAATGCGCCCGGGCTTTGCCACCGTGGTGGACAAGGTGGATAGGTTATCCGCTAGAATGGATAGCATAGTCCAGAAGATGGATGTCCATGAAGAGCGCCTAACGGAGGTGGAGCGCAGAATATCCGAAAATGACGACACCACGGCGGCGCATACTTCACTATTTTCCAGAATGGATAATGTACTGCGGGTGATTGCCGCCAAAAATGAGGAGTTGGAAGCGAGAAGTCGACGGAACAACATACGCGTCACGGGCATTCCAGAATCGACCAACACAGGGAAGATGGAGCTATACATTGAAAAGCTACTTACAGCGGCAGTGGGGGCGGAAGCTCTCTCGAACCAGTTTATTGTGGAGCGCGCTCACCGTTCGCTTGGTCCTCAATCCAAGCCTGGCGCCCAACCGCGGCCCATTATTGCGCGCCTGCTCAACTATCGGGATCGAGATGCGGCGCTGCGAGCGGCCCGAGCAAACCAAAACCTCACATATGATGGAGTGCCCTTCTCTATATATCCTGACTTTACCCCGGTGGTTCAAGAACAGCGACGGAAGTTCCTTACTGTTAAGAGAAAACTTCGAGACCTGAACATTGATTATGCCCTTTTGTACCCGGCCAAACTGCAAGTAACCCACCAAGGCACGCAACATTTCTTTTTCAATCCCCAACAAGTTGAAGACTACATTAAAACTTTGCCTAAACGTGGTAGACGACCTGCGGATGCTGAAGGCCTACATGACTCTGGTTCGGAATGAATGATCAATGGCCCTGTACTGTTTTGAGTTTCTAGTCTGCTGGATTTCATCGCTGTCTCGCTACATGGCGCAGAGTATCACTGCGTGCAGTAGTTAGGACTGGCTCCTGGGGTGCCATGGACGGGTGCTGGACTGCAGGTGGTAATGTATGCCAGGCCCCCACCCCCCCTACTCCCTCTCCCATCCGGACAGAGACGCTAAGGGAGGACTTATACGGAGCGAGAGGACTGGGGGTGGTAGGAAGTGCACCTCTGATGGCCCCTATTGGGTGTACCCCAAGGACCTTGACTTTTGCTCTTTTGATGTTCGAATGTTTTGGTTACTATGTGGGTGGGGGGTGGGCGTGGGATGCTGGCAAGTTGGGGACGCTTCAGTGGGAGGGGGGTGGCGGGCGAGAGGCTTTGCATGATAGGAATACAGCTGACACAGTGCGGCTCAACTTTGCGGCGCCAGTTGGACGGAGAGTCCATGGTCGGTTGTTGGATGCTACTGGTAATTTTGCATGCCTTGTCCTTTTGTTAGGATTCATTGCGGAGGGGAGGGAGGGGGGTCATTTGGGGAGACCTGTTTGTGTTTGGCTCACACTATGTGAGTTAGGTATCAAAGACTCGTTTCTACCTCTTTGTGAGGGCTGGAAAATGGTCCATTTTTGGACACTTGTTTGGTTTCGGTTCATGACATGTGCACTAGTTCTTGTAGGATTGCTTCAATGTCACGCTGGGAGACGGCTGGCTAGTGGCCAGGAGAAAGATGGGTCTACTTTGCGTTATGTGCAATATGAGTTGCTACCACACAGTATCGATATCGGGGGAGGCGCACCTGGGCAGCAGCTCCCATTCCCCCTGAGTGTTGCAGAATGGGCGAGACTTAAGTTTGCCATGCACCTTACTGATTGTGATTACGCCTTGATGGATGTCTTGATTCCTAATATATGTATCCAACTGCACACATGGGGGACACACACCTGAATGTGCTTACGTGGAACGTGAGGGGGCTGGGGGACCATAGAAAGAGGAGACATATACTGGGGTACCTTGATCGCCATAAAATACACATTGCTTTTATACAGGAAACACATTTTGCGTCTAATAGACCACACTCCTTTGGCAGCAGGTGGGCCTCGTATACTGCCTTCTCCTCATATTCCTCTTATGCACGTGGTACAGCTATTATGATCAAAAGGAATACGCCCTTCTATCTAGCAGGCTCAAGGACGGACCCACAGGGGAGGTATTGCTTAATGTGGGGCAGGCTAGGACGTATGACGGTGTTGCTCGCCTGCTGTTACGGACCTAACGTAGATGATCCGCAATACTTCACCGCTTTATGGGCAGCGATAGTTGAGACGGGGTCGCAACACATCATATGGGGGGGGGGTGATTTCAACGTAACCTTAAACCCTGCCTTGGACAGATCACACCCCGCCCCACATCATTACACTAATGGGAGGGAGATCCTGCGTGCGACTATTGAGGACAACCATCTCATAGATGCATGGCGTTCTCACTGTGGGACGAAGGGGGAAGGCACTCACTTCACCGCATAGGCAAAATCATGGGCTAGACTTGACTACATACTCCTAACTTCCCACCTCTACACGTCACTGATACACGCAACACACCTCCCCAGAACATATTCTGACCACTCTCCGGTTCTTATTACATTGAAAGGGGCTGAATTGGACCCCGTGTCACGGCATGGCGCATGCAGCCCTCGATGCTCTTGGATATGGAGTTCCAGGAGGAGCTCAGAGAGGAATGTCTAGACTTCTTTAAACGCAATAAGGACTCAGTTCGAGATGTTGAGACTATATGGGATGCATTTAAAGTCACGCTTAGAGGCTTCTGCATTTCGAAGGGCTCGGGGGTACTCAAGAGCATACTGAATAGATTGACGGCCCTGGAAACGGATCTCAGGCGAGCGGAGGAGGCCCTCCGAGCGAACCCGGGCGGCAACACATTGGCTGAGATACCGGAAAAGATATCGGAATATACAGATGAGGCTGCCCGAGAGGTGAAATTCAGACACAAACACTGGGTGGCACAACGGTATGGGGAGGGCGAGAGACCTGGGAAAGCTCTGGCTACTACAGTTAGACTTATGCGCTCACCCACTGTTATACTTGAGTTAGAGACTGCTGAAGGGCGGCTACTTAGGGACACCACGCAAATACTTAATGAATTTGTACGACATTATAGTACACTTTACACCTCAACTAGAACAGGGGAACTGACATTAGAAGACTACCTGGCAGATGTATCGTTGGGATTGCTGAGCGACTCCCAAAGGGCGTTTTTAAGTGCCCCATTTGAACTTGATGAAGTCAGGGAAGCCATCATGCACATGAAATCAGGCAAAGCCACTGGGCTAGATGGCATCCCCATTGAATTTTATAAGACATATATAGACTTCATGGCGCCGGTCCTGCGTGAAGTGTATGAAGATGCATTGGAGGTTGGTCACCACCCCGCCTCCATGAGAACTGCTCTCATCACGTCCCTGCTTAAGCCTGGGAAACCCGCTTCACACTGCGATTCCTATAGACCCCTAAAATTGCTAACTTGTGACGTGAAGATCCTTGCGAAACTAATCGTGGCGCGCATTAGTCTCCTGCTACCGGACCTTATACTTCCTGATTAGGCTGGGTTTGTCCCAGGCAGAGCGACGTCACACAACCTTCGCACCTTCTTCTCAGTCTATGATTCTGTCCATGATAACTTGCCAATGGCAGCCATTTTCTTAGACGCCACTAAGGCGTTCGACTCGCTCGAGTGGGATTATGTATTCCGTGTGCTTGAGCGTATGGGCTTCCCTATTATTTTCATCTCCTGGATGGGGGGCAGCTATCCCCAGAATTCCCTGTCTCCAGGGGGACTAGGCAGGGTTGCCCCCTATCCCCGCTCCTGTTTGCCATAGCCACGGAGCCCCTCGCTGCTAAATTACGTCAACATCATCGGGATCGTGCATTGGGGTGCTTTCAAAGGCAGATCCTCATTTCCATGTATGCGGATGATATTACACTCTATATTCGCCACCTGGGTGAGAATCTACACCCCATACTCAGAGAGTTCATCCGGTTTGGGGCCCTCTCTGGAGTGCAGATTAACTGGAACAAGTCATGCATTTTTCCACTTACTGCCTCGACACGTAAAATTCCATTGGAATATCCACTTACCTGGTGCGAGGGGGATTTCAAATACCTGGGTATATATATAGAAAAAGATAGGGAGGCGCTTATTAGTGCCAATTACGGCACGGTGATGGATAAAATCAGTGATAACATTTCCCGGTGGATAACCCTTCCCCTTTCCATGGCCGGGAGGGCCTCACTAGTTAAGATGGTGATACTCCCTCAACTTCTGTATTTATTCCTGAATATACCATTTCATCCCGGAGCATATTTTTTTAAGCTGCTGCGCTCGGAATTGCTCAGGCTGGTCTGGGGTGGGAAAACGCCCAGGCTTAAATGGGAGGTCCTTACCAGGCCTTACTCGCAGGGTGGTTTTGGAGTTCCGGATTTTGAGCTCTATTACCGAGCTGCCCAAGCCCACTTCGCTTATTTCTGGGTACGGCAACCTAGATACATGCCCCAGCTGGCGGCTGAACACTGGCTAGCACACCCGACACCGATCGAAGGAGCGCTTTACTCCCCAGTAGAGGGTAGAGAAAAAACCCCAAACACGGTCCTCAGTACAGTGACGGCATGGAACCATATTTGCTCGAAACTTGATTTACGGCTGCTATACGCCCCTCTACTGCCCTTGACGTACCACCCACAACTGCCGCTACTACAGGAAGCTGGCTTCCAAAGGTTATTGACAAAAATCCCCGTTCAAACATGGGGAGATTTGTACAGAGACGGCACTTTCCGTACCAAGGACCAACTCTATGAAGGGATACACCCGACGCCACTAGAGGTCTTTTACTATGTAAGACTCCGACATGGTTTGCAGGCAATTACACCAGATTTCCCACACGAACCTCCTGTACTACTCCCTTTGCAACACATACTTCAACTCAATAACCCCAACAGGCTTGTGTCCACGCTGTATAGGTCGATCCGTGCCAATGTGGAATACGCTGAGTTGCCCGCTAGGGAGAGGTGGGACCAGGAACTAGCCATGCCCCTTACTGATAAACAATGGACATTTTGCCTGCAGCAAACTGAACGCATTTCATCCAGCAGCAGATACAGGATCATTCACTATAAATTCATTCACAGATTATATTATACACCTGCACGTCTGCACAGATTCCAACTACGGGCTACTGACACTTGTGACAGGTGTTGGGCTCCAGGGGCTGATTTCCTGCACCTTGCATGGGGGTGTGCTCAGGTATATCACTATTGGGATCAGGTCTTTCAGGCGCTCTCCAAGATGTTAAATATGACAGTGGAGCCGTCCCCGGTGTTGGCACTGCTGGGCTATGTCGAACCACTCCAGGCAGCCCACCGCAAATATGTGGCGATGGCCCTGCTATTGGCCAAGCGTAGAGTAGCCTGCAGGTGGGGAAGGGGAAGGGCACCCAAATTCAAGGAGTGGATGCGGGACATGGTGTACTGCCAAGAACAATTACATACATACTCAGAACTGTTGCCCCCCACCTCCAGGCCCACTGACATATGGGCCCCATTGCACCGCTATTTGATAACGGAATCTCCGTTGGCTGACGATGATTAAGGTCTGATTGCTGAGCCGTTGCTTTGCTGTTGACTGAACATGGGGGGATGTGGGGATGTATTAAACTGCTTTGAGCTCCGTTACTGCTGTCATAAACCCCCCCCCTCGCCCCGTACCCCCAATCAGTGGACCCCTTCAGTCCCCCACTTGCTGCACTACCTTGGTGGGTGGCGATATGGTGCTAACTGCCCTCTGCCTTAGCCGTAGGGGTTCCACTGGTCAGCTCACGAGACATGATATCTTCGTACGACCTACTTGCGACCCTTATTCCATGTATTGCACGGTGTTATTTTTCTTCTCCTTTTCTCTCTCTTATTTCATGCTGACTGTGGATGTAATCATGCCATCCGACTGGCGCACATGCCTCTCCCTTTATGTGACTGAGTTATCGCACATGTTTAAGTTTCTTAAAATGTAAAAAATGTAAGACGAATTGATATGCTTATAATACGTTTGTGCTTGTCAATGAGTTGATGTGCTATCTATACAGAAATGCTTATGCTGCTTTTTGATTGTCTTTACTTCTCCTGCTGATTTGCACCGATAGCGGCCGGCCTCCGGGTTGTAGGCATCGCGCTGTGTATCCATGACAGTACTCAATAAACGTCTTGCACCCAAAAAAATAAGAAAATAAATAAAGGTGTTTGGTCTCTGTCGCAAGGGTTGGTAGTTAAATGCCACTCTAGATTTTTACATAGTGACTTTTCCGGGCTCAGCTCTGTAGGATACCAAAGGGCGCGAGTCCTGTGTTTATTATTAGAATGCGTTTTAAAAGGAGCAATGTTATCAAAGGCAGAATTTAAAGCCATACACTAGTCCGCTAAGGTGTGGTTTATGTCGTGTCCCTTTGATGTTACAGAGAAATTCAATTTTTCAGCGATAGGAATAATGCGCTGCCATTGACAAGAGACTCTTTTCCTCAGGTCTTGTTTGTCAGGCAACCCAGCTTTAGGTATTTGAAAGACGAGTAATGAGTGGTCAGTCCACGTCAATGCATGGGCTTCACAAGTTACTGCAGTAGAGGTGGTGAAGAGTAATGAGTGGTCAGTCGACGTCAAAGCATGGGCTTCACAAGTTACTGCAGTAGAGGTGGAGAAGAGTAAAGAGTGGTCAGTCCACGTCAAAGGCATGGGCTTCACAAGTCAGTGCAGTAGAGGTGGTGAAGAGTAATGAGTGGTCAGTCCACGTCAAAGGCATGGGCTTCACAAGTCAGTGCAGTAGAAGTGGTGAAGAGTAATGAGTGGTCAGTCCACGTCAAAGGCATGGGCTTCACAAGTCAGTGCAGTAGAGGTGGTGACGATTATTGAGTGGTCAGTCCACATCAAAGGCATGGGCTTCACAAGTCAGTGCAGTAGAGGTGGCGAAGATTAATGAGTGGTCAGTCCACGTCAAAGGCATGGGCTTCACAAGTCAGTGCAGTAGAGGTGGTGAAGAGTAATGAGTGGTCAGTCCACGTCAAAGGCATGGGCTTCACAGGTCAGTGCAGTAGAGGTGGCGAAGATTAATGAGTGGTCAGTCCACGTCAAAGGCATGGGCTTCACAAGTCAGTGCAGTAGAAGTGGTGAAGAGTAATGAGTGGTCAGTCCACGTCAAAGGCATGGGCTTCACAAGTCAGTGCAGTAGAGGTGGTGAAGAGTAATGAGTGGTCAGTCCACGTCAAAGGCATGGGCTTCACAAGTCAGTGCAGTAGAAGTGGTGAAGAGTAATGAGTGGTCAGTCCACGTCAAAGGCATGGGCTTCACAAGTCAGTGCAGTAGAGGTGGTGAAGAGTAATGAGTGGTCAGTCCACGTCAAAGGCATGGGCTTCACAAGTCAGTGCAGTAGAAGTGGTGAAGAGTAATGAGTGGTCAGTCCACGTCAAAGGCATGGGCTTCACAAGTCAGTGCAGTAGAGGTGGTGACGATTATTGAGTGGTCAGTCCACGTCAAAGGCATGGGCTTTACAAGTCCGTGCAGTAGAGGTGGTGAAGAATAATGAGTGGTCAGTCCACGTCAAAGGCATGGGCTTCACAAGTCAGTGCAGTAGAGGTGGTGAAGAGTAATGAGTGGTCAGTCCACGTCAAAGGCATGGGCTTCACAAGTTAGTGCAGTAGAGGTGGTGAAGAGTAATGAGTGGTCAGTCCACGTCAAAGGCATGGGCTTCACAAGTCAGTGCAGTAGAGGTGGCGAAGATTAATGAGTGGTCAGTCCACGTCAAAGGCATGGGCTTCACAAGTCAGTGCAGTAGAGGTGGTGAAGAGTAATGAATGGTCAGTCCACGTCAAAGGCATGGGCTTCACAGGTCAGTGCAGTAGAGGTGGCGAAGATTAATGAGTGGTCAGTCCACGTCAAAGGCATGGGCTTCACAAGTCAGTGCAGTAGAAGTGGTGAAGAGTAATGAGTGGTCAGTCCACGTCAAAGGTATGGGCTTCACAAGTCAGTGCAGTAGAGGTGGTGAAGAGTAATGAGTGGTCAGTCCACGTCAAAGGCATGGGCTTCACAAGTCAGTGCAGTAGAGGTGGTGACGATTATTGAGTGGTCAGTCCACGTCGAAGGCATGGGCTTCACAAGTCAGTGCAGTAGAGGTGGTAAAGAGTAATGAGAAGTCAGTCCACGTCAAATGCATGGGCTTCACAAGTCAGTGCAGTAGAGGTGGTGAAGAGTAATGAGAGGTCAGTCCACATCAAACGCATGGGCTTCACAAGTCAGTGCAGTAGAGGTGGTGAAGAGTAATGAGTGGTCAGTCCACGTCAAAGGCATGGGCTTCACAAGTCAGTGCAGTAGAGGTGGTGAAGATTAATGAGTGGTCAGTCCACGTCAAAGGCATGGGCTTCACAAGTCAGTGCAGTAGAGGTGGTGAAGAGTAATGAGAGGTCAGTCCACGTCAAAGGCATGGGCTTCACAAGTCAGTGCAGTAGACGTGGTGAAGAGTAATGAGTGTTCAGTCCACGTCAAAGGCATGGGCTTCACAAGTCAGTGCAGTAGACGTGGTGAAGAGTAATGAGAGGTCAGTCCATGTCAAAGGCATGGGCTTCACAAGTCAGTGCAGTAGAGGTGGTGAAGATTAATGAGAGGTCAGTCCACGTCAAAGGCATGAGCTTCACAAGGCAGTGCAGTAGAGGTGGTGAAGAGTAATGAGTGGTCAGTCCACTTCAAAGGCATGGGCTTCACAAGTCAGTGCAGTAGAGGTGGTGAAGATTAATGAGTGGTCAGTCCATGTCAAAGGCACGAGCTTCACAAGTCAGTGCAGTAGAGGTGGTGAAGAGTAATGAGTGGTCAGTCCACGTCAAAGGCATGGGCTTCACAAGTCAGTGCAGTGAGTGGTCAGTCCACGTCAAAAGCATAGGCTTCACAAGTCAGTGCAGTAGAGGTGGTGAAGATTAATGAGTGGTCAGTCCATGTCAAAGGCATGGGCTTCACAAGTCAGTGCAGTAGAGGTGGTGAAGATTAATGAGTGGTCAGTCCACGTCAAAGGCATGGGCTTCACAAGTCAGTGCAGTAGAGGTGGTGAAGATTATTGAGTGGTCAGTCCATGTCAAAGGCACGAGCTTCACAAGTCAGTGCAGTAGAGGTGGTGAAGATTAATGAGTGGTCAGTCCATGTCAAAGGCATGGGCTTCACAAGTCAGTGCAGTAGAGGTGGTGAAGATTAATGAGTGGTCAGTCCACATCAAAGGCATGGGCTTCACAAGTCAGTGCAGTAGAGGTGCTGAAGAGTAATGAGAGGTCAGTCCATGTCAAAGGCATGGGCTTCACAAGTCAGTGCAGTAGAGGTGGTGAAGATTAATGAGTGGTCAGTCCACGTCAAAGGCATGGGCTTCACAAGTCAGTGCAGTAGAGGTGGTGAAGAGTAATGAGAGGTCAGTCCACGTCAAAGGCATGGGCTTCACAAGTCAGTGCAGTAGAGGTGGTGAAGATTAATGAGTGGTCCGTCCACGTCAAAGGCATGGGCTTCACAAGTCAGTGCAGTAGACGTGGTGAAGAGTAATGAGAGGTCAGTCCATGTCAAGACATGGGCTTCACAAGTCAGTGCAGTAGAGGTGGTGAAGATTAATGAGTGGTCAGTCCATGTCAAAGGCACGAGCTTCACAAGTCAGTGCAGTAGAGGTGGTGAAGATTAATGAGTGGTCAGTCCACGTCAAAGGCATGGGCTTCACAAGTCAGTGCAGTAGAGGTGGTGAAGATTAATGAGGGGTCAGTCCACGTCAAAGGCATGGGCTTCACAAGTCAGTGCAGTAGAGGTGGGGAAGAGTAAAGAGTGGTCAGTCCGCGTCAAAGGCATGGGCTTCACAAGTCAGTGCAGTAGAGGTGGGGAAGAGTAAAGAGTGGTCAGTCCGCGTCAAAGGCATGGGCTTCACAAGTCAGTGCAGTAGAGGTGGTGAAGAGTAATGAGAGGTCAGTCCATGTCAAAGGCATGGGCTTCACAAGTCAGTGCAGTAGAGGTGGTGAAGATTAATGAGTGGTCAGTCCACGTCAAAGGCATGGGCTTCACAAGTCAGTGCAGTAGAGGTGGTGAAGAGTAATGAGAGGTCAGTCCACGTCAAAGGCATGGGCTTCACAAGTCAGTGCAGTAGAGGTGGTGAAGATTCATGAGAGGTCAGTCCACGTCAAAGGCATGGGCTTCACAAGTCAGTGCAGTAGAGGTGGTGAAGATTAATGAGTGGTCAGTCCACATCAAGGCATGGGCTTCACAAGTCAGTGCAGTAGAGGTGGTGAAGAGTAATGAGTGGTCAGTCCACGTCAAAGGCATGGGCTTCACAAGTCAGTGTAGTAGAGGTGGTGAAGATTAATGAGTGGTCAGTCCACGTCAAGGCATGGGCTTCACAAGTCAGTGCAGTAGAGGTGGAGAAGATTAATGAGTGGTCAGTCCACGTCAAGGCATGGGCTTCACAAGTCAGTGCAGTAGAGGTGGAGAAGATTAATGAGTGGTCAGTCCACGTCAAGGCATGGGCTTCACAAGTCAGTGCAGTAGAGGTGGTGAAGATTAATGAGTGGTCAGTCCACGTCAAAGGCATGGGCTTCACAAGTTAGTGTAGTAGAGGTGGTGAAGATTAATGAGTGGTCAGTCCACGTCAAAGGCATGGGCTTCACAAGTCAGTGTAGTAGAGGTGGTGAAGATTAATGAGTGGTCAGTCCACGTCAAAGGCATGGGCTTCACAAGTCAGTGCAGTAGAGGTGGTGAAGAGTAATGAGTGGTCAGTCCACGTCAAAGGCATGGGCTTCACAAGTCAGTGCAGTGAGTGGTCAGTCCACGTCAAAGGCATGGGCTTCACAAGTCAGTGCAGTAGAGGTGGTGAAGAGTAATGAGTGGTCAGTCCAGGTCAAAGGCATGGGCTTCACAAGTCAGTGCAGTAGAGGTGGTGAAGAGTAATGAGAGGTCAGTCCACGTCAAAGGCATGGACTTCACAAGGCAGTGCAGTAGAGGTGGTGAAGATTAATGAGTGGTCAGTCCACGTCAAAGGCATGGGCTTCACAAGTCAGTGTAGTAGAGGTGGTGAAGATTAATGAGTGGTCAGTCCACGTCAAAGGCATGGGCTTCACAAGTCAGTGCAGTAGAGGTGGTGAAGATTAATGAGTGGTCAGTCCACGTCAAAGGCATGGGCTTCACAAGTCAGTGCAGTAGAGGTGGTGAAGAGTAATGAGAGGTCAGTCCACGTCAAGGCATGGGCTTCACAAGTCAGTGTAGTAGAGGTGGTGAAGATTAATGAGTGGTCAGTCCACGTCAAAGGCATGGGCTTCACAAGTCAGTGCAGTAGAGGTGGTGAAGATTAATGAGTGGTCAGTCCACGTCAAAGGCATGGGCTTCACAAGTCAGTGCAGTAGAGGTGGTGAAGATTAATGAGTGGTCAGTCCACGTCAAGGCATGGGCTTCACAAGTCAGTGCAGTAGACGTGGTGAAGAGTAATGAGTGGTCAGTCCACGTCAAAGGCATGGGCTTCACAAGTCAGTGCAGTGAGTGGTCAGTCCACGTCAAAGGCATGGGCTTCACAAGTCAGTGCAGTAGAGGTGGTGAAGAGTAATGAGAGGTCAGTCCACGTCAAAGGCATGGGCTTCACAAGTCAGTGCAGTAGAGGTGGTGAAGAGTAATGAGAGGTCAGTCCACGTCAAAGGCATGGGCTTCACAAGGCAGTGCAGTAGAGGTGGTGAAGATTAATGAGTGGTCAGTCCACGTCAAAGGCATGGGCTTCACAAGTCAGTGCAGTAGAGGTGGTGAAGAGTAATGAGAGGTCAGTCCACGTCAAAGGCATGGGCTTCACAAGTCAGTGCAGTAGAGGTGGTGAAGAGTAATGAGAGGTCAGTCCACGTCAAAGGCATGGGCTTCACAAGTCAGTGCAGTAGAGGTGGTGAAGATTCATGAGAGGTCAGTCCACGTCAAAGGCATGGGCTTCACAAGTCAGTGCAGTAGAGGTGGAGAAGATTAATGAGTGGTCAGTCCACGTCAAAGGCATGGGCTTCACAAGGCAGTGCAGTAGAGGTGGTGAAGAGTAATGAGAGGTCAGTCCACGTCAAAGGCATGGGCTTCACAAGTCAGTGCAGTAGAGGTGGTGAAGATTCATGAGAGGTCAGTCCACGTCAAAGGCATGGGCTTCACAAGTCAGTGCAGTAGAGGTGGAGAAGATTAATGAGTGGTCAGTCCACGTCAAGGCATGGGCTTCACAAGTCAGTGCAGTAGAGGTGGTGAAGATTAATGAGTGGTCAGCCCACGTCAAAGGCATGGGCTTCACAAGTTAGTGTAGTAGAGGTGGTGAAGATTAATGAGTGGTCAGTCCACGTCAAGGCATGGGCTTCACAAGTCAGTGCAGTAGACGTGGTGAAGAGTAATGAGTGGTCAGTCCACGTCAAAGGCATGGGCTTCACAAGTCAGTGCAGTGAGTGGTCAGTCCACGTCAAAGGCATGGGCTTCACAAGGCAGTGCAGTAGAGGTGGTGAAGAGTAATGAGAGGTCAGTCCACGTCAAAGGCATGGGCTTCACAAGTCAGTGCAGTAGAGGTGGTGAAGAGTAATGAGAGGTCAGTCCACGTCAAGGCATGGGCTTCACAAGGCAGTGCAGTAGAGGTGGTGAAGACTAATGAGAGGTCAGTCCATGTCAAAGGCATGGGCTTCACAAGCCAGTGCAGTAGAGGTGGTGAAGATTAATGAGTGGTCAGTCCACGTCAAAGGCATGGGCTTCACAAGTCAGTGCAGTAGAGGTGGTGAAGAGTAATGAGAGGTCAGTCCACGTCAAAGGCATGGGCTTCACAAGTCAGTGCAGTAGAGGTGGTGAAGATTCATGAGAGGTCAGTCCACGTCAAAGGCATGGGCTTCACAAGTCAGTGCAGTAGAGGTGGTGAAGATTAATGAGTGGTCAGTCCACATCAAGGCATGGGCTTCACAAGTCAGTGCATTAGAGGTGGTGAAGAGCAATGAGTGGTCAGTCCACGTCAAAGGCATGGGCTTCACAAGTCAGTGTAGTAGAGGTGGTGAAGATTAATGAGTGGTCAGTCCACATCAAGGCATGGGCTACACATGTCAGTGCAGTAGAGGTGGAGAAGATTAATGAGTGGTCAGTCCACGTCAAGGCATGGGCTTCACAAGTCAGTGCAGTAGAGGTGGAGAAGATTAATGAGTGGTCAGTCCACGTCAAGGCATGGGCTTCACAAGTCAGTGCAGTAGAGGTGGTGAAGATTAATGAGTGGTCAGTCCACGTCAAAGGCATGGGCTTCACAAGTTAGTGTAGTAGAGGTGGTGAAGATTAATGAGTGGTCAGTCCACGTCAAAGGCATGGGCTTCACAAGTCAGTGCAGTAGAGGTGGTGAAGATTAATGAGTGGTCAGTCCACGTCAAAGGCATGGGCTTCACAAGTCAGTGCAGTAGAGGTGGTGAAGAGTAATGAGTGGTCAGTCCACGTCAAGGCATGGGCTTCACAAGTCAGTGCAGTAGACGTGGTGAAGAGTAATGAGTGGTCAGTCCACGTCAAAGGCATGGGCTTCACAAGTCAGTGCAGTAGAGGTGGTGAAGAGTAATGAGTGGTCAGTCCAGGTCAAAGGCATGGGCTTCACAAGTCAGTGCAGTAGAGGTGGTGAAGAGTAATGAGAGGTCAGTCCACGTCAAAGGCATGGACTTCACAAGGCAGTGCAGTAGAGGTGGTGAAGATTAATGAGTGGTCAGTCCACGTCAAAGGCATGGGCTTCACAAGTCAGTGTAGTAGAGGTGGTGAAGATTAATGAGTGGTCAGTCCACGTCAAAGGCATGGGCTTCACAAGTCAGTGCAGTAGAGGTGGTGAAGATTAATGAGTGGTCAGTACACGTCAAAGGCATGGGCTTCACAAGTCAGTGCAGTAGAGGTGGTGAAGAGTAATGAGAGGTCAGTCCACGTCAAGGCATGGGCTTCACAAGTCAGTGTAGTAGAGGTGGTGAAGATTAATGAGTGGTCAGTCCACGTCAAAGGCATGGGCTTCACAAGTCAGTGCAGTAGAGGTGGTGAAGATTAATGAGTGGTCAGTCCACGTCAAAGGCATGGGCTTCACAAGTCAGTGCAGTAGAGGTGGTGAAGATTAATGAGTGGTCAGTCCACGTCAAGGCATGGGCTTCACAAGTCAGTGCAGTAGACGTGGTGAAGAGTAATGAGTGGTCAGTCCACGTCAAAGGCATGGGCTTCACAAGTCAGTGCAGTGAGTGGTCAGTCCACGTCAAAGGCATGGGCTTCACAAGTCAGTGCAGTAGAGGTGGTGAAGAGTAATGAGAGGTCAGTCCACGTCAAAGGCATGGGCTTCACAAGTCAGTGCAGTAGAGGTGGTGAAGAGTAATGAGAGGTCAGTCCACGTCAAAGGCATGGGCTTCACAAGGCAGTGCAGTAGAGGTGGTGAAGATTAATGAGTGGTCAGTCCACGTCAAAGGCATGGGCTTCACAAGTCAGTGCAGTAGAGGTGGTGAAGAGTAATGAGAGGTCAGTCCACGTCAAAGGCATGGGCTTCACAAGTCAGTGCAGTAGAGGTGGTGAAGAGTAATGAGAGGTCAGTCCACGTCAAAGGCATGGGCTTCACAAGTCAGTGCAGTGAGTGGTCAGTCCACGTCAAAGGCATGGGCTTCACAAGTCAGTGCAGTAGAGGTGGTGAAGAGTAATGAGAGGTCAGTCCACGTCAAAGGCATGGGCTTCACAAGTCAGTGCAGTAGAGGTGGTGAAGAGTAATGAGAGGTCAGTCCACGTCAAAGGCATGGGCTTCACAAGGCAGTGCAGTAGAGGTGGTGAAGATTAATGAGTGGTCAGTCCACGTCAAAGGCATGGGCTTCACAAGTCAGTGCAGTAGAGGTGGTGAAGAGTAATGAGAGGTCAGTCCACGTCAAAGGCATGGGCTTCACAAGTCAGTGCAGTAGAGGTGGTGAAGAGTAATGAGAGGTCAGTCCACGTCAAAGGCATGGGCTTCACAAGTCAGTGCAGTAGAGGTGGTGAAGAGTAATGAGAGGTCAGTCCACGTCAAAGGCATGGGCTTCACAAGGCAGTGCAGTAGAGGTGGTGAAGATTAATGAGTGGTCAGTCCACGTCAAAGGCATGGGCTTCACAAGTCAGTGCAGTAGAGGTGGTGAAGAGTAATGAGAGGTCAGTCCACGTCAAAGGCATGGGCTTCACAAGTCAGTGCAGTAGAGGTGGTGAAGAGTAATGAGAGGTCAGTCCACGTCAAAGGCATGGGCTTCACAAGTCAGTGCAGTAGAGGTGGTGAAGATTCATGAGAGGTCAGTCCACGTCAAAGGCATGGGCTTCACAAGTCAGTGCAGTAGAGGTGGAGAAGATTAATGAGTGGTCAGTCCACGTCAAAGGCATGGGCTTCACAAGGCAGTGCAGTAGAGGTGGTGAAGAGTAATGAGAGGTCAGTCCACGTCAAAGGCATGGGCTTCACAAGTCAGTGCAGTAGAGGTGGTGAAGATTCATGAGAGGTCAGTCCACGTCAAAGGCATGGGCTTCACAAGTCAGTGCAGTAGAGGTGGAGAAGATTAATGAGTGGTCAGTCCACGTCAAGGCATGGGCTTCACAAGTCAGTGCAGTAGAGGTGGTGAAGATTAATGAGTGGTCAGCCCACGTCAAAGGCATGGGCTTCACAAGTTAGTGTAGTAGAGGTGGTGAAGATTAATGAGTGGTCAGTCCACGTCAAGGCATGGGCTTCACAAGTCAGTGCAGTAGACGTGGTGAAGAGTAATGAGTGGTCAGTCCACGTCAAAGGCATGGGCTTCACAAGTCAGTGCAGTGAGTGGTCAGTCCACGTCAAAGGCATGGGCTTCACAAGGCAGTGCAGTAGAGGTGGTGAAGAGTAATGAGAGGTCAGTCCACGTCAAAGGCATGGGCTTCACAAGTCAGTGCAGTAGAGGTGGTGAAGAGTAATGAGAGGTCAGTCCACGTCAAGGCATGGGCTTCACAAGGCAGTGCAGTAGAGGTGGTGAAGAGTAATGAGAGGTCAGTCCATGTCAAAGGCATGGGCTTCACAAGCCAGTGCAGTAGAGGTGGTGAAGATTAATGAGTGGTCAGTCCACGTCAAAGGCATGGGCTTCACAAGTCAGTGCAGTAGAGGTGGTGAAGAGTAATGAGAGGTCAGTCCACGTCAAAGGCATGGGCTTCACAAGTCAGTGCAGTAGAGGTGGTGAAGATTCATGAGAGGTCAGTCCACGTCAAAGGCATGGGCTTCACAAGTCAGTGCAGTAGAGGTGGTGAAGATTAATGAGTGGTCAGTCCACATCAAGGCATGGGCTTCACAAGTCAGTGCATTAGAGGTGGTGAAGAGCAATGAGTGGTCAGTCCACGTCAAAGGCATGGGCTTCACAAGTCAGTGTAGTAGAGGTGGTGAAGATTAATGAGTGGTCAGTCCACATCAAGGCATGGGCTACACATGTCAGTGCAGTAGAGGTGGAGAAGATTAATGAGTGGTCAGTCCACGTCAAGGCATGGGCTTCACAAGTCAGTGCAGTAGAGGTGGAGAAGATTAATGAGTGGTCAGTCCACGTCAAGGCATGGGCTTCACAAGTCAGTGCAGTAGAGGTGGTGAAGATTAATGAGTGGTCAGTCCACGTCAAAGGCATGGGCTTCACAAGTCAGTGCAGTAGAGGTGGTGAAGAGTAATGAGTGGTCAGTCCACGTCAAGGCATGGGCTTCACAAGTCAGTGCAGTAGACGTGGTGAAGAGTAATGAGTGGTCAGTCCACGTCAAAGGCATGGGCTTCACAAGTCAGTGCAGTAGAGGTGGTGAAGAGTAATGAGTGGTCAGTCCACGTCAAAGGCATGGGCTTCACAAGTCAGTGCAGTAGAGGTGGTGAAGAGTAATGAGAGGTCAGTCCACGTCAAAGGCATGGACTTCACAAGGCAGTGCAGTAGAGGTGGTGAAGATTAATGAGTGGTCAGTCCACGTCAAAGGCATGGGCTTCACAAGTCAGTGTAGTAGAGGTGGTGAAGATTAATGAGTGGTCAGTCCACGTCAAAGGCATGGGCTTCACAAGTCAGTGCAGTAGAGGTGGTGAAGATTAATGAGTGGTCAGTCCACGTCAAAGGCATGGGCTTCACAAGTCAGTGCAGTAGAGGTGGTGAAGAGTAATGAGAGGTCAGTCCACGTCAAGGCATGGGCTTCACAAGTCAGTGTAGTAGAGGTGGTGAAGATTAATGAGTGGTCAGTCCACGTCAAAGGCATGGGCTTCACAAGTCAGTGCAGTAGAGGTGGTGAAGATTAATGAGTGGTCAGTCCACATCAAGGCATGGGCTTCACAAGTCAGTGCATTAGAGGTGGTGAAGAGCAATGAGTGGCCAGTCCACGTCAAAGGCATGGGCTTCACAAGTCAGTGTAGTAGAGGTGGTGAAGATTAATGAGTGGTCAGTCCACATCAAGGCATGGGCTACACATGTCAGTGCAGTAGAGGTGGAGAAGATTAATGAGTGGTCAGTCCACGTCAAGGCATGGGCTTCACAAGTCAGTGCAGTAGAGGTGGAGAAGATTAATGAGTGGTCAGTCCACGTCAAGGCATGGGCTTCACAAGTCAGTGCAGTAGAGGTGGTGAAGATTAATGAGTGGTCAGTCCACGTCAAAGGCATGGGCTTCACAAGTTAGTGTAGTAGAGGTGGTGAAGATTAATGAGTGGTCAGTCCACGTCAAAGGCATGGGCTTCACAAGTCAGTGCAGTAGAGGTGGTGAAGATTAATGAGTGGTCAGTCCACGTCAAAGGCATGGGCTTCACAAGTCAGTGCAGTAGAGGTGGTGAAGAGTAATGAGTGGTCAGTCCACGTCAAGGCATGGGCTTCACAAGTCAGTGCAGTAGACGTGGTGAAGAGTAATGAGTGGTCAGTCCACGTCAAAGGCATGGGCTTCACAAGTCAGTGCAGTAGAGGTGGTGAAGAGTAATGAGTGGTCAGTCCAGGTCAAAGGCATGGGCTTCACAAGTCAGTGCAGTAGACGTGGTGAAGAGTAATGAGTGGTCAGTCCACGTCAAAGGCATGGGCTTCACAAGTCAGTGCAGTGAGTGGTCAGTCCACGTCAAAGGCATGGGCTTCACAAGGCAGTGCAGTAGAGGTGGTGAAGAGTAATGAGAGGTCAGTCCACGTCAAAGGCATGGGCTTCACAAGTCAGTGCAGTAGAGGTGGTGAAGAGTAATGAGAGGTCAGTCCACGTCAAGGCATGGGCTTCACAAGGCAGTGCAGTAGAGGTGGTGAAGAGTAATGAGAGGTCAGTCCATGTCAAAGGCATGGGCTTCACAAGCCAGTGCAGTAGAGGTGGTGAAGATTAATGAGTGGTCAGTCAACGTCAAAGGCATGGGCTTCACAAGTCAGTGCAGTAGAGGTGGTGAAGAGTAATGAGAGGTCAGTCCACGTCAAAGGCATGGGCTTCACAAGTCAGTGCAGTAGAGGTGGTGAAGATTCATGAGAGGTCAGTCCACGTCAAAGGCATGGGCTTCACAAGTCAGTGCAGTAGAGGTGGTGAAGATTAATGAGTGGTCAGTCCACATCAAGGCATGGGCTTCACAAGTCAGTGCATTAGAGGTGGTGAAGAGCAATGAGTGGTCAGTCCACGTCAAAGGCATGGGCTTCACAAGTCAGTGTAGTAGAGGTGGTGAAGATTAATGAGTGGTCAGTCCACATCAAGGCATGGGCTACACATGTCAGTGCAGTAGAGGTGGAGAAGATTAATGAGTGGTCAGTCCACGTCAAGGCATGGGCTTCACAAGTCAGTGCAGTAGAGGTGGAGAAGATTAATGAGTGGTCAGTCCACGTCAAGGCATGGGCTTCACAAGTCAGTGCAGTAGAGGTGGTGAAGATTAATGAGTGGTCAGTCCACGTCAAAGGCATGGGCTTCACAAGTTAGTGTAGTAGAGGTGGTGAAGATTAATGAGTGGTCAGTCCACGTTAAAGGCATGGGCTTCACAAGTCAGTGCAGTAGAGGTGGTGAAGATTAATGAGTGGTCAGTCCACGTCAAAGGCATGGGCTTCACAAGTCAGTGCAGTAGAGGTGGTGAAGAGTAATGAGTGGTCAGTCCACGTCAAGGCATGGGCTTCACAAGTCAGTGCAGTAGACGTGGTGAAGAGTAATGAGTGGTCAGTCCACGTCAAAGGCATGGGCTTCACAAGTCAGTGCAGTAGAGGTGGTGAAGAGTAATGAGTGGTCAGTCCAGGTCAAAGGCATGGGCTTCACAAGTCAGTGCAGTAGAGGTGGTGAAGAGTAATGAGAGGTCAGTCCATGTCAAAGGCATGGGCTTCACAAGCCAGTGCAGTAGAGGTGGTGAAGATTAATGAGTGGTCAGTCCACGTCAAAGGCATGGGCTTCACAAGTCAGTGCAGTAGAGGTGGTGAAGAGTAATGAGAGGTCAGTCCACGTCAAAGGCATGGGCTTCACAAGTCAGTGCAGTAGAGGTGGTGAAGATTCATGAGAGGTCAGTCCACGTCAAAGGCATGGGCTTCACAAGTCAGTGCAGTAGAGGTGGTGAAGATTAATGAGTGGTCAGTCCACATCAAGGCATGGGCTTCACAAGTCAGTGCATTAGAGGTGGTGAAGAGCAATGAGTGGTCAGTCCACGTCAAAGGCATGGGCTTCACAAGTCAGTGTAGTAGAGGTGGTGAAGATTAATGAGTGGTCAGTCCACATCAAGGCATGGGCTACACATGTCAGTGCAGTAGAGGTGGAGAAGATTAATGAGTGGTCAGTCCACGTCAAGGCATGGGCTTCACAAGTCAGTGCAGTAGAGGTGGAGAAGATTAATGAGTGGTCAGTCCACGTCAAGGCATGGGCTTCACAAGTCAGTGCAGTAGAGGTGGTGAAGATTAATGAGTGGTCAGTCCACGTCAAAGGCATGGGCTTCACAAGTTAGTGTAGTAGAGGTGGTGAAGATTAATGAGTGGTCAGTCCACGTCAAAGGCATGGGCTTCACAAGTCAGTGCAGTAGAGGTGGTGAAGATTAATGAGTGGTCAGTCCACGTCAAAGGCATGGGCTTCACAAGTCAGTGCAGTAGAGGTGGTGAAGAGTAATGAGTGGTCAGTCCACGTCAAGGCATGGGCTTCACAAGTCAGTGCAGTAGACGTGGTGAAGAGTAATGAGTGGTCAGTCCACGTCAAAGGCATGGGCTTCACAAGTCAGTGTAGTAGAGGTGGTGAAGATTAATGAGTGGTCAGTCCACGTCAAAGGCATGGGCTTCACAAGTCAGTGCAGTAGAGGTGGTGAAGATTAATGAGTGGTCAGTCCATGTCAAAGGCATGGGCTTCACAAGTCAGTGCAGTAGAGGTGGTGAAGAGTAATGAGAGGTCAGTCCACGTCAAGGCATGGGCTTCACAAGTCAGTGTAGTAGAGGTGGTGAAGATTAATGAGTGGTCAGTCCACGTCAAAGGCATGGGCTTCACAAGTCAGTGCAGTAGAGGTGGTGAAGAGTAATGAGTGGTCAGTCCACGTCAAAGGCATGGGCTTCACAAGTCAGTGCAGTAGAGGTGGTGAAGAGTAATGAGAGGTCAGTCCACGTCAAAGGCATGGACTTCACAAGGCAGTGCAGTAGAGGTGGTGAAGATTAATGAGTGGTCAGTCCACGTCAAAGGCATGGGCTTCACAAGTCAGTGTAGTAGAGGTGGTGAAGATTAATGAGTGGTCAGTCCACGTCAAAGGCATGGGCTTCACAAGTCAGTGCAGTAGAGGTGGTGAAGATTAATGAGTGGTCAGTCCACGTCAAAGGCATGGGCTTCACAAGTCAGTGCAGTAGAGGTGGTGAAGAGTAATGAGAGGTCAGTCCACGTCAAGGCATGGGCTTCACAAGTCAGTGTAGTAGAGGTGGCGAAGATTAATGAGTGGTCAGTCCACGTCAAAGGCATGGGCTTCACAAGTCAGTGCAGTAGAGGTGGTGAAGATTAATGAGTGGTCAGTCCACATCAAGGCATGGGCTTCACAAGTCAGTGCATTAGAGGTGGTGAAGAGCAATGAGTGGTCAGTCCACGTCAAAGGCATGGGCTTCACAAGTCAGTGTAGTAGAGGTGGTGAAGATTAATGAGTGGTCAGTCCACATCAAGGCATGGGCTACACATGTCAGTGCAGTAGAGGTGGAGAAGATTAATGAGTGGTCAGTCCACGTCAAGGCATGGGCTTCACAAGTCAGTGCAGTAGAGGTGGAGAAGATTAATGAGTGGTCAGTCCACGTCAAGGCATGGGCTTCACAAGTCAGTGCAGTAGAGGTGGTGAAGATTAATGAGTGGTCAGTCCA
This sequence comes from Lissotriton vulgaris, assembly GCF_964263255.1. Classification (NCBI taxonomy): domain Eukaryota; kingdom Metazoa; phylum Chordata; class Amphibia; order Caudata; family Salamandridae; genus Lissotriton; species Lissotriton vulgaris. The sequence goes on along the minus strand of NC_141685.1, from coordinate 89,193,332 downwards.
CGTCAAAGGCATGGGCTTCACAAGTTAGTGTAGTAGAGGTGGTGAAGATTAATGAGTGGTCAGTCCACGTCAAAGGCATGGGCTTCACAAGTCAGTGCAGTAGAGGTGGTGAAGATTAATGAGTGGTCAGTCCACGTCAAAGGCATGGGCTTCACAAGTCAGTGCAGTAGAGGTGGTGAAGAGTAATGAGTGGTCAGTCCACGTCAAGGCATGGGCTTCACAAGTCAGTGCAGTAGACGTGGTGAAGAGTAATGAGTGGTCAGTCCACGTCAAAGGCATGGGCTTCACAAGTCAGTGCAGTAGAGGTGGTGAAGAGTAATGAGTGGTCAGTCCAGGTCAAAGGCATGGGCTTCACAAGTCAGTGCAGTAGAGGTGGTGAAGATTAATGAGTGGTCAGTCCACGTCAAAGGCATGGGCTTCACAAGTCAGTGCAGTAGAGGTGGTGAAGAGTAATGAGAGGTCAGTCCACGTCAAAGGCATGGGCTTCACAAGTCAGTGCAGTAGAGGTGGTGAAGATTCATGAGAGGTCAGTCCACGTCAAAGGCATGGGCTTCACAAGTGAGTGCAGTAGAGGTGGTGAAGATTAATGAGTGGTCAGTCCACATCAAGGCATGGGCTTCACAAGTCAGTGCATTAGAGGTGGTGAAGAGCAATGAGTGGTCAGTCCACGTCAAAGGCATGGGCTTCACAAGTCAGTGTAGTAGAGGTGGTGAAGATTAATGAGTGGTCAGTCCACATCAAGGCATGGGCTACACATGTCAGTGCAGTAGAGGTGGAGAAGATTAATGAGTGGTCAGTCCACGTCAAGGCATGGGCTTCACAAGTCAGTGCAGTAGAGGTGGAGAAGATTAATGAGTGGTCAGTCCACGTCAAGGCATGGGCTTCACAAGTCAGTGCAGTAGAGGTGGTGAAGAGTAATGAGAGGTCAGTCCACGTCAAAGGCATGGGCTTTACAAGTGAGTGCAGTAGAGGTGGTGAAGATTAATGAGTGGTCAGTCCACGTCAAAGCCATGGGCTTCACAAGTCAGTGCAGTAGAGGTGGTGAAGATTAATGAGTGGTCAGTCCACGTCAAAGGCATGGGCTTTACAAGTCAGTGCAGTAGAGGTGGTGAAGAGTAATGAGTGGTCAGTCCACGTCAAAGCCATGGGCTTCACAAGTCAGTGCAGTAGAGGTGGTGAAGATTAATGAGTGGTCAGTCCACGTCAAAGGCATGGGCTTCACAAGTCAGTGCAGTAGAGGTGGTGAAGAGTAATGAGTGGTCAGTCCACGTCAAAGGCATGGGCTTCACAAGTCAGTGCCGTAGAGGTGGTGAAGAGTAATGAGTGGTCAGTCCACATCAAAGGCATGGGCTTCACAAGTCAGTGCAGTAGAGGTGGTGAAGAGTAATGAGTGGTCAGTCCACGTCAAAGGCATGGGCTTCACAAGTTAGTGCAGTAGAGGTGGTGAAGAGTAATGAGTGGTCAGTCCACGTCAAAGGCATGGCCTTCACAAGTCAGTGCAGTAGAGGTGGTGAAGAGTAATGAGTGGTCAGTCCACGTCAAAGGCATGGGCTTTACAAGTCAGTGCAGTAGAGGTGGTGAAGAATAATGAGTGGTCAGTCCACGTCAAAGGCATGGGCTTCACAAGTCAGTGCAGTAGAGGTGGTGAAGATTAATGAGAGGTCAGTCCACGTCAAAGGCATGGGCTTCACAAGGCAGTGCAGTAGAGGTGGTGAAGATTAATGAGTGGTCAGTCCACGTCAAGGCATGGGCTTCACAAGGCAGTGCAGTAGAGGTGGTGAAGATTAATGAGTGGTCAGTCCACGTCAAAGGCATGGGCTTCACAAGTCAGTGCAGTAGAGGTGGTGAAGATTAATGAGAGGTCAGTCCACGTCAAAGGCATGGGCTTCACAAGGCAGTGCAGTAGAGGTGGTGAAGATTAATGAGTGGTCAGTCCACGTCAAAGGCATGGGCTTCACAAGGCAGTGCAGTAGAGGTGGTGAAGATTAATGAGTGGTCAGTCCACGTCAGAGGCATGGGCTTCACAAGTTACTGCAGTAGAGGTGGTGAAGATTAATGAGTGGTCAGTCCACGTCAAAGGCATGGGCTTCATAAGTCAGTGCAGTAGAGGTGGTGAAGAGTAATGAGTGGTCAGTCCACGTCAAGGCATGGGCTTCACAAGTTAGTGCAGTAGAGGTGGTGAAGAGTAATGAGTGGTCAGTCCACGTCAAAGGCATGGGCTTCACAAGTCAGTGCAGTAGAGGTGGTAAAGAGTAATGAGTGGTCAGTCCACGTCAGAGGCATGGGCTTTAGAAGTCAGTGCAGTAGAGGTGGTGAAGATTAATGAGTGGTCAGTCCACGTCAAAGGCATGGGCTTCACAAGTCAGTGCAGTAGAGGTGGTGAAGAGTAATGAGTGGTCAGTCCATGTCAAAGGCATGGTCTTCACAAGTCAGTGCAGTAGAGGTGGTGAAGATTAATGAGTGGTCAGTCCACATCAAGGCATGGGCTTCACAAGTCAGTGCAGTAGAGGTGGTGAAGAGTAATGAGTGGTCAGTCCACGTCAGAGGCATGGCCTTCACAAGTCAGTGCAGTAGAGGTGGTGAAGATTAATGAGTGGTCAGTCCACGTCAAAGGCATGGGCTTCACAAGTCAGTGCAGTAGAGGTGGTGAAGAGTAATGAGTGGTCAGTCCACGTCAGAGGCATGGCCTTCACAAGTCAGTGCAGTAGAGGTGGTGAAGATTAATGAGTGGTCAGTCCACGTCAAAGGCATGGGCTTCACAAGTCAGTGCAGTAGAGGTGGTGAAGAGTAATGAGTGGTCAGTCCACGTCAAAGGCATGGGCTTTACAAGTCAGTGCAGTAGAGGTGCTGAAGAGTAATGAGTGGTCAGTCCACGTCAAGGCATGGGCTTCACAAGTCAGTGCAGTAGAGGTGGTGAAGAGTAATGAGTGGTCAGTCCACGTCAAAGGCATGGGCTTCACAAGTCAGTGCAGTAGAGGTGGTGAAGATTAATGAGTGGTCAGTCCACGTCAAAGGCATGGGCTTTACAAGTCAGTGCAGTAGAGGTGGTGAAGAGTAATGAGTGGTCAGTCCACGTCAAGGCATGGGCTTCACAAGTCAGTGCAGTAGAGGTGGTGAAGATTAATGAGTGGTCAGTCCACGTCAAAGGCATGGGCTTCACAAGTCAGTGCAGTAGAGGTGGTGAAGATTAATGAGTGGTCAGTCCACGTCAAAGGCATGGGCTTTACAAGTCAGTGCAGTAGAGGTGGTGAAGAGTAATGAGAGGTCAGTCCACGTCAAAGGCATGGGCTTCACAAGGCAGTGCAGTAGAGGTGGTGAAGATTAAGTCCAAGATTGCGGGGCGCCGAGTGAGTAGGGTCCGTAATCTTTTGTTGAGTCCTCAAGTCTTTAAGTCTGATAATAGTTTTGCTACTTCCATATCTAAAAAATCTTCTCCATGATAATTAAAATCCCCAAGCAGGAGAAATGTTTGTGATGACAACACATAAGTCGCTAAATAAAATAGTCAGGTTCCAAACAACTAGTCTGCTAATTTGCCCCTACAGCTCTGGATGTGGGGCTTGAAAGACTTACTCTGCTCAATCGGGGAAGTCCTGCTGCAGACCGGGATGTTAAAAAGATACAGCACAGTCTATAAAAAAAACATAAAGATGGTATATACAATAAAAACAGAAGCAGCCAAGTTTTTGTCTTTAAGAGTATTAAGAAGTACTAACGCTCTGTTTTCGGTTGCCTGCAAGGTCTGCTGTGTATTCCTTATTGATTTCTCTGAAAGAAAGCACGAGTGACTGAGCGAAAGGGCTATAGATTTGTTACCACAATTCCTGGAGGGAGACGGGGTAGTCATGTTTGGTGGCTGCCATAACCATTTTCTACCTTTCTAGGGTTAGGGATGCTTATAGTTTTGTTGCCTGCAGTTGCATTATTTTTCTGCTTTACTGAGGGTGTTATACTCATTTTTTTCCTGCACTTGTACTTTGAGGGGATCTTCCTGCCCGGGTTGGCCATTTTGTTCAGCCACACTCTCCATCCGGGAAGCGCTCTAGTCGCTGCAAGCGTCCTGCCTAACCCCTACTCAATGGCCCCAGATCGGACGCGTGCAGCTCGCTTAATCTTCCCAATGGCCCCCAGCGCCGGGATGCCTCCGGGTAGCTGTGCGCTTTACAAATACTGGATTTACTAGTTAATATTTATTTTACGCAATGTTTCTTAGTGAAACATGGCTGCACATGAGCTCTGGCCCTGATGTAGCTGCAGCTTTACTGTTTAACTATGCTATAGTCAGGAAAGACAGGGACTCCAAGACAGGTGGTGGCATTGCTATAATTTATAAAAAGTCCTACATGTGCAAATTTGAAGACCTGCCATTTACGAGCTGTGAGGCAGCTTTATTTAAGCTTGCCCTAACCCCTAAGTTCACCTTCTCAGGGATACTAGTTTATTGTCCCCCTGGGCCATCCGGTCCATGGGCTTCATCCTTTCCTGACCTAATAACCCCTTTTCTCTTAAATGCCACCGACTTCTCCATCTTGGGCGACCTTAACTTACGCTTGGATGACTATGCATATACTAATAGCGCTTCTTTTATCTCTGATCTGGCAGTGTTGAATATCGCACTTTGCAACTCCAGTCCCTATCATGTGGCCGGTCACCTACTGGACCCTATTTTCTCCAGTTTATCCAACAAGCCCACCAGCTCTTCCCTTATGTTGGTCTGATCACTTTGCGATCGGCTTGCGTTTCGAGATCTCAGTGAACTCACCTGTAGCCGCACCTAGCATCAGAAAACCAACTATGAACTGGGAAAAACTGGACATTGAAGCTCTCAATAAGATTCTGTCTTCCAATGCTCCTATCACAAAACAAATGTCTGTCACTCTTTCAGTTGTCGTCCAAAAGTGCCTTTTACATGCCATTGATACCTGTCCTCCACCCTCTATTAAGAAGGTGAACAACCACAGCCCCCCTGCCCCTTGGTTCACTGAGAATTTAAAAACAGAGAAAATCAAATGCAGAGCTTTGGAAGGATGCTGAAGGAGGAACTATGCGCCTGACAACAAACTCGCATATAAAAGGGCAAAAAGAGAATACCACACTCTCTGTAAGTCAGCTCGTGCTGAATATGTCTCCTCGACCATCTCTAGTGCGCTGAATTGTTCCAAGACAATATTTAAAATGGTCAAAGAACTTTCTGGATCTGAAACTCAATCTACTCCCCCTTCCCTGAATGGTTTACAATGTGAAGACGTGGAGAAATTCTTCCTCCATAAAGTGGAGAAAATATACTCTGAAATCAAGGGCATAAACCCAGGTACCCCCCCATCAGCAAGCACCTACATCCCCTCACGCAGCCAGAACCATCTCTCACAGAGACAACAGGATCACTGAATCCACTAATAAACTGGAAATGTGGTCTCCATTCGATATGAACTCCCTTATATAGCCAGTATTAAATCTGGCTCACCCTGTGACCCTCTTCCGATCTCGGTGCTCCAGCAGCTTGAGTCGCTTTCACTCACAATAATCATGGAACTCTTGAATGCCTCCTTACAGGAGGCAATGGTTCCTCCAGAGTGGAAACACGCAATGGTGCTTCCTCTTCTGAAGAAGGCTAACTACCGGCCTATTTCATTGCTCCCTGCAAAAAGAACAATGGATGGACAGAATGCAGAACAATGTCATATATTCACCCCAATATAGCGATCTGGGCCTAAATCCATCGTTTCTTTCCTCACTATCCCATTCCAGTTTGGACCCAGCCATATGAAAATCAGTCTTGACCCTGCACCCAATGGGACAGTCTAGCCCGAACTGCCAGGTCAGGTCCTCCCTGGACTGGAAACAAGCATCCTATGACTGGTTTCGGGCTTTCAACCCTCATCAGGCAGGATAGCTTGACTTCAGTGGCATGGAGAGCACGGGACCCACGTCTGGGCATACCTGTCCCACTCGGGGTGACAAATGGAAAAACAACAATTTATGGACATAATGCAGAACAATATCATACATTTACCATAGTACAACGATCTGGGCCTAAAGCCATAGTTTTTTTGCTCACCATGCCATTCCAGCTTGGATCCAGCAATATGCAAATCAGTCTTGACCCTGCACCCAATGGGAAAAGTCTAGCCGGAACTGCCAGGCTAGGTCCTCCCTGGAATGGAAACAAGCATCCTAGGACCGGTGTCGGGCTTTCAGCCCTCATCAGCCAGGATAGCTTGACTCCAGTGGCATGGAGAGCACTGGACCCACGTCTCGGTATACCCGTCACACTCGGGGTGACAAATGCAAAAAGAAAAATTTATGGACAGGATGCACAACAATGTCATACATTCACCCCAATACAGCGATGTGGGCCTAAATCCATTGTTTTTTTGCTCACCATGCCATTCCAGTTTGGACCCAGCCATATGTAAATTCGTCTTGACCCTGCAACCAATGGGAACAGTCCAGCCCGAACTGCCGGGCCGGTTCTCCCTGTACTGGAAACAAGCATTCATCAGTCAGGATAGCTTGACTCCAGTGGCATGGAGAGCAAGGGACCCATGTTTGGGCATACCCGCCCCACTTGGGGTGACAAATGCAAAAAGAACAATTGATGGACAGAATGCCTAACAATGTCTTACATTCACCCCAGTACAGCGATCTGTGCCTAAATCCATCGTTTTGCTCGCCATCCCTTTCCAGTTTAGATCCAGCCATATGCAAATCAGTCTTGACCCTGCACCCAATTGGAACAGGCCCGTTCTGAATTCCGTCCATCAATTGTGTGTCTTTTGCTTTCTCGCCCTAAGTGCGCCGGGTATGCCCAGAAGCGGGTCCCGGGCTCACTGTGCCACTGGAATCAAGCTATCCTGGCTGATTGGGGTTGAAAGCCCAACACCGGTCCGAGGATGCTTGTTTCTGGTCCAGGGAGGACCTGGCTTGGCCTCCCATGAGGCACAGGGTCAAGACTGATTTGCATATGGCCAGGTCTAAACTGGGGTGGCATGGTTAGCAAAAGAATGATGGATTTAACCCAGATCTCTTGACTGGGGGTGAATGTTTTGATTTGTTCTGCATTCCGTCCATCAATTGCGTGTCTTTTACTTTCTCGCCCTAAGTGCGCCGGTAGTATGCCTAGACATGGGTCCCAGGCTCAATGTGCCACTGGAATCAAGCTATCCTGGCTGATGGGGGTTGAAAGTCCGAAACCGGTTCTAGGACGCTTGTTTCCGGTCGAGGGGGGACCTGTCTTGGCAGTTCAGACTGGACTGTTCCCATGAGGCACAGGGTCAAGACTGATTTGCATATGGCCAGGTCTAAACTGGGGTGGCATGGTGAGCAAAAGAATGATGGATTTAACCCAGATCTCTTGACTGGGGGTGGATGTTTTGATTTGTTCTGCATTCCGTCCATCAATTGTGTGTCTTTGTTTTTTATTCCATTGTAAATGTAAATGTAGTTGAGCTTATATAGCGCACAGCTACCCGCAGTGGGTTTCCCGGCGCTTGCTTAGGGAACCCGTCCTGATATTCCCCTGTGTGATAGCCCCAGCAGGGTATCCACAAGGTGAAAGTCAGGCATCCCGCCACGAGGGGCCGTTGTGGAGATTAAGCAAGCTATTGCCCAGAGTCGCAGAGTGTGAACCCGTGAGTCGAGAAGGCACTGGAGAGAGAATTATCGAGTCCGTGGAATTTTTAGCCCAAGACCCGCCGAGGCGGGGAATTGAACCCTGGTCCAGGACCGATCTCAGCTTCCGGGTCTGCCGCCTCTAACCCCTGAGCCACACTTCTCCTGGCCTTCTTGAAAATCCCAGAAAGACACATTAATTCACAGCTATCTCAGTTTGTCGAGGCACAACATTTTTTACACTCATCTCAGTCGGGCTTTAGAGCTAGCTTTTCAACTGAAACTACCCTTCTTGGAGTTACGGAAAGGCTGCAACGCCATTTAGATTCTGGAGACACGATGACCCTCACATTACTTGATTTGAGAGCAGCTTTCGACACGGTGTGACACTGTGTTAGTGAAAGCCTTACGATCTTTGGGTGTTACCAGGCCGGCACTCAACTGGCTTATCTCTTTTCTCACCGACTGAACGTCCCAGGTCTTCTCCCCCCAAAGGCCAGTTCTGTTACTCATTCCTCTCCCTGCGGGGAACCCTATGGCTCCATTCTTAGCCCTTTGTTATTTAACGTGAGTGTCAGACCTCTGTCTGGCATTGTTCTCCTATGCTGACGACACCCAGAGAGTCTTCTCTCTCTCTATGGAGAGGGTGTCAGACATCTGCTCTCCAGATGGGGTTGAGTAAAATTACATACTGGATGCAGGCCAGTTTTCTCAAACTCAATGGAGAGAAAACTAAGGTCCTGATTCTGGGGAAGAATAAAGATCTTTGGGGTCCCCAAAACTGGCCTACTGAAATGGGTGTTCTTCCTCAGCCCTACCGCCAAGATCACAATTTAGATTTTGACAAGAATAGCCCGGGCTGTTTTCAGCCAGAGTAACAAAGCTAGTAAAAGATTTTAATGACCAGGTATTGTCCTGTGTCGATGACCTATATCTGACGGATGATGACCTCTTGGAACATCTGACAAGAGTAAATCGCATAATTCTGGAGTTTGCTCACATGGGCTACAAATAATTTTAGAAAATCAAAGATTGCCCACCTCAATATCCTTTTTCTGCGCTCTGGAGATGGCTATGTCTCTCCTCGGCACCGGAGTGAGGGATCACTCTAGCTTTATCCACAGCTCACAATGACTCTGGTTAAAGGCAAATACAGAACTGTGACTGGCGCCTAGACTCCGAAAAAACCACAGAACGCTACATGTGGTAGAAATATGCTCTGGCTACTGAAATAACTATGGACTGAGAGCGCCTGGGCATGAGAGACCCCCGGCAGTGGCAGGGCTCACCTTTGGAAGGCAGCGAGTAGGGGACAGAATTATCCAAACCCTGACTAACACAGAGGCATGCACCCCTCTACCCATGAAGCTGAGTCGCGTTACAAGGAGCCAAAGGCTCCGATGAGGCGCTGTGTTAGACATAAGAAAACAAGTTACTTACCTGTAACTTTGGTTCCCCAGTATTGGTAACTTTCATAGATGCCCATGCTTTGTATCATTCCCCGTCGTCGGAATGGGAGCCTCGGTAAATAAAAAAATATCATAAACATAGGTACAAAAGAGAAAATTGAATAAAGATCTTTGGGGTCCCCAAAACTGGCCTATTGAAATGGGTGTTCTTCCTCAGCCCTACCGCCAAGATCGCAATTTAGATTTTGATAAGAATAGCCCAGGCTGTTTTCAGCCAGAGTAACAAAGCTAGTAAAAGATTTCAATGACCAGATATTGTCCTGTGTTGATGACTTATATCTGACGGATGATGACCTCTTGGAACATCTGACAAGAGTAAATCGCATAATTCTGGAGTTTGCTCACATGGGCTACAAATAATTTTAGAAAATCAAAGATTGCCCACCTCAATATCCTTTTTCTGCGCTCTGGAGATGGCTATGTCTCTCCTCGGCACCGGAGCGAGGGATCACTCTAGCTTTATCCACAGCTCACAATGACTCTGGTTAAAGGCAAATACAGAACCGTGACTGGCGCCTAGACTCCGAAAAAACCACAGAACGCTACATGTGGTAGAAATATGCTCTGGCTACTGAAATAACACAATGGACTGAGAGCGCCTGGGCACGAGAGACCCCCGGCAGTGGCAGGGCTCACCTTAGGAAGGCATTGAGTAGGGTACAGAATTATCCAAACCCTGACTAACACCGAGGCATGCACCCCTCTACCCATGAAGCTGAGCCGCGTTACAAGGAGCCAAGTGCTCCGATGAGGTGCTGTGTTAGACATAAGAAAACAAGTTACTTACCTGTAACTTTGGTTCCCCAGTATTGGTAACTTTCATAGATTCCCATGCTTTGTATCATTCCCCGTCGTCGGAATGGGAGCCTTGGTAAATAAAAAAATATCATAACCATAGGTACAAAAGAGAAAATTCGGCCTAGGCCTCATCTCATTTTGTAGCATATCACCCTCTTTGTGTAAAAGAGCCCAAACTTTCTGCAACAACCAATCAGAGCAGCCTCACCCCATAGAACCCTCATGAGAGAGCCTCAGATCCTAAGATTTTCGTAGCCGTTGTGCAACAGCCACTATCTCAGTAAAAAAGGCAGAGCTTTCCCAGGGGAGGAGTGTGGGTGCATGGGAATCTATGAAAGTTACCAATGCTGGGGAACCAAAGTTACAGGTAAGTAACTTGTTTTCTTGCCCCAGTATTGGAACTTTCATAAATTCCCATGCTTTGTATCAGAGTAGCTAGCAGTAAGCCATAAAAGCACATTTTGTTACATGAATCTCATTACATGACAACATAGTTATCCTCATAGGAAACAAATCATAAAATGTTACCATAGAAAGGAACACGATAACTGATGCAAAATGTGCAATACAGGAAGGAGGGATTGTAGGGAAAGCTCACGTCTCATTGAAAAAGATTCCTGAGGACTGCTTGTCCAACAGCTGTGTCATCCTTCATTGTAGAATCTAGGCAGTAGTGCTTCGTGAAGGTATGCGTACTGCTCCAGGTCGCTGCCCTGCAGATGTCTTTGATAGGGACTCCAGAAAATAGAGCCACCGAAGATGCCACTGATCTTGTGGAAGTGTAAGGGTGGAGATGTTGTTTCTGACACCATAGGCAGAATCTCTTCCATTTTGCTTTATAAGTTTTGTTCGTACTTGGAGCTCGAGCCTGAGACAAAACGTCCCTACCCTCTTTGGGGAGGTTCAGATCTCGGAACTCCCTGTACTCAGGAGCCACGCCGTTAAGTGAAGCGAGCTCGGATCCGGATGGAGCACTTGACCCTGACACCTCGTCAACAGGGAAGGAACCAGTTGCAGGCAAATTGCATGATCCTGAGAGAGTAAGAGGAGCTCCGAGTACCAGAACTGTCGGGGCCACGCCGGTGCAATCAAGATCATTCTGCACGGCTCCACCTTGATTTTCCTGATTAACTTGGGATTAGGGGTATCGGAGGAAAAGCGTAAAAGAATGCGCCGTACCAGGCAATCGAAAGCGCGTTCCCCAAAGACCCCGGATGGTGATCCCTGCTTGCATAGAACCGGTATTTGGTGTTCTCTGGAGTCGCAAACAGGTCTATGGTCGGGGTCCCCCAGACCGAAAACACCTCCTCTAGAATGGTTTGGTCTAACTCCCATTCGTGATTGGTCGATTTCTGACGACTTAGTGCATCCGCTGTTATATTGAGCGAACCTGCAAGGTGTTCTGCTGTCAGAGCAATTTTGTGAAGAATCGCCCAATCCCAAATTAGCTGAGCTTCCTTGGTTAGAGTCTGAGATCTTATTTCACCCTGCTTGTTGATATAGTGCATGGCCGTTGTGTTGTCCGTCCGGACCAGCACTGAATGATTCCGAATCCGTGGCAGAAAAGCCTGTAAAGCTAATTGAATGGCTTTGAGATCTAACAGGTTGATGTGGCACTTGCATTGACCTGGATCCCAGTGTCCACTGACTTGTAGTTCCTGGAGCACCGCTCCCCAGCCTTCTAATGAGGCGTACGTGGTGAGAACCATGGGAGACGGAGGAAGCGTGAAAGTCATTTCCTCTGCGATGTTGTCTCTCACTAACCACCATTCGCATGCCTTTTTCATCTCTGGTGTCACCGTAACCCTGTTGTCGTAAGAGCCTTCTGCTTGGTACCATTGTTTGTCGAGTTGCTCTTGCAGCGGACGCATTCGCAGCCTGCAATGCGGAATTAATGATATGCAGGATGAGGTCGATCCGAGCAGGGACTTGTAGAGCCGTACTGACTGGGATTTCTTTTTTAGCAATTGGCGAGCCAAGAGCATCAATTTGTTTTGACGTTCGTCTGTTGTGTAAACCTTGCAGTGCTTGGTGTCCAGAATGGCCCTAGAAACCTTGCCGACCTGGACGGTTGAAGAACTGATTTGTCCTTGTTGAGCTGAAGGCCCAGGTGATTGAACAATTGAATGCAGGTCGTAATGGCCTTGGAAGTTCCCTGGAAAGATGGAGCCTTGACTAGCCAGTCGTCCAGGTAGGGAAAAACTTCCACAGATTGTTTCCTGATGAAAGCTGCCACAGGGGCCAACACTTTTGTAAATATCCTTGGTGCAGACCGGAGACCAAAAGGAGGTACTTTAAATTGGAAATAGCTCTTGCCTACTGTGAAACGCAAGTATTGCCTGTGAGCTGGGTGGATCGGCACATGGAAATAAGCATCTTCTAAATCCAGAGTCGCCATGTAGTCCCCTGGATTTAACAGACTAAGAATATCCCGGAGAGTGACCATCCTGAAGGACAGTTTGATGAGATAAGTGTTGAGCTCCCGTAGATCTAATATGGGGCGCCAAGTTTCCGTTGTTTTGCGAACCAGGAAGAACCTGGAATAAAACCCTTTTCCTCTTGCGAGAGAGGTACAGGTTCTATTGCCCCCTTGATGAAAAGCTGGTGGGCTTCGAGATGTACCGGTCCCAGATGTTTCAATTGACTGGCGCCTGGAGCTCTGTTTGGAGGTAGATGTTGAAAGTCCAACGTATGGCCACTCTGAACGATATTCAGGACCCACTGGTCTGATGTAATAATTCTCCAGCTGTCTAGACAATGAGAAATCCTGCCCCCCACTGATGTCATCGGAGGGGTAGGAACAGTAGAAAGAGCTGCGAGGCCTCTATTGCCTTTTGCAGTTGTCACGTCCTTGACGACCTTGACGTCCTCTCTGTGGTTAACGAGAGAAAGACGCCGACTGGCCCTGGCGTTGATTGGAATACTGAGGCTTGTACGATTGGGAGGATTGGTTGCCACCCCTGTAAGAGGAGAAACCTCTCCCTCTCGCACCTCTGAATGGAACCTTACGGTAGTTCAAAGACCCCAAAGACTTCGCTGTGTCCGGGTCTTTTTTGATGCTTTGAAGGGGGTTCATCCACATGCTTTCCGAAAAGCATTTCTCCATCCAATGGCAAGTCCAAGATCTTGTTCTGGACCTCCTGGCGTAACTAGGTTGCCCGCAACCAGCCCTGATGCCGTAACACAGCTGATACAGCTAGGGCACGAAAAGCAGTAGACGCTATGTCCATAGCACAATCTATCACCTCTGACGAGGATCGCTCTCCTTCCATGAGAACTTTTCTGGCCTCATCCCTTGTTGATTCTGGAAGCTGCTCCACAAACAGGGATAGATCGCACCACATTTGTTGATCATACCTGCCCAGGATGGCAAGAGCATTAAGAGCTCGAACCAGGAGGCTGGCCATAGTGGAGAATCTTTTGCCTACATTGTCCAGGCGCCTCCCTTCCTTGTCCGGCGGTGTTGTAAGGGGCGTTGAAGGATTTTTCGATTTGCTTTGCGCCGCTTGGGAAATGACAGAATCCGGTTTAGGTTGTCCAAGTAGGCACACTGGACTGCCCTCAGGTGCCTTATACTTCTTCTCCAGCCGGGGAAGAACAAGAAGAACTGTCGCCGGATTTTGTATAACTTTAATCCCTTCTGACCATACATGTTCTATTATAGGTATAGATCGGACTGACATTTTGTATGGTTCCTTAAAGTCATAAAATGAAGCAGTCTGTCTGCACAGCCGTGATCGGCAGACCAAATCTTTTAGACGCCCTCTCCATGAGGTTATGGAAACCCCCAATGTCAGCTGGAGGAGAGGTAGAAGTATCCTGCCCTGTCCCATCCAGAACGTGAAGGCCACCATCATCATATCTGGATCTTGAGGAGGATCTTCCTGAATATTGTCATCTGAAGAGACATCATCATCATCCTGAACTGTCACCACATCCTGGGTATCCTCTCTGGGTTCTGGTTCCACAACCCGTGAGACCACTGGTGTTACTGCAGGAGCAGGAGGGAGTGCGCTCCTGTTGCATTATAGGTTGATATGGAAACCTATTCCTATAATCCTGCAACATCAATTGCAAATCCGATATCAGAGAGGATGGCATTGCCACCATGTCCTGTCCTAAGGTTCGAGGAGGCCTGTCTTTTAGGATATATTGTTGATCGTAATATTCCTCAGTGTCTGTATCCTGACACTTCACATTTAAGTCCGAAGGGCTGTAGGCATCCCCATAAGGAACATTATCCTCCTCGTCATCAGACTCCTCATCCAACAGCATGGTAGGAGGCAAAGGTGTTACTCGCCTAGGAGAAGTCATCTCAGGTGCTATTTGCTGCCTTCGCATGGAAATTTGGATCCTTTGAATGGTCGACGACCTCGTCAACGGAGTCGTCGTCGACGGAAACGACGGTGTAATCGTCGTCGACGGAACCGTCAATGGAGAAATGGTTTTCGTCGACAGAGCTTTCATCGTCGACGGTGGATTTATCGTCTACTGCATCGTCGACAAACTCGTCGTCAACATTACAGCTGCCGTCGTCGACGTAGTTCTCGTCATCGATGCAGCCGTCGACACTACCTTCGTCGTCATTATCGCCGACGTCGAGACTGTAGCCACCATCGTCGACGAGCAGGAAGGCACTTTAAACGTCGACGAAGTCATTAATGGTGTTGTCGTCGACGCAGCCACTGTCGACGGTCTCGTCGACGGAGCTACACGAGAATTCAGGTCTTTTTTGTATTTTACATTTTTTTATTAAAGTGTTTACGGAATACAACATCTACAATCATAACATTAGGCACAGAATCACATTACATTAGACCAGTAGGATTTGCGCCATCAATTAGTTCGCTATAGAGCATGTGCAGTTGAACACGAAAGAATTAGGCAGTCATTAACATTCAAGACAACAGTTACCTCTCCTGATTCACATCTAGTTAGTCATTATCCTAAGTGTATCACTTCTCTAAACCTCGTCGTCGTCATCATCCGAGCTATCTAGATCCTCCTCTGGCAGCAGTTCACATAAGTCCCCTCTGAAAGTGTTCCACGGTGTCCAAATGTTGTTCCATTTACGCGGACTTTCCCTGTTTTCATACACTGTGCGCTCGGTTACCATGATTAAGTCCATATTCCTGCACCACAATGCTAACTTGGGGGGTCTGCCATGCCCCATTTCTGCGCTATGTCACTCTTCGCTACCATGCAACCGAGGGTACCCCAGGTTTGGCCGTAGCGAGTGAGGTCAGTGGGGTCCCAGACATTGAAGAGACATTTTTGTGGCTCGGGCAGAAGGGAAATTTCTAATGTTTGTGAAATGGTGCGCAGGACCTGACGCCAGTACTCTACTATAACAGGACAATCCCACAGGGTATGGTAAAGTGTGCCTTCTTCCCCGCACCCCCTGAGGCAGAACGGGTGTGTCGCGCAGTGTATCTTGTGTAAGGTGGTTCTGGTGTAGTACACACAATGTATTATTTTTAGTTGTACAAGCCGGAACTTGGCCGAAATGCCCACCTCCCTAGGGGATGCCAGGGCTGCCAACCACTCCGCGTCATCCATGTCTCCCACCACTGTCACCCATTGGTCTCGGAGTTTAAGTGTGGGGTCGGGCATATTGTTAAGGAGTTTCCGATAAGTGAGGGATGTAGCACGCTGCTGCATGGTGTCTGTGAGCAAACGATCCTCCAATGGCGAGGCCTCTGGGACGTCAGTATCCACTGGGATCGCTGTTAGTAAAGCATGGCTAATTTGCACATATCTATACGTTTCAGCCGGTCCTAAATCATATTGTTGTTGAAGTTGTGCAAAAGTAACCACCGTCCCCTTATTCCACATGTCCCCTACCGTGGAAATTCCAATATTATCCCATTGTGTGAAGCCTTTACTTTTTCTTAGTTGTCCCAATGCCTTGATGTCCCAAATCGGGGTGAGTTTGGTGATGGTTCATTTCCACCCTAATTTCGCCTGCGCCGCATACCATAACGCAACCGTCTGTTTCGTGGGTCCTATTAGTCTCGCGGCCTGACCTCTATTGTATAGTACCGCCAGCATGTTGTTCGTGCCTAGTTGTATTCTGTCTGCTCGGTATGCCGGATCGTCTTGGGGTGCATGAATCCAGTGATTGATAGTTTTAAGTTGTGCCGCCCAGTAATACAATTGTAGGTTCGGTAGTGCAATTCCGCTGTCATACCAGCTCCTATTTAGTTTAATTTGGGCTATGCGTGCCGGCAAGTTGCCCCACAAAAGGGCCGAGACTTGTGCCGCAGCTTGCTTAAAATAGTGTAGCGGTATCGGGAATGGTATGTTATCGAGAGCGTAGAGGAACCTCGGTAGAGCCATCATTTTATATAAGGCTGTTCTACCCAGTAATGTTAGTGGCAGAGACGCCCAGTGTTTGACGTTGCACTATAGGCGCTCTAGAGGAGGTGTCAGATTTTTACTGATAAAGTCTGCGGCATCCCTAGTGACATGTATGCCTAGGTATTTAAAGGAGTCGCTGGATATTACGATCGGGCAGTCGGCGGGGAGCAATGAATCCGGACCTTTTAAGATGAATAGCACAGATTTGGACCAGTTTATCGTGTATCCGGATGTTCGCCCGTGTGTATTACAAATTTCAAGTAGTTCAGGTATACTATGATCAGGATCCGTCAGGTAGAGCAGCATGTCGTCGGCGTAGAGAGAGATACGATCTTCCCATCCCGCCATCCAGTTAATGCCTTTTAATAATGGGGTCGCCCTAATTAAAGTTGCCAATGGCTCCAGCGCCAATGCAAACAACAACGGCGACAGTGGGCAGCCCTGGCGCGTTCCTCTGGCAAGCTGTATAGTATGCGATATGTGACTGTTGGCGGTTACCTGGGCCACCGGTTCAGCGTATAGGAGTCGTATCCAGGCCCGGAATTTAGGGCCAAATCCCATATGGCTTAGGACCGCAAAGAGGTACTGCCATTCCACCAGGTCGAAAGCCATTTTGGCGTCCAGTGATATTATCACTGTGGGCTCTGAACGTGTCGGAGCCCGTGCCAGTATCCCATGAATTCAGGCCTTTTTGAGAAGTAGTCGTCGACGTACCTGCTGATTTCGTCGTCAACGGACACTGCTTCTTGTTAGCCTTTCCTTCCTGAGGGTCAGCAGCCAGTTTATTGCTGTCCTTCTCTTTTTGAGATGGTTGTGATGGAACAGAAATATCCTTTTTCACTTTCCTGGCTGTGTCCGTCTCTGCAGCCTGTCCAAGCCTCTCCTTTTCACCTCGGTGAGGAGATTTAATGGGACTAGCCCTCTCAGACCCATCAGAGATCTTTTGTAGGGCTTTGACAGGGGGCCCAGTAGAAGTAGAGGGAGGTGACCTACCCCTCTTTCTGGATCTTCTGGAGGATGTAGCAGATGAAGAATCCTCATCGTCCGATGACAGTGCCTCCTTCCGTGACTTCATTTTCTGCAGCCAAGTCAATAATCGACGCTCCCTGTCTCTCAAGGTTTTTGTAGAAAAAGTCCTACAGATCTTACAATCTGTGGCCTTGTGGTCCGGATACAGGCAGAAGATACAGTCATCATGCTTGTCCTCCACAAAAAGTCTCTTTTTAGCACAAGTAGCACAGGCGCTGAACAAAGCCTTCTTCTCCTTGTCCGACATTGTAGTTTTGAAGTATATTGTAGAAGAATCAATTTGAAGAGAAAAGAACTGAGCAGAGCTCAGTGGAGACTCCCTAGCACAACGTGCGGTAGAAAAATCTGAGGCTCTGAGGCTCTCTCAGGACGGTTCTATGGGGTGAGGCTATTCTGATTGGTTGTTGCAGAAAGTTTGGGCTCTTTTACACAAAGAGGGTGATATGCTACAAAATGAGATGAGGCCTAGGCCGAATTTTCTCTTTTGTACCTATGGTTATGATATTTTTTTATTTACCGAGGCTCCCATTCCGACGACGGGGAATGATACAAAGCATGGGAATCTATGAAAGTTACCAATACTGGGGCAAGTCGTAAAGTCTCCCCTCCCCCATGTCTCGGCCTCCCTTCCCTTGGCGATACAGAGACAGGCTTGCCCTATTTAAACTCCAAATATACTTCTTTTGACATAATTATATTTTCATTTTATATAATGAAAACGTAGCTGAAATAACACCTGTACTTCACTTGATAACGTATCCCCAATTCTCCTGCACGTAGAAGCATGATCACAGTGCAAGCACTCTTCAGCCATCACCATCACTTGGTAGAGATCGGCTCAACCAATCAGCACGTGCTCTTCAGCCATCACTGTGAAGAGATCGGCTCAACCAATCAGCATGCTTAGAATGCTGCCACCAATACTGTCATTTGCCTGCATTATAGGCCCTGTGAGAGTGAGAAGCATGGACATCGACCGGAAAGTAAGAGTGTGCCTATCTGGGTGTGGTATGATGAGGGAGAAAGGATATAAACTTGTTTTTAACATGCCGTCTGCATTAACAGTTGTTAATGGTCTGTCCCCTCATTGCATTCCCTCGCCTTTGGTTCTTTCACTTAACAGCAGTTAACATCCTTTGCAGGGTGTTAATCTTGTTTGTTAACGCCCTCAGAAGCAGGCGATAAAGCTTAAGGGATAAACTGTGATAAAAGCAAATCGAAAGTCCTCCCAAGAGGCTTGATACTATAGTCGGTTCTTTTCTGCCGTACGGCACAATCATTCACACATTCAATGTACACTGACGTCTCTCGAGCCTTCAGTCATTCCAAGGGGCCCTCGAAGGTAAGCTTTGTATCGCTTCTACATGGTATAGGAATGTATGCCAATCATTTCTTGGGTATTTAAAAGAGACAAAGTTTCAGAGGGTTAGGTGATTCTTGTCACACCTACACACCCATATCTAGGTGCTTCCAGGCGCTACAGCAGGGTCCAGTTGTTTTATTTAGCCCTTAATACTGGCCTTCAGACAACAGTTCTCTGCATTCTGACAAATAAAGAAGCTAACACACAGGGAATAAACACCAATTTTTGCTAGATACTCTCAACCCTATTTTAACTCACCACTGTCCATCTACACAATTCTGGCCCCAAACCTGCACTTCACCATACGGCTTTTGGATAAAAGATCATGAGTAAAGTGCCCCTTTTTAGGGAGCCCGTCTGTGATTTTGCCATTAGAGGACCGGCATAAATCTACTTCTTGGATACTGTGACGGGGCCCCCGTTTATGCTGGACCTCCCACTCCCTCGTGAGTGGAAAAAGCTCGAAAGTCCCTCCTTTTTGTATTCAGTTCTTTGCACGGCTAAACCACGTGGGACTTATTTTCGGTGGGTAAGATTTGGTCTGTCCCCCTCAAATATGATTTACACACCACTATATTTGAGTGGTCACCCTCCAAGTCAGGGTGTATTTTATTCACCCAAACTAGACCCTCCCAACCAGGCAATGGAAGGCCAGGTTTTGAGTTATGGTGAGGACTAAGCAGTAGAAAGACTTAGGACCCACTCAATTCTGGGCCTCAACAGTGATGGCGTAACTGGAAGCCAATCAGAAGATTGGCAATCACTATCAGACATGAAGAGGGAATGCGTTAAAATCACCTTACAGGATTTTTATATAATGTTGGAGCCTGGGCAACAGCCCATTTTCTGGCATGTGTATTTTTTATGAATTAGAACATGATTTGAGAAGACTGGCATAATGATTTCTTCGCCATGTGGGCACTCCCTGACAAATTCAGGTGGCCAGTCTTTTTCAGCTAGAAGAATGTCATAACCCTTAGATAGCTTCTTCCAAAAGAGTGCTTTTATTTTCTTCAGGATCTTGCAAGCTATGGTGACTTCTGCTGCGCTGACTAGCATTTTCTGAGCCCACTCCCCGTTCTTGAATTGAACCTGCTATCTTCTTTTTGGTGAATTGAGTTTTATTTTTCTGAACGTGTTGATCGTCTTTGGACTTCACACGTTCTTCCTTGTGTTCTGACCGTCCTCTTCTTTCTTTCCGATTTCTGTGAAAGGTACGAGAGGAACGTGTATCAGTATCTTGATATCTATCAGGTTTTCTCAAATTATCCCTATTCCTGAGGTTATACCTCTTTTCAGAGGGCTCCTTTTCAGGAGACCTACCTCTGGACTGAGAACGCTTCTCGTTAGGAAGTGTCTGTTTAGTGTTTCCCACTTCTTTTTAGGAGTAGTGAGATTATTTTTAATAAAGACTTTTTCAGGATTTTCAATCAGTTCAGGTTTAACTGGTTTACCACCCAAACTGTCTCTTCCTAACTCTTCATAGGATTTTTTAAATGATTCTTACAAGTTCATATGGTTGCTCAGTAATATCAAGTTCTTTTAGTTTTTGGCAGATTGCCACGGATGCTGCTTCACCTTTAATATTAGCTAATAATATAGCCGAGACCTGTGTGAAATCTTTAAGTAATTTCATATCAAGATTTAAGGCAGGTTCTGGTCTGTATTCATTATGAATCTGTTTCAGGGCGTCTGGTATCACTGCCATAGACGGAACGCCATGTGTTTTAGTGTAGATTGCAGCAAAGACTGTACCCCAAGTATCCCAGTCCTCCAGGTATGGTGCGAACCCCATTGGTAAACAGATTGTTAGAATCCTGTGTTTCTCATGAGGTGTACTATTGGAAAATACTGTCTCAATTTGAGTAATTCTTTGAGCTAACCAGAATAGAATTTGTTCCCTTTTTGTGGGTATTTTACCAATGACTGATTGTATAGTCTGTGGTGTAATTTTGTTTGTGTTCCCCTGGTGTGGGATGTGCTGTGGAATCCTTATAGCAGGTTGGACTGTTAAAGTCTGCATGACATATTGAACCAATTGTCTATATATTTTGATTAACTGTTTTAGCTGAACTAATAGTTCTGGACCTGTCATTTTCTCAATGTCGGGATGTGGTGTGTAGCTGGCTAGTACCGGCCAAGTTGCTCCTGGTCTACCTATTGGACCGAGTCTGATAATGTGGTTTTGATGTAGTAGGGTGCCTTTAAATCGGAGCTGATGCTCTTGGCATGTTAATGGAATTTCAATATCCTCGAAAGGAATGTATTCCACTGGTGGTTCCTCTACTTTGTAGTAGTGGAACTCATGTGTTTTTGGATTTGCTGTGGGAAACAGAATCCATGAATAGAATACCTCTGTCTGCCGATATTCATGTGCCTCTATAACAAATATTACCTTACCACCTCTTGATGATACACCATTTGTTATAAGCTTTATAGTGATGGCTTTCTTTACATTTACCGGGATGATTATGGCATCCGGGTCGGCTTCAGTAAAGCCTGTAGTATCTAAAATCGGTTGGCCTGCATTTACTGCAGCTCTAGCCCTTTCGTTGTCACTCATTTTGTTGACCGAAAGTTTGCAAAGCAAGTTTCAAGGAAACAAAGATAAGGTGCACAATATTTTTGGAACACTGTATCCTTCAACATTGAACAAACCAAAACTAATACATAGGATTTTTCGTCCTACTCAGTTATGGCGGATATTTTATCCTTTCACCCACTCCAGACGTCTGTTGGAGTATTTTACGGAAAAAAGGGGTCTCTGTGAAAAGCATGACTGAGTTACTCTAGTATCTAGCGTTAAATTAGTGCCTTACCAAACGTTGGGGGCAATGTAGTGTAGTTCCTATATTCCCAATAGGCTCTGCGCAGTGGAATAATATATACTATAGAATTGACGTAGGACTTAGGTCGACTAGGTCTCTATCGAATATATTAGACTTAATTGTGAGTGCCAGCTGGCTCAGAGGTCACTAGAAACTTTCTCTAATCCACAAGAAGGGATTCGTTTCTGACAACCGCATAAACATGACAACTTTGTTTCCCCAAGATAAACGTATTTTTGAGTCGTGAAACAATAGATAGATATTTCACTCAGTCAATCGTGCATGCTTCGTTTCACCAGAGGTGCAGAGAAATAGAGAGACGGGCGTTTTCAATGAAAGGTATTTATTGAACAGTCTTCTTTCTCATGCAGAAGAAATGAACTGCTACAATCGTAATACTGGCTGTAAAGTATAATGCGTACAGCAAGAAGAGTATCATGAAATAATACTGTAAAAGCATGATATGGTTTCTAAGCCACAGAATACATACATAAATAATAAATACTAAAAAAGTACTCAACTGGTGCTTTTAAAATACGCCTACCCCAATGTACTTAACGTAGGTCTAGTACAAGGGAAGAAGTAAGTGAGGTGTAGCATAGGTTTAGTATTCTTTGCCAAGAATCTATCCAAGATTTCTCTTAGGGTCTAATCAGCTCCGTACCTTGGTTTAAAATGAAGGAAGTCTGGTATCTCTCGGTTTCAGGACTCGATTTCCCAACACCCCGCAAGGGGAGTTTGGAAACACTGGAGCTGGATTTCTCCACAAGAGAAAAGACAGCGTCTCTCTCAGTGCATCTGCTGGAGGGTTGGCTTCCTTCGGCACTTGCTGCGGCGAGCTGTGTCGGGTAGGTAGTTAGTCGAACTGCTCCAAACCACTGTGTGTTTGCTAGGGCAAGTGTGGGCATATTTACACCTTGAAGGATGCCGTGTTTGACGTAAGATTGGACATAATAATGTCATCAAAGACTGGCAGTTCTTTGAAAACTCCATGAGTTCTTGGACAAATCAATTTTCAAGCAAGGGGAAGTCCCTGACTGCTGAAGGCGAGTTTTTCCAAGAAATCGGTGTGGATTTTCTGAACTAGTGGAAGTAGCCATGCCGTATTTGGACTGCAATGACTAAGTCTAAATAGGGTTATGATTTCTATGCCTATATAAGGACAAGGTGATTTATACCTATATATGGGCATAAATCGGGAAAATTACACTAGGGTCCTAAAATGCTATACAACACCCACTCCACTTTAATATGTTCAACATTACTAAATTATAAGCATTTAAAACATATCTAAGGCATGTGTTTACAATCCCACCAAAAATACATAAAATGCACTTGAAATGGTTGCACACGAAAAATTAGCATTTTTACTGTACGCATTTGTAAAGGCAATGGTTATATTCAAAGCATATAGTTTGACATTGGCAATGCTACCGAATGAATCACTGAATGACATTTCATGAAAAATGGCTCTAAATACAGAAGAAAGGGTCGAGACCATTTCATAGCAGAATATATAAACTGTTTCGGTTTAAGGACAAGTTAAAATATTGTCTCTTGGAAGCAATTCAAAGAATTCTGGTTCTCTAAGAATAATTCTACTTTAAGCAGATTAATTTGTGGTCCAATTTTTTTTTTTCAATTTTGGAAAAAGTCAAATCGTAGGGGGAAAAAAAATAGACAAACATGAACATTCAAGAACATGAGTTTCTGGAAAACTATCAAGCACCCTATCAGAATCAGCCAGCCTTCACACCCAGGAATTATTCAGTCTTTGGAGGATGAATTGCACGTGGTATAAGAGGAACACTACATGACTCAAAGCTCACTTCTCAGGGATGTACTGAAATGCCAGCCTCAGGGCACACTTACACAGCTCTTCACCTCCTCCTCCTCAAACTGTTGACTAGTTATCAGGGCAAATGAGCCTGCAGCAAAGCATCACTGGCTTGGTTCCACACCGAACCTGGCAAGGGGGTCAACTCCATACTTCTCCAAGTCAGCAAGCACTCTGGTCGAGCCAGTCCTAACACCACATGAATGTTCCCCATCACAACTATTTTAATGGTACTAAGTTATGTTCCTGCCAAATGATTGAGTCAAAAATTGAAAGGTTTTACTATGAAGTGCTGAAAGAGAAATCATGAAGTTTTTCAATATTTCTGAGTCTACCACAGTACACAGGAGCATTATTTCTCTACAGCAGAAAATCATGTATGTGCCCTGTAGAAAGCATGTTTGAATGAAACATGGAATGCATTGCAGCCAACAAGCTATGTAACATCATCGCAGAGTACAAGATAACTTGTGTTATTATTCCAGCAGAACGAAATGCCTTTCCTAATGTGTACATCATTTTAAAGACGGTGCCAGGAAATGTATGGTCAGTATTGTCCTTCTGCCAGTTAAAAGACTATCACCATTAATGTGCCAGGAAATAAAATACTATGGGAAATCCTACTGGTTGGCAGGGTGCTGCATTCCACTGGTTGGCAGGTTACTTCCAACATAATCTGATTTATACATACATAGTCCAGGGTGCTAGCAGCTATCGGGTCTGCACACAGCAGTCTTTGTAGTGTAGTTCCTATATCCCTAATAGGCTCTGCACATTGGAATAATATACACTATAGTTTTGACATAGGACTGAAGTCAGTATGTCTTTATTGAGTACATTAAACTTAATTACTTGTGTGTGCTAGCTAACTCAGAGGCCACTAGAAACTTTCTTGAATGACCAAGAGGGGATTAGTTTCTGACAACCGCATAAACATGACAACTTTGTCCATTTAACCTGTCAGCCAATATCTTTGCAAAGATCTTATAATCGCAGTTCAGCAAAGATATTAGCCGATACGAATCACAAATTTTTGGGCATGTGCCTGGCTTCAGGATCAGAGAGATGTTAGCCTCATCCCATGAGACTGGCTTGTTAGCCCCCTTGAAAAAGAATTTGTTAAACAATACTACAAAGATAGGTTTAGTACACTGGCCAGTACTTTGTATACCTCAAGAGGTATGCCTTCGGGATCAGGGGCTTCTCCTTTCTTACCTTGTCTTATTTCCCCTTCCCCAATCTCCCAATTCAACTGCCTGCTCTTCTCTGCTGAGAGGGTGCTACTTGAGCCCTGTCCCAACCAAGCTTCAACCTCATCTTGGGTGGGTTTTAGATCTTCTTGGTATACCCTGCTGTGATAGCTGTGAAAAACATGCTCAAGCTCCCTATTGTCACTAATAAGGTTGCATGTTTGTTCACATTTAACCTCGTCCATGCTGCTTCTCACCTGTTCCTTTTTGACCTTCCAGGCCAGCAGCTTACTGCAGCGTTCACTATATTCGAAATGAGCCAATTTACTGGCGTCCTATTTCTTCCTCACCCTTTCTTGTAGGATTACTGCCATCTTACCTTTTGCTTACTGCACTTTTTGAAGCAGACTTTCCCGGGCTTCTTCCTCTATCGTGGGATCAGTCAGATCTTTCTCTAGGGCCAGAACCTGTACCTCAACTGTTGACACCTCTTTGTAGTAACTGCGTCTTTTTTCAGCTGCCAAATCCCCTATTCTACCCCTCAGAAAGGCTTCCCACCCCGTGAGCCCAGCCCTCTTGTCCCCTTAGTCGGTTGAAATCACCGGTGGTGTCAATCTTAGAAGCCTGAGGTACCTTGGGCAGGTGAGTTCCCTAAATTCCGTGGTTAAAAGCGCGTGAAAGGGTTGCCATAGCTCATCAAATTGGTCCACGTCCCCCGCCACCATGAGTGATAATTTCTCCATACCCAGCACATGCCAGAGCCTATGCAGCCAGCCTGTGATGGAGGGGACCGTGGTGGTACGCCAGTGGATCAGGATGTTCTGAATCGCCGAGCCCAGCGCTATCGCAATTTGCCTGCCCCTGCGAGACTTCAGCGGGTACATCAGACCATTAGGAAGGCCCAGCAATACATACGCCGGGAAGCGCGGCAATTCAATTTCAAAATGCAAATCAACCTCGTCAAGAACTTCCTTCCAATAAGCTGCTAACAAGGGACAATCCCAAAGTACATGTGAAAGGGTCCCCACCCGACCACAACCCCTCCAGCACTCCTTCTCGATATTTCTGTTCATCTCGTGCAACCTCTCCGGGGTGTAGTACCAGTATGTGGACACCTTGGTGAATGTTTCCGTGAGTCCCGTGTGATATGCCGAGTGTCTCGCGCGGTGTGCAATTTGATCCCACTCTTTATGGCTAAGCGTCCTTCCCAATTCTCTATTCCATCGTTCCCTGCCTGGGTTATAGTAGTG
Source organism: Lissotriton vulgaris (assembly GCF_964263255.1). Taxonomy (NCBI): domain Eukaryota; kingdom Metazoa; phylum Chordata; class Amphibia; order Caudata; family Salamandridae; genus Lissotriton; species Lissotriton vulgaris. Next base: position 89,167,597 of record NC_141685.1, on the reverse strand, counting down.
AAACGGAGGGGGCTGCAAGAATTTATAAAGATCGGTGATCAATTTAGCATCAGAGGCGCGGGTCACCAACCACCGCTCATATGGTGTTATCTGGCGATCGGCGGTGTCCCGCACCTGGGGTTGAAGCGCCCAGTGCCGGACCTGCATATATCGCAGTCTATCTGACTCAGGCAGTCGGAACTCCTGTTGTAGTTGCTGAAAGTGGACCACCCCTTCCGGCCCATAAATCTGAAAGAGCGCTCGGCAGCCCGCCGCCCTCCAGTGGGAGAAAGCGCCTGTCTCCATCCCGGGGGAGAAATCAGGGTTATCCGCTATCGGCGTAAAAGGCGAAGGGAACGTGGTGAGTTCCCGAACCTCACTAACTGTGTCCCACACCCTCAGGGGAACTCGCGTGACAAAGGAAGCATAGAGGTTGGGGGGGGCGGTGAACCCGGCGCAAGAATGGAACCTCCTGGAGGGTACGCCCCGCCACCGCCTGGTCTTGAAAGAGCCATTGCTTATCGGATTCCCACCTGCTCCACTCCACAAAGTAGCGCAACTGCGCCGCCTGGAAATACTTCCGGAGGTCCGGGATACCAAGGCCCCCCGCCTCCGCGGCTAGCGTGGAAAGAACCCTCTTCATCCGCAGCTTGCGGCCTTGCCAGACAAAGCGTGCGATGTCGGCTTGCGTCTGCCTGATCCAGCCCACTGGAGGCTGGAGCGGCAAGGCTCGGAAAAGGTATAGAATCTGGGGCAGAACCGTCATCTTGACCGCAGCAATCCTGCCGAGCGAGGACAGCAGGCTTTTACTCCAGCGGCCTAGTTCCTCTTTGATTTTCTTGCTAAGAGAAGTATAATTGGCCGATACCATCGCTGGCAACGTCGGTGCTAGTAGAATCCCCAGGTATGGCACCAGGGATGATGACCACTGCATGGGAAAAAGCCGCTGGAGGTCCCGTCTAGTATCCGCGGCCAGAGACACATCTAGAGCCACCGACTTGCCGATGTTCATTTTGAAACCGGCCACTCGCGAAAAAGCGTCCAGTTCATGAATACAAGCGGGGAGGGCCCTCCTAGGATCGTCCAAGGTCAACAGGACATCGTCCGCATAAAGACTGACCGTATGGACATACTGCCCCATCTTGATCCCGATCGCATGAGGGTTTTGGCGGATCCTCTGGGCAAACCGCTACATATAAAGAGCAAAGAGGAGTGGGGAAAGCGGGCACCCCTGCCTAGTGCCCCGTTCGATTGCGAAGCTACGGGAACTCACCCATTGACTCTCACCGTCGCCGAAGGGTACTTGTAGCAGCTGAAGACCATCGAGCAGAATTTGTCACCGATGCCCAGTTTCCTGAGCACCTGCTCGAGATAAGGCCAGTAAACCCTGTCGAATGCTTTCTCAGCATCCACCGCCAGCAGCATCCGCTCGCCTGGGATCCGCTAAGCCTTCTCCAAAATGTGTGCTACTCGTTTAGTGTTGTCGACTGTTTGTCTGCCAGGCACAAAGCCAGCTTGATCAGCCTCAACCAGACCGGGGGGATGGAGGGCCAGCCTGGACGCCAAAATCCCCGTGTACAATTTGAGGTCGACATTCAGGAGAGAGATGGGCCTGTATGAGCCACATAGGGCCCGGTCTTTCCCAGGTTTCGGGATTACTGAGACCGTTGCTCTCAAGAGGTCTGGTGAAATGGCTCCCGGTTCGGAAAAGGAGTTAAACAGCCAGGCGAGGATAGGGGCCAGGACCGGGCAGAAGGTTTTATAGAACAGGGACGTGTAACCGTCCGGGCCCGGAGCTTTCCCGTGCTTGAGTCTGGCTATCGCAGAAATCACCTCCTCCACGTGGATGTTACGCTCGAGGTATTCCGCCTGAGCGGGGTCCAGCGCCGGAAGGGTCACGGACTCCAGATATTCCGAGGCATCCCGCGTCGAGGGGGGCTCTCCCGCGTATAGCGCTTCATAGAAACTACAAAAAGTTTCCGCAACCGCAGCGTCACCAGAAACTGCCACCCCTTCAGCACCCAATAGTTCCTTCACTACATTACGCTGGTGCGCGATATGAAGCCTATTTGCTAAGAGTTTGCCACACCTATCTCCACCCGTGTAGAATGCATGTTTCAGGCGCAGCGCTGCGTATTCCGCCCTATCCATGTCCAGCGCCGACAGGAGCTTCCTGGCAGCCTTCAACTGCCTCCACACCCTTGGAGCTCCCGTACGACGGTGGACCTGCTCCAGTTCCCGGACCTGGGAAGTCAGCTCCTCCCTCTTGCGCTGTCTCTCTCTATTTTCTGCCGAGGAGATGGAGATGAACTCCCCCCTGAGAACCGCCTTTAGCGCCGCCCACTGTGTCACCGGTGAAGTGTCCGAATTATCGTTGTGTGCCTGGTATTCCCGGATCGCTTCCTCAATATGCTTCACGACCGTCTTTTTGTGCAGAAGGGTGTCCCTGAGGCGCCACACACCCCGAGAGGGGGAGTCCGTCGGCCACGCAAACGTGCCCACGACCGGCGCATGATCAGACAGTGACAGGACCCCAATGTCCGCTGCCGTTGCAGCGGCACGCATCGGTCCACTAACCAAAAAGTAGTCCAACCGTGCGTAGGTCCGGTGCGCATGCGAGTAATAGGAATAGTCCCTATCTGTAGGGTGGAGGGTGCGCCAAAGATCATGCAAATCCATGTCAGTGATTCGGGCCTTCCCAGCCTGGGAAAGTTCCCCAGTCTGCGGGAATCGCTGCGCCGATCTATCTAGTGCAGAATCAAAGACTATATTTAAATCGCCCCCCAATATGACATATCGATCAGGGGAGGCAGTCACGTCTACCAGCACCGAGTCTAGAACGCGCTCTTGGTGGTCATTTGGGCTATATAAGGAACCAACGGTGAACGATGTGTTCCCCAGGCGGAGGCGGTATGCCAAAAGCCTCCCCTTCTGTTCCGCAAATTTGTACAACACCTCCCCCTGAAGGAGCTAGATAGCAAAATAGCCACCCCCGCGGTCTTGGACGTAGCAGAGGAGAAAAACTGAGTTGGGAACTTAGCAGAGCGCATTCTGTGACAATCTCGGGACAATAAATGGGTTTCTTGTAGGAGACATATGTCAGCTTGTGTCCCCTCCAGCAGAGATAAAATCGCCCTTCGCTTCACGGGGTTATTCAGACCCTTAACATTAAGGGTCACCACCTTCAGGTACGACATACCCCCAAGGGTCCGGAGTCGCTATGCCGCGGGCAAGCAGTAAGCAGGGGGGGCGCAGGACAGCAGCGCGGGACAAGCAAAATAGGACCAAGCGTTAACATATGAGATATTGGACGGTACCCTCTCAACCCCTGAACAACTCCCAACCCCACCCCAAACTAACCCATGGCAACTAGCCAAATCCCTACTTATGCACAAACAACCCATTGTCCCAGTCAAGTCCCAAAACGGACAAGTCTGCGGAAAGTACCAAAAGTGGACGTCCGGCCCCTCATTCTCCCCGCCCTCCCCCGGCCCTCCCTCCGACCCCCAAACCTGGCACCGAAGAAGCTATGTCCATCTCCCCCCGAGTGAGTCTACGCCGTCAAGGCAACACCGTTCGTGGCGGCCGAGTCCCTGGCCGCTTCTCTCAGAGCACTGGCCATGTCCGCTCTAATGGTGGGCGAGTCAGGTCGTCCAGCGCTCGCCGCCGATCTCCTCCTCGCTGACCGCCGTCATCCTCCTCTATTAGAACGCCTCCAAGTTGGTGTCGCTCCATCCTCTTCCGTGGCCGTGAGACCCAAGGCACCGCAGACATCCCGCAAGGAACGCAGCTGGTGCAGCACCCCGTTCCAACGGAATATCAAGCGAAAGGGATGCCCCCAGGAGTACGGTGTCTCATGCTCTCGCAGGAAATCTGTTGCAATTTTGAAGGACCTGCGCTTCTGTAGTGTGATAGCAGACAGGTCCTGAAACAGCGCCACAGGCCGTTCCCGGAATGTCAATGGCTGTTTTCTGCGAGCCTCGGCCATGATGCGCTCCTTCACCGGGAAGTCTGGGAAGTAGGCCAAGATGTCCGGCGGAGGTGCCGTCGACTGTCGCTGCCGGCCGACTCTATGGGCCCTGTCGATGCGGATCGGGAAGTCCGCGGGCTCTCCCAGAACCTCCCGGAACAAGTCCTGCAAATAGCCCATCAGGTCCGTCCCCTCATCCGCGGACGGCACACCCCGTACTCGTATGTTATTCCTCCTCGACCTGTTCTCCAGGTCCTCATTATGGGCTTGGAGTTCGACATGTTGCTCCCTGAGGCGAAGAACATCCTGCTGCAAATGGGCAATCTCTTCGTCCCGTCGTTGAGCCACCGCCTCCACCGACTCCATCCGTTCGCCGAGGCCCTCCACCTCCCTGCGGACCTCGCGCACTTCACTGGCCACCTCCTGCTTCAGCGTCTGAAAGTCAGCCTTAAGCGAGCTGAACAGATCCTCCATGAAGGACCTCGTGACGGGAGGCTCACCCCCGGTGGGGTCCGCTGCAGCCCTGGAAGAGCTCGAGGACGGCTGTGCCCTGTCTCGCTGTTGCTGGGCTCTGCTGAGCATGTCCGGCAGGGTGCGGTCCCCTTTCCTCGATCCTCGGTTCCCCGACATTCGTGCCCCGTGAGCTGCCGCACTCCACTGAGTCAGAAACGCGAGCTCCGGCCACCAGCAGTAGGCCCCGGCCTCGATGAGTCTCTAACGGCCGGCAGAGCGCTGCCAGGGGGAACTCCCGCTGTAATAGGGACACCAGGGGCTCTGCGCCACAGATGACAAAATGGCGGGCCAGTCCAGTCACAGAGGGCAACTCGCAGACCAGCCAAAGTTCCAACGTAGGCCCGCGCAGGGGGGACCAAGGCTGCCGCGTCTCGCAGGAGAAGAGAGCTATGTAGGGCCAGGGGTGCAGAAGTCGGCCCCAGGCGACACTGTAGGAGGGCCGCATCACCGTCGCCGTGAAGACAAGATGGCGGTTGGGCGGAGCCGGGCAGATCGTCCAGGCCCGGCAGCGCCACCAAGGCTGCTCCAGGAGTCAGTTACACGGAGGAAAGTTCCATCCAGGGCCGACCAGCCAAAAAAGAGAAACAATAGACCTGGCCCCCAGTCCTAAGCACTGTCGCTAACTGGCGACGGGGCCGGGGCCCACACCATGTAGAAGGCCACCACCGCAGATCCAAGCATCTTCATGATCACGCAGCAGGGTCCACTCTAAGCGATGCCTCGCAGCAGCTTTTCCTCTGACGGTCCCGTTCGGGTACCGAGGCGAGTTCCACTCCAGATCACCAGACATCAGCACCAGGCCTCAGCCGAGTCTCCCTACACTTTTTGTGTACAACCAATTCCAATGCATTTTTTATGTATTTTGGGTGGGTTTTTAACATATCATGTTTAGATATGTTTTTATGTGTTTAGAACTTAGTAATGTCCTATTTAAGAATGTGGAGTGGGTGTTGTGTGGTGTTTTTGGCCCTGAGTGAATTTTCCCGATTCATGCCCTTATATAGGTACAATTCACATTGCCATTATATAGGCATAGAAATCAGGCCCTTATTTAGGCAAAGCCCATGATACCCAAATACAGGCATGGCTACTTCCACCCGTACCAAACGTCACACCGATTTCTTGGAAAACCGGCTTAAGCAGTAAGGGAACTTCCCCTTGCTTGAATATCGATTTCTCCAAGAACTCAGTTACTTACAATGAACAACTATTCCCCAGGGGTTCATTATGACGTTCATATGCCCGACTTTACGTCAAACTATGGCATTCCTAAACACCTTCAAGGTATAAATATACCTTCACTTGCTGTGGCAAACTACGTCAGTTCGGAGCATTTCGACTATCTACTTGCCCGACGCAGCTCGCTACAGCAAGTGCCGAAGGACGCCGACTCTCCAGCTGACGCACTGATCAGGAAGCTGCCCTGCTCCTGATGAGAATCCAGCTCCAGTGTTTCTGGCTCCCCTTGCGGGATATTGGGAAATAGAGTCCTGAGACTGAGATACTAGACCTCCTTCATTCTAACCAAGGTATGGAGCTTATTAGAACCTAGAGAAACCTTTGGTAGATTCTTGGCAAAGAAAACTGAAACCTATGCTCCACAATACCTACTTCTTCGAGGGTACTAGACTTAGGTTAGGTACATAGGGGTAGGCGTATTTTAGAAGCACCAGGGAGTATTTTAGCCTGTGTATTTATGTATGTATTTTTTATATGGCTTAGAAACCATATAATGCTCTTACAGTATTATTGTATATTACTATTTACGCTGTACACATTATACTTTGAAGTCTGCCTAACGATTGTAGCAGTTCACTTCTCTTGCATGAGAAAGAAGACTGTTCAATAAACCTTTTATTGAAAACGCCTGTCTCTCTATTTCTCTGCACCTCTGTAGAAACTAAGCATGCACGATTGACTGAGTGAAATACTTATCTATTGTTTCCGCAACTCTGAGAGATATATTCCTATTCTTGGGAAACAAAGTTGTCATGTTTATGCGGTTATCAGAAACTAATACCTTCTTGTGTATTCAAGAAAGTTTCTAGTGATTTCTGAGTTCGCTGGCACACACACAATTAAGTTTAGTATATTCGATAGAGACCTAGTTGACCTCAGTCCTACGTCAAATCTATAGGATATATTATTCCAATGCGCAGAGCCTATTGGGAATATAGGAACTACACTACAGGACAACATGGATTCAACTCAGTTAACCCTTTTAGTATGGAAGCTAACCGAAGAAATGCAGGAACTAAGGTAGGAAAACCAGGCCCTTAGACAAGAGCTGGATAGAACCCGAACAGAATATACTAATTGGAGAGACCCACAACCAGGAGAAAATTAACCTATCATTGCTCCCGGTAAATTTGGTCCCTCATCTTTTTTTTCCCTTAGTACATAACACTGATCAGAACCTGCAAGTCACCCTAGTAACTCCAATCCCAGTTCCCTTGGCAAACCCAGAGCGATTTACTGGTGGTTGTAGTCATTTTACTACTTTTACTACTTTTATAAGACAATGGCAGTTAAATTTTTTTATGTAAACCGCAGGTTTTTTCCACCGACACTTCCAAGATAGCTTTCATCATCTCTTATTTAGGAGGCGTATCGGCCAACTGGGCTATGCCTTAGGTTGACACAAATGATACTTTATTGCACAATCTAGCTGCCTTTAAAACAGCTATGTCCAGTTTACTTGCCAAACATGTTTTTATTCAAGCATCCAATAACAAGCTTTTAAATCTACGCCAGGGGTCCAAGGCTCTTTTAACCTATGTAACCAATTTCGACAGATTGTTATCAGAAACACACTGGCCGGAGGGGAAAAGAATATCTTTATTCTATCGGGCCTTAGAGAGGAATTAAAAGATTCTTTGGCACACATTGTTAATTTGCCTGAGGACTACGCAGAATTTTTAGATATAGTGGATAAGTTAGATCACAGATTGGGAGAGCGAAAGAGTGAAAGACCCAGAAGTGAAGCATTTTAAGAGTTGAGAAAAAAGAAACAGAAGAAAAGAACACACACGTGGAACCAGTGCAGATTGGTGGTCTGAAAGGACAACTTTCTGCAGAAGAAAAAGAACGCAGGCGAAAGGGCAATTTGTGTCTTCATTGTGGCAAGGCAGGTCCCTTTGTTAAGGATTATCCAGTTAAAACTAACAAAAAGAAAGCTATAGCAATAACAAACGATTGAGCGAGTCAGAAAACTAGATTTCTCTGAGAAAAAAGAGATTGTTTCTTTGAGAAAAACTTCAGTACAGATCTCACAGTATACCACTAATGTTGTTAATCGTACTCCGAAGCACTTTACAATTAGGGTAACCTTTATTATAACAACTCAAGAAAGACACAGCTTGGCTGTTCTGATTGATTCTGGGGCTACCGGCAATTTTATTTAATTTCAAATTAGCCAGTAAATTAAGAATAACTCGAGTTGCAAAATCTGAACCAGAACCAGTCAGAGCTGTAAAGGGCTCAGCTTTAGCCTCTGGATTAAATAAGTTTCATATCAAACCTTTGACCATAGTTGGAGAAAATGGGCACACTGAAGAAACTGTTTTTGATCTAATTGATACACCCACTTTTGGTGTCATACTGAGAGTTCCTTGGTTAGAACTACATAATCTGAAGATAGATTGGATTAAAAGAACTGCCACTTTAGACTCCTCCTATTGCAGAAATCATTGTTATTCGGAAACTCAAGGTCCCATAACTCCATTATTTTGTTCTACCTTACAACAAGATTCTCAACAGTTACCCAGCGAATATCAAGACTATGCTGATGTATTTGATCCTGTCCGAGCAACTAAATTACCACCACACAGAGTGTATGACTGCAGGATAGACTTGATCCCTGGTGCAGTCTTACCCTGTAGTAGGATATACAGCTTAACTGAGCCTGAAAACCAATATTTGAGAACATACTTAAACAAACTGTTAGAGATTGGTTTTATAAGACACTACGTCACCAGTCTCTTCGCCAGTTTTCTTTGGAGCTAAAAAATTTGGTGATCTGAGGGCGCGCATAGATTACCGCACAGTTAACAAGACAATGATTAAAAATCGTTATCCATTACCTCTTAGCTCAGTCTTGCTGAATCAAATCAAAGGATCAAATATTTATACTAAATTGGATTTACGGGGTGCGTATCACCTTGTTCGTATTAAGGAGGGAGACGAATGGAAGACCACCTTTCGCACGAAATATGGTCTATTCGAATATACAGTAATGCCATTCGGTCTCTGTAATGCCCGGCGTTTCAGTAGTTCATCAATGAAGTCCTACGTGATTTACTTGATGTCTGTGTCATCGTATATATTGATGACATACTGGCCTTCTCCAAGCCTGAGGAAGAGCATACACATGTACGCTCAGTTCTACAAAGATTAAAAGACAATTCTTTGTATGTGGAACTTGAAAAGTGTGTATTTAACACAAAGAAGGTCGAATTTTTAGGTTATTGGCTTTCTTCCGAAGGAATAATCATGGACCCAAAAAAGGTTGAAGCAATTTTAAATTGGCCCACTCCTGCTTCTGTAAAAGACACGCAGCGAGTACTAGGTTTTGCCAATTCTGATAGGAGCTTCATATCTAAATTTTCTGAGATAGTGACACCCAATTGCCTTGTACTCGCGCAAACGGTTACCAGCTGAACAGAATTATACCAATGCAGAACGCAAGTTATTGCCAATTAAAGCAGTCTTTCTTGACACAATTTATTGGGTGCAAAGCATACAATTACCATATTATGAGACCATAAAAATCTCCAGTTTTTCACCACCGTTAAGGCACTCACTTCCAGACACATGCGCTGGTTACTTTTTTTTAGTGAATTCGATTTCATCATACCGTACTGCCCTGGACAAAAGGAACTCCTGACTGACACTTTGTGAATTCTTTGTTACGCTAACATCCTTTTCACAAACGAATCTAGACAAAGTATAATTCCGTCTGAAAAAATAGTGGCAGTCACACAAGCGGACACCTTTTTACACCAAGTTACATTGAGTGTTCAGGTGATAAATGAACAGCAATAGCTAGCTCAGAAACAAAACACCATATTTGAGGGTTACTTCTACCACAAGGATAAACTGTTTATCCCTCAAGAAAACTTGCGACAACAGATATTACACTGGAATCATGATGTTAGTACAGCAGGACATCGAGGGGTCAATAAAACTTTAGAGTTATTTCCGTGGCATTTCTGGTGGAAAAACATCAGACAGGACGTCCAACAATATATAAAAGCCTGCCCAGTGTGCGCACGACAAAAGTCCTTCCATTCATCCCCTAAAGGTCTTCTACAATCATTGCCCATACCTCCGCTTCCCTGGCATACTATTAGTTTGGACTTCATCACAGATTTGCCTAAATCCCATAACTTCCCTGCAATTTTAGTAGTTGTGGATCTTTTGTCTAAAATGGGGCACTTTATTCCCTTACAAAAACTACCAGCAGCGACAGAATTTAGTGAAGTGTTCATAAACCATATTGTAAAACTACATGGCCTTCCCAGTAAAATAATTTCCGACAGGGGCCCTCAATTTGCTTAAAAATTCTGGAGTCCGTTATGCAAACATTTAGGAATTGAAATAGCATTATCCTCCGCTTCTCACCGACAGACTACCGGCCAGACAGAAAAAGTTAATCAATACCTTGAACAAAGTCTACGGTGCCTAACCTCCATTATATAGGCTCATTGGGATGAGGTCCTACCATTTGCAGAGTTTTCATACAACAATAGCTATCATACAGCTTTAGGCTGTTCCCCTTTCTTTTTTTATAACGGGCTTACATCCACAATCTATTCCTGCCATCCTTCCAGATTTATGCCTGCTGTGACCGAAAGATTAACAGAATTGCGAGAATTTCAAGAACAAGCCAAGCGTAGTTTAGCCAAAAATAAACAAAAGGTCAAATTATCAGTCGAAACACAAAACACCAGCACCACCCTATAAAGTACGGGATCTCGTCTGGTTATCAACCAGAAATATCCAGATTGAATGCCCCAAGAAACTAAAACCTAGGTTCATTGGCCCCTTTCCCATAAATAACATTTTGAATCCAGTTTCAATGAGATTAACTTTGCCCTCTGAATATGCCATCCACCCAGTTTTTCATGTATCTTTGCTCAAACCAAATGATCCGTCCACACGAACAGACAACCCTCCTCCACCTGTTGTAGTTGGAGACAATATTGCATATGAAGTAAATCGCATTATAGATGCAAAACGTATAAATGGTCGATTACAGTATTTAATTGACTGGAAGGGTTATGATGCATCAGAAAGATCCTGGGAACCAGACACACATGTACATACTGCAAGATTGGTCAGATCTTTCCATGCCTTGCATCCGGAAAAACCCTGTCACATACGAAGACCTTTGGGGGGGCAGGAGGCATTTCCTGCATGTGTAAACGGTCTTGGCATGTACACGTGAATTACTTGGGAAAGATCTAAGGCCCAAATCACCTTCACATGCACACGTGAGAAAACCTGAGACCCAAAGCTATTTAAACCCCACTCACTTGGTTCCCGATGTTTCGCTTTGTGCCTAAACACTCACCTGACTCCGGACCTGGGTGGCAGATCATCCGAAGCTTTTCAGCGCTCCACCCTGCTTCCTTCCCTGTCTTCGGCTCTGTTCTTGCTGCCCGGATCACATTTCAGACGTCCCTTCCTGTTTCTGAATTTCCGGCTCCAAATCCTCTCCCAGCACGGTTTCCGATTTCCTGCAAAAGAGAAAAGAAAAGAGAATCAACAAAGGGTTGCCAAGCAACACCTCGCTCTGAATGCTAAAGCGTTAGCATGCTTGAACACATACCAGTAAGAATTTAAACTTTATGAAAACTGTGGCAGACCTCTTGACCTTCTATAAATCAAGAGAACGTTTTGAAACTCTTCCCAAAACAATCCAAGGACTTTAAGGACATTGAGTAAGTGAAGAAGGTTAAAGTAAAACAGACATTTGTGTGAATACCTTGAGTCTGATTAGAAGACTGAAAGGGAACAGAGAGCTTGATTGTTATTATTATTTATATATATTTAATGTGAAATTATGGAGCAAATATTGTAAAGGAAATCAGTAACTCTTGTGATAATTTGAGCAATCACAGATTATTAGTGCACCTGTAGTGTTTTTTTTGTTTATTCTTTCTTTTAGTTTCAAGAATCTTTTTGAGAAAAGGTCAGGGGTAATTCAGGTACACCAAATTAAGAGGTCCAAAGCAGATGTTTGACCTAAAGAAGTGATTTAGGGTGTTCAGATTAATTGGGTACATTTATCAGATTATACACGAGCTGAAAACTGAAGCCCAGTAACACTTTGCCTTTCTCGAGAGACATTCTACACGACTGAATTGTCAAGTCGGTCTACAAGAATCCAGTGTGTCTTCTCTTTTCTCTCGTCCCTATTCACCCCTCCCCAGGAGTTCGATCAGGGCGGTAAGTGAATCCTATCCTTGCCTCTCTGGTGGAGTTCAGAGGGAGTTGGGTAATAGAAGCATCAACAAAGGAACAAACCAGAGTACAGGTGGGTGAATTTGTGACACCCTGGGCCCAGGGGACCACCACCTCCAAGGGGCTTTGTACTCGTTGGGAGGGGGGCCGCGCAGCCCCCATTCTAGAGCCCTTGATGGCCTGGGGACCATCACCCCCTAAAGCCAGCTGCAATGTCTCCTGCTATGCCATAGCAAGCTCTGCTTTGCGTCTTAGAAGCGAGAGCAGGAAACCTGCTATCGCTTTCAAGAAGCAAAGCAGAATTGCTTTTGGGCAAGGGGAGCTGCATGTTAGCAGCTCCCCTTGCCCAAAAGCAATTATGGCTCCCGCAGGAGGCGAGGAGCCGGCAGGGACAATTGGGGCATTGGGGCTCCCTCCAAATTGAAGGTCGGCCCCCGGGGATGGGGTCCCTGGGACCACAAATGGCACGGGAGGGGGCCACAAAGCCCCCTCCCCTTTAGTTTATTGATTTTTTTAATGGATGGGCAGCCCTGGGGGATGTGGTACCCGGGGCTAGAAGTGGCCCAGGGGAGTGAGGCCACGCTGCCCCCCTACCGGCAATTTTTTTTTATACAAGGTCCCGGGGTCACAAGTGACCCAGGGGCATGGGGACCCCTCCCTGTAAAAAAATAAATGAAACAAGGCCAGGCCCCGGGGGATGTGGTCCCCTGGGCCCAAAAAATGTTAAGAGAGGGCGGGCCACACAGCCCCCTCCTAAAAAACAAAAAAGAAAACCGAAGCTGGATCTCGCCGGAGAACCGCCCCCTCCCTGCACCACTTAAAAACACGCCTTCTGGCGCGTTTTGGGTTGGGGGATGAAGTCCCCTCGCATCTTATGGGTCCTTAGGGGCCAACTAGCCCACCAGGTACCTCCAGCAAGCACCACACAGTGGGATTGCTGAGAGGAGGTCTGAGGCCATGCCCTTTTTTACACCACTTTGCAAACGCGCCTTGTGGCGCATTGCTGATGGGGCAAAGAGGTCCTGTTGTGTCCTGAGGCCCTCAGGACTAAAGTGAACCTCATCCCCTGAGCAGCAGTGCACCAGGATTCACGTTTGCAGAATGGTGTAAAAAGGTGGCATGGCCTTTGAACACTCTCAGCAATCCAGCTGTATGGGGCTTACTGGAGGTAACAGGAGGGCTAGTTGGCCCTGAGGGACAAGGCACTGTCGCAATTAAAACTCACATGTGACTATTATTTTTTTTGCAGATTTTTATATAGCGTGAACTAGACCCGAACCGAATCGAGTATCAGAGCGCTTTACATAGCACCAGTTACGTTACAGGAGGACAGACACACATTCATTATAGGCACGGGGAGATTAAGTGTTTGCCCAGAATCACAGAAGATTTTGGCGTCATTACCGAGACTCGAACCCAGATCCCCATATGGCAGTGGTCTGCATTTTCTGAGACTCTGGCTTTACTGCCTCACTGATGAATGATCCTATCAACTTTCCGGTACTCACTGACACCAATGTGCTCCTCGACCCTTACCTCTACACTCAAAGATATCAATTTATAATAGGATCTTTCAGTTAAGCCTTAGGCTAGTTAGTAAATTCTCTCTCTCTCAATCTATGCAGCCTCCTTGTGTAACTGCTTCGACTGCCTACTCTTTGGAGTGCAGCACGTTGGCAATCAAAGTCTTGTATAGATCATGATTACTGGACTATTTATTCTTCACAGATGTGCCTGCGATTACTCTGTGGCATACTTTTCCCCTAAAACAGCAGTATACAGACAGTATTTCCTTGTGAGAACTAGTTGGTACTGAAAGTCGATGTACCATTCTATTGTGAGTTAACTTTAAAACTGTTTATCCTGAACTTTTTTAATGGATCAATATAGCTGATTTTTCTTTATTCCCACCACCTACAAGTGGTGTAATTGTTTTGATTTTCATTAGGAAATCCAGTGCAAAAGACATTGCTACCTGCGCCTGGTTATAGTATTTATGAAAAGTACGTCCATTTATGAGAAAAAAAACCTTTAACATCACCAATTCCTTCTCTGCAGCCTTTTTTCTCAGTCCAATTTACTTTCTCTCCTTACATGTCTCTCACGAATGTGGTCCCTCTTCTATCCTTTTCAGCCTCTCATTCCCTCACTCAAGTGGACCTTCATGGTCTTAATTTATCTCTTACTTTCTCTTTCTAGCTTCTCACTTTCTTTTTCCCGTATTATCTCACTGTTTTCTTTTAACTCTCTTCCTCTTTTTCAACAGCCTTTTTTTCTTTCAATCTTGTTTTTTTCTCACTTTTTTTTCTTGCTTTTACTTTTTATGTCACACTGTCTGTTGTATTTTCGCTCTCTTGATCTTGTTCTCTTCTGATAGCTCTGCTGCTCTTTTTATCCCTCTGTTCATCTCTCATCTCATCTTTGTCTCCTTTTATCTCTCTCTTTATTTTTGCCTTATGTGCTCTTCTTCTCAACCATTGCCTGCATCACCCTCTGTCTTTCCTCTTTTTCACTCTGTTCTCTGATACCTTTGAGTTTCCTCTTGCTCTCCATTCTCATCTTTCTCTCTCCACCGTACTTGCAGAGTGTGCACCTTTAAGCACTCTGAATAAGGGGGACATCATATCTGACAATCTCTGGCTGATATCCATCATCTCACAAATTCTAAATGCTAACCTTTGACTTTTTCACTCTCTTCTATAATTCCCTTGATTTTTCAGTCCCTTTCATGTTAATTTGTTTCTCTTTTGCTCTGGTTCTTAACCTATTTCATTCTCTCATGCTATTTCTCACTTAGTTTTCAGATTCTCTTAGTCTATCTTTCTAACTCTTTTGCTATTTTGGTCACACATAAGACTACCAGAATTTGAAAACAACAAAAAAACAGTATATTTTTAAAAAATCTAAAAGATGGACGACTATTTTACATCAACTGAGGGGTATGGGATGACAGTGCTTATCAATATCGAAATGCCAAGGAAATAAATAAAATGCAATTTTAAACACCATTTCATACCGGCTAATTAAATTGCTTTCCGATAACAGAAACTAGCCAGTCCTCCAATGGAATACATAAAAATGTGCCTCTTTCAGCTAGCCCTCTATGGAAACAGGGACACAAGACAAATTTCTTGAAATTTGAAAAACTGGGGTTGTCCTGGTAAATCCGGGTCACCTGGTCACCCTAATCAAACACACACTTCATAACCTTTGTTTCTCCTTTGCTGTTTCTCATTCTGTTTTTCTACAACATTCACTCTTTTTTATATCCCCATTTTCTCTCTTGCTTTGTTTTCTTATATCTATTCTCTGCATATCAGGTTTCAGAGAGGCCCTTCCGGATCGCAGAGTTGAAAGGGTCTTATCTAATGTATGGTTCATATGAGGGCAGATGGAGTTAAATCAGGGCACATAAATGTAAACAGCCCAGTGCAACCAACGCGCAGGGCACCGTAGGCTAGGGGTCAAAGTGCAAAATGCTCCTAGGACAGAGAACATAGGCACATCTATTGTTAGTGCAGCAGACACAGTGGCACCAGGGCTGAAGAAGAGGTAAGAGGTAAGAGCCGAGGGCGTGGCCAAGCCAGAGACCAAGATGGTCGCTCGGCTTTGAAGCTCCGCCAGCAGTCGTTCCAAAATTTGTGCTTGTTTTTTTTCTGTGCCGTCCGATCGCTTTTTTAGCTGTTTTTCCTCTGTTTTGCCCGTCTATTGTGCCTGTATTCCCTTGTGCTGTACCATCGTTTTTCCTTCCTGTTTTTGCCTTATTTTTCCCTCCATTTGTGCCTGTTAATGTAATTTTTCCTCTTTGCCGTGTCCAGTTTCCTTCCTGTTTGCCCGCCTACCTCGCCGCCCTCCGCTCTCCCTCCCCGCCTCCTGCCACCACCTGTGGCCACGCCCCTTTCTCTTCTGTTCCCTCCCCGCTCCCGCCTCCCAGCTGCTCCGCCCACCCGCGCACTTGGCCTTAAATGGCGACGGTGCGACGCAGGTGAGTGTGACCCACTTGTGGGACACCCCCGCGCCGCACGGCCACCAGCTGCTGCGTGTGTCTCCCTCTGCCTGCCTTCTGCCTCGCCGCCGGCCTCGCTGACGCCTGGCCGTTCCCCTCTGGTTTTGCCAGTGTTTTTGCCCAAAATTTGTGCTTGTTTTTTTTTCTGTGCCGTCCGATCGCTTTTTTAGCTGTTTTTCCTCTGTTTTGCCCGTCTATTGTGCCTGTATTCCCTTGTGCTGTACCATCGTTTTTCCTTCCTGTTTTTGCCTTATTTTCCCCTCCATTTGTGCCTGTTAATGTAATTTGTGGCCACGCCCCTTTCTCTTCTGTTCCCTCCCCGCTCCCGCCTCCCAGCTGCTCCGCCCACCCGCGCACTTCGCCTTAAATGGCGACCGTGCGAACGCGCAGCGGGCGCGCCGTTTGTGCGCCGAAGGCGCGCCAAAGGTAAGCCCGTCTACGCCCGTACCGCGCCCAGTGCCAGGACCCCTGGCCCACGAGGACCCCGACCGACCCGCCTGACGTACTCCGCCGCCACCCTCACCGCTCTCAACACCGGCCGACTCCCAGAATGCCATCAAGCCACTCCACGACGTACCCACGGACCTTTCAGCTGCCACGCCTGCAAGTTCACCTGCACCCGGACCTGCCCCGCACCAGCACCCGCCAAGTCGAACACCAGCAGCACCCACCTCAAGTGCATCCTGCTCAACACCTGCTCCGTCCACAGACACGCCATCGAACTCTGGAACCTTCTAGACGCCACAGCCCCTGACGTTGCCTTCCTCACGGAGACCTGGATGAACGCCTCTTCAGCTCCCGACATCGCCATCGCCAACCCAGAGGGCTACAAGATCGTCCGGAGGGACCGAAACGCCAACCAGATGGGAGGAGGCATCGCCATCATCCACAGGAGCACCATCCGTCTCACGACCAGCACCGACAACACTTTGACCAGCGCCGAACACCTGCATTTCCAGATCCACACCAACCCGAACACCACCCTCAGAGGCACCCTGATCTGCCGACCCCCTGGACCACGCACGCAATTCAGCGAGGACATCGCCGACTTCGTCAGCCCGCACGCCCTCCCCTCCGCTGACTACATCCTCCTGGGAGACCTCAACTTCCATCTGGAGAACAACAACGACTGCAACACCAGCACCCTGCTCGACAACCTCGCCAACCTGGGACTCAAGCAACTGGTGTCCACCCCCACCCACCTCGCCGGACACACACTCGACGCAGTCTTCTCTTCCAGCACAGACATCGACTTCAGCCACGCCACAGAGCTTCAATGGACGGACCACAGCTGCGTCCACTTCACCTTCAAGAGAACAACGACCCACCAACACCAGCAACAGGCCGCCCGCAGAAGCTGGAACAAGATCACAGCAGACCAGCTCGCCACCTCCCTGAGCCAGCACCCTCCTGCCAGCTCAGCGAACCCCAGCCAGGCCGCCGACAACCTCACGAAGTGGATCAGCAACTGCGCGGATGAACTCGCCCCACTGAGGACCCCGCCTAGCAGACCCGGCAGCAAGAAGGCCCCATGGTTCACCGACGAACTCAAGAGCTCCAAGAAGAACTGCCGAGCCCTCGAGAAAGTCTGGAGAAGGGAACCGACACCAGACAACAGGACCTCCTTCAAACTTGCCACCCGGAAACACCACCAGCTGATCCGCGCCGCCAAGAAAACAGCATTCAAGGACCGGTTGGACAACAACGCACACAACTGCAAGGAACTCTTCAACATCGTGAAAGAGCTTTCCAACCCCAGCGCAGGAAACAACGACATCACCCCATCGCAAGGCCTCTGCAACTCCCTCGCTTCATACTTCCACAACAAGATCGCGGACATACACAACAGCTTCAACAACCAACCAACGCACACCATGACCGAACAACCACCCCCCACCACCACCCTCCACGCCTGGACCCCGATCAGCACCGAAGACACCATCCGCACGATGAACTCCATCCACTCCGGATCACCGACCGACCCCTGCCCTCACCACGTCTTCAACAAGGCCGACGCTGTCATCGCACCCCACCTGCGAGACATCATCAACACATCCTTCGACACCACCATCTTCCCTGAGAGCTGGAAACACGCCGAACTCAGCGCTCTACTCAAGAAACCAACAGCGGACCCCACCGACCTCAAGAATTACCGCCCCATCTCGCTCCTCCCGTTTCCAGCCAAAGTCATCGAGAAGACCGTCAACAAGCAGATGGCCGCCTTCCTCGAGACGAACGGATCCCTCGACCCCTCACAGTCCGGCTTCCGAGCCAACCACAGCACCGAGACCGCCCTCATCGCCGCCACCGATGACATCCGAGCCCTGATGGACAATGGAGAAACAGCGGCCCTCATCCTCCTAGACCTCTCCGCGGCATTCGACACGGTCTGCCACCGCACCCTAGTACGGCGCCTCAGCAACATCGGAATCCAGGACAAGGCGCTGGAATGGACCATCTCCTTCCTTGACGGAAGAACACAGAGAGTCCGCCTACCACCGTACAAGTCAGAGGCCTCCGAAGTCATCTGCGGCGTCCCCCAAGGATCATCTCTGAGCCCCACCCTCTTCAACGTCTACATGAGCCCCCTCGCAGCCATCGTACGCAAACACAACCTCAGCATAATCTCCTACGCCGACGATACCCAGCTGATCCTCTCCCTGACCAACGACCCCGCCGCCGCCAGAGCCAACCTGCACGAAGGGATGAAAGAGGCAGCCGAGTGGATGACGACCAGCCGCCTGAAACTGAACTCGGACAAGACGGAGGTCCTCATCCTGGGCTCCTCACCCTCCGCCTGGGACGACTCCTGGTGGCCTCCCGCCCTGGGCACCGCACCCAAACCGGCAGACCATGCACGCAACCTGGGCTTCATCCTGGACTCCTCCCTCTCCATGACCAGGCAAGTCAACAACGTCTCCTCGGCGTGCTTCAACATCCTACGCATGCTACGGAAGATCTTCTGGTGGATCCCCACCGAGACCAGGAAGACCGTCACCCAGGCCCTCGTCACCAGCCGACTGGACTACGGCAACGCCCTCTACGCCGGGACCACCGCCAAGCTCCAGAAGAGACTCCAGCGGATCCAGAACGCCTCAGCCAGACTCATCCTCGACATCCCACGAACCAGCCACATCTCCGGACATCTGAGAGACCTTCACTGGCTCCCCGTCAACAAAAGAATCACCTTCCGCCTCCTCACCCACGCACACAAAGCCCTACACGACCAAGGCCCGAGCTACCTCAACAGCCGAGTCAACTTCTACGATCCCAAACGCCACCTCCGATCAGCCAACCACGCCCTCGCCGCCGTCCCCCGCATCCGAAGAGCGACTACAGGAGGAAGGTCCTTCTCCTACCTGGCCGCCAAGACCTGGAACTCCCTCCCGACCGACCTGCGCCTGACCCAAGACCACCTCTCCTTCAGGAAGAAGCTGAAGACCTGGCTGTTCGAGCAGTAGCGGCACCCCCCCCCCCCCCCCCAGCGCCTTGAGACCCTACGGGTATGTAGCGCGCTTTATAAGTGCCAATGATTGATTGATTGATTGAACAACGTGATGTCCCGCTATCCAGCGAGGCTACCGGGCAGGGAAAAGACGTCTAAATGCAGCGGAAAGGATCCTGATTAAAAGTCTCCCTGCGGTGCTGAGAGAAAACAACCGGAACGGCAGAAATCGGCGACTCCAGGCAGACGACTTTAAAGATGGCGGAATCGACGATATGAGGAGACTCCGGGTGCGGCGGCGGAGGGATTGAGCCAGCAGCTGGGGTGCTGTGAGTCACCGGGCCACGGGCCGGAGAGTTGAGTGCCCACATTCTGGGCAAAGCGGCGCTCGGTACTGGCGGGAGGTCCGTTTGACCTCTGGCGGTCCGAGCACGTCACTCTTATGTCTGCGCTGATCGCGGGGGCACACATGGATGGTGCCTGTGATCGCTCCCCCGACGACACCTGGTACAGCATTTCCAAAGCGCCCTTGGGGATCTCCTCCCCGCATAAGCAATCGCTCGGCCGTGGCCTGCGCTGTTCTCCCTCTCTTCCCCCGCAGGGCTCCATTGTTGTAAAGCCTCCTGGTATGGCTGCGCTGCTCCCGGAGCGAAAAACTGAATCCAACCCTCAGCAGTGTCCCCGCCCCAGCCACCAATTTATGCTGCAGCAAACTTGAAACATTAACTGCCCACTGCACATTGCCTTGTCTTCAAACAACCTGCTCCATGGAAGTACTGTGCCTCGACCACTGCTGCGCCACAAGCTCCATTGTGGGAGACAAAAGTGAAATACCCAAAACCTCCCCTGTAGCCAGGAAAATACAAACACGGGTTGGATGCCCATTCCTTGCTTATCAGTTCTGCTTGCCTAATCTCTCTTCGCCAGCTACTTGCACCTGCTCTGCGGCCATAACCAGAAGACTCTGGCATTGGGCTTAATTAATACTTGGCGGGTGGAACTGTGGTATGGCCCGCAAAGACCCCAAACAGCGCCTCCTCCCCTTCGAAAAGGTCACGAAGTAGCCCAAGAAGCCCCTGACAACATGGCGGAAGGTTTCCAGAAAGACACAACACTAGAGGGTGATACCAACCAATTAGGTTTCCTGCTACAAGAGATGAGAGCGAGGTTCAGAGCCCTAGATGTGCGCTTTGATGCCCTAGATAAGCACATGGCGGATCTGGGATCAAAGATCCAAGTTCACGACAGAAAACTCGACGTGGTGGAATTGCATACATCAGATCTAGGAGATGGAACAGCGCAATCCTTGAAAAGGCTCGGCCGAATGGAACGTTACCTCAAAGACGTTGCGATCAAGAAAGAGGACTTAGAGGTGCGCAGTCGCCAAAATAACGTGCACATTTTGGGTGTTCCAGAATCGACAGCCACTGATCGCATGGACACCTTGGTAGAAACAATCCTGATAGACTAATTTTGTAGAGAAGTCTTCACTATGGGCTTTGTGATAGGACGCGTTCATAGATCACTAAGTCCAAGGCCCAATCCTGGATGCCCGCCCAGACCCATCACTGCCCGTGTCATGAACTTTAGGGATCGAGACACGGCCCTGCGCCTGGCACGAGAACGGGGCGAACCGGTATGGCAGGGCTCCAAGCTGTCCCTAAACCCAGACTTTACAATCATGGTACAGGAGGCCAGGCGGAAATACACTGGAGTTAAGGCAACACTCAGAAATCTAGGACTGCTCTATCCAGCTCGGGATCTGGGCACGGCTAAACTGTTAATATGACCTTCCTTTACATGGAGACTTGAATAAGTTTGGATTTCATTCAATCACTTTTAGTATAATTTTTTATTGCCACGTATCTGTAGGGCCGCTGCCACCACCCCTAATGGTGTTCACCTTATAATTGTTGTGTGAATTTAGTAAGTACTACTTATGGTTGTTTTTCAGTGATGCAGAGGAACTATTAGTACTGCACTGTTTCTGGATAGTAATGGTTTTGCCTCTCTGGTAGGGTGGGGAGGCTGGGTAGGGGGGGAGGCTGGGACATTGTTTAGCTACACTGAGACGTTCTTAGGTACACACTTGGATGTAACTGGCAAGTACGCACGGTTGATTTTCATTAAGCACTCATTTTTACCACCACCATGGCTCAGTTAGTGTATAATTCTGTACCCTCAGAGGTGGTTTTGGTGACATGGAACATCCGCTGCCTGAACAACACTCGCAAGAAAAGGCAGATAACACAGTATTTACTATGTCACAGGGTAGATGTAGCTTTCTTACAGGAAACTCATCTGCCTCCTAGTGATCAGGCCCACTTTGCCGCAAATTGGGGAACACATCGATATTTTGCCAACTTCAGCAACTTCGCAAGGGGCACTGCCATTCTTATACATAAATGACTCCCCTTCCATTTGCATTCTGTAATATGTGACAGTGAAGGCAGGTATATCATTGTCCTGGGCACGTTAATGGGTCACAGGGGGGCATTGGTCTGTGTGTATGGCCCCAATAGCGGCTCCCTGGACTTTATTATACCCTACTCTCTAAACTGGCGCAGCTAGGCCCAGTTCCCCTTTTACTGGGGGGTGATTTTAATATAGTCCAGGACCAGTCACTTGACACCACTTCGAGAGCACTAGATACGAAACCGTGAGCACGAAAGGCATTGAGCTCGCTTTGCGATCAATTCTCCTTAATTGACATAGGTCGTACGCAAAACCCGCATAGCACTGACTATACTCACTACACTGGCAGTCATACCACATGGACGAGGCTCGACTATTGGCTGGCATCCCCAGAACTTATCAGCTGGTGTCATGTAATCCGAACACTTCCTCGCACATATTCGAATCACTCCCTGGTATTATTAATATTGAAGGTCCCACGATTCCCCAGCCGCGCATTAGATGATGACGTTTTTAGACAGGAATAACTAGAAGCGATAGAGGACTACTTCGTCATTAACACTGGTTCAGTAGACACTGTGGCAATGTTATGGGAGGGTTTTAAAGCATACATGAAGGGCGTGTGTATATCCAAAAATGCCGGTGTAGTGCCGGATTTGTGCAGTAAGTTAGCCCGCCTGGAAAAGGACCTAGGGCCGTTAGACTCTGAACAACGCCAGGCGACAGGTCCCGAAATAGACAAGCGACGTTTGTCCCTGCTCACAGAATTCAAAGATACGCTGAGAGTTAGATCCTTTTTATGGGGAAATACTACAATGCCAGGAAATACGGCGAAGGCGAGTGGCCGGGACGAGTCCTAACACGGATGATTAGACCTCCCTATTGTAAGGTATACATTTCCGAGTTGAGAACTTCGTCGGGACAGCAGATCACTGACCCACTGGATATCCAGGGGGAATTTATGTCCTACTTTAAAACATTATACACCACTAGATTAGGTCAAGACAGGGCGCAGCAGAAGAGTTATTTGTCATGGCCCCCAGGTAGAGTCCAGGCACTGGGCCAGCTGCATAGAATGCCGCCCTCACCTGTCACAGCTGCATTATGTGACAACTGATATCTGTAGAAGGGCAGCAGACTATGCTTTCCTACCTGCCACCCCCCTGGGCTTCCCTCGCCCCTGCTGCTAGGATCAGGACTCAGCTAATGAGCAGGGCGAGCAGAATATTCCCAGAGAGGCACCTAGCGCCCACTTAATTAATAATTAAAAGCTCGGGTCTACCGGCCGCTGAATTTCAAAGACGGCGAGGCACAAACACCGTGTGGGACCAGTTCTTTTAAAGTTCTAGTCCCCGGTGCGGGTGTACAAACATCCCTTCGAGCTCATCATGGCGGTGAGTGAAATCAACTTTTGGTTACATTCAGAATGCCCGGAGCAGAAAGAGCTGTGAGTGTGTGTGATAGAGGTGAAGGCCATGTGGACTCTGTGCTGAACGACGATCACGCAGGGGAATGAGCAGCCTGGAAGGGCATTGTTCACCATGCCAGTGTCCAGCGAGATTCCTACTACTGACCGGTTTACCCAGTGCAACATAATACGCAATGGAGCCATGCCCATTAAAAGCAATCCTTCCTCGTTTAAGGTTTTTTGGCAACTTAACTTTTCTTATGACGAGAGTATCAAGTCTGCTATGACAATTTAACTTGTGTTTTTCTTAGACCCTGTACATTGTCAGGGCACTCTTAATTTCCATGCATGTTGGACAGTCCTGGCATGGATTTGTCGTTTTAATAGTTGGTGGTTGTAATCAATGGATGGTTCACAGACATGATAAAATAGTATTTACCCTAATGTTCGGACTCGCTTGTACACCCAGTGCTTTACTTATAAGAGGATAAGTATGGATTTAGTGGGTCCTCTCCCAAAATCAAAAAGATTATATATCTATATACTGGTTATTGTTGATTACGCAACTCGATACCCAGAAGCATTTCCCCTACAAACACCAAGCCCGAAAAAAACATCAGTGAAAAGTTACTAGAATTGTTTTCGAGGGTAGGATTTCCAAGAGAGATTTTGGCAGACCAGGGTACCCCCTTTGTTTCTCGTTTAATGAAACAAGTCTGTAAAACCTTGAAAATTACCCAAATAAAAACATTGGCTTATTACCCTCAGACAGATGGTCTGTGCAAGCGATATAACGCCACCTTCAAGCTAACCATGAAGAAAATGCTAACCACCGAAGGGAAAGATTGGGACATGTTGTTGCCACTCGCCCTCTTTGTTATTTGAAGCCAGGTTCCGAGAAGCTTGGGTTGTTCTCCCTTTGAACTTCTTTACGGGAGATAGCCACAAACCTTGCTAGAAATGACAAGAGAAGCGTGGGAACAAGAGAAACAAGAAGAGACACAACATCATCTAGAATACACCCAAAGTCTAAGAAACCGTATACATAAATTGCGAGATTTTGCTCACAAAAACCTAGAAAAAGCTCAAAGAAGCCAGCAGATGTCTTACAATAAAGGAAAGAAGTGACAACAGTTACAGGTCCATGACTGGGTGCTCCTATTCCTACCTTCCTCTATACATCAAAATCGGACAGAATGGAAGGGACCATATGAAGGTGCTGAAAGGATAGGCCTCACTACTTACCAGTTATGCCTTTCCTCAACCAAAACCTAGATATACCACATAAATCTACTAAAGAAATGGTTGGGACCCCTCCCCAAAGACACCCATTACGTTTTGTCTGACTCAAAACCCATTGCTTCAACATTGAATAAATTGCCCATAAACGAACATCTAACAGAGGAACAAAAAGTGTCTCTTCAGGCCCTCTTAGAGTCCTTCTCCTCCATCTTTTCCGACCTCCTGGGAAAATCAACAATACTCGAGCATGCCATTGTTACCCCTCCAAATAAAGTAATAAAACAACGCCCCTACAGAATACCAGGCGTTAGGCGGGACGCAGTTCCGGCCGAAATAGAGAGCATGTTACAACTAGGAGTCATAAAACCTTCCAGCAGTAACTGGTCCCCCCCATTGTCATAGTTCTGAAACCTGATGGTTCCATCCGTTTTTGTATAAACGTCCGAGCAGTCAATGCCATCTCAAAATTTCACTCATTCCCATTACCAAGAGTCGATGAATCAAGAAATTAGGCTTAGCCCAATATATAACCACATTCGATCTTACAAAAGACTATTAGCAGGTACCACTTAAACAGGAAGACCAAGAAAAAAAACGCCTTTAGCACCTCTAATGGGCTATGCGAGTTTACTGCACTGCCTTTTGGGTTATACAGAGCACCAGCGACGTTCCAAAAACTTATGAACAAAGTTTGCTCCCAACATCAGGAGTACTCCTTAGCCTTCATAGACGATATCATAATATTTAGCCCTAACTGGGAACTACATCTCGTCCATTGTGGGAAGATATTCCAAGCACTTAGGACTGCAGGGCTCCACGTGAACTCCAAAAAGTCCAGGATAACCTTTACTAAAGTCAAATATGTGGGCTATTTATTGGGAGATGGGGCTATCGCTCTGCAACAAGAGAAATTGAGAGCAGTCTTAGATACCCTCTTCCCTACCACCAAAAAGGGCATTTGATCCTTTTTGGGCTTACAAGGCTACTACCGCCGGTTTAAACCCAATTATTCTGAAATAGCAGCACCACTAACCGGCCTACTGAAGAAAGAGAAAAGGAACTAAGACTTGGTAAATCCTCCCCAAGCCGCCAGAAAGGCATTCCACGAGCTCAAGTGAGCCATAACCTAAGGCGGAGAAACCAGCAGGGAAGACCGGAAAAACACAGAACACCGAACAGCTTTACGAGAGAGAGAACTGGAGCCTTGCGGAGGTCACAGCTTGTTGGCGAGCGGAACACCCGAACCTGGCGGAGGAGGGAAAGTCAAAACAGAAGGAGACCAGACCTCACTGAAGGACGTGGAGTCACCACGCCATGGCCCTGGAGTAACGTGCTTTTACAGGAGCGTGGGCGTCTACGGGGCTTTTGGAAAGGGGCTGAGTCAGAGAGGGATGGGAGGGGAGGCTGAGGGGTGAAAGGGACGCAGGGAAAAGGAAATAAGTGAGATGGAAAAGAAAGACAAGAGCAGAAATCATCAGCTACTCTTTTTCTTTTGGTTGTTCCAACCTCACATCCTCCCTTGACTAAACCATAAAGCAAAAACACTTACCTGGGTCTTTTCCTTCTGTCCGAGGGACGACGGCGGCCGAGGCTCACCTAAGGGACTGAAGAGGAAGACCCTGTGGGAAAGAAGAATATAACAGAGACAATCAATCATTGTGATTTCCTGTAATACTAATAAAAAGTGCATACCAAGAAACTATTCAATGCAGTATGCTCCTTCTTGACCGACTCTTCTAGAACGGGGAGCTACATACTTTCCCTACAGGGAATGGGAGACAGAAACACAGAGACCAACGGACACACACACACGGGAAAGCATAGTAGGAAAATGCTACATACAGTTGTTCTATGCTTGCATATGTACATTGTTTTATAAAGATGGTGGAACTATTCATTTTGAATGCACTTTCTTTACTTAAGTCACAAATGTATGAAACAGTTCAGAGTCTGGAAAGCACTGCACAGGCCAGTGCCCTGAATGTTGCGTCTCAGTGTCCTGAAGATGCCCCCGTGCTCGAGAGTCACCCTTGTAGGGTTCGTGGTGGAGGGCCCTGGGGTCAGAGGCTTCCCTCACCTCTGCTTGAGCCCCGCTCAGTGGGGGCTGAAGGGTCTGGGGGGAGGGAGGCACCGGGGGCCCGGCTGCCTGTGAGGAGTGTGTCCCGGTGTGTTATTCCCCCCTCCGAGTGACGCACGAGCTCATCGAAACAAAACAAAGCGTCTCACTGCTGGGCACGCGCAGGACCGCGCGTCACAGCGGCGCACGTGCGGAGCGAAGACACTACGTCCTATCGCCGAGTTAGGACCTTGCATGGGGTACGGACTGTGAACTGCCTTGGACTGAGGACGCTCAGCCTCACTGCGCATGCGCAGAAGAGAAACACTTCCCCCAGAGGAGCGGACCGAGGAGCTCTGCATTTAAACACTTCTCACCCTGTGCTGTGGCGCGAGGCGCCTCGCGCTCCGCGGCGGGAGCCAGTTGTATCTCATTCATTGTGTCCCCGCGCGGACACTGTTATTCTTGAGCTTCTTTGTGTCTCTGCTCGGACCCCCGTCCCACCTGCACTGGCTCTGAGCTGTAGTCCTTTCCTGCGCTCCCTGCTGTCGGGGCCTGTGCTGTGAACTAAATGAAGAAATCTTTCTTGCATCGACTTCTGGAAATGGATTGTAGTAACATCGATGTCCGTCCTCAGCGCATGCGCAGTTGTTCATCCATCAGGCCCCCTTTAACCCTCGCTCCGCAGCGGGAGGCGAGTCTGTCTGCAGCGCATGCGCACCTAATCCAATGTCACTTTAGCCCGCGTTGTGGGAAGCCGTGTCTGTCCCCAGCACATGCGCAGTTGTTCATCCATCAGGCCCTCTTTAACCCGCGCTCCGCAGCGGGAGGCGGGTCTGTCTTCAGCGCATGCGCACCAAATCCAATGCCTCTTTAGCCCACGCTATGGGAAGCAGTGTCTGTCCCCAGCACATGTGCAGTTGTTTATCCACAGGTCTTCTTTTAACTCGACCCACAACAGAGAGCACAGCACCCACATACACCCCAGGTGAAGTCATTTATTTAATGCATTCTTATAAAGCGCGGACTGTACCCGAAGGTGTCACAGCACCGTACAATAGAACCAGTAGAACCAGTGACGTTACATGAGAGAACTATTACAGGATGGAACAAATACAAATAGCAGGCCATAGAATCAAAACAACGCAGGCAAAAGGAACACAATCTCAAGCACAGCAAGCACAGACTGTACTAGAACGTAGAAATTGGGAGGACTCTGGTTGGGAAGACTTGCTAGCCGCAGCAAGGGCAGGAGATCAATCAGTTTTTTGGCGGATTGTTGCAAACGGCAATAGGTCGAGCAAGCCAGCCCAGTACTACCATCTAGATCCTAAAACATGGTTCAGACACTTTGCACATTTATATGCATGTCCGGGTTCCCCTTCAAGCGAGAACTTATGCATAATTAAAGAGCTGACAATGTCCAAGGAGTTTGAACCACTATATTGTAGTATCTTAGATACTAGGTAGGCTATAGCCGCCATTAAGCCGTGCAAAGCGCCAGCCCCAGATATTATCTCGGGAGACCTCTATAGACATGAGCCAGAGGTATGGGCACCGTATATCAACTTACTGTGCAATGCAATTAGCAGAGGGCAGCCTATCCCTATATCATGGAAGGGCACGGAGATCATCCCTATATACAAAAAGGGCAGTAGGGACGATCCCGCTAATTATAGACCTATCAGCTCCATAGACATTGCCCAAAAGGTCTATTCAAAGCAGATACTGGACAGGCTCAACAACTGGCTAGTTGACAACGACATATTATCCCCATGCCAGGCAGGGTTCTGAAAAAGAATCGGCACCATAGATCAGGTGTTTAGGCTGCTAACCATTGCCTGGAAGTATACTAAACTACGATCCGACAACTATGATACATATGCACTGTACTTTACTATTTAAATTGTGTATTGCACCGAGAACCTAATGGCCGTGTTATTTGCACTGATTCTACTAACTGCACCTTATCTTGGAATTGCGTATTTGCACAAATGTAATGATACCCAAAAATCTGAAATTTACTTTCTCAAGGATTATGACATTGGACGGAAATGATATATCTATAAAGATTGCATTGTTTTTTCTTTTATGATTCCATGAATCGAATAAAGATGTTTTGAATGAAATAGACAGCAATATCCAATCCCTAATGTAGCAAAATACAGTAAACCTAGGTAAAGTGCATATTGTGAATAGTACAATACAAATGACTTCATAGATCGCACATAGATTTCCGTGCACCCGTAGCTACTCTCAAAAAGGTGCCAATGCTCAAGATCAATTCAACATTGTCCAATTTAAATTTGCAGTCAAGAGCGTCTGATAAATTAATAGGTGACAATTTTTTAAAATACGGAATTAGAAACCATAGTGCATATTTTATATAGTATCTACTAAAGAATAAAAAGTGTAAAAGTGTTTGACCGCTGTGACCATCACATGGACATGGCAGGGAGTCACGTTTTGCTTTATAGCTATAGGGAAAACAAAGCAAATATCTTACTGTCCCAGCTCTTAGACAGAATAGGAGGCCTCTCTCCCATGTTATGTTATGTTATGTTATGTTATTCAATTTTGTATAGCGCACGTATGCTGCAGCCAAGTGGCGTCCCAGCGCTTTGGAGAATTGAGAACACAACACGTCAGAGAAGGTAAAGGAAATAGGCCTAAGCTGTAGAGAAGAGGAAGGTTTTTAGTGCCTTCCTAAAAGGGAGCAAGTCAGGGATGGAACGGAGAGGGGCCGGCAGAGAATTCCAGAGGGCTGCCGCCAGCACTGAGAAAGAGTGTCCGCCCATTCTGGATTTTTTAAAACGAGGCACAATAGCGAGATTAGCTCCAGCGGAGCGAAGAGCTCTGGCAGGGACATAGGGCAAAATAGTCTGTGAGAGAATGGGAGGGGAGGCTGATTTAAGAATTTTAAAAGTTAAGCAAAGGGCTTTAAACTTAATTCTTTGCCCCACCGGTAGCCAATGTAGATCCTGGATAGCTCTACGAGCCGAGACAAACTTCGGGAGGCCGACAAGCATCCTAGCCGCCGCATTTTGGACCCTCTGAAGGCGGGATAACTCGGCCTGATTTAAGCCTAAAAACAGAGAGCTGGCGTAGTCCAACCTGGTAAGAACCAGGGCTTGGACTATAATCTGTCTGGTCTCCGCATCGAAAAACTTAAAAATTGGTCGAAGACACTGCAGAGTGCCAAAGCATGTGCCAGCCACACGTTTAGTGTGAGAGGTGAAAGAGAGCTTGTCGTCAAACCACACCCCGAGGTTTCTGACTTCAGTCACGGGGGAAGGAACAGGGCCTAAGTCAGAGGGCCACCATTGATCTCCCCATAACCCGCTTTCCCTACCAAAAATAATGACCTCGGTCTTAGAGGCATTAAGTTGAAGTCGATTGTTCGCCATCCAGCCAGCCACCGCTTTTTAAAGCTGACTGAAAGGTGGGGGCATCCATGTTGGAGTCGCCGTTAAGTGCCACCGCCAGCTGCGTGTCATCGGCGTATGACACTAAGGAGAGACCAAAACTATGGGCTACCTCCGCTAATGGCTGAACATATAAGTTAAACAAGGTAGGGCTAAGGGCTGATCCTTGAGCGAGAACCAGAGACAAAAGGAGGTGTAGATACCTTGAAGGCTCGGTCCTTAAGAAAGGAACGAAACCACTCAAGTGCCACCTCTCCAACTTCAGCCTCCATCAGGCGATGTAAAAGAATCTGGTGAGACACCGTATCGAAGGCGGCACTGAGATCCAGAAGGATCAGTGCCGCCGTCTGACCCTGGTCCAACAGCTTCCTGATGTGCTCTACCACGGCCAGAAGAGCGGTTTCGGTGCTATGACCCTCACGGAATCCGTTTTGGGAATTATCCAATATATTCGCTTCCTGCAGGTGAGATGATAGAATAGCATTAGCATGTGCTTCGGCTAGTTTGGCTGGCCAGGGGAGAAGGGAAATGGGTCGATAGTGTTCTGGCTTGGTAGGATCAAGGGCGGGTTTTTTAAGAATAGGAATGACCGTCGCCTGTTTCCAAGCCTTAGGAACACTGCCCGTGCTGAAGGACAGATTAATAAGACCATGTAGTGCAGGGTAGCAGCATTCAGCAAGTTCCCGGAATTGAATGGGTCTCATGGGGTCATCCGGGGAACCGGATTTGACTTTTGTCGTCAAGGCTAAAAACTCATCTGAAGTCGGACTGGGAATCATCAGCAGTGGTTTATGAAACAATGATGTAGAGCTATTCTCCCTGATGGTAAGCTGAGAGAATGACCTATAAATGGCCTCCACCTTTTCGACAAAGAACGAGGCTAAGTCCTCGCAGTGTGTCATGGAGGGTTCAAGAGTAGCAGTGTCAGTCCTTTTGCTAGTGAGGTCCTTGCACACCCTGAAGATGACCTTGGTGGGGTTTGTGCTGTTCTTTATCTCCTGAGAGTAAAAAGCAGCCCTAGCTGCGCTTATGGCCCGATGATACACTCTAGTGCAGGCCCTATAGGTCGCCTTGAGGTCAGTATCATAAGTTTTACACCACGCGCGTTCCGCTTTTTTACAGGAGACTTTGAGTTTTTTAAGAGATTCGTCATACCAGGGGCTGGAAGGACTAGATCTAGTCTTACTCCACTTGGCCGGAATGAGCATATCTAATGATTTATTTAGCCATTCACAGAAGCTATCATAACCGCGGGAAACTTCAGTAGGGGGTAGAGGATGAAATTTCATCAGAAGCTGATGAAAATGCTCTAAATACAAGTTTTTCCAGGGACGTCTGAAACTGGCTGGGGTGTTGTTTTTAGAAGGGGGAATGGTAGTGATGATACGAATTTCAATCAAATGATGGTCAGTCCAGGCCATAGGTCTAGGATGAAGCACTGAGATATTAGTAGCAAGATTCGTCAGAACGGGATCTAATAGATGGCCGCCTGTGTGAGTCGGTAATTGGACCATTTGAATCAATTGGAACGCTTCGAGATCTGCTAACAAGCTATGGACTGAGTTAGAAAGAGGGGCATCCATATGCAAGTTAAGGTCGCCGATAATCGTAAGGTTGGCAGTTTTTAAAGCTAAGGAGGAGATCACCTCCGGGAGGCTTTGACGAAAAGCGACATCAGGACCGGGGGGCCTATAAATTAATAGTCCCGTAAAAGTGAAGTGGGAATTCACTGAGATGTTAAAAAGAGCGCTCTCACATCCTGCTATGGTGATGGGTTTCCAAATGCAGGGGTAGCACGTTTTTACCGCAACTGCAATACCTCCACCTCTAGCATTGCGAGGGAGGGAGTACATGGTGTAACCCACGGGGAGGGCTAAATTAATGACCGCCATGGACTGATCATGTAGCCAGGTTTCCGTGAAAAAAAAGATATCCGGATTATCATCAGTAATCAAAGAGAAAACTTCTTGGGAGTGACATGACAATGATCTGACATTCAAATGTAAAACTTTAAGGGTAGATTGAGTAGTTGTGCCTGCAACAGCGTCTGGTTGATTGCCAGCTGGGGGCCTAGACTGGAGACTCTTGATAGGCATGGGCATAGGGAGTTTAAAGGAACAGGTGGGGCACAGAAAAGGCCCACTGAGAGGATCCAAGGAGCCATGACCGCAATCTCGTACCTGGTGTCGCAGTAGTCGCAAGTTCTCAGCAGATATCATCCTGAGATGTCCAGAGTCCCCTGCCCTAGCCCTGCCTTAGCGCTGACGGGCGCAGACGGGCAGGACTCTGGCGAGACTCAGGCGTAGTGAAGGCGCGACCGCTGCGCTAGACCGCTACGCTCCAGGCGAGCATTAAGTAGGCGAGTGGCGGTAACAAGCGCTAGCGCGCTAACCCCCAACAAGGAAGGTACCAGCCTTCCCAAGATGGCGTCGTCGTCACGTCGTAGTCACGTGACCCAGGAACCCCGGAGCCCGGACCCGCTAAGTAGCGGTGCTTGAATTTGTAATTATATGCGGTGAGGGCCAGGGGGGGTCGCAGCGGTAGCGGAGTAAAAGCAGGGTAAAATGCAACACAAATGAACCAAGATACAAAAAAGGGTTTTTAAAATGCAAAGCGCGAGCCACAGCACAGCGCTATTTAGGAAATCGCTCTAAGCGCTCTAGAACGCGGTGGTCACCTTCTTGCACTACCCATGTCTCCCATTGGGACATGGGTAGTGCAATATAACTTGGTAGACAATGCTCGGGGTACGCAATGGATATACATTTTGCAACAGTTTGATTATTCAATTCCCTTTCTATTCATTCCACGCTATGAAGTGCGTACAATGCTGTCTTTAAAACTTTTTGGTCCATTGGTACAGCTGTGTTCGAATTGGCGAACAGTCTACCAAGGTTAATGCTTTTCAGACTCTTGACTACCCCAAGAAGCCATGGAATATCCATCTCTTTCTCACAGCGAAGACTATCATCTATTATGTCCCTTGTGTAGAGAAGCTTCGGGATTCTTCATTATGGATAGCCAAAATAGTGCGGGGCGGGCCCTTATGATGTCTTCAATGTATCCTAATTTCAGTTCGCCTTGACATATGTACAGATGGGTGGAGATTGGAGGGCCAAGAGTTTTCTACAAAATCTATTTTCCTCTGATTGGACGCAAGAGCATTTGGCAACGCTCCATACCTCTGCCCCATAGGTAGCTATTGGTACACTCTGAATCTTAAAAATCTTTAAAAAGGCTGGAATTGTTCTCGATCTTTTAGGGCGGAGGAGACTGAGGATTGAGTTAAAATCCCTCGAGAACTTACTTTTACAATATGCCAAGTGTTCACACCAGGTGCCGTTCGCAGCGAAGACCATTCCCAGATAAGGTAAAGTAGCAGTGCAAGTTAATTTTTGGTCACCCACAGAGATAAAATTTAAAGGACATTTCCTTGGCCCACAAGGCATTATAAGAGATTTCTTAAAGTTTGTGCATAAATCTAAGCCGGACATAAAATCTGTGAAACCTCGAACTAAAGTGTGCAGTGCATTTGGTGTGCGACCAATAAAACCGCATCATCTGTGTATAAAAGCAATCGGAGAGGTTTGCCTTGAATTCTGGGAATATCATTAGTTAGTGTGATCAGTGATTTATGTAAATTGTTTATAAATATGATAAATAGAAAAGGGGCCAGAACACACCCCTGTGTGACCACTCTGTCTACACTGATGTAATTGGAAACTTCTCCCCCACCAACAATCCTGACCCGCGCTTTCAGGTCCGTATGGAGATAGGCCAAAAAATGAACAAGGGTCTCATCCAGTCCATATTCTAAAAGGATGGACCATAGACGGGACCTATTGACAAAATCGAAAGCTAAGTAAAGTGGCGAGTGCTGTGCAATAGTGTACTTCCCCATGATCAAATTAAGATTAGGGCTTTGCTCGTTTGTGCCAACGTTACCCCTGAAACCTAGTTGACATTGTTCTAAAATCTGATTGTCCTCTGTCCAGGTTAAAATGTTTGTGTATAAAACTCTGCCTAAAATTTTAAGGGTGTTATCTATGAGGGAGATCGGTCTACAGCAACAAGGTTGTGTGCAATCGCCCTTTTTAAAAATGGGAACAATCGTGCTAGTAGACCATGTCTTAGGCAGTGGGGCATTGGTTAGAATATTAAAAATATTTAACAACAGTGGGGTCCAAAAATCTGGTTTATATTTATTAAGATCGAAGGGCAACCCATCAGGGCCTGGAGTTTTATTGCCCACACTCTGACAGATAGCCTCCTCAACCTCGTTTATTGATAATGAGACTCAAGGTGGCACCCTGTTAATAAAAGGGTCGGATTAAAAAGCAGGCTCTTGGTAAATAGTGGAAAAGTGACTTTCCCAGGTAGTGCTCATTATATTGCAGCTGATGGGAGTTAACGGTTGTCTCATTGAATTATACAATAAACCAAAGCACACAGCAGCTGACCAAGGTTTCGCACATCAACTTTTTCTGATTCCAAATAGTTAGTGGTGCATCCACTCTCACCATCCGCTGCCAAGGATGTCTGTCAGAGCAATATTACAAATTTTTACCGCAACTGCAATACCTCCACCTCTAGCATTGCGAGGGAGGGAGTACATGGTGTAACCCACGGGGAGGGCTAAATTAATGACCGCCATGGACTGATCATGTAGCCAGGTTTCCGTGAAAAAAAAGATATCCGGATTATCATCAGTAATCAAAGAGAAAACTTCTTGGGAGTGACATGACAATGATCTGACATTCAAATGTAAAACTTTAAGGGTAGATTGAGTAGTTGTGCCTGCAACAGCGTCTGGTTGATTGCCAGCTGGGGGCCTAGACTGGAGACTCTTGATAGGCATGGGCATAGGGAGTTTAAAGGAACAGGTGGGGCACAGAAAAGGCCCACTGAGAGGATCCAAGGAGCCATGACCGCAATCTCGTACCTGGTGTCGCAGTAGTCGCAAGTTCTCAGCAGATATCATCCTGAGATGTCCAGAGTCCCCTGCCCTAGCCCTGCCTTAGCGCTGACGGGCGCAGACGGGCAGGACTCTGGCGAGACTCAGGCGTAGTGAAGGCGCGACCGCTGCGCTAGACCGCTACGCTCCAGGCGAGCATTAAGTAGGCGAGTGGCGGTAACAAGCGCTAGCGCGCTAACCCCCAACAAGGAAGGTACCAGCCTTCCCAAGATGGCGTCGTCGTCACGTCGTAGTCACGTGACCCAGGAACCCCGGAGCCCGGACCCGCTAAGTAGCGGTGCTTGAATTTGTAATTATATGCGGTGAGGGCCAGGGGGGGTCGCAGCGGTAGCGGAGTAAAAGCAGGGTAAAATGCAACACAAATGAACCAAGATACAAAAAAGGGTTTTTAAAATGCAAAGCGCGAGCCACAGCACAGCGCTATTTAGGAAATCGCTCTAAGCGCTCTAGAACGCGGTGGTCACCTTCTTGCACTACCCATGTCTCCCATTGGGACATGGGTAGTGCAATATAACTTGGTAGACAATGCTCGGGGTACGCAATGGATATACATTTTGCAACAGTTTGATTATTCAATTCCCTTTCTATTCATTCCGCGCTATGAAGTGCGTACAATGCTGTCTTTAAAACTTTTTGGTCCATTGGTACAGCTGTGTTCGAATTGGCGAACAGTCTACCAAGGTTAATGCTTTTCAGACTCTTGACTACCCCAAGAAGCCATGGAATATCCATCTCTTTCTCACAGCGAAGACTATCATCTATTATGTCCCTTGTGTAGAGAAGCCTCGGGATTCTTCATTATGGATAGCCAAAATAGTGCGGGGCGGGCCCTTATGATGTCTTCAATGTATCCTAACTTCAGTTCGCCTTGACATATGTACAGATGGGTGGAGATTGGAGGGCCAAGAGTTTTCTACAAAATCTATTTTCCTCTGATTGGACGCAAGAGCATTTGGCAACGCTCCATACCTCTGCCCCATAGGTAGCTATCGGTACACTCTGAATCTTAAAAATCTTTAAAAAGGCTGGAATTGTTCTCGATCTTTTAGGGCGGAGGAGACTGAGGATTGAGTTAAAATCCCTCGAGAACTTACTTTTACAATATGCCAAGTGTTCACACCAGGTGCCGTTCGCAGCGAAGACCATTCCCAGATAAGGTAAAGTAGCAGTGCAAGTTAATTTTTGGTCACCCACAGAGATAAAATTTAAAGGACATTTCCTTGGCCCACAAGGCATTATAAGAGATTTCTTAAAGTTTGTGCATAAATCTAAGCCGGACATAAAATCTGTGAAACCTCGAACTAAAGTGTGCAGTGCATTTGGTGTGCGACCAATAAAACCGCATCATCTGTGTATAAAAGCAATCGGAGAGGTTTGCCTTGAATTCTGGGAATATCATTAGTTAGTGTGATCAGTGATTTATGTAAATTGTTTATATATATGATAAATAGAAAAGGGGCCAGAACACACCCCTGTGTGACCACTCTGTCTACACTGATGTAATTGGAAACTTCTCCCCCACCAACAATCCTGACCCGCGCTTTCAGGTCCATATGGAGATAGGCCAAAAAATGAACAAGGGTCTCATCCAGTCCATATTCTAAAAGGATGGACCATAGACGGGACCTATTGACAAAATCGAAAGCTGAGGACAGGTCCATAAAAGCTAAGTAAAGTGGCGAGTGCTGTGCAATAGTGTACTTCCCTATGATCAAATTAAGATTAGGGCTTTGTTCGTTTGTGCCAACGTTACCCCTGAAACCTAGTTGACATTGTTCTAAAATCTGATTGTCCTCTGTCCAGGTTAAAATGTTTGTGTATAAAACTCTGCCTAAAATTTTAAGGGTGTTATCTATGAGGGAGATCGGTCTACAGCAACAAGGTTGTGTGCAATCGCCCTTTTTAAAAATGGGAACAATCGTGCTAGTAGACCATGTCTTAGGCAGTGGGGCATTGGTTAGAATATTAAAAATATTTAACAACAGTGGGGTCCAAAAATCTGGTTTATATTTATTAAGATCGAAGGGCAACCCATCAGGGCCTGGAGTTTTATTGCCCACACTCTGACAGATAGCCTCCTCAACCTCGTTTATTGATAATGAGACTCAAGGTGGCACCCTGTTAATAAAAGGGTCGGATTAAAAAGCAGGCTCTTGGTAAATAGTGGAAAAGTGACTTTCCCAGGTAGTGCTCATTATATTGCAGCTGATGGGAGTTAACGGTTGTCTCATTGAATTATACAATAAACCAAAGCACACAGCAGCTGACCAAGGTTTCGCACATCAACTTTTTCTGATTCCAAATAGTTAGTGGTGCATCCACTCTCACCATCCGCTGCCAAGGATGTCTGTCAGAGCAATATTACAAAAGAATAGAGAGGAGCACTCGATGAAGTCAACAGTACAAACAGTTCATTAATTATGTTAATCTTCTGTTCTTTTCTTTAATGTATTCTTTATTTTCCTTTTAAAATACAACGGCACAGCCAATGCGTTTCATTCCCTTTCGTGCCTAGGGAATTTCATCAGGGCATATAATGGATAATCATTCAGATACGATAGTCCTTGATATGATCGCACCTATGAAGCTGGTGCTGAGGGATAATCGCAATATGATCCCAAAGTATTCCTGAATTTGGATTGGCGCACAGTTCCAAGCGGAGTGTTTGTCGTAGTCTCCCAAATTAGCCACAATGTTAAGCTGAGACAGTCAACGAATATTTATCCTGGCCCCCTTAATGGATCAGCGTAGACGAAGGGGGGTCGGTGTGCACAGGATGACGAATGGCGTCCGGAATAATTACAATAGTGTTCGTAGGGTGCGGGACCTGTGATGAGGTCTCTGCAGTCCCCTGCTCCTCCCCTTTTATTGGGATTGTTGAGACCTCTCGCATTGAGAGTGAGAATTTTCAATGTGAGCTGGGAAATAGCGTGCCATAGTGAGTGCACCAGCTTTTGCCTGTATTTTGGTCCCTGTGATCCCTCTTACCACTGAGCTCCCAACGTCTGCCAGGCCTCCATTGCCCTGTGATCCTCTCTTCAACACCTTTAACCTGCATACCAGTTCTCCACCCTCCCCTCCCTAACCCAAACTTAGAAACCCATTAACCTCAAATTGTCCAGGGCCCGCCATTCGTACGTGCGCGTCCTTAGAAGTCGGAATAGTTGTGAATGTGTGTGGCCTGTTCCCCGTGTCTCTACACTCCCCGTGTCTCTACGCTCCCCGCAGAATTTTTCACTGCCCACCAAGCCTTGCAAATGTCACGTATCTGTCCCTCAGTCGTTCACGGTGTCATCATGGGGGAATGTCTCCTTTGACAATGTCTTCAGCACTGCCAGTCTTTCTTGTGCCATGGTCTTGGGGTCCGGTCTCCTTGCTCGCTCTGTGCTACGCCTCCCGTAGACCTTATGCCTATTTTCTCGAGGAGTTTTAATCTGTGGGCCCTCTGTCTCCTCCTGGATTGGATTCTCGATGCCCAGCACCTGGCAAGTGTCCTGCATGGATCTGAGCTGGAGGAGTTTGCCCTGCCATATGAAAATCAGCCGGAAAGGGTGACCCAAAGAATATGGTATTCCTTGATTTCGAAGACGCGTGGTTGCCACTCGAAATACCCAACACTTTTGAAGGGGTATTAGAGCCAGGTCCTGGTACAAAGCTATGGAGTGGTCCTGATATCTTAGTGGTTGCTTGTGCCTGGCAGTACGTAGTGTACACTCTTTTAGTTTAAAGTCTGGAAAGTAAGCCAAAATATACGGTGGGGGCGCCCAGTATGCTCCTGAAGAGACCCTGCAGGTATTGTGTGATGTCTGGCCCTTCTTCTTTAGGTGGAACTCCCTTAACGTGGATGTTGTTTCGCCGAGACCGATCCTCCAGGTCTTCTGTGTGTGACTGGAGATCGATCTGTTGAACCTTGAGCCGGAGTATCTCTTGCTGTAGATGCTCCACCTCCTCTTCCCGGGCTTGCCCCTGATCTTCGATGGAGGCCACACTGTCCCCAACGGAATTAACGCCCCGCCTTATCGTAAGGAGGACGTTGATGCCGTTGGGGGACGTGTGGCCTCAATCGGTTATCTCCTTCATCTCCCCCGCTATTTCCCTTTTCAGCGTCTGCAAGTCGCCTCATAATGCACCGAATAGCGACTCTAAAAAGGCGTGGGTAACTGGGGCTTCAGAGGTGTCTGCATCTTGGCTGATTTGTGTCATTGGGGAGAGCCTCCCTTCTCTGCTGCTGGTCATTGGGAGCTAGGTCAGCATCTTTTTTAGATTCTGATCCTTCTTGCTTCTCGCTGAGGACATGGCTGCTATATCTCTTACCACATCACTAGACCGTCCTGCCTTGTCGTGGGGGTCCCAGCCCCAGTGACTGGCTGTCACCAGGTGGTCCTCCCGCTGAGCTCCACTATGCTGTTGCTTGATGGTGAGGGCCATAGTTGTCACTCCCTTTCAGTCTCGTCCGGGCCTTGCTGCCTTCAACTGTCTGCTATTGCCCTGCTGGGCATCTGCTGCTTGTTCTCAATACTCTAAGCACTTTGCACCCAAACCTGCAGTGAATCCCCCTGTAGGCCAGCAGCCCTATCTGAGCCTGGAGCACTAGATGTCTTCTTGGACCACTGCGTCTAATTCCTGCACTATGTGCTTGCAGGCCATGGCCTCCGGTTTCCTCTGACTTGGCAGTCAGCTCCAGAGAGACTAATCCATGCCCGGGCCCCTCATCCATTGGCACCTTGTGATTCTTACAGCGTTACAGTTCATATCTAATTCCCCTTATTGGATATTGTCATTTTAGTGTCATTTTGTTTAATACATTTTACTTTATTTTTCTATTTTGGTTTGGGTTTTTTATTGTTTTGCATTTTGACTTTTACTTGTTTTGTTTCTGCATAAATGTTTTACATATTACCTTAAGTTAAGCCTGCCTGTTCGGTGCTTAGGTACCAGGGGGTTGATCCTCGGTTAATTGAATGGGTTTGAAAGTTCACTCTAACAACTATTGTGATTGTTTCTCATCTACCGCAAATAATAATTCAGTTTCTTACAGAAACTATCTGAAATTATCTGCAGAACAGGCAGTTGATAACCTACCAGGGTTGAAACACCCTGTGGACAAATTGGAATATGGGACGAGTATTGTGTGGCAATAGAACCTCTAAAAAAATTCAGCTTGTAGACGAACCAAGAATCACACTTGAATGTCACAACTTTTAAAAACAAGGTAGTCAGGAAAGTGTGGCGAATATATTGCAGCTCTTTGCATTTTGACAGCCCCAAGCAAATTTGAGAACAGAGTGCATGTATGTAGCAGAGACGAGTGTTCACCCAATGTGAGTGGTGAGATCCGCATTGCAGGTCTGCCTGAAGTTGTGATGCTGCTGACAGTAGCGTGTCTGCTAAAAGCAATGGCGTGGCTGGTGGAACTATAAAGCCAAGTAAGAGAAAGTTATCTTCAGACACCACAGTCTTCGTGACTGAGACCAGTAATACTGAAGACTCTGAGACTCACAGCAGTAATTTCTCCTTTCAGAGTGTTATTGCTGCAGAGGGAGTGAAGCCAAGAAGTAAGCACATTACTAAGGTACCAACAAAATTTAATATTGTTCATTTGTATTAACTGTTTCTCTTTTGAAGCATTTGGAAATGCATTTTCTAGTTTTGTTGCTTTTTGTTAAGTTTTTAGGTCTCGCAGAGAGACCTATTGCCGCCCATCCACAAAGCTGACTTTTACGATGAGGATTTTCAACAGTTCACGTGAATCACGTGACCACAAGCTCCTCGTGCACGAGCTTGCATTCGATCATCAAAGGCAGCCCAGTCTCTCTCACACAAGCTTCTCCCAGCAGGCCGTCCACCCCCCTTCCTCTCCATATGGTTGCTCGAGTTGCAGGCAGCCCACCCCCTCCCTCTCCAGCGCCTGCCTTCTGTGTCTCGCATTTGATCATCAGAGGCAGCCCAGCCCAGCAGGCAGCCCACCCCCTCCCTCCCCATATGGTGCGCTCTGCCTCAGGCCAGCATCTCTCCTCCCATAATTATTCACTGCAGGGCCTGCGTCTCGTCACCCTTCCTACCAGTCCCCACAAGCAGGCAGCAGCTTCAAAGGGATCTGCTTCCCCGCCCACTACTTCACACTTCACGGCCTGGCGGCCGTGACTCGCATTTCTCCTTCCCTCTCCCCACAGCAATGCCAAGAGCTTGTTGTGCTCTAGCCTTGATTCTATGAATATGAGCAGATAAAATCTGAATGCTTGTGCGTGTTGCTTTACCTTCGCTGCTTTTAATACACATTTCCGGTATTTAAGTGCGCTATTGAACCACTTATTTTTGGCCAAACGCTGTTGAAACAACCGTTGCCATTTGTATGCTCCCAGAAATCTTTTGATCTCTTCTTGCATTTGTTCCCCTGTGCTGCTTGCATAAATGAGGAATCTGTTTTCAACTCTGTTATATTAAAAACTTTATTGAGAGTCACGTAGATGCTCAGCCCGCCTTTTGCCTGCCTTCCTCTCCAATTTTTACAGTTGGGTTATAGAATTTTAAGTAACCCATGAGTGGCGTTTCTCCACAGCTCCAGGTCTCCTGGAGACGTCTTATATCAAATGATCTTAAGTGGGTTTCTGATTCAGGCTCTAATGCAATCTTGCCGGCTCCTGCGATGTTCCACGGTGTCAGAGTAATCTTACTGTGGGGCATACAGTAGGCGCTCTTGTTGATAAGTGGATGCTATGATCGCTTGTGAAAAGCTTCCATTAGCCCGTTGGTGTTTAAGTTACTTGGTGTTACTGTTACCCGTCCCTTTCCTCCCACACGCGTCTGAATTACAGTGCCTTAGACTAGTGTTCCTGACACACATTCTTGACACACTGGTGCACGGGCTGCAGACGCGGCCTTGTGACGCGCTTCGGGAATCCGGACGTGCCTGTGAGCTTGAGGCCTCCCCCACCCCCTGGTGTGCAGTGATTCCATATGTGGAAGCGGCGCGTCAGCAGGGATGATGGAGTGGATCGAAGCTTGAGGCTGGTGCGCGTCTTCCTGCTTCGCGCGCTTCGTGAAAGAGGGGAGAGCCGCCTGTATGCTTTCAGAATAATCCATCACTTGATCCATATCACACGGCTAGTCCGGACTCAAGAGTCGTCAACAAACCATCTTAAGTGTTGCTCATTCACATTGAGCCTCAAAAACATCACATAAAATCTGGATCACAGAGCATCATCTCGGCGAGAGCACAGAGCATACCAAGCTACGGAATCACAACCTCAGTGCACGTGACCTCTCTGCTACTGCACAGAACATCTCAGTCATTTTAGGTGGCTGTATAGCCTGTGCGAGCCATATCACGACTATTGTTCAGGGCTCCTCAACTGACGCAAAAGCGACTGAACAGTTAATCTCTGCAATGTCTGCAGCACCTCAATTAGTGCGAAGAACATCCGAGTGGAGCACTAATGAGCGCAGTCAGAGCAGAGAGGGTCTCAAATATTGCACCACATATTTCAAACACTGAACATAGCGTCGCTGCCGTTGCAAGAGCCTCTGAACCAAGCACTTGACCTCTTAATTAGCGCTCACATCTCAAGCAGTGCATAAAGCATCTGAGCCAGCACAAGGGGCCTCGTATTCAATACAACAACTCAACCACCGCACATTGCACCACAAGCAGTGCACATGGCATCACAAGGAGTGCACAAGGAACGACAAACAGTGCTCATAGAACCACAAGCAGTGCTCATAGAACCACAAGCAGTGCACAAGGAACCACACACAGTGCTCATAGAACCACAAGCAGTGCACATAGCACTACAAGCAGTGCACTTAGAACCTCAAGCATTGCACATTGCACCACAAGCAGTGCACATGGCATCACAAGGAGTGAACATAGAACCTCAAGCAGTGCACATAGCACCACAAGCAGTGCACATAGAACCTCAAGCAGTGCACATGGCATCACAAGCAGTGCACAAGGAACCACAAACAGTGCTCATAGACCACAAGCAGTGCACATAGCACTACAAGCAGTGCACTTAGAACATCAAGCAGTGCACATAGCACCACAAGCAGTGCACATAGAACCTCAAGCAGTGCACATGGCATCACAAGCAGTGCACAAGGAACCACAAACAGTGCTCATAGAACCACAAGCAGTGCACATAGCACCACAAGCAGTGCACATAGAACCTCAAGCAGTGCACAAGGAACCACAAACAGTGCTCATAGAACCACAAGCAGTGCACATAGCACCACAAGCAGTGCACATAGAACCTCAAGCAGTGCACATAGAACCTCAAGCAGTGCACATAGCACCACAAGCAGTGCTCATAGAACCTCACGCAGTGCACAAGGAACCACACACAGTGCTCATAGAACCTCAAGCAGTGCACATAGAACCTCAAGCAGTGCACATAGCACCACAAGCAGTGCTCATAGAACCTCAAGCAGTGCACATGGCATCACCACAATTCCATTGAGTACTCTAACCTTTAAAAATAGCATCTGAACTATTACACAGGACATTTCACCATTGCACAATTGTAAATGCACGTTGCACTGATCACATGTGCACAAGGCTTCTCACCGTTGCATGGATCTTCCTGATCATCACACAGAGTAGTTAAAGGACAGTGCATAGTTTCTCAGCCAGTGCACAGAACATCTTGACAACTGCACAGATCTGACATTTGCGCAAGACTTCTCAACCATTGCACTGAGAATCTTAACCCTTGTACAGTGTCTTCTGATAATGGCACAGAGTATTTAAATGATTGCACATAGCGCGTCAGCCGTTGCACGTAACATTACAAGGAGTACACATAGCATAACCACCATTCATGGAGCACTCCAAACTTTACGTAGCATCTGAACTATTACACAGTACATTTGACCACGTGACAAGCTCCTCATGCACAAGCTTGCCCGAGCCTTCCCCCTGCCAGCAGCATTTCTCCTGCACTCGGCCCACCCCCCTCCCTCTCCATATGGTGCGCTCTGCCTCAGGCCAGCATCTCTCCTCCCATAATTATACACTGCAGGGCCTGCGTCTCGTCACCCTTCCTCCCAGTCCCCACAAGCAGGCAGCAGCTTTAAAGGGATCTGCTTCCCCGCCCACTGCTTCACACTTCACGGCCTGGCGGCCGAGACTCGCATTTCTCCTTCCCCCTCCCCACAGCAATGCCAAGAGCTTGTTGTGCTCTAGCCTTGACTCTATGAATATGAGCAAATGAAATCTGGATGCTTGTGCGTGTTGCTTTACCTTCGCTGCTTTTAATACACATTTCTGGTGTTTAAGTGCGCTATTGAACCACTTATTTTTGGCCAAACGCTGTTGAAACAACCATTGCCATTTGTATGCTCCC
Source organism: Lissotriton vulgaris (assembly GCF_964263255.1). Classification (NCBI taxonomy): domain Eukaryota; kingdom Metazoa; phylum Chordata; class Amphibia; order Caudata; family Salamandridae; genus Lissotriton; species Lissotriton vulgaris. The sequence continues at coordinate 89,123,355 of NC_141685.1, read as the reverse complement.
AGAAAGCTTTTGATCTCTTCTTGCATTTGTTCCCCTGTGCTGCTTGCATAAATGAGGAATCTGTTTTCAACTCTGTTATATTAAAAACTTTATTGAGAGTCACGTAGATGCTCAGCCCACCTTTTGCCTGCCTTCCGCTCCAATTTTTACAGTTGGGTTATAGAATTTTGAGTAACCCATGAGTGGTGTTTCTCCACAGCTCCAGGTCTCCTGGAGACGTCTTATATCAAATGATCTTAAGTGGGTTTCTGATTCAGGCTCTAATGCAATCTTGCCCGCTCCTGCGATGTTCCACGGTGTCAGAGTAATCTTACTGTGGGGCATACAGTAGGCGCTCTTGTTGATAAGTGGATGCTAGGATCGCTTGTGAAAAGCTTCCATTAGCCCGTTGGTGTTTAAGTTACTTGGTGTTACTGTTACCCGTCCCTTTCCTCCCACACACGTCTGAATTACAGTGCCTTAGACTAGTGTTCCTGACACACATTCTTGACACACAGGTGCACGGGCTGCAGACGCGGCCTTGTGACGCGCTTCGGGTGGTCACTGCACACCCCCTGGTGTGCAGTGATTCTATATGTGGAAGCGGCGCGTCAGCAGGGATGATGGAGTGGATCGAAGCTTGAGGCTGGTGCGCGTTAGCGCCGTTCCAGGCTCGCGTGTCTTCCTGCTGCGCACGCTTCGTGAAAGAGGGGAGAGCCGCCTGTATGCTTTCAGAATAATCCATCACTTGATCCATATCACACAGCAAACGTACTGAAAGAAACAACGGCTAGTCCGGACTCAAGAGTCGTCAACAAACCATCTTAAGTGTTGCTCATTCACATTGAGCCTCAAAAACACCACATGAAATCCGGATCACAGAGCATCATCTCGGCGAGAGCACAGAGCATACCAAGCTACGGAATCACAACCTCAGTGCACGTGACCTCTCTGCTACTGCACAGAACATCTCAGTCATTTTAGGTGGCTTTATAGCCTGTGCGAGCCATATCACGACTATTGTTCAGGGCTCCTCAACCGACGCAAAAGCCACTGAACAGTTAATCTCTGCAATGTCTGCAGCACCTCAATTAGTGCGAAGAACATCCGAGTGGAGCACTAATGAGCGCAGTCAGAGCAGAGAGGGTCTCAAATTTTGCACCACATATTTCAAACACTGAACATAGCGTCGCTGCCGTTGCAAGAGCCTCTGAACCAAGCACTTGACCTCTTAATTAGCGCTCACATCGCAAGCAGTGCATAAAGCATCTGAGCCAGCACAAGGGGCCTCGTATTCAATACAACAACTCAACCACCGCACATTGCACCACAAGCAGTGCACATGGCATCACAAGGAGTGCACAAGGAACGACAAACAGTGCTCATAGAACCACAAGCAGTGCACAAGGAACCACACACAGTGCTCATAGAACCACAAGCAGTGCACATAGCACTACAAGCAGTGCACTTAGAACCTCAAGCAGTGCACATAGCACCACAAGCAGTGCACATAGAACCACAAGCATTGCACATAGCACCACAAGCAGTGCACATAGAACCTCAAGCAGTGCACATGGCATCACAAGCAGTGCACAAGGAACCACACACAGTGCTCATAGAACCACAAGCAGTGCACATAGCACTACAAGCAGTGCACTTAGAACCTCAAGCAGTGCACATAGCACCACAAGCAGTGCACATAGAACCTCAAGCAGTGCACATGGCATCACAAACAGTGCTCATAGAACCACAAGCAGTGCACATAGAACCACAAGCAGTGCACATAGCACCACAAGCAGTGCACATAGAACCTCAAGCAGTGCACAAGGAACCACAAACAGTGCTCGTAGAACCACAAGCAGTGCACATAGAACCTCAAGAAGTGCACATAGAACCTCAAGCAGTGCACATGGCATCACCACAATTCCATTGAGCACTCTAACCTTTAAAAATAGCATCTGAACTATAACACAGGACATTTCACCATTGCACAATTGTAAATGCACGTTGCACTGATCACATGTGCACAAGGCTTCTCACCATTGCATGGATCTTCCTGATCATCACACAGAGTAGTTAAAGCACAGTGCATCGTTTCTCAGCCAGTGCACAGAACATCTTGACAACTGCCCATATCTGACATTTGCACAAGACTTCTCAACCATTGCACTGAGAATCTTAACCCTTGTATAGTGTGTTCTGATAATGGCACAGAGTATTTAAATCATTGCACATAGCGCGTCAGCCGTTGCACGTAACATTACAAGCAGTACACATAGCATAACCACCATTCATGGAGCACTCCAAACTTTACGTAGCATCTGAACTATTACACAGGACATTTGACCACTGCACATATGCAGTTGCACGTTGTACTGATCACCTCAACATGTGCACAGAGCTTCTTAATCATTGCACAGAGGGGTTCAACCATTGCACAGATCTTTCTGATCATCATATATCATATTTAAATCACTGCTCTTAGTTTCCCAGCCAGTACACAGAGCATCTTCACAACTGCACAAATCTCTGGGTGGAGTCACATCTCACTAGACGCAACTTGTGATCAAGAACCTGGATGCACGTGTGATTCCAAATGATAAAGGGACCACGGAGAAAGACCCGTTCTCAGTCTTGGGAATGGTAGAATGACTCAGGTGCTTATCATTGTAGCCAACCATCAAGCCGAAATACTAATGTAGATAAAATAGGTACGTATAACTTAGTACATGAAGGAGCCTCCAATAGTCTTCAGTACAATTATCTGCAACAGGATAGTTGTTAATACCGAAACGGGACAGCTGCTTTCAGAACTTACGCTCGTGTCCCTTGACAATTTCTTCAAAACAAAAATATTTGGATAGATGGATGATACTAAAATAACGGGGAACCGCATTCAAGATATCTGCTCGCGTCCCTTAACGATGTCTTCGATACGAGAATGTCGTAAGACGAGCGTTAACATCAACCTGCGGGCGCCACAATCGACGTGTCTGTTGGCGTCCTGCAGCCGTTGGAAGAGGTGATTAGAACTGGCTAAGTGTGCCATGAAGTTGGCATTTCAGTAAATCCATGAGAAGTGAGCTTTGAGTCATGTAGTGGTCTTCTTATACCACGTGCAGTTCACCCTCTCCAAAGCCTCAATAATCCCTGGGTGAAAAGGACGGCTGATTCTGATTGGGTGCCTGATAGTTTTCCAGAAACTTATGTTCTTGATTGTTCATGTTTGTCAGTAGTTGATTATACTTTAATTTGTGTGCTTTTAAAATGTGTTGCGGTGATTACGACCGCCTAATTCTCACCTGCTGACCTTCTTCGTCTGCTGGTCCCCGTTCCGCCACGGCTTGTGCCGGTTGTGCGGAGGGACAGGAAGCACCTGGCGCACCAGCAGCGTCATCAGAGCTGCCCGCCCCCTTCCCTACTTAAACCACCACACAGCGCGGACGCGCGCAGCGAGATTGGCAACCTTGCTGTGTGTTGCACTTGCGCTGATTACTGAGTGAGTTTGGGGATTTAACTCCTCGCTGGAAACGCTTCTCTTGCTTGAAGGCCAATAGCTGTTTTACCTGCGTACTTTTTTTCTAATACTTTGTAGAGTTTTAAACATTGCATGCGGTGATTACGACCACGTTTATACTTTAGTTTGTGTGCTTTTAAAATGTGTTGCAGTGATTACGACCGCCTAATTCTCACCTGCTGACCTTCTTCGTGTGCTGGTCCCCGTTCCGCCACGGCTTGTGCCGGTTGTGCGGAGGGACAGGAAGCACCTGGCGCACCAGCAGCGTCATCAGAGCTGCCCGCCCCCTTCCCTACTTAAACCACCACACAGAGCGGACGCGCGCAGCGGCACGCCGGCGGCGCGCCGAAGGCGTGCCAAAGGCAAGCCCGTCCGCGCCGGGACGCCGCCCGTCGCCCAAACCCGTGGTGGATTTTTTAAATTTGCGTGGCTCCTAAGTGGTCCGTGTATATTAACCATGATCTGCTATAATCAGCAGGAACTGCTCTCATTAAACCAGCATAATCTAGTAGATTCCCAGGTAGTCTGTCCCACTGCCACCCCTTTTAGGAATGATTCGGCCAGGATGGCTGTCTCCTCTCTATTGCGTAGGGGCTCGGAGAAATTTATGTCCGAAAGTTCGCAGGAACTAAGCAATATTAGTACGAAAACGGACCTTAATTTTCTCACTGCTCTCTATCTTAATACTAGATTCATCCCTAAACATGCCTTAGAGCTTTGGTGTCTACTGGACAATCAGAAACCTGACATCTGTTTCTTTACGGAAACGTGGCTCCACAGTCAGGCTTCCTCTGATATTGCTACGGCATTCCCCAGTGAATACCATCTGATTAGGCAAGATAGAGTTGGAAAACGAGGGGGAGGCATTGCAGTAGCCGCAAAAGGCCCCCATAGAGATTACCCGGCTTGATTCGCTCTCCAACTACACGCTCGAAATTTTGATAATTAACATAAAATACAACATTTCAGCGGTCGGCAAAGCATCCCTGGTATATAGACCCCCGGGAGGTAAATCCGAATTCGCCAACAATTTGTTAGATATTTTAGCCTCCCATGTGCTGGCTACAGATAATTTTATCTTATTAGGTGACTTCAATCATCATGCAGAGCTATTATATGACATGGATTCTTGCCATTTAATCTCAACCCTGGAAACCCTGGGACTAACCCAGCGGGTACAAGGCTCCACTCACCAAGCGGGTCATTTATTGGATCTAGTATTTTTCAATATGACTGATTTAAACTGTGACCCCCCCTTTGCAGATGATCTGGACGGATCATTTCTTAATAAATTTTAATTTTCCTATACCTTCCAGGTCATGGACCACTACCCAAAAAGAATCCGTACTTATCCGACCTTGGCATAAACTGACTCCTGAGGCGTTTCATATGCATTTTAAACCTCCGGACAATTTTCCTAATGATACTGGAACAATGGCTATTCAATTAGAAACGTCTATTAGAAACACGCTTGATGCAATTATCCCGGAAACAAAAGTTAATTTGAAAAGAATCGCCTCACCTTGGTTTACTGAGACTCTGAAACAAGAGAAAATGGACTGTAGATCGGCGGAGAGATTATGACGGAAGTTCAGAACGCCTGAAAACCGCAAGAAGTATAAATTAATGCACTTTGATTATATGAAACATATAAAGGCGGCCAAATCTCTTTATCACGCAAAGAATAAATAAGCCTCCCAATCCAGCAAAGAATTGTACAAAATACTCAGGGAATTTACCACTCCTCAGGTGGAGCAATCAGAATTTGTCCCCTCCTTGGAGTGGGTGAACTCACTGTCCTCCTATTTCCATAGTAAGATCCAACTAATATATTCCTCATTTCCTTCCTCTTCTCAAAAAGTGGCTTTAAGTGGGTTGGTTTCTTCCGGCTCCGAGCCCTCATTTGAAACCACAGATTTTCCATCCATGATAGAATTTTAGCCCACTTCCCCAGCAGAAGTGCTATTGGCACTCAAAAAAATTAAATCAGGATCTCCTACCGACCCCTTGCTCCCTCGTAAGTGCGGTGAGCTATTCCCGTTGCTGACTGATGGTCTGACCAGTATTTTTAACGCTTCCTTTGAGAGCGCCTCCTTCCCCAGTAGCTGGAAACTGGCGCAAGTCAGGCCTATTCTTAAAAAGCCTAACAGTGATCCCTCTATCCTGTCCAATTACAGACCAATATCCCTACTACCGTACTTTGGTAAGGTTCTTGAATATTTGGTCAACAAACGTGTGTCTTCCTACATTGAAACATATGCACTTCTTGACCCGTCGCAGTCAGGTTTCCGTGCCGCTCATGGCACTGAAACTGCAGTAATTGAAATAGTGGATAACATCCGACTCTCCTTGGATAGGGGCGAATCAGCCATTCTGGTATTATTGGATCTTTCCGCTGCCTTTGACACCGTCTCCCACAGCATTCTGAAACATCGGCTGTGGGAGGTTGGTGTCAGAGGCAATGCTTTGGCCTGGTTCGCGGACTATCTCAAGGATCGTTACTCTTATATCAGGATGAATTCTCATGCATCCGCCACTATCCCTCTTTCTGTGGGGGTCCCGCAGGGTTCGATCCTTAGTCCCTTATTATTTAACCTTTATCTCTGCCCTCTGGCCCACATTATAAAATCTTATGGCTTCACTACGGTGTCTTACGCAGACGATACTCAGGTACTTATCACCTGTAGATCCAATTCCTAGGAAACCTGTACTAGTTTTAAACAATGTATGATTCACATTAATAGTTGGATGAGTGAAAACAAACTTCAACTCAACTGCAGTAAGTCAGAAATTTTGCTATTCGGCAAGGCCAAGACCTTCTGGTCTCAGGACTGGTGGCCTCATGATCTAGGGCCCTGCCCTGAGCCTAAAGAAGCCGTAAGAGACTTAGGGATCATGCTTGATGGGGCTCTTTCTATGAAAGTTCACGTCAACCAGGTTGTCGGGACTTGTTTTGGAATACTTCGCCAACTGCGTAAAATCTTTAAATGGCTCCCACCTGAAGCCAGAAAGCCCCTGGTCTGGGGATTGATCGTCAGCAGGCTTGATTATGGAAATGCCATGTTTGCCTCCATAAATGAGAATCTGCTGTCTAAGCTACAAACCATCCAGAACGCGGCCGCGAGGCTATGCTGGGATTGCCTCCTAGGTCTGCCTCTAAACCCATTCTTAAAAAACTGCACTGGTTACCTGTGCGCCAAATATGCCATTTAAAAATCTTGAGTTTAACCCATAAACTCCTTCACAGCATCGACCCTTCTTACTTAGCAAAAAAATTAGTGTGGTACACTCCGTTCAGAGCCCTTCGCTCCAGCTCAAAGTTCTTGCTATCTCAACCTAGAGTCCGGACGTCCAGTAATGGATGCCGATCCTTTTCATATGTGGCCCCCCAACTATGGAATAAGTTACCTATTCATCTTCTGTCCCTCTCCAATTATTTGGAGTTTCGAAGGGGTTTAAAGGCGTGGCTCTTTCCCAAATAAAGTTTCCCTGTGATGTGTCTCCACTCTGGTAGGTCAATGCCTTTCTTCTGCAAAGCGCCTTGAGACCTCTTTTGGTGATAAGTGCGCTATATAAAAGCATTTGACATTTGACAAACACGCCCAGGGGTTTTATCTCTTCCGTTGATATGAGCTGCAATAAAAGTTTCTTTTATATGATATGAACGGCCAACGAGCCTCTGTAGGCCAAAAAATGGAAGGGCTGGGGAACTGTCAGTCATCTCACTGCTAAGCAGAGCAGTGTCATGCTTCATCCTCCATCAGGCCTCTGATTTTGACCAACATCGCCTAGAACACTGGGACTTTAGAGACCATTCTTTTATGGAGAAAAACAAAACTACAAGTCCCATAAGCAATAGTGGTGGAAGGAACATCCGATTCAGCACATCCAGGTCAATTTTTTAAGTATTTGGCACAATATTGAATTTATAATCTTTGTTTTTTATGGTCATGAGCCACCAGAATACTAAAAATGTGTCTTTTATTTTCAAGGTCAATTAAGTAATGGTCACCAGCTTGGAAGCTCTGTTAATTCTTCAGTATTTGTCATTGATCTCCATGTGTGGCTGATTTGGGTCTGCCCCCTGCATCATTCCCGATAACTCGCACAGGTAAGGAGCTTGTAGCAGCAACATGATATCCCCATTCTCATCTGTAAGAAGTGCACTCCGAGGCAGGTATCGGATCATTTTTGTGAAACAAGCAAGCACCAATATCTGCTATGTACATTTGTTAAAATAAAACACAATCAAATCACAGTATACTGTTCCGGACGTTCAGTCCCAGAAACATTATCTGTAACTGAACGCAGTCACCCTAGGAAGCATGTGCTTTTAAGACAAGTTGCGTTCACTCACCTGAAAGTGACATGCTTCATCATTGGGCTATACTCCTCACCAGGCCGGCGCTACAATGCCTGGTGGGCACCACAAGAGGGCACTTTGTCGGAAATCTTTTATTAAGTATGCCGGATGTGTATAGTAGGACAGAGGATGTTGTGTCATAAGATGTGAGATTGGTGAAAGTCTGAATATAAGATCAACTATTGACCATTTGCTACAATATAGTTAATGTGATCTTCCTGGTCCAGGTTGAGATCAAAAACGGTGCCAGAGAAATTGAGGAACTAATGACCCCTATCACTGTGTGAAAGTGTGGATCACCTATGGACCTGCTGGTAAGCTGGGGTCTATACTTCAGGTCAACCTTTTTCATGCCGTGTGTAGTCATGGCGCAATCTGTTGGCATTTCATCAGGACCAAATATGGGAAAATGGGTAAATGTGACCTAATCTTCTCCACAGCGTGAGGAGCTCTGTAACTCAAAGCCCTGCACCGTGCATAGGTGATAAGGTGCCTAGTAACATCTTACTACCACAGGTGAGCGCTGTCTAACAGAGTGCACTAGATACGGTAACCCTCATAAAATTCAGGACATACTGACTTATCCAATAGCGAGGACGCCGCATCAGAGGGCAACTGGTTTGAAAAGCACATGCTTCCTAGGGTGCCTACGTTCAGTTAGAGATAATGTCTGTGGGACTGAACCTCCAGAACAGTATACTGTGAGTTGATTTATATGAAAAATGTGTATACTGGACTGTCATTTTCCTCGTCATCTCTTGTGCTATGTAAAATAATACACAACACACCTGGAGGCCAACACATCTATCATACATTTAATGCAAAAATAGCAAAAGGCCAAGCAAACTAACAAGTGACAATTGTCTTTGCAATGGACGAGAGCATCCACCCTAAAGCAAGTTGGAGTATATAATGCTAATGCTACACAATGTATTTTTATACACTTTTCTCCTAATACAAGTCAATGAAACATGAACACGTGATAAAAACAGTTACTGAAACAACACTAATGAGAAGGAGGCAGGATCTTCTCTCGAGATGAATGTGAGGAGTCCGTGAGGTGCAGATAAAAGATACACAGACAAGCTGAAGAATTCACTGTTTCTGGAAATAAAACTCCTGTTTGCCAATATTCAATTTACTGCAAGATACAGGAAAGTGTGCCGATGGACATCACTAAATAAAATGGTTCTGGGCCCTAATAGAATTATGTAACTTTGCAGGCATATTAAGGCGAACAGTCACATCAAATTAATATAAGAATATTATAATTTGATAATGTAATATATCAGTGCACGTTGTGGCATTCATGTGTAACCAATTATCGGTATTAAGGAAACCAGTATATCCAGTTATGCTTTCTCAATTCCTTCTTCCTAGAGGCCACCACTGCTGCTAGCCAGCCATATTCAGCAGTGCCTCCTGTGACCTGGAATCCTACATTTAATCAATACCAAAGGTCGTCAATGCTTCTAGCCAACTCCGGTCCCTGGTGTCTTTCCAGTCACAAGGTAAGGTGACTCCTCCTTTCGGTGATAGTGTGCATGGGCATCAACTCCATTGTTGAATTGTTTTTTACCCCAAACGGGTTCGGAGCCATATTGCTGCGCTCCAACACCGCTCTTTGGGTTTCCCTCAATGCTCAGTCCACTCTACCCTCAACGGTATTGTTTCAGTACGCGTTTCCAAGTTCTCCGCATTTCAAATTGATCGGCAAACTCTCAAATTTTGATAGAAACCCTCGTGGGCAACCGTCTGGCCTGCTGCATAGGGCCAGCCATCTGCAAATGGAACGGACTCCATTCCATTTCTGTCCTGGATGCCACGCCAAGTACCCTCGCACCGACCTACATCAAGTTTGTAACTTGTGCCTCTCTCCGGAGCACAAGGAGGAAGACTGCCTGCTTGTAAGTCGTTTCGGTCCAAGAGGACTCTACCTGATCATCAGGCTCAATGACGAGAGAGGCAGCGCCAAAGCATTCAACACACTCGGGATATCTTCGGGGAAGAATCTGACCAAGACGAGATAGAAGCGTCCGCCGTAGAAGAAGAGACCCATCTCTATGCCAGAGCGCAATCGTTGGGGCATGCTGGGGCAGCCATGTGATTGCAATTCTACGTCATGCCAGTACCATAGGTGACTGACCACATTTATAGGTCTTCTTGCGCCCTTCTGGCATCTAAAGAGGCCTAATAAACAGCATTTGGGTATCAGCTCAATACTTAGTTTTGTTGCATGCATTATTTCTTTGACAGCTAGTTGCCAGAAGGAGTGTATTTCATCGCAGGACCATGGTTAATGTAAGAAATCGGCTCCCACAGTGTTGCAGCGCAAGCATATATCTGGGCAAGACCCGACCATTCGATGAGGGTCTTGTGACGTTAAGTAGGTTCTTTGCAGAAAATTATAATGTATCAGTCGAAAATGGGCATTACTAGAAACCATGCGTATTAGTTCACAGGCCCGCTGCCAGTCTTGATCTTCCATTGGAATGTTAAAGTCTAAATTACAGGCCTCTCGGGCCCGTGTGTACTGTCTACGGGAAACAGCCATAACAACGCAACTTTTACTACGCATTACCATCACAATGCAACCATTACAACACAGGTGCCATTACAACGCAGGTGCTATTACAACGCATGTCATTACAACGTAAGTATAGGTAAGTATTTAATTTTATTAATATTAAAATTTAATTTTAATTTCTTTTAATTCAATAAAATTAATTTAATTTTTTTAAAATATTTTTAATATTAATGTAATTTTTGGGGGTTTTAAGAAATAATTAATTTAAAATAATTATAACATTTTAAATATATTTAATATTTTTTAAATTACAATTTTAACCCCTACATTATCCAACACTTACACTACTATTACACCCCCCTGGTGTTAGAATAGTAATTTTAACCCCTACACTATCCAACACTTACCCTACTATTACACCCCCCTGGAGTTAGAATAGTAATTTAAGCCCCTATCCAACACTTACCCTACTATTACACCCCCCTGGAGTTAGAATAGTAATTTTAACGCCTACACTATCAAATACTTACCCTGCTATTACACCCCTCTGGAGTAAGAATAGTAAATTAAAATAGAATTTTTAAATTAAAAATATGAATATAAATAAAATATGACTTTTATCAAACATAATTTTAAAATAAATTAATATTATTAAAATGAAATACTTACCAAATACTTATGTTGTAATGGCATGCGTTGTAATAGCGCCTGCGTTGTAATGGCATGCGTTGTAATGGATTGCGTTGTAATGGTTGCGTTGTGATGGCATGCGTTGTAAATGCATGCGTTGTAATGTCATACATCCACTGTCTACTGTATCTGATCACGTTGTTCTGTAAAGATGCATAGTTAGGTGTCTACACGTTCCATACGCTAGCAGTATCTCAAGGGTTTGAGTATGCGGCGAAGCTGTGGCATAGCATGGACAGGTGTGCTTAGTTGTGTCTCCCAAGCACCACATGTTGTTAAAATTGCCCTTGACTTAGACCAAATTTTTTGCGGGCATGTTTAAAGGGGATAAGTCTCATCTAGGTACAATTCACCCTATTGCTCGCAGCCCCCTTCCTCCATGCCTGGAAGGACATACTGAGTGCTATCTGCCTGATTGGTTTTAATATCCAGATTGGGAGCTCCCTATGGAATGGTGCGCACTTAAGTTCTCTCACTACAAACCATTGCCATACTCTGGCCGTCTGTCGCACAATATATGGAGTATCTCTCGGTGTGCCTGATTCCTCCATTAACAGCTCTGGAAGACAACCAGCATCCACCATTCCCGCCAAGAGCCGCATTTCCCAACTAGGGTCTGTGTTGAGCCATCGAGCTGCGTGTTGCAATTGAACGGCATAATATTAGGGGTCCAAATGTGGGACCTCCAATCCCCCGCTGCATAAGTCCTGGTCAGTGTGGCCAAAGCCGCTCTGCTATGTGTAATGGCTGTGTTGAAAGATTTAACAAGACCATGAAGGGCATGATTGGTGGACTTCCTGAAAAACTCAAAAGAAGATGGGATGTCTTACTACCATGCCTGCTTTTTGCCTATTGGGAAGGGCCACAGAAGGGAGTGGGGTCCTCCTTATTTTAGCTTCTGTTTGGGTTTCCTGTCGGGACCACTGTGCCTTGTGAAGGAGGGATAGGAGAAATCTCTTGGTGAACCTTAGCAAGAGATAGTGGACTATGTGCTTGGCTTTTGCTCCAGGATGTATGAGTACATGGAAAAAGCAAGCAAAAACGTTGCGGCCAGCCTAGAGCTCCAGAAGACCTGGTAAGGCCAAAAGGCTGCTATGGTTGAGTTCCAGGCTGGGCAGATGGTGTGGGTTTTGGGGCCTGTGAATCCTAGGGCTCTGCAAGGTAAGTGGAGTGGACCCTACCCTATCCTAGAAAGAAAAGGGGCGGTCACCTACCTGGTAGACCCCGGCTCTGACAGGAGTCATAAAAGGGTCATCCATGTCAACCGCCTTACACGCTACTATGCCATGGCAGTTGTGACCTTGCTCATGGTTTCAGGATCAGGAAGCAAAGAGTGAACCTGCCCCTAACCTGTCCAACAATCCAAAAGATGGGTCTGTGGAAGGTGTGGTCTTGTCAGACACCCTACCTGCCCACCAGGAGGCTGATTGCAGGCAAGTCCTAAATCAGTTTAATGAGCTCTTCTTTTTGACCTCTCCCCAGACTAGCTGGTGTATCCATGATGTAGACGCTGATGAAAGACTACCTGTCGAGAATAAAATATACAGGCAGACTGAACATGTGAAAGAGAGCATCAAAGCTGAAGTAAGCATGATGCTGCAATTGGGAGTTCTAAAGCCTTCTGAGAGCCCCTGGACCTGCCCAGTTGTCTTAATCCCCAAGCCTCATAACCAGGATGGTAAGAAAGAAATGAGGTTTTGTGTGGACTATTGGGGCATGAATGCTGTGACCAAAAGCAATGAATACCAAACTCCATGGGCAGATGAACTTATTGACAGGTTGGGAGCAGCCAAGTATCTGAGTATGTTTGATCTCACATCAGAGTCCTGGCTGATAGGTCTGACTCCAGGAGCTCAATAAATATCTGCATTTTTAACCCTAGATCGGTATTACCAGTTCACTGTAATGCTCCTTGGTTTGAACAATGCATCTGCCACTTTTCAAAGGTTGGTGAACTAAGCCCTTGCTGGATTGGAATCCTTGAGTGCAGCATTTCTACACAATATTGCTGTCTTTAGCTCCACCTGGCAGGAGCACCTGATCCACCTTAGGAAAGTACTGGAGGCTCTGAAAAGTGCAGGCCTCATTATCAAGGCATGCAAGTGTCAGATAGGGCAGGGAAAGGTTGCATACTTGGGTCGCCTCGTGAGTGGAGACCAGGTTCAACCCTAACAACCCAAGATCTAGACCATTCTGGACTGGGTGGCCCCAACTACCCAGACTCAAGTGAGGGCCTTCCTTGGCTTCCCTGGTACTATAGGAGGTTTGTGAGGGATTATGGCACCATTGTGGCACCCCTCACAGAACTGACTTCCAAAAGAATCCCCACAAATAGTGAACTGGACTCTGAGCTGTCTAAAGGCTCTTGACACGCTGAAGGAAGCAATGTGCTCTGCAGCTGTTCAGAAAGCTGCGGATTATGTCAAGCAATTCATTGTGCAGACTGATGCCTCTGAACATGGTATAGGAGCAGTGCTATCCCAAAAACATGACCAAGGTCAAGATCAGCCACTGGCTTTCATCAGTAGAAGGCTAATCCCCAGGGAGCAGCATTGAACTGCCATTTAGATGGACCCCTTTGCTGTGGTTTAGTCCCTTGAGAAGTTTAGGTCAAACATCTTTGGCTCTCACTTCCTAGTTCAAACTGACCACAGGCCTCTCCGAGGGTTAATGCAAATGAAAGGTGGAAATCCCAATTGGCTAAAGTAGTCCATCACCCTACAGGGAATAGGCTTTGAAGTGAAACAGAAACCTGGGATTGCCAATGCAGATGGACTTTCCAGGTTGTCCCATTTAGACGATGTTAAATGCTATGCTATGTTAAAAATACTTATAAAGCGTGCGTACACCACAAGGTTTCAGGGCGCTGCGGACAAGGGAGTCCTGCCGCTAAGTGATTCATTCATAAGTCTGGCGAAAGAGCCAGGTCTTTAAGTGTTTCCAAAATTGAGAATATGATATCATCGAGCTAATGTCCTGAGGGAGAGAATTCCAAAATTGAGGGGCCAGAACCTCAAATCTTAGTTCCCCCAATTTCTAGCGTTTAAAGGATGGAGTAGCTAGGGGATTCAAATGGGAAGACCTAAGATCCTGAATGTGGATATATCTCTAGACCCGAGTAAATACAGACACTGGGCAGTTGCCCTGGAGAGCTTTAAAGAGGAGGCATCCCAACTTGAATGCACTGAGTTCGACTACCAGAAGCCAATGTAACTTTTTCATAAGAGGGGTGACATACTGCATTCTTGGCTGGCAATAGATTAATCTAGCAGCCTGGTTTGGCACTAGTTGCAGTCTTTTAGATTGATATGCTGGAATGCCAAAGTAAAGAGTCAGTGTAGTCAATGTGAGATATGACTAAGGCTAAAGCAACTTGGGTAAGAGCTTCAGTAGTGAGAAATCTGCTGTTCCCCAGTAATGGGATATCTTTCATAGATTCACATGCTTGAATCATTGCCTGTCATCGAAGTGGGAGTCCCACAGTACATAGAATAGCAATAGCATAGCGAAAGCATAGTTAAAAGAGCAATAGGAAGTATTGTAACATAGACGTTTACAGGAAAATACTTGTCACTTTAATAACTTGTCCAAGTCATTAGATATGGTCCAAACTCCAGCCAATCAGGCGACAGCACCCTCTGGAACCTTCTCCTCTGAGGCTCAGGCTCTCAGATTTTCTACCGTACGTCTTGTGAAGGGAGTCTCCCTGAGCTCTGCTCAGTACCTCTACCTTTTCTCTTCAGAAACTCTTCAGAATATCTTCACTGCTTTGTCTACTACAAAGAGGTCACTCATCAGACGCTTTGAGTCCTGTGGGAAACTCCGGCTTCATTCCGAAGACCCCCACAAAAATTTGTATCTACTGCCTCCACCCTGAAAGTCAGGTGAGAGATTGTAAAATTCTACAGGACTTTCCCTCAAAAGACTTTAAGAGGCAGAGAGGGACGTCTACCATCTGTGGTTACAGAAACTCACGACCAAGGATAACCCCTTATCAGATGTTGAGATTGATTCCGCTCTCAGGACTGTCATTCTAAGAAGATGGCTAGTGAGGCGGAGATGGTATCTACTAAGGTGCTCAAGAAAGACCACACCTCTACTCATGAAGGTCAGACTTCTTCCTCAAAAAGGGCTCCTGCTCCTTCTAAGGGACTACCTGTGCCCTCTATGCCTCCGAGATCTGTCTCCAAGTCTCAGGCATCTAAGTCTCTTCCTGAGACAAATTTGCCTAAAAAAATGGGTCCCTTGTCGACGAAGACTTCCGTCACCACTGCTACAACGACTACTTCCACCTTCTCTTCTCCTCAACCTACAATGATTATGTCATCAGAGTCCTCTCCATTGACGTTTGTCATGGTGTCGGTGAAGCCTCGCTCGTCTGCCACCTCCCTCAATTCGTCGTCGATGAAAAAGAGGACTGTCTCCGGTCGGTCGTCGACAGATGCCTCTTCGCCCGCGAGACGGTCGATGGCTCTCAAGGCTCTACCTGCTTCGTCGACGGATGCCTCGATGTCTGTAACGACCTGACGTTCCCAGGATCGGGGACAGACACCCACAGAACACAAAACCACTTCTTGTGAGTTTAAGGATTTATTGATAATGTGCAAGGTAGCGGGAAGTATATACACAGAATGTCATTTTGAATTCACCAGGTCTGTATTCGTTACCCCATTCACAGCGCTGGTGTTATGCACCGTCCTCCGCAAGTACAACGGTCCCGTTGTACGCCAACGGAGGGCACTGTGCTAAAAGTGGCCGACAATGCCGTTCGATAGCGGTGAGGGGTCTTGATCTCTGACGTTGGGGTAGCAGACGTGAGGAAGGTGGGAGTCGCCCAGCCGGGTTCTCTACCACTCCTTCCTTGGGGATACGGGGAGCAGCCGCTCTACCGGTATCTCAATCAGGCGGTTCTCGCTGCTTATCACTCAAGAACCAAAAGAGAGAGGTGGTCGAGAGCAGACCTACCTCTGGATGCTAGGACTGTGGAGACGCCACAAACTCCTCCCGGAGTGCGTCTCAACACTAATCCCTGACTAGTACAAGGACGGGGGCTGGGAGCTACGGCTCACACCAACCTCCGTTTACCTGGCCTCCGAGAAGACCCTTGGACCGGGCTGGGAGCAGCCGCTCCTACCAGCCTCAACTCGGGATCCTGAGCCAAGCCTCGCTGACTCGTCAGAGTCAGAGGACGCTTACGCGCTGCAGACCACTGTTCCGCAAGTAACAGAGACACGGGGCGTTCCTACCTCCGTTCTCTTGAAGATCCTCGATAGTTTCTACAGTCTCTGCTCACGGAGCGCTCTGCTTCAGGATACGTCGGCTTTGGAGTCTGAATAACCGACACGGCGTCCTTTCCCTTTCCGCCTATATAGGCGGTCCTTCATGTTATGCAACACGTACTCTAGGTGTTGCGTAATCTCGCTGCGCTAGGCTTCCTGGGATTTGTAGTCCGCTCTGCAAGCAGCACGCAACAACGGCGAAGGCATGACGATGGCTGGAAATCATGACAATGTCGAAGGTTGCCTCATCATTGACTGGTGCTTCGTCGACGATTGCTTCGTCGGCGGTTGGCTTGTCGGCGGTTGCCTCATCGACGGTTGCCTCGTCGACAGCACAGAAGCTTTGCCTTACGGAACTTCAACCACGCTCTTCGTCGTTGACCGCTGAGTCGGTGGCGGCGTCCTTGGTTCCACCTTCAGCTTTGATGTGTCTAGTCCTCTTGAAATCTTCAACAAAACTTTTGCCGCCTTCAGGAACGACGGATGTTTCCCTACTTCAACGTAGGATCTCTTCTTTGGGTCTATTGCCAACTCAACCATCACCAAATCTTCCTGTGTAGCTTTTGACTATGACGCTAATGAGGAGGATTCGGAAGAGGATGACCGTTTCCGTACTGCTCGTACTCCTTCCGAGCTTCTCATCAAATGCCAAGATATTGATGATGACCAAGGATATGATTATTACCCTGAGCCTAATACTCAACCACCACTTGAGAATCCAGCTGTGCAGATGCCCATGTCTCTCATCTCTAATTTGCAACATATGCTTGATTACTACTGCTGTCGATTTCCTCCCTCGGAGTCGGCCTCATCTGTCCCACAGATGCCTGTTCCTCTGCCTTCATCGATCATCGGGCCGACCCCTCCGGTGGCATCAGTGTCTCATCACCCGGAGGACGCACACACAACTGACGACGACAGAGAAGGGGAGTGGGTGATAGATCCCTCCTTACTGAGTAGGACAATTATCAAATTCATACTCTGTCACCTTCCACTCCAATTCCTGTTGAATCTCCGCCAGCTGACATAGGTGGGTTTCATGTTCTAATGGACAGGCCGGTCAAGAGATTACAACTTCCTATAGTCACGAAGGACGACAACTGTTTCTTGTATGATTTCAAAGACCAGCCACGGAAACAGATCTGGGCTATCCCAATCATTGACTTCATCTGGCAAGACGGTTTGAAGGTCCACCCCTCTCTCTTCTGAATGAGTCACTATTTTAGGGTTGTGTCCCTAAGGCCTTTAAAGAGGCAATTGTGGTTCCCCTTCTGAAGAAATCAGGGGCAGACTCCCAGATCCCGTTGAATAACTGCCCAATCTCCTTGCTCCCGTACCTGGTAAAGGTACTGGAGGCTCATGTGGTGAAGTGCCTGTCCAATTTTATTGAACAATCCAACTATCTCGACTCACACTAACCTGGGTTTCGGCCTGCCCACTCAACGGAGACTGTAATACTGGCGGTGTCTTGTCTTTTCTTGACAGAAACCTGGCTAAATGACTCCTCGGCCCCTGACTTAGCTAATGCCATCCCTCCCAATTTTTCCATCATTAGGAGGGATAGATCATCTGGGCGAGGGGGCGGTGTGGCTATCATAGTTAACAAACAGCTGCACTGCACCACATTTCCGGTTGATAACATCCAGGACACCGAGGCTCTTGGCTTCACACTCCATCTCTCCCCCTCTCAGGCATGTACCGGTATTCTTCTATATAGAGCCCCTTGCCCTTTAGGTCCCTTCTTGGACGAATTACAGGTAGCACTCTCAGTCCCTTGTCTTAAGTCGGAGCACGGCATACTTCTAGGTGACTTAAATATACATATGGACGATGCCACTAATCCAGACACTATGAAACTTATGGATATAACTACCTCATTAGGACTGCTACCGCTCATTCACGAACCTACGCATAACAAGGGTCACACCCTGGACCAAGTCTACTCCACCATTCCTATTGATTTTCAAGCACCGCAGCCGGTGTTATGGTCGGATCATTATTTAATTACTTTCTTCCTTTCTTGTGTTCCATCTTCTAGAATCAAACTTACTGCCTCTCCCAAGCGTACTTCCAGACCCTTCCACCTTCTCTCTAATGAGATGTTACTGCAGGCTATGGAATGTGCACCCTGTACTTTGCCAGGCAACTTGGAAGATGACCTAGCCTTTTTTGTCGATTGGCTCACGTCAAGACTGGCGATTCTTGTCCCCGAGAAAATAGCTAAGTCTGGCAACAAACGGCCCTCAGCCCCTTGGTTCACCTCTCAGCTCAGGGAAGCTCGCCAAAATTGTAAGAGAGCTGAAAGAGCTTGGAGGAGGGAATACAATCCCTTGGAGAAAGTAAATTTCAAAAATTTGACTAGATCCTACTATAAGTTGATGTGGAAAGAGAAAAAATCCTATCTTGAACGTCGCATCGATGAATCGGGAAACACATGTAAGGAAATATTTAGAATTGTCAAAGACTTTACTTCACCGTCCCTAGGCACCCCGATCCAGTCCCATTCAAAATCCTGGCTAAGTGAACTGGCCCATTACTTTGTTAATAAGATAACGTCCATCCAAGCTTCCCTTGCTGTCTATTCCCAACAAACTGATGTAGATCTACCAGCTGCCCACTCCTCCTCAAAACCTGTTCTGGCTCCCACTCTCTGGGAATTTCCCCCGCTGAGTCTTGATTCCTCTTTAGACCTCTTGTCCGGGCTGAAGTCGGGCTCACCTCTTGATCCTTGCCCAGCCCCATGTCTCAACAAAATAGCTCCGGCCCTAAATGGTCTCATCAATCCCATCCTCAACTCCTCGCTGTCTTCTGGTGTAGTCCCTCGGGCTTGGAAGTGTGCTCTCATTCTTCCACTTCTGAAAAAACCAGCCCTAGATCCTACCGTCCATGCCAACTACAGGCCAATCTCTCTCCTCCCCGCTCTGGCGAAAGTGGCAGAAAGACACGTGCACAGATCAATCTCTAATTTTATCGAGGAGAACCATCTGTTGCACAGCACTCAATCTGGTTTTCATGCTAATTACAGCACGGAGACCGCGTTACTGGAAGTCACAGACGCTATCAGAGAGGTGTTGGATGTTGGAGGAAAGGCCATGTTGGTCATGTTGGACTTGTCGGCGGCGTTCAACACCGTTCCCCATGACACCCTCCTAATACGACTCTGGGAGTGTGGTCTTCGGGGGACGGTGTGGAATTGGCTCAAATCCTTTCTAGCCGACCGTCGACAAACGATCTGGGCGCCCCCGCACTCCGCCGACATGGCACCTCTGGAGGTAGGGGTCCCTCAGGGGTCTATTCTTAGCCCCCTGCTTTTCAACATCTTTTTGGCCCCCCTAGCAGAGGTGGCGGAGTCCTTTGGCGCTCAGATCGTGTCCTACGCCGACGACACCCAACTCTTGTTTACATGTGGCAAGAATGAGGTGTTTGACGGGACTCTCATCAGAAGCTGCCTAGAGGCAGTCTTTGGGTGGTTCAGAGGGCACGGACTAAAATGCAACTCCGATAAGTCGGAGCTGCTTTTCTTTGGCTGCGCCACTGAACCGAACTGGAAAAGCTGGTGGCCGCAAGACCTGTTTCCACCTGCAAATGCGTCCATCAAAGCTAAAAATGTAGGAATCATTGTCGATAATGACCTAGCTTTCGGACCCCAAATATCTTGCCTTTCCGGGAAATGTTTCGGCATCCTTCGGATGCTCAGAAAATTTCTCCCCTTGATTTGAATCAATTATAGAAGGGTCATTGTTCAATCACTTATTGGGTCTAGATTAGACTACGCAAATGCTCTTTATTTAGGACTCTCTAAATACCTTGTGAGGCGACTTCAAGTAGTCCAAAATTCAGATGCCCGTGCCATCTACGGGCTCCCTAGACGTACTGGTGCCTCTGATCTGTTAAGAGAATTGCACTGGCTTCCCATAGCTAAGAGAGTCCTTTTCAAAAGTCTGACGCTGACCTTCAAAGCCCTTCATGAAATTGGCCCTAGTTGCATCAGAAAACGCCTTGCTTTTTATAAGCCTAATAGAGCTTTAAGGTCTGCCTCCTTGTCTAAAAGGGTAGTTCCTACCATCAAACGCGCTAGACTGGGTGGCCGCTCTTTTCGCCACCTGGCTCCTCGTGCCTGGAACGAGCTTCCCCTTTCTCTGAGACAGATCCCTAACCTTATGTCCTTCAGAAAGGCTTTAAAAACTTGGCTTTTCACCAGCTAGGCCCCCCGCCTTTCCTTATTTTCTGTTATGTTGCTGCCCTCTGCGGACCTCTTCGCCAAAGCCCTGGGACACTCCTTTTGGAGTAGCTGTTGCACTATAGAAGAATTTGTTAACATAACATAACATAACATATTGGACTCCCTGTGAGAGAAGGCTGACATGGATACTCCTCAGGCTCTGGTGCTGTTGGATGTCTCGGTCGCTATTGACATGGTCGACCATGGGATCTTGGTGGACCGTGTCAAGGAGGCCGGCATTCAAGGCTCAGCCCTTGGCAGGATTAGCTCCTTTCTAGAGGATCGCTCCCAATCAGTCTAGAGCGAGCGTCCACCATGAGCTGACCTCGTCTGGATTCCTCGATGTTACCTCCAGCCTCTGCAAGGAGACCCCCTCAACCGTGACCTGCTCTGTCAGGTCTTGGTCTAGTGCGTCTCGTTCCTCATTCGTTAGCATTGGCAGGGTCAGGTCTTTCAGGAAGATTCTCCCAGTATTTCCGTCTCCTTGTTGTCAGTGTCCTCAAGGATCCAGTTCCGTCCTTTGTCTTGTCTCTCTAGCCATGTAAGCAACTCATTGGCTTTATCACCAACATCATAGAGACAATGCTGGGTAGCCAGCGCAGGAGTGCACGCTATTTTCCATTAGTGCTCTTAATGTGTGCTGCTTCAGTTGATGGTGTAATGGGAGAGAAACTGATTCCCCACTTGCAAACCGAACCTCCAGGAAAGCACATTCCCTGCCTTGAATTCACCCTATAGCACGCAAGCTGATTCAACAGGCCGCCCGTTCGCCTTAAAATAGAGGTCTGTTCCATCTCTCATACAAGCTTTGAACGTCTTGTCTTATAAATATCACGGATCAACCCTTGGGGGTAGCATGAAGTCCACAACCGGACCATCGAGTTGCACCTCCACCAGCGAATCATCTGAGATTCCCCCTGCTATGTGCGTAGCAGCTCTAAAATCATCTTTATGGACAGTCTGGGTGAAAAGATAGTGCAGGCATGCCAGACTATCATGTGCTGCAGACAGGTGCGTCCGGTTCTGATACCGTCTTCCCCCTCTAGGGGCATTTAGGAGTATCATGAATATAGTATAGGTGCAGTTCTGTCACTCCAGTCACCCCAATGCTTGTACAGGATGATAATCTATTCTAGACCTATGATCTCCTGCTTGAAAAGTCCATGTGGGTAGCGAATATTGAGGAAATCGCCCATTTAGCACACTTAGACCTATGGTTTCTAATTCTTATACAAGAGTCTTGCCGATGTTTTCATTCTTTTGTTCCCTCATGCCCATTGTTGATGAAAAACCTGGAATTGACCATAAGTAATTTTGCCATTGTATTTCAACATCTCTATCGTAAGACCATAGCATATTCATGTTATAAAGCAGAAGTGTGGCTCAGGGGTTAGAGGCGGCAGACCTGGAGCTTGAGTTCGGCCCGGGACCAGGGTTCAATTCCCTGCCTCGGCGGGGCTTGGGCTCAAAATTCCACGGACTCGTTAATTCTCGCTCCGGTGCCTTCTCGACTCACGGGTTCACACTCTGCGACTCTGGGCAATAGCTTGCTTAATCTCCACAACGGCCCCTCGCGGTGGGATGCCTGGCTTTCACCTTGTGGATACCCTGCCAGGGTTATCTCACAGGGGAATACCAGGACGGGTTCCCTAAGCAAGCGCTGAGATGCCCCAGGGTAAGTCGTGCGCTATATAAGTTTCATTCATTTCATTTCATAAACACCGGTAATAATAATCTCAGGTTGGGTGCCATTGTCCAGTTGCTGCAATATCATAATTATCAAATTTATCAAATTGGTCGCCATTGTTCTTCGTAATTATATACGTTGATTACTACAAAAGATTTAATTATAATTTTTTACTTGTATCGTATTTTGACAATTAGATAATCCTTTTGACTTGGGACGTCCATTTCACTTTCCATTTTTAGCTCAGTTGATATAAAAATAGCCAAACCCCCAAAAGGTCTGCCATAGTTACTTGTTCTCTTAGCTAATGAGTAATAACCCTATAACCTTCCCATCTAAAAGGAACTAAAGCCCAAGTCTTGTGTAAACAAATGATTTGAAAAGAGCACAGAGTAGCAAGTTCGTTATTCTGAATCTTTGCTGGAACCCCATTTATATTCCACAAACATAATCTGACCCTTTCATTCATAATTGTTGGGCCCCTTAAAGGAACTTCAGAGTGTAGATGTCAATCCTGCCTGACATTATGGAGGGCTGCTGATAGCCAACCTAATTTGACAGTGTCAAATAATCGGTCTCCTATTTTTACGTCTAATGATTTTAAAAGATGCCCGTTGGTCATACCTATGGAGTTTTTAATATTGAATATTTCTTATTATTCTTGGTTCTCATTTGGTTATGATTTTGTAATTTTGATGAAACAAAAGGGCTAGGATAGGAAGGTTGCAGGGGAGTTGTTATTTTTATTCCCCAGTCCTGAAAGAGATTATGTTCTTGCATAATACGGCTGGCGGCAGTAGATGATGTCTAAGTTACTAATGTTGATTCACGATTATTATTCTTGATTGTGAGGAATTCAATTGATTCTATGTCGGTACATTTAATTTTCTTTAATGAGGGTACTGCATTACACAATTTATTGTAATATGTTCCCACGAGTCAAGATATCATTATTACTCCTAGATTTATATTCCGGCGTAATAATTACCTGCACCACTCCTTCTTTTTGATCTGGGTTATTTTATTTTATTTGTTGTAGGCTATTTTCACCTTGAGCATGCTCAGTTAACCTTCCATTATGATTACTAACAGTTTGAGACCATGATTGTCGATGTTTATGTAACTGCTTCGTTTCGGTTCCCAGATCTTGTGGTAATTTAATATCCTTACAGGTTTTTAACAAATCTCTATTCGTTTCATCCCCTCTGATACTCTCCCTCTTTGCTCTATTTGTTTCCAATTGTGATGGCTTATTTTCCACCTGTTTATTAATTTCCTCCACTTGCAGCATTTCTAAGGACTGAATTTTCCCATTCTCTATCATTTTTATACTATCAGCTTGATTATTTAGGCATTTATTTTTCATAACTAAAAGGGTTTTGTTGGAGACATTTGTTTACCCTCACCTTCACTATATGGCATTTGGTCATGGTTGTTTCCAGTGTTCAATCTTACTATATCTGATGCATTTGTATTTTTTTATACTTTTAAGAACTTTATTTCTTGCTACCGTTGTTTTTTCGTTTCTCTTTTTGATAGATGAACTTCCGGAGCTGCGTCTGTCATTGTTGATTGTGTCGAGCATAGGTTTATCACTTCTTGATCTTTTGTTATATCATCTATTTTTTCTTTAACAACAACAATATTGTCTTTACATTTTATTGTATCTTTAGCGTGGCAGTCGGTCTTGATGGGTTGAATTCCCACATTAGGAAAATTCCCTTTTACATCGTCAATTATTGTTTTTAAAATATCCGGAATGGTAGTTAGTTTGTTAGTTAGTGGGGCACAACTACACTCTGCATACGTAGATATTGGCTGAGATTGCGCCCTTACTATTAGATTATTTTGCGTTGTTATCTTCTGCTCAATTCTGGTAACAGAGGATGCCATAGCGCTCAAGATCTATTTGGACCTCCTTTTTGTTGGACTGATATGTTAAAGCTTCCAGAGTTAATTGCGAGGTTTTGAAGAATAAATCCCAAATTGCTCCTGCGTTCCCACTTCCTGGTGCCTGAGTACCTGGGCTATGGTGTTGCCCATTTATGAATGATAGGTCCTTATACTCCTCTTTTTGTGGTCCTTGAAAATCATCTCCCTCTTCACAAGAATTAATGAATTGTGGACTACTATTCAAAACGTCTTTTTGATACGGAGTACTCCAGCGCTGCAGAGTTTCTGGGTTGCTGTAGTATTCGTCCTTATTAATTTGAGATGCATTATTTTGATTACATTTCGTCTGGTATTTTTTTTTAGCTGAATTTATTTTAGACAGAGTAAGATCCGATTTCAGTGGGGGTATTGGCTTCCCTTATGATTTTCACCCCACCATTTAGTTAATTTGGAGCATCTTGCTCTTGTTGATTTATTTGGCCCAAACTAGATGGTTCCCCTATCCCGTTAGCTTTTCTGATTTTTACTTGCACTTCTATTGGCATTGGCTGCCTAGTTTGTAGTAAGTGCCGAGTATCTCCCATTGTTAGATTTGTGCATTTTGCGTCCTCTTATTGTGAACGACCAGTAAGTGGAATAGTTAACATCTCTAGGTCTGTTATTTGACACCAATGGTTGACTTGGTCCTTATTTGAATTTCACATTCGATCGACTTCAGCTTCAGACTCAGGGTGGCCTGGTTCACTTACTCCTTGCTTAGGGGATATAATATTTGCTCTACTCAGTGGTTTAATTGGAGTTTGAAGATCACAGGGGTTATTAGCAAAGTTAGCATAGCACCAGTTGGATCTTTCATAAAATCAAACTTTGACAGCGACTTTACCTAGTATCGCAAATGTATGGACCTTAGATGATTTAAAGGACTATATGTCAACTGCCTGTTTTATTTTAAACGTATCTAGTATTAGTGTTTGTTGTATTTTTCTTTTCCTTTTGATAGCAGGGAAAGGTGGCCGCTCCTTTCCTGACCTCATAATAGGTGAAGAAGTCTTGCTTCTTTCAGAGAATCAAAGGGGCCGGTGACAAGACCAAAGGGTGCTTTGATAGGACAAAACACCACCAAATACCTCCAAGGGAAAACACCCCCAAAGCACACCTCGGTACAGAATCTGCCGGTACTGCTGGTTACTTAATTAATTAATTAATTAACCGATTCATTAATATCCGGGCTCCAGGTAGGGCTGTAGTCTAGGCATGCAGAGTAATTCAGGGGTCGAGGGGTGCTTCAACAGGGTCAAAGTCTATTGTCACTTTCCCCTTTGCATAATTTCTCAGATTTTGTATTAGGGACTTGTTACAGACTCCAATGGCTCAGCGACTTACGGACCGTTCAACCTTAAGTACTCGCCACACGCCACACACCTCTTGCCACTTGTCACTCACCACTCACTGTTCATTGCTTGTTCGTTGCTATTCATCGCTGTCAAGAGTACAAGGGAGAATGCTGGCAATCCTTCAGGAGCAAGAGCGGGATCCAGAGCCAGTCCCACTACAGACGGCAGATGTAGACACTTCACTCCACTTCTCGGCTCAGCTCTGCTCTGCTCAATGCTTTGTGTATACGTAAAATCAGGCTGCAGTTCCCTGAGATCTGAGGAAGAGAAGGGAGGCTCCAGCTATTTCCCTATGGCACTCTCATCTTTGGAGACTGCTTAGCCTAGAACGTATGGCTGATATTTTCAGGGATAATTATAAGAATTTTTAATTTAAATGGGGCCCCCTTGTCTCCTTCCTCTCCCAGGGCCGTCCTTCTGCGGTGTGTCCCTCCACCATCGAAGCCCGCCATCTCTTCCAGTTTTGATCACAATCCCAGTGTCGACCAACCTCTCGTTAGTATGAACACACCGCCACCACGGATGGGGTGGGGGTGGATTTTTTTGTGTTTTTTATCTTTGTTCCTTGTTAGATTCATAATTACTTATCCCATGTTAGGATGAGTTTGTCCACGCTTTTTGGCTATTCCGCATACAACACCTCGGTGGAGCAACCTGGAGAAATTACCGTTACAGAAGGCCGTTAAGTTTTCTTTAGACCTATCTGCTGGCTTAGCAAAGTTGCATGATGTTCTTTTTTTTCTTTTTTATCTCTCTGTCTCAGCTCCGGGGCACTTAAAAGCTGTATCTTTCATTTGACTTATCTAATAAGAGGAGGAGCTGGTTTATATTAATCAATGTACTTTGTCCACCTGTCATAATTCTGTTGAGGCTTTCTGATCCCCTGCGTGGGACCAAGTGATGGTGTAATTTTTGCCTGTGGACTGTGGAAAAAAAAATTAATGAACACATTTTTGACATAAATCAGGTGGCAGGCCAAGGCTCCTCTGTGCCTTGCAGCAGCCGCCGCACGAGCAGCACCACAAGCGACTTAGCACCGCAGTGCCGGCAGCGTCCGTTCCTGCCCCCAAAGCAGATCTGTAGAACTTAAAGCGCCCGTATAACCGGACGCGGGTGAAGCGGGAACCGGTCACAAAACAAACCCTGGCAGTCGTCCCAGGCTCCGCTCCGCTTGCTCGTCAACTCCTCTTCGGCTCGGCCCCTCGGCTCTAATCGATACGCTCTGTACTCAACGCCGAATCACAGGCCGACAACAAATATGAACACCAACAGAGGGAAGAATTGTGTGTTTCCCCCAGTTAGTGAAAAAAACCAGCATAAGCCTTGGCTGCTTCTGCTGCACCCAGAGTCTTATGCGTCTTTTCAGTCTAATTTTTCTGTCTGGAAAAAGACTGTGTCCTGGTTTTCTGCACCCAGTAAATCCAGGTGCAGAAAAACCTAACAACTGATAATCAAGTGGAATAAAATGAACACATGAAAGTCCGCCTTCATTTCATTCCCCTTGATTCATACTCTGGACCATAGTTGAGGGATATGTTTAGGCATAGTCCTCGCAGCACACAATAGATTTGCTTGAGGCAGAGGCCAAAACTCAAAAGTCAGGAAACCAGATACAAGTAGGTGGTAACTCAGGGCAGGGGAAAACGCCTGTTGTCCGTGGAGGAGGCATTCCCTTCCCAGAAATCTGCATTACAAATTAATTAATAGTATATATTTTTTTAATATTTGTTTGGTGCCAGTCCATATGACTTTCAGATCTGCCTTTGGGATTCTATGTTGCAACTTTATAGGGTACATGTATCCTTTGTGAGCTTAATAAAATGTTGAAAATTCTACAGATCCTCACTCCTACATCCAATTACTCTCATTCTACCATTCTACACTCTGCTCTGTCTGAAAAACAGCTCAGCATTTTCAAAATTCTGCATTGATTTGGCTTGTAAATTATATTTTTGGAAATGCACATGTATTAACTATTTAATTTTAATACTATAGGTGATTGAAATTACGGACGAAGAAAGCAAGATTTGAATGTCAGTGCCAGAAGAAGGATTATTTTGAAAAACTGAAGGACATCCAGCATTCTACGTTTAAACAATTTCCAAAAATCTAAGTGTGGCGAGGAAAGTACTATACCTGTAAGTGAAGTCTCTAATTTTGCATTTCATTAACCCAGAGCAAAGCCATATCTGTGCACACAACACCAGAAATAATGTAGAAAGACTGCTTCAGCATCCTCATCTGAAATATTATCAGAAAGACAAATTGCCTCAGCATTACAGAATAACGTTCATCTAAAGCATCATGTAATTCTAGAGAGGAAGCACACACTGCATAAAAAGTTACAACTAAAGGTTTCTTCTGCATACCATCAAAGAAAAGACGCTGAAAGAAGACTCCGAAGCTGACACATTAACAACTAAGAGATTGGAAAATCGCCTTTGTTCAACAACCGTTTTAACCAGTTATGCAAGTTTGAGACTATCTGCCTCGGGATATAACACCTTGACCCACTCTGCTCACTCTTGCGAAAACCTTAAAAATTCACCACTTTATTGTGTTAATGACCATCTCAGATTGTCTCCTTTTTATTGTGTACTGTTCTGTAATTCTATGTAAATGGCCTCAACATTATCTGTTGTGCAGTAGTGATATGTAAAACTGTTAAATATAAAAATGGATTAAAGGAGCACAGTTGCGCTATAGCTAATGTAAATAAATCCTCATCTTCAGAACTACAAACCTTAACCTTACACCAAACATAGAAAGGGTAGAAGGAACTGATGTTCTGCGACTAATGATCCACAATAGTACTCTGCACGTTCAAACGCCCTCAGTTACTGCCATTACATCAGAGCAAAAAGGTACTTATCAGTTTAATCATTAAATATCAGACTAACACCTTATTACTGCATTGCTAAGAACCTATACAAATCGATTTGAGAAAAACTTCAGTCACAAATTAAGTTGCTGCCGGAGAGGCTATAACCTAAAGACTATTATCTACTAGGAAAATTTCAACAGGTGTTACAGGACTGCTTCCCGACATTTTTTGCTCAATTCAAGTGTTGAGAAATTTACACACAATTTCTTTTAGAGATGAGTGCTGAACATTATCTAAACAAGCACGACTCTAAAATCGAGGCAAAATAACCGAAGTTGGGGAAAAAAGTTACCTGTGTCAAAAAGATACAGCCATAAATCTTATCTCACAGAATTTGACAGAATGCACACAAGGGTAAACCACTTTCAGTGCAAAGTATGCCAAAAAAGTTTCAGGCGTAAATCTTATCTCACTGAGCATATGAGAATCCACACTGGGGGAAAACACTCTCCGTGTAAAGTATGCCAAAAAAGTTTCAGGCGTAAATCTTATCTCACTGAGCATATGAGAATCCACACTGGGGAAAAACCTTTTCAGTGCTCTGAATGTCAGAAAAGGTTTAGTTTCAAACTGAGTCTATATCGACATGCATTAACCCACTCTGTGGAAAAACCTTACCAGTGCGCTGAATGCCAAAAAAGATTTAACCAAAAATCTCATCTCACTGAACATATGAGAATCCACTCTAGGGAAAAACCTTACCAGTGCTCTGAATGCCCAAAAGATTTCAAACTTAAATCACTACTAACGGCACATGTGAGATTCCACACTGGGGAAAAACCTTATCAGTGCTCTGAATGCCAGAGATGTTTCAGTGACAAAATGAGACTCACTAAACATACAAGGACCCACTCTTGGGTAAAACGTTATCGGTGCACTGAATGTGACAAATGTTTCAGTGAAAAAAGCAGTCTCACTGAGCATATAAGAATCCACACTGGGGAAAAACCTTATCAGTGCTCCGAATGCCAAAAATGTTTCAGCCAAAAATCTCATCTCACTGAACATATGAGAACCCACACTGGGGAAAAACCTTATCAGTGCTCTGAATGTTACAAATGTTTCAGCCAAAAAAGCAGTCT
The DNA here is from genome assembly GCF_964263255.1 of Lissotriton vulgaris. Classification (NCBI taxonomy): domain Eukaryota; kingdom Metazoa; phylum Chordata; class Amphibia; order Caudata; family Salamandridae; genus Lissotriton; species Lissotriton vulgaris. Next base: position 89,093,838 of record NC_141685.1, on the reverse strand, counting down.
CACTGAGCATATAAGAATCCACACTGGGGAAAAACCTTATCAGTGCTCCGAATGCCAAAAATGTTTCAGCCAAAAATCTCATCTCACTGAACATATGAGAATCCACTCTGGGGAAAACCCTTATCAGTGCTCTGAATGCCAGAAAAGTTTTTGTAAGAAACAGAGTCTATCTCGACATGCAATAACCCACTCTGTGGACAAACCTTATCAGTGCCCGGATTGTCAGAAATGTTTCAAAGACAAAAGCAGTCTCACTCAGCATACAAGATACCACTCTAAGACTAAGGAAAAACTTTATCAGTGCTCTGAATGCCAGAAATGTTTCCGTAATCAAAGCACTCTGACTCAGCATACAAGAACCCACACTGGGGAAAAACCTCATCAGTGCACAGAATGCCAGAAATGTTTCATTGACAAAAACAGTCTCACTCGGCATACAATAACCCACACTGGAGAGAAACCATATCAGTGCACGGAATGCCAGAAATGTTTCAATGAAAAACGCGATCTCACAGTGCATATAAGAACCCACACTGGGGAAAAACCTTATCAGTGCTCTGAATGCCAGAAAAGGTTTTGTTACAGACAAAGTCTTTCTCAGCATGCAATGACCCATTCTGTGGAGCAACCTTATCAGTGCTCTGAATGCCAGAAATGTTTCAGTTTAAAAAGTAGTCTCAAAAAGCACATAAGAACCCACACTGGGGAAAAACCTTATCAGTGCTCTGAATGCCAGAAATGTTTCAGTTTAAAATGTAGTCTCACAAAGCACATAAGAACCCACACTGGGGAAAAACCTTATCATTGCTCTGAATGCCCAAAACATTTCAACCGTAAATCAATTCTAACTGCACATGTGAGATTCCACACTGGGGAAAAACCTTATCAGTGCTCTGAATGCCAGAGATGTTTCAGTGACAAAATGAGACTCACTAAACATACAAGGACCCACACTTGGGTAAAACGTTATCGGTGCACTGAATGCGACACATGTTTCAGTGAAAAAAGCAGTCTCACTCGGCACATAAGAACCCACACTGGGGAAAAACCTTATCAGTGCTCTGAATGCCAGAAATGTTTCAGTGAAAAAAGACCTCTCACGCTGCATATAAAAACCCACACTGGGGAAAAACCTTATCAGTGCTCTGAATGCCAGAAATGTTTCAATGAAAAAAGACATCTCACGTTGCATATAAAAACCCACACTAGGGAAAAACCTTATCAGTGCTCTGAATGCCAGAAATGTTTCAGTATAAAAAGTAGTCTCACACAGCACATAAGAACCCACACTGGGGAAAAACCTTATCAGTGCTCTGAATGCCAGAAATGTTTCAGTATAAAAAGTGGTCTCACACAGCACATAAGAACCCACACTGGGGAAAAACCTTATCAGTGCTCCGAATGCCAAAAATGTTTCAGCCAAAAATCTCATCTCACTAAACATGTGAGAATCCACACTGGTGAATAAAATTATCAGTGCTCTAAATGTCAGAAAAGATTCAGAGGTAGAGATGGTTACAAGCACCATAAGAAAACACACTGTAGGAAGGTGGATATCTGACTATGGTTACCCCCAACTTTTTGCCTAGTGTTTAGCTGGTTTTCAACTTAGTTGGCCTGGGATCCTGCTATTCAGGGCCCCAGGCTATCGGCTCTCTCCTTAAAATGGACTCCATGTACCTTAGGTACATACACAATTGGATATTGGTTCTCCTTATGAGTCCCTGTATAGTGTACCCTAGGTACTCAGGGCATAGGTGCAACCAAGGCCTACCAGGGGCTGCAGCATGTATTATGCCACCCCTGGCTGGCCACCCAAATAGACACAACTGGCTGATCACTCAGCTGGGGCAAGGTCGTGTAATTCCCCCTTGCTTAGGTGTAGTATTCCTATACCTACACACATATAGATACATAGTAACCTATAAGTCACTCCTATGGCAGGCCTTAACAATCCTGAAGGCAGAGTGCTTGGTTATATGTGAGATGGTGCTCTAGAATGAGCTGAGCCTTCCTGCAGCGTTCGGAACTACTTCCTTATAGCTGTTCTATGATATTGCCATACTATATACTCTTAAGAGCATTATAATCCTCGCGGTTAATGCTAACTTTGGTTTGGCTTTATCGAAACATGTCGTGTAAGGTGTCATACGCTTTGGAATACTACCCCCTCGCCAATTCTGGAGACGGGGGTAGCATTCCACTCTTCTAGACGGAGAAGACATGTTAGTTCTGACGATCACGGTTAAAGTTAACCAGAGCCCCAGCGTTACAAAATGAACGCTGCTGCCCCAGACACAAGTCTGGCCTCCTGCTGCTGGGAGTCCTTCCAGCTAGGGAGGCCTGGACAATAGGTTTACTGCCTGGAGAGGTGCGAGCACCGCCCCATACAGGAGTTTGTGTATTAGGACAGGGAGGGTTGAAAAGAAACACACTGCCTGGAGCACTCTAGGTGCTTCATGCATACCCCAGTTCAAACCGGTTGCTGGGGCAACCCTGCCCCAGCTCTGGCGCGAAACTGGAGTAAGGAAAGGGTGTGTAACCACACCCCTTCCTGGTCCCACCCATAGGAGGGACCTAGTAGGTAATCCAGCCCGCTTTAGTTGTATAAAGATAGGAGCTGACCCAGGAGACTTTAGATTAATCCTGGAATCGAACTGAAGACGAAACTCTCGACCCTTCGACATTCACCTGAGCTGAAGACTGAAGAATCTCCCTTGTGACCAAGGAGTGACCACCCTGGGCAACCAGGCACCATCCAGCAACTTGAAGGCTTGCTTTGCCCCCGTTCCCGCCGGAACCCGAGCGCAGTGCCTGACAAGATCCTGACTCCCTGAGCCCTCTGACCCCACTGCACGACTCCAGCACAGCTGAGCACTGTGGACGGCGTTGGACCTTGTGGACCGGACATCTTGAAAAGTCCTTCTTCTTGCTACCAGCGCAGCTCCTGAGGCATCCTCGAAGCTGTGCACTGGGGACTGAGACACCCCGGAACTGAGCACCACCTGCACCGAAGATCAGCCCTCTGCATTCCACGTGTTCTGCGTGGGGCCCTTCTGTTTGTGTTCTACTCGACGCGTTGTCCCGGTTGCTGGCCAGTTGGCTAGTAGCCCTGAGACGACTATCCTTTAAGAAATCCATCGCTGGTCTGGTTGCTCCAGACTGGCACTTGCTTCCCTGAAAAGGTGAAGTACCTCAGACCCTCCTGGTCTGCACCAGAAGCCTTTTGTGTATCCTGGGTGGGTTACCTTTGCTTAGGCTTGTTGGCTCCGATCTTGAAGTCGACCCCTCCTTCTGCGAGAACCTTCGTGAGACAGCTCCTCGCTAGCGCCTGGTCATCCACGACCTCTTCCTGGTCCGCGTGGCAGCAGAGACCAGCTTCACAACAGCACCTGATTGCTCCTCGACGACGTCTGGTTTCTTCCTAGTTCCACCCGGTCACTGGCTAGTGACCTAGACTCGTCCCCTCTGCTTTTAGGTCCTTTTTCAACTTCGATCCACCCTTGGATCCACCCGGACATCTTCCTCCTGGTCGCCTGCAGCATCTTTCTTCACGGCTCCATTGGAATCAAAGGCGAAACCCGACACACTTTGACACCTATGCACCCGCAGCCCGTGGGTGAGGTAAAGCGAGTACTTCGGTGCTCCTGTAGGGATTGACTATCCTAGTGTCCAGATTTGCTTGTAGTTTCCTCCTATCTAAACCGGAAGTGTCCTAAAACTATAATTACTTACCTTTTAAGTTCCCATAGACTTTCTATTGACTCCCCCGTGAGTGTTCCGAATCTTCACGCGCCGCGTGTGGGCCTCCTACTCCTAACCTAAGGGTCAGATAGTGTAGCCCCAGCGATGCCCTAGGCCTACTCCTTTCACCAGTCGTGGTTCTTATACCACTTAAATTAGTATATAGTTTTACACGCCCCTAGGGCCTAACTGTAAATTGTGCTATTTAAAGTATTTCTAAGTGTAAGGCTTTTGCCTCTGTCCTCATAAAGAGTTCAGAGGAGTATGTTAGTGAATAAATACATATATATTTTATATATATCCTGTGTGGTGTCCTTTCATTTGGTATTCAAGGGGTTACGTATGGTAAAACAGCTGGCTTTACATGCCCTCTAGAGTTATAGCCTAAGACTGCTCTGTCCATGCTACCCCTAGGATAGCTGGTCTATAAGGGGTCACGTGTTTGTAATTATACCTTCACACTGTGTTAAGTTAGCATGAGCGTTTTACAAGTTTAAAAGCCATTTTCCTTTTCTGCTGCCTCTGCACACGGCACATTGTGTTATTACAGCTTTTCGCCTAGTTGCATATTTTGCTTGACGTGAGAATAACAAGGTTTGCTTGATAATCTATGTCCGTACAGTGAGTGCCGAGGCCTTCAAGGTTTTTCAACACAGTGCTTGTTGTTCGAGTTGATCAGGGCATGGTCTAGACATAACACATATGCAGCTGTGGCCAACTTTGGGTTTGAGCGGGTTTAATAATGCACTGCACAGAGAAGTAAAACACACTTGGAGATTCGTATGCTGAGTGTTGGTGCAGGAGATGATGTGATCCGTTTCTGCTAAGACCAAGAGGTATGGGTCTGCCCTTCTAAACCCAAAAGAGACCTTCTTTAGATATAATATAATATACTGACTAGGGAGGGTAAACTTACGTTTAATGTAACCTTTTACTATTAGCATTTCGACATGCTTTCTCCTTTTGTATTTTATGGAATAGTAACAATGCTGATAACCTTGTTCTTGATAATGTTTCCTTGTATTATCTAAGACACTGCGCTTGAGAACACGGCATTAGAAATAAACATTTCAAAATTGCACGTGTCTTCATTTACTCCTCGTTCTCGACTGATATGTTGGTATGACGAAAGAGTGTTCATGTATTCCACTTTACCTGAGGTGTTCTGAGTTCATGTTCTGGGTTGTCTAATCATTGGGGATGAGAAAGAACCAATGAGACACTGGTTGCTAGTCTGGTAGGGGATTTTGGATACTGAGGTGAGTTTTTGGCACACCCTCATTCACTGATGTTCTGGGTCTCTATGCACAGTTCTGTATAGGTACAGAATCCCTGCTACAAAGGTTGAGTTTACAACCATCACCATAAGGGTTGTTTGGACTTGTGCAAGGTGCTCACTAGAAGAGTGAACATCATTTATGTGTGTTCTGAATGTCAGATAAGGTTTAGTCTTGAATACAATGTCATTTCACATGTGAAATCACACTGGACTAAAGCATTATACAGGAGGGGTGTTGGACGTGGCCCTTCTGGCAGGTCCCCCCCTGAAGTTTTGTGCTTGTTATATGTGACCTGGGACTGGTGATCCCCCTTCTGAGTGTGTGTGTGCTGAGAGAGACCTGCCTCCCATAGGAATGCATGGGGAATGTATGTGGCTCTGGTAGTCCCTGATGATTGGGGCGTGCCGGGTCGAGTTTGGTATGTGTGCCCTCGTAAGGTTGAATGCTACAAGATGATGTATGCAGCATGTGGGTGACTAGAAGGGAAGTGCCACTTCTAGACCCTGGTGCGTGTGTGCAGTAGGTGTGCTGGCGTATGATTGGCTGAAGCCGGCTGGGCCTCCCCCCACCAGGCTGGCTCCACCCCCCTGGGGTGCGTCCAGTGTCCCTAGCCTGGCCAGTACCAAGAAATTCCTTATAACCAGTTCTAGCTGGTTCTCTCCCTGCCTGCCCCTTTTGGAGACAAAGGGAGGTCCTGTATAAAAGGAGGGTGGGCCCTCTGCTCTCTCTCTCTTCTTCTTCCTGCTTGGGACCCTGCCAGAGTCGTGCTGCTGCTTGGGCTCAGGGAAGGGCGTGCCTCCCTGGGCCCTGCTCTGCTCCTGAACTACGGACTTCCTATGGACTCTGCTTTCCATGCCACTAGCCCTGGGGAGCGTTTTCCTGCTGTCCTAGCGCCTTGGGCGCTTCATCAATGCTTCTAGCGCTCGGGAGCGCTCTCCTGCCGGCCTAGCGCCTTGGGACGCTTCATTTATGTTTCTAGCGCTGGGAGCGCTATCTTTCACCAGCCGGTGCCACCCGGCAATTGCCCGATCGTGTGAGGGGCCCGAGCCCCCAGCGAGTGCCTACCTCGCTTGCCCCCGCCCTTGCTGTAATTATCGAGGGAGCCCACTCCTCGTTAATCCCCCCGGTGTTCACCGCCGCAGCCCGGGAACCCTCATGAGGCCCGCCCCCGGGCCGCGCTCTGATTGGCTGATGACGCTCCCCCGGGCCGTGCTCTGATTGGCCGGCGGCCCGGGGAGCTGTGGAGGCGGGGAGAGAGAGCCGAGCAGTGCAGGGGGCAGCGGGAGCCGACTCCGCGCCCCTGCGTCCCCCAACAGAAGTGCCGCTTCCCCCCGGGGCCCCCCAGGAGTGAACGGGAGCCCCGGAGAACGAGGAGGAACCGGCGCGACCGGAGCGGTGAGTGCTGCAGGAGGGGAGGCGGGGCGTCGGAGCACATTGCCGGTGCTCGCCCCTCCCTTCCCGCGTGGACACACATGTGCATAGAGGCCCGCGGGGCCCCCAGGGATGCCGGGTCCCCCGAGGGGGACCCCACCTGTCCGCAACTTCCTCCCTGAGCCCCGCGAGGCTCCGTCACGGCCCCTGGGGCCCCCATTGATGCCGGGTCCCCCGAGGGGGATCCCGCCTGGCCATCCCTTGTCCCCTGAGCCCCGAGAGGCTCCATCTGCACACTCTCCCCCGAGCCCCGAGGAGGCTCCAACGTGTCCTGGCCCCCTGAGCCCCGAGAGGCTCCATCTAAATTCCCTGGGCCCCGAGGAGGCTCCACCCCGGGCCCATTTGCCCCGGAGCCCCGAGGAGGCTCCACCATGTGTCTCTGGCCCTCCGAACCTCGTTGAGCTGTTTAGATAATCCACCTGTCTCGCCACCTCTTTCCCACTGCATCCTTAACCAGTGGCCTAGCCAGTGTGCCCTGGGCCCCGAGGCAAGAAAGGAAATGTGACCTCTGCCGTTTATTTGGACTGTGAAAAACAGCAATAATCATTGTTCTGTGGGCCCCTCAGGCCTCTGTTTGAACTGTGACAAACAGCAGTTATCAGGGTTCAGTGGGCCTTTAAGGCATCTGGGACCTGGTGCCACTGCACCTGCTGCACCAATGGGAAGCTAAGCCCCTGCCGTTAACAGCTTTTATTCTAGCCCCACTGGAGAACCAAAACAGCCAAGTACTGATCTGGCCATATATGCAGGCATGCAGCCGCCTCTTCCTCTGAAGGGATTTAAGTCGCATGAAAGCAGCATGCGGGAAACAACCATTTTCTGAGGTAAAGTCAACTAACACCTCTTCTGTTCCAACCTGAATCCATTTAAAACCAGGGACGAAAAAACGGTTCATCGTCATCCCTTGCTTATCAGAAGGGTAAAACAGATTCATCTAACATTACAGTGTACCACATAACAAATTGTGATTCTGTTTACAAATTAAAACTAGCATGCATATAGAAAGGGGAGCCTTTGGCCAAAATAGCCATTTTCCCTACCCATACTTTTAACACATCTTATACAAAAAATGCTAATTACATTGTCATCCGGAAATAGTCATTAGCGCCTACTCATAACCAAATGCCACTTAGAATTGTCTTTCACTTCAAGCTTTCAAAGGTATATTAATATAAAAGCAGTATTGAATTTTTTGACGTTGTGTACTCTTACCAGAAACGTTTGATTAACCAGTTATAAAGTCACGTCTAGCTTAGTTACTTTACAGTCTTCTTTTTTTTAATAGTAATTATTTCACATTGTTACTGAATATGCATGGCTAAACACTTATAAGGTCCCAAAGGCGAGACCTATTGGCTATGACAATGCTTGTTATTGATTGAGTAAATTGAGCGGCAGAACATTTGATTAAGTCCTGCAGAATGCCGCAAACACCTATTTGGAGGGTTAATAGGCTGAAACATGTTGACCTCTTATTGACTCTAACAGTGCATATATATTTCTCCCACAGTGTCCTATTTTTAATCCTGGCCCAGGGTTGTACAAATAATGGAAACCACTTACCCTTTAGCAAGTTTTAACTTTCACTCTCCTGCCCCCACTACCCTGAGCTCATTATTGTGGTATTTAGTATATCTTTCTCTATAACAAAATATGCCTGAACTCCTCCCTCTCAGTGAGGGGGTTGTTTCATGGTGCAAGGAGATTCCCAATAAGGAAGCATGCCAACTATGGTGGGTGGGGGAAATTGTCCTTTTAAAGGGATATTTCATCTTAGCTAGGTCTTCATTTGCAACAGTAATCCTCAGAGACCCAAGGGTTTCTTGATTGTGGTAGAAATGCATTTTTACCCCTTCATTGTACGTTCAAGCACAGACCATTGCATGAAATGTGATCTATGTAGGGAAAATACTCTGTGCCCTGACAAAATGTGTTAAAATAACAGAAAGTTGATCATCGCAAATATAACTGGAATGTTAATTCTAGCATATTTTTGATACCACAAGGTATAAAAAATTTGGGGATCTTTATCTGATATCTTTATCAGTAAGTTATCTGAAATTATTGAACATAAACTTTTCCAAGTATTATTTCGAAAGATTAAGGAATTGGTCTTTTCTGAACTAACCCCAGTGCGTATGACTAGCTCAGGATAGCTCCCAAAGAGGTAAGCGCCTCCAGGCAATGTCCAGCTCAAATGGATATAGCGTCCCAAGAAAGCAGGAAGACGTGGGTTTAAAAAGCCCTCCAGTGGGCGGTGAGCGGGCCAACAGGGAGAGCGGACCGGAAGGTGTCACTCGGTCTCGCAGGGACTCCTGGGAAATGGAGTCCCTGCTACGCTCGCAGCCCTGCTGTAGCCCTCAGTCCCGGTCCTGCTCAGTTCCACTCCTGGCAATGACTACAGGTCCAGCCCCTCTGGTGTAGCGGCGAGGTCCGTGTGCAGCTCAGGATAGCTCCCAAAGAGGTAAGCGCCTCCAGGCAATGTCCAGCTCAAAAGGATATAGCGTCCCAAGAAATCAGGAAGACGTGGGTTTAAAAAGCCCTCCAGTGGGCGGTGGGCGGGCCAACAGGGAGAGCGGACCGGAAGGTGTCACTCGGTCTCGCAGGGACTCCTGGGAAATGGAGTCCCTGCTAGGCTCGCAGCCCTGCTGTAGCCCTCAGTCCCGGTCCTGCTCAGTTCCACTCCTGGCAATGACTACAGGTCCAGCCCCTCTGGTGTAGCGGCGAGGTCCGTGTGCAGCTCAGGATAGCTCCCAAAGAGGTAAGCGCCTCCAGGCAATGTCCAGCTCAAAAGGATATAGCGTCCCCAGAGCTTATCTGTCAAATAGAGGAGTTGGTCCTAGACACAAGAAATAGGATGACTGTATTATCTCCCAATGGCGGGGTAGAGTCCATTACTATTGATCTCCATGAGAAATGTTTTGCGGCTCTCAAAAATCTTCTCACTAGGCCATCTAAAAATCAGAAAGTCAACCCACACAAAAGATGGTACAATAAGAACTGTAGAGAAGCCCACAGCAAACTAATAGCAGCTGTTAAAACTAGAATAACCCCTGATATCAGGAAAGCTAGACAGTTTTATAAACACACCCTTTGGGAAAATAAGAGGGATTGGGACAATTCGTACTGGTTAGATCTCCTCAAAGCCTGTGAGTCGTCTAACCAAGTAAAATTCTGGGAGATAGTTAGATGGGGCAGGGATTCGGATTCCCAAATCCCTGTAAATCATGTTTCCGCTATGGATTGGGTGGAATTTTTCTCCGCCCAATTTAAAGATACAAATACTGAACAGGAGCTGGCAATTGAGCCTACAGTGGGGATAACACCAATATCGTATGGGGACAGGCTTACTTTCTACACCTCAGACACTGTACATGCCCTAGGTTCTGTCCAGTCTGGTAAAGCCCCAGGTTTAGATGCCATACCAGCGGACCTTTTTAAATTGAACCTTGATCTGTGGGTTCCATATATCACAACACTAGCAAACTCTATCGCAGCAGGGGCAAGGGTACCACAATCCTGGAAAGGTGCTGAGATACTTCCAGTTTATAAGAAAGGGGACCGATCATCACCGAACAACTATCGCCCCATTAGCCTGATCGACTCTATTCAAAAAGTTGTATCAAGAATGGCCCTAGCAAGAATACAGGGGTGGATCGAGCAGAATAGCATACTCTCCCCCATGCAGGCAGGGTTTAGATCAGGCACCAGCACCCTAGATCAGGTGTTCCGACTTACTATGCTGTAATGGAAGGTGGTTTTCTTGGGCGGTGGGGTCATCTATGCCGCCTTTGTTGATCTTAGGTCGGCCTTCGACTTGGTCCCTAGGGCAAAACTATGGGAAGCCCTCAGACTTATGGGTCTCCCACTTGAACTTCTAGAACTAGTCAGGCGCTTACATGAGGATAATTTTGCCCAGGTAAGATGGGGGAGACCGGGTCAGGTGACCAACAGCTTCCCAGTCCAACGAGGGGTGCGCCAGGGCTGCGTGTTGGCCCCTACCCTGTTTCTCCTGTTTATCAACCAGGTGGTTGCATTCTTTAGTGATACGCAAACAGACGCACCTATCCTGGGGGGATTAAAATATCCCATGTTAATATTCGCCGACGACACCCTGCTCCTTTCTAAAACCCGGAGCGGGTTACAGGTAGCCCTGAATAGATTTGCTGAGTTTTGTATAAACAATGACCTACAGATCAATGTCGATAAAACCAAATTCATGGTTTTTAACAAAAACAAACCAATTAAAAGTTCGGTTACTTTGAATGGTGCCCCAATTGAACAGGTCAAGGTCACGACATATCTGGGTGTGACTCTTGATCACCAACTTACCTGGAACCCCCAGTTGGAGGTTTTAAAACTTAAATTTGTTCGCCTTACGGGATGCTTCTTGCAGGAACAAAAAAAAAACCTTGACCAAACGCATTATACCAGCTGTAAAAATTTATGAGGCCAAGGCCAATGCTGCTACCCTGTATGGAGCGGACATATGGGGTTACAAAGACTTGTCTGCACTAACCACAGCACAGAATAGGTTTCTGCGGAACCTGGTGGGGCTTCCACAATCATCACCAATAAAACCATTGCTTTTAGGTTTAAAGCATTTTTATTGAAACAAAAGGAACATGGGGAAGGGGAGTAGGAGGTTAAGGTTACATACAATACAGTGAAAAGAAAAAGAAGCGTGTGTCAACAGTTCTGGTCAAAGGGAGGTCAGAGGTCCAGGAGGGGAAAATATCAATTGTAAGGCAATAAGGCAATGCACATAACCCTCCCGTGTTCCCCAACCCCCCACCCAAAGCTGAGCGCAAGTAGCTAACAGCGATCCAACAAAGCACAACTCAGTCCCTCCGAGCCCCCCATCCCCAGAAAGAAAAAAGAGAAAGAAAACAATACCCCAACACCCCCATCCAATGGCCCGTAGTAGAATAACCCGCCCCAAACAGCCTACCCCCGTCCCCTAATCCCCTATTCCCTAGTTGTCCTAATCCGCAGGGGCCTGCGGTGGCGTTAGCCGAAGAAGACGAAGGTACCTCGGGCAGGTGAGTTCCCGGAATTCCGTGGATAGTAGTGCCAGGAAGGGTTGCCATAGTTCCTCGAACTGATCTACATTCCCAGCCACTGTAAGCGACATCTTCTCCATACCCAATACCTGCCAGAGTCTATGTAGCCACCCAGAAATGGAGGGGACAGTGGAGGTGCGCCAATGGACAAGGATATTCTGGACCGCTGAGCCTAGCGCAATAGCAATCTGTCTACCCCTGCGGGTAGGCCCAACAAAACATACGCTGGGAAGCGCGGCAGCTCAATCTCGAAATGCCTATCTACCTCATCCAAGACCTCCTTCCAATAAGCAGTCAGCACCGGGCAGGCCCAAAGAATGTGCGACAGGGTACCCTCCTGCCCGCAGCCCCGCCAGCATCCCTTGTCTGTGTGTTTGTGCATTTCATATAGCCTCTCCGGGGTGTAATACCAATAAGTGGACACCTTAGTAAAGGTCTCCGTATGCCCAGTGTGGTACGCAGAATGCCTCGCCCGATATGCGATCTTGTCCCACTCCTTGTGGCTTAGCGTCCTGCCCAATTCTCTATGCCAGCGCTCCCTCCCCGGGTTGTGATAGTGAAACGTCGGGGGTTGGAGGAATTTATACAGGTCGGTAATGAGCTTGGCGTCCGGGTCACCAGCCACCGCTCATAAGGTGTGATTTGACGGGCAGCGATGTCACGCACTTGGGGTTGGAGAGCCCAGTGTCGGACCTGCATGTAGCACAGTCTGTCCATCTCCGTCAGGCCAAATTCCTGTCGGAGTTGTTGGAAGGGAATCACGCCCTCCGGCCCGTAAATCTGGAAAAGTGCCCTGCAGCCTGCGCTCACCCAGTGGGAAAAAGCTCCCGGCTCTAAGCCCGGGGCGAAGTCCGGGTTACCAACGATGGGCGTGAACGGTGAGGGGAAGGTAGTCAAATCACACGGCTCGCAGACCGCGTCCCACACCCGCAGGGGGACACGGGTGACAAAAGAAGCGTAAAGATTAGCCGGGCGATGCGCACAGCGCAGGAATGGAACCTCCTGGAGAGTACGGCCCGCCACCGCCTGGTCCTGAAAGAGCCAGTGTCTGTCGGATTCCCACCTGCTCCACTCCACTAAATATCGGAGTTGCGCCGCCTGAAAGTACTTCCGGAGATCCGGGATACCAAGACCCCCCGCCTCCGGAGCGAGCGTGGAGAGAACCCTCTTCATCCGTGGTTTGCGACCCTGCCAAACGAAGCGGGAGATGTCAGCCTGCGCTTGCTGTATCCAACCCACAGGGCGCTGGAGGGGTAGAGCTCGAAAGAGGTATAGGATCTGGGGCAGCACCGTCATCTTCACCGCTGCGATACGGCCCAGCCACGAAAGCAGGCCCTTGCTCCATCGGCCGAGTTCCTCTTTAATCTTCCTGCTGAGGGAAGAGTAGTTTGCTGTAACCATTTCAGGCAGCGAGGGCGCTAACAGGATCCCCAGGTATGGCACCGTAGACGAGGACCACTGCATGGGGAAAAGACGCTGAAGGTCTCTCCTGGTGTCCGCGGTTAGCGACACGTCCAGTGCTGCCGACTTAGCCATATTCATTTTAAAGCCGGCCACACGTGCAAAGACATCCAGTTCCTGGACGCAAGCAGGGAGTGACCTCCTGGGGTCGTCCAGGGTCAGCAGGACATCGTCCGCGTAAAGGCTGACAGTGTGGACATATTGACCCATCTTAACCCCAATAGCGTCAGGATTATTGCGAATCCTCTGGGCAAACGGCTCCATGTAGAGGGCGAACAAAAGCGGCGAGAGGGGGCAGCCTTGTCTCGTACCGCGCTCGATGACAAAACTGCCAGAGCTGTGCCCATTGACCCGTACTGACGCTGATGGTCTTTTATAACAGTTGAAGACCATGGTGCGGAACTTCTCGCCGATTCCCAGTTTCCTGAGAACCAGCTCCAGGTACGGCCAATGAACTCTGTCAAAGGCCTTCTCCGCATCAACCGACAGCAACATCCGCTCCCCCGGAACGCGTGAGGCCTTTTCCAGTATGTGCGTCACTCTCTTGGTGTTGTCAACCGTCTGTCTACCGGGTACAAAGCCAGCTTGGTCCGCCTCCACTAGGCCCGGTAGATGTAGTCCCAGCCTGGATGCTAGAATCCCCGTGTAGAGCTTAAGGTCAACATTCAAGAGTGAAATAGGCCTATACGAACCACACAAGGTCCGATCCTTCCCATGTTTCGGGATGACCGTCACAGTTGCGTTAAGAAGGTCCGGTGGGATAGCGCCCGGTTCGGAGAAGGAGTTGAACAGGCGAGTCAGGATTGGTGCCACAGCGGAGCAGAAGGTCTTATAGAACAAGGCTGTGTAACCATCCGGGCCCGGGGCTTTACCGTGCTTCAGTCGAGCTATGGCGGAGATGACTTCCTCCACATGGATGTCCCTCTCTAGGTGGTCCGCCTGGGCGGGCTCTAGCACCGGTAGGGCTACTGACTCCAAATAGTCCTCGGCGACCCTCGTGAAGAGGGCTCCGCGGCATATAATGCCTCGTAGAAGCTACGAAAGGAGTCCGCCACCTCCGCGTCACCAGAAACAGTAACCCCGTCCACACCCACTAGTTCCTTCACCACATTACGCTGCTGAGCAACCCTGAGCCGATGGGCCAGGAGCTTACCACACCTGTCTCCCCCCGTGTAAAAGGCATGCTTCAGGCGCAAAGCGGCATATTCCGCCCGATCTAGGTCTAGTGCAGACAGGAGTTTCCTCGCCGCTTTCAGCTGCCTCCACACACGAGGAGCCCCTGTGCGGCGGTGAACCTGCTCAAGTTCTCTGACCTGCGCAGTCAGTTCGTCCCTCTTACGCTGCCGCTCCCTGTTCTCGGCCGAGGAGATGGAGATAAATTCCCCTCGGAGGACCGCCTTCAAGGCCGCCCACTGAGTCGCCTGAGACGTGTCGGAGTTGCCATTGTGGACCAAATAATCCTGAATAACCTCCCCCACGCGCTTCACCACAGACTTCTTGTGTAGAAGAGTATCACGAAGCCGCCACAACCCTCGAGAGGGGGGGGCCGCTGGCCATGCGAAAACGCCAGAAACCGGCGCATGGTCGGACAGGGACAGAACCCCGATGTCCGCCGCCGTGGCGGCAGTGCATAGCGGGCCACTCACCAGGAGGTAGTCCAACCGCGAGTAAGTGCGGTGCGCATGGGAGAAATAGGAATAGTCCCTATCGGTGGGGTGCATAGTGCGCCAGAGGTCGTGCAAATCCATCTTTGCAATCCGGTCTTGCACCGCGCGGGAAAGTTCCCCCGTCTGTGGGGAGCGTTGTGCAGACCTGTCCATAGCCGAGTCGAAGACGATGTTCAGGTGTCCCCCCAGGACAACATGGCGATCGGGCGAGGCAGTGACGTCCACCAACACCGAATCCAGGAAGCGATCCTGGTGATCATTCGGGCTATAAACGGAGCCAACCGTGAAAGCAATTCCCCCAAGTCGCATGCGGTATGCTAGAAGCCTCCCCTTTTGTTCGGCATATTTATACAGCACCTCGCCCCTGAAAGAGCTAGCTAACAGAATGGCTACGCCTGCAGTTTTGGTCGTTGCTGAGGAGAAGAATTGGGTGGGGAATTTGGCAGAGCGCAGCCTATGGCAATCCTTGGGCAGCAGATGAGTCTCCTGCAGCAGGCATATGTCCGCTTGCGTCCCCTCCAATAGGGATAGGACCGCTCTGCGTTTCACAGGATTATTCAGACCCTTAACGTTAAGGGTCACCACCTTTAAGGATGGCATCCTACTCGGGGAACAGAAGCGCTATGTAGCAAGCAAGGGATCAGCGGGGGGGCGCATGGGGCAGGCGCGCGGGAAAGGCCAAGACAGGCCGAGCGTGTACACGGGCAACATCGGACGGGACCCCCCCCAACAACAAAACAACTCTTACACCCTCCCAAAACATACTCATGGCAACTAGCCAAAACCAAAAACAGATAGAAACACCCCATTGTCTCAGCCAAGCCCGAGCGGGCAAGTCCGTAGAAACCAACCAAGTGGACGTTCAGCCACTCACCTCCAGCCGCTCCCTCCCAACCCCCGGCCCCAACCCAGCATCGTAGAAGCTAAGAATCTCTCCCCCCGGAGTGAAGTTAGGCCGTCAAGGCCACGCCATCGGAGTCAGGTAAGTTCCTGGCCGCCGTTCTCAGAGCTTCTGCCATATCCGCCCTGATGGTGGGGGAGTCAGGGCGACTCGCACTCGCCGGTGATTGTCGCCTCGTCGATCTCCGTCGACTCCGTCTCTCTGGGCGCCTCCACGACGGCGTCGCTCCGTCTTCCTCCGTGGCTGTGAGTCCCAATACTCCGCAAATGTCTTGTAGGGAGCGCAGCTGGTGGAGCGTTCCGTTCCATCTAAAGATCAGACGGAAGGGGTGTCCCCAGGGGTAGGGCGTCTCGTGTTCACGCAGAAAGTCAGTGGCAATCCTGAAGGACCTGCGCTTCTGCAGCGTGATGGCGGACAGATCTTGGTAGAGTGCCACAGGCCGCTCCCTAAAAGTCAAAGGCTGCTTCCTTCGGGCCTCCGCCATGATGCGCTCCTTCAAAGGAAAGTCGGGCAAGAACGCCAAGATGTCCGGGGGGGGCGCCGATGACTGGCGCTGTCGGCCCACTCTATGCGCTCTGTCGATGCGGATCGGGAAATCTGTATCTTCCCCCAAGATCTCACGGAACAAGTCCTGTAGATAGGCCACCAAGTCGGTCCCCTCGTCTGCGGACGGGACACCCCGTACCCGGATGTTGTTCCGTCTGGACCTGTTCTCGAGGTCCTCGGAGTGGGCCTGGAGCTCGACACATTGCTCCCGGAGGCGGAGAACGTCCTGTTGAAGATGGACTATCTCTTCATCTCGGCGCTGGCCCGCTGTTTCCACTGTGTCAACTCGCTCGCCAAGGCCCCCTACTTCCCTGCGTACTTCGCGGACCTCGCTGGCCACTTCCTTCTTTAAGGTCTGGAAGTCTTCCTTGAGGGAGCTAAATAATTCCTCCATAAAGGACCTCGTGACCGGCGGTTCGCCTCCAGGTGCGTCTGCCGAGGCCCGGGAGGATCCCGGCGATGGTTGTGTTCTGTCCCGAAGCTGCTGGGCCCTGCCAAGCATGTCCGGCAGGGTGCGGTCCCCCTTCCTCGAGCCTCCTCTTCCAGTCATCTCGACCGCTGCAGTGGGCAAGGCTCAAGTCCGGCCGCCGCAGAGGCGCCCAGTCGTCCGTGGGCACCAGATGTGGAGTCCGCACCGAAAGCAGGGGTGCTGCGTCACAAGCGACAAAATGGCGGTCCGGCCCGGGCAGAGCCAGTCGCGGCACCCAGCCAGGGTGGTGACCGGGGGCCAAAGTTAGGGCCTTTCTGTAGTGCTCCCCTCGGGAAGTTAGTTAGTCCGGGAGCCGAGGCAAAAGCAAGCACCCGCCCGCCAGAGGTACGGGTGGAGGTCGCCAGCGCCAGCTTTCCAGGGGCAAGATGGCGGCAGGGCGGGGCCAGGGAGGGCGGCCTGGGTTGGCAAGACCACCGGCAGCCCCCGGGCACAGTAATCAAGGAAAGTCCGCAGCCAATGTCTCACAATGTCACCGGAGGGCTCGTACAGGCCGGTCGCCGTGTAGATGCCTCCGGCCTTCACCTCCAAAACCGGGGTCCGCACCACCCCGTGTGCCGTCGTCGCCAGCGAGGGGCCAAAGCGCCAACTCAGGTCCGAAGTCCGCCGTGCCACTGCAGCGCCGGCCACGTAGACACCGGATGGAGGGCTCTGTTAGTCCTCGGAGAGCGGCGGGTCCGACCTCTCGGGATCGCCAGCTTTCAGCACCAGGCCCAACCGAGGCGCCTGGACAGCACTGCAGTTCGCTCCGCCCCCTAGGCTCTCCTCCGTGCTTCGATCTTTGAACAAACTTTCGAAGGGCTTCCTCCGGGGCGATGAGAGTCAAAGTGGGATCAATGTGTGCACCAGGAGTTCCGGCACACGCCTCTCACCCGCCAGGCAGCTGCGGGGGGAGAGAAGCGCAGAAAACGGGGCTCGAGCTGAGCCGGGCCGGAGGAGCTACGGGAGGAAGCGTCCGCTCACCCCGCCATCTTGGCCACGCCCCCAAACCATTGCTTTTAGATCTAGGTTGTAGACCTCTGAACGAGATGGCGCAGTATCGTCTCGTAGCACTCTGGCGTCGCCTTTGGACGACCCCAGAGCTTAGTCTTTTCGCTCATGAATTGGGCGAGGTCAAATCATGGTGGGGTGCTCACAAAATCCCATGGCTCCGGGAAGTAAAACAAATATTGTATTCAATGGGCCTCCCCGAATTATGGTTACATCCTGAATGCTCTAGGTTCCCATCCAAACAAGAGTTTAAAGATCAGTTCTGGGCTGCAAAGAAATCTGCACTGGTCACTCTTTCTTCAGACAACAGCTTAACAGGACTTTTTTTAACACATAAGGTAACACCGTCCTTTGAGCCCTATTGGGACTTGATCTGCAAAACCCTAGACCGTAAGCTGTATCATCAGTTTCGGGTGGGCACTTTGCCGACCAACTCCTTTACTGCAAAGTGGGCGAAGAAAACAAGTGATAAAGGTTTTTTTTGTCCTGACCAGGTAGAAAGTATTGGTCATCTGTTTTTCGCATGCCCAGCATATCGATCGCCTCGATTGAAATGGTTGAAACCTATTTGCAAAACCTTGAATTGTGGGGGAAATCGTGAAGCCCTGTTGAAATTACGTGATATACGAATTGAAATGTCTGTGATCTGTGTAGCCAAATTTTTGGGGTGGGTGTGGCTGATTCGTGCAAAGAAATCGAAAACCCTTTTAAATTAATTATTATGAAATGATTGTATGTTGATTATGAAACATTCTGTTTTTTAAATTTTGGGGGCTTGTTTGTAGAGGTTTTTTAAATATTATATTATGTATGTCCTTGCATCTTGGAAATGCTGGGCTCGGCTACAGTTAGAGTGGAGACAGGGGGAGCAGGGTTTGGGGGAGAGCAGGGTGTGAGTCCTTGCATCTTGGAAATGCTGGGCTCAGCTACAGGTAGAGTGGGGACAGGGGGGCAGGGTTTGGGGGAGAGCAGGGTGTGAGTCCTTGCATCTTGGAAATGCTGGGCTCAACTACAGGTAGAGTGGGGACAGGGGGAGCAGGGTTTGGGGGAGAGCAGGGTGTGAGTCCTTGCAGCTTGGAAATGCTGGGCTCAGCTACAGGTGGAGTGGGGACAGGGGGAGCAGGGTTCGGGGGAGAGCAGGGTGTGAGTCCTTGCATCTTGGAAATTCTGGGCTCAGCTACAGGTGGAGTGGGGACAGGGGGAGCAGGGTTTGGGGGAGAGCAGAGTGTGAGTCCTTGCATCTTGGAAATGCTGGGCTCAGCTACAGGTAGAGTGGGGACAGGGGGAGCAGGGTTTGGGGGAGAGCAGGGTGTGGGAGAACTGCGGCCAGGCGTGATGCCGTTAGGTGTGGGTCAGGTGTGCGGGTTGAGAAGGAGGACTCGGCTGTGTAATTTAAGCGATGAGCCGTCCAACGCGTCTTGTAATAACAATTACAGCGCCTGTTGCGGTGCCTCAGCATTAGGCTTGCCTAATCAATCCCCGGAGGTGCTGCTGTCGCGTTAGCGTGTTTGGTACTGACTTTTGGGTGTTGATTCTATGTTATAAGATACGTTGCTGAGACCCAAGCACATCTGTGCTGCTGGCTGCATTGGAAAGTATCCACTTTGGGGTAATGATTTAGTTCGTTTTGGCCGAGAGAGTAGTCATAGTTTTTATAAATAACTACACTTCCTGGCTGCCGACTCAGCTGTGACCCACCAATGTCACTAGTATGTATGACTAAGCCTTGCTTAGTCATGCATACTAGTGACATGCAAATAGAAGTGATGCAACATGTTTAGGTGCCATTCAAATAGAACCGGAAGTATCACAATGTTGCAGCGTGCATTGATAATCCTTCTGTAGCACGGGAGCGGATCCAGGTTGCTCTTTCTCACCCAGGCTCCCCCTTGCTGTCGTTCGTTTGAATGCTCCTCCCGATCCCACAGTATTCCTCTCCCTTGAGTGCTGCTCCCCCCCTCCGCCCCCACCTCAGTCCTATGTATTTTAATTACTGCTTTTTAATTTTATACTTCAAATAAAAAATTCGGGGAAAGCGCTTTAAAAACATAGCGATTTACCTATTCCTCTATTAACAAAATGCCACAAAGAGGCTCTTGAGTCACTTTGGAAACATGGTCATGCACAAGGCCCTTGCATAATGACACATATATAAGATCACGTATGCTCTATCACACCTTTATTCCCTCTTTGTGCTGGTGCTGTAAAGAGTACAGCATGATGGATTGGTAGAGCCAATAAGCCTCATAAACAAGACCTATTGCATTTGATTGATTCCCTGGGGGAATCCAGTGGGGCCCAGTGGGCAAAGGCAGGCTAAGGGAGGAATCAAGTTGTTTTTCTTCTGCCCAACCTGCAACACTACTGAGGGCTGAGATGAGAATTTTGTTGGGGCCTTGCATCCTGTTTGGGCCGGGTTCCATGAGGGACAGAGAGACCCTGGAGTCCACACTGTGATACTCTGCAACTGCACACCATAAATAGCCAGGGAGGAGTCAGGGGCCTAGTCGGCAAAGCCTGGCTATGGCAATATGTTGGTAATTGGCTTTTTTGTCGATCTGTCTGCTAACACATCAATCATTCCAACCAGGCTCTAGCAGCCCAGCTTAGATGTTTTCCTGCCTCAGCCTGTTCTCCTGCCCAACCTTGGTGTATGTCTACCGTATGTGCACAGAACTTTAATACATAACTGCTTCTGAAAAACGTGTTTCATATCATGGTTACTCATTCGTTTAACACTATGATCTGGTGGTTACAAGGGCACACCCGCTTTTTAATTTCTGGTGCTTTGCAGTAGGTTTCAAACCTTGCAAGGGTTTCTTGTTGGTCAAATGGGTGTAATTTCTAATATTATGATTCCCTATATGTTTAATTTCTTGATTTTTACTTGCGAGAAAGTGTCACTCTTAGTCCTTGAAATGTCACTCACAATTACACTAAAATTATGAAAATGTCACACATAGCAAACCTGCAGAGAATCCCTCCAGGATTATTCAGTCTATCTCTACAAACACAGCAGAAGGTGCAGACAATCTCCTACCTGAGAAGAGACCTGCGCAGATATGTCCAGGTTCTCTCCTCTCCCTGGGGCTGTGGGTGGGGGGGGGGGGGGGGGGGGGGCGGGGGCAGATCTGGTATCTTGGGAGGGGGGTCTGTGAAGGTCGAAAGATGAAGGTAACTGCTCACCAGACACGGCTCCTTCCTCCTCTGCAGCAGGCTGAACACACCAGGAGAGGCCGGAAGTGATGTCAGCACCGCTGCTGATGTTGTCTCTGCCGCCGCTGACCCGGAAGAGGAAACCCTTCTCCCTTTCATCCAATGTGCAGCTCAGTGGGTTTCATCAGCAGGCGAGGAGCACCCTCTAGTGGCCACTGACGGAACGACCGCCTCCAGCAGGGAATACATTTCACACAAACAAGCATTTATACCTGTAAAGACCTGGGACTTCAGATGTAAGGCCGTGCAGCAGTATGAGCCACCTGAGGCCTACCAAGCCACTACTCCCAGTGCATTCCTGGGGTGGGAGTGTCTGCCTCTTTGGAGTATTTTCCATGTACTTGTGTTTGGTGCCCTTTTGTAACATGCACACACCACTTTGCCCTTGTAACACACGGTTGCTACCTCTCACATGTTTTTACCTTTGATACTTGCACAAGTGCCACCTTTGCCTACATAACGCTTGTTCTCGTGCCTGAGTGTCTAGCACCTTTTGCAGTATTATACCTCAAATGATACTTTGTTTTCTCTTGTAACTGCACACTTGTCACTTTTTCCTCCTGTGCACTTTTTACTACCTCATGTATTTTTGGCTGCTCACAATTTTTACTACCTCATGTATTTTGTTTGCTCACAATTGTCACTATTACCTATACTACCTCATGTATTTTTGGTTGCTCACAATTTTTACTACCTCATGTATTTTGTTTGCTCACAAATGTCACTATTACCTTATGTAACGTAACATATGCTTTTGTAATCTGTTCTTTTGTAATGTTTCTCATTATGTTTCATTTCTGTTCCTTTTGTGAAGCGCTCTGACACCTTCGGGTAAAGTCCGCACTATATAAAAATGCATCAATAAATAAATAAAATAAATAAACTCACGTCAATCACAGACCCGTCCAAAGTCAGGCATGGCGGGGCCTCAGAGACAGACAGGGTTGAGAGCGGGAACCCTGGGGAACTGAATCACTACCGACCAGAAGCGCCCGCAAGTCCCGAACCCACTCTACCCCATGACGGAGAACTCGTATAGCGCTTATGCCGTGATGGTGCTCTCATCGATCATCTTCGCTGTGGGCATCATCGGCAACCTGTCCTTCATATGCATTGTGTGGCATAACTAGTCTGGGTGCACTGCTGACGTTGCCCGTTGGGATAGGGAAGAGACAGCAGTCTGAACTCGTCTAGTCCAAGTAAGTGTTACTTAAGTTACATCAGCCCAACGGGCAAAGTGCTGCGCGTCAAGCAGAGCCGTGAATGACTTAGAACTGTACAGTCAGTTTATTATTGTACTTTTGTATCAGTACAGCTGCGGAGCGACACGAGTCTGATCAACAGAAAAAAATATTTCACAAACAATAGCATCTGGAGGCAGTTACGTGATTGCTGTTTAAACGCTGCCGCCCGGCCCTCTGCATCCATTACGCTCCCTCCTCACTTACTCTACTTAGACACTTACACACAGTCACACAGCAGAGGTGCTTTCGACTCCCCCCCCCCCCTTGGCCTCCCACTCGTAATAACAATCGCATAAACTAACGTCAGGAAACCCCTACCAGGGAGGTAGGTCTATGAGACCCAAACTCAGTTACTGGTTTGTCCTTTTTTGGGATGACCACCACCTCAGACGTTCTTTGGTCCTCTGGGAGACACCCTTATTTTCAGGAAGTCTGAAACCTCTTCTGGAGGCACTCCCTGATTTTATCCATCATGCTTTTATATAATTTTAAGGGAAGCTCATTAGGCCCTGTCGCGTGCCCTGTTTGCAAGGTTCCTATTGTCTTATTTATTTAGTCTACTGTCAGGTCTTGGTCTAGTGCATCTCCGTCCTCATTTGTTAGCATTGGCAGGTCAGGTCTTTCAGGAAGTCTCTCCCAGTATTTCCGTCCCCTTGTTGTCAGTGTCCTCAAGGATCACTGGCTTGAATTCATCCTATAGCACGCAAGCTGATTCAACAAGCCGCCTGTTCCCCTTAAAATAGAAGTCTGCTCGATCTCTCATACGAGCTTTGAACGTCTTGTCTTTTAAATATCATGGATCAACCCTTGAGGGTAGCATGAAGTCCACAACCGGACTATCGAGTTGCACCTCCACCAGCGAATGGTCTGTGATTCCCACTGCTATGTGCGTAGCGGCTCTGAAATCATCTTTATGGACAGTCTTGGTGAAAAGATAGTGCAGGCATGCCAGACTACCATGTGCTGCAGACAGGTGCGTCCGGTTCTGATACCCTCTTGCCCTCTGGGGCATTTAGGAGTATCATTTATTTATTTATTTATTTATTTTTATATTCTTGTAAAGCGCCAGACTAGACCCCCGGAGGGGTATCTCCGCGCTATTGCTGCAACAGGGAGAGTTCTGAATAAATTGTGTGTCCAACCTAAAAGGAAACTACAGGGCATTATTTGTAGGGTACAGATAGGTTTTTAAAGTTTTCCGGAAGGTCAGGTGGCTATAGAGAGATCTTAGTTCCGGGGGCAGAGAATTCCAGAGTATTGGTCCGGCATAAGCTAGTGCACGGCCACCTTGTCTGGTCTTTTTTACTCTGGGTACTTGCAGTAGCTGCTGATGACTGGAGCGCAGAAGACGCCCAGGAGCGTAGGGCTGAAAAATAGTGGTCATGTATTTTGGGCCCTCCCCTGTCATACTCTTATGGATAGTACACAGTGTTTTAAACTGGACTCGTTTCCTCACTGGAAGCCAGTGGAGTCTCATCAGCAGGGGGTGTGAGGGTGTCCTTGGAGGGGCATTCAGGATAATCCTTGCAGCTGTATTTTGGATTACCTGCAGTTTACTGAGTTGCTCTTCGTTTGCTCCAAGGAGCAAACCATTGCAGTAATCAACCCTGCTGATGACAAGAGCCTGTACAAGCGTCTTCCTATGATGGTCCGGTATGTAGGGGAAGACACGTCTTAACATACCAATAGCCCGGAAGCAGTTTCCAGCAACTTGGTTAACGTGGCCCTTGAAAGTGAGCTGCTGATCGAAAAGCACTCCCAAGTTCCTGACTGTACTCTTGGGAGTAGGGACAGGGCCCAGCTCTAATGGCCACCAATCGGATGCCCAGTGTGTCGCCGCTTGCCCAAAACACATGACCTCCGTCTTCCCTACATTACACTGCAGGCAGTTAGATGACATCCACTCTGCAATGGCTCTCATGCCATCTGCAAAAGATCTTTTTATTGCAGGTGTAAGATTTTTAAAGGGAAAAAGGAGTTGGGTGTCGTCGGCATACGACACAGGGGTGAAGCCGAAAGATCTTGCTAAGTTGGCTAGGGGGGCCACATACACATTGAAGAGTGTAGGACTCAAGCACGAGCCTTGTGGCACTCCCTTATTGAGCTCCCTAAGGGTGGATTTGTGGGAGCCCAGCCTAACTTCTTGATAACGGTCAGTCAAAAAGCTCTTCATCCATGCCAGAGCCACTCCTTCTACACCCACCTCGCCTAGGCGGTTGAGGAGCACCGTGTGAGACACCGTATCAAAAGCGGCGGAAAGGTCCAACAGCACCAGAATCATTGAGCTGCCATCATCCAGTGCCATTTTGATGTTGTTGGTCACTGTCTGAAGAGCTGATTCTGTGCTGTGTTTTGGCCTGAACCCTGATTGTGAATGTTCCAGGCCGTCCGTCGCCTCAAGATGTTGAGAGAGATAGGTGTTCACCGTAACCTTGCCCAGGTAGGGTAGGAGGGAGATGGGTCGTAAATTGGAGAGGTCTGTCCATGGGGAAGATGCCTTTTTTCTAATCGGGTTCACCACCGCCTTTTTCCAGTCTGCTGGAACCTGACCTTTTGTTAGTGAAATGTTCACCAAATCTAATATGGAGGGTCCTAGGAGAGAGATCATGGGGCCAATCATCTTGGCGGGAATAAGATCATTTGGGGACCCTGATTTAATTTGGCTGCAAAGGGAGAGAAGCTCTGTATTAGTGATTGAGGGAAAGGATATTAGAAGTTTTTTATTGTTGTTTGTTGTCGGGGTCAGAGGAGTACTATTGGTAGTTTTATTTGTAGCGCTGTTAGCTGCCACTATTTTTCCATAGATGTTATTTATTTTATCCTCAAAAAAAGTCGATACTTCATCACATAGATCTTGTGAGAAGTCCTCTGAGCTCTCACATGCGGTCGGTTTAATGAAATTCTGAAGGATATTAAAAAGCTCCTTAGAACAATTGCCTGCTTGTGATATCTGTTGCGTTATATGCTGTTTTCTGGCAAGTTTAATATTTTTGTAGTACTTTGATTGAGCGTCTAAGAAAGCTGCTCTGTTACTCTCGGTTTTCCTTTTTCTCCAAGCTTTCTCAGCTCGCCTACAGTTTTGTTTTTCTGCTCTCAGTTCGGAGGTATACCAGCTATCTTGTTTGGACATAGGATACTGTTTATGCTTTTTCAAGGGGGCTACAATGTCAAGGGCTTGCTTTATAGAAGTGTTAAGTTTGGCTAGAGCCGTATCAGCTGTATCTGTTGTCAGAATTTCCGGATCTTTCCAGAGTTCCTGGATTTTGTTAACAGTGACTTTGTGCCATTTTCGCCGCCAGATGGGGGGAAGAGAAACACTCTTTGCAGTACTTAAAGGCGTTACTAATAGAAATTCTAACATTGAGTGGTCTGTCCATGTCATTTCTTTTGCTGGAGAGCAGATGACTTTGGCACAATTAGTAAAGAGTAAATCCAGCATATGTCCTCCTCTATGAGTGGGACCTTGGTTTTGTAATTCTAGACCTAAGTTAGAAAGGTCAGTAATCAGGTCAGAGGATTCGGAGAGCGTAGGCAAGTCTACATGTATATTGAAATCACCCAAAAGAAGAAAGTCTTGTTTGGATTTAATATGAGGGGCTAAAATTTCCTGCAGAGTAAGTGCAAATTTAGGGTTCGGTCCTGGAGGTCGATAGACCAGAGCACCTTTCCAGGTGATGTGGTTAGTAAGTGTAAGTTTAAAAATCATTGTTTCTAGCTGTGGGTGCATGTGTTGCTCACTAATAATTACTTTTATACAATCTTTATATATAATAGCCAGACCCCCTCCAGTTTTGATGTCTCTGTCTACATGTTTGATTTTATACCCAGAGGGAATCCCCATAGCGATAGCAGTAACAGTGTGGGGTTTTAGCCATGTTTCAACAAGGAAACAAATATCTGGCTGCTTAGTATGAATCAGATCCCAAACCTCGTGCTGATGTTTGGGTAAAGATCGCACATTAAGTAAAAAGCTCTTAAGGCCCGGTGAGGGGGATTTAGGGTCTGAGGGAGGTGTGTCCTTTTTAGAAAGATGCCGACATTGTAAACAAGAGAAGGATCCCTCGACACGATGCCATGGTATTTTGGTGCTACATGGCACCTGTGGTCTGAGGCTTAGTAGCACTTGGCGGGAATACATAATTCGCCGCAAACCCTTACCGGTGAAAGCATGTAGCAAAGTATCATGGTCCATCGCCCCTCGCCCCGTCCTGTCGCATGAATATAGTATAGGTGCAGGTCTGTCACTCCAGTCACCCCGATGCTTGTATGCTCTGTCGTAAGCGTCTTACCATTTCACAGCATGAGTCAGTCTTGTCTGGGTCTCTTTCCTGTTTCCCGGCACTTGAATGGCACGCCCGAACACTCGAGAGAGCAGTGACCCACCAGCAGGCTTTTGTGGAGCGCTTTTGTCCTGGATGTAGGACTGCATTCAGTAGGGAACCCACTCTGTCTTTTCTTTGCAGTTGCCTGAAGATAAGCAGTTCCAAGGTAGCAGTCACACCTGGCCTGTCGGTAAGTGCAGCCCCTCTGGAGGCCCGACCATCAGCAATTGAGCCCACACTGTGGCCGCTTGGACCACAGGCGTAAGCTCAGTCATGGTGTTCGACACTGGAGTATTTGTAGTTCCTCATGGGCCTCTGACACAGAGTATTCAGAAATCCAGCAGCTAAAAGCCCAACACAGGCTCTACAGGAAGTGAATAGATTCAGACCCTGTTGTGTTAGGAATTTGACAAGTGAAACCTTGAACAGGCCTGTTGGCAGCACACAATCGTCCTACTGGGCCTCAACAATCATGTTGTCGTAGACTTTTATTTTCTGCCTTGAACTGTTGGGAGAGTCTTGGCGGGACTAGCTGGTCCTGCTGGATGGCTTTCTGGCCCGCCCTACAGATAACGGGGATGTGTCGGACCTTGCTTCTTCCAGGACAGCCTTGTCCTCCTGCTGGATAGTCAAACTCCCTTCCCTTTCTCACCAGACAGGCAAGCTTCTAGGCAGACTTCTAGGCTCTTCAGGACAGGTACCCAGCTTCTCCATTAAGTAATTCAGCCTGCAGGTGATGTCCCCTCAACTTAGATAAACTGTCAGGCTGACACCATCCCTGGTGTCACAGCAGGCACCTGAGTACTTTGTAGAGCACATTATTCCTTGGTAACAGAGGACTTTGAACTAGGGTATAAAAGAGGGATAGATGGTCCCACTTGTATACACAACTGGCAGGCAGGAGATGCAGTTTACCCTGTCGCACTCTCACATTGCATTTATTCTACGCACACCAACACCCTAAACACACACTTGATGTTAGTGCAAAGTCTGGGCACAGGCATAGAAATGGAGCATTACATGGGTGTGTCAGTAGAAAGCCCCTCCACTGACCATGATGCAAAGATATCATCAGGCTATTGATCCTTACAACAGGGTGCATTGCCACCACCGCTCTAGCTGGTAAACCCTTGACAGTCCTCTGCCTTAAATAAGGGCACACTTGGTGTGACCTTCCAGGTCATAGACCGGTCCAAGGCCTCTCATAGTCCCTTGTTAGAAGTTGCACAGTACTGGAGTGGCAGAAAAATCTCATGTAATTGTTTTGTGGTAGATTTACCCCAGTAAAGTGCAGTTACAAGTTTGACGCCATGGACTGGGGAGTTGCCACGAGGAACAGATTCGTCTGCCTGTCAAACCACATGCCATTCACTATTTCATAGTGTTTTTCTGCTTTTATTTACCACTTGTTTTAAGCAGGTGGTAGATATATGCATGTGGTTGGTTGGGGGGAGATGGGTGAAGCAGGGGAGGGAAGAGGAAAGCATTTTCTAACAAAGGCAAGAATTGTGTGTTTCCCCCAGTTAGTAAAAAAACAGCATAAGTCTTGGCTGCTTCTGCTGCACCCAGAGTCTGGTGCGTCATTTCAGTAAAAATGTTCTGTCTGGAAAAAAAGGGTGTCCTATTTTTTCTGCACCCGGTACATTCAGGTGCAGAAAAACCTAACAACTGATAATCAGGTGGAATAAAATGAACACATGAAAGTACGCCTTAATTTCAGTGCCCTTGATTCATACTAAGGACCATAGTTGAGGGATAGGTCTAGGCATAGTCCTCGCAATACACAATAGATTTGCGTGCGGCAGAGGACAGAACTCAAAAGTCAGGATATCAGATACAAGTAGGTGGTAACTCAGGGCAGATGCAAACGCCTGTTGTCCGTGGAGGAGAAATTTCCATCCCAGAAATCTACATTAAAAATTAATTAATAGTATTCTTTTTTAAATATCTGTTTGGTGCCAGTCCATATGACTTTAATGTCTGCCTTTGGGATTCAATGTTACAAGTCCATAGGGTACATGTATCCTTTGTGAGCTTAATACATTTTACAAATCCTCACACATCCAAGTACTCTCAGGCTACCATACTACACTCTGCTCTGTCTGAAGAACAGCTCAACATTTTCAAAATTCTGCAATTCTGCATTGATATGGCTTGTAAATTATTTTTGGGAAAATCTACATGTATTAACTATTTAATTTTAATACTATAGGTGATTGAAATTACACATGAAGAAAGCAAGATTTAGCACCGGGCAACTGAATGTTAGTGCCATAAGAAGGATTATTCTAAAAAACTGAAGGACATCCAGCATTCTAAGTTTAAACAATTTCCAAAACCTAGGTGTGGCGAGGAAGTGGAAGCTGAGGAAAGTACTATACCTGTAAGTGAAGTCTCTAATTTTGCATTTCATTAACCCAGAGCAAAGTCATATCTGTGCACACAGCATCAGAAATAATGCCAGAAAGACCAATCACAGCATCCTCATCTGAAATATTATCAGAACGACAAATTGCCTCAGCATGACAGAATAACGTTCATCTAAAGCATCATCTAATTCCAGAGGGGAAGCAGACACTGCATAAAAGAAAGTTATAACAAAAGGTTTCTTCTGCAGACCATCAAAGAAAAGACGCTGAAAGAAGACTCCAAAACTGACAAGCAAACAATCAAAAGATTGGAAAATCACATTTGTTCAACAACCGTTTTTAACCAGTTACGCAAGTTTGAGACTATCTGCCTCTGGATAGAACACCACGACCCACTCTGCTCACTCTGGCGAAAACCTTAAAAATCCACCACTTTATTGTTTTCATGACCATCTCAGAATGTTTCCTTTTTAATGTATTCTGTTCTGTAATTCTATGTAAATCGCCTCAACATTATCTTCTGTGCAGGAGTGATGTGTAAAAACTGATTAAATGAGCACCGTTGCGCTATAGCTAATGTAAATAAATCCTCATCTTCAGAACTACACCTTACACCAAACATAAAAAGGGTAAAAGGAACTGATGTTCTGTGACTGGTGATCCACAATAGTACTGTGCATGTTCTAATGTTCTCGGTTACTGCCATTACATCAGTGCAAAAAGGTACTTCTCAGTTTAATAATTAAATATCAGACTAACACCTTATTACTGTATTGCTAAGAACCTATACAAATAGATTTGAGAAAAACTTCCGTCACAAAATAAGTTGCTGCCGGAGAGGCTATAACCAAAAGACTATTATCTGCTAGAAACATTTCGACAGGTGTTACAGGGCTGCTTCCAGACATATTTTGCTCAATTCAAGTGTAAAACACACAATTTCTTTTAGAGATAAATACTGAACATTATCTAAACAAGCCCGACTCTAAAATCGGGTTCACTCTTACCGTGGCTTATAAGGAAGAGAAAATTAAATGTAACTCAATGAATACACCTTATAAAAACACGGGCTGTGAGAACAAATTCAGTGTTCAAACCCACCTCAATCAAAGCAAAATAACCCAAGTTGGGGAAAAAAGTTACCTGTGCCAAGAAAGATTCAGCCATAAATCTCATCTCACTGAATTTGAGAGAATGCACACTGGGAAAAACCTGTCTCAGTGCAAAGTATGCCAAAAAAGTTTCAAGCGTAAATCTTATCTCACTGAGCATATGAGAATCCACACTGGGGGAAAAAACTCTCCGTGCAAAGTATGCCAAAAAAGTTTCAGGCGTAAATCTTATCTCGCTGAGCATATGAGAATCCACACTGGGGAAAAACCTCATCAGTGCTCTGAATGCCAGAAAAGGTTTTGTAACAAACAAAGTCTTTCTCGACATGTATTAACCCACTCTGTGGAAAACCCTTACCAGTGCTTTGAATGCCAAAAAAGTTTCAGCCGTAAATCTTATTTCACTGACCATATGAGAATCCACTCTGGGGAAAAACCTTATCAGTGCTCTGAATGCCAGAAAAGGTTTTGTAACAAACAAAATCTTTCTCGACATGTATTAACCCACTCTGTGGAAAAACCTTACCAGTGCTCGGAATGCCAGAAATATTTTAGTAACAAAAGAGGACTTACTATACATACAAGGACCCACACTGGGGAAAAACCTTATCAGTGCACGGATTGCCAGAAATGTTTCATTGACAAAAGCAGTCTCACTCGGCATAGAAGAAACCACACTGGGTATAAACCTTATCAGTGCACGGATTGCCAGAAATGTTTCATTGACAAAAACAATCTCACTCATCATAGAAAAACCCACAATGGAGAAAAACCTTTTCAGTGCTCTGAATGCCAGAAATGTTTTATTTACAAAAGCAGACTCACTGAACATACAAGAATCCACTCTGGGGAAAAGCCTTATCAGTGCTCTGAATGCCCAAAGCATTTCAAATTTAAATCAGTTCTAACTGCACATGTGAGAATCCACACTGGAGAAAAACCTTATCAGTGCTCTGAATGCCAAGAAAGGTTTTGTCACAAACAAAGTCTTTCTCGACATGCAATAACCCATTCTGTGGAACACCCTTATCAGTGCTCTGAATGCCAGAAATGTTTCAGTGTAAAAAGTAGTCTCACACAGCACATAAGAACCCACACTGGGGAAAAACCTTATCAGTGCTCTGAATGCCAGGAATGTTTCAATGAAAAAAGACATCTCACGCTGCATATAAAAAACCACACTGGGGAAAACCCTTATCAGTGCTCTGAATGCCAGAAATGTTTCAGTGACAAAAGAAGACTTTCTCGACATACAATATCCCACACTGGGGAAAAACCTTATTCATGCTCTGAATGTCAGAAATGTTTCATAAACAAACTCAGTCTCACTCAGCATATAAGAACCCACACTGGGGAAAAACCTTATCAGTGCTCTGAATGCCCAAAAGATTTCAAACTTAAATCACTTCTAAATGCACATGTGAGATTCCACACTGGGGAAAAACCTTATCAGTGCTCTGAATGCCCAAAAGATTTCAAAGTTAAATCACTTCTAATGGCACATGTGCGATTCCACACTGGGGAAAAACCTTATCAGTGCTCTGAATGCCAGAAATGTTTCTCTGAGAAAAGAAGACTCATTAAACATACAAGGACCCACACTGGGGAAAAACCTTATAAGTGCTTTGAATGCGACAAATGTTTCAGTGAAAAATGCTATCTCACTCAGCATATAAGAACCCACACTGGAGAAAAACCTTATCAGTGCTCTGAATGCCACAAATGTTTCAGTGAAAAAATCAGTCTCAATCACCATATAAGAACCCACACTGGGGAAAAACCTTTTAGGTGCTCTGAATGCCAGATATGTTTCAGTCAAAAAAGACGTCTCATTCAGCATGTAAGAACCCACACTGGGGAAAAACCTTATAGGTGCTCGGAATGCCAGAAATGTTTCAGTGAAAAAAGACGTCTTATTCAGCATATAAGAACACACACTGGGGAAAAACCTTATCAGTGCTCCGAATGCCAAAAATGTTTCAGCCAAAAATATTATCTCACTGCACATGTGAGAATCCACACTGGGGAAAAACATTATCAGTGTTCTAAATGTCAGAAAAGATTCAGAGGTAGAGATGGTTACATGCACCATAAGAAAACTCACCATCAAAAATAATTTAGTGCTCCAAATGGCAGAAAAGCATCAATTTTAAATGCAATCTCACACTACATGAGCAGACGCACACAGGGAAAAACATTACCAACGCTGTGAATGCCAGAAATTCCTATTTGATAGGCACAGCCTCGCTAACCATAAGCGACTCCATACTGATGAAAAACCTTATGAGTGCTCTGAATGACAGAAAAGCTGCAGAGAAAAACGCTATCTTACCATGAGAAACTCCACACTGGAGAGAATCCTTATGCTATAAAAGCTTGTATCCGAAAGACAGTGTTATGCTTCATGAGAGATCCCACTCTGGGGAAAAGCCTTATGAGTGCTCGAAATGCAAGCAAAGTTTTGTTTACAAATTACTTCTCACTTGTCATGAGCGAACTCACACGGGAGAAAAAAGCCTTATGTGTGTTCTGAATGTCAGATAAGGTTTAATCACAAATACAATGTCACTTGACATGAGAGAATTCACACTGGACTAAAGCCTTCAACAGGAGGGGAAAGCCGGAAACGTTATACTCAGAAAGGAAATCTCACTAAACATGAGAAATGCATCCAAACCAGGAGAAAAGTAAGGCATATCTTGAGTTGCAGAAAAGCTTCTAACAACCTGACTACATGAGATAGCACATATTGTGGTGTAATCAAGCAACTCTTGCAGGATAACTTAGGCTGCCAGCATGCAACCTCCAAAGATATTTCAGGCCTCGAAAATGTTTTAATTGCAACAAAATCCACAATTTGAGTATCTGAAAGTTTAAAAAATCTCAAGGTATTTATTTTACAAAGAGAAGTGTTAGTACTTGCAAAAATCAACTAATTACCAAAAAATTCACAATATAAATGTCTTAAATTTTCTCCACCCAAAAGGTTTCTACTCACCCTTGTTTCTTAACATATGACTGAAATCTAGATTTTCATGATAAGATTAAGCCTAGGTGGTGGTCCTCAATGAAGAACTCTGCGAAGTGTCAAAAAACTGCGCCGCACTATGCAGAGTTCTACGAGCAGCGGAGTGCGTTAGGGTCATGCCGTTCGTGGTGATTTTATTCTCCGATTGTTTGTCCCGCCCTGTAAAATTTTATCGTGAATGGCACCATGTGTAGCGCAAGAGCTTCTACTTGAGCGGCAGCTTTGTCAATGCGAAGGAAAGTTTCTCAACGCGAGTGGTTGTGACCTGCGGCGACCACTTGCATTGAGAAATCCGACGACGAATCTCGCCAGGAAGATGCTTTTGCTCACCAACTAGACCTTGGCAATCGCGAGCAAGGAAAAATCTCATCAGGAGGTGGATTTTCCTTACTCCAGTACATGACGTTGAAGAGCGCGGGTGTGGAAAAAAACCTTGCTACGCTTCACGGTACGGATTATTTAGGAACTCCGCAAGCTCCGCGGAGTATGGAAATCTCTGCGAGCGGAGTTCACCACCCGGAATTAGATCAAATACAACAGCAGGAAAACATAACAAACCAGTTACTTGCCGTCGGTAACGCTCTTTCTGGTGGATACTCCTTTACCTGCAGATTCCTCACCTTATGAATATTTCCCACACGCCAGACTGAATCCTCAAACTTTAAAGCAGTCCTGCTGCACGCAGGAGGTATCATGCAGCTCAGTGTTGACGTCATTGTGCTCCAGAAGTGACAAGCGTAGACGCGTAAAAGCACTTCCCAGAGCACTGTGAACAACTATAGAGGTCTATGAGTTCATTATCTCACAGGTCTGTATCACATATGCAGGCCCTGGGCAGATATTAATACACCTTTTTTATCATGATTAGAATTCAGATGAGGCCTTTTCATTTCCCAAAATTCTAATTGTATTCTCAGCAGCAAGTGTATATATAAATTGTTGAGTGATGACTGCGCAGTGCTCAAGATGAAAGTGATATGATGATAAAACAGTCCGATCCTCATTTTGTACACAAAAGCAGGGCTGTAAATTCCCATTGTACAATACAAGTTAAGCAAAGGCGATTCTCAGAAGACATAATCCCTGTATAGTCAATGTTTCGACCGTTCCAGTTAATTACCATGGTCTCATCAGGATGGTAGATCGCCGTCTCTCCCATATGCTTCTCAACTATATTCAATACAACAGAGTAAGGATTCTTCTGTATCTTCGGGCAGCGTACCTGGGAGGAAGTCAAATTCAACTAAGCAGTTCCAGCGCCCGTTCGTCGGACCAAACAACTGCAGCCAGTGAATCCTCGGCTCGCTGTCAAACACGTTTGTGTGACATTTCCTGATGAGACCATCGTCATTGACAGTCTTGTCTGTGAGAAGCTGCACCAGCCCTCCTGTGATGGTGGGACAGAAGACCTGCATCGCCAAGTGAAATTCTCCCTACTCCAACAGCTTGATGTGGAGTTGGGGCTCTGTCGGTGACGAGGGTTCCCTAATCTCTGTCTCCCATATGACCTTCCCAACCCAGAAGTGATACATCCGTTACCACTGTTAAGTCTGAGTGGAATAGGGAAAGGGGTCTGCCACTGGCATAATCTAATTGACTGGAGAAAATGTTGGATACTGCCTACAATAGGGTGAGTCAGTGTCTGGAAGGACACCAAGAGGTTTTGCAGCTGCACCAGTTGTAGCAGCAGGTCACTCAGTGGCATGATGTCTTGGATGTTGCCTTTGTGTGCCATGGCCATGAAAGAACTGGGAGACCTGTTGGGTTTGTAGCAGGGTCTGTCGCAAGCAGAGTTGAAAAACCCTACTGTAGCCAAAAGGGGATGAGATTTGTGATGAAATTGCGTGGCGGAGGCAGACAGACCCAAGGAATCTGTCTGGGGCCTAGTCCACTATCTTGCTTAAAAGGCGAGCGCCATCAAATAGCTTGTCCATTAACGATGCTTGGGTATGTTTAGAGAAGCATATAGACCTAATCCAGGCAATGCACCGAAGTTCCACACTCATGTCAATCGCCTGACCAAAGCAATTGGCTGTGTCCAAGTCACAACATAGTACAAACTTTGCTGCAACACATCTATCCAGACAGTGTAGCCATGTATTCTCTTGAGGGTAGGTGGCAGTGTGGGGGAGTAGCTTTAGGACAAGCAGAAAGGGCCAGTGTTTTGTGGGAACAGATGACGGTGCTTTGGGGATAGGAGCTATGGTTTTCAAGGTTATTGTGGTGGAGTTGGTGGCAGTGCTGTGGGGTAGGGTGGAATGGAAAAGGACTTGGTTATTCTAACTCCATTTTATTCTTATGTAGAGTCTTGGAGGGTAGATTCGGCTCGTTCTAGAGCTCTTGAGCTGTCTGGTAACTACAATTTTTGCAGAGTGAATCTTTCTGGATTCACTATGCTGTGCATTATTCCGCGGTCTAGTGGTTGGGTCCGGAATCGTAGTCTTTTCTTTCTTTTTTTTTTTTTGTAGCCCAGGTGGGCGCTGACGTCCCACCTTCTGGTGTTACTTCCTGTGACGTCGGCCTGCTTCCTGCGGAAGCTCCCACCTTTGGGCGCCATCTTCAGATTCTATTTTCCGCCGTTGGGTCTGGATCGTCTCTTAGGAGCTCCAGAATTTTTGGAGGAAAGAAGACGCAGAAAAGGCGAATTTTCAACAGAAAATTTTGGAGAAGTCAACGAGGGACTAGACCACCAAGCCGGGACGATGAAGGAGAACTTCGACGTCCAACGGAGAATGCGGACACAGGGGGCCCCCTGAGCACAGGAATGGACAAGACACCCTTTAAATTCTGCCATAACTGCTACCACAAATACGCACAGAAGGAGCAGCACCTGGTTTATAACCTTGCCTGCCTGTCGACAATGAGAGCAAGGACTGCAACGCCTGCTCCGCCTTCTCACCGAAGACTCTCCGGGTTAGAGAGAGACAGAGAAGGGCCAACTACAACATGCAAGGCAAGGGCAAACCGCCGTCGCTTCGGGACCTGGGACTCTCCAGCAATAAGGAGGATAACGTCACCGGTGAAGCCAATGACTACACGGTCGGTGAGTCCAATAAGAACACTTCTAAAGAGGTAGGAGAGTCATGACCCCTGACAGACCCTTGAAGGTCTGAGTCAGACTCTAAAAAAACAGAGTCTTAAGTCCTCAAAGGGAGCACTGGCGCCGAAAATCTCGACGGCTGCAGCTGCATCCAAGGACAAACAGCCCAGCGGATCCTTCGAAAAGGACTCCCAGGCGGCGAAGACCGGCGAAATGCCAAGGTCATCGAAGCAAGTCCCCGAAAAGGACCGCTCGACGTCGAGAGAGAATGACCCGAAGACCGGGTCGACGCCGACGCTGATGGCGGCGAGGAAAAGATCGCCCGAAACGGTCGACGCCGAACAGGCCGCCGAGCTCCAGGGGAGGAAGAGACGGCTCGAGGCCGAAATGGATAGCACCTGCAAAGGAAAAAAGAGTTTGACAAAAAAATTAAGAGGTTCACGGTTTTGTCGAAGCCGTAGACGCCGATCGTCAAAATAGAAGAAAAAGAGGAGTTTGACGCCGAAGGGCCTCCGAAAACTCCCAAGCCCCAGGAACACCTAGAGGAGGAGGCCCTATACTACGAGGAGGAGCTGGACGATGACCAGCGGACAACCCTCGGCTCAGCATCCTCGGGGACACAGGACCTGGAATGGCAGGACCCCGCAACTGAAAGGCCACAAGAGGCCGTGGACATATGCCCTTCGAGGCCTTCGCCGCCAGATGACATTGGAGCCAATAATATGGTCATCAGGAACGCAGCAACAGGTTTTGGAGTCAGATTAGAGGAGGAAAAGCCAAAGGCAGACTTCCTCTTGGAGACCCTGCTCCCCACTCAGACCAGAAGCTAGTTCCTCCCCATGCTTCAGAGTGTCGTGGACCAAAGGAGGGAGGCTTTCAAAGACCCAGTAACATGCAGGTCCGTCACGCCAAGGACGGAGAAGAAGTACAAGCACTCCTCCAAAGAACCCCGTACATCCAAGGATCCGTCACAGTAGACTCCATTATTGCGGCAACTACTAGAAAAAGGGCAACTGTGCTGACAACATCAGGCCCACCACCAGACAAAGAAAGCAGGAGGATCGACCTAACCGGGAGGAAGATAGAAAGAAATGCCGGAAACTGGGGAAGATATGGCTCCACGAACACACACCGGACAACCATGCAGCTCACAAGCACGCCACCCGCAGACATCACCACCTCTACAGATTAGCCAAGAGATCCTCCTTCAAAGACCACTTGGATAACAACGCATACGACAGCAAGGAGCTCTTCAGCATCGTAAAGGAACTCTCCAACCCCAGTGCCAACAACATCCTGCCCTCACAAGAACTGTTCGACTCACTAGCCATCTTCTTCCACAGCAAGATCGCTGACATCCACGACAGCTTCAACACCACGACCACCCCAACTATGCCAGACTCCACCTCCCCTGTAAACACTTCCAGCGCCAACCGCCTGATCTCCTGGTCCAACGTCAATGACGACGAGACACGCAAGGTCATGAACTCCATCCACTCAGGACCTCCGTCAGACCCGTGCCCACACCACGTATTCAACAAAGCAGACGCAGCCATCGCACCCCAACTACGGAAGGTCATCAACATCCCATTTGAAACAGCGACATTCCCGGAAAGCTGGAAGCATGCTGAAATCAACGCCCTCCTCAAGAAGCCCAAGGCGGACCTCAAGGACCTCAAGAACTTCCGGCCCATCTCCCTGCTCCTGTTCCCGGCAAAGGTCATTGAGAAAATCGTCAACATGCAATTGGCCCGCCACCTGGAAGACAACAACATCTTGGGCCCGTCCCAGTCCAGATTCAGACGAAACCACAGCACCGAGACAGCCCTCATCGCCGCCACAGACGACATCCGGCACCAACTAGACAACGGGGAAACATCAGCCCTTATCCTCCTAGACCTGTCAGCCGCCTTCAACACGGTCTGCCATCGCACTCTAAAGACACGCCTCCTAGAAACCGGAATCCAAGAGAAGGCCCTTGACTGGACCACGTCCTTCCTCTCCGGCAGAACCCAGAGCATCCGCCTCCCACCCTTCTGATCCGAAGCCACCGACATCATCTGCGGCGTCCCTCGGGGCTCATCTCTCAGCCCAACGCTGTTCAACGTCTACATGGCCCCCCTCACAAGTGGCCCGCCAACACAACCTCAACATCATCTCCTATACCGACGACACCTAGCTCATCCTCTCTCTCACCAAGGACCTACACACCGCCAAAACCAACCTCCATGAGGGAATGAAGGCCGTCGCCGACTGGATGAAGAGCAGCCGTCTGAAGCTGAACTCGGACAAGACGGAGGTCCTCATCCTCGGACCCACCCCCTCAGCCTGGGATGACTCCTGGTGGGCGACCACACTGAGAACAGCACCAACACCCACTGACCATGCACGCAACCTAGGATTCATCCTTGACTCCTCCCTCTCCATGTCTAAGCAGGTCAGCGCCGTCTCCTCCTCCTGCTACAGCACCCTCCGCATGCTCCGCAGAATCTACAAGTGGATCCCTACCGAAACAAGAAGAACGGGGACACAGTCCCTAGTCAGAACAAGACTGGACTACAGCAACGCACTCTATGCAGGAATATCAGCCAAACACCTACGTCGACTACAACGCATCCAAAACGCCTCCGCCCGACTGATCGTCAACGTCCCCCGCCGCAGCCACATCCCCCCCCACCGGATAGACCTACACTGGCTCCCCGTCGACAAGAGGATCACCTTCAAGCTCCTCACCCATGCACCCAAGGCACTCCACAATGCCGGACCAGCCTACCTGAACAGCAGACTCAGCTTCCACACCCCCACCCGCCAGCTCCGCCCTGCCAGCCTCGCCCTCGTCGCTGTCCCCTGCATCCAACGAACGACCTCCGGCAGCAGATCCTTCTCCTACCTCGCCGCCAAGACCTGGAACACCCTCCCTACCCACATACGGCAGACCCAAGACCTACTCGCCTTCAGAAGACTCCTCAAGACCTGGCTCTTCGAGCAGTAGCTGCACCCCTCCTCCGCATAGTGCCTTGAGACCCTCACAGGTAAGTAGCGTGCTTCACAAGTACTCTGATTGATTGATTGATTGAAGAAATGCAGCGGTGCACTGACGCATGGCTAACTCAAACGCCCTACTTAACAGGCACCAGTACCAAATTCTGGATGAGATCGGACAGCTGCTCAAGCACCTCCCAGACCAGTACCAACAAAGAGCCTCACACCTGTGGAGGAGGGAAAGAATATAGCGAATTCTTGCCTCAAAACAGCCTTGGATGGGGCTGACCCGTCCAGCAGGCTGATGATGTTGGGAATCACGGAGTGAAGGCAGGCCTGGCTCAGGATCTCAGGCTTCAAACCAAAGGCACAGCACAGCATTCTGAGCACCCCTTTCAATGGAGAGACACTGTGTGGGGCGCCGGTGGATTAAAAGCTCACCCAGCTGAAGAAAAAAAACAAAACTGCAAGGTCCATGGGGGCCTTACAATTCAGGGGGATGAGAAGGGGTACCCTGATACGGAGACCGAACGGAAGAGAGGGAAACCAGCAAGGAACGTCACACCAGACATTCCAGCAGTCCCACCAGGGAGACAGCCAAGCACAACGGGGACAGCAAAGGCAAACCTGGCAGTACCAGCCTAGGGGCCAGTCCTTTCGCGGGAGGGCGAATGGACGCGGACAAACTAGAAGAGGGGACCAACAACCCACCTCAAAGTGACTCTGTCACGCAAGACGTGACCACCCACACAGCACCTCCAAGGGTGGGGCAAAACAAGACAAATAGAGGGTTACACGGACAAAACATCAAAGATCATGTAACACCAGTAGGAGGCAGGCTAAGTCACTTCCTCCAGGAGTGGAAGAAGATAACCACAGACAAATGGATACTCAACATCATACAGTTCGGATACTGCATAGAACTGGAAAAGAGACAGTCAAACAGAAAACCAAAAAGAAAGGCGTATTCAGGGAGAGAGCTAGCGCTACACCTAGAGGAAGCGAAAGAACTCCTCCAGAAGGAGGCCATCGAACTAGTCCCATACTGAGAAAGGAACAAGGAAGTGTACTCAACCTATTTCTTAGTACCAAAAGTGGACCAAACGCTAAGACCCATCCTGGATCTAAGGTTCCTAAACAAGTACATGAAGGCACAAAAATTAAAAATGACGTCCCTACAAGAGGTCAACCCTCAGATAAGGGACGGAGACTTTATGTCCACCATAGACCTCAAAGATGCCTACCTGCACATTCCCATGAACAGGCGGCACAAGCATCTACTAAGATTTACCATCAACAAAGAACACTACCACTTCACAGCCCTAGCTTTTGGACTAAAATCTGCGCCAAGGGTGTTCACCAAATGCTTTGCAGTATTGGCAGCGCACCTACGGAGGGAAGGGATTCACGTATACCCTTACCTCGACGACTGGCTATTTAAGGCAACACAGGACGTGCAAGGAACACGCACATCGGTTGACAGAAACACTGACAGAAACACTGACAAACCTAGGTTTCTCCATTCACTGGGGGAAATCCTCAATGGAACCAGAGCAAGTGAAGATCTTCCTGAGTGCACAGATTGACACCATACAGAGCAAAGTGTTCCCCAGTGACAAGAGAACACTGGCTCTGCTGAAGGAGACACACCACTACCAGAAGGGGCGAGCTCTGACAGTGAGGACAGCGAGCAAGATCATGGGGATGATGGCGTCCTGCATACACCTAGTCCGAGATGTACGGCTCCACATGAGACCGTTCCAGGAATGACTGCAAGAACAATGATCACAAGCTACAGGAAGTTGGAAAGATCT
This sequence comes from Lissotriton vulgaris, assembly GCF_964263255.1. Classification (NCBI taxonomy): domain Eukaryota; kingdom Metazoa; phylum Chordata; class Amphibia; order Caudata; family Salamandridae; genus Lissotriton; species Lissotriton vulgaris. Next base: position 89,053,141 of record NC_141685.1, on the reverse strand, counting down.
AGTTGTTGTAACGCACGCAGTGCAGGAGGAGATATCATGGTGGAACAAGGAGAACATAACAAGAGGGAAGCCTTTAACACCACCAACCCCAACAGTGACCATCACCATAGACGCATCCCAGAAGGGATGGGGGGCACACATGAACAAGCTAAGGATGAGGGGTCTGTGGACTCCAGCAGATGCGGTCAAACACATCAACTACCTGGAACTGAAGACCGTGTCCCTTGTCCTGAAGGCCTTCCAGAAAAAAAACTGTACAACCAGAGAGTGTTGATAAAAACTGACAACACACCAACGATGTTCTACATCAACAAGCAGGGAGGACACAATCAGCACCACTATCAAACTTAGCACATGAGATATGGAGATGGGCCATCCCACTCAAGATAGACCGGCTAGCCATAAACCTACCACGGAAGGACAATGTGGAAGCAGACTGGCTCAGCAGACAGACATCAGCATCCCATGAGTGGGAGCTCAATGCACAGGAAACGCTAAGGCTATTCAGAAGGTAGGGATCACCGACGATAGACCTATTTGCAACACACCGGAATGCAAAATGCCAACACTTCGCATCCAGGCAACCAGGGGAACAATCCCAGGGAAATGCCCTATGGATAAGCTGGTCAAAAAGATTTGCTGTCGCTTTTCCCCCCGATACCACTGATACCCAGGGTACTCAACAAGTGTAGAACCAGCAACATGACACTGATCCTGGTGGCACCACAGTGGGCAAGGCAGACGTGGTACTCAAAAATAATGAAAATGACACAGGGGCCACCCCACAAGTTCGGGAAAAGAAAAGACTTACTCTTCATGCAGAACGGAGAAGAACTGCACCCAGAGCCAGAGAGCCTCAGACTAGCTGCATGGCTCCTGAAAACTTAGAATTTGCACATCTAAGACTACCAGAGAGCACCCTGCGGGTGATATGAGAGGCGAGAAGACCTACAACACGAAAGTGCTATATGGCAAAATGGAGGAGGTTCACACTATGGTGCAATAAGGAAAAACTGCACAGAAAGATAACAAAGGAATCAACGGTGCTAAGGTATCTCACACACCTGCTGAAAGCAAAGCTGAGTTCATCCTCGCTGAGGGTACACCTAGCAGCGATAGTGGCCTACACTAGAGGAGAGACAGGAAGGAGTTTCTTTACCTCACAAGCAGTAAAGAGATTCTAGAGGGGGCGAAAAGGATCGCACCACCTAAAAGGATGCCGCCGCCGGCATGGAACCTAAATTTAGTCCTAACAGAACTGATGAAAGGGCCCTTTGAACCCATCCTTAAGGCATCACTGGAAATGCTAGCCAGACATTTAGTTGGGTTCTTCCCTGGCTTTAAAATCAGGGCAATAACTGCATCACTCCAATAGTCAGGCAGGCGAGATGTACCTTCTAAGATCCCATTAAACAGTTCTAGCCAGACCGGGATAATCTCCTCCCTCAAAATCATCCGAAACATTATTACTAATTCGGAAGATAACAACAAGTGGTCCTGTGATGCTTGCTGGAATGAGAAGTGTTTAATCAGAAAGTGGATTGAATTAAAGTTTAGGTGACAATTTTGCAAAAGCGTGTGGATTTTGTTTATATTTAAAATTGTTGATCTTCAAAAAGGCCTAAATCAATAAATTGAATTGAAATTCAAGTTTAACATTTGAATCCTGTTGTTGGAAAATATGTGATTTTGAACCCCATGAGGCGGTTCCTTTCCAGAAAGCATTCAGGTTGTAATCATGAGTCAAATAATGCTGAGGAGGTTACAATATTCAAATTGAATTCTAATTACACATGAAATGTTCTTTGTTCAATATTTTTCTCTTAGTATTTTAATGTGCGGACTTTATTGCTTAAGGAAAATAATAGTATTTGTTTTTCTATATGTAGGAAGCATTACATTAATGAAATCACTGTATCCCACCTTCTTTCTTTCCTTTCCTGTTCTTTATGAACGTTTCTATCGTTGAACTTTAAAGATTGCCCGAAATTAGGAATTGTGCTCTACATAACGTTGCTGTGTTACAGTATGTTGATTTTTATGTACTACTTTTGTCTCTTATGTGTATGGCAACTGATGCTTTGTTTTGCTTTAATAATCAGCTTATGTTTATTAGGTTTTATTATTCAATAAAATCTTTCAATCACAACAAATGGTAGTTGATATGTATTTACAACTGCAGCATTTTTATTGTATGGGCACTTTCAAAGGGGCCAAAAATATGGTCTGCGGGATGACGGAGGACCACATTGGCATCAGCAGGGAGAGGTTTGGGCAGGTGATTGGGGATACATGTAAGGTTGGAAGTAGGGGGAACAAAACATGTACATTGTGTGAACTGTGACTCCTGGAGTTATTGTGAGGGATACCATGCTACCCTCTAAATGAATCCCCTAGTGATTATTGTATTTATTCGGTTTCATAATAAGAAAATCATAAAAGTCATACATAAAATGATAAAACATCTTCCAAGTTACAGATTGACAATTATATTATGTCCACGTTAATCAGAACACAAGATAAAAATTCATGAATTACAGTACAGAAGTTAATCGCAGCTTGACCTGAGTCTAACAGCGACCCATAAAAAGTTAAGCGTATGCAAAGCAGTGTCATTAGAGAGCAGTTGTAAAAGATAAGAGCTGGTCTCACCCGCCTAAAACCCGCTTTTTTGAGAATTGGAATAATAAATAACTTTCTAGGGACAGCATAAAAACTACAAAACATTAAAAAAGTGAATCATTTCCTGAGGAGAGTCACCGTTGCAGCCACAGGGCACGAGGCACTGGCCTCTGTGCAAGCCGCGAGGGTTTGCCATGAGGTAATAGAAGATGTTGAGCCGAAACCGGATCAATAGAAAACTATCATGAATGCTTTTAAGCCCTAGAAGATAAGGTTCGGTGGTTGGTACAGTTTTTACACAATGAACCTACGCACACTAGGCTTACACCACTCATGTCCCTCTCTATCACAGCAGCTCATTCTTTAAAAAACACTCTTTGACCAGAGAAAGGTCCCTCTTGCATATGCGCTCAGGTTTAGCAAATAGTTCCTACCTACCCTGGAGAGGCCAACTCTTCTATACTGGAGCCATCGGATGCTTGAGACATGGTCAAGTGAAAGGCATTCCTGTAGGACATCTTTGCTAAGTGTATTTTCTTAATTAGCCCAAATATTAAGCCACAAAGCCAGGGGACGGAAATCCAGTACAACTGAGAGGAAAGGCATCCCCAACTCTTCGTGCACAACAGTAACCGGGGTGCTTTGTGGGACAGAAAGGGCCCATCACAGGAAAGAGTTTTCAGCACTTTGCACTGCCCCTACCCCAATGTGGCCCCATATCTCACTCCCTTAACTAACCTTTGAGATATATTTGTCTTCATGTGTCTTCAAAAGAGACCCTATTGGCTTCCCTCCCACTCTGCTGGCAAAGTTAAAAACAGCTGTAAAACCTTTCACTACATCCCCTTTCTTCCAAGTAAGCAAAGGGCACCAACTCAAGGAATCGTCAAACACAACTCCCAAATAGGAGAAAACATTGGTCTTCGGTATTGACGAAAGTCCGAATTTAAAAGTGAACTGCTTAGCTTTACGAGGTCCCACCTGCATAATGAACGACTTGGAATGATTAAACGAAAGGTCTACGTCCTTCATAAAAAGGGCAAAAGAATTCAGAAAAATTTGTAGGCACCTAGCTGTCCTCGCCAAAGGACTGCGTCATCTGTGTATAGGAGGACTGGCAGGCTACGCTTGCCTACCTGGGGACAATCAGCATGTGTGACCAAAAGGGCCTTGGCTAAGGAATTAATATATAGATTAAAAAGAAAGGATGCTAAAATGCACCCTTGACACACCCCTCTCTTGATGTCAAGCTGACTGGACACTTTCAGGTCCTTTGAATAGCGGGCAACCACGGTTGAATCACGGTGACGATCCCTCAGAAATAAAATTATGTTACTGTCTATGCCAATGGAGGACATCAACTGCCACAGCTTGGACCTATTGACACAGTGGAATGCTGAGGACAGGTCCATGAAGGCTAGGTTTATGGGGCTGGAATGAGCCACAGTGTATTTGTTCAGAACCATGTGCAGGTTTAAAACACTGTTCCACAGTGGAACGACCTGGGCGAAAGCCTTATTGGATATCGGATAAAAAGTTGTTTTCATCAACCCAAGATACAAGTGTGTCAAGTACCATGCGGCCCAGCAACTTCACCACAGAGTCCAGAAGAGAAATGAGCCTATAACAATAGGTACTGTACCGATCTCCCTTTTTAAATACCGGGACTATAATCGATAAAGCACAAGAATCTGGGTGGCCAACCTGGACTGCAGCATTGATAACAGCTGTGAGGCCAGGCAATTTCAGTTGAAAACTGAAGAGCTCAAGCTCCAGGATCCTCACAGAAGGAGCCGGAAAAAAGAACTGACCCCACTGTCACCTGTGGTGCACCATGGGAGCAGGGGGTTGCCTTCAGGTCTTAAAGGCACGGTACCCCTACTCTAATGCCTTAAAGGCAAGGTGTCAGTTTTCTTTGTTTGCTTTATACTCTACTGCAGCCTACTGGCAAATGCCAGCAATTACAGGGTTTTCCTATGGCAATAAAGCATTGTTGTATACAAATGTTTTCTGCTCTCTTTCTTCCTTAGGGTTTGGAAGAGTACTACTGTATGTATGCTAATTATGTAATTTTGCAGCACTTTTGCCAGTTAAGAAATGTTTTTAGGCTGCAAATATATGTTTTCACATATATATACATATATATTTATATGTATTTTCTATATGCTCTGGGATCCCGCACAGGGGCGGGGATTATCCATAGATTATGACTTTGATGAGTATACCCCTGGATGAGAACTAGGATTACAGGTAAGTAACTAATCCTTCCGACTTGCCTTCCACCCTTTCCTGCCCCTCAGTTGGCGGGATATCTGATTGGAAGATACCCTTGAAATGATGTACTCAATTTTCCTCAGTGATATGGGCTTCCAGTAAATCAGCATTATTTCCATATAGAAATGGGCTGTTAATAATGCCCCTGAACTTTGAGCTATTACGCAGTGTACTCGCCTCCACTAAATCGATCCAGGCCTCCATCTTCAGGACAAACTCATGAGTTGCAGAGCAGCTTTATATGCTCTTCGTGACCTTTGAGCGCCACCCGGTCTCAGGGCTTAACACCCAAGTCCTGTCTCAGGTTCCTGGAAGCCTGGGAGCATGCCGAACCATCGTAGACCTGGTACTTACAGCCCCCACCCGAGGCTGTAGTAACTTCCTTATGACAGTAGACATGGATCAAAATACACCCATGATGTCCGGAGCACTTGCCTCATCATTGAGACCGGTTGCAAACTTGCTCCGACACTGAGTTAAAAGGGACTCGTGGAATAGCTCTGGGACAATACACCCCCACTTTACGCTCCTTCCCACTTCCAGCGCTTTAAGGGGGACACCAGCAGCCGCCCACCTTGTCCGAGTGTTCGGGTCTAGCCTGTTAAGACACAAATGGGGTTGTGGTCACTACCTTCACTCGCCTGCACAGAAATTCGGTAACCAGAGAATAAGGGGGGAGATACAAAGGTGAAATCAATAAAGGTCTCACACCCTCTCCCAATAAAGGTGGGAGTAATGTCTGTCTTCCCCGGAGGCAGCTTTTTCATTACAGATGTTGAATCAAATTCAAGCAAGATGGAGTTAGGCTCAATACCCTGGGGAGTATGTTCCATGTGTAAGCCTGCATGTCGTGCACAGTCCATAGCTTCCACTCCTCCTTGCCTGATATCCCCACACATGAGTGTTAAAATTCCGTTAGAAAAATGTAGTGATAACTCTGACCTTTCAAGATGCTATCCTGAAGTACAGACCCCAGCAGAGTTATATTGCCCTCATCCGGGTGTGTAACTCCCGCGTTGTAAAAGTTTACCAGAAGTAGCTTGCTCTTTCCACTGGACAACAACATCACATGTAAATTGGGAGAGACGTTTAGTGATGTAGCAGAGATGACAAGCACAGCTAGAGAAACAAAGGTGATAAGCCCCCCATTGGCTCTCCCTGACTTGGATGGGGTAGCTGGAATAAAGAGGGTTTTATAGCCATCCAGGTGATAATTATTGTCTACAGCCCAATTTTCCTGGAGGCATATCACATCAAAACTCCTTACAAGGGCCAACCATTCGGTGTTCTCAGTCTCGCTCTCCAGCCCCGCGATATTCCAAGAAAGAAATTTACACCCTCCATTCACACTCGATGCCTGTTCTGGGGGCGATACATTTCCCTGGGATGTGAGTACCACAGGGTCCAAGAGACCCACACATCATCAATCGCAATCTTCCAATGAGCTCAGAGGAGTAAACCTATTTGCTGTGCTTACCACTATCATCCCCTCTGCACAACCCCTATGGCCCACCTCTTGGAGCCACTCGTTCTGGGACCGCAGTTGGTAATATTTGGGTCTGTAGAAGTATCCTGGTGGGAGTGTCGAGATTGCTGAGTTCCAACACCTGTAGTTAGACTGGGCAACCGTGCTTAAGATTCAGCTTACCATGACTGGATTGTTAAAATTGATGATAATGCAGTCCCCCAGCCAGGATTTCTTGGCGCTACCAACCCACTGTGTCCGGTGTACCATGAGAATTTGGTTTTCCACCCTAAGCCCAGGGGCAATGTTGGAATTGAGCCAATGCACCACCTTATTGTTCAACTGGTAAAAGTCTTCCTTGCTCATGGGGTTGAGGCATGTTACTCTAGCTAACACAACAACAAGCGGAGTAGACTCAGGTAGGAGATGAAGAGAGCCCAAACTAGGAGAACAGTTATTCAAGTCCCGGGGGCATGGCTTCCAGCCCTTCGCACCTATCATCGGAACTGCACAATCCACCCACTTTGAAACCCTGAGATTGCAGAGACTGAAAAGATACTGAGTTCAGGGCGACCCCCGCCCCATCCAGTTGGCTGGACGGTCTTTAGGGTCAGTCCTGGGCATAATAGGTGGCGTTGTATCTACTACCATGTGACTAGACTGCTTCATGATAGACACTGCTCTGTCTCCTGCCCCCGAGCCACTACCACTGGGCCTGGAAATGGTAGGCGAGATCGTAGACCTTGTAGGAGAGATACTTGTGGAGAGAAGGGCATGGTCCCCTTGCAAGGAGGCGATCAGTGCAGACAGGTTGCTTTCCAGTGCAGAAAGTTGTAGTAGGATGGGGTCCAATTTAGTTCCAAGTGCTGACAGCAAGGCTGTTTTGAGCATGTCTAACGAAATAGCATCCAGGTTAGGCACTACTGGGTGGACTGCCATATGTTCTTTCTGCGCTTACAAGGGCCCCTAACCAAAGGGCGCTTCCTTTAGCTCCTCCTCGGCCCAACCCATTGCCAGGGGTCATGTCAGGGGCTGACCTAAAAATTGGAGACTGGGCACCGACCCGTGTGACAACTGGTGTAAGGGGGTCGATACCCCCAGCCTGGTCTTGAGGCATATCTTGAGGTATGTCCACCAAGCCTACTTGAGGGGACTGAAGCTGAGAATGGGAACCGGCATATGGAGTGTAAGAACTGGGACCGCCAGTTCTTCGGTGGGTAGCTAGGCTTGAGCAGGTAGGTAGAGACAATACGTCGGCGCAATAATGGAGACCACACCAGTACTTTTGATGAAAATCAATTGCTTTATATAGAATTAAGATCAGGGTAATCAATTCATCAACACTTCCTAGAATATTTCACTAAAGTATTTTCATCATAGGAGCAAAGGTAGCAATTCAGGAAATAACATAGCCTGTCGCAATAACCTTTTCATTGTATAAAGTGGGTACTTCATTAATCATGGACCAGCATTTCAGGCAGTAAGAATGAGCACTCCCTCCTATAAGAATAAGCAGTTCATTAAAGGTAATTCATCGCATTGAGGCTGACAACTCCCTTGTGCAGGGCTAAACCACTTCTGGATAAACCAACAGGTCATCAGGCATAAACAATTAATTAGGTGTAAGCCTTTCACCAGGCCTAAACAGTCAATGAAGTACACGCCTGTCCTCAAGGCCCTTAACCATTTCCTTATCAAACAGGGTCTACTCAGTTAGCCAGGGGTAACTATGGCTCCAGGTATAACAGTTAATTAGGTGTGAGCCTGTCACCCAGCATGAACAGTCAAGTAGGTCATGCAACCTCGATGTTCAGCAGGGCCTCGCAGTCACTAGAGGCTCATTGGGGGCCAACGGGGCCCAGTCACAGTTTTCCCGGGGGAGGGACGAACCCGGGGCCTTCTCCGGCCTTCCGCCCTTCTTTCCCTGGGAGTTACCTTTTATCTTCGGCCCTCCGGGGCCCTTGCGATGGTTCTGGAGATGGGGGGGGGGCCTCCGGCCCTCCCGGGGGCCTCACTCGGCCCAGCGCGGTGATGGGGACAGGTGCGGGGCTCCGGCGCCCGTGAAGGAGCAGACCCAGCGTGTGGTAGGCCGTCGGGGGAGACCCGCGCTATACTCGCGCTCTTCCCGGGTCTTCCTCCTCGGCCCCAGAGCAGTTCCGGCTTCCTTCTTGGCCCTTGCGAGGGCCTGGGACCAATCCAGTCGCGTCCTCGGGAGGCGGGGAAGTCAACCGCCAATCACGGCACGGCCAGTGACAGGGCTGGGCTGCAGGACCAATAGCAGCTCAGGAGAGGCGGGGGCGCAGCCAGTGACGAGGCCGGGCGCCCCCGTCACGTGGTGGAGATGGCGGTGGCTTCAGGCCTAGCGAGGCCTGACTAGAATACGCGGCGGCCTTCCTCAAGCTCTGGGGACTGCTGCTGGACCTCCTCTCAGTCGGGTTGGGCCTGGCACCGAGGGCCGCCGAGGGGGACCACAGCGCTTAAGACCCAGCGCGTCACAGGGGGCTGCGGCGGTGAGTGGGGGAATGTTAGCGCCTCGTAGCGTTCCGGGGCCCAAGTACAGCGCTAGCTCGCGCACCGCAGGTCGAGGTACCATAGCAGGTCCGGACAGTACGGCGCTTCACAGGGGGGGGGGGGGGGCACAGCAGCCAAGCGTTTTGGGTGACAGTTCACTCAGCTCAGGGAAGCGCTTGATGACACTCGATGTGGGGCACTCCCATCAGCTCGGCAGGGCTTAGGGCAAGAGAGCTTGGCAGGCAGTCCAGGGCAGGATAGCAGTCTGTGACACTAGGAATTTAGAGCACTTTACAGGTCAGCAGGTTAAAGCTATTCAGGCAGTTCAGTCAGGACCAAGCTGGGGGGCACAGAGGGGAGACGGCACCAGTACCTGGTTGATCCCCCAGCAGTCTCTGGATGAAGGGCAAGTAGTCGTTTCGGCGCTTGGATGGTTCTGCGCCCTTATGTTATGTTATTTTGGCTCTTTTATAGCGCACGGCTACTCCATGGAGTGTCCCGGCGCTTTGACAAAGACCTGAAGGAGAGACAATCCAGGGCAAATGCAGAGCAGCAGAAAAAAAATTACTGGGTAAATGAGGTGGTTTCTTGAAGAGAGGGGGGGGTTTGAGTTGGAAGCTGGATAAGTTTCCTCAGGTCACTGAAGAGGGCCCCTGGGGTCCCCTACCACTGGGCCAGATCAGGGGGCTAGTTTAGGATACCTCACTGAACTTAAGAGGCAGCATCTTAATCCTGTCACTCCCAGTGGCATAAGTCCCTGACTAGGCCCTCCCGCCTAAATCTCCTGCGTGGGTCCCCCAGGTCAGTGATGCCCCAACTGACCAAAAAAAGTTCCCTCCCTGGCTTATATATGCCCAGGTCAGGTGACCACTCTCTAAGGCGGCAAAAATAGGTTCTGCCTTTCTTCTGGAAGGTTCCAGGAACTTCCCCACTCTACCTATGGACAGGGGATGACAGGCTGACATTGCAACAATGTATGGGGATCCAGCCAGCTCCTGGCAACTAGGGTGCTACACTAAAAGACCACGCTGCAGTAGCAGGGGCCAGTGGCAGCCATGTTTGTAGTAGAGACCACCTGCACCCTAACATGGATTAGCCATGAAAAGGTGCCAGAAGACCTAAGGGCCAACAAAAAGAAGGTGGAAAAAATGAGGCAAGGGCGAAAGAAAATAGGGAAAGACCAGCCTAGGGCTGACAGGTCTAACATGGAGCAACAGAAGAAACCACTAGGGAAGGGTGGGAAGGTGAGCGAGATAATCGTCTAATAGCCAATCCCATCTCCTTGTCCAGAAAAAAACATCATATGTATGACTTTTATGTTTTTTTTGTTTTATAAAACCGGATACATTTTGTTGAATCCCCTAATGTTTAGAAGAAATATAGATTAGACAGTAATGGATCTTAAAATAAGCCTTTTCTGCCTGCTATTGCTGCATTTGGTGAGCCAAGTTTGCACAGGCTGTAACTTGATTGGTATGAAATATATTCTTAGGCATCACTATCTCCTTTGAGTGTTTGGAAACGGGCTCTGTTAAAGTACAGAGTGCTTTACAAAATCCTTGTGAACCCCGCAACAAGGTGTTTAGTTCACAGAGTTGGGCAGTCACAAACCTCACCCATTTATTCCTGGCTTGACCTCTTGCCAAAATATTGTGGTTGAGAACTCTCTATTAAAGGTCTGGACAGCTCGCACTCAGTGGCATTTCCTTGATAAGAACAGTCCCAGTCTCACCATCACAGACAGTGACATCCACGTTGTGTAACAAACAAGATGGAATCTATAAAAGTAGGAGATTTGTTTTTCAGCCTCCCCTTGTGACGAATTGTGTTCTCAAGATCTATCTCTTTGTTTTTAACAGTTACAGGAATAACTTAAATCAAACTAAACATTTGAAGTAAGTTTGTGATTGAAAAACAGGACTGTAACCTTGGGTAGTCTGAGATGCATACTTCGTATCATCCCACTTGTACCATACAGCAAGCAGCAGCTAAACCGCCACCCAACTGATTGGCCATCTTTAAACACTGTAAAAACGTGCATGTACACGCTGGGGCTGCCAGCTGCATCCCGCTTATGTTGTAGGTCTTCTCTGCCGTGTTTCGTTAACCAGAAGCGCAGAGAGAAGCCACAATTATTTTTTTCGTTCTTCAGAAATCTAACATGGAGTTTTGAAACTTCTAATGAATATATGAATCTTTTACTTATACTTTAAGTTATTAGACTCTAAGGGCCAGATGTAGGTAAATAGTATTTACCAATTCTAAAATACCGAATTTTACCGATTTGGTATTTTAGAATCGGTAAATGCTATGTAGGTAAATATTCGGTAAAAATTACCGAATCGATAAGATTCGGTATTTACTGAATCGATATTTACAGATTCGATAATTGCCATTCATTCCTATGGGCCTGGAGTCCCATAGGAATGAATGTCAATTACCGAATCGGTAAATACCGATTTGGTAAAATAGGGAAACATTCAAGGGTGGCAGGGTGTCACATTGACACCCTGTTGCACCCCTGAATAGTGCTGGTGTGCACATGTGGCACACATACATGGCCTAAGGGCATGTATGGCTGCCACATGGCACTGGTGTAAATGCACAGATTTGCATTTACAGTGGTATTCGTTATTTACCACCAACTAATAGTTGGAGGTAAATAACGAATCCTTAAAGCACTGAAGCACTCTTCAAAGTGCTTCCTACATATCATTTACCGATTCGGTAAATACTGAATCGGTAAATACCGATTCGGTATCTCCCCTACATGTCAAATGGCTCAATACTGGTCGGTAAACCTGAAATTTACCGAATTTCGGGTTTACCGACCGGTAAAGGACCACCTACATCTGGCCCTTTGTTCCCTGACTGATTGTAACAAAATGTAAATTTTAGCAAGGACAAGTGGATACTGTCCTTATAGAATCCCTTTGGGATCGTAAAGAAGTGCCACACTCAGCGCAACTCCCGGCAAATTTGTTTTTCTACTGTCCTGCACTGCAAAGCTAGGAAAAATTGCATCAAAGATGGCATTATGAACTTTGGCACTATATCTTGTATAGCGATCCTAATTTAATTCATTTTCCGAATTAGGTTACCTTGCCCCGTGGACAAAACATTGATCTACAGTTTTTATCTCATCCCGGCTGAGAAGTGAGTTTTAACATGCTTTCTACATTTGACTAGCCTCCAGATTTAGATAACATTAGGCTACCAAGGGCTTTCATTCCTATTCAAGGGCCGTATTACGTCTCGCCTGGGTAGCGCTTGTGCTATCCCTTTGAGACATGCTGTATTCAGGATATGGGAGTGTAGCTCCTCCCACTTTCTGCCCATTTTTTTAATTGTCTCATGTTACTGTCATTTGTAAATGGTGGCTTTTCATTGGTCAATAGAATTCACTCAGTATATGGAACACACTCCCTAAAGACCACCAATGCCACCGCTCCTTCTCCTGCTTCAAAGGGAACCTGAACAAATACCTTACCACACACGCCAACTGAACTAGGCTCCAATAGCTCATTCTCTCCATTACGCGACGGTTTGGAATAGTTAGTTATTTGATTGTTTCAGTGATAAAGTATGTCATTCACTTCTATAATTTATGCTGTTCTAATTAGTCCGCTCACTGTAAACACACCTTTTTTTGCCTTATTCTCTTTATCTCAATTCATCCTTGCTCGTTAATCTAAGTGTATAGCATCCTACGCAGAAGTACGTTATTTTATTTCTCATTTTATGCATCCTATGTAAAGCTGCAATATGCCATTTCTTTTCATGTAAAGCGCTCTGATACCTTTTTGTCTAGCTTACATTATATAAAATTTATAAATAATAGGATTAGTACTCCCATAGAGCCACCTTTTCTCATGTTGTAACCTCCCATTGGGACTGCCCCCTTACATGTGTTGCTGCACTGTATGTTGTATTTACAATCCGGAGCACTATTTCCCTAAAAGACTTTCCCCAACCTGTTGTTGTAGGCACGACACGCTCATCCGCAATGTAATGACTTTTTGCAATGCAACATGCTCCTCTTGGACTTTAATAATGGCGGCCGCTCGACTTTTCTTTTGTTGTGTGTGTCTCACCCAACTTCATTTTTGAAACATTGTACGATTTGTTTCTCCCAGCGCGGCATGATGCTAATGGAGCCCATGTGTCTTCTTTTCAAAATGTGCGGCTCTACTGACTTGTCCCTCACATGAAACTTGATACTTTACCAAAACGCAAATATATATATATATATATATATATGTCCAAAAGGTCGTCGGAGTACAATCTGCCTTCCGCGCAGAACAACGAAGAAATGCGAGACCACAAGATAGGTGCAATTTCTTAGTGCAGTTTATTACGTGCCAAAATTAAAGCCTGCAATTCCGCCATGACGCGTTTCACCTCGAGAGAGGCTTGTTCACATTATATAAATATATATATATATATATATATATATATATTTTCTTTTTTTTTCACGTTTTGCTCAATTTCGCGGCTTGGCGCTGCTTACAGCCGTGCGGTGTCCCGCGGGTGAGCAACCTGCTCTATATTCTCCACACTTTCCTGATTAAAAGCAACGGATCGCACCACAGCAAACTTCTTGATAAATCTCAGATTTTATTAGGTTTTTCCGTAACAAGCAAACACCAACGCGTTTCGTTCTAACCTAGAACTTTATCACAGTGCCGCCCCCAAAGTACTTCCTGTATTTAAACCAATCATTACTTCATGTTAGTCACATGATTTAGTTCCTGGGGCATTGTGGTTCATATAGTTTATCTTTTTATGTTTTCAATTCATTACTACAATTTTGAACCGATACGTCTGCAGCTGAGGGACGTGCTCCAGCCAAGGTGACTTGCCACATCCCTCAGCTGCAGACAGGCCCCCCCTCGTGTGTGGTTGCCTGGGCTGAGACAGCTTCCGGGGCACACACAGAGCCGCACCCGAGTACTTCACAGGTCTTTTAAAGACCTCTAGCTTGTTAATGAGGCTTTGTTGTTTTGTCACTACGTCTAGAGCCTCTGTATCTCCAATCTAACTATTGCTGGGAGACCCAAAATGTTTTCCAGCCCCCACCCCCACTAAATGTGGCTCTAGTTGCGCCGCTGGCTGCAGGGCTTGTGATTTGCTCCTGCCCCTCCCCTCCCATCACCGTAAATGCACTGGCGTAACGAAAATTGAGGGGGCCTCCCTGCACGGCATGCAGAATGGGCCCCCTCCAGGCTCAATCAGGAGCTCTCTGGGCATAGTGCAGTGCGGAGGGGGCCCTCTGGAGCTTAGGGCCCCCCCGCACTGCGGGGACTGCAGGGGCCTGTGTTACGCCCCTGCGTAAATGAGGTGTGAAAGGCCGGCTGGAAATGCACCAAGCAGTGGTCACATTTCCAGGCTACCTTCACAGACTGGTGAATAACAATTAGAGCAGCCCCTCCTATCTGCTGAAGGACCTGCGCCCCCTAGATTGGTAGCGGGAGGGGGAGGGTTTAAAGACACCATGCCTCCTGCCATACTCACGCATCACCGTAGTTCAACGAGAGCACTAGGATGAACCCAAACTGCATCTCCCAGAAAGCATTTGGCAACTATTCTTAACATGTAGTTTCTTTATAGGGCAAACCTGGCCCACAGGTATAAGACAGCTTTACAAAAGAACCAGACTATGTCACTTTTTTGTCACAAGGAAATTAAATGATTTGCCCAGAATCACATGATGTTGGGTCAAGGCCGAGATTTGAACATACTTTCCGATGGTCCAAAGCCATAATTTTTCGTCTTTAGACCAAACTTCTCCTTCCCTAGGCAAACAGCAGCTTAAAGATTTTTTTGTTTTGCAGCAACCTAAAATTGCTCCCTTTTCGAGGCTGTTCCGTCGCACTGACAACTATAAAAACCTTTTTGCAATATACAAAAATTGGTACAGTGGCATAATGATGCCTTTCTTTCAAGACTAAGGACTATTAAATCTCACCTCGAAACTCTCCCTTCTCGCATACACAGATATCAGACCCGCCAGGTAGAGCTAAATTGCAAATGCCCTTCAGATCAATTGTTTCTTAGCGATTTCCATAGTAACTGCCTTTGTGGTTTTGATATTCTAATAGCGAGACCCGCAACACAAATAATTTTTCTTCGGAATCAGTTTGTCTCCCAATCTTCGAAACAGTTTGATAGAAAACACCATTTATTTATGTTTGCTCTGGGGCATGTCTGCGTTCAGGTTTGTTTGGGAAAAACATTGTTATTTGATGAACACAATTGCCATGCTGCATAGAGAATTGGCACACCAGCATAATGGCGCTTTATTATTTGAAATTATCCTTCATTCATTCAATAGGCGAGACAGGGTTCCATGAGAATAGACAGAAAGAAGGGACTAAACTCCGGGGAGAGGCAGCAGGTTTCGTTACAGTGCGGGAGCTGCCTCGCGCGCCTTTTGAGCGCCGTCAGAACCTCAAGTCTGTCAGGAAGACAGACATCTCAAGGACTGAAGCGATGTCTCATCCACTGTAGCTTTTATGTACTTTCCACATGACTGCCACCTGACACTACGGGCTGTCTCACAGCACCACACTGCACTGGGTCTGGCCACACTACCATCTCATAGGCACTCGTACTATTCCAGTAACTGAACTCTCCAGAGGAGCCCCTGGCTGCCTGGTTCCCTCTGAAGTACCCAAATGTCTATAGTGGGCCTGGTTACACTGCCTACCTGACTGCCCAGTCCATGCAATAGGTACCCCGACCACTTTGTATTTGTTTTAATTTTATTTTTGTCTCGGATTTGGAGCCCCTTTTAAGTTGGCATCACAGCCTGCACTAACTAAATGGAGGGACCGCTGCTGCTGAGAGCAGGGACCCCTTAGCCTGCTGGTACTCTAGGTCTGTAGCATTGTGGGCATCACAGGCTGTAGCGGTTACATTAGTAAGTGGCAGCGAGGCCTGGCACAGCACGATAGCCTGATGCCAGCGCTGGCACAGTCCCATTTATTCATGTATGAGCCGCTTTCACGTGCACTTCCTTCCTATCTTGGCACCAACATAAAAGTGGCCCCATTATCAAACCATAAACCTTAACAAGCATTGGTATAGCCGATAGGTCTCGCCTTTGGGACCTATACGTGTTTATCCATGCAACAGTTGATGTTGTTGCACCAAGGATATTGTGCTGCATAACTAAATACTTATAAGTTCCCAAAGGCGAGACCTATTGGCTATGCCAATGCTTGTTATTTGTTTTCTAGTACAATATATATAAGGCTCCCGGTTTTCCGTTTAAACGGATTTTCACATATAAATGCAGACGGAAAACTTTTTTTCCTTTGTCTGTATTTATAAATATAAATGGAAAAATACTAACAAACAAGATTTCGACAAAGTGCTTCAGCCCAAGATTGTCTAGTCTAGTGCACAGAGGAATGCAGCTGCACTCAGCGTGTGCCACGTCTCGTAGTCTGAGAGTACTTCATTCAGTTGAGCCCGGGCAGTGTTTCACCCCAGGGTTACCTAATCTAATGCCAAGGGAAATGTGGCAGCCATCTGTCTGCATATGAAAGGCGTCCTACTAAGAGGGAAGACGCCTTTGGCACTCTCCTTTTGCAGGTCATTCATCAGGACCCCTGGGGGCAGCCTGGGGTAGTCATCCCCATCCAGCAATGTCTCCCCGTGTCACTTCTGGATGTGTGCTAGGTCTCGTAATCTGAGAGTGCTTCGCAGTGTACAGGTGAGCTGGGCAGTGTTAGAGCCTGTTGCTCCTGCCTCTGAGTGCCTTCCCCTATTGAATGTGCAGTACTTTACCTTGGTCGGCGCTTTCAGCAGCCCCTTGTCTTTAGGTTTGCTTCAGAGCGGAAGGGGGAGGGCGAGCAGTACATAGCTTTATTGTGTACACAATTCTGTGGCCCTTTTGTTGCAGGGTGTAACACTTTAGGCCAGTTAATCAATTTAAATACTTTCATTGAGTGATCTAGGATGCTGCATCCGAAAACCTTCATGTGATTCTGGGAATATCACTTAATTTCTACATTCCTGTAAACAATGCATATGAACATGTACATTTAACTGGTGCTCGGGTAAAGCACTGCAAGACCTCCAGGGCCAGTTCCATGTGTTTGCTCCAGGGGAAGAATATTTCCGATTTTGAAAAAAAGCATTTCACTCACACTTGCCCTCAAAAATATGAACAGTCACCTTGCGTTTTAGCAAGGCATAAATAGTGTACACTGGAAAAACAAAATAGTAGAAAAATCTGCCAAAAGAATTCTTATGTAGGTCTAAATAATCCCAGACAAGTTATTCTGCAATGAGAAACAAGAATGGGTTGCTTCCTCATAGACACAGCTTGTCATTTGACCTCTGTCTTTGAATGCACAGCAAATGTGACAAGTTGACAGGATTTAAAGCTGTTTACAAAAAGCTAGTTCTATCCTCCCTCTGGTCCCTAGTATACAGACCCACAGTAAAGGTCTCTTAATGGAAGTTACTCAAGGTCTCTTTAGGCCTATGTTCTCTTTAAATTATTTTGCAAAGTTTTCAGATGAATATATTGTGTTTATTTGATTTTAGGTATATATAAATATATCTAAACCTATAACAACTGAGAACAAGTGTGCAGTGTCTATTTAAATACATGTGAAAAAATACTAGCTTCAGCATTTTTTTTTGTTTGCGGTAAAAATAAATGTGGATAAATACAGATAAAATGATGAAAAAATAAATATGGATAAATACAGACGGAAATGTTCAAAAAAGAAATACCATAAAACCGGGAGCCCTAAATATATACTATATTGTACTAGAAAACTAATAAAATTGTCAATTTAAATAAATGTGGAAAAATACTAGCTGTAGGGACGTCTTTTGCTTGTGGTAAAATTAAATGTGGATAAATACAGAAAAAATGGCATTAAAATAAATACCTTAAACCGGGAGCCCTAACTATGATATAGGGGCCTATGTGAAGGAGTAGAATATTTTCGAGTAGTGAAATGCCCCTCCCCTGTTCCTCAGATCAGTAACACCCACTCATTTTTATGATACAATGCAAACTGTGTGAGAAATGTCTGGTTCATACTTGATATCTCTATCTTAGGAATTAGTTGTTTCAAAGATAAATTGCTTTATTTTTTGTCAGTGAATCTTTGTTGAGAGAGGATGGTGGTTACTGTAAACAAAACAACAAAGCCTGGAAGAGGCCGCTATCTTGATATTTTAGGAGACAGTTGTGCTCTTAAACCAGAAACTCAAAACCTAATTAGAATCTGTTTGAGGATATAAAACCGTATCAAATATAAGGAATAAGCCACAGACACAGGAAAATTAGAAATAAGCTGTTCCTTCAATTGTCGCTTTGACACATGACCTATGCCACATTGTACTTGATCTGGTGTTTAAAACTCCATGGTATTTACCTCTGTTTACTTTGCTATCTAGCACGTTGTGGATTTGAAAAACTGCAAATAAATGATTTAAAAGAATAAATAAGCTATCCAGATTGATTGCAAAATAGACCGAAATACTCATATATTCATTAAAATACCGATATATTCATTGAAATACAGCTATATTCATTGCAATTCAGATATATTCATTGAAATACAGACTGGCACTTCCAGTTGTCACCTTTCTGTAAACACTCTCAAGTCCTTTACGTCAGTGTTTGGAAGATGCTCATCTGAAGTGAAGCTATAAATACTTTTTTACAGCAGCAACCAAGTGTGAGGCCCTGTACTTGAACTGTCTGACCCTTAAAAACATTCACGTCTGTGACATCTGAAATCCCAGGTCTTTACAGGTATAAATGCTTGTTTGTGTGAAATGTATTCACTGCTGGAGGTGGCGGTTCCGTCAGCGGCCACCAGAGGGCGCTTCTCGCCTGACGATGAAACCCACTGAGCACTCATTGAATGAAAAGGAGGAGGGTTTCCTCTTCCGGGTCGGCGGCGGCAGAGACAGCACAAGCAGCCGTGGTGACATCACTTCCGGCCTCTCACTGTGTGTGCAGCCTGCTGCAGAGGAGGAAGGAGCCCTGTCTGGTGGGCAGTTACCTCCATCTTCAGATCCACACAGACCCTAGATCTGGCCCCTGCCCCCCCCTCAGACCCCAGATCTGCCCCTGCTCCACCTCAAACCCCAGACCTGCTCCCCATCGCCCTCCTCAGATCCCAGATCTGCGACCCCCATGAGGAGGAGAGAGCCTGGACAGGTTTCTGCTCAGGTAGGAGAGCTGCTCACTCACTTGGCTGCAATTTATGAATCCATGGATCAGATTCCCCCCCCAACCGCCCCTGGCATTCATGGTGACGTCAGGAGAGCTCAGCTCTTCCTGCTGATAAGCCTGAGTGAGGAAAGGAGGAGGTGAGGCCTGTCCAGGGGTGCAGAGGAGGAGAGAGGAGGTGAGGCCTGTCCAGGGGTGCAGAGGAGGAGAGAGGAGGTGAGGCCTGTCCAGGGGGTTGGAGAGGAGGTCAGGCCTGTCCAGGGGAGCAGTGTCTCTCATCGGGCCCTGTGCATGGTGCCCCAAGGCTCAGGGCGGAGTCAGAGGCGCTGTATGGTGTGGAATGAACTCTGGGTTCCTATGTCCTTAATATGAATCCTTCACT
Source organism: Lissotriton vulgaris (assembly GCF_964263255.1). NCBI lineage: Eukaryota > Metazoa > Chordata > Amphibia > Caudata > Salamandridae > Lissotriton > Lissotriton vulgaris. The sequence goes on along the minus strand of NC_141685.1, from coordinate 89,033,677 downwards.
GAGAGCCCTGTGAGAAGCACCAAGAGGCCTGTCCAGGGGTGCAGAGGAGGAGAGGCCTGTCCACGGGTGCAGAGGAGAAGAGGCCTGTCCAGGGGGCAGAGGAGGAGAGGCCTGTCCAGGGGCAGAGGAGGTGAGGCTTGTCCAGGGGGTGCAGAGGAGGTGAGGCCTGTCCCAGGGGTGCAGAGGAGGAGAGGCCTGTCAAGTGCACAGAGGACGTGAGGCCTGTCCAGGGGCTGAAGAGGAGGAGAGGCCTGTCCAGGGGTGCAGAGGAGGTGAGTCTTGTCCAGGGGGTGCAGAGGAGGTGAAGCATGTCCAGGGATGCAGAGGAGGTGAGTGTGAGAAGTTGGCCTAGCATATGCTGTCCACTAGTTATAGTGGGAACCATGCACCAGTCCAAACAACCCTTATTGATGATAGATTAAAGAAAACCTTTATTGAAAGCTGTCCTAGTGGTAGCTGTGGAGAGCAGCCTTCAGGCTAAGTCTTGAAGGAATATAAAGCAGCTTGTTTTACCAGTCTATAATCTCTTGAATTACCAAATGAGAACTACACCGAGTATATATATAAAATACATGTATTTATTCTTAAACACACCCCTTAGTCTCTTTATGAGGCGAAGTACACAAGTTACAAGTCAAATATTCACAGTAAATAGCACAGTTTTCGATAGGCCCCGGGGGGGGACCAAACCATATACTAAAATAGTGGTATAAGAACCACGACTTGACTGTACACAAGGCCTACAGCCTGAAGAATCGCTGGGCCCCTTCAGAACCACCCAAGGTAGTCACACAAGGGAACCCACGGGGAACGTGTTCAGTGTGGGAACACAGCCGCAAGCGCCATTAGCTTCTATTGGGAAAGTCGCTGTTGGAAATTTAAAGTTTAAGGACACTTAGAAGTTGACTAGGAACAAACCCTTTTGGACTTAGATGGTTCTAGGGCTAATACCCACGGGAGAACCGGAGTACTCGAGTTACCTAACCCAGGAAAGCCGGGAGCATAGGTGCCAAATGGTGTCGGGTCGTGTCGTTGTTTTCAATGGCGAGTTGCTGCAAAGTGCTGCTGCCGGGAAGAGGAGAAGTGTCGGAGAGATCCAAGGCTGAATCGAAGATGATAAGAACCTGAAAGGAGAGGGGACAGAGTCTGGGTCACTTGCCAGTGACCAGGGGCACAATAGTCGAATGTCCACCGATGTCAAATACTATAGGTGAGATGATGGGAAGTTTGACTCTTCGGCCACGAGGACCAGGAGGTGTCGACGACAAACAGGAGCTGGATTCGAGCTGTCCCACAAGGTATTGGTGCCCGGATTGGACAGAACAAGCCTTGGCAACAGCAACCCATGCAGGAAGAGAACAATGGCTTCTGAGTGGACCAGCAAGGTCCAGGGGACTCACCAAGCTATGGAGAGTAAGTGCACATCTGGAGCAACCAGGGAAGCCCAAAGAAAGTTACAGCTGCCTTCTCAGGGACACACAAGTCAACGGACAGGGGATCGCGAAGGTACCTCGAGAGGAACCAAACAATAGTCTTAGTTTACCGTCGTATCGCAACCATAAGTTGGTGGTTGTGAAGTGCCGGTTCAGTTAGAATGTTAAACACTCTGAGAGCTACATCTTGTTAATGTTAGAACAAGAGGTGACACGTAAAAGTACACATTCTTCCTAATGTACCTATGTATACGGCTCAAAAACACCAACTGGCTATAGTATGCCCCCTTAAAAAAACAAAATATTTAAAAGTTGTCATGAAGACATATAATGATGTTAATGTTATCGCAAACTCAACATTAGAAGAATCTAGAATTCCTGAGTCGTGCTACCACCTCAGCATTAGCATTATTTTTTGCCTTGCCCACTCTTAAGAGAATCCTCCGCGATGCCACCATGTATCTTTGATGCCGAGTATGCTTGTGCGAAGAAGTTTCCCAAACTAGTTTGAATACCAGAAGTGTAAACAGCGCGTTCACGTTGTTTGTGAATTCACTCCCTACTCTCATGGTGTAAACGGAGAGGAAGGACTTAGCGTTCTATTCTAACTTGGCGGCCATTCTAACTACACCGGCTCTTCACATCCACCAACTTATGGTTGCGATACGACGGTAAACTAAGACTATGACGCTCACAAAATGCTTCTTTACACGTAGCATAAGAAAGAAGATTTTGGTAACTATGGCCCAAATATGCAGGTATTCATTACAAACAGTATACTACATGGGTTTTCGTTGGCATTTCTTTTGGGTTAGGATACTTCATTTCGATTGAGTTGTCAATCTGCACGTTCATTAAGCAAACTATAATATTTAAACAACAGGTCAGTTGCTCTGAAGCCTTTTTAATAAAGAATAGCAAGGACTTTTTTGCTAGTAATGATAAGTGACTTAAGTAGGAAATACGGTTCCAAATAAGCATTATTTAGTGATTTCACATTTTTGCAGCACTAAGAAGATTGTTACTGGAAGAAAGAGAAACCAGTGAAATCGTTCGGAATCATAGACGCTACCACATCTGAAACCCATTGCGGTTTGGAATTATCACCGCATAATAAGTAGGTCCATTTTAAAGGCACTAGTCTTAATGCTAATCTCAAACATTGAATTTCAAATTATGGATTGATATATACAAATCTTTCTGCTTGTTTTACAGAATCAGTTCTCATACAGGAGATAGGTATTTATATAACCTCAAATAAGTCTTGCTTTTAGTGTCTAAGTTTCCCTTACTCACATCACTATTTTATTTTACCTATTCAGTGCACGCTTCAGATTTTTTTAATATGACCCTTAGCCCTCGTAATGATTCACACTTCTCACGATCGCTCTAACAGCGGAAAGTTCTCACTTAGTTTAGTGTGGGAGAGTTTTAGCTGGCTCTTACTATACTAAGCGCACTTACTTGGTCTCTCCTTCGCTATTAAGTTCAGAGACCTACTGTTTCACAGAGGTATATTCTGTGTTATTGTGTTGTTGGATTTTTGTATTGATTTCTTATCCCACCACAAGCATTAGTTACACTTGATTGGTGACTTTGCCAATACTGATATAGTATGGTTTGTTTGTTATCAATTGGACTGTTGTTCCCAATATGTATACTGGTCTTTTTGTGTCTTTTTTCTTGAGAAAGTCGCGGGACGACCTCCCGCTTGGGACGAAACATGTGTTGGCTGTAGAAAATTTCTGGGAAGACTTGCACATAATAAAGTGACCAACAAAGAAGAAGGAAGACTGATCTTTTACGCATTATTTAATTTTGAATTTGTGGAAACGTGTTACATACTTATGTTACTTTATAAGTGAGACGTGTGCTAAGGAGTGTCATTTGTTCTAGAAGCCAGAGGCCTATTCTGAGGACTGGGGTGGTTCTCCTCACCTTTTAGCACCATCAAATAAATACTGGGTTCCTTAAAATAATGTGTGTAATTATTCTATGTGGCGCTTTGTTACCTAAATCAAATACCACTGCCTGGCTTTATCTATTCTTAAGTGCATTATAACCTTGCGGTAAATGCTAACTGTGGACTGGCTGCATGGAAACATGTTGTGTTTGGTGTCAAACACCTTGGAATCATACCCCCACACCAACAACTGGTGTGGGAGTTTGATCCCTCCCTTCTAGAGGGAGAGACATGACAGCACCGGTATACCCTGTGCAAGCTTAAAAGAGCCCTGGCATCACAAAATGGATGCTGCAGCCACAGACACAAGTCTGACCTCCTGCTGCTGACCGAAACTCCGGCAGGGGAGGCCTTGGCAATAGTTTTCCTGTCACAGGGAGGTGCAACCACCTCCCAGACAGGCTTTTGTGTATTGGGGCTGGGTGGGAGCACTGCAAGAGTGCTTTGAAGTCTATACTGGGGCACATTTGGTGTCCCTGTGCATAGTCCAGTTCAAACCAGCCCCAGGGGCTACCAGCCCCTGCTCTGGTGCAAAACTGAACAAAGGAAATGGGTGTAGCCCCTCCTCTTTCCAAACCCTCCCATAGGTGGGTCCCTAGAGCTAGTCCAACCCATTCCTTGGGTTTAATGAAGGAACCTCTGTAACCAGAACTTTAGGTATCCCTGGACGAAACTCTGAAACTGAATCCTGGACCTTCGACGATCTGTTCAACGCCAGATGACTGAAGAATCTCCCTTGGAGTAAAAGAGTTACTCCCCTGCTTGGCAGGCACCAAAGACGCATCTGACCGGTCTGCATCTCCGAAGCTCCCGCCAGAAGCCAAAGACTTTGCAACACCAGAGGTGGATTTCCAGACTTCCCCGAGGCTGATCTGAGTCCCCAGCAAAGCCGAGACCTGTAGCCATCGTGGGTAATGTGGAAACGGAACTCCTGGACACCATGCACATTTGCAAGTACATCAGCTTCTTGACGTTCTTCAAAGCTGTGCTTTGGATAACTTGTAGCCCGACCCCGAGCAGAGAATCCACTGAAGATTGCTTGCCTACCCACTCCGAGTGAACCGAGGGCTGCCATTTTGTGATTCAGCTCGAGGTACCTTCACAATCCCTTGTCCGTTGACTTGTGGGTACCTGAGAAGGCAATTCAGATTTTCTTTGGGCTTCCCTGGTTGCTTCAGACGTGCCCTGACTCTCCATCGCTTGGTGAGTCGCCTGGACCTTGCTGGTCCACTCCGAAGCCATTGTTTTCTTTCTGCGTCGGTTGCTGTTGCCAAGGCTAGTTGTGTCTAATCCGGGCACGGACGCTGCAGCCTTTGACATCCTTTGTGTGGCGAGCTTGAATCCTGCATCTGCTTGTCGTAGACGCCTCCTGGTCCTCGTGGCTGAAGAGTCAAGCTTCCCCTCATCTCACCTGAAGTACCCGACATCGGTGGGCATTCGACTTTCGTGCCCCTGGTCACTGACTAGTGACTGAGACTCTGTCCCCTCTGCTTTCAGGTTCTTCTCATCTTTGATCCAGACTTGGATCTCTTCGGACACTTCTCCTCTTCATGTCAGCAGCACTTTGCAGCAACTCGCCATTGAAAACGACGACGCGACCCGACACCATTTGGCACCTATGCTCCCGGCTTTCCTGGGTTAGGTAACACAAGTACTCCAGTGCTCCCGTGGGTGTTGGCCCTAGAACCATCTAATTCCAAAAGGATTTGTTCCTAGTCCTCTCCTAAGTGTCCTGAAACTTTAAATTTCCAACCGCGACTTTCCCCATAGAAGCTAACGGCGCTTGCGGCTGTGTTCCCACACTGCACGCGTCCCCGTGGTCCCCTGTGTCACTACCTTGGGTGGTTCCGAAGGGGCCCAGTGATTCTACAGGCTCTAGGCCTTATATCTAATCAAGTCGTGGTTCCTATATCACTATTTTAGAATGTGGTTTGGTCCCCCCCTGGGGCCTATTGTGCTATTTACTGTGAGTATTTGACTTGTAACTTATGTACTTCGACTTCTAGCCTCATAAAGAGACTAGGGGGTGTGTTTTAGCACAAAAATACATATATTGTATATATATACCTGGTGTGGTTCTCCTTTCATTTGGTCATTCATGAGATTATAGACTGGTACAAAAAAAGCTGCTTTACATTCCTTCAAGACTTAGCCTGAAGGCTGCTCTCCATAGCTATCATCAATAAGGGTTGTTTGGACTGGTACAAGGTGCCCATTATAACTAGTGGACAGCATATACCAGGCCAACTTCTCAATTTGCCCATGTGGGGGCAGACAAGATGAGGCTTGTCCTGCAAGGGTTGGGGGTGCAGTGGAGATGAGGTCTGTCCTGAGGGGGTGCAGAGTAGATGAGGTCTGTCCTGAGGGGGTGCAGAGGAGGTGAGGCCTGTCCAGGGGTGCAGAGGAGGAGAGGCCTGTCCAGGGGTGCAGAGGAGGTGAGGCCTGTCCAGGGGTGCAGAGGAGGCGAGGCCTGTCCAGGGGTGCAGAGGAGGTGAGGCCTGTCCAGGGGTGCAGAGGAGGCGAGGCCTGTCCAGGGGTGCAGAGGAGGCGAGGCCTGTCCAGGGGAGCAGAGGAGGTGATCTTTTCTGGTGGGGGTTGCAGAAGAGGCCTGTTCTGTGGTGTGGTGCCGTGCAGAGGAGGTGAGGCCTGTCAGGGAAGGGGGGTGCTGCAGGCGAGGCCTGTCCATGGGGGTGCAGAGGAAGTGAGGCCTGTCTAGTGGGGTGCAGATGAGGTTAGGAATGTCCAAGGGGTGCAAAGGAGGTGAGGTCTGTCCAGGGGTGCAGAGGAGGTGGGGCCTGTTCAGGGGGTGCAGTGGAGGGTCAGGGCCAGACTTGGAACCCAAGCCAGGCCTGACAATTTTGACGGACCAGCCCCTGCCTCTTTTGTTGCTGGGGGTGATATAGCAGCACCAGAACAAAACCAGCCCCCAGTGACCAATATGTTTCCCAGCACTGAAGAATCAGCCCCCACTCTTCCAGCCCCCCGGGGAAACACCCGAAGCCCGTTACGGCCAGTCCAGCCCTGCTCAGGGTGTAGGTTTTACTGGCAGTGGCAATTTAAATACCTCAAACACTAGTAGTGTGCAGAATAAGACACGCTCCTTGCGATGTTTGCAGGAACCTGGGAAACTGGAACATGAATCAGATGGCACCAAATGGGATGTCACAGCCAATGGTCCCAGCCCAACTGGCCTCTGTGCCGAGCATGCAGAATCAAAGGCAGATATATTGGAACATGCCTTCAGTCCTGATGGTCCCACAGCCCAGTGCAGAATACAATGGCAAGTTCTCAACAAATTCAGGATTTCAACAAAATCCTTCAGTGATTAATAAGGATTTTCCACAACTTGCATCTACACTAGGAGTTTCTACTGGACTGAATCAGACACAATGACGGTGCCTGAGACGGGAGAAGGATTGCGTGCTTGGTGCAGTCCTAGAGGTCACCTAGAGCGGCCCTTTTGTGGAAGAAGTAAATGGGAATCCAGCATCACTTTTAATCAATAAATGTGCCTCCCTCCCGTTCCACAGTCAGACTGACGGGAGCTCCCAACCCACCCCTCTTGGGAAAGGAGTCCAAGTTGTATGCATTTCTAATAAACAACTAATAAGCTGTCAGCAAATGTTCGCGTACAAATTGGGTCAATTATGAATGGCCACAAACTTAAATTGTGATTAATATCCAGATGTTAGGGAATTACCTTGTAAAATGACTTGTGGCGTTTTGGGGAAGAGTCACAATTAAATATTCATTTTGTAGGTGTGGTTTATTAAATTACATTTTGTTGTGCCATGTTTTCATGAACATTCATTGATTGCTGTCATTTTTACCTCATCGTGAACCATGTCAATAATGTGTTCTCTCTGTCTAAAAACTTCATGAACATTCATTGATTGCTGTCATTTTTACCTCATTGTGAACCATGTCAATAATGTGTTCTCTCTGTCTAAAAACTTAAGAACTTTTCCTTGATTCCTAACTGAGCAGATTCTATATCCGTTTGCTATTTGATATTATTAAAAAAAATGTTTTCTTATATCTTAGCACCCATTTGTTGTGTGTGGTCTGCCTGTTGACTTTACATCGAGAGTTATTTCTGATTCTGGCTTTTCATATACTTTAGAGGTTCCCTTTATGTGATTCTCCTGCAAATTTTACGATAATTATTTCTGTGACTAAGTACCCATGTTTATGCCTTCAGTAATTATTTGAAACCTTCAATATAGCTTTGAAGCTTGAGTAGCTCCACAGGTAAGGGCCTTTACCAAGGGAGCGGTCCTTTAAGGGGCTCTACTGTCTGCTACGGCTGAATATAAGGTCATTACACTGTTTGGCCCATGAGGGCAGAATGTGTTAATCAATAAAACAACAGTGTCCCAGAGATCGAGGGGGTTGAAACACCTCCGGTACTCTGAAACCTTTGATTCAAAGCTGTTGCTGTGAAACTTGAACAGTTAACAGCCGCATGCAGGACCACGGCGGTTAATTGTTGAACATTCGCAGCAATAGCTGGTAAAGGAGGCTGAAGTCAGACTCTGGTTCTCCCTGGGCTCGGTTGTTTTGTAAATCCAGGACAGTTATTTGTAAAATGTGATGAAGTGTGATTGTCGTCTGATGCAAAATTATTTCTTTACTTCCTTTCAAGGTATTCTGGGATGACAGGCAGTGCAGCGTGGCTGCCACTCTTGGGGGAACAAAAAAATTATTGTCTGGTAAGGATTCCTATAACTCTATATTTCCTTTTTCCCTGTTTCTTCTTTCTCGCTTCCCTTTCTTGATCTATGTTTTTTTTGTCTCTTTACTTCAACTTTTGACTCCCTCTGTGCACTATTCTTGTTGTTATCAAACTTCTGATAATAATATGACGGAGCCACATTCCACTCTTGGAACATGTTGGGGGGTGCAGTGCAGGCCCAGTTCCTTTTTCGGTCAGTTTTGCCTAGTAGTTTCTTAACTATTATCACATTTGTCTCCTCCTCTACACCACGTGATGGTGGTTCACCCTGATTAGAATTGCCACGCTGTTGCGCTGCTACTGCGTTTAGAAAGTGACTGTGATTTTAAGATTTTATTGAATCATTGTGTGCGTTCTAATGGGGGGAATGTTTTAAAAACGATTATAATTGCTTACCTGTGTGCGGTTACTGCATTCTTTCCAGGCACTCCTCTGCTTTTTTCTTCATCTCGGGGAGGGAGGTGGGGGGCTTGTGGGGGTCTTTTGCTCCTTCCCCGGTCCTCCACGGCTCGCCAATTGTGTAGAGGGAAGTGAGTGTTTCACTCTTGCTGCTTTACTCCACTTCCTGTCCCAGATCGATGGGCAGCGCTCTAGTTGTTCCTGAATGACCCAGCTATTTAATCTGAATGCCGGGCCGGACGCGCAGTGAACGCACGCAGCAGGCGCGCCAAAGGCACGCCTGTCTGTGTCCGTCTGGCTAAGTTTACGCCTTGTGCCAAGGACGTGGCCTTTTTATTGTAGACCCTGGTAAGCCCCTTGTTTTCCCGAGAGGACAGCTCTTGAAGTTTCAAGGATAGAAGGATAGAAGGATGTGCACTGCAGGTCGATGAACTGTGAGCATTGGGCTATAAGAGTGTGTTAACTGTAAGACAGTCATTCCATTGGGGGTAGCTAAAAAACCCAAGGGGAAACGTGTCAGCCCTACCCTTACGCATGAAACAGTCCTTTTAAGGGTATCTCCTGATCTCTAAATAAACATAGAGCAGAATTTAATGATTTTGTCTCCTCCCGTAGGCCTGATTGGGTATTTATTACTGAAACCTGGGCTAGAGATTGCTCAGAGCCTGACCTGGTGGAGGCCATCCCCTCAGGGTATGCTCTGTCCAGATTTAATAGGGGGGGTTTGGGATTACTTTATAAAGACACCTTCTTGTGCTTCACTGAGGCCCTCACAACTCCCTCAGATCCCTATCAGGCCCTATATTTCTCCTTGAAGATCCTACCCACTGATAGTTTTGTGGGAGGGGTCAGTTACCGGCCTCCTGGACGCAGAGGAATGTTTAATCAGGACTTCAGCAATCGGATTGAGCCTTATTTGGCTAGATGCAATGTCACTCTTTGGGTGATTTTAACTTCCATTTGGAGAAAACTCTGTGCTCTGAAACACAGGTTTTCCTGGAAGCTATGGACTCCTGTGGCCTTCCTCAGCTGGTGAGGAGCCCCTCTCATACGGCGGACACATTCTGGACGGGATCTTTTCTAACGATCCTAGGATAGAGGTGACTGATCCCATCCCACTCTCTTGGTCTGATCATTAAGCCATTCCATTTTTTCTACGAATTGCAGAATCACACCCAGATCCCAATTTTAAGAACAGGGTGGAGATGAAGGGAAACCGTAGCCGCATAAATAAGGAGGGTCTCTAATTAAGCTTAGTAATTATTGCTGCCTCCCCCACCTGGTTGTTAACTCAATCTATGATGATTTTTCCGACTGGCTCCTGGCGGCCCTGGACTCTCTTGCACCTCTTAAGGACCATTATGTGGTCAGAAAATGCCCTTCAGCGCCCTGGTTCACCGAAAGGTTGAGAAACCTTAGGCAGGTATGCCGACAGCAGGAAAAAATATGGCGCTGTGAGCTTATCCCTGCCGAAAGGGACCTCCATAAACTCAGATTGAAGGAATATAGGCTAGCTATTAGTGAGGAAAAGGTCATCTACTATTCCAAAATGACGGAATCCATCAAATCCCAGAGGGAACTCTTCACTGTGATTAATTCACTCCTAGCCCCCTCGGCCTCTGCCACAACCGAGGTCTCCCAGGAGCTACGTGATAAAAGGGCATGCTTTTGTATGACAAAATCAAGGACATATATTCGAGATATCCAATGTCGGAGGGTCAAAGGCCGATTGTTCTTCGGATTCTCTGGTAGCTCCTCCAAAGGATTGCCACTTGAGCGCCTTTCCCCCTATACTTCAAGAAGACACTGAGCGGATGTTAAGTGGAGTTAGATCTGGCACCCCCACGGAGGCCTGTCCCCTGAAGTTCCTGAATCTAGGAATGGAGGCTATTGTTCCTACTTTGACCGTAGTTCTTAATGCCATTATTACTTCTGGCCAGTATCCCACTGCCTGGAAAACGGCCGTGGTTAAACCTCTCTTAAAGAAGCTCTCAGGCGGTAGCTGCATGGATGGCAGAGAACTATCCAAGACTCAATGGGGACAAAACTGAGATTTTAATTTTCGTAGACAATCAGGAGATTTGGTCCAGGGCCTGGAGGCCAGATACGCTTGGATCTTGCCCTCGCCCTGGCCTCAGTGGCAAAAATCTAGGCTTCATAGTTGATACCTCCCTCTCTTTGGGCCCCCAAATAAATAGAAGTCTGCACCTGCTTCGGAATGATAAGACCTCTCAGAAAGATATGTTAATTTCTCTCCCCCTCCACGCGGAAACAGGCAGTGGTGGCCCTTGTGTTGTTCAGATTGGATTACTGCAATTCCCTTTCTGTAGGCATAAATAAGGGTCTCCTACACCGACTCCAACTTGTGCAGAATGCTGCTGCCAGGCTGGTGATGGGCCTTCCTAAATTCCACTCTGTTGCGGCTACCTTCTATAGCCTTCTTTGGCTTCCTTTGGGTCAGAGAATTGAGTTTAAAGTAATTCGGTGACTGTGCCTACATTCAGAAAATCTAGATGGGGGGAGGTCCTTTTCGCTTGCTGCGGACAATTTGCTGAACTCCCTTCCTCTTTCAATTTCGATTCTGGAAACTCATTCCGTAAGGCCTTGAAGACCTGGCTCTTTACCAATACGAATCTGTACGACCTCTATCTATGGACACCCCTAATCATGACACTGATTGTAAAGGAGTGCGGGGATAACCGCAGATAGACCGTGAGATGGTACGGGAAAGTTCTGATAAAACGCGTAAAGCGGATTATAATGATGCTTTTAAATAGCCAACGAACACTAGTCACTGTAAATGGGGTATGAGGTTTAATTCTTCGATTGCTTAAACTGGAACAGAGATTAGATGAAGGGCTCAGGGGGAAACTGGGGGTCTTGATGTACTTTAAAGTTTCCCCAAAGGATGCGATTGCCAGTCCACTAACATGTAAATTATATTAACGGTTTAGTTTTCCACATCAAAAAGGGAGCTATGTGATGTATTAAATTGAGGAGGGTATTGTGACCGAGCTGTGGAGTTTGAAAAATGAGCAATGAAATGTTGCACACTGTTTGACTGTTGTAGTAGATAGCACTGATAAATGACGCTTTACACCTGGCTTGATGCTTATGTACAGAAACTTAGAAGTTGGATTTTATTAATAGTTGTGTATATATTTTCCCCCAGATAAACCCCTGATGAAGGGTAATCCGGAAATGCATTGGGTGTTCTTGAATAAATTGTGACCTGTGGAAACACTATTCTCCTGTGTTATTTGTGAAAAGACGTTGATAAAGAAATGAAATGAGTAAAATAAATTGAAGAAAACAAAGCATAAAAAGATTGATAAAAATGGAGTAAATATGGATTAACGGAAGTATAACATGAGTTTGATTTATTGGACTTATTTGAGCTTGACGGGGTCATAATTTGCTCCTCTTCAGTTTGGTTTCACAATTGCAGCGCAATTGGGCGGAGCACGGAGCAAGCTTGCATGCCGAACAAAGGTTGAAAATGAATGAATATGGAGAAAGCTAAAAGCGAACAACAACAAAAAGGTGTGCATCTTACCAAAACTGTCTTTGCAATGAATGTTCATTGACCCTCATTTTTGGAGCTGGGTAACTATTTTGAAGGGCCTCGGCAAACATTGACAATTTTTTCACCTGAAAAGTCTGTGTGATGAGAAGATCGACTTGAATTCCATTTGTGGCTTTCACCAGACTAAAGGGGGGCAGCCCCATCAATTGAAAGTGAAAGAACACACTCCCAGTCAGCACTTCCAACTGCGCCTCATTGCTACCTAGGCTTGGGCGTGCACAGCATCATCTGATGTGGCTAAAACTCCCCCTAATATGTCTCAACCTCACTAGGGCCTCAGTAACCAGGCAGCGGTCAGCCAATGCCCTTCAGGTAAACAAGCATTGGCATAGCCAGTAGGTCTCACCTTTGGGACCTTATAAGTGTCTGACCCCTCTATCTACACTGATGTAATTGGAAACTTCTCCCCACCACCAATCCTGACACACGCTTTCAGGTCTGTATGGAGATAGGCCAAAAAATGAACAAGGGCCTCATCCAGTCCATATTCTAAAAGGATGGACCATAGATGGGACCTATTAACAACATCGAAAGCTGAGGACTGGTCTATAAAAGCTAAGTAAAGTGGCGAGTGCTGTGCAATAGTGTACTTCCCTATGATCAAATTAAGATTAAGACTTTGCTCGTTTGTGCAAACTTTACCCCTGAAACCTAGTTGGCATTGTTTTACAATCTGATTGTCCTCTGTCCAATTAACATGTTTGTGTATAAAACGCTGCCTACAATTTTAAGGGTGTTCTCTATGAGGGAGATCGGTCTACAGCAACAAGGCTGTGTGCAATCGCCCTTTTTAAAAATGGGAACGATCATGCTAGTGCACCATGTCTTAGGCAGTGGGGCATTGGTTAGAATATTAAAAATATTTAACAACAGTGGGGCCCAAAAATCTGGTTTATATTTAATAAGATCGATGGACAACCCATCAGGGCCAGGAGTTTTATTGCCCGCACTCTGACCTCCTAGCCTCCTCAACCTCGTTTATTGATAATGAGACTCCAGGTGGCACCCTGTTAATAAAAGGGTCGGATTAAAAAGCAGGCTCTTGGTAAAAAGTGAAAAAGTGACTTTCCCAGGTAGCGCTCATTATGTTGCAGCTGATGGCAGTTAACGGTTGTCCCATTGATCTTAACTCTTTAATGGTAGTCCAAAATATATTCCCATTATTTAAGCTGGCAGCATTAATGAGCGCATCCCAGTGCTCACCTAATAATTGTTCCTTCCTTTTAGCAATAGCCTGCTTATATGTTAACCATAAGGACTTGACCACATCATCACACCTAGGGCCTGGGCCATCTAAGGAAGGCTTCTTGGCCCTGAGGATGGGGATCCTTCCTGTTAAACCCCATTTGCCCCCCTGGAAACGTTCATTTACATCTAACCAATGCAGATTATGCGGAGAAACCAAAGAAGATATGCTGCATCTCCTATGCATATGTAAGGGCCTAGACCAGGAGAGGAGAGAACTGTTAAAACCGCATATAAATGAAATGCACATTCGGACGTGCAGACAGGCAGTGAAGGCATGCTTCAGCGGGGCCAATGTAAAACTAACCTGCAGCTTCGTCCGCTTTATGAAAAACGCCCAAATAAAGCTTTTTGCCACTGCCTGAGCACAGTAGCGCACACCCAAGCTCTTATAAATGGCAACTCCCTTAGACTTCCACTACGTTCTGACTCTGAGTCAGTTGTTCACGCTCTCACAATAGACTATTAGATTTACGGACATTGGCGTCACCCCAGACGAGGACACACCCTTAGCCTTACTTCAACTTTATACCTTCACTGCAAAACAAACTGTATGAACTTTGTAACCAGGATATCGTTCGATTTTAAAGTATATCCATTACGCTTTTTAAGACAAAATGAAATTATGTCATATATATGTATTTGTTTACAAATTTTATATTGTGTGTACTGCTAGAATTTTTATTAATCAAGCAATAAACTAAACTAAACTAAACCTAGGGCTTTGAGATAGGGCCTTGCGGAGCTTCCTGTTGACAATTGAGCACTTCTGATTGAACCATCTAGGTTCGCGCAGTATGTACGAATGGGTTTGACAGCGATGATTTAATGGCTCCACTGAGTTTGGTAAAGGCGCTGATAGCCACTGGGTGTGCAACAGGGCGTCTAAATAGATGTTAATAAGATTCATGTTTCCACTAACCAGTTTAGTGTACAACCTTGCAACATTCCAGATTAAGATGAGGAGGTCTGAACTTGCTGAGGTCTTCGTTTGCATAGGGGGGATAAGTGGGTTGTGGGAATAGTACACTCAGTTACTGGCAGGGCATGAGGTAACCTAATCTCAGGATCAGTATTTTCCCCGAAAGTTGATAGTCAGTCTTGGGACTCTAATCCAGATAAGGCCTGGAACCTAATAGATGTAGTAATTCAAGAGGAATTGTTGGTGAAAGGAGCATGACTTGGTTTGTAGAAATAACCAAGGGGTAGTGCGCTTATGCTAGTGCTATTAGGTGTTATGAATTCGCAACACCTTAGTAGGTGTCTCGCCAAAGAAGGTCTGCGAAAGATAATTAGAATACTTTACCCTTCGATATTTTTTGTAGATGCACTGACTTACCCAACCCTGCCTGCCATATTAATATCCTGTATTTCGGATATATGGAAACTTCTATGCCTTGATAGCCAGTCCGCACATTTATTGCGTAGATGGTCCCATGACTCATACTGAGCCCTCTTTAAGGTAGGTACTCCTGCCAGTACCAACACATAAGGGCAAGCAGCGGGTGGCAGACTCAGGACATCCTGATTAGCCATTCATACTTGGGGCGGCAGGAAATTTAATGCACAAGGTACTAAACAACCTGTTCTGATTTGAGCCCCTGGGCCTGTTTCAACTATTAGCACCATCCCTTGGTATTTGAAATGGTTATTGATATAGGGGTGTGCGGGGACCCTTTCCTATCTATGGGCAATTGAGGCAGCCCCTGGATTGATCGTATATCGGGTGAAGGGTGATTGCGGGAGCAGTAACTCTGGCGGTTTACAACACAATTTCGGCATCAAAAATACTCATACCAACACCTACAGTATCGATGGCCCTGCTCCCATCAACCTCTTTGATTTCGGCCACCTTTTCCCCCCACTGTCCCCTTAAAATGTTTGGCTACTAAAATAGCCACCCGCCTTCTTATCCAGGGTAGATGAAAAGAACAGCTGGGGAAAGAGTTGTGACCTCATTCTATGCCAATCTTTGGAGAGGAGCTGTGTCTCTTGGAGGAGGCACACATCTGCCTCCATGTTATCGAGGTAGGAAAGGATGGATCTCCTTTTATTGGGATTGTTGAGACCTCTCACATTGAAAGTGAGAATTTTCAGTGTGGGCTGGGAAATAGTGTGTCATAGTGAGTGCACCAGCTTTTGCCTGTATTTGGGTCCCTGTGATCCCTCTTATCCCTGAGCTCCCAACGTCTGCCAGGCCTCCATTGCCCTATGATCCTCTCTTCAACGCCTTTAACCTGCATACCAGTTCTCCACCCTCCCCTCCCTAACCCCAACTTAGAAACCCATTAACCTCAAATTGTCCAGGGCCAGCCATTCGTACGTACGCTTCCTTGGAAGTCGGAATAGTTGGGAATGTGTGTGGCCTGTTCCCCGTGTCTCTATACTCCCCGTGTCTCTACGCTCCCCGCAGACTTCTTCGCCGCCCACCAAGCCTTGCAAATGTCACTTATCTGTCCCTCAGTCGTTCACGGTGTCATCATGGGGGAATGTCTCCTTCGACAATGTCTTCAGAAATGCCAGTCTTTCTTGTGACATGGTCTTGGGGTCCGGTCTTGTTGCTCGCTCTATGCTACGCCTCCCGTAGACCTTATGCCATCTTTCTCAAGGAGTTTTATTCTGTGGGCCCTCTGTCTCCTCCTGGATTGGATTCTCGATGCCCAGCACCTGGCAAGTGTCCTGCATGGATCTGAGCTGGAGGAGTTTGCCCTGCTATATGAAAATCAGCCAGAAAGGGTGACCCAAAGAATACGGTATTCCTTGATTTCGAAGACGCGTGGTTGCCACTCGGAACACCCAACACTTTTGAAGGGGTATTAGAGCCAGGGCTTGGTACAAAGCTTTGGAGTGGTCATGATATCTTAGTGGTTGCTTGTCCCTGGCAGTTCGTAGTGTACACTCTTTTAGTTGAAAGTCTGGAATGTAAGCCAAAATATCCGGTGAGGGCGCCCAGTGTGCTCCTGAAGAGACCCTGCAGGCATTGTGTGATGTCTGGCCCTTCTTCTTTAGGTGGAACTCCCTTAACGCGAATGTTGTTTCACCAAGACCGATTCTCCAGGTCTTCTGTGTGTGCCTGGAGATCGCTCTGTTGAGCCTTGACCCGGAGTATCTCTTTCTGTAGATGCTCCACCTCCTCTTCCCGGGCATGCCCCTGATCCTCGATAGAGGCCACACGGTCCCAAACGGCATCGACGTCCCGCCTTATCATGAGGCGGGACATTGATGCCGTTTGGGAACGTGTGGCCTCCATCGGTTATCTCCTTCATTTCCCCCGCTATTTCCCTTTTCAGCGTCTGCAAGCGTCTGCAAGTCGCCTCGTAATACACTGAATAGCGACTCTAAAATGGCGTGGGTGACTGGGGCTTCAGAGGTGTCCGCATCTTGACTGATTTGTGTCATTGGGGAGAGCCTCCCTTCTCTGCTGCCGGTCATCGGGAGCTTGGTCAACATCTTTGTTAGATTCTGATCCTTCTTGCTTCTCACTGAGGACATGGCTGCTATATCTCTTACCACATCACCAGACAGGCCTGCCTTGTCGTGAGGGTCCCAGCCCCAGTGGGTGGCTGTCATCGGGTTGTCCTCCCGCTGAGCTCCACTACCCTGTTGCATGATTGTGAGGGCCATAGTTGTCACTCCCTTTCAGTCTCGTCCGGGCCTTGCTGCCTTCAACCGTCTGCTATTGCCCTGCTGGGCATCTGCTGCTTGTTCTCAATACTCTAAGCACTTTGCGCCCAAACCTGCAGTGAATCCCCCTGTAGGCCAGCAGCCCTATCTGATCCTGGAGCACTAGATGTCTTTTTGGGCCACTGCGGCTAATTCCTGCACTATGTGCTTGCAGGCCGTGGCCTCCTGTGTCCTCTGACTTGGCAGTCAGCTCCAGAGAGACTACTCCATGCCCGGGCCCCTCATCCATTGGCCTTACAGTGTTATAGTTCATATCTAATTCCCCTTATTGGATTTTGTCATTTTAGTGTCATTTTGTTCAATACATTTTCCTTTATTTTTCTATTTCGTTTTGGGTTTTTTATTGTTTTGCATTTTGACTTTTACTTGTTTGGTTTCTGCATAAATGTTTTACATATTACCTTAAGTTAAGCCTGCCTGTTCGGTGCTTAGGTACGACGGGGTTGATCCTAGGTTAATTTAATGGCTTTGAAAGTTCACTCTGACAACGGTTGTGATTGTTCCTCATCTACCGCAAATAGAAATTCAGTTTCTTACAGAAACTATCTGAAATTATCTGCAAAACAGGCAGTTGATAACCTACCAGGGTTGAAACACCCTGTGGACAAATTGGAATATGGGACGAGTATTGAGTGGCAATAGAACTTCTAAAAATATTCAGCTTGCAGATGAACCAAGAATCACGCTTGAATGTCACAACTTTTCAAAACAAGGTAGTCAGGAAAGTGTGACGAATATATTGCAGCTCTTTGCATTTTGACAGCCCCAAGCAAATTTGAGAACAGAGTGGATGTATGTAGCAGAGATGAGTCTGTTCACCCAATGTGAGTGGTGATATCCGCATTGCTGATCTGCCTGAAGTTATGATGCTGCTGGCAGTAGCATGTCTGCTAAAAGCGATGACGTGACTGTGGGAACTATAAAGCCAAATAAGAGAAATTTATCTTCCGACACCGCAGTCTTCGTGACTGAGAGCAGTAACACTGAAGACTCTGAGACTCACAGCAGTAATTTCTCCTTTCAGAGCGTTATTGCTGCAGATGGAGTGAAGCCAAGAAAGCATTTGAAGCATTTGGAAATGCATTTTCTAGTTTTGTTGCTTTTTGGTTTGATTTTTATTGCAGGCTGTTATCTTCGGTTTAAAGGGAAAGATGTTGTAGTGTGTGACCTTAATGCTGCAGTTTACATTTCATTACCATCATTTTCCTATCCTGGAAAATTTCCAAGGTGTAGGAAGTTTCCTATTCAAGAGTTCTTTCTTCAGCTTCTGGGCAGTTGTCGCTCTGTGGCGATCTGTGGTCCTGTTTCTCTGCTCCTCTTGTAGCAGCTCCTATCAGAGCTTCATCCTCCCGCCAATGATAATAAGATGCCAGGCATCACCCAGCACACAGCACAGCCTATGATGGGCTACGTCTATCTGCTCGGCGCAGTTAGAGCGAAGATAAAGTTCTCCTGACCTATCAGGCTGTGAATGTAACCTAAGGGCTTAAGATGAAATGAAGAGCTTACCTCCTTCCTGAGTGGCTCCAGTCTGCTGTGTGCAGACCCGATAGCTGGCAGCACCCTGGAGTATGTATGTATAAATCGGATTATGTTGGAAGTAACCTGCAATCTAGTGGCAGGCAGCACCCTGCCATAGAGTAGGATTTCTCATAGTATTTTATTTCCTGGCACATAATGGAGATTGTCTTTAACTGGCAGAAGAACAACACTGACCATACATTTTTTCTGGGTTTGTCTTTAAAATGACGTACACATTAGTAATGGCATTTCGTTCTGCTGGAATAATAACACAAGTTATCTTGCACTCTATGTTGTTGCATGGAATTTTGGTTGCAATGCATTCCATGTTTCATTCAAACGTGCTTTCTACAGGGCGCATACATGATTTGCTGCTGTAGAGAAATAATGCTCCTGTGTACTGTGGCAGACTCAGAAATTTTGAAAAACTTCATGATTTTTCTTTCAGCAGTTCAAAGTAAAACCTTTCAATTTTTGACTCAATCATTTGGCAGAACCATAACTTAGTACCATTAAAATAGTTGTGATGGGGAACATTCATGTGGGGTTAGGACTGGCTCGACCAGAGTGCTTGCTGACTTGGAGGAGTATGGAGTTGACCACCTTGCCTGTCCCGGTGGGGAATTAAGCCATTGATGCTTTGCTGCAGCCTCATTTACCCTGATAGCTGGTCAACAGTTTGAGGAGGAGGAGGGGAAGAGCTGGCTAAGTGTGCCGTGAGGCTGGTAGTTTAGTACATCCCTGAGAAGTGAGCTTTGAGTCATGTAGTGTTCCTCTTATACCACGTGCAATTCATCCTCTCCAAAGCCTCAAGAATTCCTGGGTGTGAAGGGCGGCTGATTCTGATTGGGTGGTTGATAGTTTTCCAGAAACTCATGTTTTTGATTATTCATGTTTGTCAGTAGTTAATTAAACACGTCCATGGGTTTTATCTCTTCAGTTGACTCAAGCTGCAATAAAGGTTTCTTTGTCATTGCAAAAAAAAATGTGAACGGGGAAGCAAGATGGCGCCCGTGTAGTGGTGGCCATTTGCAGCGCAGCAGTGAGGATATGGACCTGTTATGATCAACCTTGCTTGTAGCCGGTTACCGTTAGCCTAAAAGCCGCACGTTTTATGCTGAAGGATCTCATGCTGATTACCTTACTTGCCGGGTGTTTTGGCCGGGGGTGCCGAGCACAATTGCACAGTCGGTAGCCTTCGCTAGAGCTCTACTCTCTTCCTTCTGGAGGATCCGAGCAGACACGAGTGGGCGGAGCAGACCGAGAAGCCGAGAGGAAAGATCGGCGGAAAGGCACCGACGGAGCTCGGGTTTCTTGCGGAGGCAGAGAGGTGTAATGGCACCCAAAACACTATCAAAGGCTGCGGCGGCAGCTCGAAAAAAGGCGGAATTGGAGGAGATAATACCCATTGGAGAAACACAGCGGGGGACGCAGTTGCAGACGCCTCCTGCAGGACTGATTAAAAAAAGTAAGCAGATCACTGCCAGGACTCGCCAGGCTACGGCGTCTACTGTGGACTTACTTCTAAGGAGCGGTAAGGAGAAGGAGGCAAACACTACTGTGGTTAAGGAGTTGGGGGAGTGGGCTAATGCTCAGGAGGTTTCAGGTCCAAAGCAGGGGATGATTGCCTCTGCTATTGATGGCGCTATGCAACCCTCCCCCTTGGGGAAGGATGTCAACTGTACCCCAAAGCCTCATCCCACGCTCCCAGATGCCCAGTTAATAGATCAGCTGAAAGATGCTCCTCTGGGGTCGCCCATGGTTGGGAAAAGTACTGCTGCTACCGCTGATAAAACAGAGCAACCAGCTACTTGCATCACAGGGAGCAGCGACAGTTTTGCCCAGGATCAGATTAGCCCGGGTGCTATAAAGGGACATCAGGCCCAATGCGCCCCCGAAACTACTTTAATGAATAGCGACCTGACCAGAAGGGAAGAATTTGTATACTCAGATCCCCCAGAAACCAGTAGCGGCAAAAGTACGCAAGAGAAGGCCCCTAGTGAGTGCTTCTTCTCCGTTTCTGAAGGCGCGGAGTGGTCAGAAGCGGAGGATGAGCAAAGCTCTTATCTGGGAGACAGTAATGTAGAGTCTGAGAGTGACCTGGAACAAGAACTTGCAGCGACTGCAATAAAAGCAACGGCAACTTCAAAAGCACATGAGAAGCCTCAGCGGGATCTAAGCTGGGACCATTCCTCAGCAATGATGCTCCACGGTAGCCCTATGTTGGAAGCAACTCATCCCCCAATCCTGGAAGTGATCCATCAGGCAGTTCTAGAACATAGGGAGTAAGCGCGCCAGGACAGCGGTAAATCCCAAGCGGCTATGAGGAAGATGCAGAGCATGGTTAGAAAACTCTCCAAGGCCTGTGTGAATATGGGGGAGTATCTAATCTTCAAGAGAGAGTGGTCACCACAGAAACTGAAGTAGCAACGGTCGCTAGTAAAATGGAGTCTCAAGGAGCTCAGGTCATTAACATTCAATGGAAATTAGAGGACATGGAGAATAGGCTCAGGCGAAATAATCTTAGGGTGCTGGGAGTACCCGAGGGAATGGAAGGTTCAGATGTCAGAGGTTTCGTCATCAAGCTCTTTGAATATGCATTTCCTGAGCTTTCCAGTTGGAATTGGGCCGGAGAAGTACAGAGGACACCTTTCAAACTGTGCCGTAATGCAAGAGAGGGAGACAAACCGAAAGCAATTTTAATCTACCTGGGCAACTTTATTCTGAGGCAGGCTTTAGCCGAAAAAGCGAGGCCAGACGCGAAGAGGTTGAGTGAAGGGGTTTCTTTTTTCGTATGCCCAGACTTCTGCCACACGACGGTGAGGAGACGCTGGAGACTAAGGCAGTTGATCAAGCCCTTTGAAGAGAAGAAAATGCAAGCCTACCTTATAAACCCAGCACAGTTGAAGATAATAAACGAAGGGCGGACACATTATTTCTCATCCGAAATAAAGGAGCAAGAGAATCTGGACTCTCTAGGCAGGAAATAATGTATGTTTTGGGTCCTATAGTTCAGCTTGGTAAGGATGGATAAATAGGGCTTAGTGCTGAAGCTAGTATAATAAGAGGTACCATGGTTGTCACATTTATTTCGGTTGGTTGTTTAAATTAGTCCTCACTGTTTGCACCGCAAACCATCACATGCACATACCAAGGTCTGAGCGCTTCATGTGGGAGGGTGCAGGACACAGGGGGGGTAGGGGACAGAGTGGGGTGGAGGGCGTGGGAGGGAAGGTAATGGGGGAGGAGGAGGTGGGGGGAGGTAAGGCAGAATTTTTTTTAAATTAGAAATTCTGGTGCTATGCAGTTTCGTTTTGTCTTTTGCTCGGTCTGGGTAATGGTATAGTTAAGGTTCTAATACAAATGCTTCAAAAGAGTGAAGGTGTTAATTTAGAACAACTGAATGTTGAACATTAGAATCTGTACATTTAATGTTGGGGGTTGAATGACTGGAGGAAGCGTCAAAGGTTATCTCATTTTGTTAAATATAATGGAATTGATGTACTTTGTCTCCAGGAGACCCATCTACCCTGCACAAAGAGGAATCTGATGAATATCAGAGGTTTTGAGATGTTGGATTGTTCGTCGTAAACCTCCTCAGTCAGGGGAGTTGCAATCTTAGCAAGATCCTCCTTGTGGGGGGCAAGCGGTGTAAAGCAGATTCCCTAGGGAGATGGGCAGTAGCTGAGCTATGTATGGGTTACACACTTTGTGTAATCTATGGGTCTAATCAAGATGATCCCGAGGTTTACGATGCTTTGGAAGGAGACTTGGTCAGCTGGCCCACCCCAATTATAGTTTGTGGTGATCTAAACATTTCTGTTGATTTGTATAATCAGTCTTCATTTGCAGGACGGAAACCTAGAGTGTTCCGGGTATTGGCTGCCCTCATAAGCTCGAATGGGCTGAAGGATGTTTGGGGGGATAAGGAGCCGAACAACCCAGGTTTTAAATATTTTTCGAACCCTTTCCAGAAATATACCAAGTTAGATTATTTTTTAATTTCCTCTTCCGAAATAAAGAAGGACAGTATTAGGAAACTTCTGAAAGTAATCTCGGATCATAACCCGTTGATACTGTCTGATGAGCTGGATAAGGTAGCAAGGAAAAAAACTAGTTGGACATTCCAAAGAAGGCGATTAGCGGACAACAGATTTGTAGAACATTTTAGGAAATGGACAGTGGAATTTTTTGACGCAAACCGGTATAGTACATCGCGAAATGGCATATGGGACGCATTTAAAGCCGTTCTAAGGGGGAAAACCATAAGCTGTTCAGCACGGCTAAGGAGAGAGGATAGAAGAGAGGTAGAGAGACTTACGGGGGAATTAGCTGAAGCAGAAGAACAGCATGTCAGAGATATTGGACTCGGAGAGGAAGGTGTAGAGAGCCAACTTAAATTGATGATCGTAAAAGCAGAACTTCAGAAAATGGTAACTCAGAAGGCACCTAGCGACTATCAAACCTCAAGGGCCAAGCGTTATTAAACAGGGGAGCAAGCGGGTAGGGCACTGGTGTTACAAATTAGACAAGATAAGGTCAAGAATATGATCTCTAGTATACAGGAGGAGGGTGGGGATTATACCGAACCAGAGGATAAATTACGGGTCTTTAAGAACTTTTATCAATCATTGTATAATGAGGAGGTGTATTCTAGCTGCCCTAGTGAGGAGAGTGCTGATGAAGGGCCGGTACTGGATGAACGGGGGAGAGAAGAGCTGGATAAGGATTTAACGATGAATGAGATTAGGGCGGCTCTACAGGAGCTAGCCGCCGGCAAAGCTGCAGGTCCCGATGGCATTCCTCTGGAGGTATACAAAAGCATTGAAACCGAGATTGCCCCACTGCTGCTGGACCTCTTTAATGGTATATTGTGTTCAGGTATAATTCCAGATTCCTGGAAAGAAACAAACATAATCGTATTTCACAAGAAGGGGAAACCAAAAGAAAACCCTGGGTCATATCGCCCAATCTCACTCATTAATGCCGATACAAAGTTGTATTCAAAAGTTTGGGCCAAAAGATTGGGAAGGATCATTGGCAGTCTTGTTTCTCCGTGGCAGCATGGGTTTGTTCCTGGGCGAGGTACGACTGATCACACTAGACGAGCTATAGCACTGTTTGATGCCCATGATGCCGCGGGGGGGAGGATGGCCATGATCCTCCTCAATGCGGAAAAAGCCTTTGACCATGTGGTATGGAAATACCTATGGGGTATATTGGCTGGCAGAGGTTTTGGATCTAAGGTTATGAGAGCTCTAAGAGCAATGTATCAAGATCCTGTAGCCCGAGTTCAAGTAATGGGGGAGAGCTCTGACAAGATTTTAATTAAGAGGGGGACACGTCAGGGGTGTCCCTGCTCTCCGATTCTCTTTTCATTATATATTGATCCTCTGATTCAGAGGATTTTAGGTTGTCCGCAGATCGGCCCAATTGTGCTCAATGGCTATACAAATAAACTGCTGCCTTATGCCGACGATCTGGCAGCAATAACCTCTGATCTCGAGCAGGCGATGCCAATTTTGGCTCAACTTGCAAAGGATTTTGGCAGCCGGTCAGGGTACCTACTGAATGAGGGAAAAACGCAAATGATCTGCAATAAAAACATCATTAAGGCAGATGCTAGATATGTGGATTTGGCTGTATATCTTGAGGTGAGAGTCAACTCCTCTGTCGATAGGATTATTGCAGGCAACTATTTGCCTCTTATCAAAACAATAGAAGCCGATCTGAAAAGAATCGATGTGCTGCTACATCTCTCTCTGATAGGTAGGGTAAATGTGTTAAAATGACGATGTTCCCTAAAGTGCTGTATTTTTTCCGGGCTATACCACTTCTTTTAGAGGAGAGAATAATCAAAAATTTGGAATCAATTTTCATAAGGTTTATCTGGCAGTATGGTAAAGTCAGGCACTCTATCAAATATATGTCACTCCCTCATGAAAGGGGTGGGTTGGCTATGCCAAATATTAGGCTCTATCATTGGACATGCCTCTTGACACAAATAACTTTTCTTTTTCAACCAGATGTAAGCTCGGGCGCTGTAAATGAACCTAATCAAAGTCCCCCCTCCATATTTGAGCTGTTATTGGGGAGGAAGGCTATTGGTCTTTTGATGTGTGAAGTTGAGCGCCTATACTATAAGAGATCTCGGTATAAGGTCCTGGAAGGGGCTTGGTGGACCTGGAATGTGGCCCAAAAGTTTTTGAATATTCCAAAGATAAATGCCTACCTCCATCTGTGGAACTCTAGCCTTTTTCCTCAATTTGGCACGGATAGGAATTGTTTGTTCTGGATGGAGCAGGAAGTGAAGATTCTGGGGGATATTATGGAAGGAGACTCCATTTTTTGTTTGAATATATTTTATTGGTTTATGTAAGCAGTTAGTTGATACATAGATGTACCATGCCAATATAAAACGATAGGTAATATTTCACATACAATTGCGCAAAAGAAAATGTGGCACAGTAAGGTGTGACAATGGCATCGCTCATCAAGATAGTTTCTATGTGTACCAGTTTGTGTAACAGAGAGGCCTAGGCAACATTGATAGGTAATGTAGCTGAAATGTACGTAATAACACTCTATATGCAGGGCATTGCAACCCCAGGATATTGTGAGGTGAAGTCCAGTAGGAGGTGGCATGTACTAGTTACTCTTTTACGTGTTTACCTCATTTCTGATTGGTAGCGTGTGGTAGCGCCAGATGCGTCGTGCGATCAGGAGTGTCGAATATCAGATGTGTTCAGTCCTCCAAGTCAACATATTCAATAGTTCAACAAATATGGCAGTTGAATCTGCCACAGTAACTTACGAACTAGTCCCAATCGGGGACAAAGGGCAAAACAGGGTAAAAACTGTGAAACAAGATAAGGTCTCAGGTGCCACTAAGTGACCGCCAAGTGGGGCGGGAAAAAAAAAAGGGAAAAAGAAAAAGAAATGGGGAGGGATAGGACGTGTCATTGGGAGTACAGTGTTGTTAGGTATGTCAGTGTACAGCCGTATAGGCGAGTGCTCGGATCCACGGTCAGTGTGGCAGGGGTGCGTTGGAGTCATCGATGGAAGGAGACTCCATCCTTGGGTTTGAAATTATCCAGCAGAAGTATGGTATTCCTCCTAATCATTGGTTTATGTATGGCCAGATTGTAAAAACTTTGTCGGCCTTTAGACCTAGGAGGTTTTTGGGAACTGATAATTCAATGATTGAATATCTATCAAAAGGGGGTAAAAAGATCAAAATAGTATACATTCATCTGCTGTTAGGGGAGCCAGATGATTTGGAGAAATCTGAGTCCTCTCTGGCGTTGAAATTTGTAGACCCAGATGCTGATCTTGATCAAGCCCTACTTTTAAATAGGAAACTATTTCGTTCTTCCAACTTGAGGGCACAGCATTACAAAACATTGTTTAATCTTTATCACACCTCAGCTAATCTGTTTGTCTGGGGTGTTAGGGAAGACGATAGATGCCCCAAGTGCAATTCCGGCCTGCAGACCTTTTGCACATGTTTTACCACTGTGACATGCTAGCCCCAAACTGCAAGGAAATTATGAATTTCTGGGAGGGGCTTCTACATCTTAAAATCAATCTATCCCGTACCCTGATGTTATTAGGTACAGATGATAAGCTGAAGCTGAGGAAAGAAGCAGAAGCTCTGGTTTTTATCTCAGTGGCGGTACTCCGGATTCTTATTTCCACTGGTTGGAAGGACACCACAGCTCCATCCTTTCAAATGTGGCTCGCCAGAATGTTGGGAATGCACAATATAGAGTCATGTTTGTATGGTCATAAGGGTAAAAAAACTCAGGAAATGGGCAGGAATATCTGGGCACCATTCGAAAGCTGGAGGGACTCAAGACTTAAAAAAAAAATAATTACATTTATGTATTAACTGTAGGAATTTTAACCCCTCTGCAGCTTTTAGCTAAGAATTGATGCTTATGTTTTATATGCTTTTACCATCTGACTCGGGCTTTTATAAGTCATGTATTTCTTAAATATGAATGATAACGCTTGTCTTTTTATGGAATAATGAATTTGAATATATATTTTCTTTGTACCAGGAATTCTCAATAAAGATTATTTAAAAAAAAAAGCAAAAAAATATGAACGGCCGACGAGCCTCTGTCTGTCAAAGAATGGAAGGGCTGGGGAACTGTCATTCATCTCACTGCTAAGCAGAAACATGTCATGCTTCATCCTCCATCAGTGGTACAAAAGGGGGTGGTGATGGACAGAGCATCTGAATCAAACACTCACACCCAGTCAAAAGATCTGGGTTTAATCCATCACCGTTCTTTAGCCCACTCTGCCACCCCAGTTCAGACATGGCTATATGCAAATCAGTCTGACCCTGTGCCTCATGGGAACAGTCCAGCCCGAACTGCCAAGCCATGTCTTCCCTGGACCGGAAACAAGCTTCCGAGGACCGGTTTCTGGCATTCCAGCCGTCTTCAGCCCGGCTTGCTTGAATCCAGTGGCAAAGTGAGCAAGGGACTCACGTCTGAGCATACCCTGTCACACTTATGGTGGCCAAAAGTGGTACAAAAGGGGTGGTGATGGACGGAGCATCTGAATCAATCAAACACTCACACCCAGTCAAAAGATCTGGGTTTAATCCATCACTGTTCTGTAGCCCACTCTGCCACTCCAGTTCAGACATGGCTATATGCAAATCAGTCTGACCCTGTGCCTCATGGGAACAGTCCAGCCCGAACTGGCAAGCCATGTCTTCCCTGGACTGGAAACAAGCTTCCGAGGACCGGTTTCTGGCATTCCAGCCATCTTCAGCCCGGTTTGCTTGAATCCAGTGGCAAAGTGAGCAAGGGACTCACGTCTGAGCATACCCTGCCACACTTATGGCGGCCAAAAGTGGTACAAAAGGGGGTGGTGATGGACGTTTTTGCATTTGTCACCCCGAGTGGGATGGGTATGCTCAGACGTGAGTCCCATGCTCTCCACACCACTGGAGTCAAGCTATCCAGGCTGATGAAGGCTGATAGCCAGAAACCGGTCCTTGGATGCTTGATTCCGGTCCAGGAAAGACATAGCTTGGCAGTTCGGGCTGGACTGTTCCCATGAGGCACAGGGTCAAGGCTGATTTGCATATAGCCATGTCTGACCTGGGGTGGTGTGGAGTGCTAAAAACAATGGATTTAGGCCCAGATCTCTGTACTGGGGTAAATGTATGACATTGTTCTGCATTCTGTCCATCAATTGTCTTTGCATTTGTCACCCCGAGTGGGATGGGTATGCTCAGACAAGAGTCCCATGCTCTCCACACCACTGGAGTCAAGCTATTCAGGCTGATAGCCAGAAACCGGTCCTTGGATGCTTGATTCCGGTCCAGGAAAGACATGGCTTGGCAGTTCGGGCTGGACTGTTCCCATGAGGCACAGGGTCAAGGCTGATTTGCATATAGCCATGTCTGAACTGGGGAGGTGTGGAGTGCTACAAAACGATGGATTTAGGCCCAGATCTCTGTACTGGGATGAATGTATGACATTGTTCTGCATTCTGTCCATCAACTGTTGTTTTTGCATTCACCCTCACTCAGGCCTCTGATTTTGACCAACATCGCTTAGAACACTGGGACTTTAGAGCCCATCCATTTAATGAGAAAAACAAAACTACAAGTCTCATAAGCAATAGTGGTGGAAGGGGTCACACATGACCTGGGGCAACATCCGATTCAGCACATCCAGTTCCATTTTTAAGTATTTGACACAATATTGAATTTATAACCTTTGTTTTTTATGGTCATGAGTTACCAGAATACTAAAAATGTGTCTTTTATTTTCAGGGTCAATTAAGTGATGGTCACCAGCTTGGAAGCTCAGTTAATTCTTCAGTATTTGTCATTGATCTCCATGTGTGGCTGGTTTGGGTCTGCCCCCTGCATCGTTCCCGATAACTTGCACAGGTAGGGAGCTTGTCACAGCAACATGATAACCCCATACTCGTCTGTAAGAAGTGCGATTTGAGGCAGGTATCCGATCATTTTTGTGAAACAAGGAAGGGCCAATATCTGCTACGTACATTTGTTAAAATATAACAGTCAAATCACAGTATACTGATCCGGAGGTTGAGTCCCAGCGACTTTATCTGTAACTGAACACAGACACCCTAGGAAGCATGTGCTTTTAAGGCAAGTTGCGTTCACTCACCTGAAGGTGACATGCTTCATCACTTGGCTATACTCCTCACCAGGCGGGCGCTACAATGCCTGGCGGGCACCACAAGAGGGCACTTTGTCGGAGATCTTTTATTAAGTATGACGGATGAGCATAGTAGGACAGATGATGTTGTGTCATAAGATGTGAGATTGGTGAAGTCTGAATATAAGATCAACTATCGACCAGTTGCCACAATATAGTTAATGTGATCTTCCTGGTGCATGTTGAGATTAAAAACAGTGGCAGAGAAATTGAGGCACTAATGGCCCCTATCACTGTGTGAAAGTATCGATCACCTATGGACCTGCTGGTGAGCTGGGGTCTATACTTCAGGTCAACGTTTTTCATGCCTTGTGTAGTCATGGAGCAATCTGTTGGCATTTCATCAGGACCAAATATGGGAAAATGGGTAAATGTGACCTAATCTTCTCCACAGCGTGAGGAGCTCTGTAACTCAAAGCCCTGCACCGTGCATAGGTGGTAAGGTGCCTATTACCATCTTACTACCACAGGTGAGCGCTGTCTAACAGAGTGCACTAGATACGGTAACCCTCACAAAATTCAGGACAAACTAACCTATCCAATAGCGAGGACGCTGCATCAGAGGGCAACTGGTTTGAAAAGCACATGCTTCCTAGGGTGTTCAGTTAGAGATAATGTCTGTGGGACTGAACCTCCGGAACAGTATACTGTGAGTTGATTTAAATGAAGAATGTGTACACTGGCCTGTAATTTTCCGCATCATCTCTTATGATTTGTAAAATAAAACACAACACACCTGGAGGCCAACAAATCTATCATACATTTAATGCAAAAATAGCAAAAGGCCAAGCAAACTAACAAGTGACAATTGTCTTTGCAATGGACGAGAGCATCCACCCTAAAGCAAGTTGGAGTATATAATGCTAATGCTACACAATGCGTTTTTATACACTTTTCTCCTAATACAAGTCAATGAAACATGAACACGTGATAGAAACAGTTACTGAAACAACACTAATGAGTAGAAGGCAGGATCTTCTCTCGAGAGAAATGTGTGGAGTCCGTGAGGTGCAGATCAAAGATACACAGACAAGCTGCAGAATTCACTGTTTCTGGAAATAACACTTGCTTGCCAATATTCAATTCACTACAAGATGCAGGAAAATGTGAAGATGGAAATGACTAAATAATATGCTTCTGGGCCCTAATAGAATCATGTAACTTTGGAGGCATAGTAGGGCCAACAGACACATCAAATTAATATAACAATATTGTAATTTGGTAATGCAATATATCAATGCACGTTGTGGCAATCATGTGTAACCAATTATCGGTATTAAAGAAACCAGTATATCCAGTTATGCTTTCTCAATTCCTTCTTCCTAGAGGCCACCACTGCTGCTATCCAGCCGTATTCAGCAGTGCCTCCTGTGACCTGGAATCCTGCATTTAATCAATACCAAAGGTCGTCAATGCTTCTAGCCAACTCCGGTCACTGGTGCCACTCGCACCCCCACCACCCTTGGGCCTGTTATTCTTTTAGCCAGCTCCAGTCAGTAGTGGCGCCTTGGACCTGTATGTAAGCCTACTAGCCAGCGCCTGTTAGTACTGCCCCCTGTGACCTGTTATCATTCTAGCCAACTTGAGTCATTAGTAGCACCTTGGGACTAGTGATCATACTAACCAGCTTCAGGCAGTATTGGCTCCCTGAGACCTATTATCCTACTAAGTAACTCCAGTCAGTATTGACCCCTGTACCTTAAATCCTGCAAATATTCAAAACCAGAGGTCAACTCTACTGCCAACCAGTTTCAGTCAATATTGACGTGTATTGTTACCCTGCCTGTAATGAATACCAGAGGCCAGCGTTGTTGCTAGCCAGCTCCAGTCACCAGTGCCCATCACATATTATCCTCAATAGGACCAACGCCCAAGGCCTGTGCAGCTGCTAACCTGCTCTAGTCAGTAGTGACCTCCCACACTTGTTATTCTGCATATAATCAGCAAGGCTTCGGCCATAATAACACTCACCCCACATCCTTATGGTATATTAGCAATGTAATTTATTTACATCACACGGTAGGTACCGCACTATTTAACACGATCCCAAAAACAAAGAAAATCAAAACTTGCCTAACTGTTCAGCACTCCATTGTGTCAAAAATGACCAAATCACACCAAGCACTATAGCCTGCCACATCACATGGCACACTCAGCCACAACATGATAAGATACCACGGGCAGGGATTTGGGGCCATTAATCCTCTGTTCCGGGCATGTGTGCTGTAGATGCACATGCTTTTCATACTCCTGCCATCTTGTGTTCGGTCTGGATGTTTGCAGGTTGTTTTTCTTTGAAGAAGTCTTTCCAATCACGAGGTAAGGTGACTCCACCTTTCGGTGATAGTGCGCATGGGCATCGACTCCATTGTTAGATTGTTTTTTACCCCAAACGGGTTCGGATATATATTGCTGCACTCCAAAACCGCTCTTTGGGTTCCCCGCAGTCCACTCTACCCTCAACGGTATTGTTTCAGTACCCGTTTCCCTGTTCTCCGCGTTTCAAATAGATCGACAAACTCTACATTTTCGATAGAAAACCTCGTGGGCAACCGTCGGGCCTTGCTGCGTAGGGCCAGCCATCTGCAAATGGAACGGCCTCCATTCCATTTCTGTCCTGGGTGCCACGCCAAGTACCCTCGCACCGACCTACATCAAGTTTGTAACTTGTGCCTCTCTCCGGAGCACAAGAAGGAAGACTGTGATGCTTGTAAGTCGTTTCGGTCCAAAAGGACTCTACCCGATCATCAGGCTCGATGACGAGAGAGGCAGCGCCAAAGCATTCAACACACTCTGGATATCTTCTGGGAAGAATCTGACCAAGACGAGATAGAAGCGGCCGCCGAAGAAGAAGAGGCCCATCTCTATGCCAGAGCGCAATCGTTGGGGCATGCTGGGGCAGCCATGTGATTGTAATTCTATCTCATGCCAGTTCCAAAGGCGACTGACCAAATGCATAGGTTATCTAGCGCCCTTCTGGTATCTAAAGAGGCCTAATAAACAGCATTTGGGTGTCAGCTCAATACTTAGTTGTGTGGCATGAACCATTTCTTCGACAGCTAGTTGCCAGAAGGAGTGTATTTCATCGCAGGACCATGGTTAATGTAAGAAATCAGACCCCAAAGTGTTGCAGCGCAAACATATATCTCGGCAAGACCTTCGATGAAGGTGTTGTGGCATTAAGTAGGTTCTTTGCAGAAAATAATAATGTATCAGTCAGAAATGGGCATTAGTAGAAACCATGCATATTAGTTCATAGGCCCGCTGCCAGTCTTGATCTTCCATCGGAATGTCAAAGTCTAAATTCCAGGCCTCTCGGGCCCGTGTGTAGTGCCTACTGTATCTGACCGCAATGTTCTGTAAAGATGCATAATTAGGTGTCTACACGCTCCATACGTTAGCAGTATCTCAAGGGTTCAGTATGCGGCAGAGCTGTCGGATAGCATGGCCAGGTGTGCTCAGTTACGTCTGCCAAGCCCGCATGTTGTAAAAATTGCCCCTGGCTTAGGCCAAACTCATTGCGGGCATGTTTAAAGGAGATAAGTCTCATCTGGGTATAATTCACCCTATTGCTCCCATCCCCCTCCCTCCATGCCTGGAAGGACATACTGAGTGCCATCTGCCTGATTGGTTTTAATATCCAGATTGGGAGCTCCCTATTGAATGGTGCGCGCTTAAGTACTCTCACTACAAACCATTGCCATACTCTGGCCGTCTGCCGCACAATATATGGAGTATCTCTTGGTGTTCTCGATTCCTCCATTAACAGCTCTGGAAGACAACCAGCGTCCACCATTCCCGCCAAGAGCCGCCTTTCCCAACTAGGGTCTGTGTTGAGCCATCGAGCTGCGTGTTGCCATTGAACGGCATAATATTAGGGGTCCAAATGTGGGATCTCCAATACCCCGCTGCATAAGTCCTGGTCAGTGTGGTCAAAGCCACTCTGCTATGTGTAATGGCCTTGTTGAAAGATTCAACAAGACCATGAAGAGCATGATCGGTGGACTCCATGAACAAATCCAAAGAAGATGGGATGTCTTACTTCCATGCCCGCTTTTTGCCTATTGGGAAGGGCCATAGAAGGGAGTGGGGTCCTCCTTATTTTAGCTTCTGTTTGGGTTTCCTGTCGGAACCACTGTGCCTTGTGAATCAGGGATTGGAGAAACCTCTTGTTGAACCTTAGCAGATATAGTGGACTATGTGCTTGGCTTTTGCTCCAGGATGTATGAGGATGAATGAGTACGTGGAAAAAGCAAGCAAAAACGTTGCGGCCAGCCTAGAGCTCCAGAAGCTCTGGTAATGCCAAAAGGCTGCTATGGTTGAGTTCCAGCCAGGGCACATGGTGTGGGTTTTGGGTCCTGTGGCTCCTAGGACTCTGAAAGGTAAGTGGAGTGGACCCTACCCTATCCTAGAAAGAAAAGGGGCGGTCACCTACCTGGTAGACCATGGCTCTGACAGGAATCATAAGAGGGTTGTCCACGTCAACCGCTTTACATCCTACTATGACAAGGCAGATGTGACCATGCTCATGGTTCCAGATGAGGATCAGGAGGCAAAGAGTGAACCTGTCCCTGACCTGTCCAACAATCCAAAAGATGGGTCTGTTGAAGGTGTGGTCTTGTCAGACACTCTACCTGCACATCAGGAGACTGATTGCAGGCAAGTCCTAAATCAGTTTGCTGAGCTCTTATTTTTGATATCTAGCCAGACTAGCTGGTGTATCCATGATGTAGACGCTGATGAAAGACTACCTGTCGAGAATAAAACATACAAGTCAACTGAACATGTGAAAGAGACCATCAAAGCTGAAGTAAGCATGAGGCTGGAATTGGGAGTTCTAAAGCCTTCTGAGAGCCCCTGGACCTGCCCAGTTGTCTTAATCCCCAAGCCTCATAACCAGGATGGTAAGAAAGAAATGAGGTTTTGTGTGGACTATTGGGGCATAAATGCTGTGACCAAAAGCAATGCATACCAAATTCCATGGGCAGATGAACGTATTGACAGGTTGGGAATAGCCAAGTATCTGAGTATGTTTGATCTCACATCAGAGTACTGGCTGATAGGTCTGACGACTGCCGGAGCAAAATAAATATCTGTATTTTCAACTCCAGATGGGTATTGTCAGTTCACTGTAATGCCCTTTGGATTGAAAAATGCTCCTGCCACTTTTCAAAGGTTGGTGAACTAAGCCCTTGCTTGATTGGAATCCTTGTGGGCAGCATATCTACACAACATTTCTGTCTTTAGCTCCACCTGGCAGGATCACCTGATCCACCTTAGGAAAGTACTGGAAGCTCTGAGAAGTGCAGGCCTCATTATCAAGGCATGCAAGTGACAGATAGGGCAAGGAAATCCCCAGGGAGCAGCATTGAACTGCCATTTAGATGGATGCCTTTGCTGTGGTTTGGTCGCTTGAGAAATTTAGGTCAAACCTGTTTGGCTCTCACTTCCTAGTTCAAACCTACCACAGGCCTCTCCGATGGTTAATGCAAATGAAAGGTGGAAATCCCAAACGGCTAAAGTAGTCCATCTCCCTACAGGGAATAGACTTTGAAGTGAAACAGAGACCTGGGACTGCCAATGCAGATGGACTTTCCAGATTGTCCCATTTAGACGGTGTTAAATGTTATGTTATGTTAAAAATACTTATAAAGCGCGCGCACACCACAAGGTTTCATGGCGCTGTGGACAAGGGAGTCCTGCCGCTAAGTGATTAATTCATTAGCCTGGCGAAAGAGCCAGGTTTTTAAGAGTTTCAAAAATTGAGGATATGATATCATTGATCTAATGTCCTGAGGGAGAGTATTCCAAAATTGAGGGGCCAGGACCGCAAATCTTAGTCCCCTCAATTTCAGCGTATAAAAGACGAAGTAGCTAGGGTATTCAAATGGGAAGACCTAAGATCCCGAGTGTGGATATATCTCTGGACCCGAGTAGATGCAGACAATGGGTAGTTGCCACTTTAATACCTTGTTCAAGTCATTAGATATGGTACAAACTCCAGCCAATCAGGTGAAAGCACCCTCTGGAATCTTCTCCTCAGAGGCTCAGGCTCTCAGATTTTCTACTGCACGTCGTGTGAAGGGAGCCTTCCTGAGCTCTGCTCAGTATTTCTACCTTTTCCATTCAGAAACTCTTCAGAATATATTCACTGCTTTGTCTACTACAAAGAGGTCACTCATCAGACACTGTGAGTCTTGTGGGAAATTCCGGCGTCATTCCGAAGACCCCCACAAAAAGTGTATCCGGCGTCATTCCGAAGACCCCCACAAAAAGTGTATCTACTGCATCCTCCCTGAACATCAGGTGAGAGATTGTAAAATCTGCAGGACTTTTCCTCGAGAGACTTTAAGAGACAGAGAGGGACGTCTACTTCTATGGTTACAGAAACTCAAGACCAAGGATAATCCCTTATCAGATGTTGAGAGTGATTCCCCTCTCAGGACTGTCATCCCTAAGAAGAGGGCTTGTGAGGCGGAGATTCTATCTGCTAAGGCTAAGGTGCTCAAGAAACACCACACCTCTATTCATGTAGGCCTGACTACCTCCTCTAAAAGGGCTCCTGCTTCTTCTAAGGGACCACTCGTGCCCTCTACGCCTCCGAGATCTGCCTCTTAGTCTCAGGCGTCTTAGTCTATTCCTGCAACAAATTTGCCTAAAAAATGGGTTCCTCGTTGACGATGACTTCCGTCGCTTCTGCTACAACGACAACTTCCACCTTCTCTTCTCCTCAACCTACAATGATTATGTCGTCAGTGTCCTCTCCCTCGACGTTTGTCATGATGTCGGTGAAGCCTCACTCGTCTGCCACCTGAAGTACCGAAATTTTCACTTACCCCTAAAAGAATTATACTTACAATTACCAAATATCATTCATCAATAATCAGTCGATTGGCAGTGTAGAAAGTTCAAGCGTTTATTAAACAAATAATACTCTGCCAGAGGAGCTCCCAACGACCTCACACCCCGAGGTCCGCCGAGAGACTGCTGGCACATTGTCGGGTCAATACATATATACTATCACAATTTGCAACCGTTGCCTAAGATGGAAAAGTACAAGTTGGTACAGGAGGTGGCAAGAGATATGCTCATATATGGCATACCCAGCTTCCACCTAAGCTCAGTATAGCAAGGTCACGCTGGTCGACTCCCTTCTGGTAGTTTCGGTGAGAGTCCGCACAGCGCTTGCAAGAATGTGCTTATCTGGCCGGCCCCCTCCTACAACCTTGACGGGCCCAAAAGCAGAAGCAGCTGCTTGCTACATGTTAAGCTATTTCTCATGAGAACGGGGAGACGTGAAAATGCAGCGCCATGGAGGTTTGAGAAAACCGTATTACGGGTTGGCTAGTACAAAATGGCGTCGGTCCTGTTTGAGTGAAGCTAACCTATTCACAAGGAGGAACTAGAGTACGATTTTCATAAAAGAGGACAGAGTATAACTAAACGAGGGTCTGGTGCCATAGAAACGTACATAACATGCTAATTAGCTAGGTCACGCTGAGTACTGACTAAGAAACTACAATCTATGTCCCCGTATAAGGCCTAATTGAATTCCTATTCCTCAAACCCTACTTTTAGCGTGATAAAGCTAATAACAGAGGACACTAATCGTCGAAGAGATCTTCGTTGATTGCCATAAGTTCGTGGACCTCCTGCTGGAGCATCTGAGCTTTGGTGGGGGTCACAGAAGGGGTAACAGCCACTGTTAGTCTAGATGCACAATAAGAGCAGCACGCAGGACCGCACTGTAGACAGAGACAGCAGACAAAAAGGACACCTGCCGCTCCTCCCAAAATCAGTAATACCTTCCAACCCCAAGTACATAGTAGACCCCAAAACCACCCTGACAGGGACCAGGACACATTTTCCACATGCATCTCTGCTGCTATGCGATGGAGCTTCTGAATGGCCAAATGAACCTTAGGGGCGGAGTCTGGAATGTAAACGCAGCAAGAGCTGCTGATCACTCGGCATGCACCACCGCGATCAGCTAAGAAAACGTCCAAAACCATATGGTTTTGGAGCGCAACCAGTCTGGTCGCCTGAAGCTCAACTGTAACATTGGTCATAATATAAGTAGTGATGTTAATGACATTTTCTACTATTCTAGACAACCTTCTTATTTCTCTGCTATTAAAGATCGGTCCCCAGAATGGGACCAAGCCTTTGCTGAAATCTGTGAACTGCTGCAAGGAGGTGTCGGTCTGATCAACTTCTGTTGCTATGAGCTGCCTACGTTGCCTATTGGGTACTGCTCTCGTTGAGTGTAACTGATGTGTTCTATGATAGTCGGATGGTGCTATGTATACAGGCGGGTACAAGAAAGACAGATAGCAGTGCCCAGCCCAACCACGGGGTAACCAAGTGTAAGCATTTTCTCCGCATACGAAATACACATTGGGTGGCGTCAACAAAGGAGGACTGCTAAGGATTTTCATACGATAGGTATAATTACAAACACTGTCACCAACCTGTACATGCCCCATCCCCTGTACACAGAAATCAGAGGAAGTATTTAAAATAGGAATAGGTACAATGCGTTCGCTTGTAACATTTCGATCAACAAAAAGCTGGAAATACTGAGAAGAATTAAATTGGTTAAAATCATAGAGTTCATCCTGTAACCAAGTACTATTCCAAATCCACATATACCTGTTCATACAAGCCTGAGGATCTAAAGATCCCCGTCCCCCATTACCTTGTGGGTTAAAACCCTGATGTTCCTCAATGTATGCCAAAATCATATTATAGTCTTTCTCAGTATAAGTGTACTGCCTGTGGTTTTCTATATAATGATTGTACATGGCAGAAAACAATTTGAACCAGGCTTCACAGCTCCCTAAATAGGAGAGAGGTAGTGAGAGGAACAGATCATGATTGTGCACCACAGAAGGCAGAAGTCCACAAACCCAGCAGTCAGTGGTGTTGGTGGAGCTGTGTGTTTGGTGAAGCATTTCTACAAATACATTTTTCGCATAGGTCTGGCGATGTCGTTCTTTGTGGGGTGCTAAGGTATACATAAAATGCTCAGGGGGAGCAACAGTCAACATCATCATTGATTGCATCGGGTGCCTAAGTATATGAAAACACCCATAAAAATTGCTAAAATAACTGCTATTGTAACTACGAAAGCTATTTTCACACGCATGGTCCAAGTAGTAAACATTGGTTCGTAAAAAGGCAAATATCTAGGAGCAAAAGGGAGTTCCTCCTCAAGTACAATACGACCAAAAGGGTACATTCCTTGCTAAAAGTCCAAAAGAGCTAAGCTGGGCCAAAACAACCTTCCTGCAGAGGGTTCTTCTCCCTGTGTCCGTCAAAGCCTCACAGGCAGACTTATATGCACATCCAACGACGCCCCACGATGCAGATCCTCCGAAATAAATTTTTACTCAAACAACCTGGCCAGTTGACAAGAACAGAGTCTTTCTTTCTGAACAGAGCACAATATCAATATTCCAGCTCTCAACGAGTTCAGTCCAGTGTCCCGCTCAGTACCACAGATTAGAATCTAGCAAGCCCTACTTTTTTCCAAGTTTTTCCTTATCTCCTAACAGTGTCATCTGAGGTACTGTGATGTTTTCTTGGCCGCAGGTTGTATCGGACATGACCGGGCACTTCCTGATCAGAGAATAACAAAGGGGAAGGTGCAATACCTTCATCAGAACCGCTGCCAACCAGATCATCACGGACAGGGCCAGGGGCGATTGCTGATTCTCCAGGGACTGCCCCGTCCGGCTCTATCTCTCCTTCAGCTCCAATTTCACGAGCATCAGAGAACGGCAACAGCTCTCTCACCCTCTTGGGTAAGGATTCCATCAGTGTGTCGCCGGTCGTGTGGAAGTGGAAAGGGAATTCTTTTTAGGTGCGATACATGGATCCAGTGTCGTTTTCCGTCCACCATCACTGCCGTCCGTGTGGCCAAGAGTATCTGATGTGGCTCAGACCATCTCGGAGCCAGGCTGGAGTCCCGATCGTATTTCTTAACCAACACCCACTGGCCACGTTCCAAGCGATGTCCGGGGCCCTCTGGCAGGGGTTGCAGTACAGACGCTACCTGCTGATGAACAGAACGAAGGACTTTAGTCAGACTATACAGGTAATCAATCAAAATAGGATATTCAACATCAGTAAATGATCTTGGTCTAGGCACGCCCCACACATTAGCGGGTCGCCCAAACACTATCTCTTAGGGAGACAAGCCAGAGCGTGAATGAGGGGTAACCCGTAGGGACATAAGAGCTAATGGGAGGGTGTCAGGCCATTTTAAACCAGTGCTCTCTTGTATTTTTGCCATCTTTAATTTCAGTACTCCGTT
This sequence comes from Lissotriton vulgaris, assembly GCF_964263255.1. Taxonomy (NCBI): domain Eukaryota; kingdom Metazoa; phylum Chordata; class Amphibia; order Caudata; family Salamandridae; genus Lissotriton; species Lissotriton vulgaris. The sequence continues at coordinate 88,994,576 of NC_141685.1, read as the reverse complement.
ATATTTTTCAACTAATCCTGCTGACTGGGGGTGCCTAGCCGTATGAAACTTTTGTTTTATCTGGAGCCCATTGCATATACATTGCACAAGGGCCCCATGGAAATGCCCGCCGTTATCAGACCAGATCAAGCGAGGCAATCCGAAGCGTTGGATAAACTCCTTTATAAGGGCTTTCGCGGTGGCTAGGGCAGTATTTTCTTTCGTAGGGTACGCCTCAACCCATTTGCTAAAGGCGCATACCACCACCAATACATATTTCAAGTTATTGACGCGCTCCATATGGATGTAGTCCATCTGGAGTACCTCAAAAGGCAATGTCGGGGGTGCAAAATTCCCACTTAAAACAGGTTCTCCTTTACCCGGGTTATGTTGCAGACAAATCATGCAATATTGAACAAGATGTATAGCTGGTCTCTGTATATTGGGGTTATTCCAAACTGGATCCAACAAGGCACAAATGCCCTTAGCTCCAACGTGAGCTGGTCCATGGGCCATAGTAACGACAGCCTGTACCATAGCATTGGGCAGCAAACATCGCTGCTTATCTGTCCCACCTAACAGTTAAGTTCATCCAATCTTCCTACTTCCTGGTCCCATCTGTCTAACTCCACTGAAGTTGCTTCTTTCTGAATTTCTCACACACTTTCAATAGCATTATCAAACAGGTCGGAATCCTCCACCCACTTTGCAGAGGAGCTCACATACATGGAAGACACCATGGATTGGTCTGTTTGTTTAGCTACCTGGTCTGCAAAAGCATTGCCTTCTCCCACTTCATCCACCACTGCCTTATGTGCACTACGTTTTACAATTGCTACTTTCTTAGGAAGAGTCAAGGCTGTAAGTAATCGTAACACCAAGGGTCCATTCTGTATCTTCTGACCATGTGAGGTGAAAAATGCCCTTTCCCTCCATAACCTCCCAAAACTATGGGCCACGCCAAAGGCATACTGGCTGTCCGTGAATATGTTGACCTCTAATCCCTCACTCAAATCGCAGGCTCGTAGTGAAGCCATCAACTCAGCAGCTTGGGCTGATCGATGGGGTATTCGGAATGTTTCAACTACTGTTTTTAGAGTTGTAATTGCGTATGCAGCTGTCGTTGTGCCATCTGCTAATTTGAAACAAGAACCGTCCACATACAATTCCCCTTGGGGGTCAGATAAGGGAACGTCTGTGAGATCGATTCTTCCCTTCGTTTTCTCTTCTATCCTGAAAATACAATCTTGGACATCATTCGCCTGTTCCCCCGAAGGGAGGGGTAACTGTAGCCGGATTCAATGTGGCACAACGCTTAATGGTCACATGTGGAGCAAACAAAGTCAATTCATAACCTGTGAGGTTTAGACATCCTGATGGATTGTAACACTCACCTGGTGCACTCAGGTTCGATTGCAAATGTCTCCACTGCCAATCGATCTGTTCTTCCGGGTTTCACCCGTAGGATTCCGGCGAGGGGCCACTAGCAGCTGAGGCTTCTCCCGATCGGAAAAGCGGAGCAACCATTTTTCTTTCTTTGGTCAGTCCACCCTCCCGACCGAGAACACCCCTCTTAATGTCCCCTTATTTTCCAGATACGGAGGGGGACCCCAACGCGGAGTCCCGGCAGAGTCGCCAACTGAAGTACCGAAATTTTCACTTACCCCTAAAAGAATTATACTTACAATTACCAAATATCATTCGGACGGGGCAAGATGGCCGCGGACCGATCCACTGAGTGAGAGGCTGCTTTTTCTCTCCCCTCTCTTGGAGTGAACATCAGAGATATGCAGATGCAGGCGAGAGGTTTCAAGTGCACAGTTGCTGAGTAAAACTGGGAATAAAGGAGTCGCTACTGTAACCCTCTTACAGTTGGGACAGACGATCCATAATCGAGTTGCCTTGGTAGAGCGGCTACTAAAGTTTATTGCCAGTTACCTTAGGGCCGAGGTAGTGGCTGAAGACATAAGGGAAGCGCTACTTCCAGAACTTCCAGAACGCGAGAGCAAGCAGAGTATGCCCTCGCAGATTACGACGAGAAAGCAAACCGCCAGAACCAAGAATCTGGATACAGATGCCGGGATGGACTCAGCCGCCAAGAAAAGAGAGCTGAGAAAAAGAGAAAAGGAGCGCTAGGCTGAGTTGAAAGCCGAGCAGAGAGCGGAGCGCCGGGCAATTGCAGCAGCTGCCAATGCAGGTCGCGCGGAGAAAAAAGCACACAGAGCGGAGGCAGCGGAGAAAGTGACGGCGTCAAAGGAATCAACACCCAGAGCAGGAAGAGCTGCTCTGAGGCAGCCTACCTTGGTCGAATCCTTTGGCAGGGAGACATCCACAGACAGAAACAGGACCCCAACCCCAGCTGATGCAGTGCTTAACAAGACGCCATCGCCATCACCACGAGATGCGGCTCCCGGAGAGACAGAGAAGGAGGTGGCAGAGTCAGAACAAGTCGGGTCAGCGCAAGTGCCGAGGGAAGCCGGGTCCAGCATAGACGATCACAGGGCGGAGGGCGTTACAGAGCCAGACGCAGAGGCACTGTTAATTGGCCCTAGTATCCAGACGGAGACCGAATCCGGTAAGGATCTGCCTGATTCTGTGAAGATAAGAGTGGAAGGGGAAAATGCAGGACTGGAGGGGGGAATCCCAGTAAAAACATTGGTGAACACAGTTTCAAATCAAGGCAAGAATACAGGTGATTTAAATGGGGCGAAGGAGTCTGAGGGTAACATGACTGAGCATAATAATCAGAATAACAGTGGAGCAGGATCTGGCACTTCAGGAGAAAACGCTTTTATTAATATTAATATTAATAGTGCACCGCTGACAGACAATTCCGCCATTACCTCAGGGCTCAATCAAATCTCAGAAATTACAGCTGCAGCTGATTCAGCAGACACCCCTAACAGCATCACTCCTCAAGAAGACAAAGTAGATAAGGTACATGAGCAGAGGAGGCTTGAAGGGAGGGGTAAGGCTCCAGCATTGACAGTGGGGGCAGCAGACACATTACCGAGTTTACTACCAGGGACTCCAGGAGACGACATCTTCTTCTCTCTGAATGAGGAAACTGTTGAAATAGGCAAGACAACGGAAGCACATAAAAAGAAGGGGGACCTACTCGACTCTGAAATAACTGATTTAGATGGAAGCACAGAAGAGTCGGAGGTATCTTCCTCAGATCAGGGAACCGAGACGGACACCGAGTCAGAGACAGGTCAGACAGGTCACACAGGGCACACTCAGTCTTCCACGGATGATAGTGTTCAGAAGCAGACAGTTGTAAGAAGGAAGCAACAGAATATTAGGAAAATGAAAAGAAGATGCAGTACCAGACCTACTGAGATGTGGTAAATATAATTTACCGTACAAGTTTTTCCGTATAATTACAGACAGGTAAAAGAATAGCTCAATCAAATGAGAGGCAGAGTCCGTGGTGTCTGAGTCATACGGGCTTTAATCAGGATGGCTCGAGCCATGGAAATCAATTCCATCAATACAAGGGGTCGGGGGTATATGCAATGATGGCAAAAAGATGTCAACGATTTATTAACAGTACATGACATATATAGTAAAACTGTACAATGGCGATGGATACAGTAGGCGTGACAAGTGATAAGAACACATGTGCGTAGCAGAAAGGCGTATACAAAGGTGTGCACGGAGATGTGTGCTGGAAACGTCACAGAAACGTGTCATAAGTGGGTGGATACATAGAGGATTCTGCAGAGTCAGCAGGAAGTGCGGATGCGCGCGCAACTAGCATGACGTGACATAGACGTGTAACTGGGGAGAACTTTAACACTAGTAAAGGAGACAGAAGTCTGGGATGTCACAACGACCTGGACCTATAACATATCTGGTATCTTATGTTTGGAGGATGTGTTTATCTGAAGCAAAAGGTCTCTCGGGCAGAGGCTATACTATACTGAATGTTAGTGCGTGCATATGTGTCTACGTGTCTACGTGCGGGGCCATGTTGTTGTGCTTCCTGAGCCCGCCCCGCCTCCCAGCTGAACCGCCCTCCCACTACCTATTTACGGCGCCCCCGGACCTCGTAGCGCTGTGACCCCTCATCGCCTCGGCCCTGAGTGGTTCGCTCCCCTGTCTCCCTGCCGAGACACGGTATCGTAGAAGCTGTGCTGCTTTGCATATATCTGTGCCATTGTTTTTTCGCCTGCAATTTAAATATTGTTTGCCTCGCTTGCCTGTACCATTTCAGCATTGTAGTTTGCTTTTAGCGCGATATCCCCCCGGCGCCCTGCTCTGCTCCCCCCTCCATTTTGTCCCTGTTGTTGTTGTTGTGCTTCCTGAGCCCGCCCCGCCTCCCAGCTGAACCGCCCTCGCCCCTCCCCCTCCACCTTCCATTTATGACAGTAGCTCCCGCGCGCAGCGTTCACGCGCAGCGACCGCGCCCCATTCGCGCCGAAGGTGCGCCAAAGGTAAGCCCGTCTACGCCCGTCCGCGCCTGGACCGCGCCCAGCGCCAGTCCCCCTGCCCCTTGCGCTGCCCAGCCCTCCCGTATTACCTACGATGCCTCCACCCTCCTAGCCCTTAACCCCGGCCGTTCCCCCAACTGCATCCAAGCCGCTCCTGGACACACCCATGGACCTTTCTCATGCTACTCCTGCAAATTCACCGGTACCGTCACCAACTCCGCTACGATCACACCTCAGATTCCCGACACCAACCATCTACAATGCATCCTCCTCAACACCCGATCGGTCCACAGGCACGCCATTGACCTATGGAATCTACTAGACACCATCTCTCCGGACGTCGCCTTCCTAACAGAAACATGGATGAATGCTTCCTCCGCCCCAGACATCACCATTGCCATCCCTGAAGAATATAAGATCACACGCAAGGACCGTACCGGCCACACAGGAGGAGGAATCGCTATCGTCCATAAAAAATCAATCCACATCTCAACCAGCTCTGACGTCAATCTCGCCAACTCTGAACACCTTCACTTCCAGATCCACATCGACCCAAAGACCACACTCAGAGGCACCCTCCTCTACAGACCACCAGGACCCCGCGCAAAATTCAGTGAAGACATCACGGACTTCATCACTCCACACGCGCTCCCCTCCAAAGATTACATCCTTCTGGGAGACCTCAACTTTCACCTTGAAAAGAACAACGACCGCAACACCACCACCCTCTTGGACAACCTCGCCAACCTCGGACTTAAACAACTGGTCACTTCCCCCACCCACATCGCAGGTCACACACTCGACCCTATCTTCACCTCCAGCTATCACGTCTCCTTCAGCCACACTACGGATCTCCTCTGGACTGACCACAGCTGCGTTCACTTCACCTACAACAAGCCGAAACCCATCAACCACCCCCAACCAACTTTGCAAAGAAACTGGAACAAAATCACCATCGACCAGATCTCCTCATCGCTCCTTCTAAACATCCCAGCCCACTCTTCTAACCCAGACCAAGCTGCCACCAACTTCACCCTATGGTTATCCAACAGCGCCGACATCCTAGCACCATTGAAAAAACGTCAAAGCAAACCTGGCAGCAAGAAGGCCTCATGGTTCAACGACGATCTTAAGAAGTCCAAGAAACTCTGCCGATCCCTTGAAAAGGCCTGGAAAAAAGACCCAACCACTAGCACCAAAGACGCCTTCAAAAACGCCACCCGCACACACCACCAACTAATCCGAAAGGCCAAGAAAACAGAATTCAAGGATCGACTAGACAACAACGCCCACAACAGCAAGGAACTTTTCAACATCGTCAAGGAATTTACCAATCCCTCGGCCAACTCCAACGACATCACCCCCTCTCAAGCCCTACGCGACTCCCTGGCTTTATTCTTCCACAACAAAATTGCAGACATCCACAACAGCTTCGACAACCAACCCGGAGACCAACCCACCCAACCATATGCTGAACATTCTCCCCCCGTGAACACCCTTTACGACTGGAACCCAATCTCCACTGAGGACACCATCCGCCTGATGAACTCCATCCACTCAGGATCCCCCACAGACCCATGTCTTCACCACATCTTCAACAAAGCAGACTCCGTCATAGCACCGCACCTCCGAGACGTCATCAACTGCTCCTTCAACTCCGCCACCTTCCCGGAAAGCTGGAAACATGCTGAACTCACCGCCCTTCTGAAAAAACCCACAGCGGACCCCACCGAACTCAAAAATTACCGCCCCATCTCGCTCCTTCCTTTCCCGGCCAAAGTCATCGAGAAAGCTGTCAACAACCAGCTTGCCGCCTTCCTCGAAGCCAACAAATCCCTCGACTCTTCACAGTCTGGCTTCCGAGCAAAACACAGCACTGAGACCGCCCTCATCGCAGCAACAGACGACATTCGAACTCTACTGGACAATGGAGACACAGTCGCCCTCATCCTCCTCGACCTCTCTGCAGCCTTCGACACAGTCTGCCACAGCACCCTTTTACAACACCTCAGAAATATCGGAATACAAGGAAAAGCACTTGAATGGATCACCTCGTTCCTCACCGGAAGAACCCAGAGAGTCCGCCTTCCACCATTCAAGTCCGAGGCCACTGAAGTCATCTGTGGCGTACCACAAGGATCCTCACTCAGTCCCACCCTCTTCAACGTATACATGAGCCCCTCGCGGCCATCGCCCGCCAACACAACCTCAACATCATCACTTACGCGGATGACACTCAACTGATCCTTTCTCTCACCAATGACCCCAGCACCGCCAAAACCAACCTACACGAAGGAATGAAAGAAGTTGCCGAATGGATGAAACATAGCCGTCTGAAACTGAACTCAGATAAAACAGAAGTCCTCATCTTAGGTACATCCCCCTCTGCATGGGACGACTCTTGGTGGCCGGAAGCCCTTGGAAAAGCACCCATCCCGACAGACCACGCACGGAACCTGGGCGTTATCCTGGATTCCTCACTTTCGATGAACAGACAAGTCAGCGCCGTCTCCTCATCCTGCTTCAACATTCTCCGCATGCTCAAAAAAACATTTCGCTGGATCCCCACCGAAACAAGAAAAACAGTCACCCATGCTCTGGTCACGAGCCGACTGGACTACGGAAACACCCTCTACGCAGGTACTACCGCTAAACTCCAGAAAAAACTCCAACGAATCCAAAACGCCTCAGCCAGAATCATATTAGACATCCCGCGTAACGAACACATCTCTGGTCACCTGAAAAACCTCCACTGGCTACCCGTCAATAAGAGGATCACTTTCCGACTTCTAACCCACGCACACAAATCACTCTACGATATCGGACCAGAATGCCTCAACTCACGACTGTCCTTTTACACCCCCTCCCGCCAACTACGCTCTTCCAGCCAAGCCCTCGCCACTGTACCTCGCATCAACAAGACCACCATGGGAGGTAGATCCTTCTCATACCTGGCAGCTAAAACATGGAACTCACTCCCCACCTACCTTCGCCTTACCCAGAACCACCTAGCATTCAGAAAGCAACTTAAAACGTGGTTATTTGACAAGTAATCCTCCTTCCCTCCCTAAGCGCCTTGAGACCCTCTGGGTATGTAGTGCGCTATATAAATTCTTTGACTTGACTTGACTTGACTATGGCAACGGAAACTGTAAATTACTTGCATGGAGACAAGAAGACTTGCTCTTTGCTCTGCAGCCGGGTATATGTTTACCTAAATCACTAGACAGGAATGTGTTTTCGAGGAGGCTGAACAGATAACTTGAAGGCAAAATACTGTTTTGGCAGGCAGGCCAGGTTGAGCCAGGCACCGCTTCGTTTGACAGAAAGTAAGGCAGAGGTCAGGGATGCATCTCCATGCTGCAGCTTTCAGAGGCAGAGACAGAAGTGGTTCGAGGGCAGAAATCAGGGCCTAGCTCGGCAAAGCCAGGAAAACATGAAAGTGCACCATGTAAAGACGTTGGCATGGCATAGTTAGGAACTGAATTATCAATCCATTCATGGTGGATCTGATAGAGGACATGTTGACGTTGGACGCAAATGTATTTGCGTCTTCAGATTCGGTTGCAGAGGGAAGTTACATGCACTTTAAACTCGTACATGGAGACGTTGGGGTACACGTTAGGGGGCATATCTGACCATAAAAATCTCAATTACCTCAGAGAGACCGAATAATCTGATATGGGACTACTCAGCTACCTCAAGGATGTACCAGGAGGAAGGGGGAGCTAGGTCTAGGCATGGTAGACCCTCAGATTCGGGTTCTCAATAATAAGTTATATGCGGAGATGGCAGGCAGAATGACAGAAGTGGAAGAGAGAACTGGCCAATTGGAGGATGAAGTCTCACAGTGGAAAGAGTTTAAGACGGCACAGGAGAAATTCAATGAGGATTTACAATGGAAGGCAGAGGATGCGGAAAATAGACAGAGGAGGAACAATATAAGACTTCTAGGGATTCCGGAGGGGGTAGAGGAGCAGAACCCCAGGGCCTACGTAGTCACACTGTTAAAAGAAGCATTTCCAGAGCTCACCACTTGGAATTGGGACGTTGAGGTACAACGGGCACACAGATTTCCGCTGACAATCAAGAAGTCCTATGGCGCCAATCAAAGTGAAAGACCAAGAGCCATGTTGGTATACATAGGGAACTTTCTGGCAAGACAAGCCATTATGGATAGTGCAAGACCACAAGATCGCCGGGCCTTCAAAGGGAACTCATTCTTCGCTCGCCCGGATTTTTGTCATGCCACAGTGGAGAGGAGATGGAGGTTGCGACAATTGATAGATCCATTTCAGAAAGCTGGATGTGAGGCATACCTCCTGTACCCCGCAAGGTTGAAAGTAATAATAGAGGGCCACACGAGAATGTTCTTCTCAGAGATTAAAGCACAGAGTTTCCTGTCTGAATTAAAGGAGAAAAGAAGAAGATAAACAATATCCAAAAAATGGAAAAAAAAGGAAAAAGGGGGGAGGGAGGGGAAAAGGAAGGAAGGAAAGTAATTGTAATTGTAATTGTAACCATATTTATAGAGCGCGATTGCTGCCCGTGGGCGTCCAAGCGCTAAGCTGACCAGAATAGTGGCAGAGGGGGTGCTAAGGTGCAGAGGATTTGTCAAACAGCCAAGTTTTTAGGTGTTTGCGGAATGAGAGGAGATCTGAGTTAGACCGGAGTGAAAGGGGAAGGTCATTCCAGAGCTTAGCGGCATTCAATGAGAACAGTCTTCCCCCAGCTCTGGCTCGCTTTACCCTGGGAATGACGGCAAGGAAAGCTTCTTTTGATCGCAGGTTCCTGTTGGGGTGATAGGGGATGACAAGATTTCTATTAATCGCTGGGCTTGTGTTCCAGAAGGTGCGATGCGCCAGACATAATGCTTTGAAGGCTACTCTCTGCCTCACTGGTAGCCAGTGGAGGCTTCTCAGAGCAGGTTTAGCAGACTGAGTGCGCGGGATTTCCAGCAGGGAACGTGCTGCACAATTTTGGACAACCTGTAGTTTTCGGAGTGTGAACTCAGGCGCCCCCAAATATAGGGCATTGTTCGAGTCAAGCCGGGACTGGATTAACCCTTGGACCGCAACCTTTTTAGCTTTGTTAGACGGACCGGGAGGGTCGGCCGAGGACAAGGGGAGAGGTCTCCGGGGAGAGCCGTCTCCAGCGATCGTACAGACAAGTAACTTCCCCCCCACAGACGGACACCACACCAGGATCAGGTTCAACGATACTTTATCAGCAATTCTTTAGGTACGGTAAAATTATACAAGGAGGTCTGGACTCAGGGGTCCCCTCGATTCTGGTCTCTGGATTGGGAAAAGGGTAGCGGGACAGTCTTGTTACCAATAGATGAAAATAGCTCTCAATCCTCGAGCTCGGCGTTCTAGATGATCGGGCCGCGGCGGAGCCAGGCAGGTCCCGAGATGGATGAAGGAAGCGACGGTCCGCGGCGGAGCCAGCAGGTCCCGATGAAGATGGTGGTTACAAACGGTCCGCGGCCACGCCAGCAGGTCCCGACGACGATGAAAGTTACGAAGGTTGCGGCAGCGCCAGCAGGCAGGACGATGGTTCGCAAGGCAGGGCTACGGCAGCGCCAGTAGTCCGTCAAGGATGAGTTCTTCACTGCGTCTCTCGACTCCAGGATACAACTGCCTTCCTGCTCTGGAGCTGCCCCAGTTATAGGGCTGGTGCCCTTTGATGTCCGGACCCTCGCACTTGGAGGTTGGGGGGTCCGGGATGGAGGGGTCCAGACACCCAGCAGGGGGGTGGAGCCAGCGCCCGGGGAGGTAGTGGCGAGCGGCACCTGGCGAGGGAGAACCATCGACACCTTCTTTCTCCCATTGACCTGCCAAGTAGTCCGCTCACCTCCTGGGTGGATGGTGGTGCCGGGATGTCTGAGGCCTGGCCAGGCCCAGGGTTGGGGTCGATCGGGGGCCACGCGGCCTCGTGGCGGAGTGTCCAAGATGGCGCCCGGGCTGGGCGCGCGGGCCAGTAATGGATCGGGCCCACGAGGTCGATATGTTCAGAGGCAAGGGTCCCGGAGGGGACGGAAAACGTGAAGTGGTGGTGTGTGACACTTGAGGGACCGGGCTCGGGCCTGGTCGGGCAGAGGGGGAGCGGCCCTTCACGTGGCCTGTCCAACACGCGTCCCCCCCAGCTGAAGGCGGGGAGAGTCACCCATCCTCTTGGGGACTCTCCTCGTCGAGGCGGAAAAACCGGGACAGGCCATCTGCGTTGGCGTGATCTGGCCCAGGCCGGTGTTCAACAGTGAAGTCCATCCCTTGTAGGGAGATGGACCAACGTAGTAGTTTTGGGTTTTCCCCCCGCATCTGCATCAGCCACTGCAGGGGTCGATGGTCGGTCTGCACCCGGAAGTGTGTGCCAAAGAGGTAGGGCCGGAGCTTTTTGAGGGCCCATACCACGGCGAAGGCCTCCCTCTCGATGGTGCTCCAGCGTTGTTCTCGAGGTAGGAGTCGCCTGCTGATGAAGGCCACTGGCTGATCAAGGCCTTCGGTGTTCAATTGAGACAGGACCGCCCCAATGCCGTGGTCGGAGGCATCCGTCTGGACGACGAATTCCCGGCTGTAGTCGGGGGCCTGGAGCACAGGGGCGGAGCACATGGCGGCCTTCAGTTGTTCGAAGGCTGTTTGACAATCTGGGGTCCAGTTGACCTTCTTGGGTTGATTTTTGGACGTGAGCTCTGTGAGGGGCCCCACTATGGTACCATAGTCTTTCACGAACCGTCTGTAATAGCCCGTGAGTCCCAGAAAGGCGCGGACCTCGGTCTGGGTGATGGGGGGCTGCCAGGACTGGATGGCGGCAATCTTGAGCTGCAGAGGGGCCACCAGGCCGCTTCCCACCTGGTGTCCGAGGTAGGTTACGGACCCCTGACCAATTTGGCATTTGCTGGCCTTGATCGTGAGGCCAGCTTGTTGAAGGGCCTGTAGCACCGCTCGGAGGTGGTGGAGGTGGTCGGACCAGTGGTGGCTGTACACAGCGATGTCGTCTAGGTAGGCGGCGCTGAATCCTTCGAGTCCGGCCAGGACCTGGTTGACTAGCCGCTGGAATGTTGCGGGGGCATTCTTCATGCCGAAGGGCATGACCTTGAAATGGTAATGGCCATCAGGAGTGGAAAATGCAGATCGTTCTTGGGCCCGGGGTGTGAGGCCGATCTGCCAGTAGCCCGCCGTCAAGTCGAAAATGCTGAGGTAGCGGGCAGCTCCCATGCGGTCGATTAGTTCATCCGCCCGGGGGATGGGATGTGCGTCTGTTCTGGTGACCGCATTCAAGCCCCGGTAGTCGACGCAGAACCGGAGTTCCGGTGTGGAGCCGGGAGCGGCTGCTTTGGGGACCAGTACTACTGGGCTGGCCCAGGGGCTGTCTGAGGGCTCAATGACCCCGAGGGTGAGCATTTTGGTTACTTCTTCCTGGATGCAAGCCCGTACCCGATCTGGTACGCGGTAGGCCCGGTGGCGGATAGGGGGGCTGTCCCCCGTGTCCACGTCGTGCACACACCAGGAAGTGACCCCTGGGGTGAGGGAAAACAGGTCGGCGAACTGCAACAGAAGGTCTCGACATTCCTGGCGTTGGTCCAGGGTGAGGGCTCCCGAGAGCCGGACCCCATCCACGGAGCCATCTTTCTCCCGAGTCCGGAGGAGGTCAGGAAGGGGTTCGGAGTCTTCTTCGGCTCCATTGTCTGTGGCCATCAGGAGGCTGAGTTCTGAACGCACAAAGTGGGGTTTCAGCCTATTAGCGTGGAGGACTCGGAGGGGGTTCCGTGAAGATTCCATGTCGATGAGATAGGTGACAGGACCCTTACGCTCGACTACTTTGAAGGGCCCCGTCCACTTGTCTTGCAGGGCGCAGGGCTCGGTGGGAGACATCACCCATACCTGTTGTCCGGGTTCAAATTCGATGGAGGAGGCATTTTGGTCATACCACTTTTTCATGTCCTCTTGACTGGCCTCCAAGTTTGCTTTTGCCAGCTCTCTGAACCGTCGGGTCTGGTTGCGGAGGGTTAGGAGGTATTTGAAGACATCTGGGGGGTTCTTTAGAGGGGGCAATTCCCAGCCTTCCTTGACTAGACTGAGAGGCCCCCGTACGGGGTGTCCATACAATAACTCAAACGGGCTGAAGCCGAGGGACTTCTGGGGGACCTCTCGATATGCGAAGAGGAGGCACGGCAGCAGCACATCCCACTGGCGACGGAGGGGCTCTTCCAACCCCCCAATCATCCCTTTGAGCGTGCGGTTGAACCGCGCAACGAGTCCGTTTCCTTGAGGGTGATAGGGGGTCGTGAATCGGTAGGTGACCCCACACTGTTGCCAGAGGGACTTCATATATTTGGAAATAAAGTTTGTGCCCCTGTCGCTGACGACTTCTCTGGGGAAGCCCACACGGGAGAAGATCCCCATCAGGGCCCGGCCGACCACCGGGGCTGTCACAGTTCGCAGGGGAACAGCCTCGGGGTAGCGGGTGGCGTGGTCCACTAGTACCAGGATGAACCGATGTCCTTGTTTTGTACGGGGGTCCAGGGGCCCCACAATGTCTATCCCGACCCTCTCGAACGGGGTGGTGACCACGGGAAATGGTTGCAGGGGGGCCTTTAGTTTGCGGCCGCTCTTCCCACTGGCTTGGCACGTGGGGCAAGATCGGCAATGCTGGAGTACATCATTCCTCATTTTGGGCCAGAAGAAGTGGGTTACTAGGCGGCTGTAGGTTTTATCCTGACCCAGGTGTCCAGCCAGGGGGACATCGTGGGCCAGGTTTAGCAAGAAGTCCCTAAAACGGAGGGGCACCACTAGCACTCGGCTGGCCCCCAACTCCGCGATCCTTTGTTCACTGTATAGCAGATCATTGTCCCAGTAGATCCAATGTGTTCCGGAGGTATCTCCTGCGCTCTGGGCGAGGGCTTGTTGGCGGAGTCCCTCGAGGGAGGGACAGGTCTTTTGCTCTTGGCGAAACTGTTCTTGTGTGGGTCCCCCCTCTTGATGCCACTGGTCGAGGCCAGCGAGGTCCGGAGGTTGAGCTGGTTCTGGGGGGACGGCACGGTCGGTGTCTTCGACTGGGGCGACCGGGGGAGGAGGCGCCGGCCATTCGGGTTCCTCTTGTCGGGGATTGGCACGGGCGGCCATGGACCGGGTGGTGACGCACGCCCAGTCCGGGACGCCCAACATCCCCAGGTGTTCTCTTCGTTCTACGGCTGCCCAGGGTGAGCTTTCAAGGTCATTCCCCAGGAGACAGTCTACGGGAGCATCATCTCGGACCGTTACTTTCAACATGCCGGAGACCCCTCCCCACTCGAAAGGGACGCAGGCCATCCGACACAGACTTTCCGAGTTATCGGCTGAACGGACAGGGCAGAGAATGTTTGGTATGAACTGTTCTGGGGTCACCAGGTGACAGCGGACGGCTGTTACACTGGCCCCGGTGTCACGGAGGGCTTCGGCCTGGCGTCCATTGATGCTCACCCATTGGCTGTACTTCCGGGTGTTAGCGGGTAGGGGGACCCGCGGGACCATGTCTTTCCCCCCTAAGCATGCTAAAGTCATGGCGGCTGGCTCCCATTCTTGATGCTCTTGTTCGTATTCTTCCTGCTCCTCGGAGATCTGTTCTTCCCCTAGGGCAGCAGCGGCCACTTGGCGGGGTCTTGGGCTCTGGTACTGCGGGCAATTTGGGTCGTTTGCATAGTGGCCGACTCGTTGGCATCGGTGACACGTGACATTGGCTCTGTATCCCGGTCGCGCCGGGGTGCTGCCCCGGTTGGCCGGGGGGGTGGTGCTGGTAGCGGGGGCGACCGGAGCGTTGTCTCTTCCTCGCCCCTGGCCCCCCCCTCCTCCTCGGGGACGGTGCTGACCGTTGTTGTTCCGGTTCTGTTCATAGGACCCATTTCGGCCCACTCTGGTGATTTCCCACCGGTCAGCCTCGACTGCGAGCTGCCGTGGATCAGTCAATTTGCTGTCGAGGAGGTGCTGCCGGAGCTCAATGAAGCAATTGTTTGATAGATGCTCCCACACCATGAGATTGAATAGTTGTTCGTAAGTTGTGACATTGCTTCCTTTGATCCAGCCCTCGAAGGCTCGGCTAAAGTAGTTCACGTAGTCCACCCAAGTTGTACCCGGGATGCGGGTGCAGTCTCGGAACCTCTGACGGTACATCTCGGGTGTGAGCCCATAGCGGGTGAGGAGGGCAGCTTTCATGTGGTCATAGGAGGTCATCTGATGGTCCGGGAGCTGTAGCAGGGCATCGCGGCCCTCATTGAGGAATCTCCCCCATAGACCGGCTCCCCAATCGCTTCGATCGATCCGGTGGGCGGTCATAGCGATTTCGTAGGCCTTGAACCATTGCTGGATGTCGTCCTCTCGGAAGTATTCTCGAACGACATCCTTGGGGATGTGTACCTTTTTCTCTGTTGCCCCTGGGTCGCGGGGTTGCTCGGGCACCCCTAATTCTCTGTTCTGCTTGCGTAAGTCTATCTCAGCTAGTTTGCGCTCGTGTTCATACGCCAGCCTCTTTTCCTCGAGCTCCCTTTGTCTCTGTTTTTCCTCTCTTTCTTCACGGAGACGCAGGTGCTCTAAGCTTATTTTTTGTTCGGCCAGTTTAAGTTCAACATCCATTTTGAGCCGTGCCATTTCTAGTTCATGTAGTCGTGTTTTTTCTCGTTCCTGGATCTCGTCTTGCGAGAGACCCGTTCTTTGTTCCTCGGGGGCCGTGGTGTTTTTTCCTACTGCTGCGATGTTTTGGTTGGTGGTTCCCACGGCCCCGGTTTCTGCCCAGGACTCTAGGGCATGCTTGAAATCGTCTTTGGTACTTAGACCGGTGGTAGCGATACCTAGTTCGATGCAGAATTGTTTTAATTCACGATGGCTGTACTCGTCCAATTTCTCCATTTGAAATTTCTCGGTGGATCCGCTTTCTTTGGTTGTCATTGTGATTTCGTCGTGGGGTGAGCTACTCTCTGTACGATTATGCGGTGATTCGGATCGCGCCGCTGGCCACCAATGTTAGACGGACCGGGAGGGTCGGCCGAGGACAAGGGGAGAGGTCTCCGGGGAGAGCCGTCTCCAGCGATCGTACAGACAAGTAACTTCCCCCCCACAGACGGACACCACACCAGGATCAGGTTCAACGATACTTTATCAGCAATTCTTTAGGTACGGTAAAATTATACAAGGAGGTCTGGACTCAGGGGTCCCCTCGATTCTGGTCTCTGGATTGGGAAAAGGGTAGCGGGACAGTCTTGTTACCAATAGATGAAAATAGCTCTCAATCCTCGAGCTCGGCGTTCTAGATGATCGGGCCGCGGCGGAGCCAGGCAGGTCCCGAGATGGATGAAGGAAGCGACGGTCCGCGGCGGAGCCAGCAGGTCCCGATGAAGATGGTGGTTACAAACGGTCCGCGGCCACGCCAGCAGGTCCCGACGACGATGAAAGTTACGAAGGTTGCGGCAGCGCCAGCAGGCAGGACGATGGTTCGCAAGGCAGGGCTACGGCAGCGCCAGTAGTCCGTCAAGGATGAGTTCTTCACTGCGTCTCTCGACTCCAGGATACAACTGCCTTCCTGCTCTGGAGCTGCCCCAGTTATAGGGCTGGTGCCCTTTGATGTCCGGACCCTCGCACTTGGAGGTTGGGGGGTCCGGGATGGAGGGGTCCAGACACCCAGCAGGGGGGTGGAGCCAGCGCCCGGGGAGGTAGTGGCGAGCGGCACCTGGCGAGGGAGAACCATCGACACCTTCTTTCTCCCATTGACCTGCCAAGTAGTCCGCTCACCTCCTGGGTGGATGGTGGTGCCGGGATGTCTGAGGCCTGGCCAGGCCCAGGGTTGGGGTCGATCGGGGGCCACGCGGCCTCGTGGCGGAGTGTCCAAGATGGCGCCCGGGCTGGGCGCGCGGGCCAGTAATGGATCGGGCCCACGAGGTCGATATGTTCAGAGGCAAGGGTCCCGGAGGGGACGGAAAACGTGAAGTGGTGGTGTGTGACACTTGAGGGACCGGGCTCGGGCCTGGTCGGGCAGAGGGGGAGCGGCCCTTCACGTGGCCTGTCCAACACGCTTCTAATGGCAGCAGCGGAAGGACCTTCCTCAGGGTTCTCAGTAGGCCAAAGCAGGTAGCAGATAGTTTTGTGGCCTGGGTGGAGAAGGAGAGTTTATTGTCCAGCCACACTCCCAAGCTCTTCACACTTTCCTTGGGGGTTGGGGGGGGACCCAGTGCATTGGGCCATAGGGAGGTGAATGGGACTGGAGAGGGTGGGCCTAGGAGCATGAGCTCCATCTTATCTCCATTTAATTTGAGAGAGGAGTTGGTCATCCAACCCCTTATGTCCTCTAGGCAGTGTAGCAGATCGGCTGAGGAGTGTTTGCTGTTCTCGGTGGCCAGTGAGACCACCAGCTGGGTGTCGTCGGCGTATGACACGATTTTAATGCCATGCGGTTCGACGACACTTGCCAGCGGCCTCATGTAGACGTTAAACAGCACAGGGCTCAGGGAGGAGCCCTGTGGTACTCCGCAGCTCAGGGGTTTGCTGGTGGATGCTGTTACACCGTCGAAGATCTGAAACGACCTCCCAGACAGAAAGGATTCGAACCACCTTAGAGCGTCACCCGAAACTCCGATGTTATGGAGACGGTCCAGCAGGGTGGGATGGCTGACCGTATCGAAGGCGGCACTTAGATCAAGGAGGATCACTGCCACTGATCCTCCCTGGTCTAGGATCCTTCTGGTGTCTTCGGTGACTGCTAATAAGGCGGTTTCTGTCCCATGTTGTGGTCTAAAGCCTGTCTGGGATGTGTGTAGCAGCGAGTGGTCCTCCAGGAACTGCACCAGTTGTGCATTTATGTGCTTCTCTAGCACCTTGCTCGTCCAGGGAAGGAGCGAGATGGGACGGTAATTTGACAGGTCGTTTGGGTTTAGGCTAGGTTTCTTTAGCAACGCCCGTACCATGGCCTGCTTCCAGGCTGTAGGGACAGAGCATGCAGAAATGGACGTGTTCAGGAGATCCAAGATTACCGGTAGAGTGGTTTTACTAGCCTGCATCAGGATGTCTGGAGGGGCAGGGTCACGAGGAGATCCGGATTTGACTGAACGGGCCACTTTGTTTAGAGTGTCGAGGTCAAGAGGGAGAAAGTGCTCGAGTGATGGCTGGTCTGGACGGGGAAGTGGTCTGAGGGAGGGTGGTTTGATCACTTCTGGGGGGGTGGCTATAGGTGGGAAGGTGGAATAGATTTTTGAAACTTTGTCATGGAAGAAATCTGCCAGCTCGTTACATTGCTCCTGGGATTTGATGGGGGGGGGGGAGCCGTGGTGACACTAGTGCATTGTTTTATGATTTGGAAGATTTCCTTGGGTTGAGATTTCGCTCCCATTATTTTCTCAGAAAAGTAGGTGGCCTGGGCTGCTCTAATCCCTTCTTTATATACCTTGATGGCTTCTTTATAGGAGGTCTTTTTTTCTGGAAGGAAATCTAGGCGCCAGGCTCTCTCGCGTTGTCTGCAGGTGCGTTTGAGCTGTTTTAGCGCGTCAGAA
The DNA here is from genome assembly GCF_964263255.1 of Lissotriton vulgaris. Taxonomy (NCBI): domain Eukaryota; kingdom Metazoa; phylum Chordata; class Amphibia; order Caudata; family Salamandridae; genus Lissotriton; species Lissotriton vulgaris. Next base: position 88,976,651 of record NC_141685.1, on the reverse strand, counting down.
AACCAGGGGGCAGATTTATGTGGTCTTTTCGAGGAGGATTTACGCAGCGGTAAAATTGAGTCTAATGAGCGAGTAATCCAGTCTCTATAGGTGTCATTTCCCATATTGGGATCTGGGCAGACAGTGGGGCGGGTGGAGTCCAGTTTGTGCAGCCAGGATTCCAAGGGGAGTTTTGACCAGTTCCTCCTGATGGTAACTTGGGGGGGTGCTTGGGGGGTTTTATGAGTGGCCCAGGAGAAGGGGACCAGAAAATGATCTGACCACGGAAGGGGAATGGGTTGGTCGACCGTTAGGTCCAGGCAGTTACTAAATATGGGATCTAGCAAGTTGCCTTTTCCATGGGTCGGGGCAGCCACCAGCTGGGGGAGTTGGAGGGCTTCCAAGTCTTCCAGTAGTTCCTGTGCGATGTGGTCTGCAGGGGAATTAAAGTGGAGATTGAGGTCCCCTAAAATCGTGTGGTTGGCTGACGCGAGGGTTCTTTCCGCAATGATTTCTGGGAGGGACCTGTGGAATAGTTTTACAGGTTCAGGGGGGCGATAAATCAGGGTACCTGAGAAGGAATTGTTTGCATTGAATTCTAAGCAGAATGCTGCGCTTTCGCAATCAGGAATAGTGTCGGCTGAGATACGGCATTGGTATTGATTTTTCACAATGATCGCCAGGCCTCCACCTCTGCCGACCGGTCTATCCACTCTAAGAATGTGATAACCTGTGGGTAGTGCTCGGGCCACGTCTGGGTCGGAGTGGACAGTGAGCCATGTTTCTGTCAGGAAGATTGCGTCAGGTTTTTTCTCCTCGAGTAACATGGCGATCTCCGTATGGTGTTTTGGTAGGGAGCGGCAGTTTAGCGCAAACATATGGAACACTTGTGTCTTGGCTGACGGGGTTTTGCGAAAGGGGTGCTTGCATCCCTGACATACGCCGGGTAGTTCGGTGGGGGCATATGTGCAAGGGCATTGAAGGATAGCAGTCCTGCCTATTTTGTGTAGGGCCGCCGAGCTGTATGTCCTGCTCTGGGTGAGGAGGGGGCCAGGGGTTGTGGCCCTGGGTCCCGGCTGGTCGCGGACGGGCGCAGACGGGCTTGCCTTAGGCGCGCCTTCGGCGCGCAAACGGCGCTCCCGCTGCGCTCGTCCGCTGCGCTTCCTGTAGATGCACATTTGGAGAGCGAAGGGGCGTGGCCTCTGATGGGCGTGTCCGGCGAGCGCGCCTGCTCTAATGGCGGCCGCTTGTTGATGTCAGAAGCGCTACAGCGTATGCACCGCTGTGTGCTTAGGGGGTAGTTTGCAGGTGATTTTTAAAAACACAGATTCAAAGTGACACCACAAAATGTTTAAAACTTGGTTACAGCCAAATGCGCGATAGTACCTCCAGCTCCCGGCTTCCGCCTCAGGACTGGGTCAGCTGATCATTTGTTGCGCTGAGGAGCAGCGTTTAAGTAGTCAGGGGGGGGGGGGGCGTGGCCTCTGATGGGCGTGTCCGGCGAGCGCGCCTGCTCTAATGGCGGCCGCTTGTTGATGTCAGAAGCGCTACAGCGTATGCACCGCTGTGTGCTTAGGGGGTAGTTTGCAGGTGATTTTTAAAAACACAGATTCAAAGTGACACCACAAAATGTTTAAAACTTGGTTACAGCCAAATGCGCGATAGTACCTCCAGCTCCCGGCTTCCGCCTCAGGACTGGGTCAGCTGATCGTTTGTTGCGCTGAAAGAAGGGGGGGATAAGGCTGACGACCGTAGATGATATGGATTTATATGGTTTGTACTTGGCCTGAGTTGTATTATATTGAATAGGGTTAGATCCTAAGAGATGAAGGGTTAGATTATTCTGTATTATTTTGTATAGACTCAGCAAGAATCAGCTGTATGTGGGACATTGTTTTGGACTAAGTAATGAATTCTTAGAGGTGAATAGGTGGAGCGCAGAGAGGGGTTCTCTTTGTTCCTCTTTCTCTCTTTTTTTCTTTTTTCTTTTCTTTTCTTTCTTTTTTTTCTGCAATCACATTTATTACTATAGGTAGAGAGGGGATGGGCGGCTCCACTCAAGGGGATCAGGAACCAGTCATACATAGGACAGGATTGACCTAGTTGCCTGTGGGCAGGGGAGTGGGGAGGGGAGGGGGAAGGGGAGCGCCAATAAGGGGGAGACAGCGACGAAACATGAAAAGACAAAATATGTAACACAGATGATACAATTAGCACAGCAAGCTCAAGCAGCACTGCAAGTTGATTTAGCACAGGTAGAAGGAGTAGAAGAAGTAAACACATATCAAAAAAGTGGGAAGAGTTGAAACAAACAAAAGAACATATCGATTATAACATTTGTAAAGAAAATACAATGGGAATACGAGGTCGTAGGGAAAGCTTACATAACCCTCCATGAGTGGGAGTATTAAAATTATTACTATGAACGTGTGCGGGTTGAATGATAGATTAAAAAGACAGCGTCTGGCACTGTTGTTAAAGAACACTGGGGCTGATTTTATATGCTTACAAGAGACTCACGTAGAAGGGAACAGGTTATTCTTACTGGAACAACTGGGATTCAGGGTACTAGCACATTCAAAACAAGGGGCGAGAATTAGAGGAGTGGCTGTACTAACCAAACATACAGACATTAAAACAAGGAAGAGGTTCGAGGATGAGTGGGGGAGATGTGCTCTGATTGAGTGTTTTATAGGAGAGGAGTGGGTTACCATAGGCTCTGTTTATGGAGGATGACCCAGAGTTGTTCCTCTTTTTGGATACTGAGTTGCCATCTTGGGCGTCACGGGTGATCCTGGCAGGAGACTTTAATATTGACGGGGCCAAGGGGCTAGATATAGATACAACAGGGCAATATAAGGGAAGAAGGAAAAGAGTCTGCAGGGCAATACCGAGTTTAGCAAGAAACAATGGAATGTATGATGTATGGGGGGTCAAGAATCAGTCAGATCCTGGATATACATTTTATTCAGCACCTCACCACAAATGCGTTAGGTTAGATTATTTTTTTATATCCCGGGTACTACTAATTAATGCAACAATTGAGAGATTACCACGTATATTGTCAGATCACAACCCTCTAAAATTAACAATTGAAGGAGTAGGTTTTAAGAAGGTGGTGGGATCATGGACGTTCGAAAGGGGTTTGTTGAAAGACGATGATTATGTCACATACATGCACGCATGGATTAAACAATTCTGGGATATTAATAGAGGGAGTACCAACGTTGGGAATGCTTGGGATACATTCAAGGCCTGTATTAGAGGGGAGACGCTTAGCTATTACATTGCTAAACAGAGGAGGGAAAAAATAGAAAGAGATCGGTTGAACAGTGCTCTGATTTTGGCAGAAGCACGCCTTGAGTTAGCTACCATAGAACAGCGGGGACTCACTGAACGACTTCTAGAAGTAACGGCAGCTAGGCTAGCAGCTCTGGAAGAGGTGGCGATTAAGGCCGCCAGATTGTATGGCACGCAGAGAGAGAGGAGTTACGAATTCAGTGAAAGAATAGGACGCACGCTAGCTGCACGAACAAGACAAAGAGTGGCTAAAAGTGAAATCAAGGAAATTAAAGACGAAACAGGCCAGATAATCACTGATGATAAGGGAATCGCTGAGGTATTTAGGGCATATTATAGCAGGTTATATAAGGAGGAGTTAGTCCGGGATAGGGGTGAAATCGAGCAGTATCTAGAGAACATCCCGGGTAAAGTACTTAGCGAAGAGGATAGAGAATACCTGGATAATGACATAAGCGATGAGGAGATAAATGATGCTATACTGGGCTTACCAAATGGGAAACCAGCTGGACCCGATCTGATTCCAGGAGAATTTTATAAAATATTCTTACCCTCAATATTCAAAGAATTAGCGAGAACTTTCAAAGGAATTCCGCAAGGGCAGGCAATCCCAGGCAGTTGGGCGGGAGCAGACATTGTAATCTTACTAAAAAAAGGGAAGGATCCGACAGAACCTGGATCATATCGACCCATTACATTAATCAATGCAGATACCAAAATATTCTCAAAGATACAGGCAGCTAGATTCGCTCGGGTAATTACTCAACTGGTGAGTGTCAATCAACACGGGTTCATACCTCACAGAGATACCACAACACATGTAAGGAAAATGATAACACTGTTTGATATTCAGGAAGGGGAAGGGAAACCAATGGCCACTTTGTTACTCGACGCTGAGAAAGCATTCGACAGGGTGGCATGGGAGTATTTATGGGCTGTTTTGAGAAGAGGGGGAGTGGGCGAAACATTTATCAAAGTAATACAAGCACTCCACTCAAATCCAACAGCATGTGTCAGGATAAATGCAGGTCGCACGAAACCCTTTAATATTACCAGGGGCACAAGACAGGGGTGCCCCTGTTCACCTTTATTGTTTGCAATGTATATAGACCCTCTAATATATAAATTAGAACAAAACGCAAGAATCGAACCACTACTTTCTAAGAGGGGAGATATAAAGGTTCTTGCGTATGCAGACGACATAGCGGTTATAACACCCAACCCAATGGATGCGATAAGGGAAATAGAATCAGAGGCAAAGCTGTTTGGGCGAATAGCGGGTTATGCATTGAACAAAAATAAGACACAAATTATTAAAAACGCACACACAGATTGCACAGACACACGGGTGGTTAACAAAGGTAAATACTTGGGTATTATTATCACAGCAGATTTAGGAAAGTTGGTGGAAATCAATATCACTCCTATTCTCACAAAAGCGAAAAAAGACCTGGATAGGATACACAATCTGCACATGACACTTGTTGGAAGGGTTAATTATGTGAAAATGAACCTGCTACCCAAAGTGCTATACTTGTTTAGAACAATCCCGCTGTTTTTTAATTTGATCGGGTTTAAGAAATTAGAGAATATGGTAAATCGCTTCGTATGGGCACAAGGGAAGACAAGGAGGGCACTGAAATACATGTCACTACCTTATGATAAGGGAGGATGGACTCTACCAGACCTCAGGATGTATTATTGGGCAGCGGCTCTGCAACAAATGACCTGTTTATTGGGAGGGATCGAAGGAGAGGAGGAATTACATACAGGGTCTTTAGAAGTGTATGGCTTAATTTTAGGAGATGAAGCTAATAATGCTTTCCTGAGATATACGGAGCCAAGCTACTTCAAGCGAACTAGGTTTAAGACATTGGAAGCCGCCAATGAGATCTTGAAGGCATTTAAGAAGAGTTTTGGTCTGGGTAGACTTCATGGATATACAAGATTAGCAGGGGACACAACATTACCCTCGGATATTTTCTCGGATGTAATCTTTAAAGAATGGGTTAGACAAGGTATTAGAAACATGGGAGACTTAATGGGGGAATCAGGGGTACGGCAATTTGCAGAGCTTCAACAGGAATTTGGGGTTAGTAATAGGTCCTTTTTCAAGTACTTACAGATAAGAAGTTTTTTAGGTAATAAACGTGGCGGTCAGGCGGGATTTAAGGAGAACCCAATACTACAGATGATCGAAGCAGAGCGGCCATGTACAATTAAACGGCTGTATGCAGCATCAATAGAACTTAAAGGGTACGACCTAGGGAAGCATGAGACCAAATGGATGGAGGCACTAGGAATTTCTGAAGGGATATTTACAAAATCACTAACCTTAGGGCATGAGGTATTATGTCTGGCATCACTACAAGCACAACATTACAAAACCCTGTTTAGACTTTACTATACCCCAGCTAGGATCGCTCAGTGGGGAGGAACACGGGGTGAGGTGCCCGCGATGCGACAGTTCAGAGGCAGACATAATTCACATGTTCGCAGGGTGCCCAATCCTCTCACCACTCATAAATAGTATTGAAATGTTCTGTGATAAATCATTGGCCTTTAAAGTGAAATTGACACCTGACGTAATAATACTAGGCCTCGAGGCACCCAATATACAACAACATAGTGCAGGTGGTTTCATATTTGTGGCAATGGCCGTACTACGTCTTTGCATAGCGTCTGTATGGAAAGATAAATTGGCTCCCTCTTTTCAGCAGTGGCTGGCTAAGCTATTGTATATGCACAACCTTGAGAGGGCTATTTACGCTAGAAAGGGGAAAAAAGGGAGAGCACTGGGGTTACAGTTGTGGAAGCCGACATCCGATTGGAAAGACAGGATGGAGGAGGAGGAGACCCGGAGGACGCACACACAACTGACGACAACAGAGAAGAAGGGGAGTGGGTGATTGATCCCTCATTACTCAGTTGGACAATTATTACATTCAGACTCCGTCACCTACTGACAAAACTGAAGAGCCGACCTGGCACACATCCCTGTGTTCCATTCCCATGAACACTGCTAGAGGGATGTCTTACACATATCTCAGGCAGTGAGTTAAAGTTCGCAGATTTATATATTGCAGCTCATCAACTGTGAGGGTTTACAGACGTTGTCTATGGCACCGGAAGATACAGTGATTTTCCCAGAATCACATGATGTCGCCCTGAAGCAGAGACTTGAACCCGGATCACCAGTTCCCAAGTCGGCAGCTCTGGCTGCTGCACCACATCCCCCCCCCCCCCCCTGTGAGGGCATATCTGCATGAAATGCCCCTGATGCCCCTGCTATATCTTAGTCGATTCCTGGATATTGTAAGTGACCAGGGAAGTCATAGTAAGTACATAGGCTGGACACTCGTCATTATGAGTTCGCAGCTCCATGACGGCTTCACTGAAATATGTGATGTTTGGCACCAAGCATCTCAACATAATAAACTTGTGCAGATTCCAGTGTAGATTTTATTAACAGTTGCACACAGAGGGCCCCTTAGCGGGGTCCACTGAAACCTACCAATCCTTAGTGTGGTCATTGACTGGCCCGAGCCAGCCTGCTACCAGCAGAGTGTGTTCTGACCTCAGGGGAGAGTGCCTGCGCACTCTGAGGCTGAGAACAATGCCTTTCCTGGGTGGAGGTGTTCACGTCTCCCCTGGACAGGAAGAGCCATCCGTGGTGGGGAGCTTCAGAGGTCTTGCCTCCTTTCTAATGCAACCCCAGCCTCTCCTGTTCGAAGGAGCTTGCCTCCATCCTGTCCTCACCCCCTTTTTTGCGACAGGACAGGTGGGAAACCTGTGAAAGAAGAGCAGATGTGCCCCCCTCTGCCAACTCCACCCCTCGGGTGCTGGAGGCTAAGTCAAGTACACTTTTCAGTGCCCACCATCTTGAAGATGATGGGACTTATCCAGTTAGGGCTAGGACTGTGTCCTCCTCTCACAGAAGGTGGGCATTTTAGAGGGCGTAGACACCCAGGCAAAGGGCCCATTGGACACTGCCTGTCACTCCCTTGTAACGCCCTTAAATCTAGTTTTCAGGTGGCATCCCCAGTCCATGAGCTTCAGTTCCGGACGACCTAAGAAGAGCCGGGCACTACTGATGTGCACCAGCAGAGAAGATTGCAGAGAACTACTGTACACAGGTGTATCAGGACCTTTCGTCTAAAATCTGGATCCCCTACGGACCCCTGCTCATCACACGTCCTAAAAGAAGCCTTCACCGGCCTCCCGGGTCCAGCCCGCTCTCTTCTGAATGAGTCCCTAGTCCAGGTTGTGTCCCTAAGGCCTTTAAAGAGGCAATTGTGGTTCCCCTTCTGAAGAAATCAGGGGCAGACCCCCAGAACCTGTTGAATTACCGCCCAATCTCTTTGCTCCTGTACCTGGCAAAGGTACTGGAGGCTCATGTGGTGAAGTGCCTGCCCAATTTTATTGAACAATCCAACTATCTCGACTCACACCAAGCTGGGTTTCGGCCTGCCTACTCAACGTAGACCATAATACTAGCAGTATTGGACTCCCTGTGAGAGAGGGCTGACAGGGGTACTCCTCAGGCCCTGGTGCTAATGGATCTCTCAGTCGCCTTTGACACTGTCGACCATGGTATCTTGGTGGGCCATGGTGTAGATATCTTCCTAGACAGTCAAGGTTGCTAAACGTCTATGATTCATTTGTCATGCCACAGGCTTAATAAATTCCATGAATCAAATAATGTGAGAATAGTCAATACTGGCGTTCCTGATGTAAGGATGTAAGTACGCCTAATCTCCGGACAAAAGTTCTGTTCCTGGCTGCAGCCAGGAACAGAACTTTTGTCCGGAGATTTGGCGTACTTAATTGATTCATGGAATTTATTAAGCCATAAAAGGAATACCCTGTAGTGAATCAACTTATTTATCACATAAGAGTTATCAAGGCCTTCTTCTCCGTGAAGTGTTCCTGCATTACTAAATTATAGCATCAGAGACCCTCATCGAAAGGATCTATATATCAAGAATTTTGAAATCATATCGAAACGTACAATATAAAATCCTCTAAATCACAAGTATTGAAAAGATTTCCATATAAAAAAGAAGTACCAGCTCTACAACACGTAGACCGCCGGTCCTTATAAATACAGGAATCTGTGGCTCGATTCCCAGAAGAAGGCGCTGCTAAAGCGCCAAAACGCACGTCGGAATTAACCCCAATCAATCTCGCCACATTACTGTTTATTGGATTAGATAAAGACATCCCCTTATTTTTAACTGTGATTTTGATTGATTGTATACTTTGTGTCAAAAATTAATTGTGCATTTACTGTGTTTTTACTCTCCTATTTTTTAATAAACATAGATCTTTTTATATATAAACCCTACTTGCTTGACATTGCATTTTCTCTCCTTTGGAATGACAAATTAATCATAGACGTTTAGCAACCTTGTCTGTCTAGGAAGATATCTACACCGTGCTTTACCCTGTCCTATGATTTCCTTACTTTGTCAGGGGGTCCTTGTTAATATTGAACATGTATTTAACTTCTAAATGACACCTTCAACTAGGACCATTAGTAAAAAGGTTCATGCAGAATTCATAAGACCCTACTTATAAGGATATCTGTGCAATAATCCCCATGACAGGAAAAAAGAAATTCAAATGAATGAATAAAATGCTTTAGGAGGCTGAGCACTCTTAATTTGAGAAATGAAAGAAAGATAAACCAGGAATAGAGAGAAACAGAAAAAGCAGTAAGAAAGAGAACAAAAAGAGTAAAATAAAGATAATAAAAAGAATAGAAATAGAAAGTACGAAAGAAAGAAACAAGGCTCCCCTTTATTATATTCAGTAGTGCTTGTAATACGGCAGCCAGGATATCCGTCACGTTTGTGTCTGAATAACCCGGCCAGCAAATCAGTAAATCAGTAAATCAGGCTCTTGACACTTTAGAATGTTGCTGCTGTTAACTGTGAACCATTACTTTCTCAGAAGTCACGGGCAAGAGACACCTAGTTGCCTGTAACATACCTTTTATAATTACAAGGATGTGACAACACCGCATAAACAACAAGTGCAGATTAAACCACAAGGTTCAAATAAACCCACACACACACCGTAAGATTAAACCTGTACTAGGCACACAAGCCTCAGTATTGGATAGAGACTACTAGCTGCAGATTCCTTAATGTAGAATTACGTTGTCGTGCCAACAGTTGAAGCCAAAGTCGTGACGAAAGCGCCGGAAGAAACTACTCTCGGCGCGTCTCTCGAGATCGGCTTCATCTCCTCGATCAGCCTCCGCAGATGGATCAGAACGCGCCGTCCTCATCCCTCTCCGATGTCGCACGAGCGTCGCTCCCCAGTGGGTAAATGTCGCAGCTTGTCCCCGGGGTCTGGTGTTCGGCCTGCCGGGGGCATGGGCTCTCCGCGGGTAATGCAGCCCCGCGTGTCGTCCTCCTATCCACCGTTTCCCTGTGAGGGAGCGTCGAGAGCCCAGATGGAGACATATGCAGCGGATTTGCAGGCCTCGCTGGCGTCTCCTTCTCCTTCCCCTCCTAGGACGCCAGTGGATCCCTTGCATTGTGCGAGGCCCTCCTTGGCACCTCGGCACTGCTTGGCACGTCTCCAGGCTTGGAGGATGTGGTGCTGTTGGGGTTTAGCCCTTCGGGTCTCCCTCCTTCGGACCATGGCGCCTCTGCCTCACCGCAAACTCCTGTGGGAGTCCCTGTGGTGTCGCGGGAGGTCAGCGGGGCTCGGGTCACATCCTTGAGCCCTGTTCGGCCATCTAGACAGGCAACAGCCTTGTCCATGGCTGAGCTGACGCCACTACGGCGCCGGTGCCTGTTGGCCCAGGTGGCGCCACAGGGGTCGGTAGACCTCCTCGTCCTGCTCTGGGTCGAGGCTGGACAGGGACCCTTCGCCCCCCTCCGGGCTCCTCTCGGCCCTCCATGCAGGTGGGTGTCGGAGGTCGAGTTGGAGGTTTAATCGACCCTGGCGGCGCCGTACGGGTCGGCAGACCACCTACGTCCCATTCTGGGTCGAGGCTGGCAGAGGGTTTCTTGTCACTCCCCTGGTCCCTCTCGTCCCTCCACGCAGGCGGCTGCCTCGTCAGAGGTCGAGTTGGTGCCGTTCCGGCACCGCCCCTTAGCCACTTCGGCTCCGGTCCCCGGCGCTGCGTGACTTGGAGGAGCCCTGTCCAGCGTCTCCTTCGGTGCCAATGGTGATGACATCCTGCCTCAGGCGGCGGACTCTACGGTGCCGGACAGGCGTCGAATCGCTGATTCGTCTTCGGACGCTCCCTCTTCTCCGAAGGTTGGGTGCCTACCTCCACACCCTTACCACTGTTTGGCTACGAGTAGGTAGGGTGCCCTCAAGCTTTCTTCGATACAACACCGGGGTGGGGTAACCTCTCTTGCCCATGGCCAATCTATCTACCCGGTAAGCAGGTTCCTCACGGTCCGCAAAAACCCAGTTGTTGACTGCCACCAGCTGCGTGGGCCAGTAATACTTGAGAATGCTCCGGACCGCCATCCCACCTTAATAAACTCCCCTCTGCACCTTACTCAGCGTGACGTGCCACCATCCCACAACAGGAGCAAAAGTTCTCACCCTATCTTTTGAAAGAAAATGTCTGGTGGGATCTTAAAGGACATTTTTTGTATGATGTACAGGAGGCCCTGGAGGGTCATCACTTTAAATAGGGCCACCCCACCCAATAAGGAGAGCTGGAGCGCCCGCAATTGTGGAGCATCCCTGCGAAGCCAGTCTAATTTCGGGAGTATGTTCTTGCCTGTGGTTCTCTTGTAATGAACACAACCAAATATTTAAAGCCATGTAGTTCCACCGAACTGTGCACCTAGAGTGCAGCCGCAGGGTCCCTGCCACCAGCAGGAATATTAAGGACTTCTTACAATTGATCTTATATCCTGAATATTCTCCAAATATGTGAAAAATGTGTAGGATTTGTTCACTCAAGAAGGCTGATTACGTGTCCTACAGCAAAACGTCAGCATAGAGGGAGATTCTCTCATCCCACTCCTGATCAACTGGAATACCCCTTATGAGAGGTCCTGGTGAACCTACGCACGTGTGAAGAGCATAGGAGACAAGGAACATCCCTGTTGGATGGCAAAGACTCGGGTGACTGTGTTATTGACGTGCATGCACACTAGAGGGGCCACATACACGAGCAAAGGAATCCCCTGCTGCATGTGGTACTCCATTAAGGTGTCGGGAGATTTAAGCGCGTTCCCTGGTGTGGCATAAAGCTACTGTCCGCAGGCAGATCACCAGGGCCTACGCAAGGACCTTAGTCTCAAAATTAAGCAGAGTGATAGGTCTATGAGACCCAAACTCAGTTGCTGGTTCTTCCTTTTTTAGGATGGCCACCACCTCAGACGTTCTTTGGTCCTCTGGGAGACACCCTTATTTTCAGGCAGTCTGAAACCTACTCTGGAGGCACTCCCTGATTTTATCCATCATGCTTGTATATAATTCTAAGGGGAGCTCATTAGGTCCCGTCGCGTGCCCTGTTTGCAAGGTTCTTATTGTCTTATTTATTTAGTCTACTGTCAGGTCTTGCTCTAGTGCGTCTCGATCCTCATTCGTTAGCATTGGCAGGGTCAGGTCTTTCAGGAAGTCTCTCCCAGTATTTCCGTCCCCTTGTTGTCAGTGTCCTCAAGGATCACTGGCTTGAATTCATCCCATAGCACGCAAGCTGATTCAACAGGCCGCCCGTTCTCCTTAAAATAGAATTCTGCTCTATCTCTCATACGAGCTTTGAACGTCTTGTCTTTTAAATATCACAGATCAACCCTTGGGGGTAGGATGAAGTCCACTACCAGACCATCGAGTTGCACCTCCACCAGCGGATGGTCTGAGATTCCCCCTGCTATGTGCGTAGCGGCTCTAAAATCATCTTTATGGACAGTCTGGCTGAAAAGATAGTGCAGGCATGCCAGACTACCATGAGCTACAGACAGGTGTGTCCGGTTCTGAGCCCCTCTTCCCCTCTAGCGGCATTAAGGGGTATCATGAATATAGTATAGGGTCAGTTCTGTCACTCCAGTCACCCCAATGCGTGTATGCTCTGTTGTAAGTGTCTTACCCTTTCACAGGATGAGTCAGTCTTGTCTGGGTCTCTTTCCTGTTTCCCGGCCCTTGAATGGCACGCCCGAAGACTCGAGAGAGAGCAATGACCCACCAGCAGGCTTTTGTGGAGTGCTTTTGTCCTGGATGTAGGGCTGCATTCAGTAGGGCACCCACTCTGTCTTTTCTTTACAGTTGTCTGAAGATCAGCAGTCCCAAGATAGCAGTCACACCTGGCCTGTCTGTAAGTGCAGCCCACTCTGGAGGCCAAACCGTCAGCAATTGAGCCCACACTGTGGCCGGCTGGACCACAGGCATAAGCTCAGACAGGGTGATAGACACTGGAGTAGTTGTAGTCTCTCATGGACCCCTGACACAGAGTAGTCAGAAATTCAGCAGCTAAAAGCCCAACACAGGCTCTCCAGGAAGTCAGTAGATTCAGACCCTGTTGTGTCAGGAATTTGACAAGTGCAACCTTGAACAGCCTGTTGGCAGCACACAATTGTCCTACTGGGCCTCAACAATCACGTTGTCGTATACTTTTATTTTCTGCCTTGAACTGTTAGGAGAGTCTTGGGGCGGGGGGGGGGTGTCCCTCATACTAGCTGGTCCTGCTGGATGGCTTTCCGGCTCGCCCTACAGATAACGGGGATGTGTCAGACCTTGGTTCTTCCAGGACAGCCTTGTCCTCCTGCTGGATAGTCAAACTCCCTTCCCTTTCTTACCGGACAGGCAGGCTTCTAGGCAGACTTCTAGGCTCATCAGGACAGGTACACAGCTTCTCCATTAAGTAATTCAGCCTGCAGGTGATGTCCCTTCAACTTAGATAAACTGTCAGGCTGACACCATCCCTGGTGTCACAGCAGACACCTGAGTAATTTGTAGAGCAATTTATTACTTGGTAACAGAGGACTTTGAACTAGGGTATAAAAGAGGTATAGATGGTCCCACTTGTATACACAACTGGCAGGCAGGAGATGCAGTTTACTCTGTCGCACTCTCACATTGCATTTATGCTACGCACACCAACACCCTAAACATTCACTTGATGTTATTGCAGAGTCTGGGCACAGGTATAGAAATGGAGCATTCCATGGGTGTGTCAGTAGGAAGCCACTCCACTGACCATGATGCAAAGATCTCATCAGGCTATTGATCCTTACAACAGGGTGCATTGCCACCACCGCTCTAGCTGTTAAACCCATGACAGTCCTCTGCCTTAAATAAGGGCACACTTGGTGTGACCCTCCTGGTCACAGGACCGGTCCAAGACCTCTCATAGTCCCTTGTTAGAAGTTGCACAGTACTGGCGAGGCAGAAAAATCTCATGTAATTGTTTTGTGGTAGATTTACCCCAGTAACGTCCAGTTACAAGTTTGACGCCATGGACTGGGGAGTTGCCACGAGGAACAGATTCTTCTGCCTGTCAAACCACATGCCATTCACTATTTCATAGTGTTTTATCTTCTTTTATTTACCACTTTTTTTAAGCAGGTGGTAGATATATGCATGTGGTTGGTTGGGGGGAGAGGGGTGAAGCAGGGGAGGGAAGAGGAAAGCATTTTATAACAGAGGGAAGAATTGTGTGTTTCTCCCAGTCAGTAAAAAAAACAGCATGAGTCTTGGCTGCTTCTGCTGCACCCAGAGTCTTGTGTGTCTGTTCAGTCTAATTTTCCTGTCTGGAAAAAAATGGTGTCCTGCTTTTCTGCACCCGGTAAATCCATGTGCAGAAAAGCCTAACAACTGATTATCAGGTGGAATAAAATGAACACATGAAAGTACTCCTTAATTTCATTGCTCTTGATTCATACTCTGGACCATAGTTGAGGGATAGGTCTAGGCATAGTCCTCGCAACACACAATAGGTTTACGTGCGGCAGAGCTAAAAAGTCAGGATACCAGATACAAGTAGGTGGTAACTCAGGACAGGGGGAAACGCCTGTTGTCCGTGGAGGGGAAATTCCCATCCTAAAAATCTACATTAAAAATGAATTAATAGTATTCTATTTTAAATATCTTTTTGGTGCCAGTCCATTTGGCTTTAATGTCTGCTTTTGGGATTCTATGTTACAAGTCCATAGGGTACATGTATCCTTTGTGAGCTTAATAAAATGTTGGAAATTCTACAAATCCTCACTCCTAGATCCAAGGTCTCTCAGGCTACCATTCTACAATCTGCTCTGTCTGAAGAACAGCTAAACACTTTCAAAATTCTGCAATTCTGCTTTGATATGGCTTGTAAATTATTTTTGGAGATATTTACATGTATTAACTATTTAATTTTAATACTACAGGTGATTGAAATTACGGACGAAGAAAGCAAGATTTAGCACCAGCCATCTGAATGTTAGTGCCATAAGAAGGATTATTTTGAAAAACTGAATGACATCCAGCATTCTAAGTAGAAACAATTTCCAAAATCTAGGTGTAGCGAAGAAGTGGGAGCTGAGGAAAGTATTATACCTGTAAGTGAAGTATCTAATGTTGCATTTCATTAACCCAGAGCAAAGTCATATCTGTCCACAAAGCATCAGAAATAATCCCAGAAAGACCAATCACAACATCCTCATCTGAAATATGATCAGAAAGACAAATTGCCTCAGCATGACAGAATAACAAGTCAAGTCAAAAAAATTTACCTAGCGCACTACTCACCCAGAGGGTCGCATTATCTAAAGCATCATGTAATTCTAGAGAGGAAGCACACACTGCATAAAAGAAAGATATAACAAAAGGTTTCTTCTGCAAACCATCAAAGAAAAGACACTGAAAGAAGACTCCGAAGCTGACACGCTAACAACCAAAAGATTGGAAAATCACCTTTGTTCAACAACCGTTTTTAACCAGTTTCGCAAGTTTGAGACTATCTGCTTCGGGATATAACACCTCGACCCACTCTGCTAACTCTGGCGAAAACCTTAAAAATTCACCACTTTATTGTGTTCATGACCATCTCAGATTGTTTCCTTTTTATTGTGTACTGTTCTGTAATTCTATGTAAATCACCTCAACCTTATCTGTTGTGCAGGAGTGATATTTAAAACTGTTAAATATGAAAATGGATTAAATGAGCACCGTTGCGCTAGCTAATGTAAATAAATCATTGTCTTCAGAACTACAATCCTTAACCTTACACCAAACACAGAATGGGTAAAAGGAACTGTTGTTCTGCGACTGATGAGCTACAATATTACTGTGCATGTTCTAACGTTCTCAGTTACTGCCATTATGCCAGTGCAAAAAGGTACTTCTCAGTTTAATCATTAAATATCAGACTAACACCTTATCACTGCATTGCTGAGAACCTATACAAATAGATTTGAGAAAAACTTCAGTCACAAAATAAGTTGCTGCCGGAGAAGCTATAACCAAAAGACTATTATCTGCTACAAACATTTCGACTGGTGTTGCAGGGCTGCATCCAGACATATTTTGCTCAATTCAAGTGTTAAGAAGATTACACACAATATCTTTCAGAGATAAATGCTGAACATTATCTAAACAAGCCCAACTCTAAAATCGGGTTCACTCTTACCGTGGCATATAAGCAAGAGAAAACTAAATGTAGAGATATTAACTCTAGGAATACACCTTTTAAAAACACGGGCTGTGAGAACAATTTCAGTGTTCAAACCCGCCTCAATCAAAGCAAAATAACCCAAGTTGGGGAAAAAGGTACCTGTGCCAAAAAAGATTCAGCCATAAATCTCATCTCACTGAATTTGAGAGAATGCACACTGGGAAAATCCTCTCTCAGTGCTCCGAATGCCACAAAAGTTTCAGCAGTAAATCTTATCTCACTGCGCATATGAGAATCCACACTGGGGAAAAACCTTACCAGTGCTCAGAATGCCAGAAAAGGTTTTGTAACAAACAAAGTCTTTCTAATCATGCAGTGACCCATTTTGTGGAACAACCTTATCAGTGCTCCGAATGCCAGAAATGTTTCAATAAAAAACACAATCTCACAGTGCATATAAGAACCCACACTGGGGAAAAACCTTATCAGTGCTCTGAATGCCAGAAATGTTTCAGTTTAAAAAGTAGACTCACTCGTCATACAAGAATCCACACTGGGGAAAACCCTTATCAGTGCTCTGAATGCCAAAAAAGTTTCAGCTGTGAATCTTATCTCACTGAACATATAAGAATCCACACTGGGGAAAACCCTTATCAGTGCTCTGAATGCCAAAAGAGTTACAGCTGTAAATCTTATCTCACTGAACATATGAGAATCCACACTGGGGACAAACCTTACCAGTGCTCTGAATGCCAGAAAAGGTTTTATAACAAACAAAGTCTTTCTCGACATGTATTAACCCACTCTGTGGAAAAACCTTACCAGTGCTCTGAATGCCAGAAATATTTCATTGAAAAAAGAGACCTTACTGTACATACAAGGACCCACACTGGGGAAAAACCTTATCAGTGCTATGAATGCCAGAAAAGGTTTTGTAAAAAACAAAGTCTTTCTCTACATGTATTAACCCACACTGGGGAAAAACATTACCAGTGCTCTGAATGTCAGAAATATTTCAGTAAAAAAATAGGACTTATTGTACATACAAGGATCCACACTGGGGAAAAACCTCATCAGTGCACAGATTGCCAGAGATGTTTCATTACCCAAAACGAGTTCACTCGGCATAGAAGAACCCACACTGGAGAGAAACCTTATCAGTGCCCGGAATGCCAGAAATGTTTCATTGACAAAAACGGTCTCACTCATCATATAAGAACCCACACTAGGGAGAAACCTTTTCAGTGCTCTGAATGCCAGAAATGTTTCAGTGTAAAAATCAGACTCACTCAACATACAAGAATCCACACTGGGGAAAAACCATATCAGTGCTCTGAATGCCAGAAAAGGTTTTGTAACAAACAAAGTCTTTCTAATCATGCAGTGACCCATTCTGTGGAACAACCTTATCAGTGCGCTGAATGCAAGAAATGTTTCAATGAAAAACGCAATCTCACGGTGCATATAAGAACCCACACTGGGGAAAAACCTTATCAGTGCTCTGAGTGCCAGAAATGTTTCATTAAAAAATATAGTCTCACACGGCACATAAGAATCCACACTGGGGAAAACCCTTATCAGTGCTCTGAATTCCAGAAAAGGGTTTGTAACCAACAAAATCTTTCTCAACATTCAATAACCCATTCTGTGGATCATCCTTATCAGTGCTCTGAATGCCAGAAATGTTTCATTGAAAAACGCAATCTCACGGTGCATATAAGATCCCACACTGGGGAAAAGCCTTATCAGTGCTCTGAATGCCAGAAATGTTTCAGTAAAAAAAGTAGTCTCACACGGCACATAAGAATCCACACTGGGGAAAAACCTTATCAGTGCATTGAATGCCACAAATGTTTCAGTGAAAAAATCAATCTCACTCACCATATAAGAACCCACACTGGGGAAAAACCTTATCAGTGCTCTGAATGCCAGAAATGTTTCAGTGAAAAAAGACATCTCACACTGCATATAAAAACCCACACTGGGGAAAAACCTTAGGAGTGCTCTGAATGCCCAAAACATTTAAACCGTAAATCACTTCTAACTGCACATGTGAGATTCCACACTGGGGAAAAACCTTATCCATGCTCTGAATGTCAGAACTGTTTCAAAAACATTCAAAAAACATGTGGATGTCATCTGCCAGCAATTCTTGACATCTAGGGCATTTTGGTGGCGGTGAGGGGGCGAATTTCCCGATTTTATAAGGAGTGTAGTAAAGCCTATTGACCACGAAAAAATGGTTCTTTTTCAGACAGGCAGGCTTTAAATGTTTGTATAGTGTCTTCAAAGATGGTTCAAGCATGTCCTCTGCCTGTGGTGCCATGGAGGAATTGTTCCAAACCCCCTCTGCCAAAGCTATCCCAGTGTCTTCACCCCATAGTAGATGTTGATACCATACCGAAATTTCTTTTATAATCGGTGTGAAGGATTCACTTAACCTTTCTATTTCCTCATTACTTTTTATCTCCTCACGTTCCGCTGTATGCCAAGACACCAATTGAAGATATTTAAATCTTGATAAATATGTCCCTACCTTTGCCCTCAAGTACTCCCATGGGTATATCCCTTCCTCATCCATTAACTCTTTCCATTTTGTAATCCCAGCTCTTTTAATAGGTACTGCCAAGGCATCGTTCAAGCAGTCCGGGGTACCAGGTGAATCCCAAACTGGAGCTGAGTCTGAATAGTACCCAATCCCACTGCTTACCCTTACCCTGTACCATGTCTCTAGGGCGGTTTTTAGTATCTTCAAACGAACCACCTTGAAGAATCTAGGAGATCCAAATTTATACATAAAGGCATCGCTTCCCCCTTCTGCTCTCACCATCTCTCCCAGCAAAATGCCCCAGGATGAGTCGTCTGGCTTAGTAAGTAGCATGCGTAGGCTCTTAAACTGGAATGCCACTACATATAGACTAATATCGGGGAGAGCTAACCCACCTTTTAATAACCTTCTTCTGAGTTTCTTCCAGGTCAGGCGCACCCCTTTGTCCCCCCACACAAAACGACCTATTTTGCACTGTATCTTATTTATGTCTTTCTTAGGGAATGTTAGCGGTATTGTGGAAAACCGGTAGGAGAGCTTGGGGAGAATGACCATTTTCACTAGATTCACTTTCCCATAGATTGACAATGGGAGGTTCTTCCATCTTCTAAACCAACGGTCCATTTCCCTAGTTGTTCTGTCCAGATTTAACTTAGGAATTTGATCCAATTCCCCACAATATATATTCCCAGATATCTAAACTCCCGACTCTCAGTGCCATACCATTGATCTACGTTCCAACACATGACCTCAGTCTTGGATCTGTTCACCTTGTATCCTGATAATGCCCCAAACTCTGCTGTCAGTTCCTCGATCCGAGGAATAGCTGTACCTGGATCACCCGTATATAAAATCAAGTCATCCGCGTACAGGGCCATCTTAGAGCTATACTGACCTGACTGAAATGTGAGATTCCACTCTGGGGAAAAAACCTTATCAGTGCTCTGAATGGCAGAAATGATTAAGTGAAAAAAGAATACTCACTACACATACAAGGACCCACACTGGGGAAAAGCCTTATCAGTGCTCAGCCGTAAATCTGATCTCACTGCACATTTGAGAATCCACACTGGGGGAAATACATCAGTGCTCTAATTGTCAGAAAAGATTCAGAGGTAGTGATGGTTACAAGCACCATAAGAAAACACACCATCAAAAATACTTCAGTGCTCCAAGTGCCAGAAAAGCATCCATTTTAAATGCAATCTCACCTACATGAGCAGACGCACACAGGGAAAAAACATGACCTATTCTGTGAATGCCAGAAATTCCTATTTTTTGATAGGCACAGCCTCACTAACCATAATCTACTCCATACTGATGAAAACCTTATGAGTGCTCTGAATGCCAGAAACTCCACACTGAAGAAATACTTATGCCATAAAAGCTTGAATCTGAAAGACAGAGTTATGCTTCATGAGAGATCCCACTCTGGGGAAAAATCTTATGAGTGCTCGAAATGCAAGCAAAGTTTTCGTCACAAATTACGTCTCACTTGTCATGAGCAAACTCACACGGGAGAAAAAAGCTGTATGTGTGTTCTGAATGTCAGATAAGGTTTAATCACAAATACATTGTCAATTCACATGAGAGTTGCAGAAAAGCTTCTAACAACCTGACTTTACATGAGAGAGCACATATTGTAGTTGCAATAGATTTAATCAAGAAATTCTTGCAGGATAACTTAGGCTGCCAGCATGCAACCTCCAAAGAAATTTCAGGCCTTGAAAATGTTTTAATTGCAACAAAATCCACAATTTGAGTATCTGAAAGTTACAAAACTCTCAAGGTCTTTACTTGACACAGAGAAGTGTTATTACTTGCAAACATCAACTAATTAACAAAAGATTCACAATATTAATGTCTTAAATTTTCTCCACCCAAAAGGTTTCTACTCACACTTGTTTCTTAACATATGACTGAAATCTAGATTTTCATGCTAAGATTAGGCCTAGGCGGTGTTCCTCAATGAAGAACTCGGCAAAGTGTCAAAAAAACTCAACCGCTCAACGCGGAGTTCTGCAGGCAGCAGAGTGCATTAGGGTCAATTTGAACCGCTTTTTCAGCGAGTAGCACGCTACTCCAGGATCCCAAAATGATTAGTGGTGAATTAGTGTAGGGAAATATAAAATGTATTTGTGAGCTGGACATGTTGGTCTGTTAGTTGGGTTGAAAAAGAGACTGGAGGAATAGGAGAGGGAAGGTTTTGCATTTATATAGCGCTTGCTACCCCTGATGAAGTGTTAAAGCGCTTTTCAGGGAGTAGCATGCTACTCCAGAACCCAAAAAGATGAATAGATAGATCAATTATTGTGGGTAGGTTGTTTTATTATATAAATACAACTGTACGAAAATTCATAAAATTCTCTTGTAAAGTTGTATCCAAGTGGCAAGTATAGTCTCTGATAATAATGTATACAAAGTTGGCCTGCCATCAAGACTGATGCCACGCAAGATTTATGCAAAGTCAGTTGTGCTGAAGTATTTTAGACTCTTGTTGAATTGTAACATCCACCTTGTAGTGTTGTAGACGAATGTAGGACCCTAGTGTAATTTTTCCCGATTCATTCCCTTATATAGGTATAACTTATTATATCCTTATATAGGCATAAGAATCATAACCATATTTAGACATAGCCAATGCAGTCCAAATACGGCATGGCTACTTCCACAAGTTCCTAGAATCGACAACAAATTCTTGGAGAAACTAAACTTCAGCAGTCCAGGACTTCCCCCTGCTTAAGTATTGATTTGTCCAAGAATTCATGGAGTTTTCAAAGAACTGCGAGTTCTTAGTGACGTTATTATGTCCAATCTTACGTCAAACTCGGCACCTCCCAGGTATAAATATACCCACATCTGCCCTAGCAAACACACAGTGGTTTGGAGCAGATCGACTAAGTACTTGCCCGATGCCCTACTGTAGCGAATGCCGAAGGAAGCTGACCCTCCAGCTGATGCACTGAAAAAGACACTGTCTTTTCTCCTGCCGAGAAATCCAGCTCCAGTGTTACCCTGCTACCCTTGCGGGTTACTGGGAGATCGAGTCCTGAGAGAGAGATACAAGACCTCCTTCATTCTACTACTGAACTTAAGCTACACCTCACTTACTTCTTCCCTCGTACTAGACTTAGGTTAGGTACACCGGGGTAGGCGTATTTTAGAAGCACCAGTTGAGTACTTTTAGTCGTTATTTATCATTATATGTATTTTATCCGTTTTATGTATCTTATGGCTTAGAAACCATATCATGCTTTACAGTATTATTTCATAATACTCTTTTTACTGTACACACTTTACTTTATAACAAGCATTGCCATTGTAGAAATTCACTTCTCTTGCATGAGAAAGAAGACTGCTCAATAAATAACCTTTTTTATTGAAACACCCGTCTCTCTATTTCTCTGCAAATCCTGGTGAAACGAAGCATGCACAATTGACTGAGGGAAATAGCAATCTATTATTTCCGCGACTCTAGAGATATATTTCTTATTCTTGGGGAACAAAGTTGTCATGTTTATGCGGTTGTCAGAAACTAATCCCTTCTTGTGAATTTGAGAAACTTTCTAGTGACCTCTGAGCTAGCTGGCATTCACAATTAAGTCTAACATATTCAATAGAGACCTAGTCGACTTCAGTCCTACGTCTAAACTATTGTTTATGTTATTCCAATGCGCAGAGCCTATTGGGAATATAGGAACTACACTGCAGTAGGTACTGTTGTTTTTATCATGTCCACATTGTAGGCAGACACAAACGCCGAAATTGTGCACTCTTTATATTAAGCATAATATAGTGAACAGATTACAGTAACCAATGTACAAGCTGTTTTAGGTGCTTAGAAGTAGAGTTACATAGAGGGCAATAAACACTCCATTAACTCTGTCACTCGCTTAGTACAGACGAACGCCAAAGGCTTCGTACATGATGAAGCATCAGAGTGCACCCTCTTTCTGCGTCCCATGGGCATTTTGGCTTTTGTTCTACAGAAGAGGCTGCAGACACTTACATAGCCCTTTATGAAGTGTGGATCATGTTGGAGAGATTCTCAGCGGGCATGCTTTCCTTTGAATTGGGCATGGCCAAAATTTTGATTCTGTGTACAAATTAAAACTAGCATGCATATAGAAAGGGGAGCCTTTGACCAAAATAGCCATTTTCCCTACCCATACTTCTAACGCATCTTTTTCAAAAAAATGTTAACTACATTGTCATCCGGAAATAGTAATTAGCGCCTACTCATAAGCAAATGACATTTAGAATTCTCTTTCACTTCAAGCTTTCAAAAGTAAATTGATATAAAAGCAGTATTGAATTTTTTAACATTGTGTCCTCTTACCAAAATTTAGAGCATCAATTTTATATGACACGCCATAGAAAAAAGGATTTCTTTATATATACTAAACCTCTAGAAACATTTGATTAACCAGTAATAAAGTCACGTCTAACTTAGTTAGTTTATAGTCTTCTTTTTTAAGAGAAGTTATTTCACATTGTTACTGGACCTGCATGGCTAAACACTTATAAGGTCTCAAAGGTGAGACCTTTTGGCTCTGCCAATACTAGTTATTGATTGAGTACAATGAGCAGCAACACTTTTGATTAGGTCCTGAAGAAAGCCGCAAATGTCTCTTTGGAGGGTTCATTGGCTGAAACATGTTGACCTCTTATTAACTTTCACTCTGCTGCCCCCACTACCCTGAGCTCATTTATGTGGTATTTCGTATACCATTCTCCATAACAAACCATGCCTGAACTCCTCCCTCTCAGTGAGGGGGCTGTACCCTGTACTGTAACTAGGTATAATGGTGGGAGGAGATTCCGAATGAGGAAGCATGCCAACTACGGTGGGTGAGGGATATTTCATCCTAGCTAAGTCTTCATTTGCAGCAGTAATCCTCATAGACACAAGGGTTTCTTGATTGTGGTAGAAATACATTTTTACCCCTTCATTGTACGTTTAAGCACAGACCATTGCTTGAAATGTTGTGATCAATGTAGGAAAAATACTCTGCACTGAGAAAATGTGTTAAAATAACGGAAAGTTGATAATTGCATTTAATACCTTCTCATACCTGGATTTATCTAGAAGAGAAGTCTGTTAATTCTAGCAGATTTTTGATACCACAAGGTATAAGAAATTAGGGGATCTTTATCTGATATCTTTATCAGTAAATTATCTGAAATTATTGGACATAAACTTTTGCAAGTATTATTTCTAAAGATAAAGGAAGTTCTATATTTGTCTTTTCTAAACTAACCCCAGTGCGTATGACTACAAAAACCACCTCTCTCAAATCAATATTGTACTTGGTTTAGTGAGAAAGCTAAATGATCTAGGAGAAACCAGGACTGCGCGTCAGTATTTTTCTTAGGAAGCTTTAAGGTAGAGAGTGAAAACACTTTTTAGAATGCCCCAACAATTGTGACAAAGATATTTCAATATGTTTGACAAAAAGAATAGGTACATTTCATGACCATATTGAAATGAAAAATAAAGTTATAGAAACAAATATTTACACCACATGACAAAAATATTAGAGACTACATTTCAGCAATATTGGAAATACTGAGGTTCATGTATTAATAATCCATTTGTTAAAAGTGGTTGC
Source organism: Lissotriton vulgaris (assembly GCF_964263255.1). Classification (NCBI taxonomy): domain Eukaryota; kingdom Metazoa; phylum Chordata; class Amphibia; order Caudata; family Salamandridae; genus Lissotriton; species Lissotriton vulgaris. The sequence continues at coordinate 88,952,638 of NC_141685.1, read as the reverse complement.
TTGTGGAGTCAGCACACTACTGTGTCTGTGATGGATTTTAAATAAAGGCATGTTTAATGCACCCCATTTTACTTTCAGATTCACAAATTTCCCCTTTGGTTACTACCTCCTGTTACTTTTTTTCAGCTCACGTATGGTTTCAAAGCTTAATACATACCTTAAGGATGTATTACGTATTTAGAAGGGACACTATTAACATTCCCCTTCCAAATTCTTAACTGTTAATTGGCTTAGTACATTTCTAAAAGGGGTTTAACATTTGCAAACTCTGTGAATTACCGAACCAGTGGATTTTTGAAAATTAAAACCCTTGGTACATGAGTCAATTTTTCTCAATTCCCTCCAAATTAAGTTTGCTAATAATGTTAGTTGAATGATAACCGGTGCACGTACCTATTTAGTGTTAGTGTTGCTTCAGATCAAATAAAAACCATCACACATAACTTATACAATGCTTAAAGACAGAATTTCTGACATCCAGCTTTAATGTTTTGTTAAATATGTTTGCAAATGTTGTCACTTAAACAGGAAAGAATCTAAACCGGTTTCTGGTCATAAAATAGGTTGTAATCATAATCCTTCGATACATTTTCTGAGTTTCAGGAACAATGTGTGTCATCTGTGTTTACTCTAAACCACTATAATAAACATATTCAATGCTTTTAGATTTGATCTGTTTGTACTGGTTTCTATTGCAGACAATGATTTAGATTTAGACCAAGGATCAATTCCACCCATGGCTTTTAAAATCTATTTATCAATGATCTCTTTTAGTGTTATCGCAATAAAACTGTAATAGAACTGATCTGAGAGATGGACCTTCAAGTATTATGCTCAGTCAATTTATTGAACAAACTATGGAGATCCACAAGCATTGCCTGACCACTGTATTTTACATCAATAGATTACTAATCCGCACATGTTGTCTAAGTACAATTCAATCATCTTCAATTTTTCACGGAGCTCATGCTGGGTGTGTTTGAATTCTTTTAAAATATGACATTTAAATGTCCAAAAGTTCAGGAATTCTAGGTTCAAGCCTGGTCAAACCTTAATGAATGCTATACCTAAAGATACCCTTCTGTTCCTACATTTTATTGTGCACCATGATTCAGAAATGGCATGTTTTTGCTTTCGGAGGTAAAATTCTAAACATGTTTATTGTTGTTGCCATCTGACACATTATCACTAATTGGGAGGATAGCAACAAGTGGTCCTGTGATGCTTGCTGGAATGAGAAGTGTTTAATCAAAAGGTGGATTGAATTCAGGTTTAGGTGACAATTTTACAAAAGTGTATGGATTTTGTATGTATTTAAAATTGTTGATCTCCAAAAAGGCCTAAATCAATAAATCGAATTGAAATTCAAGTTTATCATTTTAATCCTATTGTTGGAAAAGATTTGATTTTGAACCCCATGTGAGGCGGTTCCTGTCCAGAAAGCATTCAGGTTGTAATCATGAGTCAAATAATGCTGAGAAGGTTAAAATATTCAAATTAAATTCTAATTACACATGAAATGTTCATTGTTCAATATATTTCTCTTAGTATTTTAATGTGAGGACTTTATTGCTTAAGGAAAATAATTAGTATTTGTTTTTCTATATGTAGGAAGCATTACAATGAAACCACTGTATCCCACCTTCTTTCTTTCCTTTCCTGTTCTTTTTGAAGTTTCTATTGTTGAACTTTAAAGACTGCCCGAAATTAAGAATTGTGCTCTACATAACTTTGCTGTGTTACAGTTTGTTGATTTTTGTGTGCAGCTTCCGTCTCTTATGTGTATGGCAACTGATGTTATGTTTTGCTTTAATAATCGGCTTATGTTTATTAGGTTTTATTATTCAATAAAATGTTTCAAACACAACAAATGGTAGTTGATATGTATTTACAACTGCAGCATTTTTATTGTATGGGCACTTTCAAAGGGGCCAAAAATATGGTCTGCGGGTTGACGGAGTACCACATTGGCATCAGGAGGGAGAGGTTTGGGCAGGTGATTGGGGATACATGTAAAGTTGGAAGTAGGGGGAACAACGCATGTACATTGTGTGGACTGTGACTCCTGGAGTTATTGTGAGGGATACCGTGCTACCCTGTAAATTAATCCGCTAGTGATCATTATCAACAAACTTTATTTGGTTTTATAAAAGAAAACCATAAAAGTCATACATAAAATGATAAAACATTTTCCAAGGTACAAGGTACAGATAACAGCGAACCGTAAAACGTAAAGCGTATGAGGTTGAGCTGAAACGGGGTCATTGAAATGATTATGGATGCTTTTAAGCCCCAGAAGATAAGGTTCGCTGGTTGGTACGGTTTTTAACACGATGTACATACGCACACTAGGCTTACACAGCTCATTTCCCTCTCTATCACAGTGGCTCATTCCTAAAAAACATTCTTTGACCAGTGAAAATTCACTCTTACATCTGCACTCAGGGTTAGTAAATAGTTCCTACCTACCCTGGAGAGGCCAACTCTTATATACTGGAGCCATTGGATGTGTAAGACACTGTCAAATGAAAGGCATTCCCATAGGATGTCTTTGCTAAGTGTATTTTCTTGCTTAGCCCAAATATTAAGCCACAAAGCCAGGGGACAGAAAGCCAGTACATTTGAGGAGAAAGGTATTCCCAACTCTTTGTGAACAACATGAAACAAAGTGCTTTGTGGGACAGAAAGGGCCCTTCGCAGGAAAGAGTTTTCAGTACTTTGCACTGCTCCTACCCCAATGTGGCCCAAAATCTCACTCCCATAACTAACCTTCGAGATATATTTGTCTTCATACGTCTTCAAATGAGCCCCTATTGGCTTCTCTCCCCCTCTGCTGGCAAAGTTAAAAACAGCTGCAAAATCTTTCACTAGATCCCCTTTCTTCCAAGTAAGCAACTCAAGGAATCGTCAAACACAACTCCAAATAGGAGAAAACATTGGTCTTTGGTATTGATGAAAGTCAGAATTTAAAAGTGAACTGCTTAGCTTTATGAGGTCCCACCTGCATAATGAACGACTTGGAATAATGAAACAACAGGTCGAAGTCCTCCGTTAAAAGGGCAAAAGAATTCAGAAGAAGTTGTAGGCCCCTAGCTGTCCTCGCCAAGAGGACTGCATCGTCAGCGTATAGGAGGACTGGCAGGCTATGCTTGCCTACCTGGGGACAATCCGCATTTGTGGCCAAAAGGGCCTTCTCTAAGGAATAAATAAAAAGGTTAAAAAGAAAGGGTGCTAAGATGCACCCTCTCTTGATGTCAAGCTGACAGGACACGTTCAGGTCCTTTAAATAGCGGACAACCGCAGTTTAATCATGGTGAATAAAATGATGTTACTGTCAATGCCAATGGAGGACATCAACTGCCACAGCTTGACCTATTAACACAGTTGAATGCTGAGGACAGGTCCATGAAGGCTAGGTATATGGGGCTTGAACGAGCCACAGTGTATTTGTTCAGAACGATGTACAGGTTTAAATACTTCCACAGTGGAACGACCTGGGCGAATGCCGTTTTGGATATCGGATAAAAAGTTGTTTTGCATTATTCCGCGGTCTTGTGGTTGGGTCTGGAATCGTAGTCTTTTGTTTTTTTTAAATTTTTTTAAAATTTTTTTCTGTAGCCCAGGTGGGCGTCGATGTCCCACCTTTTGGTGTATTTCCGGTGACGTCGGCACGCTTCCTACGGAAGCACCCACTCTTGGGCGCCATCTTTAGATTCTTTTTCCGCGGTTGGGTCTGGATCGTTCCTGAAGGGGCTCCAGACTTTTTTGGAGAAAGAAGAAGAAAAACACGCAAGTTTTGGACGAGAAGAAATTGAGAAGACTAAATCATCGAGGAGGACGACGAAGGAAGAAAAAACTTAGACATCCATCAGGGAATGCACGCTCAGGGGGACCCCTGAACGCATGAGATGTACAACACTCCTTTCAAATTCTGCCGTAACTGCCACCACAAATATGCGCAGAAGGACGAGCACCAGGTTTGCAACCTTTGCCTACCGGTCGACCACGAGAGCGAGGACTACAACGCCTGCTCCGCCTTCACACCGAAGACTCTTCAAGTCAGAGCGAGGCAGAGGGTAGCCAACGCCACCATGCAGGGCAAGGGTCAGCCTCCGTCCCTTCGAGACCTGGGGCTATCTTCAGACGAAGAAGACAACGCTGCCGCAGAAAACGATAGCTACACGGTCGTAGAGACCGATAATACGAAGATTCCAAAGAAGGTAGGAGACTCTACGGCCCCTAGACCCCCGAGAGACCCTGAGTCTTGGAAAAATGAGGGCCAAGCCTCGAAGCGCCGACACCGAAGACTTCGCGCCCGCTGCTAAACCGAGGCCCAGCGGATCCTCTGAGCAGGAGTACCCGGCGCCGAGAGCTGAAGAACAGCAAAAGACGTCGAAAAATGTCCCCGAAAAGGAGCGTTCGACGCCGAGGGAAAAAGACCCGAAGAGATCTTCAGTGCCGACGAAGGACCTGAAAGCCAGCTCGACACTGAAACCTTCGACGACGGTGCCGACCTGTCCGCCGAAAAGACCGGCCGAACCATTCGACGCCGACCACGCTGCCGAAATGGAGAAAAAGAAGAGACGGCTCGAGGCCGAGATGGAAAATATCCTGCAGCGGAAGGAGTTCGTAGCCAGGATGAAAGACTTCGTAATCCCTGCGAAGCCCAAGCAACAGGTGGTCGAGATAACGGAGGAGGAGGAGTACGACATCGAAGGACAGTCGGAGAACGTCGAGATTTTCGACGATGCAGAAGAGGAAGAGGCCTCCTACTACGACTATGAAGGGGACGACGACCGCAGGATGCTCCTCGGGTCTGCATCTTCGGAGACTCAGGAGATAGAATGGCAAGACGTCGACACTGAGAGCCCTGAGGAAAGCGTCGACACGTATCCCTCGAGGCCTTTGCCGCCCGATGACATTGGGGCTTACAACACAGTCATCAGGAATGCAGCCGCAGTTTTAAAGGTAAAACTTGATGAAGACAAGCAGAAGGCAGACTTCCTTCTAGAGACAATGCTCCCCACGCAAACCTGGGGCCAGTACCTGCCCATGCTCGAAAGCGTTATGGCAACGTGGAAGGAGGCTTTCAAGAAGCCTGCAACCTGCAAAGCAGTCACGCCCAGGGCGGTGAAAAAGTATAAACATTCATCAAAGGACCCACCCTACATCCAGGGCTCGGTCTCAGCAGACTTCATCATTGCAGCCACAGCAAGAAAGAGGGCCAATGTGCCTACTACTTCAGGGCCACCTCCAGAGAAGGAGAGCAAGAGAATGGACCTCGTGGGGAGGAGAATTGAACAGAATGCCGCAATGCACTGGCGCATGGCAAATTCCAACGCGCTGCTCAACAGACACCAGTACCAGATCCTGGAAGAACTGGGCCAGTTAATTAAGAACATGCCTCAGGCATTCAAGGAGAGAGCTGAAAACCTGGTCGAGGAAGGGAAGAATGTGGCAAACTCCTGCATCAAGACAGCCCTGGACGGAGAAGACACCGCCAGCAGGCTCATGATAATGGGCATCATGGAAAGGAGACAAGCCTGGCTCAAGATTTCAGGCTTCAAACCAGAGGTACAACACAGCATCCTCAACACCCCGCTCAACAGAGAAACATTGTTTGGGGCCCTGGTAGATGAGAAGCTCAGCCAGCTGAAGAAGGACAATGAGACTGCAAGATCCATGGCGGCATTGCAGTTCAGGGGTACCAAAAGAGGCACCTCGTCAAGGAGACCTAACGGGAGAGGTGGAAACCAACCGGGAACATCGCACCAGGCATTCCAACAGGCCCACCAGGCAGACACCCAGACACAGCATGGGCAACAAAAACAGTCCTGGCAGTACCAGCAGAGAGGCCAGTCCTTTCGCGGGAGCGGGAATGGACGTGGTCAGAACAGGAGAGGGGGACAGCAACCCCCCTCCAAGTGACTTGCTCAAGCACCTGGTGCCCACCCAAGCAAGACCTCCCAGGGTGAAGCACAAACACAAGAAACAGAAGTTACACGAATTAAACACCTGTGAGCATGCAAAGCCCGTGGGCGGAAGGCTGAAACACTTCTCCCAGGAGTGGAGAGCAATAACTACAGACAAATGGGTTCTCAACAACATTCAGTTCGGGTACTGCATAGAGTTGGAAGGGAAACCAGCAAACAGAAAGCCGAAATGAAGGCAGCTGGCAAGGAAAGAGCTAGAGCTACTTCAAGAGGAAGCAAAAGAGCTCTTGCAAAAACAGGCCATATAACCAGTACATTACAGAGAAAGGGGCGTGTACTCAACATACTTCCTGGTACCAAAGGTAAACGAAACAATGAGACCTATCCTGGACCTAAGGTTGTTAAACAAATTCATAAGAACGCAAAAGTTCAAAATGACCTCCCTACAAGAGGTACTTCCTCAGTTACAAAGCGGGGACTTTATGGTCACCATAGACCTAAAAGACACCTACCTGCACATCCCAATGAACAGAGGGTACAAGCATCTGTTCAGATTCACCATCGGAGAAGACCATTACCAGTTCACAACCCTGGCGTTCGGACTCAAATCAGCACCAAGGGTCTTCACAAAGTGCCTAGCAACAGTTGCAGCACACCTGTGAAGGGAGGGAATACACGTATACCCTTACCTGGACGACTGGCTAATAAAAGCAAGCTCATACAAAACGTGCAAGGAACACGCACGGAGAGTGACAAGCACACTGATGGACCTGGGATTCTCCATCCACTGGGGGAAATCCTCTATGGAGCCAGAACAGATAAAAATCTTCCTGGGAGCACAGATCGACACCTTACAAGGCAGGTGGATCTAGTGGTTGTAACGCACTCAGTGCAGAAAGAAATGGCATGGTGGAACATGAGGAACAAAACAATGGGAAAGCCCCTGACACCACCGGTGACCATAACCACAGATGCATCCCAGAAGGGATGGGGATCTCACATGGAGAAACTCAGAGTGAGGGGTGTGTGGACACCAGCAGATGCGGTCAGACACATCAATTATCTGGAGTTGAAAACAGTTTTCCTCGCTATAAAAGCCTTCCAGACAAGGCTGTACAACCAGAGAGTGCTGATCCAACAGACAACACAACAGCGATGTTCTACATCAACAAGCAAGGCAGGACCAGTCAGCCCCACTTTCGAATCTAAAGCAGGAGATATGGACATGGGCCATGCCGCTCAACATAGACCTGCTAGGCATACATCTGCCAGGGAAGGACAATTTAGAAGCAGATTGGCTCAGCAGACAGACATCGGCATCCCACGAGTGGGAGCTTAATGCACAAGAGACGAGGAGGCTGTTCCACAGGTGGGGGACACCGTCGGTGGACCTTTTTGCAACACGCCAAAATGCAAAATGCCAAAGCTTCGCATCCAGACTGCCAGGGGAGGGGTCCCTGGGGAATGCCCTATGGATAGACTGGTCGAGGACATTTGTTTACACTTTTCCCCCGATACCTCTGATGCAAAGAGTGCTCAGCAAGTGCAGAGCGAGCAACATGACACTGATACTGGTCGCACCGCAGTGAGCCAGACAGAAATGGTACTCACAAATCATGGAGATGGCACAGTGTGCACCCCACAGATTCAGGAGAAGGAAGAACCTACACTCCATGCAAAACGGAGAGGTGCTTCACCCAGAACCAGAGACCCTGAGCCTGGTAGCGTGGCTCCTGAAGACATAGAGTTTGCGCACCTGAAACTGCCGGAGAGCACCCTGAGGGTGCTTCGGGAGGCGCGAAGGCCCAGCACATGAAAATGCTATGTATCAAAGTGGAAGAGACTTACACTGTGGTGCAGGAGACAAAAGCTACACCATAAGATGCAGAAGTACTCGACGGTGCTAAGATACCTCACGCACCTGCTCGAAAAGAAACTAAGCTCATCCTCATTGAGAGTTCACTTGGCTGCGGTAGTCGCTTACACAAGAGGAGAAACATGTAGGAGTTTCTTCACATCACAGGTAGTTAAGAGATTCCTTGAATGAGCAAAGAGGGTTGCACCACCCAGGAGAGTGCCGCTACCCGCATGGAACCTTAACCTAGTCCTAACGGAGCTCATGAAAGGGCCTTTCGAGCCGATGCACAAAGCATCCCTAGAGAAGCTGACCATGAAAACAGCCTTCCAGGTAGCGATCACCTCGCTGCGCAGAGTGAGCGAGCGGGTGGTAATGAGAACGGACCCACACTTCATGCCAAAGGTGGTGTCCAGGTTCCACATGAACCAGACTATACAGATACCAAGTTTCTTCCAGAAGCCGGCCACAAGCGCTGAATGAGCTCTGCACACCCTAGACGCCAGAAGGAGGGTCATGCACTACATTGAGAGGACAGAGAAACACAGGAAAACAAAGCAGTTCTTTGTGTCCTTCGCTAAAAGTTTCATGGGGAGACCAGTAACTAAAGGTACAATTGCGCAATGGATCCCAGAAACAATACTTTTCTGCCACAAGCAGGCAGGACAGGAACTAGCAGGTGGGGCATGTGCCCACTCTACCAGGAAAAAGGGAGCTACAATAGCCTTCCTAGCTAACACACCCATTCAGGACATATGCCTGGCAGCAACATGGGCTTCAGTGCACTCGTTCACAAAGCACTACTGTGTGGACATACAGATGAACCTAGAAGCACAAGTCGGACAAAAGGTGCTTCAACACATATTCAATAACCAACGCTCATCTTCCACCCAGCCGCCACAAACATGAGAAACAGCTACAAAGTCTATGGACAGCATAGTGAATCCAGAAAGATTCACGCTGCAAAACGAATAGTTTCTTACCTGTCGGTGTAGCTTTGCAGCTTGAAGATCTTTCTGGATTCACTAGTGAACCCACCCACCTCCGCCAGAAATATGAGGCTGGAGAGGAATGGGGTTAAAACATGGACAAATACTTGAAAAAACGAACCTTGGAGGTTAAAGTGGTGAATGACTTACTGGAACATTGCCATAACTTCGGTAACAGAACGAGCACGAGAAAAAAGAACCCGAAGAGGACACCCAAGAGTGGGTGCTTCCGCAGGAAGCGTGCCGACATCACCGGAAATACACCAAAAGATGGGACGTCGACGCCCACCTGGGCTACAAAAACAAAAAAAACATAAAAAAAGACTACGATTCCGGACCCAACCACAAGACAGCGGAATAATGCAGAGCATAGTGAATCCAGAAAGATCTTCAAGCTGCAAAACTACACCAACAGGTAATAAACTATTTGTTTTCCTCAACCCATGATTTTAGTGTATCAAGTACCATGCGGCCCACCACCTTCACCACAGAGTCCAGCAGAGAAATTGGCCTATAACAATAGTTACTGTCCCGGTAATCCTTTTTAAATGCCGGGACTATAATCGATAAAGCCCAAGAATTTGTGCGGCCAATCTGGACTGCAGTATGGATGACAGCTGTGAGGACAGGCACCCAGGTTCTTAAGGGGACGATGTAGAGATCTGGTGGGATCCCATCTGGCGCGGGGGCCTTGTTTTTAGATGGACCCAGAATGCCTGCACTCACCTCTTGCGTGGTGAAAATAGACTTGCCTTCCACCCTTTCTTGCCCCTCAATTGGAGGGATATCCGACTGGAAGATACCCTCAAAATTATGTACCCAATCGTCCTCTGTCATTTGGGCATTCCGTAAATTAGCATTATTTCCAGATCGAAATGGGCTGTTAATAATGCCCCAGAACTTTGAGCTATTACGCAGTGCACTAACCTCCACTAAATTGATCCAGGCCTCCTTCAGGACATACTCGCGAGTTGCTAGAGCAGCCTTATATGCTCTTTTTAGTCCTTTGACTGCCACCCAGTCTTGGGGCTTAACACCCAAGGCCTTTCTCAGGTTCTTGGAAGCCTGTGAGCACGCCGAGTCAAACCATCGTGGGCCTGGTTGCTAACAGGCCCCGTAGAAAGTTCCTTATGACAGTAGACATGGATCCAAATGCACCCATGATGTCCGGAGCACTTGCCTCATCGTCGAGACAGGTGGCAAACTCGCTGAGACACCGAGTTAAAATGGACTCGTGGAGTAGCTCTGGGACAATACACCCCCACTTTACGCTCCTTCCCGCTTCCACCTCTTTAAGTGGGACACCAGCCCCGCGCCCACCTTGGTGTGTCCGAGTGTTAGGGTCAGCCTGTTGAGACACAAATGGGGTTGTGGTCACTGCATTCACTTGCCTGCACAGAAAAATCGGTAACCAGAGAGTAAAAGGGGGTATATACAAAGGTGAAATCAATAACTGTCACACACCCTCTCCCAATAAAGGTGGGAGTAATGTCTGTTTTCCCCAGAGGCAGCTTATTTATTACAGATGTTAGATCAAATTTAAGCAAGATGAAGTTAAGCTCAACACCCTTGGGAGTATGTTCCATGTTTAAGCCTGCTTGTCGTGCACAGCCTATATCTTCCACTCCTTGCATGATGTCCCTACACATGAGTGTTAAAATCCCCTGTTAAAACATTTTTGTGATAACTCTGACCTTTCACAATGCTATGCTGAAGTACAGACCCCAGCAGTTATATTTCCCTCATCCGGGTGTGTAACTCCAGCATTGAACAAGTTACCAGAGCAGCTTGCTCCTTCCACTGGGCAACAACATCGCATGTAAATTGAGAGAGACATACTGTGAGGTATTGTAAGAAACTGGCTCTGTATACTGCACCAAAGTGAGGTATAGTGTGTATAGAGTCCAAGGGTCTCCAGAGGTAGGCAGAGGTTAAAGTTATATAACACCTTACTCTCTAAAGTGGTAGCTTGGTCGAGCAGTGAGGCAGTATAAGAGGACAGTGTTAAGCATTTGATGTACACACCCAGTCAGCAAATGAATTCACACACTCAAGAACTGAACTCTAGGCCAATTGTTTTTGTATAAAAAAAATATACTGCTTTATGTCTAGAACCAAGCAAGCCTGGCACAGGTAAGCATAAAAATACTTTACGGTAATCATTTACTTGTATGAACACAGTTCAAGTATGCAGTAGAAATTGTACTTTGTTTGATTTACAGGGGAGAAGTAGTATGCAACACTTAGCAAATACAGTACATTGATATGAATAGGCTTTTTCACTAAATTGCAGGTAATTAACTTTTTGCTTTACTTTTCTAACTCAGTGCTGGATACCTAGATTCAGCACTGGTACATTTCCTAGAAACAGCTAAGTAACTACGTTTTGGTTATTCGCATGATTTTTATAGAATATTTTCAGTTTTCAAAACTCCACACTTGGAAACTTTTTGGAGCAGTACATTGAAATGAATGGGCTTCTACAATAAATTGCAGGTAAGTTACTTTTCGTGTTACTTTTCTAACTCAGTGCTGGATACCTAGATTCCGTCCATCATCCCCTTTTGTATCGCTTTGTTCGCCCTAAGTTGGCAGGGTATGCTCAGACGTGAGTCCCTTGCTCACTTTGCCACTTGATAGCCTGGCTGATGAGGGTTATCAACCCGAAACCGGTCCCAGGATGCTTGTTTCCGGTCCAGGCAAGATATGGCTAGGCAGTTCGGGCTGGACTGTTCCCATGAGGCACAGGGTCAGACTGATTTGCATATGGCCATTTCTGAACTGGGGCGGCGGAGTGAGCTAAAGAATGGTGATGGATTAAACCCAAATCAGTTGACTGGGGGTGAGTGTTTGATTTGCTCAAACGCTCTGTCCATCATCTCCATCATCCGCTTTTGTATCGCTTTGGATACCTAGATTCAGCACTGGGACATTCCCTTGAAACAGGTAAGTAAACACGTTTTGGTTATTTGTGCAATTTAAAAAAATATTTTTAGATTTCAAAAAGCCACACTTCGAAACATTTTGGAGAAAAAGTGTCCATGTTATCCTATGGAGGGAAAACAGGTTAACAGTTCTCAGGTAAGTAATTGACTGTGGGAGTTAAGGTTCTGGGGTTAGACTCAGGGGGTCACCCAGGGTCAGTGATGCACTGTTGTTGCACCCTCAGCGTCACTAGGACGGCGGGTGCAGAGTGTTGAGGTCCATTGTTATCCTATGGAGGATAGGGGGGCTTCATTTGGCAGCTGGCAAGCAGGCCACAGGATTGTGGGAGCAAAGTTCCTAGGGTTTAGCTTGGGGCAAGTTGGGGACCAAAGGTGCACCCTCAGCGGCACTAGGGCGGCCGGGGGCAGGGGCTGTTTTGAGGTCGGGTGCCCTGTTGATTTCAATGGAGATTCTCCGGGACAAAGAAACACTGCAGGCTTGTGGACGAGGATCTTCCAGGAGTGACCACCACTTTGCGTGGTAAGTTGGGATCTTGAAGGTTGGTTAGGCACCGCTGGGTTGGGCACACAAGGCCGTGGGGCGTCGGATGTAGGGGTGCCTTTGGACGTCGGATTTTCTTACCCGCTCCGGTCACGGTAGGGGGGTCCTCTTGATTGAGGCTACAGATGTCTTTTGGAGGGTCGCCGGATCTCGGGTCAGGATCGCCGGGGGGACGTCCTTGTGGTGTTTTTCGACTAGAGCTCGGGTCGGATTCGGCGAGTGTGGAGTGGGCTGGATTCTCGGTTTCTGGCTGGCACCACAAGCTGCAGTTTAAACACGTCCGGTGTTCACAGGAGAAACAGTCTTGAAAGTGAAGGCAGGCAGGTCCTCTGGGATTTGTGAGAGTGGGGGAACATCCTTTACAACGCAACTTTTACAACGCACTACCATTATAACGAAACTTTTACAACGCAAGTGCTTTTACAACACATGTTATTACAACGCATGCTATTACAACGCAGATGTTATTACAACGCAAGTCTTAACAACGTAAGTATCATTATTTTTTTATGAATTTTGTAGTTTAAAATATAGTAATTTTTGTAAAATTGCATTAGTTTATTGCAATTAATTTAAATTTTAATTTGTACTCAAGTAATAAATAAGTATATTAAGTAATATATTTAATATTTTAGTCTTTAAAATTGTATTTAATACTTTAGTATAAAGTTTAATTTAAATAATACTAAGTTAATACTAAATTAATACTCAAGTAATAAATAAATCATGAAAGTTATATATTTAAAATTTTACATGAACAAACAAGTTTGTAAATTATAAGTAACAAATAAGTCAATTTAAAAGTTTCATTAAAAATGAGAGGAATAATACTAAATTAATACTCAAGTAATAAATAAGTCATGATAGTTATATATTTAATAAATTACATGAACAAATAAGTTTGTAAATTATAAGTAACAAATAAGTAAAGAAAGTTTAATTTAAAAATAGAGGAGTAATACTAAATTAATACTTAAGTAATAAATGAGCTATGAAAGTTATATATTTGATATTTTACATAAATAAATAAGTTTGTGAATATAATTTTTATTAACTTAATATTTGTATTAAAATGAATACTAATATAATATATAAGTATTTAAAGAAATATATTTAATAAATTAGTATTAAAAAATGCATTTACAAATTTAGTATAATAAAATTCTTTTTAATAAAATAGAGCATTAATACTATAAAATACTCAAGTAATAAATTAGTAATACAATACACTAAGAAACACATACAACTGCGTACTTCACTCTCTACTCACTCAAACGCACACTTGCCCCTCAACACACTCACACACTCTGATCACACCCTTAGTCCCATCTATGGCCACAGGTCAAGCACACTTCCTCTCAACCTTCACACATGAACACACATGCACACCTTTCCATTTATTCTCTCCCTCTTACACACCCCGTATAAGGAGATCTGCACCCTCTTTTTTCAAATATCCTCAAACAGGCACAGACCTACACATTCCATATCTGGCCCATGTTCACATATATCACTGATACAGACCGGCACAGTTATCACTCCCACCACCCCAAACACGCTCACACATTTGCTCCCACATTCTCGCTCCTTACAAACCAGGTAACCTTTCACACGCATACTCTCTCACATTCGCACAATTTGGACAGAGGATGAACTGGCTTGGTGCCTGTTCCTACAGTTATTAGCTTATGCTGAAACCCAGTTAAAACCCCAGCAAACCATTCTTACCTTGGTCCTATGCCATGCCAGGATTAAGTGATACTGAGATGCCTGCGAAAATTCTCTGTGTATACCACACTGAACTGCAGGCTGCAAGGATGGGAGGGGGTTGAAAGCTCGTAATTCCAGGGCCACTGGAATTATGTGATTGTGCGGCCGCCGCGATTTTAGCATCCGTATAGATTTTCCACATCGTCCATTATCTGCCGCATAATCTGCAGATTGTAACAATAACAGCAAATGTTTCTAGCTCCAACGGTTCAAAAGTTACTAGAAATGCAGCGACATGAGTTCAGTGGAAGGTCCTTTGCAGAGGTGCACTGGTCAACTTTCTGTTGCTTATTGCTATATTTATGTGCTAAACTTTGTACTAATGAGGTGCAACCAATGCGCAGACAGTGTTACCACGTTTAAAAATGATGAAATAATTAAGTAATACTGTAACAAAATATGCTGCACTGTGCTGCATAAAATTCTGTTTCTTTGTTCATAATTTACTCTACCCAGCTGCTTAATTTGGCTCTCTCCTGCCGCATAATTTCAGTGGCCCTGTCTATTACCCACACCCGATTCCAAATGCATCACTTTAATGTCACTCCCTAATCATGAACAGGCATTCTGAACTAAATCTAGCACAGCAGGACACCGCCACACCCTTCCTCTGGATTCAGCATGCCATTAGCAGAAACAAGGATACCTGTTCTCTCTTCACAAGTTGGCCAAAAAATAAACCAATATAGGAAACACATTTATTTTGCAAAGCCGTTGAAAACAAGCATTGGTGATGCCAATAGGCTTTGTAATTGCTTTATGAGTTCTCAGTCTAATTCTTTTAGAGAAGTATTTCAGTGAAAGCTGCAGAAATGTGGCCTCCTTTAATAGTGCAGTGTGTTTGATTACTCACCCTCCTCTATTATCTTATAGTTTTATTTGCATTGCACTATTGGCTACAGTGTTTTCGAGGCTAGAATAAAATAAACTTTCGGGATTGTGACTACTGCAATAGCTTTTGTCAGTAAATCATTTTAACTGTCGACATCTTGGCTTACAGGTTTTAAGTCGCTGTGGGCAAGGCTCTCTTTTTCCTTCCGACAGATATTAGTGAAATGTGGTTTAGTCTTTTCAATCGCTGGTTTGTGGCTTTGTAATTGCTTTATGAGTTCTCAGTCTATTTCTTTTAGAGAAGTATTTCAGTGAAAGCTGCAGAAATGTGGCCTCCTTTAATAGTGCAGTGTGTTTGATTACTCACCCTCCGCTACTTTCTTATTTTCCCACTGTAAGGTTGTGCCATTCGGATACATCATCACTGTACTGGTAAACATGCTTGAGGGCAGTTTAACAATTCTTATAGTTTCGTTTCCCACAGAAAATAGGCATCCCTTATGTTCCCCTCGCATCACCACATCAAGGGCAGCCCAGCCTCCCTCCCACAAGCTTCTCCCAGCATGCGCTCTGCCTCAGGCCATTATTTCTCCTCCCCTAATTATTCACTGCATGGCCTGCTGCAGAACGCTCGATGGGAGAAGCTTGTGGGAGGGAGGCTGCAGCCGTGTACGTGCTAAGGGTGGGCGGGCAACTCCGCTACGCCCACAGAGTGGGCATAGTGCTGCCTACTCCGTGGGCGTAGCTGAGTTGCCCGCCACCCGCCTCCCTCCCGCCCTCCCTATATACTTTAATTTAAATGTTATAAAGAATTGAAAGGCACTTACCTTGCCCACTGCTGCCCGCCGCGTCCCCGGGGCTCCCTCTCTTCATCGCCGCCATCTTGGGTACTAATGCGCATGCGATGGCGGCCGCGCATGCGCATTTCTCACGAGAAATGCGCATGCGCAGCTGCCCGCGCATGCGCATTACTATCCAAGACGGCGGCGATGAAGAGAGGGAGCCCCGGGGACGCGGCGGGCAAGGTAAGTGCCTTTTAATTCTTTATAACATTTAAATTAAAGTATTTAGGGAGGGCGGGAGGGAGGGGGGCCTGTGGTGCATAGTGGGGCTACACGGAGTGCGGAGGTGGACGTAGTTTCTCGCCCACTTTGCGTAGCTCCGCGAAGCCCCACTACGCCCACCCTTAGTACGTGCTTTCCTACATCTGACTATAATGTCTAATACAATGTTATATTCATTTTATTAAAGGGACCATCCCATCTTTCATATTTCAGTAGGAGATGTGTTTTGGTACACGTCCAGGAAAAAAAGACATTAAGGGGCCGATTAGGATGGCGGACGGACGCGCGTCCGTCCGCCACCCCAGAGTTGGAGGGAACGTCCGCAGGGGCTGCGGCGTTCCCTCAGTGCAAATCAGGATGTGACCGCCACCCTGGCGGTCACATCCCGTATGTTTAACATTGCGGCGGGTGCTGCTTCAAGCAGCACCCGCCACAATGTTAAAAAAGTAACCAGGCAGGAATAATTCAATACATTTCATCCAACCCAGCTTAGCTTTTCTGGGTGAATACCTCTTTTATTTTAGTTATTTTTGTATCACTTTTTTATAGAAATTCATTTTTTCATTATAAACACATCTTATCAAAAGGGCAAAAATCAAACAATCAAGAAAATATACAAGAAAAATGTGTGCAATATATACAAGTGAAACAGTATCACAAACGATTATACAGACACCAAAATCATTTTTAGAAAAAATGCCTAAGAATTATCAGTTTTGTTCACTAGGCAACAGTCCATAAACTTAAAGACACAAAAACAGGCGAAAAACAAAATACATTAATCATGCCTTTCTAAACAGAGCCAAGGTATATCTACTGCAAGGGTTACACTGCTAGGGAAAGATGATTGCACTTTGATTGTTAGCCCCAGTGGCACCCCTCTTTCTTCTCCCTGGGCTCGGTGTGATGTCAACGCGTTTCGAACCTCTATATTATTAAGGGTTCTCCTCAGGACAAGGACTGTCAGGTGTCGCAACTTCAACAGATTGCGATTCACGCCGGGCTTCGTCACATAGTAGTTCTCCTCATCTGATATATCTCGTGGTGCTGAGAACACTCTCGTGGCTGGAAAAGGAGCTACCCGTTCTCTATTCCGGGGCTTCAGAGCAAGGTTGCTCTCAGTGGCTTCCGAGCATGATTGCTCTCACACCATGATTTGTGTGATCTCGAAGCGAAGACCCACTGTCTCCAAAGTACGAGGTTTATGGAAGCACCGTTCGCAAGTCCGGGGCTCCGGAGCGTGTCCGCTCAAGGACGTACGCTGGTGGGATCTATAGCCGAGCTGCAACAGTAAAGACAGACGCCGGTTTGATTAGATCCCACCAGCGTACATCCTTGAGCGGACATGCTCCGGAGCCCCGGACTTGCGAACGGTGCTTCCATAAACCTCGTACTATGCTCGGAAGCCACTGAGAGCAACCTTCGAAACGCGTTGACATCACACCGACCCCAGGGAGAAGAAAGAGGGGTGCCACTGGGGCTAACAATCAAAGTGCAATCATCTTTCCCTAGCAGTGTAACCCTTGCAGTATATATACCTTGGCTCTCTGTTTAGACAGGCAGGATTAATGTATTTTGTTTTTCGCCTGTTTTTGTGTCTTTAAATTTATGGACTGTTGCCTAGTGAACAAAACTGATAGTTCTTAGGCATTTTTTCTAAAAACGATTTTGGTGTCTGTATAATTGTTTGTGATACTGTTTCACTTGTATATATTGCACACATTTTTCTTGTATATTTTCTTGATTGTTTGATTTTTGCCCTTTTGCCCTTTTGATAAGATGTGTTTATAATGAAAAAATGAATTTCTATAAAAAAGTGATAAAAAAATAACTAAAAAAAAAGAGGTATTCACCCAGAAAAGCTAAGCTGGGTTGGATGAAATGTATTGAATTATTCCTGCCTGGGTACTTTGTTCTGTTTAGCATATGATAGTGGTCTAAACTAGGCAGAGATAGGACCCAAACCTTTTCCTGTGCTTGACAATGTTAAAAAGGCATGCATCGCATTTGCATGCATAAAGAGGCAGGCACCACGCGGTGCCTGCTGCTTTGTGCACGCAAATGCAGGGGGGTACCATAGGTACCCCCCAGGTGCACCCCCCAACCCTCCTTCACCCAGGGGGCCCGCAACGGGCCCCCAAAGTGAAAGTCCGTATGCTTTTCCTCGGCGGAAAAACCGCCGTGGAAAAGCATGTCTTTCACTCCATCCTAATACGGCTGGCGGTGTCTGTTAGACACCGCCACCATATTAGGGGTTTTCCGCCGCGGTTGCAATGCGACCGCGGCGGAAAAGCGGCGGACGGAATCCAAGACCCACCGGCCATCCTAATCAGGCGGTGGGTCTTTGGAGGGTCCGCTGCGGTTTTTCCGCATCCTCTGGGCCGGAGGTGGCTTCCGCCGGCCCAGAGGATGATGAAAAACCGCGATCCTAATGAGCCCCTAAATGTTATTGTAGTGTGGCCAATGACAGGCTTTTTAAAACTGTAGCTTTAATAATGCTATAGGTGTCACATTTGCAAATTCTATAAATAATTGGATTTACACTAACAAAATTAATACATTTGCTAATGTAAAAAAATAAACATAACTTAAAAAATTATTACATTTACAAGACCAATAGCTCCAACTTTTCTAATGCGAGACCTATTGTATTTCCAATGCTTGTTTGGAGAAGGATTTTTAAATGGCTTTGGATTATGTTTTTTTAAAAAGAAGATTACATCAAAGAAAAAAAGGAAGAAGTTAATTTTTTAGACATTTGGTATTTGATCTTAAAAGACTGTCTTTAACAGAAATGGACTGCATTTTTCAAATAATGAAGAATGGATTTTTATTAAAAAAAGGGTTTTATAAATGGTGAACAGATAAGAAGAAAGAAGACTGGAAAAATATTTTAACATCCTTGGATTGATTTTGGTTTTGGATTTTACTACAAAATGGATTTTTCAATGGGATAAAGTTGAACAAAAAGAAAGAAGACAACTAAAGGTAAGGTGACCCAACGTTCATTTGACAAAATAATTTATTAAAAAGTAAAAGCCAATTGAAATAAATGTAAATATAATTTAGGGCAAAGCAGGAAAGTAATGTGTTAATTATATTTAAAAATGTGGTATGTTAGCAACATTTTCCAGGTAGTCTAAAGCCACACACAACAAAAACTGTTGTAAAATAGCCAATAGTATCTCGGACATTTGTTTAGATTTTTGGGAAATACGTGGGTTTAGGCTACCTGTTAATGTTTGAGAGATTCTCATTTCTTGGAAACTTTGCTCCTTCTTCAAAGTTTCCAAAAAATGATAGAAGTTTGGGTGTTGTTTGCCAATTGTGTGGTTGAAGGAGTTATGCCATCCCTCTATGGCATTGTTTGTTTTTGCTTCTCCTTCTAAACAGCTCGTGTAGCAGTTCCACCACTCCACATGGAAACGTGGCTTCCTCCTGCGACCCGACCTGCTTCGAGGCCCAATCCATGTGTCCTCAAAATAATTTAATAAGGCTGCCAATTTATCTTCGTTTTCATTTAAAAAAATTCAGACTCTGTAATTGCAGTGTAGTACTCGTCTACACTTTCAGGAGGAACAAAGCAAAGAGCTGTTAGTTTTTTTTAATTCAAACTGTAATTTGCTATCTGTTGAATAATCTGCAACCAGGGATGTTTTTTGAAGTTTACGCCGAAAAGCCTGGGAAAAATAAAATAAAAAACATCCCTGAATTTGGGTATCCACGTACGTTTTGGTAATTACCTTAATTATTGCAAATTCAAAATCAACAATTATCTTCCTAGGACTTTTATTTGATCTTTTGCTTTTAATCACTGATAAAAGTTTAGTGTAGGTTGCAGATTGTTTATCAGGCAGCAAACTATATACTAAGGGAATTACATTGTGGTTAATCTTTGCATGAATGGTGTACTTTTAAACGTCCCATCCATCATCCAAATTTCACTGTTCTCTAATTTAACAAGGTTGCGGGTGTACTAAAGATAAGAATTCGTTTAAGAGGGTTTTGGTTGTCATGCAGGAGGAAAGGTTCATTAGAAAAAGGAATAGTGAGTTCATCAGGAATTTGAATGTCTGAAAAGGTATGAGGAGTTGTAGTATGTGTATTACTTGCCTGCTTTTGTCTTTGAATAATTCTTCGCAAATTGGGAATAATAGGCATACTGCTAGCAACATGACTGGGGACATGCTGTGCAACCTCTCTTAAAATAGATCCAGTAGTGTCATTGGAGGTGCATGCAATTTCATTCATTTCATTGATGGTTTCACGAACCTCAATCTCCTTTGCAGAGGCAGAGTGGTTATGTTCAGTTGTTTTAATGATGATTTCACCAAGAGTAACCGCTCTGCCACTGCAATGGGTTGAGTAATATTGCACACACCTCCAATGTCTACGTGGTTCACTTATCCTTCCTTTACAATATATATATATATATCCTGCATGTTGTAGCAAGTGATTTCCTTTCTTGGATTTGATGTATGAGGCAGTCTGTTCTGAAGACATTTTCTGTTAACATAAAAAGAAATGCAATTACTTTAATTTGTTTTCAGAAGTTAAAAATGTAAATGTTACCCCTACACTAGCCCACAGTTTTTTTAATGCAACAACCTTCCAGGAGTTAGAATAGTAATTGAATACTCTACACTATCAGATGTTCCCCATCCCTCACTTTCCCTACTACTACACCTTCTTTAAGTTAGAATAGTAATTGAATAACCTACACTATCCATCACTTTCCCTACAGAAACACCTTCCTGGAGTGAGAATAGTAATTGACACCCCTACACAATCCCACACTTTCCCCACTGCAACACTATCCTGGAGTTAGAATAGTAATTGATACCCCTACACTATCCCACACTTTCCCTACTGCTACACCTTCCAGGTGTTAGAATAATAATTGATACCCCTATACTATCCTACACTTTTTCTACTGATACACCTTCCTGTAGTGAGAATACTAATTGATACCCCTACACTATCCAACATTTTCCTTACTGATACACTTTCCTGGAGTTAGAATAGTAATTGATACCCCTACACTATCCTACACTTTCTCTACTGATACACCTTCCTGGAGTGAGAATAGTAATTGATACCCCTGCACTATCCAACACTTTCCCTACTGATACACCTTCCTGGAGTTAGAATAGTAATTGATACCTCAACCCTATCCCACACTTTCCCTACTGCTACAACTTCCTGGAGTGAGAATAGTAATTGATACCCCTACACTATCCCACACTTACCCTACTGATACACCTTCCTGGAGTGAGAATAGTAATTGAATCTCCAACACTATCCGAAACTTTCCCTACTGATACACCTTCCTGGAGTTAGAATAGTAATTGATATCCCTACACAATCCCACACTTTCCCTACTGCTACAACTTCCTGGAGTGAGAATAGTAATTGATATTCCTAAACTATCCCACACTTACCCTACTGATACACCTTCCTGGAGTGAGAATAGTCATTGAATCTTCTACACTATTCAACACTTTCCCTACTGATACACCTTCCTGGAGTGAGAATAGTAAGTGATACCTATACACTAACCATCACTTTCCCTACTGCTACACCTTCCTGGAGTTAGAATAGTAATTGATACCCCTACACTATCCCACACTTTCACTATTGAAACACCTTTCTGGAGTGAGACTAGTAATTGAATCCCCTACACAATCCAACACTTACCCTACTGCTACAACTTCCTGGAGTTAGAATAGTAATTGATACCCCTACACTATCCCACACTTTCACTATTGAAACACCTTTCTTGAGTGAGACTAGTAATTGAATCCCCTACACAATCCAACACTTACCCTACTGCTACAACTTCCTGGAGTGAGAATAGTAATTGATATCCCTACACTATCCTACACTCTACTGATACACCTTCATGGATTGAGAACTTTTCTTATTTTTTATACTGATGCACTTTTGACAGATTTACCTTTTAAGATTGTAGTTGTTCAGTTTTTGCAGAAGATGTGTTTTCGTTTTGCTCTTCTTTCTTGTGCTTTGATATTGAGATGGTTGTCTGTGTTGATAGAAAAAGAATAATATTTCAAAGTTTGCTATTTTGAAAAAATTATTCATTGATTGTTTGAAAACCCCTACACTCGCCATCACTTTCCCTACTGCTACACCTTCCTGGAGTGAGAATATTAATTGATACCCCTACACTATCCTACACTTTCTCTACTGATACAACTTCCTGGAGTGAGAATAGTAATTGATACCCCTACACTATCCCACACTTTCCCTACTGCTACACCTTCCTTGAGTGAGAATACTAATTGAATTCCCTACACTCTCCATCACTTTCCCTACTGCTACACCTTCCTGGAGTGAGAATAGTAGTTGATACCCCTACACTATCCCACACTTTCCCTACTGCTACACCTTCCTGGTGTTAGAATAGTAATTGATTCCCCTACACTATCCTACACTTTCTCTACTGATACACCTTCATGGAGTTAGAATAGTAATTGATATCCCTACACTATCCCACACTTTCCCTACTGCTACACCTTCCTGGAGTTAGAATAGTAATTGATATCCCTACACTATCCCACACTTACCCTACTGATACACCTTCCTGGAGTAAGAATAGTAATTGAATCCCCTACACTATGCTACACTTTCTCTACTGATACACCTTCATGGATTGAGAATAGTAAGTGATACCTATACACTAACCATCACTTTCCCTACTGCTACACCTTTCTGAAGTGTGAATCGTAAATAAAACTTTTAATACTTTGCTTATTTTTTATTCTGATGCACTTTTGACAGATTTAACTTTTAAGATTGGATTTGTTAAGTTTTTGAGGAAGATGTCTTTTCATTTTGCTCTTCTTTCTTGTGCTTTGATATTGAGATGGTTGTCTGAGCCTGCTCCAGGCGAGGTCGCCCCCACACCACTGCTCCTGCCCGCTGTCTGCCAGTACTCTGCCCTGCTGACTGCTGCGCACTTCCTGCTGCTGCCTCATTCTGCCCTGCATTCTGCCGTCTGTTTTGTACCTGTGTTTCCCCTGTTGCCTTTCGCCTTGTTTACCTAACCTTTGTCTCCCCCTCTCCCCCTCTGCACTCCGCCGTCTATATTGTGCCTCTGTTTCCCCTGTTGCCTTTCGCCCTGTGTATTTTACTTTTGTGTTCCCCTCTCCCCTTTTGCCTTTTGTACCCCTTCCTGTGAGCTTCCTGCCCAGCCGCCGGACGACCCAGCCACCGCTGAGCCGCCCTCGGTCCTCCTTTCCCGCCACTGCCCTCCGGCGTCTCCGCCCCCCTCCTGCCCATTGGCAGCCCCGCTCCCGCCACCCAGCTCATCCGCCCTCCCGGCTCCTCACTTATGACGCCCCCAGAGCAACCGCGCAGCAGACACGCGCAGCAGGAGCACCGATTGAGCGCCGAAGGTGCGCCAAAGGTAAGCCCGTCTGCGCCCGTCCGCGCCTGGACCGCGCCCAGTGCCAGGACCGCTGGCCCCCGCAGACACCAGCCCACCCGCCGGACCTACAACTCCACCGAACTCAACACACTCAACACCGGCCGAATCCCGGGATACTACCGAGCCACCCCGAGACGCACCCACGGACCCTTCAGCTGCCACTCCTGCAAGTACACCTGCAACCGGACCTACACTACACCAGCACCCACCAAGCCGAACACCAGCAGCAACCACCTCAAGTGCATCCTGCTCAACACCCGCTCCGTCCACAGACACGCCGTCGAACTCTGGAACCTCCTCGACACCACATCTCCAGACGTCGCCTTCCTCACGGAAACCTGGATGAACGCCTCCTCAGCGCCCGACATCGCCATCACCATCCCGGAGGGCTACAAGATCACCCGGAGGGACCGCGCCAACCAGACGGGAGGAGGCATCGCCATCCTCCACAGGAACACCATCCGCATCACGACCAACACCGACGACACCCTCACAACCGCCGAACACCTGCACTTCCAGATCCACACCGACCCCAAGACCACCCTCAGAGGCACCCTCACCTACAGACCCCCGGGACCACGTACACAATTCAGCGAAGACATCGCCGACTTCATCAGCCCACACGCCCTCCCCTCCGCTGCCTACATCCTCCTCGGGGACCTCAATTTCCACCTGGAGAACAACAACGACCGCAACACCACCACCCTGCTGGACAACCTCGCCAACCTCGGACTCAAGCAGCTGGTGACCACCCCCACCCACTACGCCGGACACACGCTTGACCTTGTCTTCTCATCCAGCAAGGACATCATCTTCAGCCACGCCACCGGACTCCACTGGATGGACCACAGCTGCATCCACTTCAGCTTCAGAAAGAACACGATCCACCACCACCAGCAACAGGTTGCACGAAGAAGCTGGATCAAGATCACAGCCGACCAACTCGCCGCATCCCTGAGCCAGCACCCTCCCACCAGCGCTGCTAACCCAAGCCAGGTCGCCGACAACCTCACGAAGTGGATCAACAACTGCGCAGACGACCTCGCCCCACTGAGGACCCCCCCTAACAGACCCGGCAGCAAGAAAGCCCCATGGTTCACCGACGAACTCAAGAGCTCCAAGAAGAACTGCCGAGCCCTCGAGAGAGCCTGGCGAAAAGACCCAACACCGGACAACATGACCACCCTCAAGCTCCCCACCCGAAAGCACCATCAACTGATCCACGCCACCAAGAAAACCGCATTCAAGGATTGACTGGACAACAACGCACACAACAGCAAGGAACTCTTCAACATCGTGAAAGAGCTCTCCAACCCCAATGCCGGAAACAACGACATCACACCCTCGCAAGACCTCTGCAACTCCCTTGCCTCCTACTTCCACAACAAGATCGCTGACATACACAACAGCTTCAGTACACAACCTACGCTCCCCACGACCGCACCAAAGCCCCCCACCACCACCCTCTGTGCCTGGATCCCGATCAGCACCGAAGACACCATCCACACGATGAACTCCATCCACTCTGGATCTCCTACCGACTCCTGCCCTCACCACGTCTTCAACAAGGCCGACGCTGTCATCGCACCCCATCTGCGGGACATCGTCAACACCTCCTTCGACACCGCCACCTTCCCGGAGAGCTGGAAGCTCGCTGAACTCAGCGCTCTAATGAAGAAACCAACAGCGGACCCCACCGAACTCAAAAACTACTGCCCCATCTCGCTCCTCCCGTTTCAGGCCAAATTCATCGAGAAGACCGTCAACAAGCAACTGGCCGCCTTCCTCGAGACGAATGGATCCCTCGACCTCTCACAGTCGGGCTTCCGGGCCAACCACAGCACAGAGACCGCCCTCATCGCAGCCACCGATGACATCCGAGCCCTGCTCGACAACGGAGAAACAGCGGCCCTCCTAGACCTCTCCGCGGCATTCGACACTGTCTGCCATCGCACCCTAGTGCAGCGCCTCAGCAACGTCGGAATCCAAGAGAAGGCTCTGGAGTGGATCATCTCCTTCCTCGCTGGAAGGACACAGAGAGTCCGCTGTACCGACAGGATTTTCGGGCCAGATGGGATCAGCTCCTGAGAGCCCCTCCAACCCAGCCGGAACGTAACCACCTCCCTCCTCAGGACCATCTATCCAGGCACCTGGGTACCTACCTGAGGAGGGGGAACTCGCAATATACAAGCTCATATCATCAGAAACACCACTAAATCTATAGGGATACTAAGAATACTCACTGATTACTAAGGACATCCATGCCCTACACCACACTCATACCTCATAGTCTCGCGACCTCATGGGTCCAGACTAATCTACCCTGGGGCAGTTCTGATTATCTACCATTACACACTGATTACCCTCAGTGCTCACTCGACACGCAATCTGGCGTGCCATACACACTGAGCTGCAGCCTCAGTGCTCACTCTCTTTCACACGATCTACAATACGTCAGATCTAAACACTGGTCTCCTTCCCAGTGCTCTCATTTACACACGATCTACAATCCGGCAGATCTAAACACTGGTCTCCTTCCCAGTGCTCTCATTTACACACGATCTACAATCCGGCAGATCTAAACACTGACCACAATCAGTGCTCTCACTAACGCCACTTACCAATGACGACCACTTTCCTATGAATACCTTCAGCTCTCTGTCTCTATGTTGGGAAGTCTCTCTCACTATTCACTAAGGGTTCGCTACTACAATAATATTATGGGATGGCCGAATTACTTAGTGTCAACAATTCCCTAGCTCAAGGGGCTCCTCTTTCTCCCTACTTATTCAGACTTACCGGATCAGGGGCAGCATCTGTTCTGGCTGTAACATCTGACTAGAAGAAAAGGTTACCTGTGCTTCGAGAATAGGAGACACTCTGTTTGCAGGAGTAAAAACGCTCTCTATCATAAGAACAACAAATACACACTAGTTCACTAAGAACTGGGGTCTCTTTATTTTGACAATGATGAAATACACATACACAAATCTGCGGGGTCTCTATGACTAATAGGAACTTTAACACACCGCTGAAAGAAAAGGATTAGACATACAGTACAAGGTTATCTGCGGGGTAACAGGAACTTTTAACACACCGCTGAAAGAAAAGGATTAGACATACAATAGCCTAGGGAATAAGGACAAGATTAAGGTGTAAGTGTAAAGAACGAGGTCACCTTGGGAGTATGAAGTCTTGCTCTAGCTGTCATCTGGGCTCCTCTCTCGTCTGTGCCTTGGCTCATCTCAGACTCTCTCTCCTGCACTCTTGGATACACATCTGCGCTGATCACTTTGCACTGGATTTCTCTCCCCCACGGACTCTCTCCACCTTCCAACTTCAATCTAATGGTTTCTGCCGCTCTGATAACTGTTCATTCCACTAGCTTCTCCACTCTGGGTAAAGTCTCTGTGCCAATGTCCAATTAACTCCAGCTGCTCCCACAGGTTAATCCACGATATAACTTCAGTCTCTTCTAAAAGGCATTACTTCAGACTCCAGCTATTCACAACTCCTCCTGATAAGTAACTGCTTCTGACTGCTTCCTTCAGTTCCAGCTCACTGACTGTCTGTTTGTCTTCTCTCTGTTCCAAGCATCTTCTGTCTCTTCTCCTCCTGCAATTCCACTCCTCCAACTTTACCAACACTCTCTGCTCCTCCAATTCAACTCACTCTCTCTGCTCCTCCCACTCAACTAACTGACTCCGCCTCTGCACTTCACTAATATAGAATGCTGTCTCCTCATGGAAAGTTCCAGCCAGCAGCTTCCTCCCACCGATCCCATGTACCAGGCTCCTTGTGCTAGACGCTCCCACAGTGACCAGCTGCTTGTTTCGTTTAGAGACCTGAGCCCAGAGACACTTCCTGATTAGATTCAGCTCTGGCCGGTTCTCTCCGGTTCGCTTAGGGCGAACAACAGCTCAAAACCAAAATATTACCTTTTCCCTTGAAGCCTCTCAGCTCCATCAAAATGGAGTCCCTCTAGTTCTGGGCCTTGTACGACTGAAAAGGATGAAATAACCCTTAGCTCTGTCAGAGTACCACCATAAACCAGACCAATGTGTAATATAAAGTCAGGACCACAGGATCCAACCTCTACTATAAGCAATAATGACAGGCCAAAGCCAATAGGCAATAGATGGCCTCTTCTAGGTCTGGAAGAAAGGGCCTAAAATGGCCAACACAAGCTAGGAATACATATCCTAGATGTGAGCAAGATTAAAGTCTATATCACTCCCAAATAGGGCCAAAAAGCCTGTCTATACAGGTGGCCAATGTGAGTACTCCCTCCCATCCCAGGGCTCTTTGTGCCGTGTGCCAGATCTTGATCGTGTGTGCCGTGGGGCCTGTAAGTGTGTGCCGTTTTTTACTTGAATATAGGGACTTCATCAATTGCTCCACAGGAAGTACATGTCTGTCAAGTCTGTATGCCGGGTCATGTTGCGGAGTGTGAAGCCATTGGTTTACAATCATCAGTTGTGCGGCCCAATAGTACAGTTTGATACTCAGTGAAGCTATACCCCCGTCGTACCAACAGCGGACCAATTTGGATAGTGCTATACGGGCCGGTTTCCCATCCCATAGTAAGGAGGAGAACTCCGCGTCAATGGCTTTAAAATAGGAGAGAGGGACTGGGAACGGGGTGTTGTGGAGAGCATTGAGGAATCTGGGGAGTGCGAGCATTTTGAAGAGTGCTGCCCTTCCCAGAAGTGTCAATGGGAGGGATCTCCAATGCGTGACGTCCGATTTGAGCCTCCGCAGGGGCTTCATCAAATTTTCCTCCGTGAAGACAGATTCTTGTGGGGTAACGTAGATGCCTAAATATTTAAACCCTCTGGTCACTGTTTGTACTGTGCAGTCAGGGGGCAGGGCTGGCATTCAGTCATGCAGTAGATACAAAAGTAATTTTGTCCAATTTATAGTGTAGCCCGATACTGCCCCATATGACGTGAGGACACGCATCAGGGCCTCTATTGAATCTGTGGGTGACGTTAGATATATGAGCACGTCATCAGCGTACAGTGAGATGCGGTCCTCCCAGCCCGCTTCCCAAGTGATACCACGAATCAACGGTTCCGTACGTATTCTCGTCGCCAACGGTTCTAAGATAAGAGCAAATAGGAGCGGGGACAATGGGCACCCTTGTCGTGTCCCACGTCCCAGTGCGAATTCTCGTTAGATATGGCCATTGGCTACCACATGGGCTAGGGGCGCCGATTACAATAACTTGACCCAACCGCAAAATCTTGGGGCAAAACCCATTTTTTGGAGCACCGCAAATAGAAACGGCCATTCCACAAGGTCAAAGGCCATTGTGGCTTCTAGAGACAGGACGGCCGCATCCTCCTGCAGGAGCGGAATGCAGTGGAGCACTCCATTAAGACGTCTAAGATTAAGAGAGGTGTTCTGTCCAGGCATAAAGCAGGACTGGTCTGGGTGAACCAAAATCGTGAGGTGGGGTTGCAGTCGTAATGCTAACAGTTTTGCCAGTACTTTTGCGTCTGCGTTCATTAATGATATCGGGCAATAGGAATATGTGAGTTCCGAGGGCTTTCCTAGTTTATGAATTTCCACAATAGTAGCTATTCGTTGGTCTCTGGACATTATGCCTTGTGCTAGACAGTCGTTATACATGGGGAGCATGTGAGGGTGACTTTCTGAGAAAGCTTTTTGTAGAGTTCCACCGATAGACCATTCTCAGTGTGGAGTGCTGCCAATGCCTGTCCAATTTCTTCTACCGTTAAGTCATTTTCAAGTGTGTGCATGTCTTCAGGTGAAAGTGTGGTCAGCAGTATGCTGTCGAGGAATTGCAGGCAATCGTCCCGCGTCATTGTGCCCAGTGGAGTGTATACCTTTTCAAAATATGTGGCCAGTTCTTCTACTATCATTTGGGGGTCTGTGGTGGTGGACGCATCCGCTAGTGCAATCTGAGCTATCCATCTGTCTGCCTTTTCCCTCCTCTCTATCCATGCAAGCATTTTTCCAGTTTTATCTCCTAATTCATAAATCCTATATAAGGTATCTGTGTGTCTAGTTTTTGCCATATCTTCCGCATATGCTCTCTATTCTTGGGCTGCCAGTGTGAGTGTATGTGCTGTTATGTCAGTGGGATC
The DNA here is from genome assembly GCF_964263255.1 of Lissotriton vulgaris. NCBI lineage: Eukaryota > Metazoa > Chordata > Amphibia > Caudata > Salamandridae > Lissotriton > Lissotriton vulgaris. The sequence continues at coordinate 88,923,147 of NC_141685.1, read as the reverse complement.
CAACGCATGGGCTGTCTCCGCTCTCTGCAGTACGACCTCTAGTGAATCAAGTTGCTCCCTATGTTCCCTCTTGTTCCTAGTGATCGTCGAGATGGCCTGCCCCCTAATGACAGTTTTATACGCTTCCCAGAGGATGAAAGGCGAGTCTACCAATGCTAGATTTTCTTCGAAATAGTGGTCGGTGGAAGTTGTGAGTGTTTTCGCTATTTTGTGATTCTTCAGATAGCCTGGGTGTACAGGGTAGATTCTCTGTTGCCTAGGGAGGTGCGTGGTGTAGGTGAGCTGAATCGGGGAGTGGTCCGAAATTCCTCTCGATAAATGTTCTATTGCCGTTATTTTCTTCGGAGGTATCACTAGTGTCAGTATGTAGTCTATACGGGATAGACTGTTGTGTGCGCCCGAGTGAAATGTATAGTGTCGGTCGACAGGATGTTTAATTCTCCGCATGTCCGTCAGTCCTACAGCATCTAGAAATTCCCCAAAAGCATGAGCGGGTCTACTTGATTCCCTTGGAGGATTACGATCTATGGTCGAGTCAAGCACCGCATTAAAATCTCCCTCTATGATCAGTTCTCCCTCAGGGAGAGCAAGCCGTAATTTCCCAAGGTCTTGGAAGGTACCTTGATGTAGCGTCAGGGGATATATACTGAGACTATGTTATAATTCCGTCCTTCCCATTGACAGGCAATTGCAGTGAAGCGTCCCTGATCATCTGCCCATGTATTTTTAATTATCAACGGAGAGCCCTTGTGTATCAGGATACCAACCCCTCGTGACCCTGAGGAGAACTCAGCATGTGAGGCCATTTTGAATCCCCACCGGTTTAGTGCTTTACAGGCCGTCCCTGTTAGGTGTGTTTCCTGGAGTAGTACCACCGCCGGGGCTCTTCGTTTTAAGTATTGTAGGACCAGTCCCCTATTTATTTTGTGCCCTAATCCATTTACATTCCAGGAGATAATTGTCAGGGGGGGGGAAGTCATTTGTGGCTTCTGGGAACCATGTTCCAGTAGCTCACTATCTGGCATAGTGCATGAGGGGGGAGTGTAGTCTGACAACCGGCATGTTGAGGTGGGCGGAATGAAAATGTATGCCATCCCACGGTGGTAAGCATGGGCGGAAAATCCGTTTCGCTCGCGGATTTTGCGGATTTTCGGGAAATTCGCAATCCGCGAGATTCGCGAATCTCCCGCAAAATCCGCAAATCCGCGAGCAGCGGATTTTGCTCGCACTGCTCGCACTGTTCGCGTGAGTTTGCGGCTTCCCAGTACAACTTCGCGCCCCGCGAATAAGTGCTAAATTGCAGAAATACGATCTTAGCAAAACTGAAACTACTTACCAGGTTCAAAAGTTCAGGCTCATCATTAGTAGCCATTTCCTGTAGTGCTTCCTGAGGGGCCCCTCCAGAGTTCAGTTGCCAGTTGCAACTATTATGTGACCCTGCTCTGAACCTCAGAATAGTTACACATATGCCACAAAGGTCCTGAATTACAGCTAAGGGAGACAAGCAGGAGCCAGGCTGGAAGTTAAAATCCATTAATCAGCCCCTAATTCATTATTGTCAGTTGGGGCAGGGCAGGTGTTGTAACTAATTTTGCAACAATGAAAGCACTTAGCAAGTGCAAAAGATCACTAATCAGGGCGCACTAAGGAAGCAGGTGCCAGCTAAAAAAATATTCTGTGACACATTAATCAGCCCCAAATTAATTCAGGTCACTTGAGGCAGGGAAGGTGTGCTTTGCTTTGCCGAAAATAATGTACACTGGACAACCAGAGGGTGTGGTGATGAAACAGAGGGTGGCATGGGTGGGCCAGAGGGTGGCATGAGTAGTCAGAGAGTGGCAGTGGTGACAGAGAGTGGCAGTGATGAAGAAGAGTGTCCCAAACAGGCTGGACACGTAGAAACAACAAGTTCGCAAAACTTGCGACCCGACAGGTAAGTTCGCAAATTGCGAAATTGTAAAAACCCTCGCGAACTGGCAGAAACACGGGCGAACACAAAAAAAAAAAATCCGCAAATTCGCGGGAATTTGCGGATTTTGCGGATTGCGAGTTCGCAAATCCGCAAAATTCGCGAACGCGAGATTCGCAAAATTCGCCCATGCTTACACGGTGGGCCTATCAGTAGCCCCAGCAAGGGGACTGTAGGAGCAGCGGTTAGCCATACAGTAAATAAGAGGTGTCTATGAAGAGATCGGTGCAATGGATCCAGTGTGTGCATTTGTGGAGACTTAATCCATATTTTCAAACATAGATGATCATGGAGAGATTGAAAAACAATAACAAAACCTTAAGAAATCTATTGAATCTAAAACCCGAACCCCCCTCCCTGCCTGGTGGATCAAAAACCTTCCACCTCCCCAACTGAGCAGAATGCTTAATGTCCCAAAGCAACTGTATCGTTCGTGAGGGTGAGATGTCTGTGTCCTTTCTGAACCCCCCCTCCCCCTCTGTAAGTGCCCGCTCGGTGCTGTTTTTAGATTTATGCGGCCTACCTTCGAGAGCCCCATTCTATGTCTCTGCGTCCTACCTCAAGGTGAGCGTCTGGAACAGTAGGGCAGTGGTAGGGCCGCCCCCACCATCTCACCACACAATCCTGAGCCATGACCAGGATGAATGCAGCTGAACAAATGCAGACTCTGTGGGTCTCCAGTAGTGGATCAGTGTTCGCAAACATCAACAGTACAATATTGTGTGTTGATACTTGACCCTTCTCCCGATGGTTATATGTGGATGTCATCTTTAGGTGTTACGTCTTACATCCCCGTTCTTAGGTCCTTTAGCTGGTCTCCAGCCTTCCAGCCAATCTTGCGCTTCTCTTGTCGATTCAAAGAACCAAGATTGTCCTTCTGATTCAACGCGTAGCTTAGCTGGAAAAATCATTGAGTACTTTAATTCACAGACTCTGAGTTCTTTCTTTACATCAGTGAAACTTCTCCGTTGTTGTGTCACTGCTGCCATATAGTCCGGATAGAAAGGCATTTCTGAATTGTCTATTTTGAGCGGCGGAGTGACACATTCAGCCTGAAAAATGGCGTCACTATCTCGAAAGTTAAAGATTCTTGCCAAGATAGGACGTGGTGGTGCTCCTGGTTTTGGCTTACCCCCAGGTACTCGGTGGGCACGTTCCACCGAAAAGTGGTTGGACAGTCCTTTTGGCTTGAGTTGGTTGTGTATAAGGTCTTCTACAAATAAATCTAAGGCTGGGCCTCCTTCGGATTCTGGTACGCCTACCAGGCGTACGTTATTGCACCGGGAGCGGCCTTCTTGTTCATCGAGTTTAGCCTTCAGCATAACATTGTCATCTTCCAGCTTTTGCACTTTCCGTTTTAGGTCCGCTGCGTCTCCGGTGAGTCCTGCCGTCGTCTTCTCGACTTCCATCAGTCGATCTGATATCTTCGCAAAGTCTGCTCTCAGTAAGGAGACATCTGTTGAACTGGTGCCCATTGAAGATTGCATTATTTTAAGGGCTGCCATGACGTCTTGGAGGTGATCTTCTCGGGAGTAGTTTGGTCACCGTTCAGCGGGGGAGGTGTGCGCGGCGTATCCTCCCTTGAGGTGTCTGGGGGATCTTTGTTACACGCATATTTGTCTAATCGCGGGACATGTTGAGCACGTTGTCCCCTGCCGCTCATTGTGCCACTGTGTCGCCTGGTATATGTCAGTGATTAGGCAAGCAACAGTCTGTAGGGGGTATGCTGGTCTTGGCTGCAGGGGGTTGGGGCCTGGTGGTGCTCTAGTCGGTAGGACCACTTCCAATCCAGTGGTGCTTCCCAGTGCGTTACAGTGTACCAGTCACCGTCCGAGTGCCAGGATTTGAGCACTACATCAGTATTTGCTGCGCAATGGAGGGCCCAGTACACGTTCCCCCCCCTGCAGAGCACTCGGTCAGGCCCACCGCCTCAGAAGCACCGCAATTGTTATGGGCCCCAAGGGTGTAAATGGCTTCCTAATGGGGAATGGAATATGAAGGAGGATATGATGACGCTACCACCTGCACTCCGGTGGTTATCGGCGAGGCTGTTGTCAAAAACATGCCCGCAGGGTCGCAGACGCTGGATGCAGGCCGCCACTTGCGGTTCCTATGGCTCCAAATAGTCGATCGGCGGGTTTCAGCCGTTTCCCACCCGTGTGGGGATCAAATCTTGATTCCGCCTATAGTGAGGCGGGGGGGCCCACTCCGGTCTGCCCAAATCGTTGCCGAGTGTAGTGAGGGCCCGATCCCCGAGTTAGTACCTTCTTCCGCTGCTGTCGCCGCTGTGAGCTCCGTCCCGCGCTGCACGCTCTCGGGCTTCACTTCCACTCTAGTCCCCGGCTCCAGGCGCCAAAACAGGCCACGTTCTTCACGAAGAATTGGCTTGGTAGTTTAGTCTGCCCTGTTCCCATGATGCACTGGGCCAGGGACAGACTGATTTGCATATAGCCAGGTTCTGAGCTGGGATGGGGCAGTGAGATAAATAACGGTGATGGATCAAGCCCTGATCTTTGGACTGGGTAAGAGTGGTCTGTTTAACTTAGACACTCTGTTCATCACCACCCCCTTTTCTAAATCGTTTTTGGCCACTATAGGTGTGGCAGGGTATACTCAGACATGAGTCCCTTTCTCACTGCTCCATCAGGATTCAAGCAAGCCGGGCCGAAGAAGGCTGAAATGCCAGAAACCGGTCCCCGCTAGCTTGTCTCCTTTCTGGTGAAGAATTGGCTTGGTAGTTTAGTCTGCCCTGTTCCCATGATGCACTGGGCCAGGGACAGACTGATTTGCATATAGCCAGGTTCTGAGCTGGGATGGGGCAGTGAGATAAATAACGGTGATGGATCAAGCCCTGATCTTTGGACTGGGTAAGAGTGGTCTGTTTAACTCAGACACTCTGTTCATCACCACCCCCTTTTCTAAATCGTTTTTGGCCACTATAGGTGTGGCAGGGTATACTCAGACATGAGTCCCTTTCTCACTGCTCCATCAGGATTCAAGCAAGCCGGGCCGAAGAAGGCTGAAATGCCAGAAACCGGTCCCCAGTAGCTTGTCTCCTTTCTGGTGAAGAATTGGCTTGGTAGTTTAGTCTGCCCTGTTCCCATGATGCACTGGGCCAGGGACAGACTGATTTGCATATAGCCAGGTTCTGAGCTGGGATGGGGCAGTGAGATAAATAACGGTGATGGATCAAGCCCTGATCTTTGGACTGGGTAAGAGTGGTCTGTTTAACTCAGACACTCTGTTCATCACCACCCCCTTTTCTAAATCGTTTTTGGCCACTATAGGTGTGGCAGGGTATACTCAGACATGAGTCCCTTTCTCACTGCTCCATCAGGATTCAAGCAAGCCGGGCCGAAGAAGGCTGAAATGCCAGAAACCGGTCCCCGGTAGCTTGTCTCCTTTCTGGTGAAGAATTGGCTTGGTAGTTTAGTCTGCCCTGTTCCCATGATGCACTGGGCCAGGGACAGACTGATTTGCATATAGCCAGGTTCTGAGCTGGGATGGGGCAGTGAGATAAATAACGGTGATGGATCAAGCCCTGATCTTTGGACTGGGTAAGAGTGGTCTGTTTAACTCAGACACTCTGTTCATCACCACCCCCTTTTCTAAAACGTTCTTCACGGCGGCATCACGGCTTCAATTTTCGGAGTCTGGGGAAAAGGCTTAGTGCAATCTGCACCGGAGGTTCTCCTGCTGACGATTTTGTGCCTCAGCACTGGTTGTTGTGCGGATAAGTGAGCAGATTTTACAGGGAAGGGCTCTTCAGTCACAGAGCTCCGTTAAGCTGCGGCCATCTTGGCTGGTCACTAGCCACCCCACCCTGTATTTGGTTCTTTTGATTACGTAAACCTTTTTCTGCCCCTGGTTCTCTTTAAAACAGGTGCTAGCCAATATGCCTATAAAGCTGGTTTGAGATACAGGCTAGTGAAATGAAGGTAAATCCAAGGATGGTTAAGGTAGAAGTTAGTTTATTCGAAGAGCACAGTACAATTCATCCAGCATAAATCAGCATCAATGGATAACTGACTCTTACAAGGAATGCACATCAAAATGACATATGCAAGGTTCTACATTCAGCATGACATAGGAAGGAATGTGTGAGGTTAAAGGAGCAGTACAGAAGTAAGCAACACAACACATCCCCCTATCTATAATAAAAAGAACAAAAAAGAAAAGAAAAGAAAGGAAACATATAATGAATAAAAACGACTACAGAAAACACTAACAAGGTTTGTGATATGACCTTTAACTGTTTGATATGATCTTTAACTGTTACTAGTGATATAATCTTTAAGCCACGAAGGAACCACCCTCTTCCTTGAGGAATGGCGGAGAGAAGAATCCTCACCAGAAACCAAACAATCCTCCCTAGGAGTGACAACTGACTCCTCAGAAATACCGCTAGGAGAATCTGAGTTATTGCTTCCAGTGACAACCAAACTATGATCTGGGACTTCAGACGAATTTGGGCAACTCACAACTCCAGAACCATGGGAAGAATCCAAATCACCACTAGAGTCATCAACCTCCAAATCTTCAGCTTTCCACACTCGACTGGGAACATCAACCTTAAGAGAAGAACCAGGATTGCATCTGGCAACTCTACTTAAATTCCAAACTTTCCCATTACTGAGTTTAACAGAATTTTTCAAAACTTCTAAAACTTGGAAGGGTTCAGAAAAAGTAGACCCACCCTTCTGTACCTTGAAAGGTTTTTTAATTCTAACCCAGTCACCAACATTTATTGTTACCTCCTTTGATCCATGCCTCGAATCATGATATCTTTTACTTTTATCGTGGACTTGAACTAACCGTGCCTTAACTAAATCTTTTGAGTAGGGATCAATTTCACCAGAAAATAACCAAGTGGGAATGGTTTTAGAACGTGGGTTCCTACCCTTCATCAAGACAAAAGGAGAAACACCTGTAGAGTCATTCACAGTAATGCGATAGTTCCAAACAACTTTTCCAACCTGAGTTTGCCAATCCAGATTGTTACTAATAGAAAGTTGAATAGTGTTCTTCAAAACCCTGTTAAAACGCTCCACAACACCATTGCCACTAGGATTGTAAAGGGACGTAGTCCTATGTCTAATACCAAGTTTGCTAAAATACCTTTTTGCCTTAACTGATAAAAATTGAACACCATTATCGGTGAGAATGCAAGAAGGAATACCTTCAGTGACAAAAGTTTCCATCCTCGTCGCCAGTGAAATGAAGGTAAATCCAAGGATGGTTAAGGTAGAAGTTAGTTTATTCGAAGAGCACAGTACAATTCATCCAGCATAAATCAGCATCAATGGATAACTGACTCTTACAAGGAATGCACATCAAAATGACATATGCAAGGTTCTACATTCAGCATGACATAGGAAGGAATGTGTGAGGTTAAAGGAGCAGTACAAAAGTAAGCAACACAACAGCTAGCACACTAGGTCAATGTTTGGTAGACGAGGACAAGGTCACTTTCAGAACTTGGAAATGAAACCTTTAGTTACTGTTAAATGCTATATAAACCAGAGTTCCGTCCACCATGGCACTTTTGGTATGGAGGGATTTGTGTACCAATGATATTCAAGTAAAGAAAGATGACTCCCTATCGACTTGGCTACCTGTCCTGTATGACATGGTGGGTGTTCACTGAGGACTGGCTTCTCAATCTATGCGGAGGGCACTGTTGATGCTCAAACTAATTTAAACGGTGGACAGCTGTCCCTAGCTTTTACTACAGTGTACAGAATAAGGAGGTCATCAATTTCTGAAACACTTAGTTGCTGACTCCGAGGGGATGGATATAATGATAACAAAGTGGCAATTTGCCCAAAGTTATGTATTGATATTCATTTTCACTGTAATAAAGCCCTAAAAATGAAAAAAAAAATTAAGAATGCTAGTGTGAGAATCTAACTTTCCTCCTAACCTCAGATGATCTGGACATTCTGTAGTAATTAGTCAACAGTATGACACAAACAAACTATAGAGTTTTAGGTCAAAAAGTGACTTCATTAGCCTAAAAATTCCTATCACCCATAAGTTGGAGGACGCTGCTGGTAACATATTTCCGCAGGTTTGATTTAACTAGCGGCGTGATTAACCCTGGAATTTTTTTAGTCAGTTTGTGTATCTTCGAATGTTTAATCAAACGTGTAATCTGTTTTAGAAGTTGGATGCATCTTATCCTTTTGATCCATCAGTTCCTTGTTTCCTACCAGTGTTTATGAATAGATTAGTTGATGTTAAAATGCATTTCAGTTGTTTACTCGTTCTTCTGTGCTATTGCTGTGTCAATTTCGTGAAATATTAATTCAAAATAAATCTTGATTGATTCATTCACTCTCATTCTGTCAGCTCTTAAGTGATATTTTTTTAGGATCTGAGAATGCTTGAAATGTATGTCTAGGACGGGGGCCTCAGACTGGGGGCGGGCCCTCCTAGGAGGGCCTGATTTGATCCCAGGTGGGGGGCCTCAGACTGGGGGCGGGCCCTCCCAGGGGGGCCTGAGATGATCCCAGGTGGGGCGCCAGGCTGTGGTCAAAAGAAGCATTCTGCTGATAATGGTGCTTTGTTTTAAGCTGCAAATAATGAGTTGCAGTAAGCTGCTCCCCAGTGGGCCGTCACTAACATGTTTTGACGTTTATATACTTATATACTAGCTAGGAGTATGTGTCAAAAGGGACGGGACTCCAAATGTTTTTCAAAACCCCCGCTTCAAATGAACACACTCTGGGCACTTGTACCCGTTATTAGAACATTGGAATGTCGGGAGCTCCATTGAAGCAGCTCCGGGCTTGTAATGGCTGGTATAAGTCCGTAGCTCCAACATTCCAATGTTTGTCTTCATGTTTTTTCTCTTTTTAATTTAGAACATTATACACTTAGTGGGTGGAATCTTCTAATTGCCTTATAGCCCTTCTGCCACGGGATATACTGGTTATTAAGGGCCCTGAACCCTTTATAGTCCTGAGATGCATGCCTTCGTCAACGGGCCATAAGGCTATATAAAGCCTACCTGACCAGAATAGTATGTTTGGCAATCATGTGTTTGATTGCATTCTTAAAACAGTACTTAACTGCAATGTTTAAATGAATCTAGACATATTTAAACATTGTCAATTGAATAGAATAATTGTGATAAATTCTGAGGGGTGCCCGACGATCGCTGTGGGGATGGGGGCGTGGCATTGAAAGGTTTTAAGACCACTGGTCTAGAGCGTTCGTCATCGGAGAGGTGTGAGGGGCCTGATGTAACACTGTTGGTTAGTCAAGTCCTAAAAGGAGAGGGCTCAGAGACTCAAAGCCAATGGATTTTAATGTCAAACCTGTTGATCACCACTTAATCATCCTCACAATTGCAATAAGTGACTGGATCAGGCCCCCTCCATGTCAGGATGGGCTGCCGGCTGAGTATATTCAGCACAGGTTTGGAAATCAAGGTTTGAGATGTATAACATGAAAGTAATAGAAACATGTACGCTTTACAAAGGAAGCCGGTGATGGTGATGCCAAGCCCTGTGTGACATTGTTAGTACTGCTGGCAAGAGTGTGTAAATGTATCTGCTAACAGCGCCGCTCCATGGGAAAGGTCAGCCATACCTCATCATACCTGCAAACCCACCCTATTCTAGACCCTCTCTAGCAGCACCTGCAGGCGGTTGGCCAGTGAACAGTAAACTCTCTCTCATAAACCCACCTTTAGCAGACATGGGGTGAGCACTTCAGGCAAAAACAACAAAACTAGGGCTGCTGATCGACCCCGATCATGGGACCAGAGTCTTTGGTCCCAGAGATCCACGAGGACTAGTTTGGTCCTGTGTGGGGCTGAAACGTAACCGGTTACTTACAGAAATGCTGAGTGTTGACAGGGGACAGGCAGCCCTTGTTCTGGAAGAGCATGGGCATTCAGTGCTTATGACCAGGGGTTGCTCAGCCCTTTAAAATAATGTATAGACAGTACATACACCACTAGAACAGCGTCTGATGTCAAACTCTTGAAGGGGGAAGAGTTGTGTTCCCTAAACTGCTGCAGTTAGAGCTGACCCTAGGAAACCACCCAAATTTCAGACAACTTGGCTTCCACTAGTTCTTTTGGTCGGGCACCGCCAGAACCTCCTTTAGGCTTACTTCAGGAAGTAGTGGGTTTGAAACTCTGTGACTTGGATTACAGTCCGTCTTTGTGTACCCAGAGGTATCGGGGATCATAGTGCTTTATATGAGCACCAGTTGCATTACAGATCAACACTTTCATTTTTGTTAGACCCGGGGATATTGAATGATTTGCCCAGAATCACAGGATGTCTCATGTGATGAAACGGAATGCCATGCCTGAATGTAGCTAAACCAGAACCCCTAAATGTGCGCTGCCAGCTTTGCTCAGTTTGATTTCTAATTATTATAGCAGCGCTTCAGCACTTGACAGCTCAGGAAGCCATAAAAATGTGTGACTTTGCATTTCAGTACTGTGATGCAGACCACCACATTGAAATGTGTTAGTCAAACTCCTGATGGGTGGTTCTTGTCAGGCCTGCTCCCCTCAACGCAGGCACCCTTGCAGTATGGTGCAAGGCTGCCTGCATTAGTGCTAGGCAGCTAAATTCAGCACCAGCACAGGGTGAAATGCAGGGCTGCACCGTATTCTTGTAAATATGGTGTAGCCCTGCATTTCAGAAGTGGAGAGCATGGCGTTAAGCCAAGGAGGCCAACCCCGTGCTCCACCACTTCCTTGTAAATATGCCCCTTAATGTCAACAGCCTGACCTATTTTATCAAGAGACAGAAAATCCTCTTATTTCAGAGGATGCACAGCCTTGATGTAGCATTGCTTCAGGAAACATACCTGTCACCTAGTGAACATGATAAACTCAGAAGGGATTGGATGAGTATGGTACTACATTCCAGCAGGATCCGGACTACCCTTACACACCCATCTACTCCTTTGGAACATGGGGAGAGTGGGTTGGATATCTGTTTTCACAAATCCCTGGGGGTTTGCACATTGCAGACATGGTGGGACCACCCTGGGCAGATATATTTTTGCCAAGGTTCAGATTCTCAATGAGTCTTCGTGTATGGGCTCTATCTATGACCCGGCGGCTGACCAAACTCCTGCTCTCCTTTGGACAGCCAGGGTATTCATGAGTGGGGTACTGGAATATGGCACCTTGACAAGTCCAGAAACCAAATGACCAGGCAGCCCTGAGACCGGTTCATCCTCTCTGACATTATTGACGATCATGCCTTGATGGATACATGGTGATTTGCGCACCTGAGGGACGCTGTTATCTTTTCACCTCCTGCTTCCATTGTAAACGTTTACCCCTTGATCCTCCCGAACAGTACCTCTGATCATGATCTTCTGCAACTCGACCATGATCTTCGACGGTTTCAAACCCCTCAGGCCCATTGGAGAATGTATACAGCTCGGTATAAAGCCCCTGAAAACAAACACAGATGGTCCTAATATCTGAGCCAGTACTTGGAGGAGAACGCTGGGTCCATCTCCTCTGCACAGGTGCTGTGAGCGGGCAGGAAGGCCGATGAACAATTTGGCTGCCTATAATGCCACTGCGAGGCATAACAGTGTTGGTTGACTGACCTCACGTTTCACCTGGCTCAGACGTATAACGCATTGCTGATCCCTGCTCTTCTCAAGGAGCTGCTTGGGGCCAAGTATGATCTGAACTCCGATTACACAGTGGAGGACCAGAGGGATACGCTCTGTGGACGATATAGTAGGGAACGGTGAGTTGGCCCCTTTGCTACACTCATGCGTGATTATGGGCTGCCACAATCGGATCACTGACGGTACCGACAGTTCATGCAGAGCCTGCGACACATGCTGGGTGCTCCCCCTTATGATCTTGAGACTGTCCCAATGTTGAGTTATATCCTGATGTGGAAAGGATTCAAGGACAATATGGTGGGATTGTATGTTACAGCACTGCCCACACTTTATGCTGTTTGTGGTAGCAGAGGCTGTGCCTCTCACTGTCTGAGCAGGACGGACACAACCTTTGGAAAGACCATGGCAGTTTCCTCCAGGAGGTCAGGTTGAAATTCAGTTATTTCAAGTTCCTACACCACTGGCACTGGACGCCGGAGTGGATCTATAAAACACATACGGCAGACAATTCCAAGTGCTGGAGGTGCTGACGGAGTGGCGCAGTCGCCTGTGACATTTTACATTTCCTGCAGACTGTACAGTACTTTGTGCTATTGGGCTCAGTTTGGGATACCTTGATGAGCAACCTAGGGGTGGCACCGCAATTGATGGCCCGTCTGACCTTGCTTCACAAAATGTCAGTATTCCAGGATTTAACACACCACTGTAAGAGTTAGCTGGCTACGGCCTTCATAGTGGGAGTTGTCTTTTTGGGGGCGACCATGGGGCTTGGCACCCTAACATATTTTTTTTCCTGTTCCCATGTCCCTTCCCTTCGTGTTCTCCCTCATCCTCCTTCCCTGATCACCTGTGGGATCTTCTGAGCCACATCACCTCTATCTAGAGGGTTTTTTCATTTACTGTTTTTCCTGTTTTCAATGTCTTCTCATAAGTTCTAGTTTACACAGTATCTTGGACTCTGCTGAATCGATAAACTTCCATCCCTGTTATATGCTCATTGTATATGAAAAATCAACAGAGAATTGAGGTATAAAAAAAAAGACACAGGGAGTGGTGTCACTTAACATTTGACTTTGACAATTCCAAAGGAAGAGACATTACTGAATTTATAGACATGATCAGCACACATGTCAAGTGATAAATTACAACCAAGTCTCACTATAATAGACATTCAATGTAACATTCTACTGCACTGTGTGCAGTACTCATGGTGCAATATAAGAAAGGTTTTGCACCAAAATGTGGGACAGAGGGTCTGCTCTGTGCCAAATAGTCACTTGTGAAGTTCTAGTTAATCCCCCTAGTTTTGAAGAATGGGCCATGTTTCAGTGAGACTTCAGACCGACCTCAAAATGTGTGAGTGTCACTCGTGATGAGTGAGGCTTGAGGGCTCTGATGTATGCACGTCCGAACTAATGTCACCGTCGAGGCACTCAAGGCTGCTTGAATGACAATGCTACAAAGAGTTGACACACTCTCTAATCAGCGGTGTATTGATGACGAGCGTACTATGATATAGGAGCCTATGTGAAGGAGTACAATATTTTCGAGTAATGAAATGCCCCTCCCCTGTTCTTCAGACCAGTAACACCCACTCATTTTTATGATACAATGCAAACTGTGTGAGAAATTTCTGGTTCATACTTGGTTGCCCTATCTTAGGAATTAATTGTTTCAAAGATATATTGCTTTATTTTTTGTCAGTGAATCTTTGTTGAGAGAGGATGGTGGTTACTGTAAACAAAACAACAAAGCCTGCAAGAGACCTCTATCTTAATATTTTAGGAGACCATTGTGCTCTTAACCAGAAACTCAAAACCTAATTAGAACCTACAATTCAGTCGTGTTCGAGGATATAAAACCGTATTAAATATAAGGAATAAGCCACAGGCACAGGAAAATTAGAAATAAGCTGTTCCTTCAATTGTCGCTTTGACACATGACCTATGCCTCATTGTCACTGATCTGGTGTCTTAAACTCCATGGTATTTACCTCTGTTTACTTTGCTATCTAGGACGTTGTGGATTTGAAAAACTGCAAATAAATTATTTAAAAGAATAAATAAGATGCCCAGCTTAATTGCAAAACTGACCCATATACCCATATATATATTGAAATACAGATATATTAATCGAAATACAGATATATTCGAAATACAGATATATTCTTTGAAATACAGACTGTCACTTCCAGTTGTCACCATTCTGTAAATACTCTTAAGTCCTTTACATCAGTGTTTTGAAGATGCTCATCTGAAGTGAAGCTATAAATGCTTTTTTACAGCAGCAAAGTGTGAGGCCCTGTAGTTGAACTGTCTGACCCTTAAAAACATTCCCGTCTGTGACATCTGAAATCCCAGGTGTTTACAGGCACCAATGTTTGTTTGTGTCAAATGTATTCACTGCTAGAGCCTGGAGGTGGCGGTTCTGTCAGCGTCCACCAGTGGGCGCTCCTCGCCTGCTGATCAAAGCCCCTGAGCTGTCCATTGGATGAAAGTGAGAAGGGTTTCCTTTTCCGGGTTAGCGGTAGCAGAGACAGCATCAACAGCAAGTGCTGACATCACTTCCTCCCTGTGCTCTGTGTCCAGCCTGTTGCAGAGGAGGAAGGAGCCCCGTCTGTCTGTGTTTGCAGTTACCTCCATCTTCAGACCCCAGATCTGCCCCTGCCCCCCTCAGGCCCCAGATCTGCCCACCCCCAGACCACAGATCTGCTCCTGCCCGCCTTCCCCAGACCCCAGATCCCCACTCCCAGCCCCAGGAGGAGGAGAGAACCTGGACAGGTTTCTGATCAGGTAGGAGAGCTGTTAACTCACTTGGCTGCAATTTATTAATCCTGGAATTCATGGTGATGTCAGAGGAGGTGGGGCCTGTCCAGAGGTGCAGAGGAGTAGAGGCCTGTCCAGGGGTGCGGAGGAGGTGGGGCCTGTCCAGAGGTGCAGAGGAGTAGAGGCCTGTCCAGGGGTGTAGAGGATGTGAGGCCTGTCCAGGGGTGCAGAGGATGTGAGGCCTGTCCAGGGGTGCAGAGGAGGTGGGGCCTGTCCAGAGGTGCAGAGGAGTAGAGGCCTGTCCAGAGGTGCAGAGGAGTAGAGGCCTGTCCAGGGGTGCGGAGGAGGTGAGGCCTGTCCAGGGATGCAGAGGAGGAGAGGCCTGTCCTGGGGTGTAGAGGAAGTGAGGCCTGTCCAAGTGGGCAGAGGAGGTGAGGCATGTCCAGGGGTGCAGAGGAGGTGGGGCCTGTCCAAGTGGGCAGAGGAGGTGAGGCATGTCCAGGAGGGCAGAGGAGGTGAGGCCTGTCCATGGGTGCAGAGGAGGTGAGGCCTGTCCAAGTGGGCAGAGGAGGTGAGGCATGTCCAGGGGTGCAGAGGAGGTGGGGCCTGTCTAGCGGTGCAGAGGCCTTTCCAGAGGTGCAGAGGAGGTGAGGCCTGTCCAGGGGTCAGAGGAGGTGAGGCCTGTCCAGGGGTGCAGAGGAGGTGAGGCCTGTCCGGGGGTCAGAGGAGGTGAGGCCTGTCCAGGGGTGCAGAGGAGGTGAGGCCTGTCCAGGGGTCAGAGGAGGTGAGGCCTGTCCAGGGGTGCAGAGGAGGAGAGGCCTGTCCAGGAGTGCAGAGGAGGAGAGGCCTGTCCAGAGGTGCAGAGGAGGTGAGGCCTGTCCAGGGGTGCAGAGGAGGAGAGGCCTTTGTTGTAACCAAAGTTCTGTAGTGACAATTTTATTACTAAGCAGAAGATCAAAATAAAAATAATGATGGCTCAGACAAAATGTTTCCAAACGGGTGACGAAATTGGTTCTCACGGATTGTATTCTTGTTTTAAATCTGGGTTTGTTGCTGGTATGAATTTGGATATGCACGGCGTTGGTGTGCAGAATTATTATGTTCAGTATGTGCAAGGAGGAAATGTTGTTCCTCTGGGTCACGGCCGGACTGAGAACCCAAACCAGGCCTGACAATTTTGACGGACCAGCTCCCTGCCTCTTTTGTTGCTGGGGGTGATATAGCAGCAATGTATACATTCTCCCATCTTTATAATCTTTGTCATCCCTTTTAATTTTTTTAATCTTCTTGTCCCTTAAATACATCTGATGATTTTCTAGAATTCCATCCAAGATTGCATAATTCTTTTTAACGGTCTCCTTGAGTGCAGAGCTTTCAATTTCCTTTTTAAGTTCCTCAATTTCTCGTTTTAGTTTCTCACCTTTTATTTCAGCATTTTTTATGAAGATTTTCATCATATTGTAGGAGGCAGTTTGTAGGTTGCACTCCCAATCCTCTATTTGTTCTGGACTGAGGTCCTCAAATGTTTGAAAAATTAGGATTCTAAGGCCTAGGGGAATTTTTTCATTTTCGATGTATTTTTCTAAGGTGGTGCCATCCCACCACCGTGACGTTTCTCCAATTTTTGAAATTTGGCCTTTAAACCCGATGTTATTGGGGTTGGTTTGTTCGTCAATCTAGGATTGGTTGCAAACAGATCCTGAGCTAACTTCTGACCTCTATCTTTAAAGCCTGGCATAATGGTATCTTATTTTTTGTAATGATGTTTATATATAGTCTCTTTGTAGAGATTCAAATGTGGAGTTGGTTAGTGCTTTGGAAGTGAGTTTAACATTTCAAAAGAAAGGAGAGACAGTGGAAACTTCCTAATTGTAGCACCTAACCCAAATCCCCCCCAAATTTTTAGTCGCCCCTGATAGTTTGTATGGGCGAAGTGTGTGCACACTGGTTAACACCCACTGTCACAGTGATAGTTCATCCAAAAACTCAAGTAATCAATACATAAACGCAAAGGTGCACCACACAATTCCAAAATTACAATGCCAATAATCACAGACGTAGGTTTTCTTAGTTGTGATTTTCTTATTCCAAAAGGGTGTACAATCAAAACACGGGTGTTCGCAGCCGACGCATTTCGTCCTCAAGGGACTTCTTCAGGGCTGCCATAAAAACATATAAACATACAATTAAAATCTGAGTTTAAAAAAGCTTAATCAACCAGATAGCTAGGCTTTGTTACAGTTAATGACCTATAAGTTATATTATTACAATCGACCACTATGGTTAAACTCTTTAAGAGCAAATGCAACCAATTTTAGCGTTTTTAACACAAGCTCATTTACATTTGGGATGGAAAACCAACAACATATAATATATTCGTCATCCTATAAATTTTTCATGTGATGGATAATTTGATCCAATGTTCATAAGGGTAACATTGGTAAGAGACAGGAATTTAGAGGAGAGTAGATCGATCTGAAGAGAGAGTGAATACTTCGTGCAGGCCCTGAGGGATGGGATCCCCATGGCTAAATTCGGCCCGTCCCCTTCATTTTGGGTGTCCGGGACTGGGGGGTTGGTGGTCCCCGTTGCCAAAATTGGTCGAGGGAGGGGGCCGCTCGCAATTATGAAGCTAATTATCCCCCTGGAACCTGTCCCACCTTGAGGGTGTTATAAAAAACATGTGCATGAGTCCCTAATTGTTTTTTAGGTCTCGCCTGGCGACCATCCAGCGAGATCTATTGTCATCGACTTGCCTCGGAAGGGAGATAGGAAACGGCACTTGCAGGGTGAATGGAGGTCATGAATGCGCCCATTAACACGCGCGATGTGCACATCTCCTGTTCCTCTTCCATCCACGCAAGCCGGCTACATGCAGTAACTGTGCTAAAAACAAACACACACACGCGCACCAGCCGCCCCCAGCAAGTGCATGCGTACGCGTCTCCCTAAACGCGCATGGCGTGCTTTCGCTTTCTGTCCCTCCGGCCCACGCTCCGCCTTCTCTGTTTTCTCTCCGACTGACCCTACAGTGCTGGTCCTGGCAGACAGTTAATCTGAAAAAATCTTTAATATTGCGCTGTACACCGTATGATTAATTGAGATGCCCACACAGATAGACCACAATAGCAGCCACTCAAGAGTCGATTTATAAGCACTTCAAAAAGGATGTCGGCCTCTCCCAACTCAAGCTCTATGAAAGTGTTAAAGGCAACTTGGAAACACTTCAGGGCCCACAATTCAAACCAGGCAGCTCTTAGAGGCCATCACGCTATCACCCAACCCCCTCCCCACACCCCCACAGGATAAAACTCTTCAGGGCCTACAGTTCAAACCAGGCAGCTCTTACAGGCCATCCTGCTATCACCCCCCCCCCCCCACCCCCCCCCCACTGGATAAAACACTTTAGAGCCTACAGTTCAAAGCAGGCAGCTCTTAGAGGCCATCGCGCTATCACCTCCCCCACAGGATAAATGATCTGTGACTCGGCCCGCTCTCACCTGCTTAACTCCAGCAGAGTTCTACGCGTCCTCCGCCAACAAACACACACGCACCAGCCGCACCCAGCCAGTGCACGCGTACTCGTCCCCATCAACGCACGCATGGCGTGCTTTCACTTTCCCTTCCTCTGGTGTTTCAGCCCAGGCTCAGGTTCTCCTGCCCGCTGTGGCCCCCTCTCTTCCTCCCTCACAGCTCTCTCCCATTCTCTCCCTGCCTCCTCTTTGACCCCCTCTTGTCTTCCTCTCTGCCCTTTAAGTCACCTTCCCCCCCTTTCCCTGCCTTGTGCCTCTTCCCCGCGTAGCTCCGCACGTCTCGGTGGCCCTCGGCGGAGAGCAGCCCTCGCATGGCCACGAGGATGGGGAACACATGGCCTTGCTGCCCAAGATGTTCCTGCTGGTGATCCTTACCGGCCAGCTGCGGCTGTGCAGGAAGGTGGGTACCCCCCCACAGACACCTTCCCTACCCCCTGCTGGCATTTACGCGTGATCAACCTGACACGCTGTGCTGGCATGTGTAAGTGAGTATGAACGAGCCTGGCACCCCCCTGTTGGCATGTGTGAGTGAGTGTGAATGAGCCTGTCACCCCCCCTTGCTGGCATGTGTGAGTGAGTGTGAACGAGCCTGACACCCCCCTTCTGTCATGTGTGCGTGAGTGTGAACGAGCCTGACGCCCCCAGCCGGCACGTACGTGAGTGAAGCGCTGCTAAAAACACTTATTATGACATCAATCTTAATTATGCCTGCCAGTAGGCAGCAGTTTAGCTCGCATAAGGCAATTAATCTAGAAACTATGCAGCTTTACTGCAGGATAGTGGGAAGGCATAGATCAGGCATATGAGAAATGGACTGAGGACCGCCTGGAGCCTCTGACTGAATCTGCTCAGTTTAAAGTGTGCAAGATTTTAAAACGAATCTCCCCTAACCCACGTTCAAAATGAATACCGTTTAAATCTGTTTTACGGTACACAGACAAAATATTGAGTTTTAAATTTCGATATACAATTATATCGAAGTTCAACTATCGATGGGACATAATATAGAAGGTAAGTAATATCGACAGTCTTAATATCGATATTAGTAATATCGAAGTTTTAAATATCGATGTCAGTAATATCGAAGTAAATAATTTCGATGTTACTAATATCGATTTTTAAATAAATTTTGTGTATATTATATTGTATTTATTATGTTTTATTATTTATTTTTAATGTAATTTAATTAAATATTGTCTTTTAGTACTGTAGCGGGTTGTGGGTTTATAGGGGAATAGGGTGGGAAGTAATTTAATTATGTTAAATTAATTATTAATTAGTAGGAATTATTAATTAATTAATTGAGAATAATTTTTAAATCATTTTCATTAATTGAATAATTGATAAATATGTTCTGTAGCGGGTTATGGGTTTATAGGGGAATAGGTTGGGAAGTAATTTAATTATGTTAAATTAATTTTAATTAGTAGGAATTAGTAATTAATTAATTGAGAATTATTTTTAATTAATTTTAATTAATTGATTAATTGATAAATATGTTCTGTAGCGGGTTACGGGTTTATAGGGGAATAGGGTGGGAAGTAATTTAATAATGTTTAAATAATTATTAATTAGTAGGAAGCATACATTAATTAAAAATAATTGGTAATTATATTTAATTATTTTGGTAATTATTTTTAATTAATTGATTAATTGATAAATATGTTCTGTACCGGGTTATGGGTTTGTAGGGGAATAGGGTGGGAAGTAATTTCATTATGTAGAATTAATTATTAATTAGTAGGAAGCATACATTAATTTTTATCAATTGGTAAATAAATTTGATTAATTGGTAATTAATTTTAAATAATTAATTAATTGATAGATGTGTTCTGTTGCGGGTTGTGTGTTTATAGGGGAATATGGTGGGAACTAATTTTAATGTAATTAAGTAATAATGAATTAAAAATATTTGTTAAGTTCATTTTATAATTGGTAATTATTTATTAATTGGTAATTAAATATTATAAAATGGTATGTATTTCATGATTTTTTTAGGTTATATATATTTTGCTAATCATGTTTTTTATAATTATGTATATGTATTGTAAATGTTTTATATTTATTTAATAGATCATATTTGTATTATTACAAAAAAATAAAAATGTATAAGTATGTAATTTAAACCCCTACGCTATCCAACACTTTCCCTACTGTTGCACTCTCTGGAGTTGGAATAGTAATTGTTACGCCTACGCTATCCAACACTTTCCGTACTGTTGCACTCTCTGGAGTTGGAATAGTAATTTTTAATCCTACGCTATCCAACACTTTCTTTACTGTTGCACTCTCTGGAGTTGGAATAGTAATTTTTAATCCTACGCTATCCAACACTTTCCCAACTGTTTCACTCTCTGGAGTTCGAATAGTAATTGTTACCCCTACGCTATCCAACACTTTCCCTACTGTTGCACTCTCTGGAGTGGGAATAGTAATTTTTACTCCTACGCTATCCAACACTTTCCCTACTGTTGCACTCTCTGGAGTTGGAATAGTAATTGTTACCCCTACGCTATCCAACACTTTCCCTACTGTTGCACTCTCTGGAGTTGGATTAGTAATTTTTAACCCTACGCTAGCCAACACTTTCTCTACTGTTGCACTCTCTGGAGTGGGAATAGTAATTGTTACCGCTACGCTATCCAACACTTTCCCTACTGTTGCACTCTCTGTAGTGGGAATAGTAATTTTTACCCCTACGCTGTCCAACACTTTCCCTACTGTTGCACTCTCTGGAGTTGGAATAGTAATTGTTACCCCTACGCTATCCAACACTTTCCCTACTGTTGCACTCTCTGGAGTGGGAATAGTAATTTTTACTCATACGCTATCTAAAATGTATTTAGCTTTTTTATTAGTATTATATTGTTATTAATTGTTATTTATGTGAATATTTTATGTAAATAAATGTATTAGTAATTTATTACATTTTTATTTGTTTATAAGTTATGAAAATAATTAATTTAGAGTTATTATTAATGAAAAATATATTATGTATTATATATTTATTAATATTAATTTGTATTATATTATGTATTAATTTTAAATATTATAGTACATTTTTAAATATGTTTATTACATTTATAAGTATTATTTTGTTAATATTACATTTTTATTATATAAAAAAAACTATATTTTACAAAAAACAATATTTTTGTCATTCTATATTTTATTTTCGATATATTTGTACTTACCTTGTTAGGGATAGGATTCCTATATTTTTGACTTCGAAATTTTTCTTCCGATATTTTTGTATATCAATATTTTTGTATATCGATATTTGTGTTATCGATATTTTGTCAGACATTCCTGTTTTACATGTAGCTTACTCCGAAGAAACTTGCATTAATATATCCTTGCAGAAGCCTTTTTGCAATAGGTGCAATTCACAGGGTGCAGACATCGGTACATGACATGGCGCTGTCCTGAGTTGCTGGGTTTTGGGGTTAAGTGGTTCGAAGATGTTTGATTCAACGAGCACACTGCTCAAGAAATCCATAAAACTGCATTTATTGAGGATATTTCCTTATGGACCAAGCATTTGCAATGCAATAGGTCTTGCATTTGCAAGAGTTTCAGCTATTAGCATTGTAAATGACAATGCCTTTTATCTATGTAAATAAAAGGCAATGACATTAACATTGCCAATAGTTCAAACTTGCGTAAATGTGAGACCTATTGCATTGAAAATGCTTGTTTATTTATTTTGCTGCATAAAAAACGTTTTTGGCCCCTGTGGACCCAACCACCAGACTTAGGGTCAGGGTATTTCAACTCTGCCACCTTCTTTATTTTGGTGACAGCCAGTCAGATCTCATTTAGAGATCTCTGGGACCCGCAGACCCTCCGCGTCCCAAGCGATCTACATATCTTTTTTTCTGTAATAACTCCAAAACTACTGAACAGATTTACACCAAATTTCGAAAAGGGCGATTTCTGGACCAAGAGCTAGCTTTCCGACAAATTTGGTGTCATTTTAATGTCTCTGTAACCTTTTGTTTGTGAATTTCTAAGGTTTTTCAAATTCTTTTTCGTAACTATATCACCCCTGTAACCTTTGTGTTTTTTCAGGCAATTCAGATGTTTTTTTAACTAGTAGTCTCTTCTGCAGAGTGGTGGACAAAGCTGATGAGGACTCCAACCAGCTCTCAGCAATTGCGCTATGTGGGACATACTGTAGGTAACAGGATGGGTTCTTGGCCCCCAAAGACTCTCAGCATACAAGGGGACTTCATCCTCTAACCAGTGGTGCGCCAGGAGGCGTTTGCAGAGTGGTGGAGAAAGGAGGCGGAGCCGTCTACCAGTCTTCTACCAGCTCACAGCAATCCTGCTGTGTAAGACTTACTGGAGGTAACAAGAGAGCTTCTTGGCCCCCAAAGACCCTCAGCATCCAAGGGGATTTCATCCCCCAACCAGTGGTGCGCCAGGAGGCGTGTTTGCAGAGTGGTGGAGAAAGGAGGCGGAGCCTTCTACCAGCTTGCAGCAGTTCCGCTGTGTAAGACTTACTGGAGGTAACAAGAGAGCTTCTTGGCCCCCAAAGACCCTCAGCATCCAAGGGGATTTCATTCCCCAACCAGGAGTGTGCCAGGAGGTGTGATTGCAGAGTGGAGGAGAAAGGGGCATGGCCTCTGAAAATCTCTTTGCAATTTCGCTGAGTGGAACTTACTGGCGGTACCAGGAGGGCTTGTTTGGCCCCAAGGACCCTCAACAGCCAAGGCGACTTCATCCCGCAACCAGGAGTGCACCAGGTGGCACTTTTGCAGAGTGTTAGTGAAATAGGGCGCAGCCTCCATCAACCTGCTGAGCCATCTTTTTTATTTTTATTTTATTAAGGGAGAGGAGGCCGCTCAGCCCCCATTTGATGGGCCACACCAAAACTTTCCAGACACAAGCTGACGTAATTGTTGATTTCTGGGGGAAAATTTTGTGAAGATTTGTCAACCGGCACCAAAGATATGGGCAAGTACTAAAATGCTTTTCCTATGGAAACTAGGTCCTAACTATATCTACCTTCTGATGACTCCCAATAGTAGGTAGGTATATAAAATAAGTATTGCCAAGTGTCAGTCACCACCATGTAGTTATATGTAGGACTGCTAATAACTTTGGCCCTGTTTGCAGACTCTTCACAAAACTTTACAAAAAAAAGTCCATCCACCTCAGCTCCTTCTGGGAAGGTTTCCGTGTGATCCATCAAGGGGATGACTGAAAAAAAAGGTGGCCCCAAAACACAATCTCCCTATGCATTTTCCATAGACCTCTCTAAACAAGACTATAGCAAAAACGTATGAACGGAATTGCACCAAATTTGGTGGAAAGCTAGATCTTGGTCCAGAGAATGTGCTTTTTGTGATTTGGTGTAAATGCATTCGTAAGTTTATTAAAAATTATGGGTAAAATGAATTGCATATTTAGGCAGTTGATGTCATGATATGCTCTGATTGCCCAATTTAACGGCCAGTAGTCAATCCTGATTGGTTGGTTT
The DNA here is from genome assembly GCF_964263255.1 of Lissotriton vulgaris. Taxonomy (NCBI): domain Eukaryota; kingdom Metazoa; phylum Chordata; class Amphibia; order Caudata; family Salamandridae; genus Lissotriton; species Lissotriton vulgaris. The sequence goes on along the minus strand of NC_141685.1, from coordinate 88,899,774 downwards.
CATCCTAAACAATATTTTTAGGCAGTCATTACAAGATTCAGGGACATGGTTCTTTTGTCCTGTAAATGAATAAAAAAAAATATGTAATGGGGCTGCGTGGGCACGCCCAAACCCAACGGGGCTTGTGGGGGGATCCAAATGGACCTCCCCCTTTTATTGGCTGGCCGCAGCATGCTGTGGCAGCCGTTACAGGACTCTGGGACATCAAACCCATTCAAAGGCTTCATAGTGAATGGCAGGTTTTGAGGGTTACAAAAAGGAGCACATATAAAGGGTGATAACAGTTGCAATATAAATCATTTGTTGGCGGTACCATACTAATTTTAGGAATTGTGGTATGCTCTAAGGTGATTTTACCCTCTGAAAAATGCTGACCTGCTGGTATTACATGAAGCGTTTTCAAGAAAACTGTTTTCTTCTGATTTTTTCACACAGGTTATGGAAGGTGCTCGAGAAGCTTAAATGAGAGCATATTTTCTTAAGAAAAACTGGTGCGCTAGCAATCTTACTTATGACAAAAGTGTGGCACACCTGAAGCCATCTTGATTGAATCAAACAGGTGAAACTTAAAACATTTAATTTAGAAAGGAACACAACGAGGGGGTTCAGTTTGTCATAGAAATTATGGTTAGTGCTGTAGAACAAAATATTAGGACATGTTTTAAGTGCGTTCTCAAATATCGTCCTCTTCTAATTCATTAAAACATTCTGATATGTGGACTGAAACATGCACTTTCAGCACCAGAAGCAGACTGCCAGTTACCTCCCTGGTGGTGTGTGCAAAGCTGAATGCCATCATGATGGATTTGAAAACTGAAAGCATTTCCTACTGAGGATACTGCTGCAAATGAAACATTTCTGAGCTAACAAGATGAAAAGTTTCAATTCTCTTAAGGAGACTCAGGCGAGGATTATGCATATCGCTCTTCACCTTATTAACCCAGCAGCCTTCAAAGAGCGTCTTAATAAAAAAAAAACATTAACAACATTTCCTATTAACCTCCAGGTACAGTGTCCCCATAGCAACCATTGTCCAATCACATAACAGTGCGTTGTATATATGAATGTGTGTCGTCCCTTACTGTTCCTCTTCTTCACTGGAGGAAGTTAACCCTTAACGCATGCTGTACTATGGTTTCTGATCGTTCATATGGAATAGAAATGTCACCCTTGTTTTCCAGTTCTTTACAATGACTTTGCACACCAACAGTTTAATATTTGCATGGATTTATCTATTATCACTTCTGCCCCAAACAACTATGAATGACAAACATTAGACCAAGACGAAATTATGTTTCCAAAATCAATGAAACCATTCATCAGCATGACTTACTATCAAACGAATCATCTTAGGGAGGTCAAGGAGCTCTCTCCTTGATGTCTCCACGTGCGATAATCCCCGCCTCTGTGTCCTTAATAGAATAAAAAAACTCTCCTTCTCATTAGCTAGGAAATATTTTTTTCTACAAAAAAAGGACCAGAGGCAAGGATTAACTTACCACCAAAGCTGCATCATCCAAAGTAGGTTTGAAGTAAAAGTTGATTCGGAGGACCAGGCCGCAGAGTTCATAATGTCTTCTAATCTACCACCTACTTGGATGGCCTTAGATGCCATGGCCCCATCGTGTCCGGCTTCTGCCATGATCCACTTCACCAACCTGGTAATGGTTAAGAGGATACCACTTTGAGAGGTTTCTTCCAAGCAATCGGTAGATGTCACTCACCTGCCGGTCTAATTTTGGTCATCATATCATCGTATGCCTTAATGCATCTTACCACACACACTTATGGATTGTCACTAAAAGCATGTAGGATACCAACCTGGTATTCATCTTTGTCCTCCTAGGGATGGTAAATGTAACAGCCTTTAGTGTGAAGACCTTAGCTGAGAAATCCAGTTCCCTCACATCCGAAATTCTCCCGCAAGAAATCAGGTATAACAAGGTCCAGTTTTGCAGAAAGTTTCTTTCTGTTGGCCAGGCCCGATTGTGCCAGCTCTGCCCCAAAAATTAGAATATGAGTAATCTCTGCCCCCATGGGATCCATATGTCTCTCCACACACCAATGAAACCATCATCTTCAAGCTGATCTGTTCCTCTTGATGCTACCCATAGCTCATCTTGTTGGATGAAGTTCGCAGCGTCTTCCGAAAGGGGGATGTCTTTCCAGCATAGCTGGAAATTCTTCAAGCCATGAGGTTGAGATGGCCCTGCAAAAGTAGCAGGTGGTGGCAACCCTGGGGACTCTGGAGGATCAAAGAGACTAAGGGTAACTCTATTGGGGATCCCATGTAAGTTCCATCAGTGTCGGGAACCATGCCTGCGACTTCCAGATCAGTGTCACTAACACTATGAACATTTCTGTTGCCTGACCTGAGCCGTTACTCTGGGAATCATCATGAAAGGTGAGAAGGCATAGGCCGCTCGACCCATCCTGGAGGAAAGCGTCTGCCGCTTCGGGATCTGAACAGCAGCTCATATACCGGGGTAACTAAAAACTCAGTCCAGATGCAAACAGATCCAAATCCCATGGACCCCATCTGTCCATGAAGACCAGGAAGTTTCTTTGATACAGTTGGTGCTGACTGTGAAGTATCTGCAGTTCCAGTCCATCTTCGTATTCTGGATCCCTTGAAGGTGCTCCGCCATCACCAAGGTCTGTCTTTGCAGGCAGTAATGCCAGAAGTTCTTCGATAGTTCCGACAGGGCCCTCGAGCGAGTGCCTCACAAGCAGTGATGTACTGGTCTGCTGACACATTGTCCATCCCCAACAGGCTGCAGCAGGAGATCTTGACTCGGGTGAGGGATTTTCTCGTGAAGGATCGACCCAGGAGTTCCAGGCGGTTGATGTGCAACTTCAGTTCCTCCTTCATCCATCTGCCCCCCCCGCTGCCCCATGGAGATGTCACTGCGTCTGACTCCCCAGCCCTGACTGCTGGCATCTGATGCTATGGCCATCTCCAGTGTGGCTCCAAATATCACTCTGCCATCCCAAGCCTTCATATGATCTATCCACCGCTGGAGTTCTGTCCTGGATTGGGTGACAGCGAAATCTGCTCTGAGTTTGTGAGGCCTTTCCTGAGGCGTGTTGCTTTTAGCCTCTGTGGCGACCTGAAATGTAACGGGCCCGGGAAGACGGCCTGGATCGGCGATGATAGCAGACCCTTAATCCTGTCCAACTGGTTGAAAGAGATTATATCTCATCTCTTCCAGTAGGCTTTGGGAAGCTGAGGTAATGTCTATGAGAAACCCCAGTAAAGTCATCTTCTGGGATGGGTTCAACTGGCCGTTGATTACAAAGCCCAAATCCTGTAGGAGTGCAATAGTAATTTTCACATTTTGCATACGTTGGGAATGTAATTGATCCACCAGAAGTATGTCATCCAAGTATAAGATGAGCCGGATTCCTCTCGTCCAAAGACCTCCTGTAGGAAAGTGCGTCTTTTCGTCATGAATACCCACTGCTACTGATGCTCTTGGTTGGAAGTGCACGGGGTTCCTGCTAACCAGGTCCCGTATTAATACCGGCAAGGATATGGCTTCTGGTTATTTTCGTTAACACAACCTGGATTCAATGGGTGCAATGCACCACAGATTTTGTGTATTCATGACTAAATAAACTTGCACTATTACTGAAGCCTCGCTTAAGGTTCATGGGGCCACGTTACCATATTATCAAAGTATATAGATTAGGCCCGATCATTTTTCCTTTTGGCTGTATTCTTATATGTAATTAGGCCGTTTTCCTGTATTTACCCATCCTCAGAGACTTCTCATTTGGAACACATCCAGGATACATTTACTGTGGATAGGAGGGAATATTTCTGGACACAAGATATGTGCAGTCTTAACTGTGTATCTAACATTGGACCCTATTGAATCCCTTTTAGCACAGAAATACAACTGGATTTAAGGTGGTTTCCCGGGCAGATTTGGTCACCTAAGCTCAATAAAAATGCTTTTATAGAGCTTGTATACTTAGCATAATTTTTCTTCTTTCTTACGCATTGAATATAGGTATTTTATTTTTTATTACATACCTTTGAGTACTAGGCAACATTAAGGGGGACAATTTTATTTTATCTAAGAGTGTTGAAATAATTTTTCCTCAAAATACACTAGTTTGTCACTAAACAACCGAGGTGACACATTTGAGACAGCATGGGTTTCCTCAGGCTCGACACAAGCCAACAAGGTAACACAAGCCGATCCTTCAAAGTTAGTCTGTCACAATGGGAAACTGACATTGGATGCTATTGTTGCACAACTTTTAATCCCAAATCTGTACTTTTGTTTGTTTCTTAGCCCTAGAGAAATCGCTGCACACAACTGATCCCGGCTACTCACTACGGACGGGTAGGTCTGGGACCTGGATGGGACGATCTACTATATTCTGCCTTACAACCCGAGTGAGTGCTGACGTGGCCTACCTTTCTGAATGTCGGGGTTGGGTTTAAGAACCTGTACTACGCGTTCCTTTCAGTGCAAGGACTTATCTACACCTAACTATAGGTACCACAGGTATACAGGGCCCTTTCTTCCCTGAATCCTGTTTACTTTCCCTTATTTACACACTTCTTGGTCCTGACGAAGCGCCCTTGGATCCCTTATGGACCTACAAGAAGCGCGAAACATGTTGACCATTCTATCTTTTTAATACACATTGACACGGATTCTGAGAGCAGTGGGAAGACACTTATCCCCTCTCCACCTATGTTCCCAAAAGTAGCTCTAGCATCCCACCACATTTTAACCATACCATTCGGACCAGTGAATAAAATTAGGTTCCAGGTACCGATTGGTGATTTTAACTCACTCACTCACTCACTCACTCACTATCCTAGTCCCACATACCCACATGTTCAACTGTGGCGTCTCCTTAAAATATCTCTGATAAAGAGCTCTCCCGCCTGGCACGTGGAGGACAGCAGTGCCAACCCCACGAGGAGCAACGCCCCATTATGAAGCATGACATCGCAAGGGTGTGTGAGGGCACTATATCCAACGGAGGGGTTCCTACCATCACCCAAAGCATCCCAACTTTATTTCACCTCATCATTTCCAACCAGAAAAGGTTGTGACTTTCTTTGAACTTAGGAACAGCTACCCCCTAGTGTTCAATATGCTATTGTTGCATACCTTTTATTCCCAATTTTTTAGCATTGCTTGTTTATTAGCCCAGAAGAAGTTGCTGCACACAACTGTAAACGCAACTGAACACGTGGTGGCTAAAACTGTTGTGAATAAACTGAAGCGCATGTTCCAGCAAAGACTCAAGCTTTTGACACACGATTATTGATATAATTGAAACACTGTTAGCGTGTGCAGGGGACTGATGTTCTGTTTTGCCAGTGGACATCCACTCGTTGCCGAGGAGGGTGGCTCTCCCTACCCTTATGCACCGTGATCCTCACTCCGTACTAAAGTATACTTACCGGCGAATGGCCCTGGAGCGGCAATACCCTATAGAACCACCTACCAAGCAGTTTCAATGTAATTGTAATCCAATAGACAAGGACAGTAGCACCCTTGCAAGTTCCTGTAAATGATAACCCTGGTACCCAGGGCATAGGTACTAAAGAGGGTCCCTAAGGGCTGCAGCATGTATTATGCTACCCAAAGGGACCCACACTCAAACTGCAGGCAGACTGCCATTGCAGAATGCGTTAAATGAATGATGCAAGACGCCAAAAATACAACAATGTCCACATACACTGCCTGTGCTATATGTAAGTCTCCCCTACAGCAGGCCTTGAGAGTCCAAAGGAAGTTTGAATTACATTACGTGTGGGGGACACCTGCATGAGCAGATATGTCCCAGCGATGCCTACTTTTATTGTTAGTCGTCACAAGTGTTCAGGAAGCCATTTTGAGGACATATACTGGGTACTGCTCATTACGACTTACCCAGCTACATGACGGCTTCACTAAAAATACTGGTGTTTGGTATCAAAGACCTTGTGTTAATAAATCGGTACTGATGCTGGCATCAGATTTAGTAGAACATGCACACAGAGGGCACGTTAGAGGTGCCCCCTGTAGCCCTACCAGTTTCTTAGTCTGTTGGCTGACTGTTATCTTCCAACTTGTCACCACAGACAGATTTCTGGCCCCTACCAGGTAGAGCCTGCGCTGTCAGAGAAGAATGCCTGCTCGGCAGTAGGCGTTATCACCAACTCTAGCAGGATGGCAAGCAATTTAGAATATTAAGACCATTGGTTTGAAAGCCTCTGCCATCTCTGAATTGTAACCCCAGCTTCCCCCAGACCTGGGGAACGCCACCCGTTGCCCTAGGGCCTGTTTGGCATCCCTGTGGTGGGAAATGAGTCAGTCAGGAGGCGTGCTGCACCCAGAGGCTAGTCACACCCCTTAATTGGGCTCTGACCTGGGGAACGCCACCCGTTGCCCTAGGGCCTGCATGGCATCCCTGTGGTGGGAAATGAGTCAGTCAGAAGGCGTGTTGCACCCAGAGGCTAGTCACACCCCTTAATTGGGCTCTGACCTGGGGAACGCCACCCATTGCCCTAGGGCCTGTTTGGCATCCCTGTGGTGGGAAATGAGTCAGTCAGGAGGCGTGTTGCACCCAGAGGCTAGTCACACCCCTTAATTGGGCTCTGACCTGGGGAACGCCACCCGTTGCCCTAGGGCCTGTTTGGCATCCCTGTGGTGGGAAATGAGTCAGTCAGGAGGCGTGTTGCACCCAGAGGCTAGTCACACCCCTTAATTGGGCTCTGACCTGGGGAACGCCACCCGTTGCCCTAGGGCCTGTTTGGCATCCCTGGGGTGGGAAATGAGTGAGTCAGGAGGCGTGTTGCATCCAGAGGCTAGTCACACCCCTTAATTGGGCTCTGACCTGGGGAACGCCACCCGTTGCCCTAGGGCCTGTTTGGCATCCCTGTGGTGGGAAATGAGTCAGTCAGGAGGCGTGTTGCACCCAGAGGCTAGTCACACCCCTTAATTGGGCTCTGACCTGGGGAACGCCACCCGTTGCCCTAGGGCCTGTTTGGCATCCCTGTGGTGGGAAATGAGTCAGTCAGGAGGCGTGTTGCACCCAGAGGCTAGTCACACCCCTTAATTAGGCTCTGACCTGGGGAACGCCACCCATTGCCCTAGGGCCTGTTTGGCATCCCTGTGGTGGGAAATGAGTCAGTCAGGAGGCGTGTTGCACCCAGAGGCTAGTCACACCCCTTAATTGGGCTCTGACCCGGGGAACGCCACCCATTGCCCTAGGGCCTGTTTGGCATCCGTGTGGTGGGAAATGAGTCAGTCAGGAGGCGTGTTGCACCCAGAGGCTAGTCGCACCCCTTAATTAGGCTCTGACCCGGGGAACGCCACCCGTTGCCCTAGGGCCTGTTTGGCATCCCTGTGGTGGGAAATGAGTCAGTCAGGAGGCGTGTTGAACCCAGAGGCTAGTCACACCCCTTAATTAGGCTCTGACCTGGGGAACGCCACCCGTTGCCCTAGGGCCTGTTTGGCATCCCTGTGGTGGGAAATGAGTCAGTCAGGAGGCGTGTTGCACCCAGAGGCTACTGCAAAAACAACAAGTGATGGACCGAATGTGGATCAATGTCACACACTCCCCCAGTCAAAAGATCTGGGCCCAAATCCATCGTTTTTTTGCACTCCACACCACCCTGGGTTAGACAATGGCGATATGCAAATCAGCTCTGACCCTGTTGCCCCATGGGAACAGTCCAGTCCGAACTACAAAAGCCATGTCCTTCCCAGAACGGAATCAAGCATCCGAGGACCGGACCGGCTCTGATCCGGGGAACGCCACCCATTGCCCTAGGGCCTGTTTGGCATCCCTGTGGCGGGGAATGAGTCAGTCAGGAGGCGTGTTGCACCCACAGGCTAGTCACACCCCTTAATTGGGCTCTGACCTGGGGAACGCCACCCATTGCCCTAGGGCCTGTTTGGCATCCCTGTGGCGGGGAATGAGTCAGTCAGGAGGCGTGTTGCACCCACAGGCTAGTCACACCCCTTAATTAGGCTCTGACCTGGGGAACGCCACCCATTGCCCTAGGGCCTGTTGGGCATCCCTGTGGCGGGGAATGAGTCAGTCAGGAGGCGTGTTGCACCCACAGGCTAGTCACACCCCTTAATTAGGCTCTGACCTGGGGAACGCCACCCGTTGCCCTAGGGCCTGTTTGGCATCCCTGTGGCGGGAAATGAGTCAGTCAGGAGGCGTGTTGCACCCAGAGGCTAGTCACACCCCTTAATTGGGCTCTGACCTGGGGAACGCCACCCATTGCCCTAGGGCCTGTTTGGCATCCCTGTGGCGGGGAATGAGTCAGTCAGGAGGCGTGTTGCACCCACAGGCTAGTCACACCCCTTAATTGGGCTCTGACCTGGGGAACGCCACCCATTGCCCTAGGGCCTGTTTGGCATCCCTGTGGTGGGAAATGAGTCAGTCAGGAGGCGTGTTGCACCCAGAGGCTAGTCACACCCCTTAATTGGGCTCTGATCTGGGGAACGCCACCCGTTGCCCTAGGGCCTGTTTGGCATCCCTGTGGTGGGAGGCGTGTTGCACCCAGAGGCTAGTCACACCCCTTAATTGGGCTCTGACCTGGGGAACGCCACCCATTGCCCTAGGGCCTGCATGGCATCCCTGTGGTGGGAAATGAGTCAGTCAGGAGGCGTGTTGCACCCAGAGGCTAGTCACACCCCTTAATTAGGCTCTGACCTGGGGAACGCCACCCGTTGCCCTAGGGCCCGTTTGGCATCCCTGTGGTGGGAAATGAGTCAGTCAGGAGGCGTGTTGCACCCAGAGGCTAGTCACACCCCTTAATTGGGCTCTGACCTGGGGAACGCCACCCGTTGCCCTAGGGCCTGTTTGGCATCCCTGTGGTGGGAAATGAGTCAGTCAGGAGGCGTGTTGCACCCAGAGGCTAGTCACACCCCTTAATTGGGCTCTGACCTGGGGAACGCCACCCATTGCCCTAGGGCCTGTTTGGCATCCCTGTGGTGGGAGGCGTGTTGCACCCAGAGGCTAGTCACACCCCTTAATTGGGCTCTGAGCTGGGGAACACCACCCGTTGCCCCAGGGCCTGCATGGCATCCCTGTGGTGGGAAATGAGTCAGTCAGGAGGCGTGCTGCACCCAGAGGCTAGTCACACCCCTTAATTGGGCTCTGATCTGGGGAACGCCACCCGTTGCCCTAGGGCCTGTTTGGCATCCCTGGGGTGGGAAATGAGTCAGTCAGGAGGCGTGTTGCACCCAGAGGCTAGTCACACCCCTTAATTGGGCTCTGACCTGGGGAACGCCACCCCTGTGGTGGGAAATGAGTCAGTCAGGAGGCGTGTTGCACCCACAGGCTAGTCACACCCCTTAATTGGGCTCTGACCTGGGGAACGCCACCCATTGCCCTAGGGCCTGTTTGGCATCCCTGTGGTGGGAAATGAGTCAGTCAGGAGGCGTGTTGCACCCAGAGGCTAGTCACACCCCTTAATTAGGCTCTATGAACGGAACAGCCAGAGAAGGGCTTCACCATCTTGTTTTGGTGAAATAGGGACTTCTGGGTCAGGATTCATGAATATGCCCACTCCTCAATGGACGCGGTCATGTAGTGGGTGTAGTTACCCTAGGAGTAGGTAGCCCATTGGCTTCTACCTTGTACTCTCCTAAACGCCCCTAAATTTAGTATTTAGGGGTCTCCTCAACACTGGATCCTACTTCCTGGGAACTGAAGAAGGACAAAGAAGAGACGACACCGCGAGAACAAAGGAACTGCACAGAAACTGGCGAAACTCTGCCTTGCTGCTTGCTCCTTAACAATTGCAAAGACCTGACTCGCATCCTCCTCAAAACTAGGAGGGCTGCCCAGCACTACGACAACCAGCTATCATCTCATGGCATCTGCAGGCACCAACCGTATCCATACGGTTCACCGTGTTGCTGGCCATCGTGCCCACCGAGAGAGCATCACTTCAGGAGGCGGTCTTTGTGTCTCCAGGAGGTCAAAAAGGGGGTGGTGATGGACGGAGCATCTGAACCAATCAAACACTCACACCCAGTCAACAGATCTGGGTTTAATCCATCACCGTTCTTTAGCCCATTCTGCCACCTCAGTTCAGACATGGCCATATGCAAATCAGTCTGACCCTGTGCCTCATGGGAACAGTCCAGCCCGAACTGCCAAGCTATGCCTTCCCTGGACCAGATACAAGCTTCCTAGGACCTGAACTGGGGTGGCAGAGTGGGCTAAAGAACAGCGATGGATTAAACCCAGATATTTTGACTGGGTGTGAGTGTTTGATTGGTTCAGATGCTCCGTCCATCACCACCCCCTTTTGTACCGCTTTGTTCGCCATAAATTGGCAGGGTATGCTCAGACGTGAGTCCCTTGCTCACTTTGCCACTGGATTCAAGCAAGCCTGGCTGAAGATGGCTGTAATGCCAGAAACCGGTCCTAGGAAGCTTGTTGCCAGTCCAGGGAAGGCATGGCTTGGCAGTTCGGGCTGGACTGTTCCCATGAGACACAGGGTCAGACTGATTTGCATATGGCCATGTCTGAACTGGGGTGGCAGAGTGGGCTAAAGAACGGTGATGGATCAAACCCAGATATGTTGACTGGGTGTGAGTGTTTGATTGGTTCAGATGCTCCGTCCATCACCACCCTCTTTTGTACCATCCAGGAGGTCAGGCTCGTCTCTCAACTGAGTTTTGAGATGCTAGACCCTACAGGAGCTCTCCCTGCACCAATACCCTACGCACAAGGGCACTTGCACCATCCAAGGCGTCTTTCGTGTCCTGCCCAAACACCTGAGCCTTCCTGCACATCGAGGGACATCAGGACAGAGGAGACCCATGACCAAAGTGGCCCTGTTGTTTTGTTTTCCTTCCCTCTGCAGATCTATCAACAACCATGAGACCCTCGAATACCAATGACCAGCCTTCCAAGACCCTCTGCACCTGAGCTCTGTGACTTCTGACTGTGTCCCCTTGGTCTAGGCACCACACGACCTGAGCCCTCCTTAACGTTCACCTGGACTTGCCCCCAAGTCCCTCCTTGCAGCCCTTGTAGTGTAGTGCTTGAGGCCGCCATCCGGACCAGAACCTCGGCACCCAGACTCTCTGGGGCAGGTAAAACGAAACTGCTGGTGGTACTTTGGCCCTCAGCCCGAGCACCCTAAGTCCCAAAGGGCACCTCAGAACTCTGCCTCCAAATACCTGTCTGCTATCTCTTTCTTTCTCCCATAGGATAACACTGTTATGCTCGAGGCTCATGCTTCAAAACCGTTATTTGAGTATTTTTCTTTTGTCTTCTAAATTGATATTGTCGCTTGTACCTAAGTTATTCTAAAGATCTTGGTGTCTAAATTCTTATAAAAATCTGCTTTATTTTTATAAATTGGTCTTGAATTTCATATTGAATGTGTGAAATGTTTATTGACTTTGAGTGCAACAAATGCATCCCACGCCTCTCTGTTAAGCCGTAGCTGCTCGACCACACTCACACTAGTTGAGCACTTGGTGGAGTGCTGTAAACCAATAAGGGTCTCCTGGACTTTTTGCATGGTGTGCCCTTACATTGGCATCACTACACAGAAGGCAGATTCATGCACCTCCATCACCAGGCAATGGAGCTTGGTAAAGTGCTACAGAGCGGATGAGAGGCTGAAGGGGAGACCTCATAACTCTTAAATATGTCCCCTCCAACCAAATTGGAGGACTTGGTGGTGAGGAGGTTATATAGGGACAGGAAGGTAAGCATTCTTTAAGGCCAGTCTCACAATCCAGTCCCCCGCCAGGAGGACATCTTGTAAAAGATGGAAACCTTCCATCTTGATGAGTCGACAGACTAGTTACTCGTTGAATTCCCTCAGGTTTATGACCAGTCTGAACCCTTTGTCCTTTTTTCTTTACTAAGAATATGTTGCTAACAAACACTTTTGTATGTAATACAGACCTGCAAATTGCGGCTTTTCCAAAAAGGTCCATCAACTCGGAGTCTATCAGACTCATCTTCTCAGGTGAGAAGATCAGAGGTCTCAGACGTACCACCTGGGTTGGGGATCCATAGAACTCTAGGTGGTAGACAGAACCCATTGGTCTGAGGTGATATTCCTCCAATTCTGAGCAAACCATAGGATTCTCCCCCTAGGTTTCGAGGGAGAGAAAGAAAGAATATTGTATACCGATAAAGCCTCCTGGTGCACTGGTGTGTAGAGGCAGGCACTCACTGTGAGATGAGAGCTCATATATGTGCTTCAGAGAGCTCAAGTTTTTGAGATTCTTAAGAGCCAAAATAAACTATCCTATCGATGACCTTACAGGAAGTGCCTTTGAAATGTCAGAGGAAGAGACATTGGTGAAATTATAGGAATGATGGGTACACAGGTAACATCCAAATCATTATTACAGGCATCCAAATTAACATTACACGGGATGTATAATCTGTGCAGCCGCAAGGTGAAATATTGAAAATGTAGTGTTATCAAAATGTAGGACAGTGGGTTTGCTGAACTCTATGAAGTGAATAGTGTCTCCTTCTTTAGTTGTAAACGGCTACTCTGCACATAGTAGAAGTGCGAGCATAGTCACATATGGAATACTAGGACCCGTCTCCCAGTTATAAGATTCAGCTAGGTGTAAGTGAGACTTCAGCACGACCTCTAAATGTGTGAGTGTCACTCATGATGAGTGAGACTTGAATGCTCTGATGTGTGTGCATGTCGGATCTGATGTCACTTCCCAGACAACAAATGCAACTTGCTTGACAGTGCTACGAAGCCCTCCTACACCCGCACATCGATGATCGGAGAGATGGTTACCACTTGCCCGTCTTTTACCGGCATGGCTAGTATTTTAATTTTCCTGGCAGTACAAAAGTAGCTGGTATTGTTTCCTCAATCAGTGTAAACTTAAAATATCAAATATAAGCAAAAATCACTTGTTCAATGTTTTCTAGAGCTGCCTTTATGAATCAAGACTGATAGTTAATGTAAACAAAGACAGCAAAACTGTCAGTAATGAATACAAAAACTTTTACACAAAGTCTTATTGAAGAATAATATACGTGCCTTTGCAAAATCTTGAAACATGACCAAAAGGTGGTAACTCTAATAAGAGCCTGTATGAAGGAGTCTGACATTTGTTGGTGCTGGAATACCTTCTCATCCTCAGACCCGGCACCGTTCACTCACTGCCATGACACCATCCACTGAGGGAGAAGTCTGTGACAGTCAAATCTGATTGATCTGTCTTATGAAGTTAGACTGTAATCTACTTGTTTGTTTATTTTATAAGTGAACCTTTGAAGGGAGTGAGCGGGTAAACAAAGCAGACAAATGTAAAACTTAATTTGGTGCAGAGTCGGAAAGTTTTTTGAAACACACAGTCCTACCAAATATAAAAAATTACCCACAGAAACAGGAAAAATAGAAAACATTGTCCAGTTTAATTCTAGCGGTAACTTACATTTTCATATGATTATTGAAATTCAGGCTGTAATTTCCAATTCACTCTTAAAGACTGGAGGCGGCGGTTCCGTCTGCGGCCACCAGAGGGCGCTCCTCGCCTGCCGATGAAACCCACTGAGCTGCACATTGGCTGAAAGGGAGAAGGGTTTCCTTTTCCGGGTCAGCGGCGGCAGAGACAGCACCAGCAGCGGGGGTGACATCACTTCCGACCACTCCTGGTGTGTCCAGCCTGCTGCAGAGGAGGAAGGAATCCTGTCTGTGTGTGCAGTTACCTCCATCTTCAGACCCTCACAGACCCCCCCACTCAGACCCCAGATCTGCCCCCCTCAGACCCCAGATCTGCCACCCCCAGACCCCATATCTGCCCCCCTCAGACCCCAGATCTGCCCCGCCCCCCTCAGACCCCAGATCTGCCTCTCCCCACACCCCAGATCTGCCCTCCGGCCCCCCAGGGGGAGGAGAGAGCCTGGACATGTCTGCACAGGTCTCTGCTCAGGTAGGAGATTGTCAGCACCTTCTGCTGTGTTCGTAGAAATAGACTGAATAATCCTGGAGGGAATCTCTGCAGGAGCCGGGCTGAGATGGGCTCTTCTATCCAGGGCCCCTGGGGCTGAGCTGGGCTCTTCTATCCGGGGGCCTCTGGGGCTGAGCTGGGCTCTTCTATCCGGGGGCCCCTAGGGCTGATCTGGGCTCTTCTATCCGGGGGCCCCTGGGGCTGAGTTGGGCTCTTCTATCCGGGGGACCCTGGGGATGAGCTGGGCTCTTCTATCCGGGGGCCCCTGGAACTAAGCTGGGCCCTTCTATCCGGGGGCCCTGGGGTTGAGCTGGTCTCTTCTATCTGGGGGTCCTGGGGCTGAGCTGGGCTCTTCTATCTGGGGGCCCTTGGCGCTGAGCTGGGCTCTTCTATCCTTGGGTCCTGGGGCTGAGCTGGGCTCTTCTATCTGGGGGCCCCTGGGGCTGAGCAGGGCTCTTCTATCCATGGGCCCCTGGGGCAGACCTGGACTCTTCTCTCCGGTGGCCCCTGGGGCTGAGCTGGGCTCTTGTATCTGGGGGGGCCCTGGGGCTGAGCTGGGCTCTTCTATCTGGGGGTCCCTGGGGTTGAGCTAGGCTCTTCTATCCGGGGGCCCCTGGGGCTGAGCAGGTTTCTTCTATCTGGTGGCCCCTGGGGCTGAGCCGGTCTCTTCTATCCGGGGGCCTCTGGGGCTGAGCTGGGCTCTTCTATCTGGGGGCCCCTGGGGTGGAGCTGGGCCCCTCTATCCAGGGGCCCTTGGGGCTGAGCTGGGGTCTTCTATCCAGGACCCCTGGGGCTGAGCTGGGCTCTTCTATCCAGGACCCCTGGGGCTGAGCTGGGCTCTTCTATTTGGGGTACCCATGGGCGGAGCTGGGCTCCACTATCCAGGGGCCCTTGGGGCTGAGCTTGCCTCTTCTATCCAGGACCACTGGGGCTGAGCAGGGCTCTTCTATCCAGGGCCCTTGGGGCTGAGCTGGGCTCTTCTATTCGGAGGCTCCTGGGGCTGAGCTGGGCTCTTCTATCTGGGACCCTTAGGGCTGAGCTGGGCTCTTCCATCCAGGGCCTTGGGGCTGAGCTGGGCTCTTCTGTCTGGGGCCCCTGGGGCTGAGCTGGGTTCTTCTATCCGGGGCCCCTGGGGCTGAGCTGGGCCCTTCTATCCGGGTGCCCCTGGGGCTGAGCTGGACTCTTCTATCTGGGGGCCTGGGGCTGAGCTGGGTTCTTCTCTCCGGGGGCCCCTGGGGCTGAGCTGGGTTCTTCTATCCGGGGGCCCCTGGGGCTGAGCTGGGCCCTTCTATCCGGGGGCCCCTGGGGCTGAGCTGGACTCTTCTATCTGAGGCCCTGGGGCTGAGCTGGGCTCTTCTATACGGGGCCCCTCGGGCTGAGCTGGGCCCTTCTATCCGGGGTCCCCTGGGGCTGAGCTGGACCCTTCTATCCGGGGGCCCCTGGGGCTGAGCTGCGCCCTTCTATCCGGGGGCCCCTGGGGCTGAGCTGGGCTGTTCTATGTGGGGGCCTCTGGGGGGCTGAGCTAGGCTCTTCTATCCAGGGGCACCTGGGGCTCAGCTGGGCTCTTCTATCCAGGGGCCCCTGGGGCTGAGCTGGGCTCTTGAATCAGGGGTCCCTGGGGCTGAGCTGGGCTCTTCTATCTGGGGGCCCTGGGGCTGAGCTGGGTTCGTCTATCCAGGGGCCCCTGGGGCTGAGCTGGGCTCTACTATCCAGGGGCCCCTGGGGCTGAGCTGGGCTCTTTAATCAGCAGTACCTGGGGCTGAGCTGGGCTCTTCTACCCGGGGGCCCTGGGGCTGAGCTGGGCTCTTCTATCCAGGGGCCCCTGGGGCTGAGCTGGGCTCTTCAATCAGGGGTCCCTGGGGCTGAGCTGGACCCTACCGTCCGGGGGCCCCTGGGGCTGAGCTGAGTTCTTCTATCCGGGGGCCCCTGGGCCTGAGCTGAGCTGTTCTATCTGGGGGCCTCTGGGGGGCTGAGCTAGGCTCTTCTATCCGGGGCCCCTGGGGCTGAGCTGGGCTCTTCTATCCGGGGGCCTCTGTGGGGCTGAGCTGGGCTCTTCTATCTGGGGCCCCTGGGGCTGAGCTGGGCTCTTCTATCCAGGGTAGCCTGGGGCTGAGCAGGGCTCTTCAATCAGGGGTCCCTGGGGCTGAGCTGGGCTCTTCTATCCGGGGGCCCTGGGGCTGAGCTGGGCTCTTCCATCAGGGGTCCCTGGGGCTGAGCTGGGCTCTTCTATTCGGAGGCCCCTGGGGCTGAGCTGGGCTCTTCCATCAGGGGTCCCTGGGGCTGAGCTGAGCTCTTCTATTCGGAGGCCCCTGGGGCTGAGATGGACTCTTCTATCCAGGGGCCCCTGGGGCTGAGCTGGGCTCTTCTATCCGGGGCCTCTGGGGCTGAGCTTGGCTCTTCTATCCGGGGCCCCTGGGGCTGAGCTTGGCTCTTCTATCCGTGGCCCCTGGGGCTGAGCTGGGCTCGTCTATCCGGGGGCCCTGGGGCTGAGCTTGGCTCTTCTATCCGGGGCCCCTGGGGCTGAGCTGGACTCTTCTATCCAGGGGCCCCTGGGGCTGAGCTGGGCTCTTCTATCCGGGGCCCCTGGGGCTGAGCTTGGCTCTTCTATCCGCGGCCCCTGGGGCTGAGCTGGGCTCGTCTATCCAGGGGCCCTGGGGGTGTTTGTGGGCATTATGTGTGTTAAAGAAGGGGATCAGTGCACTGCATCTTACTGCACTATTAGGAACATGTGTACTGCGGTGGATTCTTGCTGCACTGTGAGGGATCTGTGCACTGTGGTGCATCTTGCTGCACTGTGAGGGATCTGTGGACTGTTCACTCATTGTCGTGACACCATTCACTGAGGGAGAAATCTGTGACAGTCAAATCTGATTGTTCTGTCTTATGAAGTTATTGAGACTGTAATCTACTTGTTTGTTTATTTTATAAGTGAACCTTTGAAGGGAGTGAGCGGGAAAACAAAGCAGACAAATGTAAAACTTAATTTGGTGCAGAGTCGGAAAGTTGTTTGAATACACACAGTCCTACCAAATATAAAAAATTACCCACAGAAACAGGAAAAATAGAAAACATTGGCCAGTTTAATTCTAGGACTTTCTCACATTTGCATATAATTAATGAAATTCAGGCTATTTCCAATTCACTCTTAAGGACTGGAGGCGGCGGTTCCATCAGCGGCCACCTGAGGGCGCTCCTCGCCTGCTTATGAAAGCCACTGAGCTGCACATTGGCTGAAAGGGAGAAGGGTTTCCTCTTTTGGGTCAGCGGTGGCAGAGACAGCACCAGCAGCTGCAGTGACATCACTTCCGGCCTCTCCTGATGTTTGCAGCCTGCAGAAGAGGAGGAAGGTGCCCTGTCTGTCTGTGCAGTTATCTTCATCTGCAGACCCCCCTCAAAGCCCAGATTTACCATACCCAGACCCCAGACCTCACCCCCATCTCCCCCCAGCCCTAGGAGGAGGAGAGAGCCTATACATGTCTGTACAGGTCTCTGCTCAGGTAGGAGATTGTCAGCACCTTCAGCTGTGTTTGTAGAAATAGACTGAATAATCCTGGAGGGAATCTCTGCAGGAGCCGGGCTGAGCTGGGCTCTTCTATCCGGGGCCCCTGTGGCTGAGCTGGGCTCTTCCATCCAGGGGCCCCTGGAGCTGAGCTGGGCTCTTCTATCCACGGGGCCCAGGGGGGGCTGAGCTGGGCTCTTCTATCCGGGGCCCCTGGGGCTGAGCCGGGCTCTTCTATCCAGGGCCCCTGGGGCTGAGCTGGGCTCTTCTATCCGGGGCCCCTGGGGCTGAGCTGGGCTCTTCTATCCGTGGGCCCTGGGGCTGAGCTGGGCTCTTTTATCGGGGGCTGAGCTGGGCTCGTCTATCCAGGGGCCCTGGGGCTGAGCTGGGTTCTTCTATCCGGGGCCCCTGGGGCTGAGCTGGGCTCTTCTATCCGGGGGCTGAGCTGGGCTCTTCTATCCGGGGGCTGCACTGGGCTCTTCTATCTGGGGACCCCTGGAGCTGAGCTGGGCTCTTCTATCCGGGGCCCCTGGGGCTGAGCTGGGCTCTTCTATCCGGGGGCCCCTGGGGCTGAGTTGGGCTCTTCTATCCGGGGGCCCGAGGGCTGAGCTGGGCTCTTCCATCCGGGGGCCCCTGGGGCTGAGCTGGGCTCTTCTATCCGGGGGCCCCTGGGGCTGAGCTGGGCTCGTCTATCCGGGGGCCCTGGGGGTGTTTGTGGGCATCATGTGTGTTAAAGAAGGGGATCAGTGCACTGCATCTTACTGCACTATTAGGCATATGTGTACTGCGGTGCATTCTTGCTGCACTGTGAGGGATCTGTGCACTGTGGTGCATCTTACTGCACTGTGAGGGATCTGTGCACTGTGGTGCATCTTACTGCACTGTGAGGGATCTGTGCACTGCGGTGCATTCTTACTGCACTGTGAGGGATCTGTGCACTGTGGTGCATCTTACTTCATTGTGAGGAATCTGTGCACTGTTCACTCATTGTCATGACACCATCCACTGAGGGAGAAATCTGTGACAGTCAAATCTGATTGTTCTGTCTTATGAAGTTATTGAGACTGTATTCTACTTGTTTGTTTATTTTATAAGTGAACCTTTGAAGGGAGTGAGCGAGTAAACAAAGCAGACAAATGTAAAACTTAATTTGGTGCAGAGCCGGAAAGTTGTTTGAATACACACAGTCCTACCAAATATAAAAAATTACCCACAGAAACAGGAAAAATAGAAAACATTGTCCAGTTTAATTCTAGCACTTTCTCACATTTGCATATAATTAATAAAATTCAGGCTATTTCCAATTCACTCTTAAAGACTGGAGGCAGCGGTTCCGTCAGCGGCCACCAGAGGGTGCTCCTCGCCTGCTAATGAATCCCACTGAGCTGCACATTGGCTGAAAGGGAGAAGGGTTTCCTCTTCCGGGTCAGCGGCAGCAGAGACAGCACCAGCAGCGGGGGGTGACATCACTTCCGGCCTCTCCTGGTGTTTGCAGCCTGCAGAAGAGGAGAAAGGAGCCCTGTCTGTCTGTGCAGTTACCTTCATCTGCAGACCCCCCTCAAAGCCCAGATTTATCATCCCCAGACCCCAGACCTCACCCCCTCCTCTCCCAGCCCTAGGAGGAGGAGAGAGCCTGGACATGTCTGCACAGGTCTCTGCTCAGGTAGGAGACTGTTTTATTTATTTATTTATTTATGCATTTTTCATATAGCGCGGACTTTACCTGAAGGCGTCAGAGCGCTTCAAAATAGGAACACAAATGAAACATGATGAGAACATTACACAGGAACCGATTACAAAAGTAGGCGTTACATTACATAAGGTAAAAGTGACAATTGTGAGCAAATAAAACACATGAGGTAGTAAAGAGTGCACAAGAGGAAAAAGTGACAAGAGTGCAGGATATAGGAGAAAACAAGGTATAGTTAGAGGTATAATACTGCAATATGAGCTAGACACTCAGGCACAAGGACAGCCGTTAAATAGGCAAAGGAGGCCCTTGTGCAGGTATCTAAGGCAGAAACATGTGAGAGGTAGCAAACCGTGTGTTACAAGGGCCAAGTGGTGTGTGCATGTTACAAAAGGGTACCAAACACAAGTATATGGAAAATACTGCATAAAAAAGGCAGGCATTCCAACCACAAGAACACACTGGGGAAGCACTACCTTGGTCATGGAGAGTAGAGTTTTCAGTAGTGGGAGGTCTTCCTTCAAATAACAAAGAGGACGTGAATTACTTTTGGAGGTGTCTCTGGAGGAGGAGAACTTTGAGGTCCCTTTTGAAGGCCTGGGGGGAGGCGGTGGTCCGGAGCCCGAGGCGGTAAGGAGTTCCAGATTCTCACTGCGTTGCCTGAGAAGGATTGGGCCATCGTTCTTTCCTTCTTGAAAGTGGGAGGTTCAAGCAGTAGGTTCTCCGCATTGCGTGAAGGTCTAAAGCCTCCAGAGAATTTCAGTTTATTCGCCAGGTAGCGAGGAGAGGCGGAATGCAAGGCTTTGTGGGTGATACAAGCGGTCTTGTAGATAGCTCTAGCCTCGAAGGGAATCCAGCGGAGGGTGGATAACATCGGTGTGATGTGATCGCTTCTTTTGGCCCCATAAATGAACCGAGCTGCTGAATGGAAAGCAGACTTAAGTGGAGACAGGTGAGATTTGGGGAGGCCAGTAAGAAGAGAATTGCAGTAGTCTAGTCTGGAGAGGACCAGCGATTGCACCAGGGTTATAAGGTCCTGCTCCGGGAAGAAGCGACGGATTCCCCAAAGAAGGCGCAGTTGGTATCGAGCAGATTTTGCAATGGAATTGATGTGGGGAGTTAGATTGAGTTTTTTGTCAAGTATGACACCAAGGGATTTTGCGCTGTCAACAATGATGGGTTTCTTGTTTAGTATGATTCATCTGATCCATCCATGATTGAACCGGGGGAGGAGAGAGTGAGGAGGAGAAGAGGATGAATTCAGTTTTGGAGGGATTCAGAATCAGTTGATGCGTTGACATCCAGTTTTGAATGGAGTCAAGAGTCGAACTTAGGATGGAGAGGTCATGAGTGGAGGCAACCTTGAGGTAGAGTTGAGTGTCGTCTGCATAGAGATGATAGTGAATCCCGGATTTGCTTAGGAGATATCCCAGTGGTTCTAAGTAGAGATTGAACAAAGTGGGTACAAGTATAGAGCCTTGGGGGACACCTTGACCTACCGCCACAGGAGAAGAAAGGCTGTTCTCTATTTTGATCATTTGAGATCTGTCCCAGAGGAACGATGCAAACCATTTAAGCACAATGCCCTCCATGCCCATTCTCTGTTGAAGAATATTGAGGAGGGTATTGTGATTGACAGTGTAAAAGGCTGCAGACAGGTCAAGGAGGATTAGAAGACAGGATCCCCCTGAATCGTGTATCCTCAGCGCATCATCAACCACTTGCAGTAGGGCTGTTTCAGTGCTGCAGTTTTGGATGAATCCGGATTGACAGTTGTCAAGAAGATCATTGTCCTTGATATGACAGGAGAGTTGTTTTGCTACACATCTTTCTGTGATCTTCGCAAGAAAGGGAAGGTTAGTGATGGGGCGGAAGTTGTTGAGGTCATTCGCATCAGCAGTGGGTTTTTTCAGCAGAGGGGTGACCTGCCCAGTTTTGAAGGAGACAGGAAGGGAGCCTTGCCAGAAGGAAAGGTTGATCAGAGTGGTCCAATAGGAAAGGGAGTGGGTATAGAAGTCAAAGGCAATGGCACTGGGGATAGGGTCAAGAGAATGGTTGGAGGGCTTTGTTTCGCGTATGCACTTGAGAAGGGCATCCTCAGATATGGGGTCAAAGCTCTGCCAAATGGCTAAGGATTTGGGCTCCTCTGGAGGGGTAGGATGAGCGACCTGATCCACAAGTGATTTCACTTTTTCATCGAAGAACATAGTGAAATCCGCTGCTCTCTTTGAAGAATCCTCCACCTTGGAGGTTGGGGGAGGGCAGCGAGGAATCTTGATGAGATCGAAAAGTTTTTTGGGTCTATTTTTAGCAGAGTCAAGGAGGGTTTTGAAGTGCGCCGCTTTCTCAAGGAAGATGTGTTTGTGATACTTGGATCTTGCTGAGCGAAGCATGGCCACATTGTCAGTGGAGGGCACTTGCCTCCATTGTTTCTCCAGGAATCTTAGCTGCTTCCTTTCCTCGTAGAGGGATTTGTTGAACCAAGGTGCTGAGGGAGTGGGCCTTGTCCTTTTGCTTTTCAGAGTGGAGCGACGTTAATAATTTCTGCTGCAAGAACTGTGAGGCATTGGGAGGTGAGATCGTCAACAGCTAGGTTCGGGTCTAGCCTTGGAAGTGATAACAAAGCTGATTCACAGAGGGGACCGACATCAATATTTTTGGCGTCACGGAACCAGGAGATGGCCCTCTTTGGTTGGCCAAGAGTTATAGAGTGTGAAAGTTGAAGAGAGAATGGGATGAGGAGGTGGTCAGACCAATCTACATGAATTGGGGTAGTGGTAGAAAGCATGCCTGCTTTAGAAATAACAAGGTCCAGGATTGCGCCCTTAGAGTGTGTTGATTCAGAACAGTGTTGAATAAGATCGTTTGCAGAGAGGAAGGAGGCCAGTGAGTTCGCAGAGGAGTCTTGCGGTACGCCCCAGAGGAGATTGAAGTCACCCACGAAGGTCTGATTGACACTTTGCGAGTATTGGTCGCTGATGAAGTCAGTGAGATCTTCCATAAACGAGGGGCCACTACGGGGCGGGCGGTAAATGACATGGAATCTGAGGGGTGAACGGTGTTGCAGTTGGAGCTCAAGAGAAAGGCATTCAAAGGTGTCGGAGGAGCTGATAGGAGAAGCCTTAATTTGGAGGGTGTTTCTAAAGATGACTGCAACACCTAGAATAGCCTGTGGGTAATAGGAGATCAAAAATAGAGTGAGAGGTATCTTTGAACCAGGTCTCTGTGAGGAAGAGCATGTCAATATTGTAAAGGGTGATGGTATCGGCGATTTCGAATTTGTGTTTTACTGCAGATCTGCAGTTGTGAAGCATACAGCGCAGCTCTGTCAAGACTGTTTTGGTGACGGGGGCGCTTGGACTCTGAAGGGTGATCGGGATATTGTACTTATGCGGTGGCGCTCGGGAAGGTTTAGGTGGATGCTTAGTTCTGACAGAGGTGATGGTCGGAATATTATAGATAGTGGGGTTGCTAGGATATGCCGGATGAAGAGGGGAGGCGTTCAAGGGCTTGTGTGAGTTAACTAAGTTTGCAGACGATGGGTTGAGCTTGGCTGTATTGGGGGGAGAGGGCGAGGTGCATCTCGTGGGAAGTTGGGAAGGAGTAGTGATGCATGGAAGGTTGGAAATCTTAGAGCATAAAAGTGCAATGGCAGCTGTAAGCTGGGAGATGGAGGTGATAAGAGAGCCTAGCGTATTTTCCAGTGAGAATGGGGCAGAGCACGGGTGGCTGGGTGGCTCGATTGAAACAAGAGGGGGTGGAACTGGTGGTGGAAGGCAGGAAGAGGTGGGGGGACCAGAGGTATGTTGGGGTGTGGTGTTCACAGGTGGGGTGAGAGCGGGAGATTGTGAGTTGGAGGTTAAGGGGGAGTTGTCCTTGTTGGTGTTGCAAGAGGGAGAGGAGTTAAGGACAAATTTAGAGGGAGCAGGGTGCGGAACACGGCGGTAGGGGAGAAGGAGAGGGGAGGCCTGTGTGGAGCCATGGGAATGTGGGAGGTTTGGGAGGAAGAGAGGAGGAAGAGAGGTGCAGTGGTTCTGGAGGTCCTGTCAGTTAAGAGAGGCGGCTGTGAGGGAACGGGCATCTAGACGAGTGAGGGGGGTTGAGAGCAAGGGAAGTTGAGGAAAGGAAGTGGTCCTTTTGGGCTTGAGGGAGGGAAATGGAAGGGGTTACTAGGAGGGGAAAGGGAGTAGTGCAGCAGTACTGGAGGAGTAGGAGGAAGGAGAGAAATGCAGTGGGATTGTGGAGAAAACGGGTTGAATAACGAAGGGATGGAAGGAGGGATATGGGGAGCATATGGAAAGTTCATTGGGGGAGAGGGTTGGAAGAGAGGTGGACTAAGAAGGGGGGTGATGGGGAGGAAAATGGGGGAGGAGAGGAGATTGGAGTATCGGGATAGTGAAGATGGGACGAGGAGCGTATTAGCTAGTGGTAAAGCTGAAGTAATGTAGGAGGGGACATACTGTGAGGGGGGAGGATAGGAGAGGAGGTCACAAGGGAGGGGGAGGGACGAGTGCCGACCTGTGCTTCTCGAGAGTGCTGCCAATTGGAGTGGGGTGGGGTCGGCGGAGGAGAAAGGGAGTAATGGGTGGAGCTGGAAGGAGAGACAGAGGGAAACCCGGTTGCAGAGGAGGGGAGTAGGGAGGGGAAGAGGAGGTCAAAGAGCGAGAGGCAGGTGTCTTTGCCTTGAATCATGACAGTGCCGTTGTTATAGAGTGAGATAGTGAGGTAACCTTTGAAGCGCGCAGAGGGGGAAATTTTTAGTTGTTTTCCATAAGGGATAGAGGAGGAGGAGGTGACGTTAAGGGAATGGTAAAAACTGTTGGACCACGAGGGGGTGTCATGGGTGAAGAAAATGAAATCGTTTTTAAGCCTCCCAAGACTACCATTGAAAAATTGGTCAACAAAAAGGGAGTCCGGGAAACGTTCAATGGTGTTATGCTTCAGTCGTTTTATTGTAGCTTTAGTTTGGTCGGGAGGATAAATGATTCTGTAGCAGTTGAGTCCAGACTCGCGAGGTGGCCATGTTGGGAAAATGAGGCGGAGGAGGGTGGTGGGAAGATGAGAGGAGTATTGCTGGGAAAGCCGAGGTGAGGAGAAGTAAAAGGGCAAAAAGGGGGCGCATAATCCAGATGTTTAAGGTGCGATAACCGAGCTAAAGTGCCGTCCGGGAAGTGAGGTGGGTATTTGTTGGGCCATTCAACTAGGAGTACAAGCTGCCACCTGTCACTAGATAAAATTTACCGGGGGAATGTTTGCACATAGTAGGACCAGGGAGTCATAACTCAAATTGAACTGTCCCCACGGAGAAAGTTGCTTAACAGGTGCAGCAGGCATTACTAGATGTGCAGCCGTAAGAGGTCTAAACAATGCAGCAGGCACTCCTGGCTGTACATCTGATTGATGGACAAAACGGTGCAGCTGGCACTACTAGCTGCGTAGCTGTAAAAGGCCTAAACAATGCAGCTGGCACTACTAGCTGCGTAGCTGTAAAAGGCCTAAACGATGCAGCTGGCACTACTTGCTGCGTAGCTGTAAAAGGCCTAAACGGTGCAGCTGGCGCTATTTGCTGCGCAGCTGTGAAAAGGCCTAAACGGTGCAGCTGGCACTACTTGCTGCGCAGCCGTAAAAAGGCCTAAACGGTGCAGCTGGCGCTATTTGCTGCGCAGCTGTAAAAGAGTACAAGATAAATACCACACATTTAAAGTGATTAAGCGGATAGCGTTTAAGATGGAAAAATTCATTACTCGCACACACCCGCAGGGCTGACTAATTATTGCAGGAGGCACTGGTCGCAAAAATGTAACAACTGGAAGACAGGCTGTGAGCTCACTAAATACAGTTCAGTAATAAGGCGCGCAGGTGGACGGGTCCCGGGTCCGCTCCTAGCTCTCCACCATTGACAGGCAGGCTCAATTCCATGAAGGTGTCCACCATCTTCCCCAGGTTAAGGCAGGACGTGGCATCAGCAGCAAATCCCCTGACAGCAATTGAGGTTTTGGGCGCAAAAAGCCGGAATGGATTTGGCAGCAACGAAGGGTTTGGCAACAGTAGTATATCAGGTAAGTAAGGCAGCAGTGGATGGCAGCATTGAAGGTTATAGCCACAGAGTAGGATTTGGCAGTCTGAAGTTTTTGGCTGCAGTAGTAGGGCAGGTATTGTGGCAGGGTATTGTGGGTTGTGGCAGGGTATTTCAACGACAACAGTAGACCACTGAAGGGAATCAGATCCCCAGATCCCTGCCGATTCTGGTTCCTGGCTAAATTTACGCTATATCCCTCTTCGTCGCCGCCGCGATTTTGAGGTCAGGCTGGGTGACGACCGATGTCACGTTTGCAGCGGGGTCAGTGCTGGAGTACAGGCATAGCAGGCAAAGCAGGGGGAAAGTAAGGCACCCGCTCTCGCTGAACAGTAAGGAGCAAGAGGGCTAGACCACTCTACCAAACACATCAGCGCCAGTAGATCGCAGCGTTTCAGCCGCCCCTCCACCATTGCAAGGTCAGGCAGAGGAGACCCAAGGTGAGGCAGTGAGATCGGAGAGATCTTTAAATATTTCCTTAGTGGCCGATCATGTGGGAAAGTGGACGCTGTGCGCGGCGTCAAGGCGCTCACTTGCTCCTGGGTCCGCTCACCTTAGGTCGCGGGAGTTACTACTGCCGAAAAAGGGGAGTCCCGAGACGGCAGAAACGCTTCTACTCTATGCGTTCCGCGTACTCTGCCATTTTACACACCCACGAGGCCCCGTGGAATGCACCCCATAAAGTACTCACTGACCGCAGTTCTCCCGGTGAGGTGCCAGCTGTTCATTCCCGTAGCTACTCCGATCTCCGTAGAGGTCTCAAGGAGCGCCTTAAGTCGCAGTCCGAGGTCTTCCGAGGCTCTTCTCTTTGCCAGGTTCAGTCCGCGGGCGCCGCCATTATTGAAGCCCCGGCCGTCGTTTTCACTATTCTGCCTCACAGTGTCCATTGTAGATGCTTTCCTTTACAATCGACCCCCGCTGATCATAGCTGAGGTATTCCTCAGAGCAACTTTCTCACCTAATCCAGGACACTTAGAACGCACCATGTCACATCTGCATAGAGGGGAGCACTAGGAAGGGAACACGGTGGCAGTAATTGAAAGAAATGAAAGGCTCTGAGTCTAACCAAAGGAGGGCGCGTGCACCTTCACACGGCCTCGGTGGGAGCGACGGAGCTCCCCCACACTTCACTGAGCGATGCCAGCCCCGCCTGCCCCCACAGCTGCCTGGGGAGGGGATGGGGGCTAAAGTCCTTTCCGCCCAGTGGGCTCCGCACGTCTGCAGACCCGTGACTACAAGAACAGGTCAGTAAGAGGCCGGACGCGCAGGCAGACTTGGCTATCTCGCCCCTGATATTAGCTCCACAGACACAACCCAGCTCTGTTTGTAGAAATAGACTGAATAATCCTGGAGGGAATCTCTGCAGGAGCCGGCCTGAGCTGGGCTCTTCTATCCGGGGGCCCCTGGGGCTGAGCTGGCCTCTTCTATCCGGGGGCCCCTGGGGCTGAGCTGGGCTCTTCTATCCGGGGGCTCAGCTGGGCTCTTCTATCCAGGGGCCCTTGGGGCTGAGCTGGGCTCTTCTATCCAGGGCACCTTGGGCTGAGCTGGGCTCTCTATCCAGGGGCCCCTGGGGCTGAGCTGGGCTCTTCTATCCGGGGCCCCTGGGGCTGAGCTGGGCTCGTCTATCCGGGGGCCCTGGGGGTGTTTGTGGGCATCATGTGTGTTAAAGAAGGGGATCTGTGCACTGCATCTTACTGCACTATTTGGAATATGTGTACTGTGGTTCATTCTTGCTGCACTGTGACAGATCTGTGCACTGTGGTGTATCTTGCTGCACTGTGAGGAATCTGTGCACTGTGGTGCATCTTACTGCATTGTGAGGAATCTGTGGACTGTGGTGCATCTTGCTGCACTGTGAGGGATCTGTGCACTGCTAGAATTAAACTGGACAATGTTTTCTATTTTTCCTGTTTCTGTGGGTAATTTTTTGTATTTGGTAGGACTGTGTGTTTCAAACAACTTTCTGACTGCACCAAATTAAGTTTTACATTTGTCTGCTTTGTTTACCCGCTCACTCCCTTCAAAGGTTCACTTATAAAATAAATGAACAAGTAGATTACAGTCTCAATAACTTCATAAGACAGAACAATCAGATTTGACTGTCACAGATTTCTCCCTCAGTGGATGGTGTCATGACAATGAGTGAACAGTCCACAGATTCCTCACAATGAAGTAAGATGCACCACAGTGGCAGCAGTTCCGTCAGCGGCCACCTGAGGGCGGTCCTCGCCTGCTAATGAAACCCACTGAGCTGCACATTGGATGAAAGGGAGAAGGGTTTCCTCTTCCGGGTCAGCGGCGGCAGAGACAGCACCAGCAGCGGGGGTGACATCACTTCCGGCCTCTCCTGGTGTTTGCAGCCTGCAGCAGAGGAGGAAGGAGCCCTGTCTGTCTGTGCAGTTACCTTCATCTGCAGACCGCCCTCAAAGCCCAGATTTACCATCCCCAGACCCCAGACCCCCCCCCTCCCCAGCCCTAGAAGGAGTAGAGAGCCTGGAGATGTCTGCTCAGGTAGGAGATTGGCAGCACCCTCTGCTGTGTTTGTAGAAATAGACTGAATAATACTGGAGGGAATCTCTGCAGGAGCCGGGCTGAGCTGGGCTCTTCTATCCGTGGCCCCTAGGGCTGAGCTGGGCTCTTCTATCCGGGGGCCCTGGGGCTGAGCTGGGCTCTTCTATCCAGGGGCCCCTGGGCTGAGCTGGGCTCTTCAATCAGGGGTCCCTGGGGCTGAACTGGGCTCTTCTATCCGGGGCCCCTGGGGCTGAGCCGGGCTCTTCTATCCACGGGGCCCAGGGGGGGCTGAGCTGGGCTCTTCTATCCGGGGCCCCTGTGGCTGAGCTGGGCTCTTCTATCCAGGGCCCCTGTGGCTGAGCTGGGCTCTTCTATCCGGGTGCCCTGGGGCTGAGCTGGGCTCTTCTATCCGGTGGCCCCTGGGGCTGAGCTGGGCTTTTCTATCTGGGGGCCCCTGTGGCTGAGCTGGGCTTCTCTATCTGGGGGCCCCTGGGGCTGAGCTGGGCTCTTCTATCTGGGGGCCCTGATGCTGAGCTGGGCCCTTCTATCCGGGGCCTCAGGGGCTGAGCTGGGTTTTTCAATGTAGGGCCCCTGGGGCTGAGCGGGGCTCTTCTATCCCGGTCCCCTGGGGCTGAGCTGGGCTTTTCAATCCAGGGGCCCTGGGCTGACTTGGCTCCTCTATCCGGGGGCCCTGGGGCCGAACTGGGCTCTTCTATCCAGGGCTCCTGGGGCTGAGTTGGGCCCTTCTATCCAGGGCCCCTGGGGCTGAGCTGGGCTCTTCTATCCGGGGGCCCTGGGGATCAGCTGGGCTCTTCTATCCGGGGGCCCTGGGGGGCTTTCCTTCCTACCCTGGGGGTGTTTGTGGGCATCATTTGTGTTGAAGAGGGGATCTGTACACTGCATCCTACTGCACTATGAATAATCTGTGCACACTGCACTGCATCTGACGGCATTATTAGAGGTCTGTGCACTGAATCTTACTGCATTGTGAGGAATCTGTGCATGCTGCTCTGCATACTACTGCACTATGAGAGGTCTGTGCACTGTATCTTACTGCACTTTGAGGAATCTGTACACACTGCACTGCAACTGACTGCACTATGAGTAATCTCTGCACAACATCCCTCTGCACAATGGAAATCACTGCATGCTGCACTGCATTTTATTGCATGAGGAATATGTGCTGCTGCACTGCATCTTTACAACACTGTGAAGAATATTTGCACTCTACACTGCATCTTACTGCAATGTGAGAAATCTGTCCACGCCGCCCTGCATCATACAACACTGTGAGAAATCTCTGCAGGCTGCACTGTATGTACTGCACTATGAGCAGTCTGTACATGCTGCACTGCATCTTATTGCCTAATGAATTATCTATGCACATTGCATTGTTTCTTACTGTACTGTGAGGATTATATGCACACTGCACTTCATCTTACTACACTGTGAAAAATATGTGCACACTGCATATTACTACTATAAGAAATCTGTGCACACGTCCCTGCATCTTACAGCACTATGAGGAAATTGTGCACACTGTACTGCATCTTAATGCACTATGAGAAGTCTGTGCCACTGCACTGAGAGAAATCTGTGCACACTGCACTGCATTGTACTGCAATGAGTAATCCATGCACACTGCACTGCAGTTAAGTGTTGTATGAGAAATCTGTGCACAATGTGCTGCGTCTTATTCTACTATGAGAAATCTGTTCACACTGCACTGTAACTTAGTACACTCTGAGAAACCTGTGAACGCTTCACCGCCTCTTACTGCACTATGAGGAATCTGTGCACACCACAGTGCACCTTACAGCACTATGAGGAATCGGAGTACTGCAATGCTATTTACTGTACTGTGAGAAATCTGTGCACACTGCACTGCATCGGACTGCATTATGAGGAGTCTGTGCAGTGCACTGCATCTTATTGTACTATGACAAGTCTATGTCAGTGCACTGCTGTAGTGTAGTTCCTATATTCCCAATAGGCTCTGCGCATTGGAATAATATATCCTGCAGCTTAGACGTAGGACTGAGGTCGACTAGGTCTCTACCGAATATACTAAACTTAATTGTGTGTGCCAGCTAGCTCAGAGGTCACTAGAAACGTTCTCGAAAGTACAAGAAGGGATTAGTCTCTGACAACCATATAACATGACAACTTTGTTTCCCAAGAATAAGAAAACAATCTTCAGAGTCGCGGAAACAGTAGATAACTATTTTACTCAGTCAATCGTGCATGCTTCGTTTCACCAGAGTTGCAGAGAAATTAGAGAGACGGACGTTTTCAATAAAAGGTATTTATTGAACAGTCTTCTATCTCAAGTATGAGAAATGTACTGCTACAATAGTAATGTTGGTTATAAAGTACAGGGCATATAATACGAACAGTATTATAAAGTAG
This sequence comes from Lissotriton vulgaris, assembly GCF_964263255.1. Taxonomy (NCBI): domain Eukaryota; kingdom Metazoa; phylum Chordata; class Amphibia; order Caudata; family Salamandridae; genus Lissotriton; species Lissotriton vulgaris. The sequence continues at coordinate 88,869,652 of NC_141685.1, read as the reverse complement.
TACTGTAAAAGCATGATATGGTTTCTTAAGCCATAAGTTGCCTAATCTATATAAAAAAAATACAGTGATAAAAGAATGGCTAAAAGTACTCAACTGGTGCTTCTAAAATATGCCTACCCCGGTGTACCTGACCTAAGCCTAGCACGAGGGAAGAAATAAGTTTTAGGAGTAATTTTAAGTTTAGTATTCTTTGCCTGGAATCTGCAAGAGTCTAATCAAGAATTCTCTAAGGGTCTAATCAGCTCCCTACCTTGGTTTAGAATGAATGAGGTCTTGTATCTCTCTCTCAGGACTCGATCTCCCAGATACCCGCAAGGGTAAGCTGGAAACACTAGAGCTGGATTTCTCGGCAAGAGAAGAAACAGCGTCTCTCAGTGCGTCTGTTGAAGGGTCAGCTTCTTTCGGCACTTGCTGCTGCAGGGCGTCGGGCAATTAGTTAGTCGATCTGCTCCAAAACCACTGTGTGTTAGTTTGGGCAAATGTAGGCATATTTATACCATGAAGGTGCCGAGTTTGACGCATGATTGGACTTAATAACGTCACTCAAAGGTTCAATTCCTAGAAAACTCCAGGATTTCTTGGATAACTTAATATTCAAGCAGGGGGATGTTCCTAGCTGCTGAAGGCAGGTTTTTCCAAGAAATCCTTGTGAATTCTTGGAACTTAGTGGAAGTAGCCTTGCCGTATTTGGGCTGTAAGGCTTAGGCCAAATATGGTAATGATTTCTATGCCTATATAAGGATAGGGTAAAGTATACCTATATAAGGGCATGAATCGGAAAATTACACTAGGTTCCTACATTCGTTTACAACCCTGCACTGTATCTAACTAAACTGTGTGAAATCTGTGCACACTGCACTGCACCTTGCTGCACTATAAGGAATCGGTGTCACTGCACTTCGTCTTACCCCACTATGAGAGATCACTGAAGGGGGTGGACAGAGCTGGCTTCTTCCACCAGGGGACCTCTGGGAGGGTGAAGGGTCTTTCCTTCTGGCCCTGGGGACTTTTGTGGTCATTGTGTGTGTTTAAGGGTGAATTTATGCACACTGCACTGCATCTTACTGCACTATGAGAAACCTGTGCACACTGCCGTGCATCTTACTGCACTATAAGAAACCTGTGCACACTGCCCTGCATCATACTGCACTATGAGAAACCTGTCACACTGCACTGCATCATACTCCACTATGAGAACCCTGTCACACTGCACTGCATCATACTTCACTATGAGAAATCTGTGCCACTGCACTGCATCATACTGCACTATAAGAAACCTGTCACACTGCACTGCATCTTACTGCACTATGAGAAACCTGTCACACTGCACTGCATCCTACTCCACTATGAGAAATCTGTGCACACTGCCCTGCATCTCACTGCACTATAAGCAACCTGTCACACTGCACTGCATCTTACTGCACTATGAGAAACCTGTCACACTGCACTGCATCATACTCCACTATGAGAAATCTGTGCACACTGCCCTGCATCTTACTGCACTATAAGAAACCTGTCACACTACACTGCATCGTACTGCACTATGAGAAACCTGTCACACTGCACTGCATCATACTCCACTATGAAAAATCTGTGCACACTGCACTGCTTCTTACTGCACTATGAGAAACCTTTTACACTGCACTGTATCATACTCCACTATGAGAAATCTGTGCACACTGCACTGCATCTTACTGCACTATGAGAAATCTGTACACACTGCTCTGCATTGTACTGCACTGTGTGGAATCAGTGCATGCTGCACGGCTATTTGCACTATGAGCGATCTGTGCATGCGGCCATACATTGTACTGCACTATGAGTAGTCTGTGCACCCTTCACTGTGAGAAATCGGTACACATTGCTCTGCTTTTTACTGCACTTTGAAGAAGATGTCTGTGAAAACGGCACTGCTTTTTGCTACTTTGTGAGAAATTTGTGCTCAGCTTACTAATAATCTCTGTCAACCGAGAAAATCTGTACATTGCATTGCTTTTCCTTGCTCTATGAGGGCTGTTGACAGGAAAGCTAATGTGCACACACTGCACTGCTTTTTATTACACTGTGAGGGGAGTTTAAAATAAAAGAGGATATCTGTGCAGACTCCTCTGCCTTTGACTATTCTGTGCAGGGTGCTCAGAGCCCATCTGTGGTCTGCAAATGGAATCACTTTTTACTACAGTCCGAGGGGCGTTTAAATAAGAGAACATCTGGGCACGCTGCACCGCTCTTTACTCTTCACTGGGAAAAATCTGTCCATACTGCACTTCCTTCTGCTACACTTAGGGGCACACAGCACAGCACAGCAAGTCACCTAGCTGCACTGCGCGATAGTGATAGGGCAGGAATGTGCTGTATCTATCTGAGTGAGTGGATTTGTGAGTGGCTCTTTGGATGAGTCATTGGTTGTGTGAGTATTGGTAAGGGTCTGTGAATGGGTATGTGAGGGGTTATGTGGGGTTGGGATTGGGTGTATGAGAGGTTCTATGGGATAGGAGTGGGTGTGTAAGTATCTGTCTGTATGTTAATGTGAGTGGCTGTATTGGTGAGTGAATGGGAGCATGAGTGGCTGTATGGATGACTTAGTGGGTATGTAAGTGGCTGTATGAGTGAGTGGACTTGTGAGTGGCTCTTTGGATGAGTCATTGGTTGTGAGAGTACTGGTATGGGTCTGTGAATGGGTATGTGAGGGGTTATGTGGGGTTGGGATTGGGTCTATGATAGGTTCTATGGGGTAGGAGTGGGTGTGTGAGGGGTTCTGTGGATGTTGTCATTAGTGATGGCACTGACCATGTCATGAGTGATGCAATATGTGAGGTCATAAGCAGTGCATTGCAGAGGCATAAGTTATACTTAGCTCAGGTAACTATACCAGCTGAATTTCTATGCTTTGACCCAGTGAAATCTGAACCTAACTCTAACGTCCCTGTAACCTGTCGTTTTTTCAGTGAATATATATATGTATGCTCCACATGTATTCTGCCTTGCTTGTTACTCCTGAGAAAACAGCCACACCAATGCAGTAGTATTTTAGCACTGGTATTTATTTGTTAAACGAAACTGACGCGTTTCGATCTGACAAACTTTTTCACATAACCCGTTTTTCTCTATGTTCATTGCATTTATACAACGTGCAAAATCGCGTTCAAGTAAACATAAACAAAATACTTCACATTCTGTCATTCCTCCTCAACTCTTTGTCAACAAAAAATGTATCAATGACGAACAAAAGCAGTTATTTAGTAAACTAAGTTTTACCAATAATATTGACTTTAGCCACCATATATTAGGTATAGTACAGTTTCTATGACAGTTGTTCAGCTATGTTTGGCTTATTTCTGAATTATATTTTTATTTTGACAAACAATTTTATGTTAGAGTCTAGTGCACTAATCCAAAACTGACAAACAAATGCTGCTGTGCTTAAGGGTATAGTACCCAAATAAAAACGTAATCGTACTTCCACCTCAGTGAATAAAAAAATGTGTTGCCACATGGGGTCGCCTTCTATTGTCTCCTTAACGCTACCAGCAGATGTGCATGGAAGCTTCCAAATATTTATCAGTGAGAAAAAGAGCAATTTAGTATACCAGCGTAACGTAAGTACAACCTAAGTACAGTCTTCTTTGTGTTGCATCTTGGAAAACCACTATAAGAGGAGAAAATAATATGGATGATGAATGTGATATGTCTTCAGAAAGAAATATATACATTTGTGACAATTAGAAATATCATCAAAAGAAAAGAAAAATGAGTTACACATAGGAGCTTCTAATTTACAAGTGTGTGTAAAGCTCTTCGCCCTGGTTCACACCATGTGGAGTGAGACTTCCTGCTTCTAATATGTACCTAGATTTCATTCTGCGTAATGCAGTAGCTCTGTTGCCACCCCTAGGGTGTTTCACAACAGTATCAATGCCAAACAATCTGGCTTTGGTCCAGTCTCCATCATGGGGTTCCCTGAAGTGTTGGGCTGTAGCTCATGTCTGCATTTGTGATGGCATACCAATGTTCGAGTACACGCTTTTGTATGGGAAAGGTAGTCAACCCTATATTTCATCTGTCACATGGGCAGATGATTACATATAGTACATAGTTTGTTTCGCATTTGATTGGTTTAGTGATACAGTGTTTCTTCCTAACCCTGTCTAGGGTAATCTAATAGACGCTAGTGCTGAATTTGCATGCCTTGCAGTTACCGCATTTTCTGAAACCTCAACTCTGTTGCATCCAAGTTTGCCTGTTACTTGTGAGATTGCTGTGTACTAACATGTCTTTTATGGAAAGATTTCTCTTAAAAGTGATGTTGGGTGTATTTGCCTATCTTCGTTCTCAAGGTGGTATAATGTGTTAGTATTGCCCATCTACTTTTTAAGATCGTGCATAAGTTGTTTGTTTGACATGTAAACTTGGTGATAAATCGTATCAGTTCTTTGTCAGGTTCCCTTGATCTGTCTGGTTTTCCTTGTAAAAGTTCATCTCTCGATTTTTCATCAGCCCTTATGCTAGATTTTATAAGGCTTTTCATAGGATACTTTCTGGCACTAACCCGATCTAGCATGTCCTGTTTGGTTCTCCTATAGCCTTCTTTGGTGCTACTGTTTCTTTTGGCTCTGAGAAACTTGCTATAGGGGATACTCCAGCAGTAGCTTGGTAAATGATAGATCCGCAAGGAGGATCGAGTTGCCAGCAGTGTTCTTCCTGTAGAGATCAGTCGGGAGTGTGCCATTTTTGAGTGAAACTTTCATATATCAAGGAAATCCACTGTTTCCTGGCTGCATTTCATGGTGAATTGATTGATGTTGTTGTTATTGATGACAGTTAAAAAGATTTTAAGGTCATCCTCGCTCCTCTCCCAAACGAGGAAGACGTCATCAATATACCTGAGCCACACACTGATTTGACCAATGAATCTATTCTGATCTTGATTCCATAGGACGTGCTCCTCCCACCAGCCCACCAAAAGATTGGAATAGCTGGGGGCGAAGCATGTCCCCCTGGCTGTTCCTTGTATTTGCTTATACAATGTATTTTAAAGAGGAAAATGTTCTCCTTTAGACAAGTTTTGATCATTTCCATGATTATCTGTTTGTGTTGTAGTACTGTTAGACCTGTCCTCCTTGGCGTGGGCCTTCTTACCTCCCGGGCCCCGACCGTCCCCTGTGCGCGGCCACCCCCAGCGTAGCCCACTCCTCTGTCCTCCCTACTTCCCCCCCTGATACCAGAAGAATCGTAGCCACCCCGACATAGCACCCCCAGTTCCCCCCAGTAGCAGGAAGCCTAGTGCCCAGGCCCAACAATAGAAACTGGGGTCCACCAGCGCCCTCCCCATAGGGTCCCAACCTCAGAAACCTGAACCCCCCTTCGCCCCGCTGCCCAGCTGTGGGTAGCGATCCTTTTCCCAGTGGAATGGGGCGGATGAGTTTCGTTCACACCTCCTGCCCGAAACGGCCCCACTCCATGCCAGGCAGCGGAAAAGCCCCACCTCCAGACTTCAAAGGAGATGAGTGCCAGATGGCCGGAGGCACTGACAATCAGCCCCAGGCCCGAGGAGCCATCTGGGAGGGCTACAACTTGAAAGGAAAAAGGAGAGATATAACGGGGGCCACCTCGGGAGTGGAGTTAGTTGAATCTTGGAAGAAGAGGGCCCTGCTGACGTGGTCGCGGCCCATCTTGGAGAAGAAGAACGTCACAGTCCCACCAAAGACACTCCGAGCCCTGCTGACGAGATCGCGGCTCCCCTGACCCCGTGAGGACACTTCATTGCCCCGGCTCGAACCCTGCTCCCTTCGCGGCTCAAGCCTTGTACCTGGCCTACATCTTTCCGTCCCGTGCCTGGAAGCGCTTGAGAACCTGTGCGCTCCATAGTACGCACCGCAGCTACAACTGTCCGTCCCGTACCTGCAAGTGCTTGAGGACCTGTGCGCTCCCGAGTACGCACCACAGCTACATCTATCCGCCCCGTACCTGGAAATACTTGAGGACATGTGCGCTCCTGAGTACGCACCGCAGCTACATCTGTCCATCCCGTACCTGGAAGCGCTTGAGAGCCTGTGTGCTCCAGCCTACGCACCGCAGCTACATCTGTCCATCCCGTTCCTGGAAGCGCGTGAGAACTCGAGGATTATGAGTCGTACGTCTGACCTCTACATTGCAGTCCTCCGTATCCCGCGGCTCGAGGATTGAGAGCCGTACGCCGGATACGTGGTCTCCACCACCCGTGCCAGGAGAGCTGAATCCCACAGCCCTCCAGAGCCGACCGGACTAGAGACTAACCCGGGGAGACTGTGAGTACCTCGAGAATTCCCACGAAGTCTCCCGCATATCCCCTCCATGAGTCCCGGCCATTCAAGAAGCAAAGTTGGCCCCTAGCCCAAGTGTACATAATCCCTTGATCTGATGAGAAGCCATATATAAAGAACTTGTTTTGCCTATAACCCATTGGTGTGGTGTCCCTCTGTAGTGTGGTGCTGTATTCGTGTACATGAACATTAATGCTTAACCCTCCCCTCTGGAGGGTCTGACTCTAGTGCTCGGTAATGTTCCTGGAGGAGAGGGGTCCCGTGGTGGTCCGGAGTACTTGACTCTGTCCTCCAGAGACCTCCCCCCTCGAACACTGTTAGCAGCGGAAGAGATTCGAATCAGCATTTGTGGTCTTTGTATAGGGGAGCAGCTGACACACTACCTAGCGCCATGAGTCTTACCGGACCCAGCGAGAACCCTACCTTTCAAGAAGACCAATTAGAGAATTACACCCTTAGGGAACTGAAACAATTCTGTAAGGACTTTCAAATCCCCACCACTGGCCTAAACACCAAGAAAGATTTCCAGAAGGCCCTGAAGGCCTGGGTAGAGTCCAGGGCGCCTCCTCCCCATGTAGAAGGGAACGGTGCTGGGGACGGACGGCAGGACGAACCTGGGGCCCCGAAGAGGGAGACAGCAGTTTCCCCTGCGCGTAGCGGCACACTAGAGAGAGGCCTGTCCCCAGAGGAACTGGTAGATCGAGAGAAGAGCAGAGCCCACGAGTTAGAGCTAGCTAAGCTAAAAATTAAAGGGGAGTTAAAAGTAGCAGAAAGGAAGTTAGCTATAGAAGAGTTGAGGTTGCAAGGGGAGTTGGAGGAAAAAATTTGCAGCGAGAGCATGAGGGCAGGAAACTCCAGTTAGAGCACGAACGGAGCTTGAAGGAACTCAAACTCAAGGCTAGGAGTGAGGAAGCCAGGCCCACGAGGAACCCCTCCCCCTGTAGAAGCCAAGGTTCACATCCCTAAAGACGTAGTCAAGGAATACTATAGGAACGAGGACATTCAACAATGGTTTAAAGCCTATGAGGTAGCGATGAACTCCCACCTGGTCCCGGAAAAGGATTGGGGGGCCGGGCTGTGGGGACGATTCCTGAGCGAGGGGAGGGATACCATGCTAGAACTTCCCTCCACGATACTGAATTCCTACAGCCACATGAAGGAGGCCCTAGTAGCTAGGTATGGGCTCACCCCTGAGATGTACAGGCAGCGATTCAGGGATTGCAAAAAGCTCCTTGGTACCACCTGGGCAGAATATGTCAACTTTTACAGTAGAGCCTTGGAAGGGTGGATCAAGGGCAGTAAGGTCACCACGTTCGAAGAGTTATTTGATCTGATAGCCTGGGAACACCTATGATTAAACTGCTTTTTGGAACTGCGCCAGCACCTCCTGGACAGCAAGCTTACTAACCCCAGATGGCTCGACGTGGAGGCAGACCGCTGAGTGAACACCCGGGTCCCTAGGGGCCCAGTGGGAAACAATTCTAGAACTGAGAAGGGCCCCCGACAGCGAGGGGGGGAAGCCAAGGTAGGCTGCGGGAGTTCCCGCCAGGGCCCCAACGTAGCCCCCAAGGAAACCAGCAGCCAGGATCAACATCTCCCCCTGTAATGAGCCTTAGGGTCCCTCCAGGCAGACCGGGGCCAAGGAGCTCCACCTCTTGTTACAAATGCCAACAACCAGGCCACTATGCCAGTGACGCCCAGTGTCCCCTCTACAAAAAGCCCACCATCTCTGGCAACCCCCCCCGTCACCTGACCGCAGTCGCCCTCAAGGAGGAGTTAGAAGCTCCCGAGGAGTGGGAACCCGTAGCGATGTCCCTTGTTTCCCTAGGGGATGGAGAAATGGACCCGGAACCCCACTACCACCCAACACTACGAAGTACGTGCAGTGGGTGACCGTCAACGGACACCGGGTACAGGCCCTCCGCGACACCGGTGCCAGTGTCACGGCTTGGTATCAAAGGAGCAGATTGTCCCTCTAAATTGCAGCCCTCCATTTCCCGCGGCTCGAGGATTGAGAGCTGTACGTCGGATACGTGGCCTCCACCACGTGCCAGGAGCCCTGAATCCCACAGCCCTCCCGAGCTGACCGGACTAGAGACTAACCCGGGGAGACTGTGAGTACCTCGAGAATTCCCCCGAAGTCTCCCGCATACCCCCTCCATGAGTCCCGGCCATTCAAGAAGCAAAGCTGACCCCTAGCCCAAGTGTACATAATCCCTGATCTGATGAGAAGCCATATATAAAGAACTTGTTTTGCCTATAACCCATTTGTGTGGTGTCCCTTTGTAGTGTGGTGGTGTCTCCATGTACATGAACATAAATGCTTGACCCTCCCCTCTGGAGGGTCTGACTCTAGTGCTCGGTAAAGTTCCTGGAGGAGAGGGGTCCCAGGGTGGTCAGGAGTACTTACCTCTGTCCCCCAGAGACCTTCCCCCTCTAACAAGTACCTTAGCATCTCTCATTCCGAGAAAGTATTTGCAGGTATTCATTCCAATACTAGTGTACAGACTTTCCACGTCTAAGCACACTAGCCAACATTCCTTGTCCCAACACAGATTATTGGATTTTCAGATGAAGTCTTGCATAGCTCTAAAGTAGGAATCCAAATTCTGTGCATATGGCGCCAGAAAACGATCAACATATATTGAGGTATTCTCAAAAATACTATTTTTTGAGGAAACAATGGGACGACCTGGTGGGTTTAGTGCATCCTTATGCACCTTTGGTAACAGGTAGTGTGTGGGTATGGTAGGTGTTTCATTTTTAGGAACTGTAGTTCATCCCAACGGAGTAGTTGGTGTTCATGCCACTCCTGTAGTCTTTCCTTATGGTGTGTAATTACATTTTGTAAATATTCCCTGTTGGACTTGGCCCTTCTGGTAGGTTCACCCCTAAACTTTTTGCTTTTAATTGTGACTTGGTGTAAGTGATTTTTAGCTTCTGCACACTTTATCACTTTGTCCCAGTGTAAAGTGCGTGCGTGTTGTGAGGTTGGCCTGCCCTCCCATAGGAATGCATGGGGAATGTATGTGTCCCTTGTAGATCCTGATGCGTGGGGAGTGCAGGGGCGAGTTTGGTATGTATTAACTCGTGAGATTTCATGCTGTGTGATGATGTGTGCGGCGTTATTGTACCTAGTGTAGAAGTGCCACTTCTAGAAGTTGGCCTGTCTGTGTACAAAAGGTAAATTGGCTGTCTGACTTGTGATTGCCTGAGACTGGCTGGTGTGACTATCTCCATGAGTGAGGATGGGTCTGCCCCGGTGGTGAATGGGAGATCTTCATGTTAATGTGAGGGAGGGGTGCACCTGGGACCTGAATAGGGAAGGGCTTTCCCCACACAATGCTGTCTCCGCCCCCTGTGGTGCGACTGATGACCCTAACCTGGCCAGTGAATGAGAAGAGGGGCTGAGCACATCAGAGTGCTCCAAAACCAGCTGCGACTGGTTTTCCCCCCTACCCTGCAGACACAGACAGAGGAATTAGGTGAATAAAAAGGGGCTGTGTCCCCATGAATGTTGCTCTCTTGTTCTTGACCTGAAAAGGGGGGCCTGCTGCTGCTGCTGGGCGCCAGGAGGACCACCACTGGGAACTGCCTCCCTGCCTGGAGGGCCTTTGAGCTGGCCCCTGGGCCCAGCCTTTGCCCCCCTGCCTTTTCAAAGACTTTGCCCTGGACTTTGGGGATTCCTGCCTGCCAGCCTAGGGAACGCTGGCCTCCCCCCTCTAAAAACAGTGCATTGCACCGCTGGAGCGGTGATCCCTTTTCTCGAGGGAATCCCCGACGTGGGGATCCCCCTTTGTGCTTATCATTGGCGCGGTAGCCTACCCCGCAATTTTGCCGGTTTATGTCCCTAGCTGGTGCCCACCTCACCTGCGACCTTGTGCCAGGGTGTATTCTTACATTTGCGACCTAGTGGGTGCTCACCCGCTTTATATTTAAATTAAAGAGGGAGCCTACCCCTCATCAGCCCGCATCACCGCCGCAGCCCGGGACAACAGAAAATTACTGTGCGGCCTCCGGAAGTCAGGCAGCCCTTGCTGAGACGAGGGCAGGGCCCGGCCAAGGAGCAGGAAGTCCGGCCGTAGAAGAAGACAGGAAGCAGGGCTCCTGCATCGGCGGTGTGAGCCCTGCGTGTGTCTCCCACCAGAGAGACCCGGAGCCGCCGGCAGAGAGGAGCACCGGCCACCAGAGCAGCGAGGCTCCCCGAGTGAAATGAGAGCCCCGCAGCCCAAGAGGAGCCTCGCCCTACCCTGTGCAGACCGGAGGAGTGCTGCAGAAGACCTCCGGTGAGTGAAGCGGGACTCCGACGTTGGGGGCACATTATTGTAGCAGTCCCAGAGCGGGACACCAACGGGGGCATTTGCTGATTCAAGCCCAGAGAGGTTCCCAGGCACCAGTGCATTCAGAGCCCATGAGGGGCCCCGGGGGACATTATTGATAGAGGTGGCATCGGGGCACATTGCCGGTGCCCACCCCCTCCTGCTATGTGCTGCCTTCGTTTTGGAACATAATTGTTGGTCGAGTCCCCCGAGCGGGACTCCAACATCTTGGGGGTATTATTGTTTGAGCCCGAGAGGCTCCACCAGTTTGGGGGCATTTCGGGGGGTAGAGCGGCCCCGGCTGGCAGCGGGCCGCTCCCCCTACAGTGGGCAGCATTTTCTCTTGAGCCCACGAGGTTCCCACGTTGTTTTGGCCCTATTTTGTTTATTTAGAGCCCAGAGGAGGTCTCCAGCTGCCCAGCACTTAGTGGGCAGCTGCTTCGTTTAGGCCCCCCCCGGAACCCTTGCGCCATCTTCTTTGGCTGCCTGCACAGCCTTCCCTGACATTGTGGACACCGGGCGTTTCAGCCCCTGAGTGGCCAGTTGGCTTGGGAGACAGTTCTGGTGTTGTACCCTTGCGTGTGGGTACCTGTTTCTTGCCCTATGTGATCTTTGCGCAATTTGTAATTACCTGCCTACTGCGTAATGCCTTTTTACCTACACCTATGAATGTGTTTTCATGCATCATGTGCCAAGCTACTTGCCTATACCCCTAAATGTATTTTTAAGCTTAGGTTGTTGTATTTACTAGTATAGTTATGCTAGTGAGTTCATGGTTCCCTGTGTGATATTTGCCTAAGGTGTTTAGGATCGCGTAGGTCATACTTACCTTTTACCAGTGATTACTGGTTGTGTGCTACATTTACTATTTGATGCTACAGTTATGATATGTTCTATGTGCTAAGCGCTACTCCTACAAGTATTCTATTTCTACAAAGTGCTAGTTCTACCAAGTGCTTATTCCTGACAGTGGTTCATGTGGCCCTGTCCCATGTATTTAATCCCCTGTAAATTCTGCCTGTGCCTTTGGCACCTTGTAAATGGTGTGTTTATTATCTAGTGTGTTTGGTATAATACAAAGGCTATTTTTATATATAACCTTGTGTGGAGTTTCCTTTGTGGGGGGCCTTGGGTGTTGTTGCTGGGTGAGTGCGCAAATACTTAACCTACATTGCCTTCGGGATTAGCCTTACTGCTCGTGTCACGTTACCTAGAGGGTGAGCAGGGGTTATCCTTGGCGTGTAACTTCCTTTCCCTGACTAGAGTGGTGGTTTCTGCCTGGCTTTGGCGCAAGCATTAGCCAACCGGAAATCCCATTTCTAACATTCCCTGTCACTTCTAATGTAACAGGTGCTATTGCTCACCTGTCTGAGACCCTCCTTTACATAGTTTTCTCTACAAAGTATCATAATATGCCCCCCTTGTCGGAGGGTTTAATGATTATTGTCTGATCTTTCTGTAACTCAGTTAATGTGTTCCATTGTCTTTTGTTCAAGTTACTCTGTTTCAATTGTTCTCTACTGTTGGACTTGGCCCTTCTGGCAGGTTCACCCCTAAACTTTTTGCTTTTAATGGTGACCTGGTGATGGTGATTTTTGGGTTCTGCTCACTTTCACTGTGTCCCAGTGGAAAGTGCGTGCGCACTCTGAGTGCGTGGAGTAAGGTTGGCCTTTCCTCCCATAGGAATGCATGGGGAATGTCTGTGGCCCTGGTAGTTCCTGATGCGTGGGGTGAGCAGGCTCGAGTCTGGTATGTGCGGACTCGTGTGATTGAATGCTGCGCAATGATGCATGCGGTGTGTATGTGTCTAGTGTAGAAGTGCCACTTCTAGACATGGCTGTGCGTGTGCTGTAAAGGTGCTGGCGTGTGATTGGCTGGAGCTGGCTGGGATGCCCGGCTCCATGATTCATGATGGGTCTGCCCGGTGGTGAGTGTGGATATTAGCATGCTTATGGCTGGGGAGGAGTGCACCTGGGTTCTGAATAGGGCTGGGCTTTCCCCACACAATGCTGGCTCCGCCCCCTGTGGTGCGTCTAATGACCCTAGCCCTGCCAGTGAATAGATTTAGGGGCTGAGCACATCAAGGGTGCTCCCATACCAGCTGCAACTGGTTCTTCCCCCACCCTACCCACAGACAAAGGAATTTACAGTAAACCAGCCGGGAACGTCTCACAAGACATTCCAGCAGGCACACCAGGGGGGCAATCAATCACAGCAGGGACAGCAAAAGCAAGCCTGGCAGTACCAACCTCGGGGCCAGTCCTTTCACTGGAGGGCGAATGGACGAGGGCAAACAAGAAGAGTGGGCCAATTACCCACCTCAAAGTGACTCCGTCACGCAAAGCATGCCCACCCACACGACCCCTCCGAGGGTGAGGCACAACAAGGTCAACTAGAGGGGGTTACACGGACCAAACATCGACGAACATGTAACACCAGTAGGAGGCGGGCTAAGATACTTCTTCCAGGAGTGGAAGAAGATAACTACAGACAAATGGATACTCAACATCATACAGTTCTTTTCCTGAATGTTCCTTCCTTTTTGGTTTTCTGTTTGGTGGTTTCTTTTCCAGTTCTATGCAGTATCCGAACTAGTGTTACTCCTAGAGGAATCACAAGAACTGCTCCAAAAGGAGGCTAACGAACCAGTTCCATTCAGAGAAAGGAACAAGGGAGTGTACTCAAACTATTTCCTAGTTCCAAAGGTGGACGAAACGCTAAGACTCATCCTTCACCTAAGGTTCCTAAACAAATACGTAAAGACACAAAAATTCAAAATGACATCCCTACAAGAGGTTATTCTTCAGATAAGGGACGGAGACTTCATGTCCACCATAGACCTCAAAGATGCCTACCTGCACATTCTCATGAGCAGGAAGCACAAACATCTACTAAGATTTACCATCAACAAAGAACACTACCAGTTCACAGCCCTAGCCTTCGGACTAAAGTCCCCACCAAGGGTGTTCACCAAATGTCTTGCAGCCGTGGCAGCGTACCTGCGTAGGGCAGGGGTTCATGTATGCCCTTACCTCGACGACTGGCTAATAAAAGCAAGTTCACACAGTACATGCAAGGAACACGTACAGCGGGTCACAGAAACACTGACAGACCTGGGTTTCTCCATACACTGGGGTAAATCCTCATTGGAACCAGAGCAAGTGAAGATCTTCCTGGGGGCACAGATCAACACCATACAGCGCAAGGTGTTCCCCAGCGACAAGAGAACACTGGCCCTGCTGAAGGAGACACACCACTACAAGAAGGGGCGAGCTCTGACAGTGAGGACAGCGAGCAAGATCATGGGGATGATGGCGTCCTGCATACACCTGGTCCCCAATATACAGCTCCACATGAGACCATTCCAGGAATGGCTGCAACAAAAATGGTCACAAGCTACAGGAAATTGGGAAGATCTAGTGGATGTAATGCACGCAGTGCAGGAGAAGATTATGTGGTGGAACAGGGAGACTATAACAAAAGGGAAGCCTTTAACACCACCAACCCCAACGGTGACCATCACCACAGACGCATCCCAGATGGGATGGGGAGCACACATGAACAAACTCAAAGTGACATGTCTGTGGACTCCAGCAGATGCGGTCAGACACATCAACTACCTGGAACTGAAGACCGTGTTCCTCGCCCTGAAGGCATTCCAGAAACAACTGTACAACCAGGGAGTGTTGATACAAACAGACAACACAACAACGATGTTCTACATCAACAAACAGGGAGGAACACGATCAGTCGCACTATCCAACCTAGCACAGAAAATATGGAGATGGGCCATTCCACTCAAAATAGACCTGCTAGCTATACCCCTGCCAGGGAAGGACAATGTGGAAGCAGACTGGCTCAGCAGACAGACTTCAGCATCCCACGAGTGGAAGCTCAATGCACAGGAAACGCAAAGGCTATTCAGGAGATGGGGAACACCGATGATAGACCTATTTGCAACACACCAGAATGCAAAATACCGACACTTCGCATCCAGGTAACCAGGGGAACGATTCCAGGGGACTGCCCTATGGATAAGCTGGTTGAAAACATTTGTCTACGCTTTTCCCCCGATACCACTGATACACAGGGTACTCAACAAGTGCAGAACCAGCAACATGACACTGATCCTGGTGGCACCACAGTGGCCAAGGCAGACCAGGTACTCACAAATAATGGAAATGGCACAGGAACCACCCCACACGTTCGGTAAAAGAAAAGACTTACTCTCCATGCAAAACGGAGAAGTACTACACCCAAAGCCAGAGAGCCTCAGCCTAGCGGCATGACTCCTGAAGACATAGAGTTTGCACACCTAAGGTTACCAGAGAGCACCCTGCTGGTGCTACGAGAGGCAAGGATACCTACCACAAGAAGATGCTATGTGGCAAAATGGAAGAGGTTCACACAATGGTGCAGCAAGAAGAAACTACACAAGAAGATAAGGGAATCAACAGTGCTAAGATACCTCATGCACCTTCTGAAAGCAAAACTAAGTTCATCCTTGCTAAGAGTACACCTAGCAGCGATAGTAGCCTACACAAGAGGAGAGACAAGAAAGAGCTTCTTTACATCACAAGTAGTAAAGAGATTCCTGGAAGAGGCAAAAAGGATTGCACCACCTAAGAGGATGCCGCCACCGGCATGGAACCTTCATTTAGACCTAACAGAGCTTGTGAAAGTGCCCTTTGAACCCATTCATAAGGCCTCCCTATAAATGCTGGCAATGAAGACAGCCTTTCTGGTGGCTATCACCTCGCTGCGCAGGGTAAGCGAACTGCAAGCGCTGACACTGCAGGAATCCTACATTCAAATACACTATAATAGGGTGGTAATGAGAACTGACCCACACTTTATGCCAAAGGTGGTGTCTAGGTTACACATGAACCAGACAGTACAAATACCAAGCTTCTTTCAGAAACCGCCTACAAGCGCAGAGAGGGCACTGCACACTCTGGATGCTAGAAGAGCAGTAATGCATTACAAGGAAAGAACTAAGGAGCACAGGAAAACAAATCAGTTATTTGTGTCCTTCGCAAGCAGTTTCCTGGGTAGACCAGTAACAAAGGGAACCATCGCACAATGGATCACAGAAACTATACAATTCTGCCACAAACAGGCAGGCCAAGAACTAGCAGAGGGGGCACGAGCCCACTCTACCAGGAAGAAGGGAGCAACAATAGCCTTCCTGGATAATACACCCATTCAAGACATATGCCTGGCGGCAACATGGGCTTCAGTGCACACGTTCACTAAGCACTACTGCGTGGATATACAAATGAACAAGGAAGCACAAGTAGGACAGAAGGTGCTTCAACATATATTCAACAACCAACGCTCATCTTCCACCCAGCCACCACAAATATAACAAACCGCTACAAAGTCTATGCACAGAATAGTGAATCCAGAAAGATTCACACTGCAAAATGAATAGTTTCTTACCAGTCGGTGTAGTTTTGCAGCTTGAAGACCTTTCTGGATTCACCACCCACCTCCGCCAGAAAGATGAGGCAGGAGAAGAAGGTGGACATAAAAAGGACAATATACAAAAAGACACCTAAATAGACAAAGCGGCAAAAATCATTTACTTGGAGAAAAAATTGAAAACATTGCCAAAGGATTCACAAGCAGAACACAAAAACAAGAAATAAGAATCCGAAGATGGCGCTCAAAGGTGGGAGCTTCCGCAGGAAGCATGCCGACGTCACAGGAAGTACACCAAAAGTTGGGACGTCGACTCCCACCTGAGCTACGAAAAAGAAAGAAAAGACTATGATGCCGGACCCAACCACTAGACCGTGGAATAATGCACAGCATAGTGAATCCAGAAAGATCTTCAAGCTGCAAAACTTCACCGACAGGTAAGAAACTATTTTTCTCTGCTCCATTGCTATCTTTAGCAATTTGTTGGTGGCCTTTATCAAAATTTTGGGCAAATATCACAATCCTTACTGCTCCGTAATCAGTTCATCTCAAAGGAATTTATGTTGTTTATGCTCTATTACATTCTTTTCATTGGTCTTGAAGTGTTCTTCAATTGGCTTAAGTATTTTCTTAACGCCTTCCTGATCTGTTTATTTCTCAAATTCATCCATTATGCACTTGATTTTAGTTGGTAAATCTGTATGCTCTATCCATGCACTCTTGATCAGGATTCTGAGTATTTTCTGTCCAATCCTTCAGTAGCTCAGGTCTAGGATTTGCCAATGCGGGGATTATAAAGTTTGTCAGGCCTCTTGTTATTCTGTTTACATCCAGGTAATTTTGAAGTGATGTGGCTTCCCACCATTGAATGATTTCCCTTTTCCTCATTTTATCCAGTGTAATTCCTCGTTGTTTCAAAGTGACAGTTGAGCCATTAGCATCACTTACATTGGCGGCGCCGTCTCGTCTCACAGCTTACTTCGATGTAAAGATTCTATGAGCCGATGCTTCGCGTTTCGTTAACGCAGTATACGCCATGTTTATTGCATATACTGCGTGGCGTAGGTATAAATACCTAACAGACTTTAGTCACTGCAGGTTAGATTCCTTCTATGTGTCGCCGGACCCCGTGTGCGAGTCAATGCGCTCAATGTATGTATATATAAAACACTAGCTGTCACCAGTAGGTAGTTATAGTTAGGACCTAGTTTCGGTATAATTTTTTTTTTTGTTTTGCTAATAACTTTGGCTCCATTTGACGAGTCTGCAAAAGTTTTAAAGCTAGTTTACTATTCAATTCAGCTGCTGTCTGGAAAGCTTTGGAGGTCATTCGTCAGTAGAGGCAGAGAAAAAGGTTGGTCCCAAAATGCTTTTTCTCCATGCAATTTCCCATAGGGTTTTAGACATGACTACAGCCCGGACCGCTGAACAATATTACACCAAATTTTGCAGCAAGCTGGAGCTTGTTCCAGAAAGTTATCATTTTGTAATTTGTTGCAAATCCATTGATTAGTCTTTAAATAATTAAAAAGAAAAAGATTTAGCAGCATGACCTTCTCGCGGAAGCACCTTGCAGCTCTCTCCTCCATGGTCAGCGGACAGCCCCGCTTCAGCCATGCTTCAGCCCCTGGGCCTCCTCTACATGCTGAGCTGCATGGGAGCCCCCAGGTAATTGTTGCACTTTGCATCCGGGTCTGCATGTGCTTATGGCAGATCACGGATAGGGCACTGGGGCTGGCACTCTCAATAGCCATGTGCTTATTGGGAAGTACTTGTTTGTGGTGCATGTGAACAGAGGTGAAAGGTGCTTGCTGCTTTTAGGGCTTGCAGTGACCTCTCTGCTCTGTTAGATCCGCTGTC
Organism: Lissotriton vulgaris; assembly: GCF_964263255.1. Lineage (NCBI taxonomy): Eukaryota > Metazoa > Chordata > Amphibia > Caudata > Salamandridae > Lissotriton > Lissotriton vulgaris. Next base: position 88,851,747 of record NC_141685.1, on the reverse strand, counting down.
CGAGTGCAAAGTAAATCCCTGCGTGGACAGGGCCAGCGAACTGACAGGAGCGCAGTGTATGCTTTCTAGCAACCGAACTGGCAACGTGGGCCACATAGTGGTGCATGCACAACCCACAAACACAGACGTTATCATCCCACATCTAATCTTTGTGCTGAGACACACAGGAACGAAATGAAGTACTGAGCAGTACATGTTTCCTAGGCATCTAGGATCTGGGTAGTCACACACGGTTGGCTGTGACACTTCTGCTATTACCAGCAGTAGCTACTTAATCATGCATGCATTACTAAACCATGTGTTCTCTCAATATTTGTTTGATTATTTGTTATGAAAGTCTAGCTCATTTCATTTACTGTACCCTTGTGCACACTGCAGTACCTTGCATGCTCACTGTACTTTGCTGTAGTACACACTGCTGAGCAATACATGGTTCCTTGAGTGCAATTTAGCGCCGTGGCGAGCCACGCATCCCTAAACACCACTGTTGTAACCCCTCTGCTGAGCATTGCATGCTTCCAGTCAGACGATCACGGCTGAACTTGCATACTTCAACGCACTGTAATGGGGCAATCACTGCTGAGCCAAACATGCTTCGTATATTGGGTAGTTGTGCACACTGCTGAACCACGCGTGCTTCATCTTCATTTCAGTTGTGCCCTCACTGATGAGCCGTGAATGATTTCTATATTGCACAATTGTGCACACCCTCTGCTGTGCCTTTCTTAACCAGGTATTCTTATGATACTGTGCAGTTGTGCACACTGCTGAGCTGTGCCCTCAATGCATCCTATAGCCAACCGTGCAGCAATCTCTCTTGCCTTGCAAGCTTCGTTTAAGGTGCAGTTGTGCATAGTGTTAGGTCTTAAATGCTTACCGTGAAAATAATTTTTGTATACTGCTGAGCCATGCTTTCTTTTTACACAGTACAATTGTACACACACTTTAGTACCATACATGCTTTATTTAGTGTGCTGTGCTGCGGAGTATAAACAGTTATGCCTTGCATGCTTCCTGTATGGTGCAGTTCTGCACGCTGTTAACTCCTACTTGGTTTGCTGTACAGTGCAGTTGTGCACTACAATACGGTACAATTGTGCACACTGTTGCGCCATCCTGCTTTCAACCCGTGTGCTAGTCACACACACACACACCACACCCCCACATACATCTTGTATGGATCCAGTACTGCGCAGTTGTGCACAAGACTGTTGAGCTATGCTTGCTATGTTTGTATCCTCTACAGCGCAGTTGTGTGCACACAGATGAGCCGTGCACGTCCTTTGCCCAGCATAAGTGTGTGCATGCACGGACAGAAATCGCCTCTCATTCTTCCTACATAGAGTATATTTGTGATGCTAGAGTCCTCCTGCCTGCATGCGACGCAACAGTGTGATAGTGGACACTGCTGAGCCATCCATCCTTCAGATATATTTGTGGTCTGATTGCTGAGTCATGCTTGCCTCTGAAGGATTTTTGCAGACTGGCTGCTGAGCCATCCATCCTTCAGATATATTTGTGCTCTGATTGCTGAGTCATGCATGCCTCTTAAGGGTTTTTGCAGACATTCCGCTGAGCAATGCATTCTTCAGATATATTTGTGCTCTGATTGCTGCGTCATGCATGCCTCTTCAGGGTTTTTGCAGACAGACTGCTGAGCCATGCATCCTTCAGATATATTTGTGTTCTGATTGCTGAGTCATGCATGCCTCTTAAGGGTTTTTGCAGACATTCCGCTGAGCAATGCATTCTTCAGATATATTTGTGCTCTGATTGCTGCGTCATGCATGCCTCTTCAGGGTTTTTGCAGACAGACTGCTGAGCCATGCATCCTTCAGATATATTTGTGCTCTGATTGCTGAGTCATGCATGCCTCTTTAGGGTTGTTGCAGACCGACTGCTGAGCCATGCATCGTTCAGATATATTTGTGCTCTGATTGCTGCGTCATGCATGCCTCTTCAGGGTTTTGGCAGACAGACTGCTGAGCCATGCATTCTTCAGTCCCTGCAAGATACTGTATCGCGCAAGCATTATCCAGTGCTTTCACACAGCGGGTGCAATCCGGGCCAAGGGTGGCGGCGGCGCGTGTACTGATTTGACAAAGACATTCACCCACTCACAACGGTGCTACCATCGCCTCTTAGCTTGGATGGTGCTCGCATTGCTTTTGTTGCCGTTCATCCAAGAGTGCTGCTCACAGCGGTGCTACCATCGCCTCTTAGCTTGGATGGTGCTTGCATTGCTTTTGTTGCCGTTTATCCTAGAGTGCTGCTCACAACGGTGCTACCATCGCCTCTTAGCTTGGATGGTGCTCGCATTGCTTTTGTTGCCGTTTATCCAAGAGTGCTGCTCACAGCGGTGCTACCATCGCCTCTTAGCTTGGATGGTGCTCGCATTGCTTTTGTTGCCGTTTATCCAAGAGTGCTGCTCACAGCGGTGCTCCCATCGCCTCTTAGCTTGGATGGTGCTTGCATTGCTTTTGTTGCCGTTCATCCAAGAGTGCTGCTCACAGCGGTGCTACCATCGCCTCTTAGCTTGGATGGTGCTCGCATTGCTTTTGTTGCCGTTTATCCAAGAGTGCTGCTCACAACGGGGCATGAGACTGAGCATGGTTTGTTGTGTGCTCCTGGAAGCCTTCAGTGGTTTCCAGGAGGAGAGAACAACTTAGCGCTTTGATTCCTCCTTCGAGACCTAGTGTACGCAATAATAATTATACATTAACAATAACAATAACAACTACTGAAATGATTTTAACCCCTTCCGTGCTTCGAACGTCCAATGGTCGTCGCGCGCACTACCTCATCATACCTAATCCCGTTAGCGCGATCGAACGTCCGCACTGGGGCGGAATGTTCGACGCGCTAAACGGGTTAAGTACTGCAACAACAACAACACAAATAGAGCTCAGTTTACATATCCTCCCATTCTGAACACACAATGCTTTTTAAGTTCTTTATTGCAGCTAATAAAACTGGCATTTTTGTCTCTGCCCCCATTTCTGGTCCCATTATCTTTTCTTCTTGCCCTTCTATTGAAGGGCAGGAAGAAAAGATAATAGGACCAGAAAACAAGCTATTGTTTATGCCTGGCGTTCTCCTGGTGTTCCTCGTTCACCCCCTTCACTTTACATTTTCCTGTTCGCCTTGACGTCTCTCTAACATTATAGGAAATGAAAAGGATTTATAGAGCGCAAACAAATGCCCAAAGGTGTCAAGGCGCTGACAGAAACTATCCCTAAAGAAGGAAAAGAAGACGGAAATAGAAATTCCATGGTCTCATGCCCCGAAAGCATCCATGACAGAATAAAAAGTCAGGTTTTTAACCCCTTTAGCGCGGCGTAGATTCCGCTGCGGTGCGGACGTTTCTCTGCGCGGGCGGGGCTGTGTCGGCCAACGGACGTGTGCAGCACTACGGAGGTAGTGCTAGTGACGGCCGTTGGCGGAATCACGCAACAAACGGGTTAAGGCCTTACGAAATGGGGTGTGAGCCTGAAGACTGGAGATGGAACGGAGAAGGGAGTTCCATAGCTTGAATACGGCCACGGAAAAGGCTCTGGACTCCCCAACTTGCCTTTTGGTATTTAGGAACAATTACATGATTTTGACTTGAGGATTGAAGCTGTCCGGAGGGAATATATCATTGAAACATGTCTTTAATATCTCCTTTCCCACATGTTATGCAGTGCCTTGTGAACAATGCATAAAGTTTGAAGGTAATAGGTTTGTCACAGGTAGCCAATTGACCTTCAGAATCTCTGCCAAAACTGATTGAGATTTAGGAATATCAAAAATCAATCATACAGCCGCATTTTCGACCAGCTGCAGTTTGGCTATTACAGTCTTGTTGATAGCCAGGTGGAGCGCATTGCAGTAGTCTAACCGGGATGAGATCAGTCCCCAGGCCACTTGCTTACGTGCCGGGAGCGAAATGTAAGGATCTCTACTTCTCCAGGCGCCCTTTTACTTCCTTCCCTCGCACTTTTTCTTCCTTGGCTTTCCCTCTCTCTCGTATCTGTACTGCTGTTCCTCGTTTCCATCACCCCGACTGCGCTTCCCGCCCATTGAATACGGATCACGAGGGCTTCAGAAGGAACCATGGCTGGTGACGGCGACCTCTGTGCTCTCTCCTTGTGTATAGACTTATTTATTTAAGTGATCAGTCTTTTAAAAACAAAAACCATTAAACCAATGACCTTCATATTAGTACTACTGCATACTTATATAAACACGTAAAATCATTAGTAGCATTTTTACACGGTTGGGCTACAACATACATTTATACATCAATTATTTAAAATTTCGTTTAAAATGGAGATTTGGGAGTTCTTGTCTTTGTGACAGATTATTGGGATCTCCACAGAGTTTCAGCCAATTTCCTTTAAATACACATTTATAAGTTTCACCCCCTCCTGCACTGTTCAGTGATCTCTGAGGGGCTGTTGTGGATGGATGTGATCATATCTGTGATCTTTGAATACTAATTTAGTGGGAAGTAGCCCCTTTTGGAACATGGTCTTCTTGTCTGCTCAGTGGGCTAAAAATAGCTGGTATCAGAGCTTCCTGCCTGTTACCGACCCACTGGGTGTCTTAAGTTATCGCGTCACCATCCCTAATCCCTGGCCAAGCAAGATCGGGCTGCAGATTTAGTGGGAACGGCCCCCCTAGAGCACCAGGCCAAGTTAGGCACCCATCCTCTGTGCAGCTGTAGAGACCCTAGTACTTGAAATTCTACTTCATTCCCTATTGTGGAGAAGTGTGGCTCAGGGGTTAGAGGTGGCAGACCCGGAAGCTGAGATCGGCCCTGGACCAGGGTTCAATTCCCCGCCTCGGCGGGTCTTGGGCTAAAAAATTCCACGGACTCGATAATTCTTGCTCCGGTGCCTTCTCGACTCACGGGTTCACACTCTGCGACTCTGGGCAATAGCTTGCTTAATCTCCACAACGGCCCCTCGTGGCGGGATGCCTGGCTTTCACCTTGTGGTTACCCTGCCGGGGTTATCTCACAGGGGAATACCAGGATGGGTTCCCTAAGCAAGCGCTTAGATACCGACCTCGGTCAGTGATTTGCGCTATATAAATACATGTACATTTACATTTACATATTCGGTGTTATACTCTGCCATGCCAGCAGTAAAAGTTAAGTGTATTTTCAGCTAAATAGTTGGGCACAGGTGCTTTTAGTCGGGTATGGTGAGATGTCTGTCGCATTTCAACAGGAATTTTTATCGACACACACTTTTCCCTTTCTGTTTTGAAAGTCTTTAACAATGTTGGTTGTAATACAAAATAACGTGTTTTCTCTCACTCCGCATGTGTCTCCTTTCCATTGCCCCGTTAGGCCCTCTCATGCACCCTGCTTGTCATATAATGCATTTAAACATTATAACTCGGCTCCATTCATGGAAACTCTACAGCTCACCTCCTCCAATCTTACTGATCAAGCCACGCTCCTGCCTGCCAGTGTCTCATTATTACCTATTTACTTCAGTGTGTATGAGGTGTGGGCTGGTTTACATGTGAGTGTCTTTTAGCCTGTGTGTTTATGTGTGCATGTTTGTGTGCATCTATTTGAATATCTGTTTGTGGGTGTTAGTTTGTTTCTATTTGTATTTATGTGTTTGTGTGCACCATTGTGGGTAGTTAGGTCTCTGTATGTTCATGTTTGGTGTGTGTTTGTGGGTCTGTGCATCTCTTTGTATGTGTATTGCTTTGTAGGAGCACTCTTTTCTGTCTTTATCAAGCAATCAATCAGGACACTTGTAAAGCGTCCTACATACCCGTGAGGGTCTCAAGGCGCTGGGGGGGGGGACGCTGCTACTGATCAAAGAGCCAGGTCTTGAGTAGTCTTCTGAAGGCCAGTAGGTCTTGGGTCTGCCGTAGGTAGGTGGGGAGGATGTTCCAGGTCTTGGCGGCGAGGTGGGAGAAGGATCTGTCTCCGGCTGTTGTTCTTCAAATGCGGGGGACAGCGGCGAGGGCGAGAGCGGCAGATCGGAGCTTGCGGGTGGGGGTGTAGAAGCTGAGTCGTCTGTTGAGGTACACTGGGCCGGTGTCGTGGAGGGCTATCAATGTGCTTAACCTCTTCCTTAGAAGATAGAAATCCTCTTTTAATGAGGTATTCTCTATGCCTGCCCTATACATTAAAACACACATTAAATTGCATTAGCACACCCAATTTTCTATGTATTCACAGTCAATTATTAGGATAAGATTTTCTGTGTAAAACTGTACTTGTAAATCATTATTTTTCGCACAAACACAGATTGTTTATCCTCCACTTCTACTTTCAAACACAATGTGTAAACTACAGGCGTAGCTTTAATTAGTGCAGCAGGTGCAGTGGCACCAAGGCCCACTGAACTCTAATTAATGCTGTATTTCATAGTTTAACATGGGCCAAAGAGGCAATTTCTTTCTTGGACTAGAGCCCCTGACACACTGGCTACTGCTGTCACCTAGCCTTGCTGGAGAACGTTATTTGCGAGAGGGATGCTGTATGGAAGAGTAAAGACTTGTTGGATATTGTTCTACTCGTGAAATACACCTGCTTTAGAGTTGGAAATGATTATCAGCCCCGTCAGTGGTGGGAGGTTCCATCGGGGAGCATGGCAGTGCCTAACAGGACTGAATGTGAACACAGCTAAGTACAGGAGGCTGCTCTGTGCATTACAGGTGCCTGTATTCTAGGTCTTGTCATGACATTTGGACAACTTAACTAGATATGGTGATCTCCTGTATGTGCTGCAAGTACATAATATTAAGGCGTTAAGAGCCCAGTTCCTTGGGGAAGTTTACTTGCGAACCATAGCGACTCGAAGGGGGAGCAGCCATAAAGACAAGCCCCAGGGCAGTCAGGAGGTGCGCCTCTCGTTCTGGAGCTCCGCTGATGACCGACATCTTCCCTGGTGTAACGTGCTGAATGCACACAGCGGCCGAAAAGACAACGCTCATGGTATCGGGGAGAGAGCAGCAGACCCCTGCTGATTGGGACACCTTCAGGAGACGATTGCCGCCATATGCTCAGAAAACCGGGACTGGGCGGACTCACAAGCTGACACAATCAGGGCATTACTTAATGCACGAAGCGGTCACTGTACCTGAGCTTGCGATGTGGGAAGGCATGCATGTCCTGGTTAAGTGAGCCTGTGGATTGCAACGCACTGTGGGGATTACAACTACCAGCAATCTGTGCGTATGCCGCACACTGAGGTCAGAAACATTGTGCCTCTGATTGGATTATTTCATCATTCAATGGGAATACACCCTGCAGCATATGAAAGCCCCGTGCAGATAACAAAGACTAAACACAAAGCTGGCAATGATTAAGGCACGAAACTCGTCTGCCAGGTGTTTTCTTTTTCCTGATGGTGGCAAAATTAATTTTCCTGAAGCGGCTCCAAGCATGTGTCGGACCCGTTTTTCATGAAAGCGGATTGGTGTTCTATATATATATTCGCAAAGATACGTCCACCGGCGCCAAAGTTATTCCCAATAGAATGTTGCGACCGCCAGTAGGTAGTTATAGTTAGGATCTACTTTCCAAAGGAAATCCGCAACATTCTATTGGGAATAACTTTGGCGCCGGTGGACGTATCTTTGCGAATTTCTCAAAGAAGATGGCCCGCTCCGCTCCGCTCCTTCCCTGAAAATGTGGGGGGGATTCGTCAAGCGGGGGCCGAGATAAAAGGGGGTCCCAAAACGTGTTTTCCCCATGTTAATTTCCATAGGGCGGTCGGCCTCACTTTTAGCCCGAACGGCTGAATGGATTTTCACCAAACTTGGCAAAATGTTAGGGACTGGTAGCCCGATGTGCCTTTGCTATGTCTCAAGATATATGCTCCAGTGGTTTTTACGAAAATTAACTTTGAAAAAATATATATTGGGCTACATTGGGCTATATATATGTTAGAGCCCAAATGTAGCCCAATGTAGCCCAAAGATGGCCACCAGAGACAAAAAAAACAAATGTAGCCCAAATATCAGCCAGATGTAGCCCAACTATAACCCAATTACAGAATGTCCCAGAGTGTTCTAAAGAACAACTAGAGCGCTAACAGTCTTACTTATGACAAAAGTATATATATATATATATATATATATATATATATATATATATATATATATATATATATATATATATATATATATATATTACCTACTGGCGGTCGCCAGTAGATAGTTATAGTTAGGATCTACTTTCCATAGGAAATCTGCAACATTCTATTGGGAATAACGTTGGCGCCGGTGGACGTACCTACGTACCTAGCCAGTAGGTAATATATATATTACCTACTGGCGGTCGCCAGTAGGTAGTTATAGTTAGGATCTACTTTCCATAGGAAATCCGCAACATTCTATTGGGAATAACTTTGGCGCCGGTGGACGTATCTTTGCGAATTTCTCAAAGAAGATGGCCCGCTCCGCTCCTTCCCTGAAAATGTGGGGGGGATTCGTCAAGCGGGGGCCAAGATAAAAGGGGGGTCCCAAAACATGTTTTCCCCATGTTAATTTCCATAGGGCGGTCGGCCTCACTTTTAGCCCGAACGGCTGAATGGATTTTCACCAAACTTGGCAAAATTTTAGGGACTGGTAGCCCGATGTGCCTTTGCTATGTCTCATGAAATGTGCTCCAGAGGATTTTGAGTAATTTAGGTTCAAAAAAATATATATATCTATGGCAGCGCCCCGGTACGCGCACCGGGGAGCGTACCGGGTGCGCCACGCGAGGTGCGTACGGAAAGCTGATTGTCTCTCGGGTGTCTGTAAACATTCGAAACAGTCCGGAGCGGCCGCCATCTTGTGTCTCGGTAGGATCGAGACACAAGAGGTGGCCAAAACAAAGGCGGAAAAGACCATAAGGGGGCAGGGTAGACCCCCCCTGTGAGGTACCGGGTTTTTACGGACCCGGCGGTGCCAGGGGACAACACCCGAAGACCTCGAGTCCTTCCCTGTTCCGGACCACAGAAACACAGAGTCTTCTAGGTGAAGTCAAAGATCGAATTTATTGGCTGCAACCAAGTAACAGGTGTCCTGTAAGTACAACAACACGGTGTGTATATTCTCAGGAGACTGCTCAAAGATACAAAGCCAGCCTTCTTACTAATACGGAATATTGTGCTTCAGGCTCAAATTCTTAGATCTACAGTGCAAACATTCTTAGATTTACAGTGGGCTATTCACATATTTTCACTACAAAGAAAAAGCAGAGTCATGATGACAAGTACACATTTCAGTGTGTCCAGTTCATAATAAATTACCCGGCAAGGCCCAACATTCTCATCAGATATCGGTGTACCCTCAATAAAACCGGGCTCCTCCTCATCATAAAGGAAAAGAAGAGAAAAGAGCAAAGACAGTTGTGAGCAAGATTTGGGTGGGGGTGTGTGTGCGATGCGAACAGTTTATGGCCTGTTGTGCTTTGATGCTATCTCGTTCGGCCACTGGGAGAGGAACTGACCGAACAGGTTTGGCTTGGGGCGATGGTTCCAGCTTGCCCAGGTCACAGAAGAGTCAGCAGAGGTGTACGTGTCCTTTGGTATCGAATTCAGTTGCGGTCGTTTGACTATGTAAGGGCAATCACAAAATGGATGCCGCTCGCAAAATGGAACCCAAGGGTTAAAGACGAAAACTACGATTTCAGGGTGTTTGCGTCACTTGATCGTGACGCAAATGCTGGTGCATACTATCCCATTCATTACCGGTCTGCCAATACCAAAATCGTCATGATACGATGATATTTTTGACACGAGTGTAGGGCTTCGGTACCATACAATAGTGGGGTCCAGAATTTTCAGTACCACAGACCCTCCTTTTGCCCTTGCATAGGCAAAATCCTGTACTCATGCTAATCTGAGTCTAGATCTGTATTCATAAAGTCATTGAGATGTTGCTGTAACATCATCCTATTACTTAGTTCGCCTCTTGATACAGGTTTCCTTACACATGACGTAGCACAGAGGCCACATATTGCAGGAGCGCACTGTACGCACAGACAGAACAGGAAAAGGATGGCTAAGATCATCCCAAAGGCTATCAGAATCTTCCATCCCCAGGCAGTTATCAGCCCCCAGATCCACCCCATTAAGGACCAGTTTCCTTCAGCCACGTGAATGGACTCGGAGATCTTATGCAGGTTGGAGATGGCCTGGTATACTGTCGGAGCGTTATCTGGGATGAAGATGCAGCAACTGGATTGGATGACTTTACATACCCCACCACGGTCTTCGAGTATGACATCTAGGGCAACCCTGTTCTGAAGAGTCATAAGACGGTCCGACTGGAGCTCTGCAGTCAAGTTACTAAGGGCACCAGCCATTTTGATCACGGTGGATTCAACTACCCTTGTCAACTGGTGAATGTTCCTGCTGTTCACCATAGGCCCCCAAAACGGCAGAAAACCTTTTGCGAAATCCCCAAACTCTTGTTCCGCAGTGTCGTCTTTACTCACAACACCCCTAACTGTCCTTGTCCTATGGTAATCTGCTGCGGCCGTGTAGGTGGGTGGCAACAGGAACGAGGCGAAACATGTGCCCGAAAAGTCAGGGGGCAGCCATGTATATGCTCTATCATGGCAGATGAAATATGTACTCTTAGCTGCTGAAAATGAAGGGGAGGTCTGAGACGGGAAGACATATGTTTCGGTACAGACACTCTTCCCTAACTGAGCTTTGGGTTTTTTGCCATTTCCCTGCAGACATAGGTGACCTTGATGGGGTACTATCCAGATTGGGGAGGATTTCTTTGCTCGCTGGCTCTCACTTAAGGAAATTCCATACTTTGTTATATTCCACCTACTGTAAGCCTTCAATTCGTCTCTGGGAAGCGTTCTATATGTGTCGATATCTCTGCTCATATTTCTGATTCCTGCTATTAGTGCCTTGTTGCTCGAGTTGCTCCCCGTGGAACGTGGGGAATATGGTTCGAGGGCAAATAGGAACATTGTTTGAAATGCCCACAAAGAACCATAATAGCTAAATGGCAAGACAAAATACGGGATACCCTTATCGGTCGTGTGTCCACATACCCAACAATTTGTCGTGTTTATTACAACCTGGTGTTGGTGTAGGAGCTGAACGAATGAGTTATTTATGAACTCCAATCTTCTGGCAGACTCGTGTTCAGGTAAAGGGTGAAAAGAGTGCGAGGAGACAGTAGGAGGAGGTATGGGCTGTGTAGTGGGTGCAAATGAGACTCGAAAGGTTAATAAAGCGTAGCCTATTAAAAACATCATTATACTACACAACATAAAAATGCATATTATCAAAAATCGTGTTTTGCCATCACAGTGCATATTCTTGCTTCAAAGTTCGCGGATCTGGCAGGTCTCTTCATCTCAGAAAACTCCATCCACTCTAATTTGCTGCCCGCGGTGGTAGGTTGTTTCTGCTGAAGAGTGCTTCTGTCAGTCCAGGGTAACTCCCTTGAACCAACAGCACTGTCGACCTAACCGTCTCCAGGGCCGGCCCTAGGCATGTGCAAACTGTGCACCTGCACAGGGCCGCCAAACCCCAGGGGCCGCCACGCACGTGCACTGATGATGTGAGCTCAAATAAGCATTCTGTGCGCGGCAGGGAAGTATGTGTCGAAAGTCTTGCTGCAAGAACTCGACCACTTTAAAGTGCAGACGAAAGATGAATAAGAAAGGGCAGTTACTTCTAAGTGCATACGGTAAACTATTAATAAATAGCAGAACGCAGCGAGTGGATGTGAACTTGAAGTGCCGCAGGAGCTGTTTAGAGACTTTAGAGCAAGGAACATTCCTCAAAGTTCAACAAAGGCAAAGGGATTTGTGGTGCACGTGAACATGTGAATCCTTAGTGCAGCGGGGGTGACTGTCTATTGTAGTGTGCACGGTTGGATGAGGTACAGCGGAAGTCTTTACACACAAAGTGCCACCATGGTTGTATGGATTTAAACTAAGTCCTGTGATTGTGCAGGGGAGTTCTTTGAATGCGTGCATGAATTTCTTATTGATGCCTTACATGCGTGAATGCACCCACCCACCTTCCGTTTGCCCGAAGCACAACTCTCCATAGCTGCCAGCCGTCACTCTGGCAGTCTTTTTCCATGTGTATGTTGTATGCCTCATTCATAGCATTTAACTATTTAGCTTTATAAATATATTTAGATATCTTCTTATTCGCGATACAGTGACTGTATTTTCAGGTTAGAAGACAAGACAGGCGTGGCCGTCTTGGTTCCCTGCAACCATTAATTCTTTAAAACGATTTCATGTATTGTGCAAAACGTCTGCTTGCTGGGCCGCTCAGACTATGTATGTAATGTGGTAAATATTTGATTTACCGTCTTAATTTCTATGCAGGTAAGTACTTAATCAATAATAACTCAATGGGAAAGAAAAAGGCAGAGTCCGTGGTGTTAGAGTTCTTAGGGGTTTTATTCCTCAAAAAGGAATGGTCATGACCTGGATATCATGTTCCTGCAACCACAGGGGTTCAGGAAGGGATAGAGCAATATTTTATTGACAGTACATAACTTATATACTTAAATCGTACAGTAGAAACCAATACAGAAGGCGTAACAGCTGAGAAAAGACAAGATAACAGCATCCACGTGGTAGTGATACGTAATTAGAAGGCGTGAACTGGGTGTGAACATAGAGGTGTGTGCTAGAAACGTCACAGATAGGTGTCACAAGTGGGTGGCACAAAGCAGAAATCTTGTAATGTCAGCAGAAATCTGAGGCTTGGATGCGCGCGCAGCTGCATGACGTGTGATTGACGTGAAACTGGAGGGTGCAGGGGGACTTGACATTTACACGGGCGGGGAAGAGACAGGAGTCTGGCATGTCAGATCAACTCGTACTTCTATCATATCTGATATCTGATGTTTGGGAACCATATTATCTAAACGGAAAGGTCTCTGGGGCAGAAGCTTATTCTATACTGACTGTGAGTGCGTGTATAAGCGCCTAAGTGTCTACATGAGAATGCGAGGGGCATGGGCCTTCCATGGTAACAGTGGCTATGAATTACTTGCACAGAGACAGCGAGGCCGAGCCCTTCGCTCTGCAGCTGGGGGGATGTTTACTTAAACTAGTAGGCAGGAATGTATTTTCGAGGAGCGGAACAGATAATTCGAAGGTTGAAGTCAGTCTTGGCAGGCAGCGGGCTGTGCTAAGCGCCGGGAGCCGCACAGAAAGTAAGTCAGAGGTCACGGGTACAGAGACAGCCTGGGCTGAGGCTTTTCAGAGTCAGAAGCCAGGAGAAAAAGGCTCGATGGCAGAATTCAGGGCCTACTTTGCCAGAGCTGAAAAACGTGTAAAGTATACCACAAAAAGACGTTGGCATAGCATACTTAGGAACGGACTATTCAACCCATTCAGGGTGGGTCTGAAAGAGGACATGTTAACGTTGGACGCAAATGTATTTGCGTCTTCATAGCTGGCACAGGAGGGAAGTTACATGCACTTTAAGCTGGTACATGGAGTCGGTGGGGTACACGCTAGGGAACACAACTTGACCATAAAATTTATATTTCCTCAGTAATCCCGAAATTTCTAGAATGTTGCTATTGCTAATAGTATTAATTCTTCAGTGTTGTATATCCTTTCCCCGTCAGTACTATTTAAACTTGCATTGAGGATAATGTCTGTCCAAACAAACGGTTCTCTCCGTGGTGTCTGTAATTTCCTTTGAGCACTGAATACCATGTTACCTGGAGAAAGGAGTGATTTGATTAATCATACTTGCACGATGTTTGTAAAAGGAACTAAATAGCATAAGTTTTTGCATAAATGGTGATACTACCGATTGACATGACTCATCTGTTGAGAAAATAAATCATTTTGTTGGGAAAAAGTGTACTGGCTAGATATATAGGGCCGTCTTGAGAGAAAGGGAATAATTACTTGCAGTTAATTAGTGATTAATTTAAGCAGGTGCTTCAACGGGGGGGGGGGTCCATTGGCACTTATTGTGGGGATCGGCACTTATTTTTCCTCAATGATCTTTGATCTAGAACAATAGAGAGAAAAAGACAAAAGGGAAAGAAAAGGGAACGGAAAGACTGAAAATCTGTAGCAAAGGGAAAAATCATTGATGAAATGGAACATGCAAGGCTGATAGAAAGGAGCAGGTAGTGTCTGGTTGTACATTAAAGAGGCATGAGGTGAAATGAAATCACTACTCTGCAGCCTTAGTTTTGGACACTCAGGTTTTGGATAATGCTGGCCATGAATACCGGCAGTTATAGTTTTACAAATTAAGCACTGGCTCAAATGCACCTCGTGGTCTTTTGTCGATTTACTGCTGGGACGGCTTTATTTCACTTAAGGAAATACTGGCCATAGCAGTTCAGGGCTCAGTGTTCCTTCACAACAGGGGGCAGTGTCAGTTTACTACGAGGGGCAGTGTGAATTTATGCAGGGTGTAGTTCCAGAGTTACCGTATGCATTGTCCTAAATTGTTGACATAATACAGAATATTGATTTATACGGCCAGAAGGTGATTGTTCGGTGTCGTTGGGGTGCCAGAGAAATGTTTATACAGTCCCACAGAACGTTAGAGCAGTGCCAGAGATGGTTTTTCAGTGCCAAGGGTTTTCTGTGCTATTTGCAGATGTTTCAGCCTGGTGCTCTATCAGAGGCTGCCTAAACGCAGCAAGGTATTTTCGTCAGAAGTTACGCTTTATCTTGCCTACAGAACTTCGCAGTTTTTATGTGAAATGCCAGATTTATTTTTACTCCATAAGCACCAACCCATTTTTTTCAGTGTATACAGAATCCCGTTTGTACACAGATAATAAGATGCTTTCGAGGTTCAACAACGCAACCAACGCTGTTGGCGCATTTCGAATGTCAAAATCGATGCATATCACATTGGAACTTTTTCTTGCAGAACGTGTTGTATGTTATTGTTCGTATGTTGCCATTTTCATGTTTTAATGCCCCACTAAAGTTGTTTAACAGAGTGGGCCTGTGTTATGCTCACTACTTGTTTTCTCTGCCATTTGTCTCATTGTTTGTCTGTAAGTGAATGTCATCACCCCGAGCAACACACGCACGGCTTCAGTTGTGCTGTAAACGTGTAATCACATAGTGCACACCTTGGTCTGAGGCTTCTCCCGAGCCAGACATAGCAGGAGCCCGGAGCGTCACTGCCATTACCTGATCCAGACTGCACTGAATACGCGCTGCATTTACAACTCTACAGGTCGAAGTGCAGAGCAGTAAGCAGGAGCGCAGGGGCGGGGGTAAAAGGTGAGGATATCGGGCGACCACTAAATTGCATTAGAACACCTGTTCTGTTGCACCGCCTGCCCTTCGCGCACTTGCGCATGCGTCGGCTGTACACTTGTATACGTCAGGGAAATTTATGATTAACGAGTCTGAAAAGAGGCTTTACTCTCGAGAGCAGTGTCGGTTTCCTGACAAAGAGATTGGGAGAGAGTGGAAGCGAGAGATAGACATGGATGACATTTTGGGGGTGCCCAGAGGAAGCACATGCTACAGTGTGTTGCCTTTTGACCTCCACCTTGCCCTTTGGTGACCGGTCTCCTTAGCAAAGTCCTTCCCCCATCCCCTACATTTACCCCTCCCCCAACCACACACACACACACACACCACACACATTCAGCTTATGAAGAGAGAGAGATAAGAACAGAAACTAAAGAGGGCCCATGGAGCTTTGTTTACTTTTCTGTTGTCTCCATTTCTTGCTCTTTCCATAACACCTCAGCAGTAAATAGGAGGCCGTCGAAAGTCCAAGGTTAGACACGCCTGTGATGTCACTGGGTGTGAAAGGGAGTGACATGTCGCTTTTGTCACCCATAACATTTTGGCGAATCGGATGTCCATGAGGGTCCGGACCCCCTCTTCCGGGGCCCCCACCTACGCTCCCTGCACAGGGCCACCATGAGCCTAGGCCCTGCCGTCTCCAGCTGCACTCCAAAGACTGTGGCAACCGCGACCCTAGCAGCAGAACCGGATGGCGGTTAGAAAAACAAAAATGAGCAAGTTTCCTAGATGAGAGCTGCACAGTAAAATGAAAAAAATATTTATTTGTCCTCAAATTGTAACGGTTCCTGCCAGGCGCTGTTTGGTCCAGGAAAAAGAGTTCACGCTCCGTAGTGTTCAGTCGAATCGATGGAGGCACAGCTTCTTGCAAAATGTTATTGCTTTCCTTTTCAGAATTCGTTCCTTTTATACGTGCATCGCTGAAAGGTAGGAAGCGAGGTACAGTCTCGGCTTCGGAGTCAGCGATTTTCTCCTGGACCCACCGGTCATATGGAAGAGGCAGTGGGACCCTCTTACAATGATTTCCGTGGACCCAATGTTTTTTCCCTTCAACTCGAACGGCAGATCTCGTCGAGAGAAGGACTAGATGAGGGCCGGTCCACCGGGGCTGGTCGTTCTTTGTTCGCTGGAAGTTTTCACCAGCACGTAGGTTCCAGGATCGATGGGATGCCGTGGAGCTTCAGAAGCCTGAGGTAGAATTTTGTGGACCTGTTGGTGTAAAACACGCAATTTAGCCATCAATTCATACAGGTAGTCAAGCAGTACAGGATGCTCTATTTCACTAAACCTAGTGGGCCTTGGCACTCCCCATATGTTGGCCGGGCGGCCGAACACAATTTCGTGTGGACTAAGTCCCATTCTAGAGTGAACAGTCATTCTCGTGGATAGGAGTGCCAAGGGCAGGGCGTCAGGCCATTGAAGACCTGTGCTTGCTTGAATTTTGGCCAGTTTCAATTTTAGAGTGCCATTATAGCACTCTACTAGTCCAGCTGATTGGGGGTGATTTGCAGCGTGGAACTTCTGTCGTATGCCAAGCCCCTCACACACTTTTTTTATCACTCGACCCACAAATTCACTCCCATTATCACTCCAAACCATTCTCGGCATTCCAAACCTGGGGAAGAACTCTTTGACAAGGGCTTTGGCTGTGGATAAGGCAGTGTTGTCCTTCAGGGGGTATGCCTCGACCCATTTTGAAAAGGCGCAAACAACAACGAGTACGTATTTCAAATTGTTGCACCTTTCCATGTGGATGAAATCTAGCTGCAAAACCTCGAACGGATACGTTGGAGGCGCAAAATGACCAGCTGGAGTTGGGGTTCCCCTACCAGGATTGTATTTCAGACACACCATGCAATTCTTGACCACATTCTCTGCACATCTAGGGATTCCATCATTTTGCCATACTGGGGCCAACAACTTACAGATCCCTTTCACTCTGATGTGAGCCATTCCATGAGCCATTGTAACTACTGCAAGCACGTACGCATCGGGTAACAGCCATCTCTGATGCTCTGACAATTCAATCCAATAATCATTAGCATCCAGTTTACCCGTTCTCTCTTTCCACACCTTTAGCTCTTTCTCAGATTGAATGGATCTCACACTCTCAATGGTGTCTTCGCACATCCCTCTATCCGGAACCCATCTCGCCGGACCCGCAACAAACATTCGACTCATCACATTCCTTGCAGTTTCTTTCGCGACTTCGTCCGCAAACGCATTTCCGCGACCAACATCATCCTTTATTCTTCTGTGAGCACTGCATTTTACAATCGCGACTTGTAGAGGCAAGGTCAGTGACTCGAGAAGCTCATTCACTAACTGACCATGCTGGATCTTAGTGCCATGTGACGTCAGGAACCCACGTTCACGCCACAATCGTTTAAAACTGTGAGCCAAGCCAAAGGCGTATTTGCTGTCCGTGTACACATTCACTCGTTTCCCTTTCGCCAAAACACATGCTCTTGTAAGTGCAATCAATTCTGCTGCTTGCGCGGAATTGTGGGGGATACGTGCAGCTTCAACAATCGTATGCAACGTCGTCACAGCATATGCTGCAGTCGTATCGCCATTTGGCAACTTGAAACATGAACCATCAACCCATAAGGTATCATCACATTCAGGAAGAGGAGTGTCCTGTAAATCTATTCTCCCTCTTGTTTCTTCTTCTGTTCTAAAACAGCAGTCATGCTCTTCAACCTCATCTATCTCTACTGCAATGGGCAATAACGTGGCTCGGTTCAGTGTATCGCATCTCCTTATGCGTACATGACTCGCTAATAGTGTCAGCTCATAACTCGACAATCGAGCACTAGTTAAGTGCTGTGTCCTCGTTCTGTTTAACAAAATGTCTACTGCGTGTGGGACCATGACATTTAACGTATTATTCATTACTAACCCAGCAGACTGTCGAATACAGACACCTGCTGCAGCAGTGGCTCTCAAGCAACTTGGCAACGCCTTAGCTACCGGATCTAAAGTTGCCGAAAAGCATGCGCATGGACGCTGTTTGTCCCCAAAAGTCTGTATCAGAACTGATAATGCACAACCTTCTTTCTCATGGACATACAATGTAAAAGGCTTACTGTAGTCGGGGGTACCCAATACAGGAGCCGAACATAATGCATCACGCAATTCGGAAAAACTTTTCTGACACTCTCCAGACCACGGAATGGGTTTCGGTGGATCTTTACGAGTTAATGCCACCAAAGATTTGGCCAACAAGGAAAAATTTGGTATCCATTGTCTGCAATATGAAGTAATGCCCAAGAAAGCACGCACTTCTCTCTGTGTCCTTGGGACACTCATTTTTGCAATTGCCTGAATTCTTTCTGGGGTCAGTTTCCTTCCCTCCTTTGATAAGAGGTGACCTAAGTAGGTCACTTCTTGTCGACAATATTGCAACTTTGAAAGAGAGACTTGCTGGCGCAACTCACACAGATGACGCAACAACGACAATGTGGCTTCATCGACGTGCTGAATAAAGGTAGCGCCGTCAGGTAAAGCAATCATGTCAAGCTGTGATTTCAAAGCCTGACTGAATATAGATGGACTTTCACAGTAGCCCTGAGGAGCGCGTTTGAAGCGGAAACTTCGGCCTCCTAAACTGAAGCCAAAAATATCCCTGCTCTCCTCAGCAATCGGGATGCTGAAGAAAGCATTCTTAAAGTCGATCACCGAGAACCAAGTGGCTGAAGCTGGAATCATAGTCAATAGGGCAGTGATATCAGGTACAACCGGAAACTGTGGCACAACAATCTTATTGACCTCTCTAAGATCAATCACAAATCTGTACACAGGTGGCTGGGAAGGGTCAGTACGCTTCAGAACCGGCAGAACGGGACTATTACAGATGTTGCCTGTTGTCTCTTCAATGACATCTTTCTCAATCAGGTCATAAATGATTGCTAACAACGCCTTTTCACCTTCGCTAGAGATTTTGTACTGGGGAATGCGTGGCATTCTAACATTCGTTTTCAATGTTATAACATATGGCGCTATTGCCAAGAGACCCACATCATTAGAGCCAGTGGCCCAAAGTACATCTGGAAGAGAAGACAATTCTGTTGGAAGTTTTTCCCTTGACAGGTATATTGGAGAAACCACTTTCTTACCCAGTGTAAGTTGTACTCCCGAAGGAGAACAGTACAAAGTTGCATGTAATCTTTTCAACAGATCCAATCCCAACAGGTTTTCGCCACAACCTGTTGTAAGAATGAGGGGTGCTTCCAATTCACAAGGCCCAACAGAAAGAGACATAGGGCTAGAAATCGGGTTCCTAACTGGGGCGAGAGAAAAACCTACTGAAACATTTATTTCGCCAGACAAAGGTGCGCCAGGGAGCTTTGAGTTCATAATAGAACTCTTTGTAGCACCAGTATCCAACAGAAAAGGCTCTGACACACCTGATGTAATTACCTCAACATAAGGTCCAATCTGATCTACTGGAACTGAAACAACTCCCTCTCTTTGTCCATGGGTGTCCTAACAATCATTACCCTCCATATTCTCGTTTTCTGCATAGTAGTCATCAGCATAGTACTGAGCTGTCCTAGCGAACGCGTTATTCTGCTGGTCACAACTATTCATGGAATTCTGAGGCGGGAATGAACAAGCGTTCTGGGAGAAATTTCCACGGCCCCTACCTCTAGGAGCTTGTTGAACGCCTCGACCTCTCGCACCAGAAGCACAATTCATACGCCGTAACAAAACCGGACAACTATTCTTGAAGTGACCCTCTTCCTTGCAATACGCACACTGATTCGGTCCATACGGTAAACGCTGCTGAGAAAACTCGCTTGTTTGCGAGTTCCTTGGATATTGCTGAGGCTGCTGATAATCGCGCTGATCATTATTATTATGAGGTGGATAAGCTTGCTGCAGAAGGATTTTAGTTTTCAATTCTTTAGTCTTTTTAACCGCTTTCTCTAGCTCATCTTTGCGCCTATTTTCATAGTACTGGGCTGTAGCTAAAATCTGTGCTGACGTTGAAACAGCCCAAGCACTCTAGGAATCCTTCAACTTATTACATAATTCAGGAAGTAAATTATGTACAAACTTGTCAACAAACAATCTCTGGCCACCCTCTGTAGACATATCCTGACCACTATGATCGGCGAAAGTCTCCTCGAACCTCCTAAAGAAGTCAGACACAGTCTCATCATTTTATGTTTGCATGCCGACAACTTGTCCCAATTCACACGCAATTCGGGCATTAGAGTCTTCATATATGCAATAATCCTACCAGGAAGTTCTGCTACCAGAGGCTCAGGTTTAGCACCACCAACTTGTCTAGAATCGGCAGCAGCAATATTAACCCAGGTGTCACCTAACTCTTGATCATGATCTGTATGACTAATGTTTCCCCATAAAGGCTGTGGAACAACATTTCCAAACATGTCTACATCAGCTAAATTCATGAAACAGGAGCTTGCAGTCTGACCCTGCAGGATTTTTGCGGGGATCAGGCAATGTCTGTTTAAGAGCCAAAACTTCAGATCTCTTCCAAGGAACATGTACCCACACACGCTGAAAATGCGGCGGAATGGCTGGATTAGCATTTGCGTCACCTTCCCTCCAAACTGGAGGAACCTCTCTCATGGGGTACTGTTGCGCCTTTTTCCTACCAGGTGCGTCATACTGAGAAGTCGCCCCTCTACTCCGATACGACAACAATATCTCAATTGCTCTTTCAACGTCGGGACCTACGATCATACCTTCTGAAAAATTGAACCGCACACGACACAACTCAGGTGGATGGCATTCTAGATCGTTTCCCTCCAAATCCTCCCAGAGGAAAATACACATTTGCTCAAAAACATATCTCTGCTTCGGTGCTTCCCACTGTCGGAAGACTTCCATGACAGACTGTACATCATACCTTGCAGTGTCGAGAACCCATTTACGTGCTAACCGATCCAGCAATTCTCTCTCTCGACGGTCGGGCAGTTGACTTCGCAACTGTCTTCGTTCTGTACTAGGGGTCGTATTAGGCGACCCAAAGAAAGGTGAGAAAAGACCAGCAACAGTGTTGGTCACTCTCTGTCGCACAGAAGGAGAGGCTGACGGAAGGACAGGAGAAGAGACAGGGTGAGGTGATGCAGAAGTGGAGACAGACACAGAAGGTGTATCAGGGTAAACAGTCAGAGCAGTAGGCAAAGTCGTAGGAAAAACAAAAGGAGTAGGTAGCAAAGGTGGCAGCCCTTGAGAGGGCTGCGCCGGAGGAGTAGGAACCAGCTGAAGAGGAGCTGGTGTTTATGGAAGAACTGGGGTTTGTGCTGCGGGGCGTGGTATAACAAAGTGTTGCGGGGGCGCAGTAGCATTTTGTGCATTTTGGCTTCTTTGCGCCATAGGCGGAAAGAGTCAAAAATCGCCGGCCGGGCTTTCTTCTTAAAAAGTTTAATTTCTAGATTATCTAATATTTCTGTGTCGAAACTACCATATTGGGGCCATTTTAAAACACCATCTTTTCTGGTGTATCTGACCCATACTTCATTATATGTGATAGGGCCTACGCCATGCTTCACATAGAGCTCATACGTTGGAGTTCCAATCGGAGGAACCGGACACGAGTCCTCCAACCGGGAATCCCTACTACAACCAAGACAAAACAAATTTCCAAGTCTGCTAAAACCAGGCATCTTCTCTCTCTAGTCTAGCTTCAAACTTCAAAGGATTATCGAATACGATAGCCTCGTGAATACACAAGTCCTTCGGCTTTGGCGCTTGCAAGTTCCAAATCAAAGCTATCCCAAAGGATATTAAACTAAGAACCAAACTAAGGACTGGGAGATGTCCACTTATACTTAACTGAAGTATCGATGATCGATGACGTCACTAGAAGACTCGTCTATCGTTTCGCTCTTCCAATCGTCAAGGGTCCAAAACAGGGCGATAGTCAGGGCAGCAGTCCTTCGTAGCTGTCGGGACGCGGGGAACCTCGCAGCAAAGACCTTCGGAACCATGTGGACATACAGGGGTCGCTGAAGTGGCTGGCCGTCCTCTGGAATTTTCACACGAAGCTCCTCGCGAACATCTGGCTTGGACCGAAACCGCTTGATACCGCCCCACGTTGGGCGCCAACTGAGGTACCGGGTTTTTACGGACCCGGCGGTGCCAGGGGACAACACCTGAAGACCTCGAGTCCTTCCCTGTTCCGGACCACAGAAACACAGAGTCTTCTAGGTGAAGTCCAAGATCGAATTTATTGGCTGCAACCAAGTAACAGGTGTCCTAGAAGTACAACAACACGGTGTGTATATTCTCAGGAGACTGCTCAAAGATACAAAGCCAGCCTTCTTACTTATACGGAATATTGTGCTTCAGGCTCAAATTCTTAGATCTACAGTGCAAACATTCTTAGATTTACAGTGGGCTATTCACATATTTTCACTACAAAGAAAAAGCAGAGTCATGATGACAAGTACACATTTCAGTGTGTCCAGTTCATAATAAATTACCCGGCAAGGCCCAACATTCTCATCAGATATCGGTGTACCCTCAATAAAACCGGGCTCCTCCTCATCATAAAGGAAAAGAAGAGAAAAGAGCAAAGACAGGTGTGAGCAAGATTTGGGCGGTGTGTGTGTGCGATGCGAACAGTTTATGGCCTGTTGTGCTTTGATGCTATCTCGTTCGGCCACTGGGAGAGGAACTGACCGAACAGGTTTGGCTTGGGGCGATGGTTCCAGCTTGCCCAGGTCACAGAAGAGTCAGTAGAGGTGTACGTGTCCTTTGGTATCGAATTCAGTTGCGGTCATTTGAATATGTAAGGGCAATCACAAAATGGATGCCGCTCGCAAAATGGAACCCAAGGGTTAAAGACGAAAACTATCGTGACACAAATGCTGGTGCATAGTATCCCATTCATTACCGGTCTGCCAATACCAAAATCGTCATGATACAATATTTTTGACACAAGTGTAGGGCTTCGGTACCATACAATAGCGGGGTCCAGAATTTTCAGTACCACACCTGACCCTCTAGGTTTGATGTGGGGGTTATAAAAGGGCCCCGCGGGGGGAGCGCCCGGTACACGCACCGGGGAGCGCACCGGGGAGCGTTCCATGAGGAAAAAAGAATGAGTTTTAAAAAAATTTAGCCTTTATTTATAAATTGGAGGTAGTTCTAAAAAGAACTCTTTTTTTTTTCTTCTTTTTGTTGGTTTATATTTTTTTCGTGTATTTTGAACATTTTGTACTTTTTTTGGCTTTTATGAACTATTTTTTATTTTTTTGTTATTTTTATGGTGAGAAACAAAAAACAGGGAATTGAAAATGGCTCAACTGGAGCGAAAAAACAAAAAAAACAAAAATTAGGGTTTTTTGGGGCAATTGTGATTGTCCCCAGCAAGGACGATAAGCTTTACGCTCTTTTCCCCATAGGAGATCAGCTTGCCACAATGAATGCATGTAACTCTAAAATCTTCAAATCGTTGTTGAATACAAGCCATCGTCTCCGTTGTTTCTGGTCCCGATGGAGTGGGTTGCTTTCTTTTGGAGGTGGTCCTTGAAGACTGGGGGAGGTTACTGGCCAGTTCAATTAACTCTGCTCTAGAATAGTTGTTTGGATGCTTGCGGGTCATATGCCTAATCATGGTATTATTACCAAATGAATACTTTTTGTTTGGATTGCCCCTTGAGAGTTCCATGCCACAGATTAGGCAAGTTACCTTGGCCGCATTGACTTTTTTTTTGCCCTCTGGGATTGAAAAAAACTCCCATACAATGTGTGGTTTGGGCTGGTATGGGGTATTCTGTTCAGGCAGCCATCTTCTCCCCTCCTCCTCTTCCTCTTCCTCCTCCTCCTCTTCCTGACCACCAATGTACAGTTGTGGTGGTCCTCTTGGTGGTGGTGCAGATGCTCCAGCTGTTGCTGCTACAGTAGCCATTTGAAAGTACAAAATAGTTCTCTGTATTGCTGAAACAGGTCTTCCTCAGTCAAAGGATAAAGTCAGAATAAGGAAAAAAGGTGGGGTCTTTCATCATTTGGAAAAAAAAAAGGCCTGAACCAATGAGAAGTGTTATTTTCAGGTCACAAGACCAGGGATGTCATCATTATGAAACCAAAACTGTTTTGCACCAATAAAAAGTGTTATTTTCAGGTCACATGACCCGACGCGCTTACGCTACGCGCCCCCGGGCGCGCCCCGCGTCGTGTAAGCGCGTCGGATGTGTACGTTGCGCAATCGTATTCGCTCGAGTGCTTCCGGGTGCGCTTACGCCGTGCGTATCACGCGGACGCGGCTACGCGATACGTCACGATGATGTTTTCGTTCGCGGCAAAAGCGCTAACGGGACGCTCCCCGGTACGCGCCCCGGGGCACGCGGCAAAATTGCACTGACCGGGGCGCTCCCCGGTACGCGCCCCCGGAGCGCTCCAGGGCAAAAACAAAAAAAAAATATATAAATATATAATATAGGATTGATTATAAAAAATATTACATTTCAGAGGTTTGTGGCCCTATATATGGTTAGGAATTAGCATTTAAAAAACCTAGTAAATTCACTGAAAAAACCATAGGTTTCACACCAGTTCTAGTTAGCTGGAAATTTTACTGACATAAAACCATTGAAATTCCACGTTATAGTTAGTTGGACTCACTATAACTTGAACGTGTAATGCACTGCTGATGACGTCACATATTACATCACTCATGACATGGTCAGTGACATCACTCATGACATCACTGATGACACCATCCAGTGAATGTGTGTCTTTCTGAAAAATAAATATGTTTTATATATGTATATGTAAAGGTCTATGGAAGAATAAATGTTTAAATAAGTGTTTTAATGAATGTTTTTTTTTTATAAAAAAATTGATTGGTTAACTGGCTTATTAAGTGTATCTTAGTGAATACATATATTAGCAAGTATTGTTTAAATTGAGTAGCCTATATGATTTTAATATGAAATTATTTATAAATATTTATATTTGTATTTATTTATATGCTATGTTTGCACAGAATATTCTGCATTATTTGCACAATTGCATTTGCACTTTTTCTACGCGCATTGCACTTTCCAGTGATATATGACTAATAGCTACATTGTGTCTTCTTATTTTGCATTATTATCTATTTTACAAGCGCATTTATGCGGATATCATGTGTCACCTCAAATGGACACTAACAGCATTTGTTTTATATGAAATCTACATAATATGAAATATGACAAAATGTTTACATATTATTGGCAACAAAATGTAAATATTGTGATAATACCTCCTTCTATTCGATCTTTTGAACTTATCAAATTGTGGTTTGGAAAACAGACTATCTATGTCAGCCATATGTAGTGTGTCCTCAGTTTTTATTTTCTAATCACATGGTGTTGCAAATGAAAAAAATCACTAATTGAATTTGTGCAATGTACCCTTTAAAAGGGATGTTCTTTCATTTACCTGACGATCTGTGACCAAGAGCGGACCCCTGAAACGCGTCAGATTTGGTGAACTTTCCTTTTTAATAAAACTTGCCGAAAGAAGATTGGGACTCGCGTGGTTTTTCCTCGTTGCTACCTGCCTGGTGGTTCTGTGGTGAGAGACTACTGTTCTTGTGTATATATATATATATATATATATATATATATATATATATATATATATATATAAATATATATATATATATATGTATCCAGCCCGTCTACACCAGTGCTTAGCTGCACAGAAAGGCACACAGACCAGGAATCAGCACGCCCAGGCGAAAGTCAGGTATCCAATGCTTTATTTTAAATCATTGTGCGGTGGAGAAGCTGCCATCAGACGCGTTTCGGGCACGCCTGTGCCCTTGCTCACTGACAAATGGCAGAGATGGAGCAACACAATAAATACAGAATGTTTCAAAATTCGCGCCAAATAAAATAGTTGACATAGTTAACAGACTGGTAGCACGAAGGGGATATTTGTTAGCAACTGTGGACGCCATCTTGGCCTAGTAACATTAACAGAACGTAGTTCATGATTTACATTGTTTATGAAACTTTTTCTTTATCTGAATAGAAAATTTTTAAAAAGAAAATCAAGTTCAAATAAACGGTTTCTGTATTGTACCACATTTAGGTTGTTTCGTGTCACTTGTACTTGTCAGTGTTGACCATTCATGTAAATAACTGAACCCATACATATACAATCTTCTCGAAATTATTAAAAAAAGCCGATTGTTTAGTTATCGTATGACATTGCCATGGCTATTGTTTGTACTAATACGCAACTGGCATTTTATACATTTTTAAATAAATTATGACCATAGTTACATGCAAATATGCTTCATTCGTGTTGCATCTAATTCATGGGTTATTCTGGCCAAGTTATTATTTGTACAAATACGCTATGTGTAAATATACAGTCATGATCAATTATATATAAGGCTATATTTCGGAAGCGAATATATTGGGATTTGGGGTTACGCTGGGACTGAAGAAAAAGTATATATAGTTTTATCAATTATTCAACCTAGTTCTCCCATTCGTGCATATATATAGTGGTATATAAGGGGTCCCATCGACACATTTCTATTTGCAATGATCCAATTCATAATTAATTGTTGGTACAAATACATTGTGATAATGACATTTTGATATATCACTATATGTATTCTAAAATTGAACGTACACGGTTGATTAGTAAATTTCATGAATATTTCAATCCAAGTGTCCCAACTCGCATGTTTAGTTCAACAAAATAGGACAATGTACCAAGTGACTGTGCTAAGTCTTATTCGAATTTATAAAAGATGGATGCTATCTGTTTGTATTTATATAAATAGTACTGATTGTGTTGCATACATCAAGAGTGTGTAAACCATATATGTCTTAAAAAGTGCAGTTTTTGAGGATCAATAAACTTATATTGAAATAGTGCATAAGTGTTGTGCTCAAACAAAGGTGTAAAAAATATCCTTTCATTTATTTTATTTTCATTAAAAAGATCTAATTCATCACAGTGGGATGTAGGTATAATCACATAGGGACATATGTGCAAATCTGCATGAATTCTTTTTTGATCACAGAACGTCACTATATCTCTGTTGAATAACTGTTTGAGATAAAAGGACATTTTAATGCAGAGAGCTACAGGAAGTTATGCAAATCTTCCCCCATATTTAAGCCCCCAGGGCTTTTGCTATTAAGCAAAACTATATAGCGGGACTCGAGTTGCCTCAGTTTCTTCTCATAGTTGCCACCTCTCTTACTGGTCACTACAGCATCAATGACATAGTATTTCAGATGTGCTAAGTTTTTATTGTGCACCATTTGAAAATGTCGGGCCACCGGATAACTTTGGTCTGCATGTAGGATCGCACGGAGGTGCTGCAATATACGTTGATGCACCGGTAATTTGGTGCTGCCTACATACTGCAAATTGCAGCTGCAGGTCAAAACGTATACTGCCAACTCAGTACGGCAAGTAAAATGATCTCGTAGGGGGACGGGGTTGATTTCAAAGGGGGTGGTGTATGTTCTTGTGTTGACCCCAAATTTGCAAGCTATATATATATATATTATATACACACACACACACACTACTGGCAGTCTCCAAAGATCTCAACAGGTATCTCCAGTATGCGCCAGGGAGCTGCGTTGCAGACAGGTGTTCAGAGGCCACGCCCCTTTTTACACCTCTCTGTAACGCATCTCTGTGGTGCTTACTGGAGATACCTAGTGGGCTAGTTTGACCATAGGGATCCTTAGGATTGAAGGGGACTTAATCTCTCAACTTAGAACAGTGACAGGGTGTGTTTACACAGTGGCGAAGGGAGGGTGCGGGGACTGACGTGATGTGTGCCCTGAGGCGCGTTTTAAGTTGGGGAAAAAATTCAACTTCAAACCTGAGGGACCATGGGGGCCATGTAGTCCACCACGTGCTTCCAGGAAGCGCTACTGTGCTACGTTGCAGAGAGGTGGTGCATGCAGTGCCCCTTTTTACATCTCTCTGCTACGCAGCTCTGTGGTGCTTACTGGATGTACTACGAATTCCGATTTACTCACCTGTTAACAGGAGAGACCTCAGTGCTGCATCTTTGAGCCCAGTACTGATACTCAAAAGTAATTCTAGCCATACTTACCAGTAACTTGAACTTTCTTCCATAGGCTAACATTGACTGGTTTCACTTGGAAATTCTTCTAAGTGTGGAGTTTTAGAACTTTTAAATATTCACCTAAAATCATCCGAACAACAAATTCCGATGTTACTCACCTGTTATCAGGAGAGAACCCAGTGCTGCATCTTTCAGCCCAGCACTGACCCTGAAAAGTAATTTTAACCGTACTTACCAGTAACTTGTATTTCCTTCCATAAGAATACATTGTCTGGTTTTCACCAGAAAAGTTTCTAATGTCTATTTTCACAAACTAAAAAATATTCCTTAAAAATCGCCTGCATGACTTAAACGCATTCTTTCAACTGTTTGCAGGAGATGCACCAGTGCTGGATCCAGGATCCACCACTGAGTAGGAAAAAGTGACTATAGCACTACGTATCTGCTAAAGGAATTTCCTGCTATAGGATAACATTGGTGATTCTATGTGAACATATTTGTGTCAACTTTAAAATACAATAATATTCCTTAAAAATCACTACTGTAACTAAAACACTTTTACTCAACCGTTTACAGGAGATGTCCAAGGACTGAATATAGGATCCAGTCCAGTGGTTAGAAAAGTAATCCATAAAGTAACTAATTGCATTTAACTAGAAATTCACATTGAGGTCAATGTTGCATTGTGTTTGAAATTTTGTTGCCCATTGCAACAACTGTAACTACTGTACTTAAAAGTCTATTGCCTATTTGCAAAGTATTTAAACTAAAGTAATTCATTCTAAGAAAGTATATTTTGTAATGTAATGTATAATGTAATTATAATGCTTTTTTACAAAATAAAATATGTAAAAATAAATTGTTTAAAAAATGTAGTAAATCAGTATCAAAAAAATAAATATAACAATTAATACATTTAAAAATTGTCATTTACAAAACCTTCGAAATTCACTGAAAAAGCCATAGGTTTCAGGCCTGATCTAGTTAGGAATTAGCATTTAAAAAACCTTAGAAATTCACTGAAAAAAACATAGGTTTTAGGGGTGTTATAGTTAGCTGGATATTTCACTCGTACAAAACCATTGAAATTCCTCCGATATAGTTAGTTGTACTCACTATATCTTGCGCGCCCGCTATCCACTGCTGATGATGTCACATATTACATCATTCATTACATGGTCAGTGACATCACTGATGACATTTCAAATGACATCATCCACGTGACAATCGGATACACCTCATCATACACTAGCATAACCTTTGTTCACTCACTGTAAAATACAGAGTACCATATTTGAATCCATTGACACACCAATACAAGTTTCTAAAATTCCACTCAGTGATTCCTAGATATATACACACACATTTAACCATTTACCTATAGATTCACTCATACATGCAGTCAATGATCAATAGAACACTTTCAAATATACTTATACACCTATCTCAACATTACACACCAGCACACATCCTAGACACTTAGGAAGTCATCCTACTCACTTATGCAAACAATGGATCATACTTACATTTACTCAGCTACACACTTATAGAAATACCACTTTATCTATTCATATAGATAGTAACTCCTACTTAGTGTGTTATAAAATCACTATTTCAAGTATACAGTTATCCATACAGTCACGCATACAATCACTGAGTCTTATGTATACTTATTTATAAACAACAACTGACACATACACTGCCTTTTATTTTTCTACTTTGTTGGACATGTACCATTGAGAGCGATATTTGCTCATCACCACACCCATAAAGATATTCACTCACCCAAACAACTGTTCTATACCTACTGAATCAACTATTCACACATCTTTGGGCAGTCACACACCCCCCACTGAACCACACACACATTCACTCTCCCATACAAATACTCAGTTAACTAATGAATAACTAATATAGTCTTTGAAATAGCTAGTATCCAACTGGAGAAGCAGTTTACACAACAACTGACAAAGTGATACAGATGTTCACACAGTTTAGTCACTATCAAACATATGTAGTGAGACACTTTAAATTAATCAAGTAAACAGTCAATCAAACTGCTACTAAATCCTCCATTCAGATATTTATATTTATATATCCACTCATTCTTCAATGCATATAATACATATTTAAATAACGAATCAAACCACATTCACGGATGATGTCATCAGTGATGTCATTTGAGATGTTATCAGTGATGTCACTGACCATGTCATGAATGATGTAATATGTGACATCATCAGCAGTGGATTGCGGGCGCACGAGATATAGTGAGTACAACTAACTATATCGGAGGAATTTCAATGGTTTTGTACGAGTGAAATGTCCAGCTAACTATAACACCTCTAAAACCTATGGTTTTTTAAGTGAATTTCTGATGTTTTTTAAATGCTAATTCCTAACTATATCAGGCCTGGAACCTATGGTTTTATTCAGTGAAATATATATATATATATATATATATATATATATATATATATATATATATATATATATATATATATATATATATATATATATATATATATATATATATATATATATATATACATATATACATATATATATATATATATATATATATATATATATATATATATATATATATATATATATATATATATATATATATATATATATATATATATATATATTCTTTCGATACCTCTCACCAGCTTTCTTTTCCCAGCGGAAGTCATGGCACGACAACAGGTAGGTTATGCAAAATATTTTATTTTTAAAACACCATGTGCAAAAACGTGCAAGAATAGGACGGCCTACGTGTTTCGGCTACAATTAGCCTTCAACTGGACCATAGAGTCCCAGGCGTCTAGTAAATTTATAAAAAGTGCTCAGTGGTAGTACCCTTCTTTGTGTTCATTAAACACTAGACTGTTAACCTCATTTACAAACTATGGCTCAATACAATCGCCATTTTTTCTTTCTTCCATTCCTGTGAAGTACTCTTAAAGTGCTGCGTGCGAGATGATGATATCATTTCCTCATTCATGGCAGTAAGTTATTCTGTCACAACAATTATTTACAATCTATAAATAATGCATTCTACAAGGCCTTATAGAGTTGTCTCTAATAATAATAAGTCATAAATTATGTGTTATATATATATATATATATATATATATATATATATATATATATATTCACTGAAAAAACCATAGGTTATAGACCATATATAGTTAGGAATTAGCATTTACAAAACCTTATTTTACTCACACAAAACCATTGAAATTCGCATATATAGTTAGTTGCACTAACTATATATCGCGCACCCGCAATCCACTGCTGATCATGTCACATATTACATCATTCATGACATGGTCAGTGACATCACTGATGACATCAGTGATGACATCTCAAATGACATCACTGATGACATCTCAAATGACTTCACTGATGACATCTCATTTGACATTACTGATCACATCACTGATGACATCATTCATGTGATAATACGATCAATCAATCAATCAGTGACACTTGTAAAGCGCGCTACATACCCGTAGGGTCTCAAGGCGCTGGGGGGGGGGGGGGTGCCGCTACTGCTCGAACAGCCAGGTCTTCAGCTTCTTCCTGAAGGAGAGGTGGTCTTGGGTCAGGCGCAGGTCGGACGGGAGGGAGTTCCAGGTCTTGGCGGCCAGGTAGGAGAAGGACCTTCCTCCTGTAGTTGCTCTTCGGATGCGGGGGACGGCGGCGAGGGCGTGGTTGGCTGATCGGAGGTGGCGTTTGGGAGCGTAGAAGTTGACTCGGCTGTTGAGGTAGCTCGGGCCTTGGTCGTGTAGGGCTTTGTGTGCGTGGGTGAGGAGGCGGAAGGTGATTCTCTTGTTGATGGGGAGCCAGTGAAGGTCTCTCAGATGTCCGGAGATGTGGCTGGATCGTGGGATGTCGAGGATGAGTCTGGCTGAGGCGTTTTGGATCCGCTGGAGTCTCTTCTGGAGCTTGGCGGTGGTCCCGGCGTAGAGGGCGTTGCCGTAGTCCAGTCGGCTGGTGACGAGGGCCTGGGTGACGGTCTTCCTGGTCTCTGTGGGGATCCACCAGAAGATCTTCCGTAGCATGCGTAGGATGTTGAAGCACGCCGAGGAGACGCTGTTGACTTGCCTGGTCATGGAGAGGGAGGAGTCCAGGATGAAGCCCAGGTTACGTGCATGGTCTGTCGGTTTGGGTGCGGTGCCCAGGGCGGGAGGCCACCAGGAGTCGTCCCAGGCGGAGGGAGAGGAGCCCAGGATGAGGACCTCCGTCTTGTCCGAGTTCAGTTTCAGGCGGCTGGTCGTCATCCACTCGGCTACCTCTTTCATCCCTTCGTGTAGGTTGGCTCTGGCGGCGGCGGGGTTGTTGGTCAGGGAGAGGATCAGCTGGGTGTCGTCGGCGTAGGAGATGATGCTGAGGTGGTGTTTGCGTACGATGGCCGCGAGGGGGCTCATGTAGACGTTGAAGAGGGTGGGGCTCAGGGATGATCCTTGGGGGACGCCGCAGATGACTTCGGAGGCCTCTGACTTGTACGGTGGTAGGCGGACTCGCTGTGTTCTTCCGTCGAGGAAGGAGATGATCCATTCCAGCGCCTTGTCCTGGATTCCGATGTTGCTGAGGCGCCGTATTAGGGTGCGGTGGCAGACCGTGTCGAATGCCGCGGAGAGGTCTAGGAGGATGAGGGCCGCTGTTTCTCCATTGTCCATCAGGGCTCGGATGTCATCGGTGGCGGCGATGAGGGCGGTCTCGGTGCTGTGTTTGGCTCGGAAGCCGGACTGTGAGGGGTCGAGGGATCCGTTCGTCTCGAGGAAGGCGGCCATCTGCTTGTTGACGGTCTTCTCGATGACTTTGGCTGGAAACGGGAGAAGCGAGATGGGGCGGTAATTCTTGAGGTCGGTGGGGTCCGCTGTTGGTTTCTTGAGTAGAGCGCTGAGTTCGGCGTGTTTCCAGCTCTCGGGGAAGATGGCGGTGTCGAAGGATGTGTTGATGATGTCTCGCAGGTGGGGTGCGATGACAGCGTCGGCCTTGTTGAAGATGTGGTGGGGGCAGGGGTCGGTTGGTGATCCGGAGTGGATTGAGTTCATCGTGCGGATGGTGTCTTCTGTGCTGATCGGGGTCCAGGCGTGGAGGGTGGTGGTGGGGGGGGCTGGCTGGTCGGTCGTGGTGTGCGTTGGTTGGTTGTTGAAACTGCTGTGTATGTCCGCGATCTTGTTGTGGAAGTATGAAGCCAGGGAGTTGCAGAGGTCTTGCGATGGGGTGATGTCGTTGTTTCCCGCGTTGGGGTTGGAAAGCTCTTTCACGATGTTGAAGAGTTCCTTGCTGTTGTGTGCGTTGTTGTCCAACCGGTCCTTGAATGCTGTTCTCTTGGCGGCGCGGATCAGCTGGTGGTGTTTCCGGGTGGCAAGTTTGTAGGAGGTCCTGTTGTCCGGTGTCGGATCCCTTTTCCAGACTTTCTCGAGGGCTCGGCAGTTCTTCTTGGAGCTCTTGAGTTCGTCGGTGAACCATGGGGCCTTCTTGCTGCCGGGTCTGCTAGGCGGGGTCCTCAGCGGGGCGAGTTCGTCCGCGCAGTTGCTGATCCACTTCGTGATGTTATCGGCGGCCTGGCTGGGGTTCGCTGAGCTGGCAGGAGGGTGTTGGCTCAGGGAGGTGGCGAGCTGGTCTGCTGTGATCTTGTTCCAGCTTCTGCGGGCGGTGTGTTGCTGGTGTTGGTGGGTCGTTGTTCTCTTGAAGGTGAAGTGGACGCAGCTGTGGTCCGTCCATTGAAGCTCTGTGGCGTGGCTGAAGTCGATGTCTGTGCTGGATGAGAAGACGGCGTCGAGTGTGTGTCCGGCGAGGTGGGTGGGGGTGGACACCAGTTGCTTGAGTCCCAGGTTGGCGAGGTTGTCGAGCAGGGTGCTGGTGTTGTGGTCGTTGTTGTTCTCCAGATGGAAGTTGAGGTCTCCCAGGAGGATGTAGTCAGCGGAGGGGAGGGCATGCGGGCTGACGAAGTCGGCGATGTCGTCGCTGAATTGCGTGCGTGGTCCAGGGGGTCGGTAGATCAGGGTGCCTCTGAGGGTGGTGTTCGGGTTGGTGTGGATCTGGAAATGCAGGTGTTCGGCGCTGGTCAGGGTGTTGTCGGTGCTGGTCGTGAGGCGGATGGTGTTCCTGTGGATGATGGCGATGCCTCCTCCCATCTGGTTGGCGTTTCGGTCCCTCCGGACGATCTTGTAGCCCTCTGGGATAGCGATGGCGATGTCGGGAGCTGAAGAGGCGTTCATCCAGGTCTCCGTGAGGAAGGCAACGTCTGGGGCTGTGGTGTCGAGGAGGTTCCAGAGTTCGATGGCGTGTCTGTGGACGGAGCGGGTGTTGAGGAGGATGCACTTGAGGTGGGTGCTGCTGGAGTTCGACTTGGCGGGTGCTGGTGCGGGGCTGGTCCGGCTGCAGGAGAACTTGCAGGCGTGGCAGCTGAATGGTCCGTGGGTGCGTCTTGGAGTGGCTTGGTGGCATTCTGGGTGTCGGCCGGTGTTGAGAGCGGTGAGGGTGGCGGCTGAGTACGTCAGGCGGGTCGGTCGGGCTCTTCGGGGGCCAGGGGTCCTGGCACTGGGCGCGGTCCAGGCGCGGACAGGCGTAGACGGGCTTACCTTTGGCGCGCCTTCGGCGCACAATCGGTGCGCCCGCTGCGCGTGACCGCTGCGCGTTCGCACGGTCGCCATTTAAGGCGAAGTGCGCGGGTGGGCGGGGCAGCTGGGAGGCGGGAGCGGGGAGGGTTACAGAAGAAAAAGGGGCGGGGACAAGCGGCGGTGGCGGGAAGGGAGGGCGGGGGGCGGAGCGGTAGGCGGACAACCAGGAAGGAGGGTACACACGTTACAATACTGAACAGGCACAAAATAGCGACAAAAACGGGGAAAAAGCAGAGAAAACAACAGATCAGTGAGACAAGCACAAATACCTGACAAAACAACCAAAACAAGGGGAAAAAGCGCTCGCAGCGGCGGCAGCCGGCGAACGAGGCAAAAACGAGGCAGCAGCGAGGCAAGGGGCACACGCAGCAGCTGGTGGCCGTGCGGCGCGGGGGTGTCCCACAAGTGAACCTCTTCAGACTCTAATATAACCTTAGATACACTCAGTGTAAACAGACACTCACAGACTGTCACTCATCCATGGAGTTACTCACACACCTAGTCAGTCATGCAAAGAACCAATCACACCTCCATTTCCTCAACTATACAGTTATACACACCTTACTTATTCAAACATATACTAACACATATTTACTCTCTTATACAATCCCTGATACAAGTTTACAATGATCCATACAGCCACTCACACATTCACTGGCTCTTATGCACAGTTATTTATATATGTCAACTCTCACATGTACTGTGTTTTACATATGTACTTACTTTGACATGTAGCACCGAGATATCCATTCACTCACCAATACACTCATGCACACAGTCAACCGCCCATACAGCTGTTTCCACATGCACTTTTGAACCCATACATCTAGTGAATCAACTGCTCACACATCTATGCACAGAGTCATACACCTCCCAGCCACCCACACACACACTCAGTCTCCCATACAAATACTTGAGCAACCAATCAATAACCCGTATAGTTACTCATATAGCTACTGATCAACACATGCAGCAGTTTACAGAACAACAGACATAATGATGCACAAATTAAGACAGTTTAGTCACTAACCCATGCACTCAGTGAGACACATTTAATCACTCACTCATACAGTCAGTCATGCACCTACTAAATCCTTCATCCAGACACATATACATCCACTCATTCTTCAATATGTAAGACATATTTTAACTTTACAGAAACATGCAGTCACTGGATGTTGTCATCAGTGATGTCATCAGTGATGTCATTTGAGATGTCATCAGTGATGTCATCAGTGATGTCACTGACCATGTCATGAATGATGTAATATGTGACATGATCAGCAGTGGATTGCGGGTGCGCGATATATAGTTAGTGCAACTAACTATATATGCGAATTTCAATGGTTTTGTGTGAGTAAAATAAGGTTTTGTAAATGCTAATTCCTAACTATATATGGTCTATAACCTATGGTTTTTTCAGTGAATTTTCAAGGTTTTGTAAATGCTAATTCCTAAGTATATATGGTCTATAACCTATGGTTTTTTCAGTGAATTTCAATGGTTTTTTAATAGCAAATATCAAAAGCTGTAAAATGTATTCTTCTTTTAAAGGAAAAATATATTTTATATGTATTTAATATAATTTTTTTATGTATATACATTTTTTGAGGGAACAAATTTATCAACTATCATGCTGAAGAAGAGTGTGGGGAAAAAAAAACAAAGAGGAGGACTAAGAGGAAAGAACAATCAGTTCAAAAATACAATTGCTTTAAAGCATGAAGTGCTTTTCCACACATTTACATTTAAATAACCCATATTAGAACATACAAAATATCTACAGAGGAGACGGTGTACATTGAATTTTAGACTCTTCATTGGTACCTACATTGTGGTACTTACATCACCCACACAACACAACAGCTCTATTCAGAGCTACCCTACCTCTAAGCACTCTAAAATATTATTTTACTATTTCCCTTGGTTTTTCCCTTGTTACGCTTTCCGGAACGCTACCCGGTGCGCGGACCGGGCGCTAACCGTGCGAAAATTTGAAAAAAAAGGTGTTTTTTTTTTACATATATGGGCCTCCTCAGCCATCCTCAGAAAACCTAGGGGGTCAGGATATGTCTCCCGTGCCCCCTTATACCCATTCCCAACATTGTTTATCCTCCATCTTGTGACTAAATTCGTCCGAAACACAAGATGGCGGACTCCCGTTACGCTACCGGTGAGCTACCCGGTTCGCGTACCGGGTAGCGCTTCCACCGCGAAAAATCGAAAAAAAATGTATTTTATTTTTTTGCCCCGCGGGGCCCTTTAATAGCCCCCACATCAATCCTAGGGGGTCAGGAGGGGTCTACCTTGCCCCTTTCATTCATTTCCCCCTTCGTTTATTTCCACCTCTTGTCTCTCGATCCTACCGAGAGACAAGATGGCGGCCGCTCTGGACTGTTTTGAATGTTGAGAGTCACCGGAGAGCCAATCCGCTTCTCCTCGCGAAGTTCCGTTACGCGTCTGGTACGCGAACCGGGGCGCTAACCGGGACGCTGTCACAGATATATATATTTTTTTTAACCTTAATTTCTCAAAATCCACTGGAGCACATATCTTGAGACCTAGCAAAGGCACATCGGGCAAACAGTCTCTACAATTTTGCCAAGTTTCATAGAAATCCATTCAGCCGTTCGAGCTAAAAGTTAGTCCAACCGCCCTATGGAAAACTCGTTTTGGGACCCCCCTTTTTTCTCGGCCCCCGCTTGACGAAACCCCCCCAAACTTTCAGGGGACGCTCAGAAACGAAATGTGCCATTTTCCTGAAAATTTCAGCCAATTCCGTCCATCAACGCCAAAGTTATTCAACATAGAATTTTCAGAAATCCCTATTCAAAAAAATCCTAACTATATATACCTACTGGCGACCGCCAGTAGGTAATATGTCTCTCTCTCTAAATATATATATATGCTTGAGTGCTCGAGTACACTTTTGTGGAATACGAGCGGTGGAACCTTGTCTCGAGCACCGCTGCAAGCTGTTTGGGCATTGAAATATTCGGAAGGGATCAAAGAGAAGGATCGCCGAACGAAGAACGCCGACTGTGCCTCGCCAACTACGCTCAGCCGGTAAGCCCATCACCCGTAATTACGGGTAGATAGTACAGCAGATTAGCTGCAGTGCGTCGTGGAGGGTGGTGCCTTTAGCGGTCTCTCGACCGGAACTGGTTTGAGTGCACGAAAAGTCCATTATTTGAAAACACGCACATGAGCATGTTCTGCGAGACGGAACGCTGCGCTGCGGCTAAGGACATGTTTAAGAGCCATAATATACAGTAAACCGCCACAAATACACCCATGGAAATGGGCAATAATAACCTGTATGAGAGCATGGCAAATCTGTAGAGATTATACGAACGCGAGGTTCGTAAGTGGTGGGAAGCCACAAGCTTGACCAGCTACATCGAGGAGGGACGTGTACCGAGAGGTTTAAGAGTGTACACTGTCCCCTCTTACAAGCACCCGGACCCCCAACTACTCACAGACTAGCAGGAACATACAGTGCAGTACTGTGAGGGGACACTAAAGATTTTGGTCAAATACGCCTGGAGCGATAGAGAGAAGGCTCTGGCTGATATAAAGATCTTAGAGGAAGAAATTGATAAAGAAGAAGACGCGGATAAAGTGCAGCATTTAAAAGGGCTAATGAAAGCACGCTTGACTAAATATGAGCAAAAAATAAAAACACGAAAGCAAGAGAAATACGATCGTGATGAGAACGACTATCGCCTGGGGCATGTATTCACTTTTGCTAAAAAATATGACGCCCCTAGGAAGGCCCTTAGTCAAGGTGCACAAAACACACAAGCAGCAGCTGACACCAGCGCACCGACATCAGAGTCCGATGCAACTGCCAATGAGTCCAGTGATGACCAAACTGACCCTTTAAATGACCGAAGAAGCGCTGCTGTCCCTTTTCATGCAGAATTCAAACTGATAAGGCAATCATGGATCAGGGGAGGGAAGAACAAGCCCCCAGAGGCAGGAACAGGAGAACTAGGAGTTCAGGGGGCG
This sequence comes from Lissotriton vulgaris, assembly GCF_964263255.1. Taxonomy (NCBI): domain Eukaryota; kingdom Metazoa; phylum Chordata; class Amphibia; order Caudata; family Salamandridae; genus Lissotriton; species Lissotriton vulgaris. The sequence continues at coordinate 88,812,797 of NC_141685.1, read as the reverse complement.
GTGGCAAAAGGAAGAGGAAAGGGCAAAGGAGGAAGCCCGAGCTGGAAGAGCCGCAGCAGGAAGAAGAATTAACGGTCACTGAGGATAGCAGGCCTGCTGCTCTTACTGTGGTAAACCTCACGAATAAAAATGTAACAGATGGGGGGGCGTGTCCAAGATGGCGGCGGAGTAAGACGTGCTTTCAGTCCCTCCGCCGCCGAGATCTGCTTCGCCTTTGCCCAGCGCCTTCCCTGGACCTTGCCGACGGCTCTTGCCCTAGCGCGACGCCCCCGGAATCACTGGGGCGCTCCGAGCGCTACCCGCGGCTCCGAGAGTGGTGGATTAGCCTCGCATCGGCGCCGGGGCCTGTGGCGTGGCGGACCTGGGGAAGCCGCAGACTTGTGTGCGGCGGTGCTGAGGAGGGGCCGCACAGCTGTGGAGCCGCTCACCGGGACTTGAGCTTGCTACACCCTCGGCGATCAGAGATCCACTCTCGCTGGGAGTGAGTGACTGGGCTGTCTGGTGGGGCCCCGGAGCGAAATCCAGCTGAGCCAAGGGCCGAGATGGGCCTCCCGGATCACGGGAGCCCGGGGATCTGCGGCCTAGCGCCAGGGCGCGACTTCGGCGGCCTGTCTCCAGAGGCCAGAGGAGAGACGGGTGCGGCGCCCGCCCCCAGGCCTGCCCTGAGGAGCGTAGAGCTCTCCTGGGGGCTCCCTATACCTAGTACCGCCGGCGGCCCATATCTGTGACGGCCCCTGGTGGCGGCCTACTGGCGGTGTTTCGCAGGCTGCCTAACTGCTGCCTGGCACACAAGTGGGCCGGACGTGAGAGTGCGGCCCGTGGAGGTGATGCCCCTCTCCTGCTAAGGGGGTCGCGGGACACGCGGTTCCGCGCTTGGAGTGACCTGCGCTGCTGGAGGGGAGCTGAGAGGGGTCGCCTGGCAAAGTGGCCTGGCCCTGGTAACGACACGAAGGGGAGCACCGTGGGCCCACTGGGGGGCGATTGAGAGCTGCACCGAGACCTCAGGGTTGCGGCGGAGCCTCTGGCGTGACTGGCAGGGGATCGCCATCGTTGGAAAGGGCTCACCAGCAGACGCCGGCGACTGGTCGGATCGCGATGGCTCAAAGAAATCGCAAGGACAAGCCCGGCAAAGAGGGGCCCCTGAGGGGATCGCAGGCGACGACATCCCCAGGCACTAGCTCCAGCTCGTCTCCCTGGCTGCGGGATGATGAGGCTCCGGCCACCAAAGCCTTCATGCTAGAACTCTTTTCGGCCATCAAGGAGGACATCTCGGAGCTGCGGTCTCAGCTCGCCTCGGACCTCCGGGAGGTGAGGAGGGATGTCGATGGCATTGGCGAGAGGGTCGCGATGCTGGAAGAGCACGATCTGGGCACGGCAGAACACATACATCGGCTCCAACAAGATGTGATCATGTTGACGGAGCAACACCTGGATCTACAGGCCCACACTGAGGACTTGGAGAACCGTTCTTGCCGAAATAACATCCGCATACGTGCGGTGCCCTGGGGAGGAGAGGCGGGGGACTTGCGTGGATATGTGGAGGCACTTTTTTTGCAGATCCTGGGTGAAGAAGACCTGCACGAGATCAGAATGGACAGAGTGCATAGAGTTGGGCTTCCGAGAGGCACGGGGGCTCCGCCCCCGGACATTTTGGTCTGCATTCACAACTTTGTGCTCAAGGAACGCATACTCCGGAAGGCGAGAGGGATTGCTGACTTGCAGTTCTGAGAGCATCGTCCCCAACTCTTCAGGATTTGGCTGCTTCGACGCTACAAAAGAGGCGCACCTTTAAACCTGTGACTACCTACCTGAGGGAACAGGGTGTGGCGTACTCCTGGGGTCATCCCTTTCGCCTTATCCTCCGCTGGCAGAACAGGCTGGTCCAGGTTCGATCGCTGCAGGCGGCCAGGGAGTTGCTGGGCCTGGATGACACTGCCCCCTCCCCAGGGGCGGATCGATCACCGGAGCAGCGGCGGCGCCGCACGTCTTCCTGGCGGAGAGTGGGGTGCCCGACAGTGCAAGGTAGGCCAGATCCATCGGCCAGCCAGCAAGAGAGGGTCGGAGCAGTGGCCGTGGCATGATCCTGCAGGGAAGGCTGATAGGCGACGGAGGGACCACCCCCCCTCCGCTCAGGTACCGTGGGTAATTATGTACTTTTGGAGAAGACACCCCGGTCCAAGAACTGATTGGGACATTGACTGGTGGCTCACCCGCAGCCCGCTGTGGGCTGCTGAAGCCGCCCTTGTGGTGGCCCTTTGCTTCTTGTTTTTGTTTTGCCTTTTCTGTTGCCCCCTCGGGGCTTTTGCAGTTACCGGTGGGGGAGGCACTCCTGTTGAGGCTCTCCAGACCTGGAGGGGGGTGGTCGTTTGGGGTTGAGTTGGTGGGGGATGAGGGGGGGGTGGTGGTAGAGTGAATGTGTGTCGAGGTATGTTTCTGCTCTTGCAGCCTCAAGGTGTGGGGGGTACGAGGGAGGGAGCTGGGGGGGTCTGGGCTCGTTGAGGTTCCAAGGGTGCTGGATGGAGTGGTGTGTGTCGGGTATAGAGTGGAGGGACGCTGAGCCCGCCCCCAGGCCTGCACTGAGGAGCGTAGAGCTCTCCTGGGGGCTCCCTATACCTAGTACCACCGGCGGCCCATATCTGTGACGGCCCCTGGTGGCGGCCTACTGGCGGTGTTTCGCAGGCTGCCTAACTGCTGCCTGGCACACAAGTGGGCCGGACGTGAGAGTGCGGCCCGTGGAGGTGATGCCCCTCTCCTGCTAAGGGGGTCGCGGGACACGCGGTTCCGCGCTTGGAGTGACCTGCGCTGCTGGAGGGGAGCTGAGAGGGATCGCCTGGCAAAGTGGCCTGGCCCTGGTAACGACACGAAGGGGAGCACCGTGGGCCCACTGGGGGGCGATTGAGAGCTGCACCGAGACCTCAGGGTTGCGGCGGAGCCTCTGGCGTGACTGGCAGGGGATCGCCATCGTTGGAAAGGGCTCACCAGCAGACGCCGGCGACTGGTCGGATCGCGATGGCTCAAAGAAATCGCAAGGACAAGCCCGGCAAAGAGGGGCCCCTGAGGGGATCGCAGGCGACGACATCCCCAGGCACTAGCTCCAGCTCGTCTCCCTGGCTGCGGGATGATGAGGCTCCGGCCACCAAAGCCTTCATGCTAGAACTCTTTTCGGCCATCAAGGAGGACATCTCGGAGCTGCGGTCTCAGCTCGCCTCGGACCTCCGGGAGGTGAGGAGGGATGTCGATGGCATTGGCGAGAGGGTCGCGATGCTGGAAGAGCACGATCTGGGCACGGCAGAAGACATACATCGGCTCCAACAAGATGTGATCATGTTGACGGAGCAACACCTGGATCTACAGGCCCACACTGAGGACTTGGAGAACCGTTCTCGCCGAAATAACATCCGCATACGTGCGGTGCCCTGGGGAGGAGAGGCGGGGGACTTGCGTGGATATGTGGAGGCACTTTTTTTGCAGATCCTGGTTGAAGAAGACCTGCACGAGATCAGAATGGACAGAGTGCATAGAGTTGGGCTTCCGAGAGGCACGGGGGCTCCGCCCCCGGACATTTTGGTCTGCATTCACAACTTTGTGCTCAAGGAACGCATACTCCGGAAGGCGAGAGGGATTGCTGACTTGCAGTTCTGAGAGCATCGTCCCCAACTCTTCAGGATTTGGCTGCTTCGACGCTACAAAAGAGGCGCACCTTTAAACCTGTGACTACCTACCTGAGGGAACAGGGTGTGGCGTACTCCTGGGGTCATCCCTTTCGCCTTATCCTCCGCTGGCAGAACAGGCTGGTCCAGGTTCGATCGCTGCAGGCGGCCAGGGAGTTGCTGGGCCTGGATGACACTGCCCCCTCCCCAGGGGCGGATCGATCACCGGAGCAGCGGCGGCGCCGCACGTCTTCCTGGTGGAGAGTGGGGTGCCCGACAGTGCAAGGTAGGCCAGATCCATCGGCCAGCCAGCAAGAGAGGGTCGGAGCAGTGGCCGCAGTGGTGAGTGCAACGGAGTCACTGTCGCAGAGCAGCTCGGGGTGGCATGATCCTGCAGGGAAGGCTGATAGGCGACGGAGGGACCACCCCCCCTCCGCTCAGGTACCGTGGGTAATTATGTACTTTTGGAGAAGACACCCCGGTCCAAGAACTGATTGGGACATTGACTGGTGACTCACCCGCAGCCCGCTGTGGGCTGCTGAAGCCGCCCTTGTGGTGGCCCTTTGCTTCTTGTTTTTGTTTTGCCTTTTCTGTTGCCCCCTCGGGGCTTTTGCAGTTACCGGTGGGGGAGGCACTCCTGTTGAGGCTCTCCAGACCTGGAGGGGGGTGGTCGTTTGGGGTTGAGTTGGTGGGGGATTAGGGGGGGGTGGTGGTAGAGTGAATGTGTGTCGAGGTATGTTTCTGCTCTTGCAGCCTCAAGGTGTGGGGGGTACGAGGGAGGGAGCTGGGGGGGTCTGGGCTCGTTGAGGTTCCAAGGGTGCTGGATGGAGTGGTGTGTGTCGGGTATAGAGTGGAGGGACGCTGAGCCCGCCCCCAGGCCTGCACTGAGGAGCGTAGAGCTCTCCTGGGGGCTCCCTATACCTAGTACCACCGGCGGCCCATATCTGTGACGGCCCCTGGTGGCGGCCTACTGGCGGTGTTTCGCAGGCTGCCTAACTGCTGCCTGGCACACAAGTGGGCCGGACGTGAGAGTGCGGCCCGTGGAGGTGATGCCCCTCTCCTGCTAAGGGGGTCGCGGGACACGCGGTTCCGCGCTTGGAGTGACCTGCGCTGCTGGAGGGGAGCTGAGAGGGATCGCCTGGCAAAGTGGCCTGGCCCTGGTAACGACACGAAGGGGAGCACCGTGGGCCCACTGGGGGGCGATTGAGAGCTGCACCGAGACCTCAGGGTTGCGGCGGAGCCTCTGGCGTGACTGGCAGGGGATCGCCATCGTTGGAAAGGGCTCACCAGCAGACGCCGGCGACTGGTCGGATCGCGATGGCTCAAAGAAATCGCAAGGACAAGCCCGGCAAAGAGGGGCCCCTGAGGGGATCGCAGGCGACGACATCCCCAGGCACTAGCTCCAGCTCGTCTCCCTGGCTGCGGGATGATGAGGCTCCGGCCACCAAAGCCTTCATGCTAGAACTCTTTTCGGCCATCAAGGAGGACATCTCGGAGCTGCGGTCTCAGCTCGCCTCGGACCTCCGGGAGGTGAGGAGAGATGTCGATGGCATTGGCGAGAGGGTCGCGATGCTGGAAGAGCACGATCTGGGCACGGCAGAAGACATACATCGGCTCCAACAAGATGTGATCATGTTGACGGAGCAACACCTGGATCTACAGGCCCACACTGAGGACTTGGAGAACCGTTCTCGCCGAAATAACATCCGCATACGTGCGGTGCCCTGGGGAGGAGAGGCGGGGGACTTGCGTGGATATGTGGAGGCACTTTTTTTGCAGATCCTGGGTGAAGAAGACCTGCACGAGATCAGAATGGACAGAGTGCATAGAGTTGGGCTTCCAAGAGGCACGGGGGCTCCGCCCCCGGACATTTTGGTCTGCATTCACAACTTTGTGCTCAAGGAACGCATACTCCGGAAGGCGAGAGGGATTGCTGACTTGCAGTTCTGAGAGCATCGTCCCCAACTCTTCAGGATTTGGCTGCTTCGACGCTACAAAAGAGGCGCACCTTTAAACCTGTGACTACCTACCTGAGGGAACAGGGTGTGGCGTACTCCTGGGGTCATCCCTTTCGCCTTATCCTCCGCTGGCAGAACAGGCTGGTCCAGGTTCGATCGCTGCAGGCGGCCAGGGAGTTGCTGGGCCTGGATGACACTGCCCCCTCCCCAGGGGCGGATCGATCACCGGAGCAGCGGCGGCGCCGCACATCTTCCTGGCGGAGAGTGGGGTGCCCGACAGTGCAAGGTAGGCCAGATCCATCGGCCAGCCAGCAAGAGAGGGTCGGAGCAGTGGCCGCAGTGGTGAGTGCAACGGAGTCACTGTCGCAGAGCAGCTCGGGGTGGCATGATCCTGCAGGGAAGGCTGATAGGCGACGGAGGGACCACCCCCGCTCCGCTCAGGTACCGTGGGTAATTATGTACTTTTGGAGAAGACACCCCGGTCCAAGAACTGATTGGGACATTGACTGGTGACTCACCCGCAGCCCGCTGTGGGCTGCTGAAGCCGCCCTTGTGGTGGCCCTTTGCTTCTTGTTTTTGTTTTGCCTTTTCTGTGGCCCCCTCGGGGCTTTTGCAGTTACCGGTGGGGGAGGCACTCCTGTTGAGGCTCCAACATGTACGAAGGGACCCCCTCAAAAGGTAAATTTGGCCCAGGAACAGAGGGGAGCATAAACACTGCAATGTGAGGACGTTCCTGCAATGGCCTTATATTTTAATTTGTACAATTACTTCTATACATTTTCTATTTGGGTGATAAATACAAACATACTAAATAGGTTCAAAACATTACAAAATTTTATTTTTTAAGTTTTTCAATTCATTTAAATACTAATTTTCATCACAAAAATCACAAAGGAAAAAATTACAATTCATATCAAAACCCTGACAAAAAACAGAGGAGTCATCAATATATACAACACAATTAATATATAAAAATTATAACCCCTTGGTAACAAACATATCTCTCAACATCCTCACATGCTAACAATCATACCACACTCAACCTCATATTCAAATGGAGAAGGAACTGAATAGATAATAAGCAGAATAACAATGCTAAAATATTGGCCCCCAGATGTACTATTGGGCCATCGCAGCAGGTCTACGCGCGTTTCGGCAGCACTCGGCCGCCTTCATCAGGACCTTTTCCTCGTGATACAATCAATACCAAGGGATCTGAAAAATATATATACAACAAATCACCATTTTGTTACCACCCAAGGAAGTAAGATCTTCTAACAGGATTAATTAATTCACTGTGTTACATGAACCAGAAGCTCATCAACTCGACCACAAACTAAGACATCATATAATGAAACATATAGTACATATGATCAATAAGAAAGGACAATATTTAATCTAAGTTATCTAAGCAAGGGGCTACACGGGTGCATAAGTCAGACTTACATAATCGTGTGGCAATAAAACATGTACCCAATGGTTACGAATTAAGTTAGGGCCATACCCGGGTAATCCCGTTTTTCAGATACCTCTGTCAGTGAGCTTACCAATTGGCACCAACGGCAGTAGAGTCAGGGAGGACCGGCTCTCACAATATTCATAGGGCAGGATGTCCTGTTTGTCCTTGAAGTGGCTATAAGCAGAGAATTACATATTTTAGCCAAACAGAACTCTTAGTGTGCGGCTAATTCGAGAAAAGACCAAGAGAGAGGCCCGTATTTATTGGACATCCATTACGTCCTTAAAGGAGTATACCTATAATGGTAGTTGGAGACCCGGTGTGGCAGATGGTTCCTAGATTTTCGAATTCATGGAGTGGTTTAAGACAAAGACGGTCAGCGGGATGTCAGTTAAAATTCCTACCGTAATCTATAATGAAAAAAAAAAGGTGAAGAATCCGATTAAGTTAGGGAGCACGTGCTACTAGGGTGTGCGTTTGAAAAGGGGCTGCCGGGTGAGTTCTTACTTCAATTTATTATAAAGGACACATATGGTAGAAAGGCACATTCGTGAGTGTGCTCGCCGTCATCTGTGATGATAAAAGAATAAAAAAAAACGAATAAATGAACATCCACATGTTGCTAAAGTCAATGTTTGAAGCAAGGCATACACAATAAGTCCTTACTTCAATTTGATTAGAGAAACTTATTCATGAAGACAGCACCCTCGTGGGTAAAGTTGCTCCGTAGTCTGCGTCCCTAGAGTGTGGGGTAGGAATATGGTATATTATATGCGGATGGCTAGCATAAAACAACTCATAATCCACTCAACATGTCAAGATCATTCAGTAATGCTCCCGAGTTTAATGCGGTCGAGAAACCCCCCGAAAAAAGAAAGGGGGTGCTTTGAAATGGATAATTCTCAAACCTTGCGTTCTTTTACTAAAAAAAGGAAAGGCGATAGGGTTCATTAACACGCTATCGTGAACAGGGTGTCTATATTCTCTTACGAGTAAAGTTAATGGCAAGTGTGAAAGCCAGCCGTAAACAAACAATTCGGTGCATTGCAGGGTCGGCACTCGGTATTAGCGAGCTCGCACTACTCTAGTCCGCTTACCTTGCAACTATACTTGTAGCATCGTGTCTCCGCACCGTCTGTCTCAACTGCCAACAAACGACTAAACTGGGAAGTCTTCCCTGTTTTAAAAGCGGTCGGCGAATCCCAGTGTCACGTGGCGAGTCGCTTTCAGATAATGTCAGACCGGCGTCCTACATCATAAGCATAGAAAGTGGACTACCTTTCCATACGCCATCATGCTGTAAGGCGCAAGCATCCCCACGCTAAGACATCAATAAGGGACTCAACTCCGTTTGTAAACACCAACAAGGGACTAAGACATACCTCCGTCTGCCCATGCTCGTGCCAGATATAATCTCTAATAAGCCTAAACTTGGTGATGATAAAAACGGGCATACTAAGATTGCCGCGTCTAACAAGAAACAGGTATCTGAAAATTATTATCTAAAATAATGTTAACTAACCGGGAGGTCAAAACTTTTTTATGAAGGATTTTTTATTATCAACCAACTGCACAATAAAAGTTAAAGACGCCCATATTATTTGAACAAGCATCTTTCAGATGTCAGATACACCTAAAGGGACAGTGTTGGTGGCGAGAAGGCATCAGAGACAAGCCGCCTGATGTGAGTTCAGAAACAAATATTATCTGATGGATAATATGTCGCAAGTGGGGTACGTTTTAGAATTCTGTTCACTTGGTTACATACCAAGATAACTCTTCATTCAGACCACGTTTCACGGTGTCCAAATGGAAAATCCAAAAGGTCTCTCGTTTCTTCCGTGTAATCTCATTTACTTGGCCCGGTTTAGGTGTCACTTTTTCCAAAATGCACCATTTGATCTCATTTTCTTTGTGAGATTTCTCCAAACAATGCTGAACCAGTGGGGCTGTCAGCTTTTTAGTCCTGATGGCAGACTTGTGTTCACTGAAGCGGACACGAAACTCACGGCCTGTCTCACCAACATAAGCCAATCCACAGTCACAGAACATGATATACACAATGTTACTACTGCGACAGTTAGTCAGAAATCGCAGTTTGATGTGTCTTTCATTATAAGTAATTGTATCCGAAGTAATGGCTGAGTCACAGGCGTGGCAAGAACCACACCTGTGATTGCCTGTCACTGCTGGAAGGCCTGTAATGGAAGGCTGATTGGAAAACGGGCTCTTTGCCAGTGATCTCGAGTGAACTAGCATGTCTCGTAAATTCTTGTTCCTCCTGTATGCGAGCATAGGTAGTGGGAGCACAGGAACATTGTCATCTATGTTAAGAATTCTCCAATTTTTATTGATGATGTTCCGGATCTTAAAGTTCAGAGTTGAATGATCGATCACACATGTGATCCGCTCTTGTTTGACCCGTTTGTTACCCTGAAGGAGTGCCGACCTATCGTAATATTTGGCTCGTTTGTAAGCATGTCGCACAAGGCGACGTGGATAGCCTCTCTTGAGTAGTCTTTCCCTGAGTGCGTAAATGTAAATGAAAGGAAGAAATATCTGTACAATTTCTGCGAATTCGTAAGAATTCCCCGAAAGGTACAGAGTCCTTCTGACAGTTCGGGTGGTAGCTGTTATATTCTAGGATAGTATTTTTAGCTGTACTTTTCCTGTATAGACTTACTGTCAGGCATCCATTGGTCCCTTCAATGCTAATGTCAAGGAAGTCTACTTTACTTGTGCTAAAGTTCATGGTAAACTTCAGGTTGGTATCACTTGCATTGAGCCAAAGAAAAAATGTTTGCAAAAGTTCTTCCGGTCCACTCCAAATAAAAAAAATGTCATCAATAAAACGCTTCCAAACAATGATATTTTCAAAAAACGGGGCCAGTTCGTTATGAATGTTCCTGAGCTCCCACTCTCCCATGAATGCATTGGCCACAGATGGAGCACAGGAAGCCCCCATTGATGTACCCTTAATTTGTTTGAAGAGTTTACCGTCGTATTCAAAGAAATTATTCATCAGTACAATCTCCAGACATTGAAGAATAAAGGCATCAGGGCGATCCGATGGGTATCTCTTGAGGAGATCGGACACTGATCGTAACGCCCGACATTGAGGGATGTTGGTGTACAATGCCTCAATGTCGAGCGTCACAAGAATGTCCGTCTCTGGGTTGAAAGGGAGGCCCTCTATTTTATTAATAATGTCCCCTGTGTCACGAATGTAGGATTTGTACTTTTGGATTAAGGGGCTCAAGAACTTATCTACATACTTCGACAACGGCTCTGTATTAGAGCCAATGGTTGAAATGATAGGACGCATAGGAGGATCACTTTCCGATTTATGTGTCTTCGGGAGACCATATAGCACAGAGGTGACAGGGGTTGTTTTGTTGAGGAAATCGTATTCATCCTCACAAATGAAACCCTCTGTGAATGCCCCCTGAGTCAATTCCTGGATGTGTCTGTGCAGTCTTTCCAGTTCCCTACGTTGTGCTGGTCTGTAATGTTCAGTCACAGCCAGCATCTCCAACATTTTGGCGTCATAGTTTCCTTTGTCAAAGACAGCAATACCCCCACCCTTATCGCAGGGTTTAATAACAATTGATGAATTAGTTTTTAATTCATTCAAGGAGGTAGTTTCTATGGCAGAGAGATTGGTTGTTGGTTTGTAGGGATTTCTTATAACTCGTGCTATGTCTTGGAGGACATTCTTTTCAAAAATCCCAACTTCAGTTCCCACCATGTCTAGTGTGGGTGTGAAGGTCGATAGAGGTTTACATCCTGACAAGTTGTTATCATCCTCTATCCGGGGACGGTTAGTGAAGAATTTGTTAAGTCTAATTTTGCGAAAAAAGGCAAAGAGGTCCTGGTGTAATTTAAATTTATTCAGGTGGATACTCGGTACAAATGAAAGTCCCCTACTTAATACTTTCACATCCTCCGGTTTGAGATCCACACTGGACAAATTATAAATAGGTAAGTCATGGGTCAGTCTGGGGTTACACTCTCCCGGTACCTCTACCACCAATACTGTTGATTGCGATCACAATATTCATAGGGCAGGATGTCCTGTTTGTCCTTGAAGTGGCTATAAGCAGAGAATTACATATTTTAGCCAAACAGAACTCTTAGTGTGCGGCTAATTCGAGAAAAGACCAAGAGAGAGGCCCGTATTTATTGGACATCCATTACGTCCTTAAAGGAGTATACCTATAATGGTAGTTGGAGACCCGGTGTGGCAGATGGTTCCTAGATTTTCGAATTCATGGAGTGGTTTAAGACAAAGACGGTCAGCGGGATGTCAGTTAAAATTCCTACCGTAATCTATAATGAAAAAAAAAGGTGAAGAATCCGATTAAGTTAGCGAGCACGTGCTACTTGAGAGATATGTTTGTTACCAAGGGGTTATAATTTTTATATATTAATTGTGTTGTATATATTGATGACTCCTCTGTTTTTTGTCAGGGTTTTGATATGAATTGTAATTTTTTCCTTTGTGATTTTTGTGATGAAAATTAGTATTTAAATGAATTGAAAAACTTAAAAAATAAAATTTTGTAATGTTTTGAACCTATTTAGTATGTTTGTATTTATCACCCAAATAGAAAATGTATAGAAGTAATTGTACAAATTAAAATATAAGTCCTCACATTGCAGTACTCCTGTTGAGGCTCTCCAGACCTGGAGGGGGGTGGTCGTTTGGGGTTGAGTTGGTGGGGGATGAGGGGGGGGTGGTGGTAGAGTGAATGTGTGTCGAGGTATGTTTCTGCTCTTGCAGCCTCAAGGTGTGGGGGGTACGAGGGAGGGAGCTGGGGGGGTCTGGGCTTGTTGAGGTTCCAAGGGTGCTGGATGGAGTGGTGTGTGTCGGGTATAGAGTGGAGGGACGCTGAGCTGAGTGACAGTACTTATCTGTGATGCCGGTCACTGTCGGTACATGGAACGTGAAGGGGCTGAATTCCCCTCAAAAGAGGCAGAAGGTGTGGAAGTATATTCTTGATCATGATCTGGATGTGGTGGGCCTCCAAGAAACGCATCTGGCGAGGAAGGACGAGTCCCGCCTCAAGCATAAACAGTATCCGCTGATTTATAGATCCTCGGCCCACACTAAGCACGGGGGGGTGGCTCTTATGTTCCATTCAGCAGTGCGGTTTCAGTCGTTGGGGGTTAGGAACGATAAGGAGGGTAGATGGATCTTGGTCAGGGGGATGCTCCGTGGCAAATTGTGCACCTTTCTAGTCCTATACGCTCCCAATGCTGGTCAAAATAAGTTCCTTCAAGACCTACTGACTACGGTGGAGGACTTTGTTGAGGGGGCGCTTTTAGTACTGGGGGATTTTAACCTGGTGTGGGATCGTGAGCTGGACTGCTCTCGGCCCCAGAGGGCTGAAGCAGGAGTCTGTTCAGCAGAGACACGTAGGCGGTTTACGGACTGTGGGCTAGTTGACGGGTGGCGGGCCCTTCATCCCCTCGCACAAGATTACACTTACTATTCACATGTTCATCAGTCTTATTCCTGCCTGGACTATGGGTTTCTGAGCCAGTCCCTGCGGGGAGCCCTGTGCGATGCTAGGATCTTCCCCCTTTCGGTCTCCGATCATAGCTCTCTGTTTTCATTGGGCTCCGGATGGTATGGGAACGCGCAAGTGGTATTTTCCAGCCTCCTTGGTCAGAGACGACCCCTCCTGTAGAGCCCTGCGGGCTGCGATCCGCGAATTGTTTGACCTTAACCCGGTCCAGGACACCTCAATTTTTGTTACTTGGGATGCCTTTAAGGCGTCGATCAGGGGTAGTTGCTTAGCCCTCAACGCGGCTATTAATAGGCAGCGGCGGGTGGAAAGGGAAGGGTTAGAGGACGAACTGGCCAGGTTGGAATTGACACATAAACAGAATCCCACCAGACAGACGCTCCGCTCGCTGACTGCGGTTCGGGGTAAACTTAGGTCCCACTATAATAACAGAGCGGAGTTCACTCTCCTGAAACTGCGCCGCCTCTCCTACTCACAGGGTAACAAGATTGGGAAACACCTAGCGCGCCAGTTGAGGGACAAACGGTAGAAGGAGTATATAGGCGGTATCCAGGACCCCGGGGGGTGACCTGCACCATCCTGATGAGGAAAAGGCGGAACTTTTTGGAGAGTTCTATGCTGCGCTATACTCAGGGGATTCCCTGGACCCTGCGACCCAGCGTGACTACGTTACTGCGCTTCCACTTCCTCACGTCTCTCCCGGGTGGAACGACTTGCTTGAGGCCCCCTTCACTAGGGAGGAGGTTCTGACGGCGATCAAAGCCCTGAAACCCAATAAGGCACCCGGGGCGGACGGCTATACGGCGCTCTTTTATCGGACCTTTGCGGCAGAGTTGTGTGACCATCTGGTACTCCTCTTCAATGCCATGGCGGAATCGGGCACGACCGCGGACTCCATGGCAGAGGCCGTTATTTTGGTTATCCCCAAGCCAGGGAAGGACAATACCAGATGTGCCTCTGTAGGCCTATAGCCCTGCTGAATATAGACGCCAAATTATACTCGTCCATATTGGCGGCTAGGTTACAAGATCTCATGCCCGCTCTCATCCACCCCGACCAATCCGGATTCATTAAGGGGCGCCAGACCCACGATAACACTCGCCGTGTGGTACACCTTATTAAAAAGGCTAATCGCTTCCGTATCCCGGCGGTGTTGGTTGGGTTGGATGCGGAAAAAGCCTTTGATCGGGTGGACTGGGGATTCCTTTTCCAGACCCTAACGACTTTTGGCTTTTCGTCCAAGTTTGTATCTATGATACGAGCGAACTATAGCTGCCCTCGCTCCAGGGTCTCGGTCAACGGTCACCTGTCGGCCTTCTTCCCCCACTCCCGTGGCACGAGGCAGGGTTGCCCGCTTTTGCCCCTTCTCTTTGCCCTGAGTATAGAGCCGCTGGCGATGGCGGTGCGGGAACACCCTGACATCCGGGGACTGTCTTTCACGGACGAACAATCTAAAATCTCGTTATTTGCGGACGACGTCTTGCTGTCTTTAGCAGATCCTGCACGCTCCCTACCCCAGGTCCAAACTGAACTGGCTCGCTTTGAGGAAGTTGCGGGCCTTAAGGTCAACTACGACAAGTCCTTTATTTTGAACCTTACGCTCTCCCTGGCGGAGGTGGACCACCTTCGCCCGCTGTCTCCCCTGCCGTGGACCCTTTCTTCCCTTCTGTACCTGGGGATTCACCTCACTCCCACGGTGGGGAAACTGTACGCCGCCAACTCCCCCCCCCCCTGCTGGCACGTATCTGCTCCGATCTGAGGCGCTGGCTACCTCATTACATCTCGTGGCTGGGGCGGATCCACGCAATTAAAATGACGCTTCTCCCCAAGATGCTCTATTTATTCCAGGCGCTCCCCATCGTGGTCGATGCCGACTTCTTTCGCAGTGTAAAAACCCTCATGCTCCGCTTTATTTGGCGGGGAGGGAGGGCTCGCTTCTCCTTTGCCGCACTTAGGCGCCTGTGAGAGGAGGAGGGGGGGGGGTCGGCCTTCCTGATATGCTTCTCTACTATAAGGCGGAGCAGATTCGAGTACTGGTAGAGTGGTCTCAACCGATGTCAGAAAAACACTGGCTCCATATGGACAGGAGAGTGACGGGGAGGGCAATATGGGATCTGGCGTGGAAGCCCAAGAGAGACAGGCCTAAAAATGCGTATATCAGCACCCCCACGGATACCACCTTGAAGGTGTGGGATTCACTCGCTGGGGATGAGAGGTGGACAACGTTCCCCTCCCCGTTTACACCCATCCATTTCAATCCTGCCCGACAGTGCAAGGTAGGCCAGATCCATCGGCCAGCCAGCAAGAGAGGGTCGGAGCAGTGGCCGCAGTGGTGAGTGCAACGGAGTCACTGTCGCAGAGCAGCTCGGGGTGGCATGATCCTGCAGGGAAGGCTGATAGGCGACGGAGGGACCACCCCCCCTCCGCTCAGGTACCGTGGGTAATTATGTACTTTTGGAGAAGACACCCCGGTCCAAGAACTGATTGGGACATTGACTGGTGACTCACCCGCAGCCCGCTGTGGGCTGCTGAAGCCGCCCTTGTGGTGGCCCTTTGCTTCTTGTTTTTGTTTTGCCTTTTCTGTAGCCCGCCCCCAGGCCTGCACTGAGGAGCGTAGAGCTCTCCTGGGGGCTCCCTATACCTAGTACCACCGGCGGCCCATATCTGTGACGGCCCCTGGTGGCGGCCTACTGGCGGTGTTTCGCAGGCTGCCTAACTGCTGCCTGGCACACAAGTGGGCCGGACGTGAGAGTGCGGCCCGTGGAGGTGATGCCCCTCTCCTGCTAAGGGGGTCGCGGGACACGCGGTTCCGCGCTTGGAGTGACCTGCGCTGCTGGAGGGGAGCTGAGAGGGATCGCCTGGCAAAGTGGCCTGGCCCTGGTAACGACACGAAGGGGAGCACCGTGGGCCCACTGGGGGGCGATTGAGAGCTGCACCGAGACCTCAGGGTTGCGGCGGAGCCTCTGGCGTGACTGGCAGGGGATCGCCATCGTTCGAAAGGGCTCACCAGCAGACGCCGGCGACTGGTCGGATCGCGATGGCTCAAAGAAATCGCAAGGACAAGCCCGGCAAAGAGGGGCCCCTGAGGGGATCGCAGGCGACGACATCCCCAGGCACTAGCTCCAGCTCGTCTCCCTGGCTGCGGGATGATGAGGCTCCGGCCACCAAAGCCTTCATGCTAGAACTCTTTTCGGCCATCAAGGAGGACATCTCGGAGCTGCGGTCTCAGCTCGCCTCGGACCTCCGGGAGGTGAGGAGGGATGTCGATGGCACTGCCTTCCCGCCTGCCCAATTTGAGGGGCCCTTTGATGTCTGGAGGACGGGGGGCTGTTTTGCCCTCACCCACCTGTTTCATGGAGTAGCCCCACTAACGTTTGACAACTGCAGACGGGACTATGAGGTCCTGCCAACGGAACAATACCATCATGCCCAGCTTCTCCACTGGGCTCTTTCCCCTACTGTTCGCGACGCCGCGACTAGAGCTCTCACCCCCTTTGAGGCTTTTATCGCTCGGGCCTCTGGCATGCGAGGAACTATCTCCTTTCTTTACCGTCGCCTCCTGTCCACGGCAATGTCCCCCAGGCCGCGATACATGGGATCGTGGGAAGATTGGTTGGACCGCGAGATTTCTGATGTAGAGTGGTCGCAGTTGTGGAGGGATTTGGCGAAACACAATCACTCCGTTGGACTCCGAGAGGCCCATCTTAAAACGATGATAGACTGGTACCTCACCCCAGCCAAACTACACCGTATATATCCGGGCGCTTCCGATAGATGCTGGCGGGGCTGTGGCTGTTAAGTGACTTCCGCCACGTGTGGTGGGACTGCCCCGCTATCCGCCCCTATTGGGAGGAGATCCTCTCTCATATTAAAGAGATCCTGGGATACCCCGTGGCAGACTCAATGGCGCACGTGCTACTGGGCCTCCGAGATCCACTGCTGGAACATCAGACCCGGGCGGATAAGAAGATCTTATGGTTGTGCATTGGGGCGGCCAAGACTACCTTGGCAGCGGCCTGGAGGAAAAGGGAGGCCCCAGCGATTTCTTTATGGCATGCTAGACTGTGGCGTTTGTTAAGCATGGAGCGCATGGCTGAGGTCTTCCTGGGGGATTTTACAAACGTTGCCTTCCGCTGGGGTCCACTGGTCCGTTTCCTCTCTAAGGGGCTTCCATCTGCGGTCTACCCACCCACATTACGGGCCCTACATCTCTTCCAGGTATGAGTGTTAGTTGTATGATTGAGTATGATTGCAGGACGCTACTACCACCGGGAGGGGGGAGGGGGGTTGGGGGGGGTTTCTGGGGTTCTTTGGTTGGATTTTCTGGGACGCCATTCCTCGATTGTGGCGGGAGAGGTACAACGACGCTCCGAGGAGGCTGCAGCTGGTTGCAGGCATCCATGATATCGAGGGCTACCGGGTCTGTGTCACTAACACCCGTGGACACACATTGGACCTGGAGTGCACAAACTGTGACTGTTTATCTTACGAGCCCCGGCCCTCTGGATGAGGGTCTTCACCTTTAATCTTAATCTCTCCCGCCTGCCATGATTGCCCCCTGTGAGGGGAGTTGTGCGAGATTGTCGCAAATGTTTTTCTCTCTTTTCTATCAATAAAATACACCTTTGACAAAAAAAATGTAACAGACACCGAACGGGAACTTTTGGAATTGGGCTTAACATTCAGCCCGAGTAACAATATGGAATATACCCAAACAAAAATTAATCTCTTCCGTTTCACGAGAAAATTGAAACTTCACAAGTACTTTAAACTGAGATCGCATATGAAAGATACATCTAAGCAGGGGACTAGATTGACAGCTACAGATATACTGAGTGGCAGGGACCTGCCAGGATTGGAGGCCATGGAACATTTGAGAATGGAGGAAGAAGGAAGTCCACTTAATGTCACGAATGTGGACATGGTACAACGAGCCCTATTACAGGGCATAGAACAAGAAAGAGAAGAAAGCCACTTTAAGCCGAAGTCTATTTTCGTTCCTCAATCACCATGGGACGCCATTGATGCTTTCACAGAGGCCATGACCGTGGATTTGATCAATTATAGGAAGACAACGAATCCTATTAACCATAATATCACAGAGCCTCAAAGAAAAGCCTTGCGTGACCTTATGAGGGACAACAAGATCGTAATAAAGCCCTCTGACAAGGGGGGCAACGTGGTACTATTAACTAGTGAATACTACCAGCAAGAGGCAATGAGACAGCTGTCTGACACTAAGTACTACTCTATAACTACCAGCAAGGCCTATGAGGAAAGCATCAATGACTATGATGAACTGATTCGGAAATGGTATAATTTGCATATGCTGGGGAAAGACGAACATCTCTTTTTAGGGAGCAATAACCCCATGACTCCGACTTTCTATCATCTTCCCAAGCTCCATAAGAACTGTACATCTCCTCCAGGCCGTCCCATCGTTGCCTCTATCTATGGACTAACTGAAAACATGTCCAAGTACGTGGATTCTGTCCTTTTTCCCTTTGTGACCAGCCTTGACTCATATATATTCAGGACACCAAAGATTTCCTGAATAAAATTGCGGATATGAGCTGGGAGTGTGACTATTTATTGATGGTGATGGATATCACCAGCCTTTACACTAACATCGATCATCAACATGGATTGAATGCTGTCAAGCACCATTTAGATAAGCGTCAGCTACGTTTTCTACAGCATAATACCATGATTCTCGATTTTGTGAAGTTCTGTTTAAATAACATAATTTTATTCAGAGAACAGCTTTACAGGCAAACCTCTGGTACGGCGATGGGCACCTGCTTCGCTCCCAGCTATGCGAACTTGTTCGTTGGCTGGTGGGAGGAGCAGGTGCCCAGAAGCTGGAAGATGGGTCAGGAGCATGGCAGGGTGGTACATTGGTACCGCTACATTGATGATCTCTTCATCGTGTGGCAGGGTACGACCGCCACCGCGGATAAGTATATTGAGGACTTGAATAACAACAACTACAATTTGCATCTTTCGGGAACAATTAGTCGAGTGGCAGTCGACTACTTGGACTTGAGGGTGTATATTGATGAGGGCCAGGTACATACCTCATTATATAGAAAAGATACGGCAGGGAACTCAATTCTGTTTGTGAAGAGCAGTCACCCACCCAAACTCTTCAGGAGTATCCCGTATGGGGAACTCCTTAGACTCTGTAGAAACAGTACACAAGATCGGGAGTTTGAGAGGGCAGCCCTTGAGTGCCTGGCACGCTTCCGACTTAGAGGATACGATGATTCCCTACTGCAGAACACACTCAAGAGAGTCAGGAGAATTCCTAGGGCAGAATTGTTCAAAAAGAAAGAGAAGGAACAGCCGACTAGGAATGCCATTACAGGAAAGAGTAAATTCAGGATGATCACACCCTTTTCTGCTGGAGCTAACCACCTCAAAGCCATGATGCGTAGGAACTGGCACATCTTGCGCACAGACAGTACGTTGAGGGAGGATTTGCCCCCATATCCTCTGGTGACCTTCAGTAAAAGCAGATCATTAGGGGATATGTTGGTACGAAGCCATTTCGATAAACCCACCATCAGGCCTAAAACACTTAAGGATATGAGTGGGTTTTACCCGTGTGGCCGCTGTAAAGCCTGCGCAGCTAGTAAGAGTCCTCCGATATGAAAATCAGGTGACGGGTAGATCCATGAAAATTCAGAAATTTTTGACTTGCAGTACTGTTTATGCAGTGTATTGTTTAGTGTGCCTGTGTGGCCTCCGCTACATTGGGAGCACCATCAATCAACTAAAAATGAGGGTGCTAGAACATCTTAGGGCTATTGATAAGGTAGATCCTTCCTACCCAGTAGCCCGGCATTTTGCAGAGCATCATAACAAAGATCGCAGCAAACTGCAATACTTTGGATCGGACTGTATACCTAGTAATGTCAGAGGTGGAGATAAACTGAGACGACTCAGACGGCTGAAATCAAGGTACATCATCGATTTAGCCACTAAACACCCCGGGGGTCTTAACAGCAGAGAGGAAATGGCCGTCCATCTAGGGAAGTAATTTACAACAGGGGATATGGCAGAAGGGCTGTTCAAGCTTATGTTTGGTGTTCAGGATAAATTTGTAAGGCGAACTTGGGATAATGAATTGTAGGATGTTTCATGATGATTTTTTGCTATGACTACACACAGTTTACTTTTTAATAATTGTATGTATGTATATATTGAATTATCCATTCCATCTCTTCCACTGTTTCTTTTTATTTATATTTTATTTTTTCTCCTTTTCCTTTTCTTTTCTTATTTTCTTTCCTTCTCTTTTCTTCTCTTGTTAAATTCTTCTCTTTATCTCTCCCTTTTGTCTTCTTGCTTTTATTTTATTTTCTGAACATGGGTGAGATGGTTGCGGGGTTGTATTGATTAATCCTCTTGTAGGTTATGATGTGGTATATAATGGTCATTTTTTGCTTGCTCCTAGGAGCAATGGATGTAGAAATATTGGAGTTTGGATGGCCATTGTATTATAATTACATTTATATTTATATATGCACATTTATGTAATCGCTCTTAATGAATGTCTCGCTGACTCGTGCCTTACTCCTGCAGGGGCGGACTGACTGTTAAAGGACTCATGCCGATCCAGGGCTAGATGTTGTTACATTATGTTTTGTAAATTTATCATTCTTATGCCCATACTTCTTGTTTGTGTACCGATGTACGGTACTATTGTCTTGCACGGGTGCAGTTACATACTTTATGTACTGGACTCTACTCGTTACAAGATGGCGTCTATATTTGACTTGGGGCTAGTCCATTGCTGATGTCTACTACTGTGTAGGAGCTTTAACCCCTTCCATGCTGATGACGGCCCCCAGCCGTCATGCACTACAGTGCTCGTGTGCTGATGACGGCTGGGGGCCGTCATGACGGCACCCGCGCTGAAATCTTCAGCACAGGAGCAGAATCGGCCCAGCATGGACGGGGTTAAAATTGAGTCATGTGCTTAGTGTCATTGACACTGACGAAGGCTTGCGCCGAAACGCGTTTGTTGACTTTTCATTAAAGACCGCTGTGATCTTCACCACCCCCGGAGTGCTGTTGTCCTTTTTTGAGGAAAGCGGATTTTGAGCGTCATATATATATATATAGATATATATAAGAGATATATATATATATATATATATATATATATATATATATATATATATATATATATATATATAGAGAGAGAGAGAGAGACACAGAGACAGAGGGAGAGAGAGATATTTTCACTGAAAGAAAACCAAAGTTTACAGAGACGTTCTAGATTGGAAATAGCATCAAACCGAAAAAAACAAAGGTTACAGAGACGTTTACTTAGGTTCAGATTTTACATACTCAAAACCTTAGAAACTGAGCAGTTATAGTTACCTGGGCTAACTATAACTTACACTCCCCACAATGCACAGCTTATAAAGCGGGCAGAGAAACACATCAAAAAAATTGTTCCTGCCCGTAGAGCACAGGATTTTAAGCTGCTCTCTAAGGGTAGGAACAATACTGGCTCCCGCTGGCGTCATGGGGACTTTGGGGGCCCTCAACATTGATCATGTGGGTGCCCTGGATGCGCTCAAGGGCACCCACCCTTTACTGGCAGGGCCATTTTTGTAAATCCTTCATTATGCATGGGCAAGGCATATGCATGGTAAAGGTGTTACGTGGTAAAGGCATACGTGTGTAAGGCATTGCAGGGTAAAGGCATACGTGTTAAAGGCATTTGTTGGTATCTATGACATTATAATTAGTCTAATCCTGCACTATCTCTTGACATGAAACTAAACCATGGAGCTTGATAAACTGAACACAGACAGCTCAAAAAAGTGTAAAAGCACGTTTAGTAGAAATGTCATGTCACATTGTCATCACATGCCATTTTCCCAGTGCATTGTACCATTTCCCCAGTTTTCCCCAGATAAATGGTGCTATGAACCGTATAGCACTACTCGCCACCACGTTCAGAGGGTGATCCATTTCTCTTCCTACCCTGGATGGAGAGTTACTCCAGCATTTTGTTAAAGTGAAACTCTAACTGTTTCCAGTGTCATAAAGAGTCAGATTGGCGTCTGTGAATGCTCACTTACTCACAAGTTAGGGTTCATTCACAAACTGGCCCGTCGAAGCATGCGTGCGCTACATTTACTAGTGTGTGATTCTACACATGCAACACATGTACACCTGGCAGCGATCATCTGACTAGTTTTGTTTTCAAACCTTGTTAAAAGAGTTGCTTAGCCCTAAAAACTACAACTATTTGTGCATAAATAAGATAAGCTGTAAACAACTCATCTTGGGACACAGACAAGCCCACTGACACCAAGAGAGAAACAGTAATAACACTTATTCACAGGCCCTGGAAAACCGCCTAGTCCTGCTCATCATAAAGGCCCATCTCCCTCCTAAACGCTCATGCTAAACTATTCACAGGCATTCTGGCACACATCTTAGACCATTCATAATGGCCTTAAGACTGCAAGCCACAGCAGTGGTTGATAATACTGTGCCATTAATAAAATGGATGCTTTCCAAACTGAAAAGACACTGGACACAATGTCTGCCAATGGCCCGATTTATATTTAGGTGGATGGTTTATTCTGTCATAAATGTGGTAGGTGTCCCGTCCAACCTATTAAAAGTGCATTATATCCTGTGGCATTTGTAATAAAGTGGATGGAATCTGTTATGTTTGAGAAAATAATTTGTCCGATAAACTCTAAATCAGGCCCTATGTCTGCAGCAAGTGTTGTAGAAGGAGCAAGATCCAGCATTATAGGAAGAGGGCCTAGAAGCAGATATAGTCCCAGAGGCACTGAAGCACCTACCTCTTTACTTCCTCTGTTTATACCTCATTTGTACCTACCTGTGCGCCTGGTCTGTTTGTACCTCATAGGTACCTATATGTGCACCTCATCTGTTTATACCTCACAAGCACTCACCTGTGCACCTTCTCTGTTTATAGCTAATAGGTCCCTTCCTGTGCACCTCCTCATTTAGTACCTCCCAGGTGAGCTTCTGAAATAAAGCTTGTGAGCTCCGTACTGCCAACCATGGCCTCTTTGCTATAAGGCCATTATCTGCATCGGCTGTGTGCATGCTTCAAGTGTGTCTCCTGCCTCAGCTAACAATGAACCCTGAAGAGTGAGTACACAGACCGAGGGGAGTCAGGAGCTGAAGGACATGGAATGAGGTATACCTGGATAAAAGAAATATGGGAATGGAGGAATGTGACTTCACCTGTGAACAATCGACATCCCCTTTCGCTCTACCAAAGCGCTGTTGAGTTTCAAAGTAGCATCCTGGCCTTCAGACAGACCACAATAAGTCAAATATCATGGAAAACAGGAAATGGAATGCAATTATTAATATGCACACATCTGTTGGATGCTTGATATTTCAGATAATTTATTGGTTGTGATGAATTCTCTATAAGGAATAAATGACTGATATCGTTGAATAATAAATGTCATGATTCAATGTTTGTTTGCCATATCTGTGTGCGCAATATAAAGACAGGCTATTGGAAATAACCCCTCATTCTGTTTCACAGAAAGCCCTGGAAGGATCTGCTGATTGAAATACAACAGGATCTTAACTTTACCTAGTTTAGGAAGAACTAAAGACTCATTTTTTAAGTTGTCTTTCGGGGCAGAATCAGTCAATAGTTCAAGGGAGATGGATATATATTACGCTGATAGAAAATCCACCTCAACTCGGGATAATGCTCCAGTCTTCCAGGTTAGAAGGATCCAGAAATGCTTGAACCAGGAGGGCTGTAAAATGTGTTGAAGGTGACTTAGGGCTTTATTACGAGTGTGGCGGTCTTCCAATGGGACTACCACAGCGGAGGTACCAGGCAGACTGCCAAGCCCATTGAGAGCCCGCCGCCGGATTATGACCTAAATCCAGGGTGGGTGGGCGGTGCAGCAGCGGTCTCGCGGCGGCTGTATTAGGCTCATTAGAGAGCCTAAACAGCATACCACCACCTTAAGAGTGCCTGCAGCATGTTCAATTCCATGGGGTGGCACAACACGTGGCCCCCGAATGCAACCCCAGGAGCAGAATTGGCCGGGGCCCTGTGAGGGCCCCCTTACCTGCATGTCCTTTATCCTTTTCATGGTAGGGTCCCCACCATGAAAAGGGCGGTGGATATGCAGACTGTAATATGCTCGGCGATGACGGCATCGGCACTGCCAACATATTCAGGGTGTTTGCAGACCGCCTCCACAGCGGGATCCTTGATCCTGGCGGGGGGGCGGTCCCACCACCACACTCATAATACGGCGGTCAGTCCGCCTGGATGGTGGCAGTTTGACCGCAACCGTGAGTACGGCGATCATGAGGGCCGTCGCACTCATAGAAAGACTCTTAATAAGCTGCAAGGTAAAGGCGGGAGTTGGCATTTGAACTGATCCAGTGTGAACAGGAAAGCATTGTGGAAAAAGGTGTCTGGAGTTACCTTTGTCATATATACTTGCTAAAGAGCAACCTTTGTCATGTATACTTCCTGAAGAGTTACCTTTGTTATACACTTCCTGAAGAGTTACCTTTGTTATACACTTTCTGAAGAGTTACCTTGGTTAAATACTTCCTGAAGAGTTACCTTTGTTGTACACTTCCTGAAGAGTTACCTTTGTTATACACTTCCTGAAGAGCTACCTTTGGTAGATACTTCCTGAAACTGAATTAACGGCAGCGCTTCCTGATTCCTCTCTTTTTCCACAATCTGTTCTGTTTAATTGAAATCTTGTCCATGTATATCTACCTAAAACTCTACCTGTAGCATGAGTGCTCAGTGGCTGCCCTTTCTTTAGTAAGTTACTCAGTGAATAATGGTAAATCACTACCTTTTCAGAAGTAAATACAATGTGACATGTTCAACCACAGTTTTAATGAAATATCCATGTATGGTAAAATGTTCCTTACTAAATTTCAAATATGGTAGAGAAGAGATGTCTTCTACAGCTGGTTAAATATTGTGTATTCACGTTCTATTACATTTGCATTTAGTAATATTGAGTTTCTTTACATCCAACAGAAAATAAGCCTTAAATGCACGGATTGATTATGAATAATGAAGATAACACATCAAACCTGCAAAAATTATCAAAAATAAGGAGCTCCAAAAACATCAGTGCAATCAGAGGCAGAGGACAGATCCAGGAAGAAGCAGTCAAAGGCAATTCAGTGAGTGTCCGAGTCTGAGATCTGCACCTCGACACCCCAAGACGAAGAGATGACCTCAACAAAGCCAAGACAACAAAACTGACAAACAACCTGCTGTATAAACAAGCGTCTAACACCAGCTTTGATCATGAGGCCGGTATGAGAGTTGGCGGAAGGTCTTGTGTCTATTTGGGATCCATAGCTTGGAACAAACTCCCTCTTCAGTTTTGAGCTGTTAGCAACATGAAAATGTTTTAAAAAGGTTAAAAACTTGGCTTTTTGTCCATGTTTGAAACAAACTGATTTACTTTCTTTTCTGACCTGTGCTTGGCCCCAGGACACTCTTTGGAGTAGCTGTACACATTACAAGTCGCTTCATTATCATGATATTGCTAGAGCAGTGCTTCGCTATTTAAACTGGCAACAGACCACCATTCAGTGCTCTAGGTGTATTGCAAACTCTTCCTAGCCAAACCACAGGCACCAGGGAAAAGCACAACGAAGTGGAGCCTAACAACTGAAGGCTAAAGGAAAGGGGAGTTCTGCTCTCTAAAGTACAGAGTATTGTCCCAATTTTCACCTACTGGAAGGAAGATTAAGCTTTACCCGCAAGCATGCGAAGCCGTTATCCAATCTAAAGATGCAATCACCCACAAGGAAGCCTTACTTATATTATGAATGTGGCAGGTATTTAGTGAGTCTTGTATTTTATTGTTAAATCGGAAATCAAGCGTCCAAAATAACGCAAGTGGTTTATTAACTATGCTGACCCTTCAGGAAACACGGTCAGGAGAAAAATTGTTCAATTGCACTGAATATATCAAGAACTTTAGCCAATTAGAAACCATCAAAGAGCATCAGCGAATACAAACAGGGGAAAAACCATACCATTGCACTGAATGTGTGAAGAGCTTCAGTCAGTTCTCACATCTCCAAACACATCAGCGAATCCACACTGGGGAAAAACCATACCATTGCAATGAATGTGTAAAGAGCTTCAGTCAAACTGCAAACCTCCACACACATCAGAGAATACACACAGGAGAAAAACCATACCGTTGCAAGGAATGTGTGCAGAGCTTCAGTCTGTTATCACACCTAAAAACACATCAGCGAATACACACAGGGGAAAAACCATACCATTGCAATGAATGTGTAAAGAGCTTCAGTAACATTTCAAACCTCCGCACACATCAGCGAATACACACAGGAAAAAAACCATACCATTGCAGTGAATGTGTGAAGAGCTTCAAACAGATGTCACACCTACACACACATCAGAAAATACACACAGGGGAAAAACCATACCATTGCAGTGAATGTGTGAAGAGCTTCAAACAGATTTCACACCTACACACACATCAGAAAATACACACAGGGGAAAAACCATACCATTGCAGTGAATGTGTGAAGAGCTTCAAACAGATTTCACACCTACACACACATCAGAAAATACACACAGGGGAAAAACCATACCATTGCAGTGAATGTGTGAAGAGCTTCAAACAGATTTCACACCTACACACACATCAGAAAATACACACAGGGGAGAAACCATTCAAGTGCAGTGAATGTGTCAAGAGCTTTAGTCAATTATCAGACCTCGGGAGACATCAGCAAATACACACTGGGGAAAAACCTTACCATTGCAAGGAATGTGTAAAGAGCTTCAGTCAAATTTCACAGCTCAACACACATCAGAAAATACACACATGGGAAAAACCATACCAGTGCAGTGAATGTGTAAAGAGCTTTAGTCACTTTTCAGACCTCCGGAGACATCAGCGAATACACACTGGGGAAAAACCTTACCATTGCAATGAATGTGGCAGTAGTTTTACTTACTCTTCAGCATTAAGAAATCATCAGCGAGCTCACAAAGGGGAAAAAAATCTTTTAAATGCCATGAATGTTTGAAAAGCTGAAGTCCATTATCAATCCTAAACAGGCATCAGCGAACACACGCAGAAGAAAAGCCTTCAAGTGCAATGAATGTGTGAATAAATGTAGTCAATTATCAAGCCTATATAGACATCAGCTTACATACACTCTGTAAATACCATACAACTGTAGTGAATGTAGAAGTATCTTTAGGAAATCTTTTGCATTAAGGATTCATCAGTTAATGCACAGAGAAAAATCCTTTCAGGTGCAGTGAATGTGTGAATATCTTCTGTCAGTTATTAAACCTACGAATACATCAACTAGATCAATCAATTCAATCTTTATTTCGTTGCTTTTGCATCATAAAAGATATACAATAAAAAAGTACTTTGTACAATGCCAAAAATCAATAATCAATACTACACATCATCGTTTTGGGTCACATTGTTATGGTTAGAATTATCACAAAATATGAAATAAATATGTATAAAAGATTAAAATACATTATTTACAAAGCTAAAAGTCATTAAATTTAAGTTTATAACAGCCAAGGCATGGTTTGAACTGATCCGCAGGGTTTGCAATTTAAAAAGGAAGAGACATTTTCAATCTAATGAAATTTACAGCCAAAAGAAATCTACTAATTCCAAACACAATTACTTGGCTGGTATCCATATTTAGGATTCTGCCAGCTTCCTTATGGGAAATAGAACCAATGTTACGACATAGTGGCACTATCCATTTTTTCCTTGCTTTCCCATAGGTAGGGCAAAAGAACAATATATGTAAAACATCTTCCCTTATGTTGTTTGTACATAAAGTGCAATAATCACCGTTTGTCCTCCTCCAGCTTTTCTCAGTGGCCTTTGTTCTCAATGTTCCATATCTGTATTTCAGGTACAGGGTTTTGGCCAATGGTGGCTGAATCTCATCGAGAAACGTTTCAAAATGGGCCACATTTTTAACCAATAAAAATGTTTCAGTTAAGGGGCTGTGCACTCTTATGTACGCAGAATCATGGCTCACGTAGGACCAGAAGGACAATTTAACAATTTTCTTAGAGGCCATACTTAAAGACTCCGGCTCACTCCAAAAATGGGTTAGTCCTAATTTGGTTAATCAAGCTCTTACGTGCTTAAACCAATAGATTTTGCTGCCACTATCTAGGTCCAATACTTCTTTCAACCCATTTTTGTATTCAAACAGTTCGGGGGTTGTCCATAATCTAACCCATAATAATAATGGTCTCAACATTTCATGGTGGTCAGTATGCTTAATGTTTAAGTCTAAAAATAGTGGTATCAATGGAGTATTATTTGGTACTTTTAATAAACCCCTAATGAACTTGTTCTCCTGTGTTTCAAAGGTCTTCCTGCATACTGGTCCCCATAATTCTGCCCCATACAAAACAGCTGTCTGGACCTTATACCTAAAAATCTCTATTGCTGGGGTAACTGCCTTATTCACACATTTATTGTGTCTTTTTAGTATTGGAAGACAGTTTTGTTTAAACACTATTTTTGATTTCTCTAGCTGAGGTCTCCATCCCAGTGACGAATCTAGTAATACCCCTAAATATGTGAAACTCTGTTCATAGTCAAGTTTGTGACCGTTTAAGATTAGATTTCGTTTAAAACTTTTGTGCGGGTTTAGTGCCATATATTTTGTTTTTTTATGTTAATTTCTAACCCTTTTAAAGTGCAATATTGCTGGAACCCATCTAATAGGATCTGAAGGCCCCGAGGAGTTTGTGAAATGAGGATCGTATTGTCCGCGAAGAGGAGGGACGGTACTCGTTCCCCCCCCCAATCGGGGCGAGTCATTTTCACAATTCTCCATATAAGCTGCAATATCATTAACAAAAAGGGAGAAAAGTGTGGGAGCCAGAACGCATCCCTGGCGTACTCCCCTTTTTATGGGGATTGGGTCAGTTAATTCCCCGTTTGGGCCGCAACCTAACCTTAGCATAGTTCTCCTGGTGCAGGCCCATCACCAGCTTTAATAGTTCTCCAGGAAGTCCCTGCCTTTCCAGAGATTTCCAAAGCAGGTCACGAGGAATAAGGTCGAATGCTGCTCGTAGGTCTACAAAGGTCACGTATAAGTGGCCCTTGCGAATGATGACGTATTTCCAATACAAGCAGCATAACCTTAATACCTGATCTATGGTCCCTGTTTTTTCCCTAAACCCTGCCTGGTATTTTGATAAAACTGATTCTTCATCCAACCAAGTGTTTATACGATTTAATATGTGCCTGGCGTATATTTTTTGAGTTATATCTAAAAGACTAATTGGGCGATAGTTAGCTGGATCGCCTCTATCCCCCTTTTTAAAAATTGTAATAATTTCTGCACCATCCCATGTGTCCGGGATTTGGTCACCAGCCGCAATAACATTAAATAAGTGATTTAAGTAGGGCGCCCAAACATCAATATTATGCTTATAAAGATTGCCTGGAATTTTATCAAGTCCAGGCGCCTTCCCTTGTTTAACTGAAGCAATTGCTAGCTCAGTTTCCTGCAGGTCAAAGACTACCAGTGGGTATGCTTTCTCTGGCTGGATAGAAATGTGTTCTTCCTGAGGAGTTTCCTCGGTGGTTTGGGCTGCGTACAACGTTGTAAAATGTTTTACCCACGTGGCCTCATCTAGGAAAACCTCTCTGGAGCCTTTCACACGTTTGTTTCCCTTAGCCACTAATTCCCAGAATTGCCTCTGGTCCTTTGTTTTGGCTGCTGATAGCATGTTGGACCATAGTTCCTCATCCCAAGAAGATTTTGCTTTTACCATTATCTTGTTATATGATTTCCTTTTATCTTTAATTTCTATAGGAACTTTTCTTTTAAGTGCATCCATCAAAATGGATTTGGCAACACAACATTCCTTATTGTACCATGGTTTACCTACTGGTTTTGCATTCACTGTGCCGGTCCCTTTTTTTGGTCTTTTTGTAAGAAGGTCTAACAATTCATTAAAAAGGGTTTTATGTAATTTAACAAATTCTCCAGATTCACATCTAAATGGACAATATGATTCAAATGTATTTACAAAGGCACAGTAAATGTTAGCCAATAAGTCCTCTCTTTCCAATATATATGCCCATTTGACAGCCCTTCGATTATTACTGAGAATGATATTATCTATTGTTGGTGGCTGTACTTGGCTGGGACCTCCCTCAATGTCTCCCGACCCCTTTAATAAACTTTGCAGAAAGCTAGTTTCAAGTGGATAATGGTAATATCAAATCTCTCCTTGACCTTTAAATCATTTGTGTATGGCCATAGGTCAAAAGAAACAATAACGTAATCTAATTTACTTTCGCGATCTCGCCTCTTGAAAGTAGGTGCTTTCGGGCTATCAGAAGGCATGCGCCCATTACATGCCCTCAAACCTTGGCTTGTAAGCAACCTTGTGATCTGAAGGGCTAGCGTGGTTCCAGCAACTGTTCCATTATTAGTCAGTACAGGTATCCCATTACCAACATCCTCATCTTCATACAATTTAACCATGCCCATAATCGGTTCAAAATTGCAGTTCATATCCCCACATAAGATTATGCTTGCATCTGGTTCTAAAGTGTCCATAAAAATCTCCAGTTTTTCAATGCATGGCGACTCCTTATAAGATGGATGATGCCTGTTATACACGTCTATAAGATTAATCACCCTTTTATCCTCTGTGGTTATTTCCAGACCAAGTATGTCTAGTGAATCAGTATTTAACATTTTTATGCCAATGTTAATAGATACACTGATCCATATTAATAAACCTCCTGAGGCTCATCCTCTTAATGAAGGCACAGCCTCTATTTGGTATGTTTTATATCCAACTCTGTGAACCTGATCCGTAGCCCAAGTTTCCTGCAACACACAGATATCAAAGGTATTCATATAAATATTCCAGTCGGGTCACATATTTTTGCACGCACTCCCGCTACGTTCCATGAGACTAGTGTAATCAAAGAAGGCCCCTCATTTGACCCGCAGTTGCTTGATAGTGTAGATAAGGGCAGGCTACTATTAGCCCCAGTGCGGGTTGTAGTACTAGTATTTTCTACCCTTGGGGATCTGTTCCCTTCTACCTCCTTAGCTCCGTCTGAACTAAACATATTTGCACCACCACTGTCTTCCTCCCTGTTCAATAATCTTCAATCACATTCATCCAGACCACGGAATACATCAAACCTATTCAATAACTCCAGCGGCGTAAATGGCATAAGAGGCGCCATTCTTCTATATTCACATGTGTTGTGTCTGGGGGGTACGGTGTTCCACCCAGATGTAACAGGGGCTGGTGCTGATTGATACATATAAACAGGGTTCCTAGCAAAATCCATGTTAGAGAAATGGTTATCAAAGAAAACGTTACTGGGTACCGAATGAGGTGGAAATACTATGGATCTTGGATAAAAGTAGGTTAATGGGCGCGGCGTGATACAAGTGTTCGCATTACCATGTGGCCAATTTAGTATGTATTGTACTGCATTTTTATCCCTAAAATTTACTACAACCACATCTCCCCCTATGTCTTTTGGTCTTCCACCTAGCCACGGCAAACGTCGAACATGGACTATGTCGCCGTTGATATTACTGGCTATTGGTCTATATGAGGTCAACCAGTGCATTATTTTATTTTTTAGTTGAAAGAAGCCTTCCCGCTTATTTCCAGACAACTCTGGTACCCCGGTGAGAACCACCACGTAAGGTACGGCTTCCGGCGGGAGTTCAGTGGGTGGTCTCCTGCCTTGGGCCCCTCTTGTATATCTCGCTTCTTCCTCCTCTAATCTTGGTAACCCATTTAATGAATTACCCATTTCCCTAGCTAAGTTATTAGCTGGAATATCAGGAATGCGATTCGAAGTTGTGATCGGTCTTGTCGTTGATATTTTTGACTGGTTTGTATTAGGGTTGAGGGGATGTTTGGGTACAGATGTTATACTTGTAGACAAATGATTGGTAGCAGCCGATATAACTGATTTCAAGTTATTGTGTGAGGTGATGGTAGAAGGTACTGCTACAACTGCGTCTGATAGGGAGGTATGTGCCGATGTAGAGGCTTGAGAAGGGATTAATGCTGTTATTGGCCCTTTATTTTCTGAAGTCCTAGTAGGATTTCCATGTATTGCCAGATCTGCCTCTATTTTCCCTAGTCTTAGCTCCATTCCTTTTAGTTTTTAAACTATAGCTAATGTATAGCTTCTCACAATATGTTCTATACTATCCAGCAGATTACTAGTAGGGGCTAGTTGAGACCCTTCAACCATTAAATCATATTCCGTATTAAACTCATTAGCTGGGTGAGAAGATGATGGTAGGAGTGTTGGAGGGTCTAACGCTGTTCCTGCATTTTCCTTAACGACTATAGTTCCCGCGGCTCCGGTGCTAATAGGGTTAGACTTCTTCCCGAACTCAGAATGGCTCAGCTTTGGCTTAGTTGGATCCACCCTCTTACGTCTCTTTTTAGTTGGCGGGGGACCATGGGTTTTATATGGCATAGACCTCATAATTTTTCCTCTTACTACCTTCCCTGGCCTGGGTGTAGGTGAAATCATAACCTTTGATACATTAGGTGTACTAGAGGAATCAAGAGGAATAATATCAGCTTCAGCTTGAGTTAGGCCGATAGAGGGTGCTAAGCATTCCCTAAGCAATAGGGGCACACTGGCCACAGGTGAAATAGCATCCGTGTTATCGGCGCAGAGCTCGTTGTCCAAGGTAACAACAGGAAAAGGCTCAGAAAGAGTCCTGTTCTTAATACGTTCAATAGAACGACGGCGGTCAGCCCGCCGTTCTGCTAAAGATAATTCTTTTGAACCTTCAGAAACAGCTTTGGTGAAATAGTTATCCAGAGTTCCGTTCATCAGGCCCCCTGCTTTATCAGGCACAACAGTGCCCGGACTAAGCACGGTGGTAGACATTAGAGTACGATGGTAATGTTACACCAAACTATAGGAAATTTGGACACTTTACTCAGTGGGGTCCCACGACTAGGGGGACTGGCCCAGACCAGTCTCTTCAGGCCTCTGAGGGCCACAGAGGGCCCGCCCGTTGCCCGGCGCGGCCCCGCGCGCTCCCGCGACGCGGGAGATGAAGATCGTTTTTAAGCGCCTCCTGGCGCGCTCCGCCTTAACGCGACTTCCGGTCGCGGAGGCCGCTGGGAGTTGTAGTCGCACACTCCCCCACACTGCGGCAGCACAGGTAGAGAGAGGCTGTGGCGGGGGGAGGTGGCAGGCAGCGATGGAGCAGCGGTGAAGGCAGCAGTGCCGGCGGCTCAACAGGGGCTCCCAGTCAGGTATGGCAAGAGTTATCTGTACGCTGGCAAAAGAGGCTATGCAGGCACCCGCTCCACAGCAGGTAAAGATCGTTTTTAAGCGCCTCCTGGCGCGCTCCGCCTCAACACGACTTCCGGTCGCGGAGGCCGCTGGGAGTTGTAGTCCCACACTCCCCCACACTGCGGCAGCACAGGTAGAGAGAGGCTGCGGCGGGGGCAGGTGGCAGGCAGCGATGGAGCAGCGGTGAAGGCAGCAGTGCCGGCGGCTCAACAGGGGCTCCCAGTCAGGTATGGCAAGAGTTATCTGTACGCTGGCAAAAGAGGCTATGCAGGCACCCGCTCCACAGCAGGTAAAGATCGTTTTTAAGCGCCTCCTGGCGCGCTCCGCCTCAACACGACTTCCGGTCGCGGAGGCCGCTGGGAGTTGTAGTCGCACATTCCCCCACACTGCGGCAGCACAGGTAGAGAGAGGCTGCGGCAGGGGGAGGTGGCAGGCAGCGATGGAGCAGGGGTGAAGGCAGCAGTGCCGGCGGCTCAACAGGGGCTCCCAGTCAGGTATGGCAAGAGTTATCTGTACGCTGGCAAAAGAGGCTATGCAGGCACCCGCTCCACAGCAGGTGAAGATCGTTTTTAAGCGCCTCCTAGCGCGCTCCGCCTCAACGCGACTTCCGGTCGCGGAGGCCGCTGGGAGTTGTAGTCGCACACTCCCCCACACTGCGGCAGCACAGGTAGAGAGAGGCTGCGGCAGGGGGAGGTGGCAGGCAGCGATGGAGCAGCGGTGAAGGCAGCAGTGCCGGCGGCTCAACAGGGGCTCCCAGTCAGGTATGGCAAGAGTTATCTGTACGCTGGCAAAAGAGGCTATGCAGGCACCCTAACATACACAGAGTAAAAATGAGCATTGCAATGAATGTCAGAAGTGATTTTGTCAATTGCAAACACACCTGGGGTAAACCTTACAATTGCACTAAAAGTGTGACAAGCTTTTGTCAATTTCTGATCCTACATAGATTCAGCGAACACACACCTTTGTTTAACTCAGATATGCAGTGAATTCAGAAAGAACTTAAGAACATTAACAATAATATTGACTCAACTGAGGACATAGACAAGAGCAGAACAGTGCCGTTATTGTGAGATGAAGGAATTACAGGAACAAATATATAATTATGTGGGGTATTCAAATACCAGATGAATGAAGACACGACTAGAAGAAAAGAAGAAAACCAAATATTTGTAGAATAATAAAAGTGTCTGTTCCCAGTGATTGTTCACTTCGGTACACATAGAAAAAACAATGTGATATAACAGGAAATCCACTGGTAGACTAGCACAATGTGGAATAAAAGAAAAGAAACACTGGTGGTTTTTATTTGACGATGAAGAGTTACAAAGAAAAACATCCTAGTGTTCCTGTTCATGCTACCCGTAAAAGTGTAGGGATGAATATGATTCTGCCTGCACACATTGCTATATTAGCATATGTGAGTTAGTTGATCAAACGCAATTTTTGCTGCTTTTGCACATTACACGACGTCTCTGTTTTTATAAAAACAAACTGCTTGCTTTTCCTTCACATGAGAACGGTCTGTTTTTCACATCTCTAGACTCGGACTGCGACCTCAAGTCTGCACAAAGTGTTCAATGTTAAAATAACAATGTATGCTGTTGATGCAGGTTGATCGACCCACGCTCTAGACACAACACGAACACAGCTGCTAATTTCTGAAACTCAGGTGCTTTTAATATTGCACTGCATGCATGAGACTAGCACTTGGAAAAAAACTTTCAATCGACAAAGAGCTGTGCTGATCTGGGATGTGATTCGCTTCACCTGACTTTGGAGGTATGGGGTTCCTGGTTTTAACCTAGAGATCTTCTATTATTATAATACTTAGCTCCTAGCAAGGGGAGGGTGGTACACAAGGCGCTATAGACCTGGTTCCACTATCATTATAATATGATTTCTCCCTTTGTATTTTATGGAATTGTAACAATACTGATTGTATTGATTTTATGCATCTTTTTACTTATGTTAGCAAAGATACTGCATCTTAGAGCACGTAGTTGAAATAAACATTTTAAACTATACTGTGTCTCTGATTGCTCACGTTGTGGACATTTATGAGAATAAAAACAAAAGAGTGTTCTTGATTCCCACTTTTCCTGAGAGGTCCCAAAGTCGCTTGTTCATTGGTAGCTTCGCTGTAGTACGGAGAATGAATGAGACACTGTTGCTAGACGGATAGGGGTACTGGGCACTGAGGTGGATTTTTGGTACACCACAATACACTGAGGTCCTGGTTTCCTGCGCATAGTTCTGGGCATGATTCAGAAAAGGGGGTGGTGATGGACAGAGTATCTGAATTAAACAGAACACTCATACCCAGTCAACAGATCAGGGCTTGATCCATCACCGTTTTTTAGCTCACTGCACCATCCCAGCTCAGAACCTGGCTACATGCAATTGCATATAGCCAGGTTCTGAGCTGGGATGGTGCAGTGAGATAAATAACGGTGATGGATCAAGCCCTGATCTTTGGACTGGGTAAGAGTGGTCTGCTTAATTCAGACACTCTGTTCATCACCACCCCCTTTTCTGAATCGTTTTTGGCCACTATAGGTGTGGCAGGGTATACTCAGACATGAGTCCCTTTCTCACTGCACCATCAGGATTCAAGCAAGCCGGGCCGAAGACGGCTGAAATGCCAGAAACCGGTCCCCAGTAGCTTGTCTCCTTTCTGGTGAAGAATTGGCTTGGAAGTTTAGTCTGCCCTGTTCCCATGATGCACTGGGCCAGGGACAGACTGATTTGCATATAGCCAGGTTCTGAGCTGGGATGGTGCAGTGAGATAAATAACGGTGATGGATCAAGCCCTGATCTTTGGACTGGGTAAGAGTGGTCTGCTTAATTCAGACACTCTGTTCATCACCACCCCCTTTTCTGAATCGTTTTTGGCCACTATAGGTGTGGCAGGGTATACTCAGACATGAGTCCCTTTCTCACTGCACCATCAGGATTCAAGCAAGCCGGGCCGAAGACGGCTGAAATGCCAGAAACCGGTCCCCGGTAGCTTGTCTCCTTTCTGGTGAAGAATTGGCTTGGTAGTTTAGTCTGCCCTGTTCCCATGATGCACTGGGCCAGGGACAGACTGATTTGCATATAGCCAGGTTCTGAGCTGGGATGGTGCAGTGAGATAAATAACGGTGATGGATCAAGCCCTGATCTTTGGACTGGGTAAGAGTGGTCTGCTTAATTCAGACACTCTGTTCATCACCACCCCCTTTTCTGAATAGTTCTGGGCATGAGCAGAATTCCTGCAACATGACACCCAAAGTCTTGATTAGTGCTTGTATCTGTCCACAATACCCTCAATACCTTTTCCGGTTAACAGGCGTGACGGATTAACCTACCTATACGAATGTGTTATATTTTAATTCAAGCATGAGATTTATAAAAAGGTTTACGTTTTGAATTACTACGCTTTTTTGTACTGCAATTTATATAAATTGTTTTTCTTCTCTATGTCCTCA
Organism: Lissotriton vulgaris; assembly: GCF_964263255.1. NCBI lineage: Eukaryota > Metazoa > Chordata > Amphibia > Caudata > Salamandridae > Lissotriton > Lissotriton vulgaris. The sequence goes on along the minus strand of NC_141685.1, from coordinate 88,776,339 downwards.
TGGGTGATATTGACATAGCTCAGCATAGTTGGGCAGCGCTCCGGCATCATCTGACGCAGTTTGAAGTACCAGACGATGGTATGTCTGTTATCTTTGTGTTGAGTGCTGATTTGGCGTTCCCCGTAGCTTTTCTACTCTTGGGTCACGTTTCCTGTAATAAATGCGGATGAGGATACGTTTCACACGTACACTCACACTGCGATTCCTGTGAACTATACTCTATATAGGACACGAGAGATTCCAAATTCGGCATGGCAGCATCGTGTTTGGTTTAATGGCACCCTCCCACACACCGTAACTCCGGTTTGGTTAGGTCCCTTGTCAATTCCTGGAGCCACTTGGCCAGTCTTAAACGGGTTCACACTGTATCCACATTATCTCAATGCCCCGATTGACGACTTGGGTCAACTTTATATTGGAGAACTGGGCCGTATGGTCCGAGCGGCGCAGGGCACGCCTAAAATCTCCAGGTTCACCTGCCTCGTCAAACAGAGACACAAGACACTGTTAGGCGTAGAAAATCAGGTTTATTAGCTGCAGCTAAGCGCAGTGGTCCTAGAAGTACACCAATGGTAAGTTCTCAGGAGACTGCCACTTAATTCCGTGGCGCACACTCTTATATAGGACACATATTTACAATATCGACTCCCAAAACATACAAAACGGACAAATAGGAAAAGTTTGAAAACAAGCTATCGAGTATCTCGAATACGCCCTTCTTTCAGACCCCGTGTTTTCCCCTCCCCTCAAGTTAATCAATGCTAGTGCATGTAATTCAATTTGCAGGTGACAGGACGTATTTGTGTGCTTCAAAGGATAGTTCTGTAATAGGAGAATACAAGGAGAGAATGGTGAAGGCCAGTCAAATAAGATACAGTAAGCGAAGAATGGTAGGACCCAAACAGTCAACTAAGACAAGGATCAATCAGTCTAGACATAGATTAACGGACTCGGCCAGACCCTGACATCGGTTGCGTAAGCAAGGACAGTGGGTTACTTTTTAACAGAGGAGATGCATAGCAGCTGGAAAGGCAAAAACACTATGTTCGCCGTGCAGCCTGAGTAAAGGCAACACAAAATGGCGGCTAGATACAGAGCGAAGTCGAAAACCACAGAACCTCAGACCCTCCTTTTGCCATTACTCAGGCAAAACACAAAGGACTCAAGTTAGTCTGAGTCGATGTCAATGGTCATGAGGTCATTGAGCTGTTGCTGCAACATCATTTTGATGTTCTCCGTCTGCTGTGACACAGGCTTTGAGACACACAAGGTGGCACAAAGACCACAGATGGCTGGGCCACACTGCAAACAAAGACAGCAAAAGAAAATGATGGCCAAAATCATTCCAAGGAACGTTAATACTTTCCATCCCCAAGTGGACAGTAGTGCCCAAAACCATCCCATCACAGACCAATCTCCTGTGTCCTGATGAATAGACTCGGCAATCAAGTGTAACTTAGAAATGGCTTGGTATACTGTAGGGGCGTTATCAGGAATGTAAATGCAGCAACTAGACCCAATCAATTTACAGACTCCTCCTCTATCTGCAAGGACAATGTCTAAAACCATTCAGTTTTGCAAAGTCATAAGGCGATCCGCCTGAAGTTCGGCCGTCAAATTACTCAAGGCTCTGGAAGTTACATTTATCGTAGCCTCAACAACACCTACTAGCGGTCTAATGTTTCTGCTATTGACCATTGGGCCCCAGAAGGGAAGAAACCCTTTGATTAAGTCTCCTCCCTCTTGTCCAGCTGTGTCTCCAGAATCAATAACCCCTCTGCCATATCTTTTTCTGTGATGACCTGAAGGAGCAGTATATGTCGGGGGAAGGAGAAAGGCCACGTAACATGTTCCTGAAAAATAGGTGGGAAGCCATGTGTAGGCTCTATCATGACAAACAAAATATGTACCTTGAGATGGTACCAGCGGTGAAGAAATCAAGGGTGAATAGATGTATGTATGGGAACAAACACTCTTTTCCTGTTTATTCTTATTATTCCGACCATTTATTTGTAGACATAAGTTACCTTTATGGGGTACGGTCCAAATTGGCAAAGATCTTCTTTGTCTAGCCTTATCTGTGAGGCTAGTAACGTAACGAGTCACATTCCAACCATCATATGCTCACTTCTCATCAACAGGGATCTTACCAATGTCGGCAATTTTAGCCATAGTCACTATTCCCTTTATCAAAGGACTATGACTAAAATCTGCTCCACCATTATACGGACCATCAGGAGGATATCGAAGTTGATTCTGGTATGCATTAGAAAACATAGCCAAATACGCCCAAGCGGAACCTTCATAGGAGAATGGAAGGACTAAATATGGCTTCCCTTTCTCAGCATTATGGGGCATGAGCCCACAAACCCAACAGTCAGTAGTGTTAACTACCAGTTGATGCTGATGTAACAAATGGATGAATGAATTGTTGAAGTATTCTGTTCTCCTAGTTTGCTCATGATCTGGGAGTGTATAGAACTTATGCGGAGAGGTAGTAGTAGAAGAAGGCAAAGAAACAGAAGTAGGAACAGGTGCTTGCTGCATAATGTGGATAATCCAACCCACACCAGCTAATAAAACACATAAACATACTAGAATGAACAAGGCTACGCCACATCTATTAAACAATAATTTCTTGTACTTAAGCTGCATTGAAACTTTCTTATCCTTCCCTTCCACTTTATTATCCATTCTCTAAGGCGTTGCTCACGGTAATCTTCCTGGATCACTTAGTTGTGGTTATTAGCCATCCTTTGACACTGCAAGTCCTGCTGACCTAGGTCACTACTCAGGTCACAGCCTAAGACTCATACCGTGACCCTGCAACTTGATGGATAGTGGAAAAAGGAAATGTCTTTCAGCAAGAGTAATCAAAAAGAAAAAGGAAAACACAAAAAGTTCAATTGTCTTTAGCCAACCTAGGTCTTAGGTTGTACTGTGTCTTGCCAGGTATCGTTTGATCTCGAAACAAAGTTTCTGGATTCGTTGTGTTCAATCGTTTCTGTGAGGATACAGCCTCTTGCAACATGTCGTCATCTTCTTTCTCAGAACTTGTCCAGTCCAGGTGTGCACTACTGAAAGGTACAAATCGGGGTACTTTTTCACTCTCACTGTCGGCTATGCCTTCTCGGACCCACTGGTCGTAAGGTAAAGGCAAGGGAACCCTCTTACAGTGCACACCGTGAACCCAGTTTTTCTTCCCGACGACCTTCACTGCTGTACGCGTCACCAAGAGCACTTGTTGCGGCGGCCCCCAGCAAGGTTCCAAGTTCTTTTTCCTCTGAAAGTTTCTTAAGCATACGTAATCACGAGGTTGGATGGAATGACCTGGATCTGAGGAAGCCTCCGGCAAAGCGTTTTGGACCTGTTGATGAATAACACGTAATTTAGTGGTGAGGTCATGCAAGTAATCAATCAACAATGGGTATGGAATATCAGAATACTTCTTAGGTCGAGGGACTCCCCAGATATTGGCTGGATGCCCAAAAACGACCTCATAAGGGCTAAGTCCTAAAGGAGAATGTACAGTTGTTCTTGTAGAGAGGAGTGCCAAAGGTAGGGCATCGGGCCAAGCGAGGCCCATGCTGGCCTGAATCTTTGCTAATTTAGCTTGAGAGTGCCATTATAGCACTCTACCAAACCCGTTGACTGAGGGTGGTTTGCCGCATGGAATTTCTGCCTAATACCAAGACCCGCACACACCTTCTTCATAATTTGACCAACAAATTCACTTCCATTGTCACTCCAGACAATGCGCGGCAAACCAAACCTCGGGAAGAATTCCTTCAAGAGGACTTTGGCAGTGGACAAAGCAGTATTATCTTTTAGGGGGTAGGCCTCTATCCATCTGGAAAAGGCACAAACCACCACCAGGACATACTTGAGGTTGTTGGAACGTTCCATATGAATATAATCAATTTGTCATACCTCAAAAGGATACGTAGGGGGAGCAAAATGATCTGCCGGAGTTGGGGTTCCCTTTCCTGGATTATGCATCAAACAAACAATGCAGTGCTTTACTACGTTTTCCGCACATTTGGGGATACCTTCATTCTGCCATACTGGAGCCAGAAGCTTGCATATTCCTTTCGCACTGATATGAGCTGGACCATGCGCCATAGTAACTACAGGTAGTACATAGGCATCTGGTAACAACCAGCGTTGGTGTTCTGACAACTCCGTCCAACATCCTGTCGCTTCCAACATTCCCATACTCTCTCTACACTTGCTCAATTTCTTCTCTGTTGGTTCTTCTTGAATAATTTTCACACTTCTACTGTGTCCTCACACATACCTACTTCTCTGACCCATCTTGCAGGACCTGCAACATACATACGACTCTTAACGTCTTTCGCTGTTTCTTTCGCTAACTTGTCTGCAAAAGCATTTCCACAACCCACATCATCGGTGATCCTTTTATGTGCACTGCACTTTACAATCGCTATTTGAATAGGCAAGGCAAGTGCTGACAAGAAGGTCAGTCACCAACTGACCATGCTGTATTTTAGTCCCATGGGAAGTAAAGAATCCTCTTTCCTTCCACAAGCGACCAAAACTATGAGCCACGCCAAAGGCGTATTGGCTATTGGTGTAAACAGTCACTCTCTTTCCCTTAGCCAACACACTCGCTCTCGTCAGTACAATCAACTCAGCTGCTTGCGCTGAATTCTGTGTAATGCGTGCAGTTTCTACTACTGTATACAAAGTAGTAACAGCATAAGCTGCAGTCGTCTCGCCATTAGGAAGCTTAAAACAAGATCCATCCACCCATAGGATTCCATCCGGGTCCACGAGTGGTGTATCTTTCAAATCTATTCTGCCTTTTGTTTCCTCCTCTGTACGAAGAAAACAATCATGATGTTCTTGTATATCTTTCTCTTCTGGAATAGGTAACAATGTTGCTGGATTTAAAACATTACATCGCTTGATATGTATGTGGCTAGCCAAAAGCGTCAACTCGTACCCAGACAAGCGAGCACTCTTGAGACGTTGCGCTTTCGTTCTGTTCAAGAGAGTATCTACTGCAAGTGGTACCATAACAACAAGATTGTGATCCAACACCAATCCAGCAGATTGACGAGTAGAGATCGCTGCTGCTGCTATTGCTCTGAGACAACTAGGCAATGCCTTGGCTACAGGATCCAATGTAGCCGAAAAATAGTCACATGGCCTTTGTTTGTCTCCAAATTGTTGTGTCAAGACTGACAACGCACAACCTTCTCTTTCATGCACATAGAGTGTGAAAGGCTTACTATAATCTGGAGTACCCAACACAGGAGCAGAACACAAAGCAGTACGTAAATCTGAAAAACTCTTCTGACATTCATCAGTCCAAGGAAGAGGTTGGGGTGTATCTTTCAGAGTAAGTGCCAACAAAGGTTTAGCCAACAAGGAAAAATTCGGAATCCACTGTCTACAATAAGAGGTAATGCCCAAAAAGGCACGCACCTCTCTTTGTGTGGATGGACAGACATCCGTGCAATTGCATGAATACGTTCTGGGGGCAATATTGTAATTTAGAAGGTGACACCTTATGATGTAAATCAGACGAATGATACAAAAGCAAAACAGTCGCATTTTTACAAACATCCTCTGAATCGGCAGCCACTAACAGATCGTCCACATACTGAATAAGAGTAGCACCAGGAGGCAAAGAGAAAGCGTCAAGCTGATATTTCAAAGCCTGACTATAAATGGAGAGGCTCTCACAATAGCCTTGAGGTGCACGCTTAAATCGAAAACTTCGGCCTCCAAGAGAGAAACCAAAGAGATCTCTGCTCTCCTCAGCAATAGGAATGCTAAAGAAAGCATTTTTGAGATCAATAACTGAAAACCAAACAGCTGAAGCAGGGATCATTGTGAGCAAGGCAGTAATATCTGGGACAACAGGAAACTGAGGGACAACAATTTTGTTAACCTAGCGAAGATCAATCACAAAACGATATACAGGAGGCTTAGAAGGATCAGTACGTTTAAGAACAGGCAAAACAGGACTATTGCAAACATTTCCTCTCGTTTTTTCAACCACCCCTTTCTGGACTAAATCATGAACAATAGCCAATAAAGCTCTTTCGCCATCATTAGAAATCTTATACTGAGGAATGCGAGGCAATTTAACATCAGGCTTGACAGTGATCACTTAAGGTCGAATTTTAAGCAAACCAACATCATTCGGACCCGTGGCCCAAAGTGTAGCAGGAAGTGAACGCAATTCAAGTGGCAGTTGATCCTTAGACAAATACATAGGAGAGACCAATTTATCACCCAAAGTAAGTTGTACACCAGAGGGGGAACAATACAATGTGGCATATAGATGTTTCAATAAATCCAAACCCAACAAATTCTCACCACAACCAGTCATTAAAATGAGCGGGGCTTCCAAATCATAAGGACCAATGGAAATATGCAAAGGGCAAGAAACCGGGTTGCGAACTGGGGCGCCAGAGAATCCTACAGAAACATTTGTTCAGCCAGACAAAGGTGCCCCAGGAAGTTTGGAGTGAATAATAGAACTCCTCATTGCACCAGTATCCAAAAGAAATGGCTCTGAAACACCCAATGCAACAACATTAACATAAGGCCCATTCTGATCAACTGGAACTAATACCACTCCCTTGCTTTGTCCATGGCTGTCCTAGCTAGTATGGAAATCAAGATTTTCGTTTTCAGTACAATATTCGTCATTGTAATATTGTGCGGACTGAGAATTTCGCTGATCAAAATAATTCATAGTATTTTGAGGGGTAAAGGAACGCTGTTCCTGAGACAACGCACCTTGCCCTCTACCCCTAGGTGCTGACTGGAAACTACCACGGCCTTGTGGTCCTGGCAATCCACCATTAGGCTGCAATAAAATCGGGCAACTACTCTTAAAGTGACCTTCCTCTTTACAATAGGCACATTGATTAGGACCCAACGAAGGTCGCGGAACAAAAGGTGCAGGTTTCTGTAACAATCTTTGAAACTGTGGAGGCGGTTGCGATTGACGCTGAGCAGAACGAGGGGGATAAGCTTGTTGTAAAAGAACCTTCGTTTTCAACTCTTTAGTCTTTTTCTCCGCTCTATCCTTTTCTTCCTTATCCCTATTCTCGTAGTACTGAGCAGTGGCTAATATCTGAGCAGACGAAGAAACGGCCCACGCACTCTCAGAATCTTTCAATTTATGCGATAATTCTGGAAGTAAATTAAACACAAATTTATCCACAAATAATCGTTGTCCACCTTCAGTACTCATATCTTGACCACTATGGTCAATAAACGTCTCCTCAAAACGGGTAAAGAAATCGAAGATACTCTCATCTTTCTTCTGTTTACACGCAGCTAACTTATCCCAAATAACGCGTAAGGCAGGCATCATCGTTTTCATTAAAGTGATGATTCTACCAGGCAATTCTGTAATCAAAGCATCAGGTTTAGCACCACCTACTTGTGCTGCATCCGCGGCAGTAATAGCAGCCCAATTACTACCTAAAGCTTGATCGTGATCTTCCCTACGAATCCGAGCCCATAATGCTTGAGGGACTACATTTCCCATCAGCAAATCAATATCTGCTAAATTCATAATGCACGCATCAACTGTCTGGGACAGCTCTTTATAATACCCAGCAAGATTCTTACGAGGGTCCGGTAAAGACTGTTTAAGCACCAAAACTTCTGATCTTTTCCAGGGGACATGTACCCATATACGCTGGAAATGAGCTGGGACAGCCGGAACAGCGCCTACCTGTGGAACCGCATCTCTCCATACTGGAGGAACTTCTCGCATAGGATAGTGTTTCATTTTACGCCGAACCGCAGGATCAGGTTCAAGAGAGACTTGAGAGAAAAAGGAAGACCTAAAATTAACAAGTGTCTGGACAGCATCCTCAACATCGGGACCCACAATAAGTCCTTCATCAAATTTATCCTGTATGTCAAACAACCCCTGAGGAGGTAAATCCAAATCCATATCACCCCATCCTTTAAGAAGCGTATTACACATAATATTAAAAACATATCTCTGTGTAGGCGCACTCCACTGAAGAAAAGTATCCAAGATAGCGCACACTATACTGTGGACCACTCATGATCCAATTGTTAGCAAGAGAGTCTAACCTAACTCGCTCGTCAGAGTCTGGAATTTGACTACGAGATTGCCTTCGGGACAAGACAGGAGTAAAATTAAGAGACCCAAAGAAAGGTGATAAAAGACCAGAAACAGTATCGACTAGCCGTTTACGAGCTGTAGGAGAATCTGACAATAAAACAGGAGACAATGTATTAAGCACGGCAGGAGAAGGGCTAGTAGTTAGAAGAGAAACTGACGGTAAAGGAGACTGAGGTACCAGAGTCGGCGGCAAAGGAGGTGGAGGTGGAATGACTGGAAGAGGAAATTGTGGAAGAATCGGAGCAACCGGTAGAGCAACAGGTGGCTGAACAATCGGTTGTAATAGGGGTGCGTTAGCACCTAATACATATGGTGGAGGTAATCTCAACAGATGAGACATTAAGGGATCTTCGCCGGATCTTTAACATGTGGGGAAGTAGGCAACACAGGATAACATCTATCTATTGCCATACGATGCTGTCTTTCCGAGACCTCAATCATCTGATCAGTCTCATTAGTCTTAAACTGTTGGGCAGCCTGTAAAATCGTCATATCTTGCTTTTTCCTATCTCTTTTTGCCTGTTTAATTTCTTTCTGTTTGGCTTCCTTACGCCATAGGCGGAAAGAGTCAAACATTGCCAGCCGGGCTTTTCTCTTAAACAAAATTGTTTCTAAGTTATCTAATATATCAGGCTCAAAGCTACCATTTTGTGGCCACTGTAGAACACCATCTTTCTTTGTATATCGAATCCATGTTTCATTAAAAATAATAGGACCAAGACCATGGTTCGAATAGAGCTCATAAGTGGGAGTTCCAACTGGAGGAATTGGACAAGAATCCTCTAGCCGGGAATCCCTAGTACAGTCAAAACAGCAGAATTTCCTAAACTTACTAAGCCCAGGCATTTCGTAACGAACTTCAAGGGGTTAAAAGCAATGATTACAGTACAAACGTACTTACCCCTTGGCTTCGACTAATGCATTTGTCGAATAACAAAAAACAAGACAAAAGAGTGGGCGCTACCCACGAATACTTAACTAAATGATTTCGTACGCCAACAGGTGTTCGTCTAACGTCTCACGATACCAATCATCACCAGAGCGCCAAGACAGGGCGGCAGTCAGGGCAGCAGTCGTCAGCAGCCGCCGGAAAGGAGTAGCCGCGCTACAAAAGACCGTCGGTCCACTTCAAAATACAGGGGTCGCTTGATGTGGTTCGCGATTCCTCCAGAATTTTCTTGCGAAGCTCCTCTCGATCCTTGGGCTGAACCACTACCACTGAAGCCGCCCACACGTTGGGACGCCAATTGGAGAACTGGGCCTTATGGGCCGAGCGGCGCAGGGCACGCCTAAAATCTCCGGGTTCACCTGCTTTGTCAAACAGAGACACAAGACACTCTGTTAGGCGTAGAAAATCAGGTTTATTAGCTGCAGCTAAGCACAGTGGTCCTAGAAGTACACCAATGGTAAGTTCTCAGGAGACTGCCACTTAATTCCGTGGCGCACACTCTTATATAGGACACATATTTACAATATCGACTCCCAAACATACAAAACTGACAAATAGTAAAAGTTTGAAAACAAGCTATCGAGTATCTCGAATACGCCCTTCTTTCAGACCCCGTGTTCTCCCCTCCCCTCAAGTTAATCAATGCTAGTGCATGTAATTCAATTTGCAGGTGACAGGACGTATTTCTGTGCTTCAAAGGATAGTTGTGTAATAGGAAAATACAAGGAGAGAATGGTGAAGGCCAGTCAAATAAGATAAAGTAAGCGAAGAATGGTGGGACCCATACAGTCAACTAAGACAAGGATCAATCAGTCTAGATATAGATTAACGGACTCGGCCAGACCCTGACATTGGTTTTGTAAACAAGGACAAAGGGTTACTTTTTAACAGAGGAGACGCATAGCAGCTGGAAAGGCAAAAACACTATGTTCGCCGTGCAGCCTGAGTAAAGGCAACACAAAATGGCGGCTATCACAAAATGGCGGCTAGATACAGAGCGAAGTCGAAACCACAGAACCTCAATACCTCTTGTTGGGGTACATAGGGCTTTAGTTCAATATGTTTCTTGCAGCGGAACAAGTTGGACCGGCGGGATGTCGATTAGTCCAGTCATGGTTATTTCGGTTCATTCGGTAATGGGCAAGCACCCTCAAACTAAGTACGATATGCCTTATTGGCTTGCTGAGACATTTGACCAACTGGAAGCAGTGTTTCCTAATACCACTCCTGTGGAAAAACACAGGATTCTCACAATTAGTTTGCAGAAAGACTTATTGCCAGAGGTAACAGATTGTGAGAATTGGGGTAAAGTATTTGCAGCAGGATATGCAAAGTAATTCAGCACACCGTCTATGACTGTCTTGCCCTCTGTGATCAAGCATGTTCCGGATGAGCACAGTCCGGAGGCGGCTGTCGAGTTGGGAATGAGGCACGTTGGAGTGTTTGACGTAGTTGCTCATCTCATCTTTTGTAATGTAAAGGGAGATGCAGTTAACTGTCAGGTGTCGAATGTTTCGCGCCTTGTCCCAGACGTCGACAAACTCCGAGCATTACCGATAATTATTGCGGAGGCTTATAAGACCATTGGCCACAATATTTTGGGTGTTAAGCCTTTTGCTAAAACAGCAACTCAACCGCAGACTCAGACGGCAAAGTCTACTAAAGACGACCATCCAAATTTTCCAAAACAGAATTGGAAGAATTCAAATCAGGGGAAGCAGCAATAGAAACAGGGGTCGCGTCCGGCGTCGCCGATACCAACATCTACTGAGCACACTTATGATTTGCGCGACCACGCAAGAATTAGGTCTCCTGATAGATTTCAGGTTCCTGAGCAACGTTCTCGTTTTTCACAGGAAACATCGGACGTGCAAGCCGGTGGAGGAGAACACGGCAGGGGTCGGGGTGCCCCACAAGCACGTGAGCAGCCCCGCCCGTCTGATGGTAAAGGCAAGCAGGAAGGCTTGCCACGTTAACACCCTCATTTTCCGAAAAAGAAAGTTGCTGCGTTAACCGAAAGGTATGCCACGGATAGTGAGAACAGAGCTTCGGATCCTGACATGGGCATTAACGCTGCTCGACAGCGCAGCGGAGGTTACAATAGTGCAGCAAGCACTGCGTCCATATCTGAAGGCGAAAGCAACTGACACTTTTATCACAATGGAAACTACTGACACTAGAGTGGCTCCCCCTGACAGACTATATGATATAGTTATTTTAATAGAAGGTGACATCCAACATGTAATAAAAGTGATTTTTTGGGAACATCTGACCTCTACATATGACATTCTGTTAGCTGAGGCAGACTGGCCCCCGCGTTTCATTTTGGCCGCTCCAAGAGGGGAGGAGGTCACCCTCCCTAGTTTTCCGCACACCGTACCCACGGAGCAGTCCGCAGAACTTTGCAGAAGAGTGTGCTCTGGTGCTTGCACCTGCGTTGTACCGTACTCAAGTCGGGTGGGCTAAACTTTCTCCCAGACCCGAGATTCCATTGCGGTTTATGCCACAGCCACCACCCCGCTATCCCATGCGGCGATTGGCTAAAGCCCCCGTTGCGGACATCCTTGAACAATTAGAATATCAAGGTGTCATTGAGACATGTGTGTCACCCTTGAATAATCCTCGTTTCACTGTTACCAAACCTGATGGGTCGTACTGCCTGGTTTTGGATTATCGACATTTAAATTCACATTGTTGTACATGTGCGGTACAGAACACCCACAGTTCAGCTCTCGTTAACAGTCTGATGCGAAAAAGATTTAAGATCACACTAGACATTTCAAATGGCTTTTTTAGTCATAACCTGTCCTCTGTTAGTAGTCAATGGACAGCGTTCACTTGTGGCGGCAAACAAAAACAATTTAAAAGATTGGCCATGGGCTATAAAAAAGCCCAGGTGTCTTTGCCGCACTTGTCTTCTCTTTGTTCGATGGCATTGATCCTGATGCGTACTCGTACATTGATGATATTTATCTCATGCAGGACGAATTATGGCCGCATCAGTGTCGCATTGACCGCATCATAGTTATGTTTGCGGATTTCGGTTATAAATTTCACTTTGCAAAGTCAGACATTGCGGAGTTCACGGTGTTGTTCCTGGGCTATGAGCTCAACAATGAAGGTAGAGGTCTTGCACTTCACTTCCTGGATAAATGCGCATGTTTATGGTCTCCTACAATTCTGAAAAAACTACAATCCTTGCTGGGATTTTTGAATTTCGGGCGTACTTATTTTCCCGATTATGCCCAGCGTATCAAACCTCTATATGCTTTGATACGACCAACTTTTACCAAGTCATGCTGGCTGCCTGAACATTCAGCTATTCTGCAATTTTTGCAGTCTGATCTTCTTGAATCTAAGTACTTATTGACTCACGCCTGGGCCCAAAAATAGGGGATGAACGTGGGAGTGAGGAGAACACACAAACCGGGAGGCTAGACCCACATTTGAGACAGGGGGAAAACAAAGTAAATATCAAAGATATATCAATAGTGGGGGAGGTTAGAACAAATGAAACTCACATAGTAAGAGGTAAAGAGAATAGGGAGGGTCTGACCATCTTATCCTGGAATATTGCAGGGCTGGAAGCCAAATTAAAAAGTAAGGAGTGGTTAGAATTCATAAGGCGCTTTCATGTTATAGCGCTCCAAGAAACATGGGCACGGGATTCGGACCCTTGTCAATTGGAGGGCTATAAGTGTTTCTTTAGACCTGCCCAAGGGACAAATTCTGGAAGAGCAAAAGGAGGCCTAGCAATATACGTAGATTTAGACCTGAATGGCACCTGGTCATACCTTGACTGGATGTCAGACAACATACAAGTAGTCACACTACATCACCAGGGGGAGAGTCTACTGTTCCTAAATTTCTATAATTCTGGGCCGGTGGAGGGGAACTTTCCAATATTAGCAGAGTTGGAGAGCAGATTAAATGAGGAACTGGATCAAAGGACGAAGGGGCCAGAACCAACTGTCCTGTTGATGGGGGATTTTAATTGTCATCTATGCCCCAAGCTTGTTCCTCTATCTGCCGACTGGTCAGCATGCCCACTAGAAAAGGGTCCCCATTTTACACATAATAAAGAGGGTACAACTCTGATGAAGCCATTAGATAATTTTGCGCTCACTCACGTCATGGATTTAGCTGCACTTAATGTAGGGGAATCCCCAACACCCACATTCAAGGGAAAAGGCGGTGGGTCCATAATAGATTATATAACGATCTCTGCCTGTGCTAGAGAACAGATCTTAAATACTAGAACAGAGTGGAGTCCCTTTAGTGATCATAACCCCATTTTAATAGAAATTAAATGTAAAGATGTAATTAGAAAAGACCCAGGGGTGATCCATGAAACCGATATCCAACCAACAGACCAAGGGAGACGCATAAGGTGGTCACTGATTAATCCTCAAGAGTTAAACGTCAAACTAGTGGGCGAAGGGAAAGCCCATATAGAGACCTGCTTAGATTCCACAATAGAGGGTAGAGGAGTGGTAGAGGCTTTCGAATCTTTAACCAAAATTGTGGAAGGACTATTGAAAACTAAGAAGCCCGTAAAACAGTCATCCTCTCCAAGATGGTTTGACTCAAATTGTTCCAGAGCGCTAAGAGACTTAAAGCAGAGTTTAAAAAAGACCCCAAGGGACAAGATTGAAATTATCGGTTGCAGACAGAACTACAAAACCCAGGTAAAGATAAGGAAGAGGGCCCTTCAAAAAGAAGTCTGGGCTGACCTAAGGGAGGCCGGTGAAAACAAGGACTACGCACAGTTCTGGAAAATCATAAATAGACCATGCTTCCATGACTCAAGCTCCCCAGTCATCAGCTCTAACATTCTATCAGAACAATGGATTGCTCACTTCAAATCCTTGTATAACCAACAGGAGGTAGACATTGGTGATGGAATATGGAGGGGGCCAAGGGCAGAACAACTTGAATTATCTTTGGAGGAAGTCCTTAAAGCAATCCTAGGGCTGACACGAAACAAAGTCCCAGGCCCGGATGGTACCCCCCCAGATTTATTCCTCAGTAACACCGAGTTATGGGCCCCAGTGGTAACGAGAGTACTGAATGCAGCAATCAAATCGGGCCTGCCGAGATCATGGTCCACTGCGGTGATTGTCCCGATATATAAGAAAGGCTGTAGGGACAGCCCGCAGTGTTACAGACCTATTTCGCTGATTGATGTTTCTGCCAAAGTACTCGGGAGGGCGCTCCTCAACCGCTTAATAGATTGGACTGACACCCACAACTTCCTGGTGGATACCCAGTACGGGTTCAGAACAGGCAGGTCAACTAGTGACCAATGCCTCAACCTATACCTCCTCACGGCTAAGTACACCAAGACGACTGATGGGACCATATACATGGGGTTCATGGACTTAGCAGCTGCTTTCGATAATGTCAATAGAGCCAAACTATGGTCACTCATGTCTAACCTGGGAATTGACTCGGATCTTATTAACATTCTGAGGGAGCTGCACTGGACCACCACTGCCAAGGTCCGCTATAGTGCGGGGGGGTGAGTACCGATCCCTTCCCGTGCTCTGGTGGGGTGAGGCAGGGGTGTATCCTGGCGCCGTTCCTGTTCTCCCTTTACATAAATGGCCTGGAGAGTGCCCTGATAGCACTGGGAACTGACTGTCCTAAGGTGGGATCGCGTCATCTGCTGGTACTTCTGTACGCTGATGACGTGGTCCTCCTAGCACGAACGGCAGTTGGCCTGCAGCTCTTAATTAAGGGTTTCTCTGACTTCATGAGGAATTTGGACCTCTCCGTTAACATGACAAAATCTTTCATCATGGTAGTGGGGAAGAAACCACAGAAGAAATTTGTGTTCAAACTAGGGGATCATGTCTTGGACACTGTCAAATCATTTCCGTACTTGGGCCTTTTATTTGATGAAAAGTTCAAGTTCGCCCCTCTGATAGAGGAGAGGGCTAGGAGACTAGTCTCAGCTAATGGAGCTATACTACACTTTGCCCGTCAAATGGGACGTTGGTCCCCAGAGCAGGTGATGACATTGTATAGGTCGGTCAGCATCTCAAAGACCATCTACGGAGCTGAAGTGTTGGGTTTCAGGGATGCACAACCAATACAAAGAGAGGAAGACAAATTCCTAAAAAAACTGCTAAAGCTCCCGTTGAGCATCCCAGCAGCGATAACACACGAAGAGTTGGGTACCCCATACACAGCCGACCTGATCAGACTGAGACCCATATTGGCCTGGCTTAGAATTTGGTCAAACCCCAATGCGGAATTGTCCAGACAGATCATCCAGGATTGCCTGCTGAAAGAGAGATGGCTCCAAATCCCCTGGCTGAAATACATCAAAGACACATTGGGGGATATTGACGAGCAAAGGCTATTTCTGGACCCCTTTATGGTGGACATATATTCCAGACATTCTGTACAAAAGCAACTACTGGAAAAATATGATGGTAGGAGGAGGGAGCTTGACTCTACTAAACCCTCGGCAGTTGCTCATTTGCTTGTTTGCAATGAAGTGGGCATGGAACCGTATCTCTTTTTAATGTACAGTCAACTCGTTTTAGGCTCAATTTGTTGCACCATACTTTAGCTTATCCGTCTGGGTTTACTCAAACAATTGAGCAGAAGGGTGAATGCGGCTGCGACAATAGGTCTCCGCAGGACACCCTTCATTTTGTATTACTGTGTTCTTTTTATAAAACACCGCGTCAAAGATTCTTAGTGGATGTTTTAAAGGACTCAAACATTATCCATGCTAAATCTGCTTTATTGTTTTTGCGAAGAGCCACTGAAATGCGTACTCTGTTCGCTACCATGAGTTTCCTTAAAATTGCTTTTAAATTAAGAAACACAAGGGGCTGATAAAGTTGGTGGGATTGGGAGGTAACTAAAAAGTCATATGGGGCCTTGTGTCATATTTGCACTCTGTTTCTACTATCTACAAAAACCCCTTTTTAACTTGTTGCTCTTTTTAAAAAATGTCATGCTGTTCAGTATGGTTTTATGTGATCATGTATTACTATGTATTTTTATGATGGTTTTTAACCTTCGAAATAAATAAAAGAACTGAACTGAACAGACTCATGATAACCACACTAACCTGGTAATAGGAATTGTGCCTGGTGCTGTGGGTTTCACGTACTTGACGTTTAATGAAGGAGACACAGTGCCTATCGCTTACAAGTCACACTTGTACACTTCGGCTGAAAAGTGATTTTCTTCTGTCGAGATCGTCTTGACAGCTGTACAGATGGCGATTCTAAAAGAGAACGCGCAGCCACAAGGAACACACATGTTGGTTGTTACACCTTATCCTGCATTTGAAGCAGTGATGAAAGCAAGTGTACCAAATTCTAAAGTTTTATATCCTAATTGGATACAATAGGCAACTTCGTTGACATCTCCGGATGTCACATTTATCTTTGATCCCTCATTGCAAACTCAGGAGTTCTTACAGTATGAGTTTGTTCATCCTGTTCCTCTGTCCATCTGCACGCTTGAGGATTACCATTGTATCATTTACACTGATGGTTCGGCACAACCAGCGATAGGATCTTATAGCATTCTTATTCAGTGGCCGGCGCAATCGTGGCTGGTACCATGATGAATGGAGAATTCAAGTCCGATGTCATGCACATGCAGACATTAGGTGACTGTACCGCCCAGTTGGCAGAGCTACGTGCTCTAGTGCTTGGGGTAGTGAGAATGAGGGGTAAAAGGTCCCAATCCCTTACTGGCCGTTTATTGAACAATGGTCCCTCTTTTTTGTCAAGCTTGCCCTCGGCAGGGGGAAACCACTAACCCCCTATTATAGAAAAGTTTGAGAAAGTTGTGTTAGGGCAAGCTATGTTTTTTATAGTCTATTATGGAAAAATTCCAATCGCACGAGACGACTCGTACCGGCATTACACCAAAATCAAGGAATCCCTATTTATCCACAGAAAAGAACGATCAGATATACTTCTTGAACCTGATTCATAATGCCCTGAGGAAGCCCCAGGCCGGATGGCCATGTAAGGGGTGAAACAAGTGTTGGCTGTTCTCCTACGTACTATCACGAATATAGTAACACCTTTATTAAAACAAAATAATGGACCAACGTGTGATTGGAATTTTTCCATAATAGACTATAAAAAACAAAGCTTGCCCTGACACACCTTTCTCAAACTGTGCTTTAGTGTTTGCATTGAAGTTTGCTGACCCTCGTGTGATTACTTTAATTGTGAGTGACTCTTATTACTGTGTTCAGTCCTTCAATAAAAATGTATTCTTTTGGACTCAGAATGACTATCGTGATTCCAAAGGTGGCACAATTAAGCACAAGATGCTATGGGTTTGAGTCGCAGAAATAAAGAACGTCTGCCTCTCGTAAATGTAATTCATACTCTTGGTCACCATCGTGTAGGAGTACACGCTGTTGGCAACAGTCTTGCTGATGAAGCAGCTAAGACCGCAGTAGCAACATATGTAGTAGCAGCAGTTACAAGGTCCAACAGTAAGAATGATGATGACATCTTGGCAGCTATAGTTGCTACAGAGATCGGTGATAATTACCCTCAGGGTTTCCCTTCTAAATACTCTTATCATTTAAGTCCTGATAAAGTTCCCTATGTGAGAATTAACAACGTTGGTGACAGGCTGATTCCCGATGCGTACCGCAGGCTACCCTTGATAACAGTCGCTCACGAAGGCATAGCCTCTGCTCATGCCGGCATTTCAGCATATGTTTCTATCTTACAGCAGCGTTACTGGTAGTGGATTGTATAAATAAACTTGTGAATATGTCCTTTCTTGTTATGTATGTCAGCAGATTAAACATTCAACTGCTGCACGGCTGCCACAAACGCAGCGGTACATATCTAATAGACCACTTGGTTGTGTTTATTTAGATCATTGCTGATCTTTTTCTGCTGATACTGCGTATAAGTATATCTTAGTTGCAGTGGATTCATGCACACGTTTTCTCTGGGTTTGGCCACAAAGGAGTGCTGATGCTCGAACTGTCATCAGAGATTTGCATTTCTTTGTGGGAATTTTTGCATGTGGCACCTTTCTTTCTGATCAGGTCCAGCGTTCACCTCTAAGGTGTACAAGGAAGCCATGGGGTCTTTGGGGGTGCAGGTGAAATTTTTGTCTCTCTACCGGCCTGAGGGCAATTCTGTTATGGAGCGAATGAACTGTGACTTAAAGCAATCTTTGACAGCTAGGGTTTTAGGTATTACGTGCACTAAATAATTTTCCTAGAAGATCTCTGGGTGGGCAGACCCCATACGAAATGGTCTTTGGCATAAAAATGTTTGTCCCGGACCTTGATAGTCTAGACATGGCGGGGACAGCCGTACCCTTTGATGTAGATAATCATTCTGCTGTGTTACATAACCTACAAGAGACTCGAGACAGTCTTGCAAAGGAACACTTGCCCTCCACATATGGAGCTGAAGCTTCTCTACAGATTCTGGTAGATTCCGTAGTTAGCTAGCTAACCTGAGTCAGTGACCTGGTCCGTGAGAAGGTGGAGAACAAGAAGGAGTTCAGGCCCTCGTATCATGCACCCGTTCCAGTGCTTGGCATGCAGGGCACAAGAACAGTCATTTTACCACCACTCCTGCTGCCTCTTGTCCAGCACTGCTGAGAAATTCTCTTTTGGCCTCTGCTGACACCAACAGGCCTGACCTTGCTATAGAGATGCCCACAGTCACTAATCCATTATTAAATTTGCCAGCTGGCAATCCACATGAAGATACTGCGTATACATATCCCACGGATTTGTCATTGCCTGGTGTTTAAACAAGTCTAGCTGACCAGTCACACTTTTCCTTTGACTCTGACTCTATAACATCGAGTGTACCATTGAGGATTTCTATTATATTGGTTTAAAAGAAATTTGTTGGTTCCCCCTTGGCTGGTTCTCATCTCCATTTTTTTGTTCATGTCGATTGGATTTGTGATGGTATTTTTTCGTCTGGTAAATGGACACTATATAACTGAACGATCAAAAATCTGATTAATTGATGGAACTTTGGCCCCACACTCCTCATCACACATCATGAAAAGAGACCAGACTTTTGTCAACATCACAGCCTAGCCCGTGCTAGATGTTATTGTATGAGATGCTGTAAAATTTCAAATTCATGGACCCACAGAGGTGGTTAATGTTCCTAATGTACTTCGTGTTCCAATGGGAGTTGTTGTGAAACAAAACATACATTCTGATGTTTGGGATGTCCAAGCCATTGAACCTCTCTTTTCTGATTTGAAATATTATGCTGCCTTTCATGCTGAGGATTTATATTTAGACTCCGCAAACTACGCCGACTTGTTCTGTTACCAACACTATGGCCATCACTTTCTGCATAAGGCTAATACATTTAGAAATGTGGTTAATTACACCCAATGGGAACATTGCCCTACTCCCATAGAAGGCAGCTCAAATGCCCTTTTGAATAAATTCACATATTTTACTGACTTTGATCGGTCTAACCCAAGCTCATTTTATTTTAAATTAAATTACAAATCGAATTCGAAAGTGAGACTTACTCACTTAAAATTGTTGTATTCCAAATCCTTTATGGATCAGTTAGCAGTGGGTGGCTACAAGCTATGGAGAGATACCATAGATCTTAAATCTGTTTGGGGTTCTAGACCCTGGCAAGGGCAGGGCACTGAAGCTTTACACAGAGCATGTCTTATTCCTAGCCACATGTTGTTTTTAAATAGTACGATCTCACAAACAACTTGTCTTAGTTTGGCCACTCAAAACACATGAATACCCCTAAAAGTCCTAATCTGCATGCTTACCCTAATTGGAGCAATCATACTGATAGGTCCCTTGATGAATTACAATTTTTAATTTCAAATTCCTCCATTAACATTTTGTCCCTGGATCCTGAGGGTTGGCTGTTGTGGCCAACACGTTCTGATTCTTGTCGACATGGCTTTCTGTATTTAGCCCCTGGCCTTACACAGGACACTACTGATCCCCGTTTTCAAACTTCCCATTCAGTTACCACCTAGTCAGTGGGGAAATGATGTCAAAATTGACTGAAACATTCCACCCTTTCGTCTGTTAATCATCTTTTACCTTTGTTGACCGACAATGTTGATTTAACTGATTTTGATTTAAAAGATTTATATGTGCTATTTACTATGAAGTTTGGGAACTGTCGCAGGTTGAGGCTGCTTCCCGTTTAAGAGCAATAGACCAAGCTAATTTGGAAAAAATGCTTGCTCTCATTGATAATAGCATTAACAAACTCTCTTCCAGGATTTACACCTTGCATAATATTGTTTCATCTGTTGTGCATATTGTGCAAGATGATGTTTCTGTTTTGTTCCATGGTCAAAATCAATTGCGGTCCATCACGCAGTTTGCATGGACCTTACCAACTTTAAAATCTGGGAAAGTGCCTTGGGACTACATTAATATTTCGTCAGTGTTTTTACCGTTTAATTTAACAGAAAATCAACAGTTCATGTCTATGAAGGATGCGTCACATTCTCTATTGCATATAAAAAAATTAGAACCATTACCATTTTCTGTAGCCAAATCTAATCGCAGCCACTGACGACATCCGAGCCCTGCTCGACAACGGGGAAACAGCGGCCCTCATCCTCCTGGACCTCTCCGCGGCATTCGACACGGTCTGCCACCGCACCCTAGTGCAGCGCCTCAGCAATATCGGAATCCAAGAGAAGGCACTAGAATGGATCACCTCCTTCCTCGCCGGAAGGACACAGAGTCCGCCTCCCCCCGTTCAGATCAGAGGCCACCGAAGTCATCTGCGGCGTCCCTCAAGGTTCATCGCTCAGCCCCACCCTCTTCAATGTCTACATGAGCCCCCTTGCGGCCATCGCGCGCCAACACAACCTCAACATCATCTCTTACGCCGACGACACCCAGCTGATCCTTTCCCTCACCAACGACCCCGCCACCGCCAGAGCCAACCTACACGAAGGGATGAAAGACGTAGCCGAGTGGATGATGAACAGCCGCCTGAAACTGAACTCAGACAAGACGGAAGTCCTCATCCTGGGATCGTCGCCCTCCGCCTGGGACGACTCCTGGTGGCCCCCGGCCCTGGGCAGCGCACCCAAACCAATGGACCATGCACGCAACCTGGGCTTCATCCTGGACTCCTCCCTCTCCATGACCAGACAAGTCAACGCCGTCTCCTCGTCATGCTTCAACATCCTGCGCATGCTACGCAAGATCTTCCGGTGGATCCCCACCGAGTCCAGGAAGACGGTCACCCAGGCCCTCGTCACCAGCCGACTGGACTACGGCAACTCCCTCTACGCCGGAACCACTGCCAAACTCCAGAAGAGACTCCAGCGGATCCAAAACGCCTAAGCAAGACCCATCCTGGACATCCCCCGACACAGCCACATCTCCGGACACCTGAGAGACCTGCACTGGCTCCCGATCAACAAGAGAATCACGTTCCGACTCCTCACCCACGCACACAAAGCCCTGCACAACCAAGGCCCAAGATACCTCAACAACCGCCTCAACTTCTACACTCCCACCCGCAAGCTTCGATCGACCAACCACGCCCTCGCCGCCGTCCCCCGCATCGGAAGCGCCACCACAGGAGGAAGGTCCTTCTCCTACCTGGCCGCCAAGACGTGGAACTCCCTCCCCACCCACCTCCGCCTGACCCAAGACCACTTCGCCTTCAGGAAGCAGCTCAAGACCTGGCTGTTCGAGCAGTAGCGGACCCCCCCCAAGCGCCTTGAGACCCTCGGGGTGAGTAGCGCGCTATATACATGCCTTGATTGATTGATTGATTGATTGAATTCAGCTGAGTGGCTCATCCATGGTATAATAACATTGCCTTTTCCTCTGTTTAAGTTTAGTTCATGTATGAAACACTATGCCCTGGGTAGATATGAACCACTTGGTACCGCTTTTCTCCATGAAGTTTGGTCTCTGCCCTTCTCATATAGATGTCTGAGGGATGGCTAAGAGGTTTACTTAAAAGGGGAGGAGTGTGCTTCCACACCTGATCATTCACTCGTATGCAAGAATGTTCAATTGCACGAGATGTGTAATGTGGAGGCTCCGAATTTAGCTTACATTTTGAAGGGAATTCCTGTGCCAACTATTGTACCAACATTCACACTATTAGCTAACGGTAGCTATTTGCTTTTAAATAATGACGCTTGCTGCGGGATGTTGGCTGGAATTCCGTACATTGTCACTGTTTCACAGCGAGTAGTTTCCTGCAAAAACTTGCTTTTTCCGCCCCGCATGGGAGGCTTGATATCTCGTTTTGGCCTTCCAATCTGACCCTGAAAGCAGAGTTCAACAAGTTGAACAGAATAAGAGCTTTATTGTCTCAAACAGAAGTCGCTCTCACTTCTTCTCGTGAAACATTTGTCCTTCATGTTGCTAACACGTGTACAGAAGTACACACGCTTTTAAATACGGATCTCCCACTTCATTTTGGCGCTTTAATCCACTACAGGCCTGGCCCACTTTTTTAAAACTGTTAGCTCCGGCCTTGTGACCTCATTCCAAACTATATTTGGTGTGATACTGGCATTTTTTCATTCAATTTTTTCCAGCATCTCTGGCGGCTTCCCCATGTTCCATTGCCTGGATTGCCAATTCGAATGGGCATTAGAACTCTGTCTCTCAAATACGGTGTCTCCTGCTCCTGATTTTGACCATCTATTGAGTCCCTTAGTGGCTCATGAGTTGGCCTGTTCTGGAATCGGGATTAAGGTCTGTGCAGCAGCACACTGAGTTTTACCGAATTGGGACATATATACGTCTGCGCATGACTTCCTGGAACAAAGTTATCTTGACGTAAACGCAAGTTGTCCTCTGATTGTGCTAGAGGCTCCCGCAATTGAAGAACATGTATGTTCATTTCGGTTACTAAATTGAATGGCAGAACTCTTTCCTGACAATAACAATGACTTCCTTTTGGAGGCTGTTGCGACATACTGTGCATACACGCTGATGGATTCGATTGGCAACGATCCAGCATGCGATGCATCACTCAAGGTGTTTTGCTTCTCCCCGTTATGTTTTTTTTTCTCACTTGTATTTTTGTTTCTTTTTTAATAGACATTCTTTTCTTTTTGCCCCTTTCATTTCCTCGTGACCCATTTTTCGACAAGAATGAACTTATTTCTGTCTCGGATGAATTTGAACTCTGCATTCTTCTTATGTTTCTTTTCGTGCATTGACCCGATCAAGGGAGGGTGTATATAGGATACGGTTCTGCCTGCACACATTGCTATGTTAGCATAAGTGAGTTAGTTGCTCAAACGCCATTTTGCTGCTTTTGCACATAACACTAAATGTCTCTGTTTTTATAAAGACAAACTGCTTGCTTTTCCTTCACATGAGAATGGTCTGTTTTTCACATCTCTAGACTCACACTGCGGCCACCAATCTGCACAAAGTGTTCAAGGTTAAAATAACAATGTGTGTTGTTGATGCAGGTTGATCGGCCCACGCTCTAAACACAACACGAACACAGCTGCTCCTTTCTGAAACTCAGGTGCTTTTAATATTGCACTGCATACATGAGACTAGCATTTAGAAAAAACCTTTGAATCGACAAAGAGCTGTGCTGATCTGGGATGTGATTCACTTCACCTGACTTTGGAGGTATGGGGTTCCCCGTTTTAACCTAGAGGTCTTCTATTGTTATAATACATAGCTCCTAGCCAAGGGATGGTGGTACACAAGGCACTATAGACCTGGTTCCACTATCATTATAATAGGATTTCTCCCTTTGAATTTTATGGAATTGTAAGAATGCTGATTGTATTGATTTTATGCATCTTTTTACTTATGTCCGTAAAGATACTGCATCTTAGAGCACGTAGTTGAAATAAGCATTTTAAACTATACCGCGTCTCTGATTACTCACGTTGTGGACATTTATGAGAATAAAAACTAAAGATAGAGTGTTCTTAATGCCCACTATTCCTGAGAGGTCCCAAAGTCTCTTGTTCTGGGTTGTCTAATCATTGGTAGCTTTGCTGTAGTACCGAGAATGAACGAGGCACTGTTGCTAGTCGGATAGGGCTTCTGGGCACTGAGGTGGGTTTTTGGTACACCACAATACACTGAGGTCCTGGTTTCCTGCGCATAGTTCTGCGCAAGAGCAGAATCCCCGCAACAAAAGCAGCTCTAGAAACAATGCTTGGACTAAGAAGGGTAATTTCAGCTAACTTTAGGGATTAGTGATAAAACCTATAAACTCAACACACTTAGACTGAGTCCCTGCAAGAAGAACTAATTTAACAAGCACACACTGGTGAATAGTCACAGCTGATTGTGGTGTTTGGTTGTTTTCTACAACAGTAATGATTCAGTGACAGCGGTCAGAGAACAGTTTCCAAAAGCAAAGTGAAAGGAGAAGAATGTGAACTGTCACTCGGATATATTGCTTGCAGTACACAACATTTACCACCCAAGCCCTGACGCGGAACAAGTGAAAGGATCAGAATGAGAGCTGCGACTCTTTGTGTTAATGCTTGCAGTGCACTGTATTCACCACCCAGGCCCTGACATGGAAGAATGAAAGGAGAAGAATGTGAGCTGTGACTATCAGGGTTAATGCTTGCAGTGCACTGCATTTACCACCCAGGCGCTGACATGAAAGAATGAAAGGAGAAGAATGAGAGCTGTGACTCTCAGGGTTAATGCTTGCAGTGCACTGCATTCACCACCCAGGCCCTGACATGAAAGAAAGAAAGGAGAAGAATGTGAGCTGCGACTCTCCGTGTTATTGCTTGCAGTGCACTGCATTCACCACCCAGGCCCTGACATGGAAGAATGAAAGGAGAAGAATGTGAGCTGTGACTCTCAGGGTTAATGCTTGCAGTGCACTGCATTTACCACCCAGGCCCTGACATGGAAGAATGAAAGGAGAAGAATGAGAGCTGTGACTCTCAGTGTTAATGCTTGCAGTGCACTGCATTTACCACCCAGGCCCTGACATGAAAGAATGAAAGGAGAAGAATGTGAGCTGTGACTCTCAGGGTTAATGCTTGCAGTGCACTGCATTTACCACCCAGGCCCTGACATGAAAGAATGAAAGGAGAAGAATGTGAGCTGTGACTCTCAGGGTAAATGCTTGCAGTGCACTGCATTTACCACCCAGGCCCTGACATGAAAGAATGAAAGGAGAAGAATGAGAGCTGTGACTCTCAGGGTAAATGCTTGCAGTGCACTGCATTTACCAGTCAGGCCCTGACATGGAAGAATGAAAGGAGAAGAATGAGAGCTGTGACTCTCAGTGTTAATGCTTGCAGTGCACTGCATTTACCACCCAGGCCCTGACATGAAAGAATGAAAGGAGAAGAATGTGAGCTGTGACTCTCAGGGTTAATGCTTGCAGTGCACTGCATTTACCACCCAGGCCCTGACATGAAAGAATGAAAGGAGAAGAATGTGAGCTGTGACTCTCAGGGTAAATGCTTGCAGTGCACTGCATTTACCACCCAGGCCCTGACATGAAAGAATGAAAGGAGAAGAATGAGAGCTGTGACTCTCAGGGTAAATGCTTGCAGTGCACGGCATTTACCACCCAGGCTCTGACATGAAAGAATGAAAGGAGAAGAATGTGAGCTGCGACTCTCTGTGTTAATGTTTGCAGTGCACGGCATTTACCACCCAGGCCCTGACATGAAAGAATGAAAGGAGAAGAATGTGAGCTGTGACTCTCAGTGTTAATGCTTGCAGTGCACTGCATTTACCACCCAGGCCCTGACATGAAAGAATGAAAGGAGAAGAATGTGAGCTGTGACTCTCAGGGTTAATGCTTGCAGTGCACGGCATTTACCACCCAGGCCCTGACATGGAAGAATGAAAGGAGAAGAATGTGAGCTGTGACTCTCAGGGTTAATGCGTGCAGTGCACTGCATTCACCCCCCAAGCCCCGACATGGAAGAATGAAAGTATCATAATGAGAGCTGCGACTCTCAGTGTTAATGCTTGCAGTGAACTGCATTTACCACCCAGGCCCTGACATGGAAGAATGAAAGGAGAAGAATGTGAGCTGTGACTCTCATGGTTAATGCTTGCAGTGCACTGTATTTACCACCCAGGCCCTGACGCGGAACAAGTGAAAGGATCAGAATGAGAGCTGCGACTCTCCGTGTTAATGCTTGCAGTGAACTGCATTTACCACCCAGGCCCTGACATGGAAGAATGGAAGGAGAAGAATGTGAGCTGTGACTCTCAGGGTTAATGCGTGCAGTGCACTGCATTCACCCCCCAAGCCCCGACATGGAAGAATGAAAGTATCATAATGAGAGCTGCGACTCTCAGTGTTAATGCTTGCAGTGAACTGCATTTACCACCCAGGCCCTGACATGGAAGAATGAAAGGAGAAGAATGTGAGCTGTGACTCTCATGGTTAATGCTTGCAGTGCACTGCATTTACCACCCAGGCCCTGACGCGGAACAAGTGAAAGGATCAGAATGAGAGCTGCGACTCTCCGTGTTAATGCTTGCAGTGAACTGCATTTACCACCCAGGCCCTGACATGGAAGAATGAAAGGAGAAGAATGTGAGCTGTGACTCTCAGGGTAAATGCTTGCAGTGCACTGCATTTACCACCCAAGCCCTGATGTGGAAGAAGTGACTTCATTGTCCATTGTTGCGTCTGTAAATGCACCCATCATAGTGGCCCTTTACCAGAGGTGTTTATCATCAAGCTTGATCTTTACGCACCGCTGACTATATAGCTTATGCACGATTAGATGGATTGTATACAACAGAGGTGTTTATCATCAAGCTGGACCTTAACTCACCGCTGACTGTAACTGATTCATGGTTAGATAGATTGTATACAACAGAGGTGTTTATCATTTATTTTGTTTATTTATTATATTTTGGTCATTTATTGGGTGCAGCGAATCATCCCCAGGGGGATCTTTCGGCGCATGACAAGAGAACAATCTATTGACAGTGGGAACCAGATTAGAAAAGCCAGGTTTTAAGCAGTTTCTTAAATTGAAAGAACCTGGAACAGGCACAGAGCTCTTCGGGGAGAGAGTTCCAATAACTGGGTGCCGGATAAGAAAAGGCTAGCCCACTCATTTTGGTCTTCCGAATTCTCCGAGTACAGAGCAAGTTGCAGTTGCTGGATCGAAGCTGTCGTACGGGTTGATAACAATCAATTTTTTTTGTCAGATATAATGGCCCCATCCCCTGGAGGGCCTTGAAAACCATAAACAACAGCTTAAAGATGGCTCGTTTTCTAATGGGGAGCCAATGCAGTTGGTGAAAGAGAGGTAAAGAGGGGGTTCGAGCAGGCTTATTGAGGGCAAGACGGGCTGCCGTATTTTGAACCACTTGAAGTTTGGCTGCCAAGTCCTCTCTTACTCCCACCAACAAAGAGTTGCCATAGTCTAGTCGACTAACTAGGAGTGACTGGATAAGAGTCTTTCTGGCATTTAGCGGGATCCACTGAAAGATTTTTCTGAGCATCCTCATGGTACCAAAACACGTGCCTGACACGGTCTTTACCTGCTCTTCCATGGATAATTTGTTGTCAATTTTGATACCCAGGTTCTTAGCCCATCCTCTAGGGGAAGGGGATTTGATTCTCCTTATTCTGCTGGCCACCAATCTGGGGTCCATATCTCCTCCGCCTTGCCAAACAGTAAGATCTCTGTTTTCGAGGAGTTGAGTTGGAGGTAATTCTTCTTCATCCAGCTTGCGATGCTGATCGTGCAGTTTATAAATTTAAGTTTGGTTACTGAAGGGTTAGCCTCAAAGGGGACTATCACCCGTGTGTCGTCTGCATAGGATATAGTTTCAAAACCACAATTCCTAATGATGGCAGCTAAGGGGGACACATATATATTGAACAAGGTAGGGCTCAATATTGAGCCTTGTAGGACTCCTCTATCTACCAAAGTGGTTTTTGACACAAAAGAGTCCAACTGGACACTCTGTGTTCTATCAAACAGATAGTTCTGAATCCATTTAAGGGCCATGCCTCTGACACCAATCTCTCGAAGCCTGTCCAACAGGATGCGATGAGAGATGGTGGCAAAGGCCGCCGACAGATCAAGCAGCACTAACATCACAGGCATATCCTTGTCCAGAGACATTCTTAAAGTGTCAGTAACCTCCAACAAAGCGGCCTCCGTGCTATAAGAAGCACGGAAGCCCGACTGGGATATGTCCAGTGAGTTATTCTGTTCCAAGTAGCAGGAAAGGTGCCGGTTGACTAGTGTCTCCATAATTTTTCAACAACAGGGAAGCAAGGAAATCGGTCTAAAATTCAGTAGGGTCCGCTAATGCCTTTTTAAGCAAAGGTTTAATACGAGCGCATTTCCATTTTTGTGGCACCGTTGCTCTGCCTATTGAGATGTTACAAACTTGAGCAAGCACATAAGATAAGACTGGGGTTAGTTCAGACATAACAGCAGGCGGCACCGGGTCTAGCGGGGAACCGGATTTCACCTGCGTTAATAACAGGCTTACTTGTTCCCCTGAGATGTTGGGAAAATATTCTAGGCTCGAAGGACAGTGGTTTTCAGGCACAGGGACCTTTGCAAGAGCTACCTCTTCAGGCCCAAAGGCGCAATAGATCACGTTAATTTTTTCAGTAAAGTAGCTCCCTAGATCCTCACATAATTCTTGGGTGGGTGGCGGGAGTGGGTTGCTAGACCTCGGGTTTGTGAATTCCTTTAGGATAGAAAAGAGCTCCTGAGAGGAATACCTAGCTTCCATAATGCGGGAGCCTAGGTAGGATCGCCTAGCTATGTTACAGCTGTTTAGATAGGCTCTATGAGCCACTCGGTAGCGCGATTCCTCATGCTCCAAGTTGGATTTCCTCCATTTTCTTTCTAACACCCTCTCTTAAGACTATCTCAATACCAGGGGGCAGGAGCTGCCCTTGCCTGAATATTTACCCTCTTTAAAGGTGCAATAGAGTCGAGGCCATCTGTTATAGAGGCCTCAAACCTTTCTAAGGCAGTCTGGGAGGGATGTGGACCCGACTAAACGCAGCGGAAGTTACCTTTTTCCAGGATCTGCGCAACTCCTTGTGAGTGTGTGGGGGGCCGGGCAGTTTTTTCAATGCCCAAGAAAAATGTAGTGCCAGGTGATCAGTCCAGCCTAACTTTAGGGGGGGTTTGGCAACTAACTCAGGGATGCTGGTGAAAATCATGTCCAACACATGTCCAGCCACATGTGTAGGACTAGTGACTCTAGGGGTCAGTTCAAGAGTTTCCATCACTGCCACCAGACAGACAGATTCTGCATTGGAGAGAACCTCCAGATGATGATTGAAGTCCCCTACCAATAGAAACCTGTTGGCCTGTAACGTATAAGGGGCCAGCCGTTCTAGCAGTGCTGAACAAAACTCCTTCCTGATACCTCCCGGGGCGTGATATGCTAGAGCTCCCCCCACTCAATCTCTTGGCGGGGATGCACTCTGAAGATCAATAGCTCGATATTGGGGTAAGATAGTGCATCAAGAGTCTATATGATAAGGAGGACGAGTGGCAATGGCCAAACCTCCACCCCGTGTTCCTGATCCATCCAGCCGGACCACAGCATAATCTTCCTGAAAAGCCATTGCCAAAGCTGGCGTTGCTTCATTATTCAGCCAGGTTTCCGGGAAAAGGCAGATGTCTGGCCAGGTCTCGTTTAATAGGTCCCAAATTTCCACCACATGTTTTGGGATAGATCGCGCATTCAGATACAACCCCTTAAAGGGTAATGTTAGGCCCATCCCGGTCTGTCTCTCACTTCCAGTGTCCTGCACCCTTCCAGTAGGACTGGGGATGGAACATAATAGTGGACTAAGGGGAGTATGCATGACTTCCCCCTATGTCCATCCACAATCGGGGCACTTCTCTAATGTGACAGCATCTACCACTTGCAGGTTAATTCTCCCCCCTGCACAAGCTGAGGCAACCCCATATTCCACCAACCTCTCCTTAGGGTACACCAGCCTGGGAGCCTGAGGTCCCTGTGGAAAAACGGGCAGCATCCCCTGGCAGCCGGCAGCGTCCAGGCGCGGTAGGGCGCAGACGGGCTTGCCTTAGGTGCGACTTCGGTGGGACAGTGGCACGCCCGCTGCGCGCGGCAGGAAATGCAGTGATTTTATACCTGGGAGGACTGTCCACTAGAGCGCTAACCGTTAGAGTGGCGCCCCGTAGGTTTGAAAGACTATGGGCGTTCTCTCTCCACTCAATCAATCAGAAATCCGATTGTGGTGGACCAGAGAGAGGTCCAAACAATGCGCAAAACGTAATCAGGTAAGAGAAAGTTTAGATGAAAGGCAGTTCTAGGTTAAAACAAATGTCACATCTGAAACATATAATGCTAAAAACAAATTAACAGAAGGTTCCTACTCAGGCTGCTTCCTTCTCTCATTGAGCGGGATCTTGGTCACCACTGGCTGTGTGAATGAGTCACGGTCAGATGAATTGTATATAACAGAAGTGTTTATCATCGAGCTGGATCTTGACTCACCACTAGTTCTGTAAACGAGTCACGCTTAGATGAATTGTATATAGCAGAGGTGTTTATCATCAAGCTGGATCTTGGCTCACCGCTGGGTATGTATATAAGTCACAGTGAGTTGAAATGTATATAACAGAAGTGTTTATCATCGAGCTGGATATTGACTCATCAACCGCTGATTATGTAACGGATTCACTATTAGATGGATTGTATGCAACAAAGGTGCTTATAATTGAGCTGGATCTTGGTCACCACTGGCTGTGGAAATGATTCATGGTTAGATGAATAATATATAACAGAGGTGTTTATCATCGAGCTGGATCTTGGTCACAGCTGGCTGTGTAAATGAGTCGGGGTTAGATGAATTGTATATAACAGAGGTGTTTATCATCCAGCTGGCACTTGGCTCACCGCTGGCTGTGGAAATGAGTCGGGGTTAGATGAATTGTATATAACAAAGGTGTTTATCATCTAGCTTGATCTTGACTCAACGCTGGCTATGTAAGTGATTCATGGTTAGATTAATTGTATAAATATATGTTATGAGTTTCTTATTTACAGAGACACTTTCAACCAAATTCTAACTGGTTATGGGACAGAATCAATGCACGACGGCAAAATTATTGATAGGAACTATTGTGGAATGGAGGAGCTCAGTACAAAGAGATTCTCACAAACCTATGAGCACCAATTAAGGGTGAAGGGTCTGCAGTTATAAAGTAATGGTTATTTGTTTTTTTGTTTTTTGTTGAAACGCTCCTGCAAATGTCATAATCCAGAATGTTGCTCCTCCTAGGTCTCGGATTAACTCATCGTTTTATACTTTTTCTCATAGTATGAGAGGCTCTTTTCCTGAGCCCCTGTTTGTTCGTACAGTGATAAAGTCCTAGCAAAGGCTATCTATGGAGCTACTTCACAATGATTACTTAGTAAGGTCGTCTTACACCTTTGCCAAGTTACCTGTAAAAGAGAATTTTATGAGGTTGTCTAGGGGCTAGTAATTCCATAGTTCTATGGGTGCTTAACTATAAATATTATATATATATTTATATATTTATCCACAAAAAAAACAAAGTTTACAGGGACGTTCTAGTTAGGAAATAGAATTAAAAAAACCTGAGAAATTAGCTAAAAAAACAAAAGTTACAGGAACGGTATAGTTCGGTTAACAATTTATACACAAAACCATAGAAATTCATCAGTAATGGTTAGAGTTATCTCAAGAAACTATAAGTCGTGTATTTTTAATTTTTTAATGCTCCTGTCTGCTGGACACAGACGTAGTGTTTGTTCTCGCTTTGCAGGAGCTTAAAAATTGCTCCCACGAAGCGATAGCAAACACAGGTTTCCGTGTCCGGACCAGTGCGGGCAAGGAAACTGCTATGCTCTGGGTGCGGGCACCCCACTGCATAGCCAAGCCGGCAATGGAGTATGGGGTCCCCAGGCTTATTTATAGTCCTGGGAGGGTTGCTTGTTGCCCCATTCCCATTTGCTTTTACAGCCTGACCCCAGGATGGGGTCCCTGGGGCTGAAATTGACCTCAGGGAGGGGGCTGCGTGTCCCCCTCCCTTATGGTTTTTTGCTTCGTGCCTGTGGATGCCCCCCTTTAGATCCGAAATCGGCCCAGGGAGGTGGGCTGCATGGCTCCCCTCATTACAATTACGGCTGGGCCCCAGGTAATGGGGTTCCTAGGTCCGAAATTGTCCCAGGATAGGGGCATTTGCCCCCCTCCCCTCTGGTTTGGATAGCTAGGCCCCGGGGGTGTTGTGGTCCCTGGGGCTGAAATCAGCCCAGGAGAGGGGCCACATGCCCCCTCCCCTTAAGTTTGGATGGCTGGGGAGTGGTAGTCTCCAGGGCCATAACTGGTCTGGGGAAGGGGGGTCACATGCGCCCCCTCTCTCCTAATTCTGAAGCTAATTATCCCACAGGATCAGGCCCACCCGGGGGCATTATAAAAAACAAGTAGGCCTCTCATTTCAGCTCCTTCCTGGAAAGTTTTGAGGTGATTCATCAGGCGGGCCGATAAAAGCAGGGGTCTCCCCCTTGTATTTTCCATAGACTTCTTTAAACAGTGCTGTAGCAAAAACTGCTGAACAGCATTACACTAACTTTGGCATAAAGCTAGATCTTGGCCCGTAGATTTAGCTTTTTGTTATTTGGTGTAAATCCGATCAGTAGTTTTTGAGAAATGAAGTGTCAAAAATAATTGTATATTTATGCAGTTGGTATCCAGATGTGCTCTGATTAACCAAATTAAGAGGAAGTAGTCAATCCTGTTTGGTTGGTTTTAACCTAAACAATATGTTTTGGCAGCCTTTACCAGACTCAGGGACATACTAAATTAATTAAACAAGGATTGGCAATGCAATAGGCTTCCTATCTGCGAGAGTTTAAGCTATAAGCATTGTAAATGACAATGCCTTTTATTTGTGTTTTAAGAAACAAAACGTAAATAAAAGGGATTATCATGTACAATGCCAATGACACAAACTCTCGTAAATGTGAGACCTAGTGCACTGGGACTGGGAACCAGAAGAGAGATATAGGGAAAGAGAAAGATGGAAAGAGCGAAGGAATGAATACACATGTGGAGTGGAGAGAAAGAGTGAAAACACTGTGACCGTAGATAAATTTCATTCTACTGAAACTAAACGCAAATGTAGAACGTCAGACCATGAAAAGCATAATTATTCCACTTACCTTGGAGAAGTTGATTGAAGGGGGTAATCAAGCCCATGGCTGACTTGGTGACCGGTTGCAAACAGAGTTGCAGTTTCAAAAGTGCAGGACACTGTAAACAATTTAGAATAACACTGAAAGCGTGATTTGCAGGAGCTAAAGCAACCCAAGGCTGGGTAACCAAAGCTGTTTTCATTGGCCCATATAAGTCCTGCAGTGGAGCAGCGAGCACTAGGATTGGCTGATGGCTTTCAAGCCAATCATAGTAGCTCTCCACAAAAAGTCTGGGGCGACCATTAGAGGGTGAAACACACCGCTTCATTGGCTGTCACCCAAAATACTGAAAATTATGGACGTGGCTTCGTATAAAGTCTTTCTTATGGAGAGTCCATGAAAAGTAGGGACGGTTAGTTACCATGGGTGTTGATGGGATTTGTGTGGAGAGATGAGGGATGGAGGAGCACATACGAAGCACCACGGCCACTACGGTGGTGATAAGAAGCCAGTTGTTATTCAGGATGCGATTGCAGTCGCAACCACCTCCGCTGTTTCTCTTTTTTTTTTTTGTAAACATATTTTCTCATCTTAACTTAAGCAGCGGGTCTCAACAAGCTCAGTTGCATCTATTCAGTCCTGCTCTCCGCTTCTCGACCCTTATAGCTGGCACCGCAAGGGCAACCATGCCCCAAATTCCGAACAACTCCCGCAACTTTACATTTAATGTCTTTATATCGGAGATCAGCTTCTCGGTTGTCTATTCTCATCTACACACATATCTATCTAAACAACTAATAAGTGAACAAACACCTCCCCCATCCCCTTCCCCCCAGCACCCAGACATGACGCTCTATCATGTGAAACCACCTCCGCTGTTTCTCTTGTGTTGTTTTGTGGCCACAATTTTAGCTGCTATGGTGATGGGAGTGTAAAAGGACACACATGATGATTTGTATGGGAGAGGCCTCTGCATGAGTGACTGCGTGGTTGTGTGTGGCACTAAATAGGCAACTGTGTGCAAGAAAGCACGTGTACAGATTACTAGTGTTTGCACTGTACATTGTGTGTGTGTCTCTGTACCTGAAGTGCAAGGGCCGTTGGATTTTGGTGTTCTGCACATATGCAAGGAAGGGGGCAGAGAGGGAACAGAATGCTGGCTTTGCGCTGCCTTTGTCTCGGTCTGCGTCGTACAGCCCTGTGCCGTGAATGCTTCAGTACCGGCAGCAGGCTCCTGCTCACCTCTCCCATCCTACACTGGCACCACCACCCTCTATGACCTCTGAAGAGGCGGTGACTAAGAATAGTACAAAACAAATATACACATTTTCAAAAATGCTTTATTATCGCTAAAATCAAATTTCCTGTTGCCAGGTAGCACCCAAACAAACTGTTTTCTTGTGGAAAATGGCTTTGTATGGCTTATATGACACTGTAATTTATTGCTGAAACATCAAGTTATCATTTGATGAGATTAGGAACGGGAATGAATGCCTTGCACGGAGGCAACTTCTGGACCGTAACAATAAACTAAATAAGTAGAAACGGGCGCCCTGTGAAACATGTAGCGCGGCGCCGTGTGGAGAAAAGTAATACGGGTGTGGATATAAAAGCAGTAGTCCCCAAAGGAGCATATATACAACTACAGCGTAACAAAACTGTAGTTGGCCGGTGCTCCTGAGAGAAAACCGCAAGTGATGTTACAGGAGTGCCAACCAATCAGAAGCCAAACAAGAAGAGTGATGGAGGAGTAACCAATGGCAAGCAGCCAGGTGGGATCACACTCATTGTAATGATTACAGCAGGTCTTTCAGACAGCGCATGCGCTGATGCTCAACCTAAAAAATATGTAAAGGGGCAGAGTGGGCACACCCGAAAGGAACCCCCCCTTTACATGCTGGCCACAACATGGACAACATGCCGTGGCAGCCGTTACAGGACTCTTTGATATGGAGCCAATTGAAATGAAAAGATGGTGACAGTTACAATATAAATTATTTGTGGATGGTACCACACTCATTTTAGGAATTGTCTGTTTTAAGGTGATTTTACCCTGTGAAATTAAAGGATGCTAACAGTTACAATATAAATCATTTGTTGTCTGTTCTAAGCTGTTCTAAGCTGATTTTACTCTGTGAAAAATGCTGACCCGCTTATGAGATTTCATAAATCATGTTTAAGAGAAAACAATTTTCTCATGATTTTCCCACCGGGGTTATGGAAGGTGCTCCAAAAGCTAAAATGAGAGCATGTTTCCTGTAAATCCACACTGTCTTTCTCAGCCACGTCAGAATAAAGTCTGACATTTTCAGTAAATCGTGCACTTCCAGCAAGAGCAGCGTATGTGAGCTGATATTCCACTCCTGAGGCACAGCCGGGAGCATCTTCTTAACAAAAAGTTGCGCTGATTTTAAATATTTTACTACTTTGTGTGTAATAATTGCCATTGTAATTCTCACCTCGACTGCATAACGACTGGGGGCTTAATTCACTCCTTGCCACCGCCACGCAGCAGAGCTAACGCTGCAGCGGGAACGCCTTGTTAATCGCCGCCATCAGCGAGTGAGCCGGTCCTCTGGCCACGCCCACTCGCTCAAGGCCATGCCCCCTCCGCCTACAAAAACAGAGCTGAATGCGAGCTCTGGTTAGATTCCACTCCTGAGGCACAGCCGGGAGCATCTTCTTAACAAAAAGTTGCGCTGATTTTAAATATTTTACTACTTTGTGTGTAATAATTGCCATTGTAATTCTCACCTCGACTGCATAACGACTGGGGGCTTAATTCACTCCTTGCCACCGCCACGCAGCAGAGCTAACGCTGCAGCGGGAACGCCCTGTTAATCGCCGCCATCAGCGAGTGAGCCGGTCCTCTGGCCACGCCCACTCGCTCGAGGCCACGCCCCCTCCGCCTACAAAAACATGTGCACTTCACGTACGAGCAGCGGACGGGCGTTGCGGGCGCGCCGTCAGCGCGCCGAAGGCGCGCCTAAGGCAAGCCCGTCTGGGCCCGTCCGGGCCCAGCCGGACCCAGGCCCAGGGACTCTGCCGGATTTGCCTCACGACCGTTTGGTGTACACGAGTGACACGCTCCGGGCTCTTCACCCGGAAAAAAATCAAGAGTGCCGTTATATCCACATTGAAGGCAAACCCTAAATCAACTGTGCACGCTGTAACCCAGGCTCTCAGATCTTGGGAAAGCCTGGATTACAGATGGGCCTCCTTAACTGCCGCTCCCTCCCCAAGCATGCGCATGAAACCAACATGCTGATACAGGACCACGGTCTGGACATACTGTTTCTCACAGAAACCTGGCTCTCTGCTAGCTCAGACTCTGACATTATCAATGCCCTACCCCCAGGCTATCTCTTTCAGGCTCTGCATAGACCTAGAGGTAGAGGAGGGGGATTGTCAATAATCCATAGATAACATCTTATCTGTAGAACCAGCAATGCGAACATTGCAGATTGCGAAAGCTGTCATTTTACTATTCAAACCTCCCCGGTACACTCCCTCTCAGGACTGTTGATTTACCGTCCTCCGGGTGCACCAGGGAAATTCCTCAAGGCTCTCACTGACACGGTGTCACAATTAGCTTCTTCCGCCCCTAACTTCCTCATCGTGGGCCACCTCAACCTTCACCTTACAGACCCCACAGATTTGCCAGCATCCGATCTCCTTCTGGACCTCATGTCATTTAACATCCCGCTGGTCAATAACGAACCCACCCACGACAAAGGACACCTCTTGGATCCTGTCCTTACTAACATCGGGGACATCACCACCGCCGCCCCCCCTTCCTCTTCCATGGACAGATCACTTCCTAATCCCTATTTCCTGGGATCTACTCATAGTACCCCCTCAAACCGCCAAAATTCAGGTTACCGACCGACGTTGGCACAAACTTGTACCAGCTGATTGGGCCACCATTCTTTCAGACTCTACCCCTGCCCTCTCCACCGATCCTGTCATTGCCGACGAACAGTTCAACTCTTGGGTCACATCCTCATTAGACAAACTCCTCCCTAGAACCGCCACTCTCAAACACATCAAACGAGTGACCCCCGCTCCTTGGTACACTCCAGAGCTTAAGTCTCTGCGACAGGAATGTAAGAGAACTGAACGTTCCTGGAGGAGGGATAAGTCTAATATAAAGAAGGATGCCTACCTCACCTCATTACAAACTTATAAGACCGCTTTACGCAAGACAAAAAGTATATTCTTCCAAGAAAGAATAAAAAATTCTGCTTGCTCCAGCAAGGAATCTTTTATCATTTTAAAAAAACTCCTTAAGGTCCCAGATCCCGGACCTAGAAACCCATCAGACCCCAAGGCGGATGAGGAAAAATGCCATAAACTAGCTAACTTCTTCAAAGAGAAGATGCAGAAAATCCTCGACTCTATCCCAACCACAAGCTTGAGCGAGGAAAAAGAGATCACTAATAGTCCTACCTCCCCCCGTCTATCCTCTTGGGGACAAGTGACGGCCGAAGAGGTCGAAAGCACGCTAAACATCATCAAAAGCGGATCTCCCAGGGACCCCGCCCCGCTACGTATCCTCAAGAAAGTAGCACCAACCATTGTTCCCCCCCTTACCCATCTTATCAACGCCTCACTACAACAGGGAGTCGTCCCCTCCAGTTGGAAGGCGGCAGTTGTTAAAGCGCTATTAAAAAAATCATCTCTGGACCCTGTGGACCTGGCCAACTACAGACCAATTTCCCTCCTCCCTGGAACTAGTAAGATTGCCGAAAAGCTTGTGAATAGAAAACTCTCACAATTTTTGGAAATCAATAATCGGCTTAAAAGCTCGCAGACGGGATTCCGCCCAGGGCAGGGCACCGACATCGCCCTCCTCGCGGCGGTGGAAGAGGCCAGAGCACTTCTAGACACGGGAGGATCAGTGGCAGTGATCCTCCTCGACCTCAGTGCGGCCTTCGACACCGTCAACCACCAGCTCCTTATCCATCGGCTCAGGAGTGTCGGCATGGAAGGAACCGCACTGTCTTGGCTCTCGTCCTTTCTGGGCCAACGCTCCTTTCAGATCTGGGAGAGTGACACCCGCTCCTCCGAAACACCCCTCCAATGTTGCGTGCCCCAGGGCTCTTCCCTGAGCCCCACATTATTCAATATCTACATGTCCCCATTGGAGGAGGTTGTCAACCCGTTCAGAGTGAGTATTGTTAGCTACGCTGATGATACACAACTAGTGGTGTCCCTATCTCACCCAAGTCAACAACCTGCGGACCTATACAACTGTCTGACGCAGATACAAGGATGGATGAACAGTTCATCTTTAAAACTTAACGGTTCAAAGACTGACATTCTCCTCCTTGGTCAGAAGGGGCTCTCCCTCTCACAGAACATCTGGCCACCCTGTCTGGGCTCGCCTCCAGACCCGAAACCCGAGGTTAAAAGCCTGGGTGTGTGGCTCAAAACCGATCTCTCGTTTACCACACAAGCAAACAAAGTAGCCGGGATGTGCTTTGGGCTCCTCAAATCGATTAGAAAGATCTTGCCCCTACTTCCTCCCACCTCTCAAAAACTGTTAATCCAAGGCCTGATACTATCTAGGCTCGATTACAGTAACTCAATCTACCTAGGCGCTCCTGAGGCAACCTTGAACAAGCTACAAAGTATCCAAAACTCCGCTGCCCGGATCCTCACCAATACTCCTGCCAGAGCCTCGGCCAAACCAGCCTTGAAACTTCTCCATTGTCTCCCAGTGAGAGAGCGAGTGAAGTTCAAAGCCCTTTGCTTGGCCCATCGACTGCTTCAAAACAAAGGCCCCCCTATCTTAAGAAAATTCATCAGACCATATAAAGCCCCAAGATCACTCCGGTCCGATCAGGAATATCTTATTAGTATGCCCAGAGTCAAGAAGGCACGCACGGGTGGAAGGCGCTTCTCGGTCCACACCACACGCCTCTGGAACGCGTTACCCCGCGACTTGAGAATAGAACAAACTATCTACGATTCAGGAAGCGGTTGAAAACCCATCTCTTTCCTTAATGTCTAACCTCCCCCCCTTGCCCCCACTGACCCGCAGGTGTATGGATCTTAGCGCTGGGATACTCACGGGTGACTACGCGCTTTATAAAAAAATTTAATAATAATAATAATAATAATATACAGTGTTCTACTGCAGCCTCCCAGAGTGTTCTGCAGAACAACTAGAGCGCTAACAGTGTTCCTCATGAGAAAACTGTGGCACACCTGAAGCCATCTTGATTGAATCAAACTGATAAACCTAAAAACATTTCCTTTAAAAAGGAATAAAAAGAGGCAGCTCATTTTTTAATAGACATTATGGTTAGTGCTGTAGAAAGCAAAATTAGAAAACCTTTTAAATGAGTTCTCAAATGTCTTCTTCTATTTCTTTAAAACGTTTTGGCATGCAGACTGAAAGATGCACTTTCAACGTCAGCAGCGGACTGCCAGTTAACTCCCTGATGTCAGCAGCTGTACCACTGTGTTCTATGAGCAACTAGAGTACTAAGTTTCTGAAATTATTCCAAAAGTGTGGCACAGCTGAAATTCATCTTGGTGGAATTGAAGTGGAAAACTGAAAGCACTTTCTACTGAGGATAATGCAGTTAGGTAACCAATCCCTAGCTAACGAAAAAGGAAAGTTTAGATTCTATTAAGGACAAAGAGGTGACGATTATAGATATCGTTCATCACTTTATTAATCCAGCAGCAATCAAAGAACATCTCAATGAAAAGCAGCATTTACTACATTTCCCATAAACCACCAGCGAATCCAAGAAAGGCATCGAGCAGCACAGAGGGAGCATTGAGCAGCGCAGAGGGAGTGGGGAATCCAAGGAGTGTTATCAGGCAGCGTAGAGGGGTGAAGGAAGTTTCCCGTTTAGGGTCACCCGGGTCACTAATGACCACCTCTCAGTCTTTCACACAAAATGAAGAGTCGGTCAGACGGTAGAGAATACAATCCAATAACTGTTTATTCAAAGTACACTCAGAGCGGAGCCCGGTCTGCCCAGACACTAGGAGTGCTGCAGAGGGACTGACATCAGCAAGCATAAAGATACATTATGTACATTTCAGAACCAATGATGTCCGCCCATCATGGAATTTTCCAAGCTGATGTAGCTAAACAGTGAAATACAAGGAGTTTGTTTCCATTCTGAGACCGGGCACCCATTATCTGCTAATCAAGGTCGTTCTGCCCGTCCCTGCCACTAGACAAGTGGGAGAAGGCCTCTATCTGGTGGGAAAGGTATGCGTTAATAAGAATAGTGTATTCATTAGTGAAGCAAAACTCAACCCTGGAGAAATGCAACTCAGAAAAGGTAATTTCTTGGAAAAAGCAAAGGATTAGTTTCGGTCATAATGCAAATGGCGCAAAAATAGAAAATGGTGCACCAAATGCTAACTTACATGTAAGAATACATAAACAAAATCATTTCTATTCTAACAAGGGGTTGATTATCCAAGGAGGGGCATGGAGTAGTGCAGAGGGAGTAGGGAACCCAAGGAGCTGCTCAAGTAGAAAATCGGAGGAGCAGCAAACAGCAGCGCAGAGGGTGTAGGGAATCCAAGGAGCGGTATTGAGCAGTGCAGAGGGAGTAGGGAATCCACAGAGCAGCTTCGAGCAGTACAGAGGGAGTAGGGATTCTAAGGAGCAGTATTGAGCAGTACAGAGGGAGTAGGGAATCTAAGGAGCAGTATTGAGCAGTACAGAGGGAGTAGGGAATCTAAGGAGCAGTATCGAGCAGTACAGAGGGAGTAGGGATTCTAAGGAGCAGTATCGAGCAGTACAGAGGGAGTAGGGAATCTAAGGAGCAATATCGAGCAGTACAGAGGGAGTAGGGAATCTAAGGAGCAGTATCGAGCAGTACAGAGGGAGTAGGGATTCTAAGGAGCAGTATCGAGCAGTGCTGAACGACATTCAAGGAGAGCTGAGACAACCAACTCTGATCACCACCAACTCTTCAAAACACTCTGCAACTTTAGGGGCTACATACATCTACGTGGGAGACGCAACTGTCTCGTGTTACCTTAGCAAGCACCTATTTATGCCATCCTACACAGATTTACAAGTTATCTATCAGTATCCCCACTGTGGCTCAAGTACAAAGGTCTGTACCCACTGCTATAAATGACTGTCACCAGCCATCAGCCGTGTCTTGGCCTGGTCATGGGTACGGTAGTCACTGTTGTTTAATAGTCACTAATGTTTAACAAAAGTTCTGCTTTGGGTGGACCCAAACTACCTTCCAGGGTCTAAAACTCTACAGGTGAACAGCACACTATTTTTATATTGGGCACACATCAGGATGTTTGTGACTCTGATCACATGCAGAAGAAAACTTTCTTGGT
Source organism: Lissotriton vulgaris (assembly GCF_964263255.1). Taxonomy (NCBI): domain Eukaryota; kingdom Metazoa; phylum Chordata; class Amphibia; order Caudata; family Salamandridae; genus Lissotriton; species Lissotriton vulgaris. The sequence goes on along the minus strand of NC_141685.1, from coordinate 88,734,780 downwards.
CTGCCAGAATGATAAGATGAGGTACAAGCTGTCACATGGACATTGGTCCAGGGACTTTCTTCCCCATGCACAACCTACGTGTCTGTGATGATCTCCTAATAAAGAGACTATGGCTCTTATTTTTGCTCGTCTCTTCGTATGGAATCTGATTCTTGTGTACATTTCTCAATAGTTAAAACACCAGTTGGAACCATTAGTTGTTGTTGGGGTGCACCTCGCTTGCAGCCCTGCACATTGTTCACACTTTGGAATCACTTTACTATTGCAGGTTGGGCCGGATTCTGTCTCTCTCCTGGTGGCTTTGACTATGCTCTGCCATACTCCCTGCCATACTCCGTCAAACACAGGGATTATAATGGGTGATATGGGGTACAGATCAAACCTATTTGCAGGGCATAATATATTTGACATATCTCACTTTTCTCCTGTGAAGAGGCACAGGCTTTTTGCTTGTTTCCTTGCAAAGTCGTCTAACTTCTCACACACTGTCAGAAAGTAAGTTCTGTCTGTTACTATTTCTCTTCCTGGGGAAGAGCTTGGTCAGTCTGCTCACAGAGAGGATGTAGAGTTGGGCCTGGCCTCCAGGGACCTCTCTGACACCAAACAGAGTGTAGAGCTTGGCCTCACCAACTCTCTCTCCCGCAGTACTCTGGGTTTATAGCCTGGGTCTCCCCTCCATCACACTGATTGCGAAGCTTGTCCTTTCTGGGGCTCTCCTCCCTCACACTGAGAGCAGACCCTGACTCTCCAGGTCCCTCCTCCATCACACTAGGAGCAGAGTCACCTCCATTCACACTAGGAGCAGAGTCACCTCCATTCACACTAGGAGCAGAGTCGCCTCCATTCACACTAGGAGCAGAGTCGCCTCCATTCACACTAGGAGCAGAGTCGCCTCCATTCACACTAGGAGCAGAGTCGCCTCCATTCACACTAGGAGCAGAGTCACCTCCATTCACACTAGGAGCAGAGTCACCTCCATTCACACTAGGAGCAGAGTCACCTCCATTCACACTAGGAGCAGAGTCACCTCCATTCACACTAGGAGCAGAGTCACCTCCATTCACACTAGGAGCAGAGTCACCTCCATTCACACTAGGAGCAGAGTCACCTCCATTCACACTAGGAGCAGAGTCACCTCCCATCTTACTAGGAGCAGAACTTGTCCTCTCCAGGTCTCTCCCCCATCACACTGGGTGCAGAGCCTGACCTCCCCTGGTCTCTCCTCCATCACAGTGGCTGTGAAGCCTGACCTCTCCAGGTCTCTCCACCATCACACTGGGTGCAGAGCCCGACCTCTCCTGGCCTCTCCTCCACCGCACTGGCTGTAGAGCCTGATCTCTCCAGGTCTCTCCTCCATCACACTGGCTGTAGAGCCTGACCTCTCCAATTCTCTCTTCCATTACATTGGGAGCAGAGCCTGGTTTATCCCATCCCACTTGAAACAGAGCATGTCCTCTCCAGGTTCCTTTTTCATCACACTGTGCAGAGCCTGTCCTCTCCAGGTCTCTGATCCATCACACTGGGAAACACAAGATGATGGACGGAGTGCTGAAACCTTTCAACCACTTAACCCCAGTCAAGAGATCTGGGTTTAATCCATTGTTATTGTGCCCATTATATAACCCTAGTTTGGACACAGCCACATGCAAATCAGTCTTGACCCTGCTCCTCATGGCCACAGTCCAGCCCAAATTGCCAGGCCAGGTCCTCACTGGACCGGAAACAAGCATCTTGGGACTAGTTCCGGGGTATAACCCCATATCAGCCAGGCTAGCTTGAATCTAGTGGCACGGCGAGCAAGAGACCCATGCCCACTTAAGGCAAACATAGCAAATACAACAAGATGATGGACAGAGTGCTGAAACGTTTCAACCACTCTCCCCCAGTCACACTGGGAGCTTAGCCTGACCTCTCTAGGTCTCCCCTCCATCATACTGGCACAGACCCTGGTATATCACATCACTCTGGGAGAAAAGGCCTCTCCTTGGTGACACTGGAAGCAGAGCCTGCCTTGTCCACCATCACCCTCAGCGTAGAGCCTGATTGTTTCCCTTGGTGCAGAGCATGTCTCTTCTCCGCCACACTGGGCTCACTGCCTGGGGTCTATCCTCTTTAGCAGTAGGTGCAGAACATGACACCCCTGTGTCCATCCTTCACACTGGGCTCACTGCCTGGGGTCTATCCTCTCTAGCAGTGGGTGCAGAGCATGACACCTCTGTGTCCATCCTTCACACTGGGCTCACTGCCTGGGGTTTATCCTCTCTAGCAGTGGGTGCAGAGCATGACACCTCTGTGTCTCCATCCTTCACACTGGGTGCATAGACTCATCTTTCCCCTGAAATATGGGTGCAGAGCCTGGTCTGAAACAGCACCCAAAAAAACACACGCTGATGGGTTGCTGAATTCCGCATTGGCCAGTCTGAAGGTTTTTTTGCCTACATAGCAGGCTTGATTATTTCCTGTTTGAGGACACCCTTTGGTCTAATGTCCTGGGCATCTCTGGAAGGCTTTCCCAAGGGATGCATGTTGTGAGTAGCCTCATACTGATGTCAGCCTTTTGACACAGAACTACCGTTAGAACACTATGTAACGTTCATGACAAAATATTGGCTACTACATTATAGATGTATCTAAACCTTGGACCTGGACAAGGTGGAGATGTAAATTGAAGATGTCCACCAAAACGCGGATTGACGTTTTTTAGATTGTCCATTGCTGCCTGACTTCACAGGAGAATTTTAAACAGTGTATAATATCTTGTACACTAAGAAGGTTTTTGTCTATTAGTGTGATATTTAATTGTGAAGCTCCTTTTTGAGTGTTGTGACAAATAAATAGCTAAAGGGATGAACAACAATAATGGAAAGTGTGTATTGTTTTGAGTTTGAATAAAGAAAACATTTTTTTGCACTCTGAGGTGACAAGTGTACTATTGATTATTTACACATCTTGCAATATGATTGTACTACTGTAGAACAGAACAGCAATCATGTTCATTCCTACATAAATATAAGGTTTAGGGTTTTTGTGTGCTCTGAGTATTCCTTGGCACTCTATTACCTAACCTTTCTCACTTTCTCTTTGGGTAACTTCAAGCAAACCCCTGACTGACTAAACTTATATTGTAAATAAATGAGAGAACGGTTCTTCATAAAGAAGTAAAAGCTTTAATTTCAGGAGGCAGCGCAGACACCCAACCAACACTGGCAACTCATTAAGTTGAACATGGAGTACGAGAGCATAATAATAAATAATGATATTAATAATCCACATTTGTAAAGCGCACAATCACCCATAAGGGTCTCTAGGCGCTGGGGGCCGTCGGGAAGATTAAGTAAGATATTGCCCAGAGTCACATGGTGCTGGGCTAATCTGTCGCCGGTGCCGGGGATCGAACCGTGATCCCCAGAACCCGGAGTCAGTCACCCTGGCCGCGTCGCCACACCTTTTCCAAAACATGGGATGTAAACAAAAACGAGTCCCGCAGCAGGAGGCAAGCTGCCATGGAGTTACAGAAATTATAACACACCTCCTTTCCTTCCACAGAAATGATTAAACTTAACAAAACATTCAATAACTTACAATTAAAATCATTCAATTCACCCCATGTTAAAACAGAATGGAATATAAGGAAACAAGAGGTTTAAACTGAAAATGCAAAAGAGCTATGTACAGAAAAGGAAAATAAATCAAGTCGAAAGGTGAAACACAAAAGTATAGGCAACGCTGAGGAGCCGAGTGATGTTGCAATTATACCCTACTCCTTTCCTTGATGACCCAATCACATACATCATGCTTCAAATAGTCCGGTATCTTATGTTCCCTGGACAGCCTTCCCTTTCGACGGCCCTCCCTTGATTCAGAAAATGACCTCATAGGGGTAGTGAAACGATCCATCTCTGTGTTCCTCTCACTAGACCCCTGCCTTGCACCTTTCACCCTAGGATTTTGCAACCACTTCCCTTGTTGTTGGCACAAAGCCACAATTCTAAAATTCCAGGTTTGTCCATTCTGTAAATTGACCCAACTTCCTCTTACCGATTTCACCTGGAAAGGACCCCTGAATTTGTTGAAGCCTTTAGTAACACCCCCTGGTTTGACTTTTACCCAAGGTGAGCAAGTAGGGACCCCACAGAGAACGGGTGCTGTGTGGGAACACGACTGCATGCTCCGTACAATTCTATCGGGAAGTCGCTGTTGAAGCTTTAAAGTTTAAGGATCCTTCCCAATGGACTTTGAAGAAACCCCATGGAAGTTAGGAGGTTGGAGGGCCACCCTACCCGTGGATATCATAGTACCAGAGTTACCTATCCCAGGAGAGCTGGCGCTTCTGTAGTGCTATTACTATCAGGTATGGGTTTTGGTATAGACGGTTTGTTTGAGTCCTTTATCCTGGCTAGGCCAAGACAGGTCGTTTGTTGAATGGTGTCATTCAGGAACATTATGTTCAGGCTCTGAATAATGATTCTAAACCTTGTACCTGCCAGTCTTTTGTACCCCAGACAGTTTTTGTCTCAATGTTGTTTTTCCAAAATTCAAAACCAAATGTAGACATTTTTTCATAAAATATTTCAGAATAAATCAGTTTAGTATTTGTCAACATGTTTTTCATCCCTGTCTTATTCATAATTTTAAAATAAAAAGTTTCTGGATCAGTGATATTAAACCCTGAAAAGTATGGGAAATTCTCATAAAATGTTTTTTGAGCTGCCTTTTGGCGGAGTTGGACAATGTTCCCATTGATTATAAATAAAACCATTTCTAGGATTAGCCGATTTGTGCAAATAGTGATGCCCATAGTGATTAAAGCAATACATTTCTTCATAATTTGATGAACCTTGTAAATAATCATGTTCAGCATATTTAGCTGACATTTCTAAATCTGACATCATATTGTTAATATTTTCAAAGTCACAATCATCAGAGAAAGTACTAGGTGATACAAAGTCATTTAAAGAAATCTTGAACTGATGTGGATACTTCAAGAGTTCAACCGGGCCATAGATGTCGTAATCAGTAGCGTCCCATGCTACACCACCAGGTATAGGAATGGCTGTGATGTTCACTGATGATAGTTCTCTTTTTTCAATGTGAGAGGATCTGCGAGGTTTTTCATCAATCATTCTTCCCAAGCTTAGAACCAAAATGAGCCAGAGCAGGAGAAAAAGTACACCAAACACTATCCACAATTTAATCCACGGTGAAATCAGATATGTTTCCCCAAGTTGATGAAAGAGTTCTGTAATTTTGTCTTTGAAAGTTTTGTTTGCTGGCTTGTCTTCATGTTCAATTGGATCATCAGAAAAGTCATCGAAATTGATGAAGTAGCCAGATGCAGTTCTGTGAATTGTTTGAATGGCATCAGGATTGTTATTAATCTTTGTAGTTGCTTCTTCCTTTGTCATGTTAGTGTCAGAGGCTACATCACTGTAGACAGGTGTTTCTTGACGAACTGTTGCAATTTGGGTTTCAAGAGGCACAAGTTCCATGGCTTTGTTGCATAGTCCTTTTTTATTCACTGCAGGTTTATCGAATGTGATTAGTCTCTCAGTTTGAACCTCTTGGATTGTAGCAAGGTTTGGTCTTCTGCTACTTCTTGGGAGATCACTGGGCCTACTACTTATTATTGGCCACATGGTTGTGGTTTTACCAGGTCGATTGATACAACTCTGTTTTCCTTTTTAACAGCAAGGGGCGGTAGTACGACTGATCTTGTTCCGCTGATAGCTAAGACAGGTACTGCTTTTCTGTAAGAAGGCCCAAATTCCTTCTTTACCGCAATTTTTTCTCTGACCAGATCCCCAATCTTTGGAATCCAGACAGGTCTTCTGTGACAGGTGGTTTTTCTTCAGTGGCCGTTGGCTTTAGCTTTGTGTTACTTAGACTTCTTCTTGTTTCATTCAAGTCCTGTAAAACAGCCAAACGATCTTTGATATCAAACGCTTTTTGTTCCACCACTGAAGTTTGACAATCAAGATCTTCGATTATCATTCTTGTACCAAACAAAAGTTCATACGGAGTGATTCCACCCAGAGAATTTCTTGGCAGATTATTAAGACTACGTTGGACACTTATTAGATGTTTGACCCACCCTTCACCCGAACCTAATACCCTCGCTGTTATAGATTGCTTTATGTCACGGTTTTTTCTCTCCACTACCGCATTTCCCTCAGGATGGAATGGACTAGAGTACCGCAATGCAATGCCCAAGCTGGTCATGGCCTCCTTGTAAGCTCGAGAGATAAACGCAGGACCCTGGTCAGAATGTAGCATGCCAATTGCGTATGTGCCGATAAAGACTCGCAAATCTTTTCTAACAGTTCAGGCGTCAGCAGAGCGCTGGGGCCACATCCAAATGAATCTCGTCTTAATATTTATGGGATCGCATTTGTCTGGTCGGACGCTTGCATGTAGATAGTCTAATGCTGTTTAATAGAGGTGTCTGGGCTAGTCTCACTGTGCTAGAGTCACATATCTGGTCCGGTTCATAACTGCGATCTCTATTGCAGTCCTGACAATCCATTGCAAAGTTATGAACTTGCACGCTCATTCCCGGCCACCAGTATCTGGATTGCAATTCTATTAGAGATTTCAGGATCTCTTGGTGCCTCAGACCCATTCCCATGTGTGCTTCTTGAATCAAGTAAGCCCTCCGGTTCGTGTTTGGAATTACTCTATCCCCCACTCCAGGGATTTGAGCAAAAGGAACGGAGTTCGCATCAATTATGTATGTATTTCCGAGTGGATAATTTAGAGGTAACGCTGCATAATTGCCTTCCATTGAGGCTTTTACTGCTAATAGCGTCTCTCCATCTATTTGTTTTTTAGAATGCTTTTTTGTAGCTACGGAAGCATAATTGCCTTCCATTGAGGCTTTTACTGCTAATAGCGTCTCTCCATCTATTTGTTTTTTAGAATGCTTTTTTGTAGCTACGGAAGCCGGTTGACCAGCTGCCGTTGTGGCTTTATTAGCCAATGAATTCCCTGCAACGTGAACGCCATCACGTTGAAGACTCTGCGTATGTATCACGTGAGTCTTTCGTAGTTCTTTCTGTAAAAGAACTACCTGTTCCCATAGTTTTTTATGTTTTATTGTGCCACCTGTCTCATCTTTGTAACCATTTTCAATCCAGGTCTGCATGGAATTATTGTAAGATTTGACGCAGTAATGCGAATCGCACACTATTAGTGTAGGGAATTCGCGATCTGCATTTTCAAGCGCCATCTTAAAAGCCTGTAGTTCAGCTCGCTGAGCTGTACAATTTCTGAGCGATTCAGTTTTAGTGATTAACGGCCTAAATTTTCCAATGCGCCAGCGACCTTTTACAATCACGCATGCTGCATTGTAAACTTTTTTATCCACAACGTAGTGTTGTGCAAATCTGTCTGTGTAGATTACACAGGTGTACTGTTCCAAAGGTAGAATTTCAGTTGGCAAAAAGACATTCGTATTCGTATTGGAGAAATTCTTGCGTTTTTAAGTTAGGATCAAATTCGTATTCTACGTCTGATGCAGCAAGAGAATTAACCCATTGTATCCATCTCGGATGTAAGGCTTTGGCATTCAGAATGCTTGCTCTTGTTACTGCTTCTAGGGCAGGTACCGGTGTAACGATTATTATGCGTTTACCTTGTGCCAGGGCTCTTTCTTTTGCTACAGCAGTTTGTACCGCAGTTAGAATCTTTTCCGTGGAACTGAATTTCATTTCAGCTTGTGTGTACAAGTGTGATTTGTAAACCATTGGTACCGTTTCTCCCTCATTAGAGGTTAGGTATGTAAATCTGCATCTTCCAGGGATGACTCGGATTACAAGGTTGCATTCGTTCGCGCGTGTTTGCAGTTTTGTTTTAGTTAACATGTCTGTTTGTAATGATCGTAAAATTTCTGTGTGTTTCTGAGTCCAATTAATTGCTTTGAAATCACGTTTTATTAGTTTGTAGAGCGGTTTAACCCTCTCTTCATAATTTAGAATGTAAGTTCTTCCAAAATTCAGGAAACCTAGAATTGATTGTAAGTTTTTTTGCGTTTTTGGAGCTTGGAGTACTGCACACTTCTCTAAGAAGTTGTCTGCTAGGCTTTTGCCTTCACTTGATAACTCATATCCTAAAAATAGGACAGTGAGGTGGGCAATTCGTGACTTTTTAAAGTTAAATTTGTACCCTTCAGATGCCAACCCAAGTATTATGGTGTTCACTCTTTTCAAGTGTGTCTCCAGGACGTCGTCTGTTAGATTGATATCATCGGTCGACATAGGATAATGCCTCATCATCATACATTTGTAGTAACTCGGTTACTCTGGCTGAAAATAATCCTGGGCTATTCTAGAATCCCTGTGGGAGACGACAAAATTGCTCTTGGGCCCCCATACTAGAGAAAGCGGTTAAATACCTGCTTTCTGGTGCAATGTTTTGACAGAAGAAACCATTTGAAATATCTAATGTCGTTTTATATTTTTAGTGCACAATGTTATTGATCAATGCTGCACTGTGTGAATTTTGAACTGCAAATGTTTTGCAACAAGAGTTTAAGTGTCTGTAGTCCAATACTAGACAATATGAATCGTCTAGTTTGGAGACAGGAAACAAAGGATTGTTCATTTGTGAGGTGCATGTTTCAATCAATCACCCCCTGGTACTTAAGTTGATCTAAGATCTCCCTGACTTGTTTTTTAGCTTCTTGCTTAACAGGATACTGCCTCTGTGCAGTAGGTTGATTTTTTATCTGGATTTTATGGTGAGGAGAATCCTCATCCCATTCTACATGATTTTTATATAATGAAGGAGCTTGGGCCACTGCCCATTTTCTAGCATATGTGTATTTTTTATGACTTGGAATGTGATTTGAGAAGGCAGGCATAATCATTTCTTGAGTTGGCAGGGTATTCTCAGACATGAGTCCCATGATCACTTGGCCACTGGATTCAAGATAGCCTGGCTGATGAGGAATATGAATCCGAAACCGGTCCCAGGATGCTTGTTTCCGGTCCAGGGAAGACATGGCTTGGCAGTTCGGGCTGGACTGTTCCCATGAGGCACAGGGTCAGACTGATTTGCATATGGCCATGTCTGAACTGGGGTGGCTGAGTGAGCTAAAGAATGGTGATGTATTAAACCCAGATCAGTTGACTGGGGGTGAGTGTTTGATTTGCTCAAACGCTCGTCCATCATCCCATTTTGTTTCACTTTGTTCGCCCTAAGTTGGCAGGGTATGCTCAGACGTGAGTCCCTTGCTCACTTGGCCACTGAATTCAAGATAGCCTGGCTGATGAGGATTAAGAATCCGTAACCGGTCCCAGGATGCTTGTTTCCGGTCCAGGGAAGACATGGCTTGGCAGTTCGGGCTGGACTGTTCCCATGAGGCACAGGGTCAGACTGATTTGCATATGGCCACGTCTGAACTGGGGTGGCTGAGTGAGCTAAAGAAAGGTGATGGATTAAACCCAGATCAGTTGACTGGGGGTGAGTGTTTGATTTGCTCAAACGCTCCGTCCATTATCCCCTTTTGTTTCACTTTGTTCGCCCTAAGTTGGCAGGGTATGCTCAGACGTGAGTCCATTGCTCACTTGGCCACTGGATTCAAGATAGCCTGGCTGATGAGAATTAAGAATCCGTAACCGGTCCCAGGATGCTTGTTTCCGGTCCAGGGAAGACATGGCTTGGCAGTTCGGGTTGGACTGTTCCCATGAGGCACAGGGTCAGACTGATTTGCATATGGCCATGTCTGAACTGGGGTGGCTGAGTGAGCTAAAGAAAGATGATGGATTAAACCAAGATCAGTTGACTGGGGGTGAGTGTTTGATTTGCTCAAACGCTCCGTCCATCATTCCCTTTTGTTTTGCATAATCATTTCTTCGCCATGTGGGCACTCCCTGACAAACTCTGGTGGCCAGTCCTTTTCTGCTAGAAGGATGTCATAACCTTTAGATAGGTTCTCCCAGAATAGACCCCTTATTTTCCTAGTTTTGTCCCCCTCTATACGTAATGTTATTTCATATAATTTATGAGGTACACTGACTCTGGTGTCTGCAGTTTCCACTTGAATGTATTCGTTCGTGTCCACTGTCTCCAGAAGATTCATCAGGATCTTGCGAGCTATGGTCACTTCTGCTGCGCTGTCTAGCATTGTCTGGGCCCATTCTCCGTTCTTGAGTTGTGTCCTCAGAATCCTCGGCATGTTTTACTTTAATACTGGCTACCTTCTTTTTGGGAAACTGTAATTTTTTACTTTGATGAGCAGGTTCTTTGTCTTTGGACTTGACGCGCTCTTCTTTATGTTCTGACCGTCCTCTTCTTTCCGATTTCTGTGAGGAAGTCTGAAAAGATCGAGAGGGGGTGTATCAATATCTTGATATCTGTCAAGTTTTCTCAAATTTTCCCTATTTCTAAGGTTATATCTTTTTTCAGAGGGCTCCCGTTGTGGAGACTTGCCCCCCCCATTCTGGAGATCTACCTCGACCTTCCTCTGGTCTGAAACTGTTTTTCTTTGGGAGTGGTTTGCTTATTACCCTCCCACTTCTTCTTTTGAGAAATGAGATTATTCTTAATAAATGTTTTTTCAGGATTTTCAGTTCGTTGGGGTCTTAGTGGTTTCCCACCCAAACTGTCTCTACCTAATTCTTCATAGGATTTTTTAATTATTCTGGCAAGTTCAAAAGGTTGTTCTGCTATGTCTGTTTCTTTCAATTTTTGGCGTATCTCCACAGATGCTGCTTCTCCTTTTATGTTGGATAGTAGTATAGCCAAGACTTGCTTAAAGTCTTTTAGTAATTTCATACCTATATTTAAAGCAGGCTCTGGACCGCATTCATTTTGAATCTGTCTTAGTACATCTGGTATAACCGGCATAGATGGAACACCATCTGTTTTTGTGTAGATTGAAGCAAAGACTGTTCCCCAAGTGTCAGTCTTCCACATGTGGTGCAATCCCCATTGGTAGGCAGATTGTCAGAATTCTGTGTTTTTCGTGAGGGGTAGTATCAGGAAATACTGCTTCTATTTGAGTAATTTTTTTGAGCTAACCAGAACGGAATTCGAAACCCGTTTTGTGGGTAACTTGCCAATGACTGATTGTATAGTCTTTGGTGTGATTTTATTAGTGTTCCACTGGTGAGGGGTGTGCTGTGGAATTTTTATTGCTGGTTGGACTGTTAAAGTCTGCATGACATATTGTACCAATTGTCTATGTATTTTAATTAGTTGTTTTAACTGTACTAAAAGTTCAGGATGTGGTGTATAGCTGGCTAGAGCCGGCCATGTGACTCCTGGTCTACCTAGTGGACCGAGCCTGGTAATGTGATTTTGATGTTTTAGGGCGCCATTGAACCAGAGCTCATGCTCTTGGTAAGTTAGTGGAATTTCAACGTCCTCGAAAGGGGCGTATTCCGCTGGAGGTTCCTATATTTTGTAGTAGTGGAACTCGCGTGTCACAGCATTTGCTGCTGGAAAATTTATCGAGGAATAGAATACCTCTGTCTGCCGATATTCATGTGCCTCAACAACAAATATGACTGTACCACCTCTGATGATACTCCATTTACTATAAGTTTTATAGTTATGGTTTTCCTTACATTTACCGGGATGAGTATTGTATCCGGTTCATTTTGTTGGAGACTTGTGTCTTCCGCCAAAAGTTAAGTTGCTAGTCTGGCTCTCTCTCTCTCTTTCGTTGTAACTTTCTGTCATTTTGCTGACAGAAAGTTTGCAGAGCAAGTTTCAAGGAAACAAAGATTAGGTGCACAATATTTTGGAACACTGTATCCTTCAACGTTGACTAAACCAAAAACTATTACATAGGAATCTCTTCCTACTAAGTTCTGGTGGATATTAACCTTTTACCCACTCCAGACGTCTATTGGAGTTTTTACGGGAAAAAGGGGTCTGTGTGAAAAGCACGACTGAGTTACTCTATTATCTAGCGTTAAATTATCGCCTTACCAAACGTTGGGCGCCATGTAGTGTAGTTCTTATATTCCCAATAGGCTCTGCGCATTGGAAAAACATAAACAACAGTGTAGACGTAGGACTGAGGTAGACTAGGTCTCTTTTGAATATGTTAGACTTAATTATGAAATGCCAGCTAGCTCAGAGGTCACTGGAAACTTTCTTGAGTAAACAAGAAGGTGTTAACTTTCCTGAATAGACAAGAAGGGATTAGTTTCTGACAACCGCATAAACATGACAACTTTGCTCCCCCAAAATAAGGAGTATATCTCCAGAGTCGCGGAAACAATAGATAGCTATTTCACTCAGTTAATCGTGCATGCTTAGTTTCACCAGGACTGCAGAGAAATAGAGAGACGGGCGTTTTCAATAAAAAGGTTATTTATTGAGCAGTCTTCTTTCTCATGCAAGAGAAGTGAATTGCCACAATTGGAATACTTGTCATAAAGTAAAGTGCGTACAGTAAAATGAGTATTATGAGTATTATGAAATAATACTGTAAAAGCATTTATATGGTTTCTAAGCCATAAGATACTTAAAATGGATAAAATACAAAGGCATTTCCATAGGACGTCTTTGCTAAGTGTATTTTCTTAATTAGCCCAAATATTAAGCCACAAAGCCCGGGGACGGAAAACCAGTACATCTGAGAGGAAAGGCATCCCCAACTCTTTGTGCACAACATAAAATGGGGTGCTTTGAGGGACAGAAAGGGCCCATCGCAGGAAAGAGTTTTCAGCACTTTGCACTGCCCCTACACCAATGTGGTCCCATATCTCACTCCCATAACTAACCTTTGAGATATATTTGTCTTCATATGTCTTCAAAAGAGCCCCTATTGGCTTCCCTCCCACTCTGCTGGCAAGGTTAAAAACAGCTGCAAAAGCTTTCACTAGCTCACGTTTCTTCCAAGTAAGCAAAGGGCACCAACTCAGGGAATCATCAAACACAACTCCCAAATAGGAGAAAACATTGGTCTTCGGTATTGAAGAAAGTCCAAATTTAAAAGTGGGGCGCTAGAGGACGCGCTAGCAGAATGGCTGCCGACTGGTGAGGCTCCTGCAACCCGGAATTCCGATCCGACATTTATCCTGAAGACACTGGCCTGCCGCCACAATAAACAGTACTGAACTGTGACCGAAGGTGTCCGTAACACTCGGTGAAAGTTGGGAGTGATTCGGACATAGCATACCGGAGATCTGGACCCGCGAACATCTTACCGGGAGCAGCGCTCGCACTGCAGGTCCCACTGCGACGGGCAGCCGGCAGTAGGAAAGTCCGTGGTCTGCCACGGGGAGAGCGGCCGGACCCCTGGAGTCAAGATCGATCCGACCAAACACCAACCGTTAAGTGCGGTAAGAGCGTCTTCCAACACTGTTGTCACCTCATCCGCCATAAATATATGAGGCGCTTATTCACTGATACACTTGACTGACGCAATTCCCCGGCTGAGACGCCTGCTGGGAAGGAGACCTCCAGCGCTCCCACCCCTCTAATAGGGCCATCCTGTGGTGATATCTGCCCCCCGACTAAGTGGAAATCTGCCTGGGATGGCGGCGGTCGCTGCGACGCTTACCGGCGAGCTCCTGGGCCGCTCCTGACATGGGGATTGAGGGCAGCGGTCTGGGAGACGGACGGTGAGACTCTGCTTAAACGTGCCGCCTCGCTGCAAAGATTACAGACTGGAGGGCTGGCAAAGGATACCAAGCGTGCATGAGCGCACAGTGACACACGCTCTTGAACATTCTTGTGACTATCTCTACTCGGGCTACTTCTGCTGCTTGCCCTGCCTGAATGCATGGACCCCAGAAAGGTGGCGCCCACTCCTTGAAAATATTGTAACGTGCCTCTCTGCCAGCCTGCTCCCCCCTCTCTTTGCCCGGGGTGTGCCGGGTTCGGCTGGGGTCTGCCGCTGATCCTCGCTGGGTACTGCTCCCCCCCACTGCAGGCCTCAGGAAAGTGCCGGGTCAACGGACGCCGCTCGTCAAGCCCGGACGAGAATAGCGCCTACTGACTCCATTTGGCGCAAACCTGCCTGTGTGCTCACAAAAGATTTAGCGGATCTGCACAGCTTTAAAGACTTAGCCCCACATAGCTCTGAGTCGCCGAAGATTCGCGTACGCAGGAGGGACCTCTGGGTATTGATATTCTGAGCACACAACCGCTAGAAATTGCAAGGCGACCCCCTCTTCTTATATACACAAGCTCCAAAATCTGAAAGCGTCCGCCGGCACCACCGGAGCCTGCATCGCCCTTGCCGATTGCGACAGCCAAAATAGCGTCCAACCTCCGGTTTTACCTCCACAACACGCGTGACCTGCACCTACAGACACCATAGGTAAACCAGATACACGCCAGCCTAGACTCTCCTTTGACCAAGCGGCAAAAAAAGATCCCAAGACGAACCCCACTAGTCTAGAGCTGAAAGACACGGCAAGGCCGAAAGCAAATGGATCCCCCGCAGATCTGGATTTGCAGCAAATTCTCCAAGAGATGAGGCAAGGCTTTGCTACAATTGTGGATAAGGTAGACCGCATGTCTTACAGGATGGACGCCATTGTTCACAAGGTGGACCAACACGAGGAGCGGTTAAAGGAAACTGAACGTCGTATCTCAGACAATGATGATACCATTGCTGTTAATAGCACACAGTTAGCGAGAATGGACAACCTCCTCCGTGTAATAGCTGCTAAGAACGAGGACATGGAAGGCCGTAGTAGACGTAACAACATCCGCGTTACGGGCATTCTGGAGTCCACGGACACAGGGTGCATGGAGTACTATGTTGAACACCTTCTCAAAGATTCCATTGGGCCAGAAGCTTTCTCTGCGCAATTTATTGTGGAACGCGCACACCGTTCCCTTGGACCGCGGCCGAAGCCTGGAGCACCACCGCGGCCCATAATTGCACGCCTGTTGAATTATCGGGATCGTGATGCGGCCCTCCGAGCGGCACGTGCTAAACCACAGCTAACCTATAAGGGGGTGCAGTTCTCTATATACCCGGACTTCACACCGATAGTACAAGAGGAAAGGCGCAAATTCGTCGACGTCAAAAAGAAACTGCGAGCTGAGGAAATTGACTATGCATTACTCTATCCGGCGCGCTTGCGTGTGACGCACCAGGGTAAACAACGCTTCTTCACTGACCCACACAAGGTCAAAGAATATCTACGCTCGCTTAGGAAACCACGCCACGGTGGCACTGACCGGGACAGAGCTCAGAGAGATGATGCTTCAGCTGAAGAAGACGACCAATGAATGACACTTGAATTGACTGTATTGTAACGCCAGACTCACTGGCTGCCATTAACTGTATTGACTCCAAAATACACGAAGTCTGGTCCACTGCCTATACTGATTGACAAGGAGATCTCACTGGCAGTCCGGTGGTAATATATTCCAGGGCCCGCTAACCTCCTCTGCATGGAGCCATGGGGACGAATAGGTTCGGAGGCTCGAGAGGAGGACGGCGGTGATACAGCCCTCTGGTAGGACCCCCAACGGGTATTCCCCAATATTGAACTTTTTTGCTTGGGGTATGTTTGTTTTTTTGTTTTGGGATAGTGGAGGGGGGTGGGTGAGGTTTACTGGCAAGTTGGGGTTGCTTCAGTGGGTGGGGCGTGGGATTCGACGAAATGTGAAGGTGGGTATTTGCACGATGCAGTTGACTGTTGAGGGACTCTGTAATACTGATAGGATACTGATGCAAGAGGCTAGGAGGAGGAGGACTGACCACAAGGTGCAGTTAGTACACATGAGATTGAGTCTATATTATTGCCACGATAGAGGTGACACTGAGATGCCGAACCTACATAAACTTCCTTTTCCCAGGGTAACACAGATCCCTTGTGACAACTCACTCCAGTTACTTCCCTGGATTTTTCAGATACACATGGCAGGATACCACAACAATACAAACTGACTTGAACGTTCTTACATGGAACGTGCGAGGCCTGGGAGACCCGCGGAAAAGACGCCAGGTACTGTCATACCTGGACCGCCACTCTATTCACATAGCCTTCCTTCAAGAAACACACTTCAAGCCCCAAGCTGTTCAAGTTCAAGTTCGGGCATTTGTATAGCACACTGCTCACCCAGAGGGTCTCAAGGCGCTTGGGGAAGGGGTTCATTATTTGTCGAATAACCAGGTTTTAAGTTCTTTTCTGAAGGAGATGTGGTTTTGAGTTAGTCGCTAGCAGATGGGCAATACACACAGCCTTTTCCTCATATTCCACATATGCTAGAGGTACAGCGATTCTTATAAAAAAAGGCACGCCATTCACCCTAGGAGGCACCAAACTAGATACCCAAGGGCGATACTGTATAATGTGGGGAAGACTGGGACACTTAGCGGTCACCATGGTGTGCTGTTACGGCCCAAATACGGATGATCCTCAGTTCTTCACCGAACTCTGGGCAGCTATTATTGGTACAGGGCCACAACACCTACTTTGGGGAGGAGATTTCAACCTCACACTAGACCCACCATTGACAGATCGCAACAGGCCCCCCACCACTACACCAAGGCAAGGACAACGTTGCTTACGACGACTAGAGACCATAATTTGATAGACGCCTGGAGGCACCTTCATACTGACACACACAAGGGTACACACTTCACTGCACAGGCAAAATCCTGGGCAAAGCTTGATTACGTATTTATTTCCCCGCAATTTTGTCCTGTGCTTGTAACAGCGCAACACTTACCTAGGACTCATTCTGACCACTCACCTGTAAATATCACACTGAGGGACACAGATTTTTGCCCCCCTAGAACTGCCTGGCGTCTTCAACCCACGATGCTTCTCGATACTGCATTTCAGGAAGAATTAAGAGAAGAAGCTTTAGATTTTTTTAAACGTAACAAGGACTCCGTGAAGGAGGTGGAAACTATCTGGGAAGCATTTAAGGTAACTTTAAGGGGCATCTGCATCGCCAAAGGGTCAGGGGTACTGAAAAGCATATTATCGAGACTTACTAGTGTGGAAACTGAGCTTAAACTCCTTGAAAGATCCCTGGCTGATAGTCCTGATGACGCGAATCTCTCTCAGATCGGGGAGAAACTGACTGAATATACTGACGAAGCTACTAGGGAATCCAAATTCAGAAGCAAACACTGGACGGCCCGTCGTTATGGGGAGGGAGAAAGACCTGGGAAAGCCCTTGCTGCAACGATTAAACTGACGTGTCAACCTAATGTGGTATTAGAAATTGGGGGACCAGATGGGGTAGTATATAGAGACACTACACAGATTCTTAACGCCTTTGTAACACACTACACTACACTTTACACATCCACCAGAACTGGACATCTTCACCTACAGGACTACTTAGAAGACATATCCCTAGGCTGGCTGAGTGACGCGCAAAGGGCGTTTCTGAGCGCATCTTTCGAACTGGACGAAGTACGTGATGCTATCATGTCTATGCAATCGGGCAAAGCCACGGGATTGGATGGGATTCCCGTAGAGTTCTACAAAACCTATATTGACTTCATGGCCCCGGTGTTGCGGGAGGTATATGAGGACGCTCTAGAAGTCGGCCATCCCCCCCATCAATGCGCGTTGCCCTCATTACGTCGCTACTAAAACCAAGGAAGCCTGCAAACACTTGTGACTCCTACAGGCCACTATCTCTGCTTAATTGCGACGTAAAAATACTTGCTAAATTAATTGCCACGCGCATCAATCTTTTACTCTCTACACTGATTCTGCCTGATCAATCGGGCTTTGTCCCTGGCAGAGCGACTTCGCATAACCTCCGCACATTCTTCTCCGTGCTGAATACAGTCAATGAAGACTTACCAATGGCTGCTTTATTCCTTGATGCCACCAAGGCCTTCGATTCACTAGAGTTGGATTATGTGTTTCAGGTGATGGAACGTATGGGCTTCCCGGTGATATTTATATCCTGGATTAAACTGTTATATGACTCACCTGTGGCCAAAGTAACTATTAAAGGCAGTCTGTCCTCAGAATTTCCCATTACTAGAGGTACAAGGCAGGGATGCCCCCTCTCGCCACTATTGTTCGCAATTGCTACTGAGCCCCGGGCGGCGAAGTTGCGACAACATCATAACGACAAGGCGTTGAGATGCAACCAGAGACATATCCTGATATCAATGTACACGGATGATATCACATTATATGTGCGCGATCCCAGCCATAATCTGAACCCCATTCTCAGGGAACTTATCCGCTTTGGTAGGCTCTCCGGCATTCAGATCAATTGGGGTAAATCATGCTTATTCCACCTCACGACGTCCACAAAGAAATTTGTGCTTGACTACCCCATAACCTGGTGTGACGGAGATTTCAAATATTTGGGATTTTGGATTGCAAAAGACAGAGATGAACTATTACAGGCTAACTATGGCACGACCATGACTCGTATTATCGATCATATCACAAAATGGGTTACCCTGCCCCTGTCTATGGCAGGCAGAGTGTCTTTGATAAAAATGGTGATATTGCCGCGACTGCTTTATCTGTTCTTGAATGTCCCATTTTACCCCGGTAGCTTTTTTTTCAAACAACTTAAATCGGAGCTTATTCGTTTGGTGTGGGGTGGTAAAACGCCTCGACTCAAGTGGGACACTCTCACCAGGCCATACAATAAGGGTGGATTTGGAATTCCCGATTTTGAATTATATTACTATGCTGCTCAAGCCCACTATGCCTATTTTTGGGTGAAACCACCTCGTTACATGCCCCAGGTGGCAGCAGAACACTGGTTAACTCACCCTATCCCAATAGAAGGAGCACTATATGCCCCACCCCAAAGTAGGGATAAAACACCCACGACAGTAATGTGCACGGTACATGCTTGGGATCACCTAGCAAATATGCTACACTCTGACATGCTATACTCGCCTATACTTCCCCTCGTCTACCACCCGGACATGCTATTGCTGCAGGAAACTCTATTTCGCAAACTACTTGAACGCATACAATGTTGGAGGCCCATCTGAACTACCATCTTTCCAACTTTCTGGATGCTTCAGGATTCTTGGACGGGTCCCAACATGGCTTTAGAAAGCTACACAGCACAGAGTCTGCATTGACGAAGGTCGCGGATAACATCCGTCGGAAAGTCTATCTGGGACAGACTACCGTGCTAGTTCTGCTGGATCTTACAGCAGCATTTGATACCCTGTCTCCCGGTACTTTAACATCTAGGTTAAGGGAGGCAGGGGTAGCAGGACCGGCCTTGAGTCTCCTGAACTCCTTTCTTCATCAGCGAGAGCAGCGAGTGATGCTTGGGGATCACCTCTCCCCTGTCAAGTCGTTGCAATGTGGGGTGCCACAGGGGTCGGCATTGAGTCCGACCCTGTTCAACATCTACGTGGCCCCCCTTGCAAGACTGGTAAGATCTCAGGGGATGGAGGTAGTGTCGTATGCCGACGAAACGCAGATTATGGTGTCCCTGACCCACTCCGTGAATGTCACCGCGTCCAACTTCAAGTCCTGTATGCAACTTGTTGCAGACTGGATGATTCTCAACTCATTAAAGTTGAACGGTGACAAAACGGAGGTCCTGGTCTTCGGCAAAGACCAGGAAATGTGGTCAGGTGAGTGGTGGCCCTCATCTTTAGGCATCTGCCCCACACCCACACTATCTGCCAGGAACCTAGGCGTCATCTTCGACACTCGGCTCTCCATGGAATTGCAGGTGAATAGGACGGTGGCCACCTGTTGGGGTGTCATCAGGATTCTGAAAAGAATCGCGTACTATCTTTCCCCACAGGCACGAAAACAGGTTGTGATCGCCCTCGTTGGGTCATGGCTGGATTATTGTAATTCACTCTACGCCGGGGCCAACAAGGGCCTTCTCCAACGCCTGCAGGTTGTGCAAAATGCCGCGGCGCGCTTCGTTCTGGCCTTGCCGTGGATGTCCTCTGCGACCTCGGCAAGGAAGAATCTCCATTGGCTGCCTATCCCTCTCAGAGTCTCTTTTAAACTTCTTTGTCTGACTTATAATGCCCTGAAGGCAGGCCCGACTGATGCCCTGGGCTCTTTGCTCTCTAGGTATGTTCCAATCAGTTGCCTTCACTCGTTAGAGCTTAATCAACTCAACTGGTAGTCCCACGCGCTAGGTAAGATGGGGGAGCAAGGCCTTCTCCATTCTTGCACCTCAACTCTGGAACACTCTTCCCTTGGAGATCAAACTACAGCCCTCACTTGATCTTTTCAAGAAAGCTCTGAAAACTTGGTGTTTTACCAAAGCCTATCAGTGAGCTCCTGTCTCTGTCTGCCCGCAGCTAATTTTGAGTTAGGCGCCTTGACGCCCACTGGGCATAGTAGCGCGTTTACAAATCATATTTCATTTCATTTCATTTCATTTCATTTCATTTCATACACATAGCGACGTGGGGAGATTTGTACCATAATGGGACATTCCGCACTATGGACCATCTATATGACGGTATACAGCCGTCCCCCCTTGACACCTTCTTGTACATTAGACTCCGCCAAGGACTGAAAGCGCTTACACCGGCCTTTCCTCATGAGCCCCAAGCTTTCGCGCCACTGCAACGCATTCTCCAAGATGACACGGCCAAAAAGCTAGTGTCGACAATCTATAACACTGTACATACACTCAAGGACACACCGCCGCTTGCGGCTAAAGCTAAATGGGATCAGGAATTGGGAGTGACACTTACAGATAAGCAATGGGAATTTTGCCTACAGCAAACCGAACGCGTATCATCCAGCAGTAGATTTAGAATCATACACTACAAATTCCTACACAGATTGTACTATACGCCAGTGCGAATGCACAGATTTTGTCTAAGCGCTGATGATCATTGCAACAGGTGTCGTGCCCCAGGGGCTGACTTCTTGCATTTGGCATGGGACTGCGACGGTGTGCAGACCTACTGGCGTCAGGTGTTCGCAGCGATATCTAAGATGATCAATACTGAGATAGGACCCTCCCCCATCCTAGCCCTCCTGGGTTATGTGGAACAGATACAGGCCGCATACCGCAAATTTGCTGCCATAGCTTTCCTTGTGGCTAAGAGAAGAGTGGCGTGCAAATGGGGCAGGGGCAGAGCCCCTAAATTTAAGGACTTTTTGCGCGATCTTACATACTGTCAGGACCAGATTCATACATACTCTGAGCTGTTACCAATCTCCTCGAGGCCGGCTGATATTTGGGCCCCACTGCACTGTTACCTGCTAGACAGCACTGACTCCTCTGACACAGAACCACCACGGTAAACACAAATGGGAAGCACTTCCACAATGAGACGCTGTACGTGCCCGAAAGTGAC
Organism: Lissotriton vulgaris; assembly: GCF_964263255.1. Classification (NCBI taxonomy): domain Eukaryota; kingdom Metazoa; phylum Chordata; class Amphibia; order Caudata; family Salamandridae; genus Lissotriton; species Lissotriton vulgaris. The sequence continues at coordinate 88,713,563 of NC_141685.1, read as the reverse complement.
ATGTCACGAGAGATGGGAATGAGATGCCAATGTGTATGTTGCTACATTAGCAGGGCCTGATGGGCATTGCTGACTCATGTACAGTGACAGGTACTGTTCAGTTTGCTATCTCCATGCTTCGAACCCTCTGCATAATACCTGTCTACATAGCCTTGGCTTGCCCTAGAAATGTAAGGAATGTTAATGTTATATATAAGATGTCACTGCAGATAGCTCAAGATGTTGCAAGGCTGTGAGGAGGCTCGGAGATAAGCTTAACTGTTCATTGACTTATAATGGTGATATGCGATTGCTTCCTTATGTGATATCTGGCTAGACGAAGACACTGTTGATTATATACTGCAATGTGTACATATAACCGCACCTCTTTGATGTATCGTTAATAAAACCTCAAAAATAAAGTTTTAATAAGTCCTAATTTAAAAGTGAACTGCTTAGCTTTTACAAGGTCCCACCTGCATACTGAACGACTTGGAATGATTAAACGAAAGGTCAAAGTCCTTCATAAAAAGGGCAAAAGAATTCAGAAGTTGCAGGCACCTAGCTGTCCTCACCCAAGGACTGCGTCATCTGCGTATAGGAGAACTGGCAGGCTACGCTTGCCGACCTGGGGACAATCAGCCTTTGTGGCCAAAAGGTCCTCTCTAAGGAATTAATATATAGGTTAAAAAGAAAGGATGCTAAAATGCACCCCTGATGCACCCCTCTCTTGATGTCAAGCTGACAGGACACGTTCAGGTCCTTTGAATAGCGGACAACGGCGGTTGAATCGCGGTGAAGATCCCACAGAAATAAAATTATGTTACTGCCTATGCTAATGAAGGACATCAACTGCCACAGCTTGGACTTATTGACACAGTTGAATGCTGAGGACTGGTCCATGAAGGCTAGGTATATGGGGCTGGAACGAGCCACAGTGTATTTGTTTAGAACCATGTACAGGTTTAAAACACTGTTCCACAGTGGAACGACCTGGACGAGATACAAGTGTGTCAAGTACCATGCGACCCACCACCTTCACCACAGAGTCCAGAAGAGAAAAAAACGGTCTATGCAGCATTCATAGAAGTTTCCACAGTGTTATCGCCTTACATTCCTCGACCTGGCAGCAAGAACTTTTTGGAGGGGACGGTGGTCTCTCAGCCGTAATTCATACTAATAATGGATTGAAACAGGGATGTATGTAGGAGTCCACCATCTGTCATGTTTACTTTATTTAGATGATATTGTTATCTTGGATTTAATGCCTCAGGGTCTCAATACCCTCCTGTTTTCTCTTTGTCGGTTTGCTGTTTCCCACTTTTCGAAAGTTTATATTTCCAAGAGTAAAGGGTTGATTTTTAAGGGAAATAAGTTTCGTAAACATTGCAGCTGTGATTGGTACCCTGGTAATGAGAAGCTGGAAGTCGTGAAGCCTTACCCTTACTTGGACAAAATATCTTCAGAATGGAAGTGATCACATATTAAACAACTCCTTGTTGTGTAGGTGGGTTAGAGGCTTATTACAATGTCCATAGGTACTTTCTACATTTATCACCTGTATATCGAGCAAAGTCTCTTAGACTCTGCTGGACGCTATAGAATGCATAGGTATTTCAAAATGCTACTTTTTAAATAAAATTGAATGACAATTTTAAGGAAAATATGTAATTTGAATACACTTCTGGCAGTACTAGCACTTAGACTAGAATTCCGGATAATGAATGGTTTTGTGTAAGGCCTGGCAGCGGCAGTACGATGGGGGCACCGGCTGCAGACGAACAAAGACAACACAATTAGATATCTTTCACATACAGAAAGTTTTGATATGAAAAAAGAAAAGTGTGCATTCTATAGAAATTTTAAATATGCAATAAATATGTTTGAGTCAAATCAGGAAACTCTTATCTCATGGTCAGTTTATCAGCTAAAACTATTTTTAAAGACATCCTTAGTTTAAGTTTGGATTCTTAATTTTGTACAAATAAGGGAAAATTTGATGTAATAATGTCATCCTTTTCTGTGACAAAGCCTCAAAAATATCTCTGGACTACAAAAGACAAAAAATCATGCAGCAGCAGACCAAGGTCAAGCACATTAAATTCCACCACTTTCATATATTTCACACAAGTGCAACTGCTCCCGGCATCCGCTGCTGGGGGGGTGTCAGTTATAGTGAAAGTCCACAAGAAAGGAAGGTGCACTCTGATTGAAGTCAGCCAGGAGACATACGTTATCCAAAATTCTTCTCTTTATTATTCTTTTTTTTTAAATTTCTTTATTGGAGTAAAGATCACGAGCACATAATAGATCATACAGCTTTTCATCAAGCAATTGTGGGGTTGCAAGAGCAGTGTAATGGACATTATATTTAAAATAAAAAATATATGAACATAAAGCCAGATCCAGACTTGTATACTAAACAAAATAAGAAAAAAATAATTCCGCTATTTCATCCATTGTATGTTGAAACAACTACTAGAATACATCATAGCGGTACTATGAAAGATCAACTATAAATATAAAACACAATACAGAGAAAATCAGGATTAATCAATCTTCTGCATCCATATATATTCTAACCGGATCCCAGATTTGCTGCCCCAATGCCATTTTCCGCCTTCCCTTCATTGCATACAAATTATATTCCATATTATAAGTAAATAGGAATCGAGTTCGCCATGCTTCAAATGTAGGAGGATCACTTTGTAACCAACATTGGCTATACAGAGCCTTAACACTGCTGTAGCAACAAATACCAGATACCCAGTATTATCAGTAGACTCGGCTTGAGCACCCTCCATATCTGTACCCAACAAAATCTGCATGAGTGAGAGCTGGAAAGAAGAGCCCAAGATCTCCGATATAAACTTATTTACATGTCTGAGCAATTCCCTCAATTTTACACAAGTGCCAAAAATATGCATTACATCCGCCTGTTGAACATTGCATCTGAAACATTTTCCTTCTGGATCTCCACCCCACTTTGAAATTTTATCTGGAGTACGATACAAATAAAAAAGAGTTTTACAATGTTGTGTTACGAGGTTGGCAGACATAAGCACTCGTCCGGCCAGCTCGATTGACCTCTCAAGTGGAATTCCTGGACATCCTAGCCTATTCTCCCATTAACTCACTTGTGCTTCTAAGTCATTAGGCATTGCCGCTAACATTAAATTTAAAGTACTCCGATTTGAGCTCCTTTCTTATTTGCCTCGATAAGAGGGTTGGCTAACATGCATATAGTGGATTTAATTAAATACTCACGGATTTGCAAATACTTGAAGAAATGTGTGGTAGGGAGTTGATATTGCTCCTTCAACTGATTGAACGATTTTAAACCGTCCCCTATATAAAAATCCCCGACAGTAATTAAACCTCTCATTGGGGGGCGGAGCTAGCCGGCGTCGATGGCGGACGCGTGAGCCTTGGGCTCCTCGCATAGCCCCGGAATAATCCTGTTAAACTATCCTTAATTGTGCCGAACATGTCATAGCGGGCTCTCGGACGCCTACTTGCACCCCCGGCTGCCTTTGGAGAACTTTTGGACCGGCTGTGTGTGAGCCTCCCCGAGCATTTGAGGGTGCTGCTCCCGGCGACGCGGCAGTGACGGACTAGGCCGGCAGCCGCGCACTATCCTGGAGAGGTGGCCGGGCGACGTCATCGGACGTGCGGCCCCAACGCCGAGAGTGATCGGGCTGGGTGCGGACCGGACCGAAAATTGGATTTATCACTGCTTGAGGAGTTCTCTCCCTCCTATTCGGCGACTGCTCATAAGTGAAGGGCCCGGAGGCTTCGCGACAGGGGGAAGCATACAACTCTGACCGTCTGCGCCATGAGGCGGAGCGCCCACTAACTTGGTGCCATAGCCGATCTGGTTCTCCGCTGCGGCGAACCGCTATCCCGCTGCCCCCTGGGGAGAGGTAAACCGGGGCAGGAACTGTGGATCTGACTGCCTTCTAAGCCGTGAGGGTGAGAGACTTGCTGCTGCGCGGGGAAGGGCTTCGTCCGCCATTGCAGACGCCATCTTGGTCGCGTCGGAAACCCAGTGATTGGTGGCAGTGCTTCGCTTGCTTATGAAGATCCCAGGGTTGCATACTTGGCCTGCTGCCGTAGAGGAGCTCCCCCGCTCTACACCTCAACACATTAGGGACTGCGATGGGGAAGAACGACGCGGCACAGGGGAAGCTCTCCTTTGAACGGCGCCGTCCGAAGGGGTCGGAGGTGGCGGCGCCGGAGACATCGCCGAAGGGGGCCACGGCGACACCCCCGGCTCCCACGGAACTCAGAGACATGTTAGCTGCAATGGAGAAAGGCATCCAAGATAGCATTGCATCTGTGGGTACCAAGATAGACGCTCTGTCCTACCGCATGGATCGTATGGCGCAGCGTGTGGATAAACATGCGGAGCGCCTAGACATGGCGGAGCGCCGTCTCACTGAAGCGGAGGAGGCTCAAACAGAGTGGGACAAAGAGAGAAAGCAGTTTGATAGGCTTCTTCATGTTATCAGGGACAAGACAGAGGACTTGGAGGCGCGCTCCCGCAGATCCAACCTCCGCATCACAGGCGTAGCGGAAACTACACAAACGGGGAAGATGGAGCTGTACGTAGAGAAACTGCTGAAGCTTCTACTGGGTGAGGAAGTGTTTTCCCCCATGTTCATTGTGGAACGAGCGCACCGCACGTTGGGCCCACAACCTCAGCCTGGCGCGCCTCCTCGCCCCATTATCACGAAGTTACTTAACTACCGCGACAGAGACACGGCCCTTCGAATGGCGAGGGAGAAGGGCAAACTACAACATGAGGGTATGGATATCTCCATATACCCGGACTTCACAGCCAAAGTGCAGGAAGAGAGGCGACAGTTTGCGCCATACAAGAAACAACTCAGAACTTTGGGCCTGGACTATGCGATGTTGTATCCCGCCAAGCTCCGCATAAACACCGGTGGGAGGTCGTATTACTTCACGGACCCTAAGGAACTTCACAAGTCCCTGAAAACTTGGACGCGGGAGCGGAAGGAGGCCCGGCGAGGCCAGGACGACGACGCCGGCTCGGCATCGAACCTGGAAGAGCAGGACTAGAGGTCACTGTAGAGAGGTTTGGTACTCTTCCATGGAGGCGGCCACCTGACCCTGGCACCACAAGGACTCCATGTTTGCAGATGCCCGAGAGGTCTACATTCGCTACACAGGGGTTGCTTTGTTAGGGTGTGGAGATGCTGATCGGACATAGGTCCCACGCACTGTTGGTAAGGTAGCGGATGCAACTTGGGAAGGTTTCATGGACAAATGCTGCAGAACTGGGGGGATCAGTTTGGGTGGGGGAGGGCGGATATACTTGCTATTAGAGGGGCACTGTTACATAAGAGGGGCCGGTCTGAGGCGCTGATCACACATTCCTTCGGAACAGTTGGTGGTGAACTATTTTGGCGCGCTCTGCCCTGGTGCCTTTGGTTGAGATACTCTCTGAGGGGTTAGTGTTGAACTGTTGAAGACTACACTTGTGGAGGGTTGATGGGGGGGGTTTTTGGGTGCTGTCTGACCAGGTTGGGGGAGGTCGGCTGTGGGTGGGTTGGTGCTCGAGGGGTGGGGGCTAGGATTTGGTCGGTTGGGGTGAAATGTTGCCTGGGGTTGTTTGTGGGGTTTAATTGTACGGAGTGTGTACTGCGGTGTGGTGCTGTCCCTGTTCGGAGACGCTGGCTGGCGTTTTTGAAATTGCGTGAACTGCTGTGTCCTTATTCGCCTATACCTGATACACATACACTAGTGAATCCTTGTAATGTCTAATGCTGCACCGAATTTGCCTACACATAGCCCGGATACGCTGAAACTTATTACTTGGAATGTGAGGGGTCTGAACGACTTCCGTAAATTGAGGAAGGTCCTTAGCTATCTTAGTAGACATCATGTGAACCTAGCCCTATTACAGGAAACGCACTTACCACACTCCAGTAGAATGCTACAGGCTAGGGGATTGGCTGGGAACATAGTTGCCGCGGGCTTCACGACACACGCCTGTGGGGTATTGATTTGGGCCAATCCTTCCTCACAGCTGAAGCTCATCCCAGTGCACACTGATCCGGAGGGCAGGTACGTCATGGCTAGATGTGTGGGTAAGGGCCTAGATCTACTGGTGGTGAATGTTTATGGCCCCAATTATGACCACCCTGAATTCTACGCAACTCTGTCAGCTCTCGCCAGGTCACACACGCAGCCTTGGACGCTATGGGGCGGGGACTTTAACTTTGTATTTGACCCAACTATGGACCGCTCCGCGGGCGTTGCTCGGCGCCCGGTGGCTTCGGCCTCGTACATGAGAGCGGAAATGACTAAGTCAGACTTGGTGGATGTTTGGAGGGAGAGGCACCCCACGAAGGGCGGTTTTACACATTACTTGGCCTTCCATGATGTCCACACTAGGATAGATTGGCGTCCCCCCAGGTACTTGGCAGCACTAGCGCATGCGAGGTCCTCCCACGCACACTTTCGGACCACTACCCTATCCTTCTACACCTCTTAACAGCCAGGAAGGGGATTCCGGCCTTCACCTGGAGGTTCCCCCCTTTCGCGTTGCTTGATGAGGCCTTCAGGGGGGAGGTCGCGGAGGACATAGACCAATTCGTTGTGACACACATAGGTACAGTAGACAACTTCTTTACGGTCTGGGAAGCTTTTAAGGTGTACATCAGGGGGGTGGCTATGTCCAAGCACTCAAGTGTGTTACGCTCCATCAGACGGGACCTCACCACTTTGGAGAATAGGATAGCGGGGTTATAGGCTAGGCGACTGCAATCCGGCGGCGATTCTGAGGGGCCGGAGATCACCCAACTCCTGTCTGAGTTTCAGGCTCTGGCAGACAGAGAGATTCTATATATGGGTAAATATGCCACCGCCAGAGTGTACGGGGAAGGGGAAAGACCTGGTGCGTTATTGGCACGCATGGTACGGAGCTCTAGACGCCCATTGGTTGTCGAGGAGCTGAGAACTCCGGAGAGAGACACAGTCACAGACGAGGAGCGGATACTTGAGACCTTCAGAAATTATTACGCAGGGTTATATCAATCCAAGACGCAGGGAGTGGAGGACGAAATGGAGGACTATTTAGATCATATTGCTATGCCCTTCCTCAAGAACTCGGATACGGAATTCTTAATGGCCCCCTTCCACCAGGACGAAATACTGGAAGCTCTAGCAAGTATGAGATCGGGCAGTGCCCCGGGCTCGGATGGCCTCACGGTTAGTTTTTACAAAGCCTTTAAGGACCTACTGCTGCCACACTTGGTTACCCTCTTTGATGCAGTTTGTGAGAACGGTGAAATGCCACCTACTATGCGTGAAGCACTGCTCATCACTATCCCTAAACCGGGGAAACCGCCTGACCTTTGCGGCTCGTACAGACCGCTCAGCTTGCTGAATGTCGATGCTAAGATTTATGCTAAGGTAATAGCCACTCGTCTGGCCTTATTGGTCCCTGGACTGGTCGCCCCGGAGCAGTCCGGGTTTGTCCCGTGCAGAAATTTGACCTACAATATACGCACGGTACTGGGCACCATGCAGCATGTCAAGCAGGAGAACAGCGCGCTGGCAATCTTCCTTGACATGGAAAAGGCATTCGACTCGGTTGAGTGGCCCTTCATGGTACGTGTATTGCGGAAGTTGGGTTTGAGCGAGCCATTCATGCAGCGGATTGGGGCGCTGTACCACCGTCCCTCTGCCAGGCTGCGTTTGGGCGATAGAGTGACGGAGCCGATCTATATTGGAAGGGGCACGCGACAGGGTTGCCCCCTGTCGCCGTTGCTCTATGCATTGGTGGCGGAACCCCTGGCATGTGCAATTCGGGAATACCACAGCCTGGAGGGCATCAGTTTCCCCACCTATAAAATAGGGATATCAACCTATGCAGATGATATACTGCTGTATGTTAGGGACCCGGAGGCTAACTTGGCCGCAGTTCTTCGTGAGGTGGTCCGCTTCGGCTCGATTGCGGGCCTGAAGGTGAACTGGGATAAGTCGATCGCTTTTCCGCTCACCCCGGTGACACGGCCGTTCGCTATGGAATACCCGCTTCAGTGGTCCTCCGACTCTGTTCGCTATCTGGGCATTCGCCTTCATACAGATCCCGAGATTCTCATTCGGGACAGTTACGGGGTGGCATATAGCAAATTGGTCGATGACGTCGATACCTGGATCAGGCTTCCGCTCTCCCTTTCGGGTAGAATCGCTTTAATGAAAATGGTGGTGCTCCCCCGATTCCTGTTCCTCTTCCTGAATTTGCCTGTGGTATTGTCGAAGGTCTTCTTTAAACAGCTTACCAAAGCCATGATAAGACTGGCCTGGGGGGGCAAACAGCCCAGAGTTCGATGGACGACCCTGATACTCCCTTGCGAGATGGGAGGACTGGGAGCACCGGACCTAGAACGCTATTATAGGGTAGCACAGGCATCGCATTTACACTCATGGATTCATGGTGATGCTCGGACTCCGCACCTTATACTGGAGCGGCTATTTGCGGATCCGCTCCCTCTGCCTGCCACTGTCTGCCTACCCACGGACCGCACGGTTGGACAAATGGACTCGCTTAAGGCGACCAACCATGCCTGGAACCATTTGGTGAGTTCTCGTGGCAGCACATTGCTATACTCCCCACTGATGCCCGTCGAATGGGCCCTTTGGCTCGACCCGTTGGGTGAAAAAGGAGTGATTAAAGCCCTGCGGACCCTTGGCGTGGAGAGAATGGAGGACCTATTCGCGGATGGCACGCTTAAAACCTGGGACCAGCTGACTCCCACGGAGTCAGGCCACACCCTGCTACAGAAATTCCAATATCATAGACTCCGCTCTGCGTTCCGTGAAACACTGGGCCCAGACTTGGAGGAACCGGAGGAGGTCCCGGAACTGACCTATGTTATCAAATCTACCTCGCCGGCGGAGCTCGTTTAGCAGGTTAACAAGTTGGGTGTAGCGCATCAGCGATTGCAACCCTCTAAGGCCAGGGAGGCCTGGCAGGCTGATTTTCAATCCCCGATAGACGATCTTATGTGGCGATACTGCTGCTCTAGCACGCGTAAGATCTCATTGAATGGCAGGCACCGGTTGGTGCATTTTAAATATCTACAGCGGGTGTACTATACACCTGAGCGTTTGCACCGTTATGGCCTTCGCCCCACAGCTGAATGCGAGCGCTGCCAGACAATGGTGGCAGATTTTTTCCATTTGGCATGGTTATGCCCTGGGGTGCAGGCATTCTGGGGGAGGTCTTTGCCGAACTGGACCAGATTCTGGGGGAGACCCTGCCCCGCACACCGGCGCTGGCGCTTATTGGTTATTCTAAGCCACTGGCCCCTTCTCTGCGTCGGCTGGTGGACATGGCACTGTTATTGGCGAGGAGAGTGGTGGCGGCTTGCTGGATGCGAGGGCCCCTGCCAACCAAAACAAGATGGATGCGAGACCTACAGTATTGCTGCACCCAGACAGAACTATACAGCGACCTGTTACCGCCCAGAAGTAGGCCCAAAAATTTCTGGGATCTTTATAAAGAATACCTGCAGAAGGGGGAGGAGGAAGGCTCTGACACATCCGAGGCGGTTGAACTCCAGGATGGGGTGGAGGAGTAGGCTCTGACTGTGTTCTTCGCTATACTGGAGGGGGGAAAGTTGGGAGGGCTCCGAGTTAGGCGGGGGATGTTGAGACTGGGGGCTGCCGGGGGGGGACCGTTCACTGAGTGAGGTTAGACACTGGATACAGAGTAGGTACACGTAGGTACACAGGGAGACATGTTAGTTAAGGCAGGGCTAGCGGACACACAGACACACTCTAGAGGGCGGGGTGGGAGTTTAGTTGGGGTAGTTTTTTTACCTTGTCTCAGTATTAGATCTGTTAACCGCGATTGCAGTACTAGATTGCCAGTTGCCACACCGAATCAACACGAGACCTACCACAAAACGCTTCTACTGGCACAGTTACACAATCGATGCATTACCTCGCCGCGGGCCCCCGGGATGCCGGCAATAAGGCTGTGTTCGTAATAATCCTTGGCTGCTCATGTGATGATCATACTTTATGTGGAAATGCACTGTGCTCAAGTGTTACATTTGGTGTTGTCAATGGCTTTGCTATCAATAAAGATCTTTTTAATAAAAAAAAAAAATTAAACCTCTCGTTCGCCAATTCACCACTATACGATCCCAACAGATATTGGGGTGAAGGATCGGGGCAGTCAATGGAGTGTATATCGAGGTCTTTTCAATTTTATAAAGATTTTTTATTGCCTTCCAGACTTTATAGGCAGCGACTACCACCTTAAATCTAGTACGTTTGTAGTAGTTCCAGTCCATATTGAGAAACAGGCGGTTACTGGCTTCCGCACCCAAAAGTAGCCCATATATTGAGGGTTGTAATGCTGGCTCCGAAGGTCCAACCCCTGTGAGCAAGATATTCATACGCTGGAGCATACAAGCGTAATAGTATAGAAGGAAATCGGGTACCGACCACCCTCCGACAGCCCTTGGCAACACCATGTACTTTTTTGCGCGCCGCTCCTTTCCCTGAGACCATAAGAATTTCATACAAGTAGCTTGCAGTTGTATAATATATGCAAGGGGAATCTCTAATGGTACACACTGATAGAAATATAGAATCTTGGGTAATACCATCATTTTTAAAGTATTGCACCTGCCTACTAGCGTTAAATGAAGACATTCAGCCTGACCCAGTTGTTTACGGATCCCACTAAGTAACTTCTGCCAGTTAGATTGTACCGTAGCCGAAGCCGAGGCACTGATCTGTACCCCTAAATATGTAACCTCTGATAGAGCCCGGGTATCTGAAAAAGATTTGATATTAACACATAATATCTGGGTCTTGGCAGTATTTAATTCATACCCAGACACCGAGCCATATACCGCTGCTAAATGTTCAATCTCAGGCATTGCCAGAGCCGGCCTTGGAGAAAGCACGGCCACATCATCGGCATACGCTAGCACCCGATATTGTTGCTATTGTATCCTGACTGGGGGAATACGAGGGCTATTCTCCATCATCTTTAAAAACTGATCTATGTAAAAGGGCGAATAGCAACGGGGAACAAGGGCAACCTTGCCTTGTCCCTCTTTGTATTGGAACCAATGCTGATTGTAGCCCCATTACATAGATCCGCGCACTGGGTTGTTGGTACAGCGTCTGTATCGATTTTAAATATTTTGGCCCAAATCCTCGAGAGTGCATCACATCCCATAAGAAAGCCTACAACACTTGGTCAAAAGCCTTCTCGGCATCCAATAATATGAGACTCAGTGGGACTTCCAAACCGTTTGCATTGTCTATTAAAGCAATCACCCGGTTGACATGATCGGTTGTGCCCCGTTTGGGGATAAACCCATGCTGATATACAGAAACCAATGAAGATATCACACCTGAAAGCCTTTCCCTTTTTTCTGAAAACCACGATACTGGCCTCGTCCCACGTTTTAGGATATGTTCCAGTCTGCGCCAGCCTGAATGTGGCTAACATGTTGTGTTTTAATACTTGAAAAAAGATTTGTAGATCTCTAACAGAAGCCTGTCAGGGCGCGCTGCCTTGCCTGCTGGGAGTGCCTTAATTGCTGCTTCGAGTTCAGACATCGCTATTGGAGCCTCTAACTTGGCTACAGTTTTACTATCCAAGTTTTTCTCGCAGAATTGTCCTAGCAATGCTGTAGCTTTACTACTATTGTAATCTTCTCTAGCATGTAAACAAGTATAGAATTGTCTAAAAACTTCCAAAATTTCCATCTCGCTTTCTACCATTTGCCCAGCTACATCTTTCACACATTTGATTTGCTGTGCTACTTCCCTCATCCTCATTTTCTGGGCCAGACACCTGCCACTTGCCTCCCCATACTCATATAAAAGCTGGCGCTTAGTGGTATACATTTTTGCAGCCTCCTTACTCCAATGATGGTTTGCCTTACATCGTGCAACCTCTGCTGCTGAGCCTTGGATGTCTGTGCTTGAGCATATATCCTGCACCAACCGTTCTTCAGCCTTCCCTAAGTCACTATATAGCTCCTGCAGCTTAACGCGTAGTTGCTTTTGCGCGTATAATCCGAAACTGAGAACCTCCCCTCTGAAATTAGCTTTAAACGTATCCCACACTATCCCCATCTCAGTGCTCCCTCTATTATTATTAAAGAACTCTGCTACCCATTCCATCATATACTTCTGAAATTTTACATCCAACAACAACTTACGGTCAAACGTAAATTCCCGAGGCTTAGTAAGAGGGCAGTTTAACTGAATAGAGAGGACAACAGGGCCATGATCAGACGTGGCTCGTGAATATACTTGTATTTGTGCACCGGGGAGTAAACTTTGTAGCACTAAAAAATAATCCAACCGCACCAATTTCTGGTGAGGAGCCGAGAAAAAAGTATAGCCAGGGTTACCACCCCTAAGGTGAGACCATACATCAACCAGACCATGTAAGGTAAGGAGTGCTTGTAATGACCTATATACTTTGGGGTTTCCTTCCTACATACACATATTCATCATTGCCTAGTGAGTCTGGTTGAAGATTAATATTTAAATCCCCACACACTATTACTGGGGTAGGCCAGGTTGCTAATTCAGCATTGAGGTATTCTATAACAGCTGACTCATCAAAATTAGATCCATAAATGGAGCACAGCGTACATTTGAAAGTGGCAATGATACATTCTATAATTGCCCATCTGCCAGCACTGTCCTCCAAAATCCGCCCAGAACCAATAACATGTTTTTTAGCTAATATGGCGACCCCGCGGGTCGTGGAGGTTTGCTTAGTGCATACTAAAACATTATACCCAAGCTCATTCAAAAGCTTCCGCTTAGACCATGCAAAATGCGTCTCTTGGAGGCAGATGATATCACAACCGAGCCACTGCAATTCCCTAGCCACCCGTTGCCTTTTGTTTATAGCATTAGGACCCCTGACGTTCAATGTACCTAATCTTAACATTCTAGCTGCCATTCCATACTCTCAAGAAAACCAGAATGCCGTTCCACCACTGCCCTGCATACCACACATACAAATAAAACAAAAGAAAAATGCGCTCATGATCTCTTTTTGTGTTTAACCCCCCTCCCAGGCTGACCCCAGCCAGTCCCACCCTCCCTTCCACCCTTCCCTCCCCAACCACCCACTACAGGGCTTAAGGACATAGTCCTCAGTGATGCTGGTTTGCAGGATCCACCTCCACAAGAAACCCACCAGGACGTCACCCTTTTAATACTTTTCCCACTATCTTTTTCCACAAAAATAACAAATAAAGAAAATTATCTCTAACCACCCAAGGCCATCTATTAACCAAGATTTCCTATAAATATCAGGCAAAGAGGCAACTCCCTAGCAAGTAAACCTTGTAAATCATAATCCCGAAACTAAATATTTCTGTTATAAGTGGCCCATTAATCTACTCAGAAACCACAATAGCGTTTTATAGCAGTGTTAGTTTATGCTGCTGATGTAGGCTGAAGTCCACTGGGTTCTTTATGGTACCAAACTCTCACCCTGTGAAACGAGTTACAAGTTCTTTTGTTATCCTTGCTCAACTTAAGGTTCTCAAATATTAGTGTCCATAGTCTTCAGATATGCTTGTGCCTGAGACTCTGATGTGAAATATTTAGATTGCCCCCTATAGATTACCTTAAGCTTTGCTGGATTTAGGAGGAATACTTGTGCCCCCTTAGCTTGAAATGGCGAGATCAACTGTCGAAATTGCCATCTTAGTCTCACGGTTGTAGGGCAGAAGTCCGGGCGGACAAAGAATTCACATCCACTACCTGTGCGGCGCTTATCCGGGCATGCTAAATCATACAATGCCTCTCTCAGAATGAAATTGTTCAGGCATATCAATATTGCTCGTGGCTGTGCTTTGGATCCCTCTGCTGAGTTTGAGGCTCCGTGAGATTTACGCTGGGTAAACGGGAATCGATGTGCCCTGATGACCTCATTCTCCCATTGCCAGTCACTTAGCTCAGGGAAGGCTTCTGTAAAAACCTCAATAATGAATTTACGAACATCTTTCCCTTCTCTCATTTCTGGTATGCCCAAAACTCGTAAATTATTGCGCCTTGCACGATTTTCTAAGTCCGTCAATTTCCATTCGACATCTGATCTTGTTGCCTGCAAAGTCTCTATAGCTGCTTGCTCTTCTCTTTATTAACATAACATAGTTTATTTGAAAACCGGCACACCCGGCTACAAGTTACGTTCCCTAGTGCCACGGGAACTTCAACAGGGCTGTAATATTCATAACATATATAACATAAATATACATATAAAACATATAAACACACAATACTCAATAGGAAATAAATAATATATTATAACAAAACAATACAATACATATACGATGACCCAGAAAACACAAACAAAAATACATTTAGAATACACACAATTCTTCAAACCAATAGTAAAGCGGTTATAAAGTGCTGCATGAAATAATAAAAGAGATAAAGGGGGGGGGGTCGTGACCAGGCAAGATGGCCGAACGGACGTAGATCGTCTCTGCTCCCGGTCCGCGCACTGTTACCGACTAGCTTTCCACAGCTAATCGCTGCCCCCCAGCAAGAAACTACATCAACAAAGTGCGGATAATGCGGGGAACACACTGAGGGCTTTGGTTTGCTCCGTTCCCGCTTCTACAGACCGAATAAGTGTCTCGTAGTGGAACACCGGAGCTCCCTAAAATGGCATCCGCAGCTCTGAGAGACTCAACTTGAGCCGCGATCCGGAGGAATACAAGACCGGCAGAAGTGATGAATACGGTGCTACCTACCGGTTCTAGAAAGCAAGATCGCAACAGCAGTGAGTACTCATATCCTCTAGGGAGAAGCGGTTTGATGCCGAATCGTCGCACTACCAGTTATTGAAGTGAGGGGTGGCGCCGTGGATGGCTGCAAGTGCGTGGGCTATGGGAGAGATTGGAGATGTACCTCCATAGAAATTGACCGCAAAGGGCTCCGGAGGTTAGTCACTGGCAACAGGAGGACAAAACCCGCTACGTTAAACACCACAAGCGCTGCGCCTGACCTTAAAATGGCGGCTCCGCTGTGACTGCAAGCAGCGGCTCAGCTCTCCCCTGGACTCGTGACCTGATACATGCCCCGTGGTAACAAGAATCAGGCAACAGTGTCACAGAAACCAGCGGGCCCGAAAGCAACTGCAACGCAGCCCTACAGCTCGATCCCTGTTAATATCCCTCGGAGGCAGCCGGGCAGCATACTTGCTCTACACATTGACGCCCAGCGAGTCCTGTCAAGATTGCGCTTTGCAAGACTGAACATCTTTGCTACGAATGGCCTGCCTCATGAGGACAAATCGAGTACGTTCAGAAATCTGGCCCATTTACTACTCTGCCTGACTTTCACCTCATGGGCACATTTCTACCAACCAAGGGGGCGCAATTCCCAGGGTCCACAGAGATTTGGAGTGATGATGCTCGTGAGATGAGTGATCTGTGGTCCTGTTTGTGCGACGGCCTTACGCACCCACCTTGGTGCCAAGAACAAGTCAGTCACCACTAACCACCTCACAGCCATCCCCCGTAGTCCTACACACTTGAGCCCAACACATCTCTCTTGCCATCACAGCGGGATCCTCCTGGGCCCGCACATATGCCGCCAATGAAGACAACAAGCAAAATACCTAACAAGGTTTCATACCTTTTCGCACTTGCAGACAAGCACCACTCACCGAACCCTAACGAGGAAACAGACAATATTACCTTGACGAAAGAAGACCTCCTGGGCATGTTTAGGGACTTTAAAATGGAGCTTCTGAAAGATCTCAGCCAAGACATAAAGGGATCCATGGAGCAAGTCCGATCCGACCTCACAGACAGACTGTCCTCCCTACAACAGGATGTGGACTCGGTGGGCACAAGAGGGCTAAACCTTGAAAAGCAGACTCAAGAACATGATTCAAGCACCACCGAACTGAGAGAAAACCTCTGGAGCCTCCAGGATCAGCTTTATCAGGCACAACTTAAAGTGGAGGACCTTTAGAACAGGGCCCAAAGAGAAAACCTTTGAATACGGGACCTGGAGTAGAGAGCGTGTGGTAAATAAAGTTTACCTATGCGGAATTTCTATGCGGTAAAGTTCAATAAGAATAACTCAATCAAAAATGAGAGGCAGAGTCTGTGGCATCTGAGTTTATAAGGGTTTTATTCCATAAAATGGAATTGGTTCGAACCAGGTATCATGTTCCATCACCACGAAGGTTCAGGAAGGGATAGACAATACTTTATTAACAGAGTACAATATATATAGTAAATGCATACAATGGTGATGGATACAGAAGGCGTAACAGCTGAGAGAAAAGAGATAAGAACACATGTACGTAACAGAAGGCGTGCACGAGGGCGTACACGGAGGTGTGTGCTAGAAAACGTCACATGAGAGTGTCACAGGTGGGTGGATCCATAGAGGAATCCTGCAGTGTCAGCAGAAATATATGGCAGAGATGCGTGCGCAGCAGCATGACGTGTGATTGACGTGGAACTGGAGGGTGAAGGGGACTTGACATTTAGCACTATACGTGGAGACAGAAGTCTGGCGTATCAGAACAACCTAAACCCAAATCATATCTAATATCTTGTGTTTGAGGAACTGTATTATCTAGAAGGAAAGGTCTCTCGGGCAGAGGCTATTCTATACTGACTGCTAGTGCATGCATATGTGACTACGTGTCTACGTGTAATGCGAGGGGGCCATGGGCCTACCATGGTAACGGGAGCAATGAATTACTTGCACGGAGACAGAAAGTCCGGGCCCTTTGCTCTGCAGCTGGGAAGATGTTTTCCTAAATCACTAGACAGGAATGTATTTTCGAGGAGCGGAGCAGATAACTTGAAGGCAAAATACAGTCTTGGCAGGCAAGCAGGCCGAGCCGGGCACCGCTCGCCGCACAGGGAGTAGGGTAAGGGTCATGGATGCAGATCCAGGCTGCAGCTTTCAGAGGCAGAAGGCAGAAAGGGCTCGATGGCAGAAATCAGGGCCTAGCTCGCCAGAGCCAGGAAAACGTGAAAGTGCACCATGTAAAGACGGTGGCACGGCATACTTAGGAACTGAATTTTCGACCCATTCATGGTGGATCTGAAAGAGGACATGTTAACGTTGGACGCAAATATATTTGCGTCTTCATAGCTGGTTGTGGAGGGAACATTCATGTACTTGAAGCATGTACATGGAGCCGTTGGGGTCTACGTTAGGGGACACAATTGACCATAAAAATTCATATTACCTCATTCCCTCCTTGTCCCCTACGGACCCTTCATGATATATCGATCTTCATTAGTCCATCAATTTGTTCATATAACATCATTTGCTCTTCCTTTTTCTGGCGGGATTTAGAACGTGAACTTGAATGGGGAATACATGATGTGGCGCACAAGCCGCAAATCTCTGGCCCACACTGTAAACATAGGCAACAACTGAACACTATGAGAAGCGCTATTCCGAGGAAGGATAGGACTTTCCATCCCCAGGCTGATAACACGCTCTAGAACCAACCGGACCAAGTCCAGGTGCCTGGATTCTGGTGTATCTGACTTGCAATCTTGTGGAGACGGGTTATGGCTCTATATACTGATGGTGCGTTTTCTGGAATGAAAACACAGCAACTCGATCCGATGACTCTACAAGCTCCGCCCCTATCGGCCAGGATGACGTCAAGAACAAGACGATTTTGAAGAACAACAATCCGCATAGCAGACTGCTCCTCTGTTAAGTTGCCTAGGGCAGAAGTAGTTTCATTCACTACTGCTTCGAGGGTTCTTGTTAGTTTACGTATCAGTTTACTATTAAAGACAGCACCTAAATAGGGAAAGAAACCTTTATTGAAGTCTGTATACTGCTCCCATGCCGTTTCAGTATAGTCGACAATCGGGAGATCTCTCTGAGGTCTATTGTGTACTAGATGGGAGTCCCTATGATAATCAGGAGGGGCTAGGAAAACAGGTGGCAGAAGGAATGCAATGTAACAAGTACCATCCCAATCTAGAGGTAAGCGTATATATGCTGTATGACCACAAATGAAATAGGAATGACGGGAAGCTTTGAATGTAGACTTGCCTTTATCACTGAATTCGATCACAGTAGTACATTTACTATGACCTAGGTGTACTGAACCATTCTTTCTGACACATAATTCACCTTTGACTGGTAATACTGACATAGCGGGCAAGACTGGTTCGGCTTCGGACTGGACATTCAGAATCATGAGGTTAAGTGTAAAATTACCTAATCCATATACTTCGTTTTCTAGATCAATCCCTGTCCTTTGGGGAAGACCCTCCTTGTCAGGGAAACATACTTTATGCAGAACTGTGTTCAGATTTCCCCATACCCAATTGCCCTGGTAAACTACGGAATCAGAATCTAAAGAATTCATTAGACTAAACCATGCACCACAGGAACCATTGTGTGTGAACGGGTACGGAAAGAGGGGCAGAACTCCCTTGTATTTCTGATAGGGAGGGAGTCGGCCACATATCCAACAATTGGTAGCATTGCTGGTCTGATGGGAATGATGTAACATACTGATGAATGTATTGTTGCGCAGCGCAAGTCGGTAAGATAACTCGTGCGGGGGCAATTCACTGAAAGTATGCTCGACAGTGTCATTTGAAGAAGAATGTGCACGTGTGAAAATAGGAAAGTACATGTGTAGCAATATGCTTGCAGCAATAATCATAAGACTCAGAAAAAACATAATCAATAATGTCACAATGCAGTGACTGCGGAGAGATTTACAATATTCATGTTTCTTGATCTGTTTCTGTCTATCTCTCTCTCTATTGGGGTCTAACTTGTACATGTCAGGAACCTGTCTAACCGCTTCACCTAGGGGAGGACTTAAACAATTAAACTGTCTGACTTGCTAGACCTCAACTTCATACGAAATTCTTGAGAAGGAGTTTTCTCTACCAGGGGGAGTTTAGTATCAGTCTCTGGAATGGGGCAGGGCTGGGAGTCTGGTTTTGGCGGCAGTCCATAGTGTCTTTTCACATGACTCGAGTGGAGCCAGCCCTTGCGGCCCTCCACCTTCACTGCTGTCCTTGTTGTCAATAACACAAGCTTCGGCGCCTGCCAACGGGGCTCCAGCGGACTCCTCCTGTCGAAATTCCGGATAAAAACGTATTCTCCAGGGACGATCTCGTGTGGCTTCACCTCGGTGTTGTCGGGAAAGGCTGCAGCTACCTGTGAACGACATGATTGTAGTGCAGACATCAAGGAGGCAAGGTAATCTGTCAGCATATTACAGTCAACATCTGTGATTTTACGAGGCAGAGGCGTCCCCCACATATTCGGTGGCCTACCAAAGACCACCTCATACGGGGATAGCCCTGTTCTTGAATGTGCTATCATTCTCATGTAAAAGAGTGCAACTGGTAAAGCTACTATCCAGTCAACGCCTTTCTCTCTACATATCTTGGCAAGGCGAATTTTCAGAGTCTGATTATGTCTCTCTACGAGACCTGCTGCCTCGGGATTTCGGACACAGTGGAACTTCCACTGATAACCTAGCAGGAGTGATACCTGCTTCATAAGCTCGGACGAGAATGGCTGACCATTATCTGAGTATACGATACGGGGCAAACCATACCTGGGGAAAAATTCACGAACCAGCTGCTTGGCAGTGGTCGGAGCAGTGTAATCTGGGACTGGATATGCTTCTGTCCAACGGGAGAGTGCACATACAACTACGAGGACATATTTGAATCCTCGACAACGTTCCATCTGGATATAATCCATCTGGAGGACTTCAAAAGGGTGATCAGGAGGATGAAATCCACTTTGCTCTACGGGAATGCCTTTACCTGGGTTGAACTGACAACAGATCATGCAAGTACGCACTTTCTGTTTGGCTGCTGCTCGTAAATGCTTATTGAACCAAAGGTTTTGAATACTGTCTAACATGGCTTTTTCTCCTAAATGTGCAGGACTATGTACTGTGTTAATGATAACTTGAACCATAGAGTCGGGGAGAAACCATGTGGCTTTCCCCTTCGTCATCCATCCCTGTTCTGTCTGGATCCCTCCTAGTTCAATCCATTTCTTGATTTCGTCTGGGGTAGCATGTGTCTGTATGTCAATTACATCTAGGGCGGGATCCCTAACTGTCATGCAATGTGTCGGTGTCGGGACTACTGTCTTTGTCAGGTCAGTTGCGTGAGTCTGAGTCTGAGCTGTATGCTTGGCTGTTCGGTCTGCCAGGTCATTACCCTGGGAAATGGTATCTGTGACTTTCGTATGTGCCTTGCACTTCATGATGGATATCGCTGTAGGCAAATGTATTGCGTCTAACAGAGCTTGAATGAGGGGACCGTGCTGGATCTTGGCTCCGTGAGAGGTCAAGAAACCTCTCTCTCGCCAGAGTACACCGAAGTCGTGTACGACTCCGAATGCATAACGGGAATCTGTGTAAATGTTAACTCTCTTGTTCTTTGCTCGAATACAGGCTTGAGTCAGAGCGATGAGCTCTGCTGCTTGGGCTGACAGGGTGTCAATACGATTAGTTTCTATGACTTCAGTTTCTGTCGTGACTGCATATGCGGCCACTAACTCTCCTGTACTTGTTCTCATGCATGAACCATCCACATAAAGTGTCAGGTCTGGATCTGGTAATACAGTGTCTGTCAAGTCTTGTCTGGGTTTCGTCGTAATGGTAATGACTTCAACACAATCATGTGCCAAAGGGTCTGTCTCACTTAGTGGCAAAAGTGTAGCAGGGTTCAATGTATTGCAACGTCTGATTTCTATGTGTGGCTGAAACAATGTCAATTCATAACCTGTCAGTCATGCTATAGTCAAGTGCTGAGTCTGTGTTCTGTTCAAAAGGACTTCCACGGAATGTGGAACTTGTACTGTCAATTGGTGTCCTAACACTATGGAATCACTTTGTCTGATTGCTAGAGCTGTTGCTGCCACAGATTTCAAGCACGCAGGCAGAGCCTGGGCTACTGGATCTAATGTACTAGAAAAATAAGCACACGGTTTGTGTGAACCTGCTTGATCCTGGGTGAGTACTGACAATGCAGTGACAAAAAGTGTAAAAGGCTTGCTGTAACATGGTGTCGCTGAAACAGGTGCTTGACATAGGGCTTTCTTCAGATCGTCAAAAGCTTGTGTATGTTCCTGAGTCCAAGGGAGGACAGTCGATGTCGCTGCCTCCTGTGTTGTCAACTGTATGAGTGGCTTGGCTAGAAATGCGTACTGAGGGATCCATTGTCTACAGTAAGAAGTGAGGCCTATAAAGGCCCGTACCTCCTTTTGTGTCTTGGGTTGTGACATGTTTACAATTAACTGGATGCGGTCAGGTGTTAGCTGTCTCCCCCCTTTGGACAGCAAGTGCCCAAGGTATACCACTTGCTGAACACAGAATTGCAGCTTCGAAGGAGACACCTTGTGTCCCTTGTCAGCCAGGAAATGTAAAACTGTCAGTGACGCTTGTTCACATTCTGGGTCACTACGGGCGGTGATCAATAGATCATCGACGTACTGAAGTAGGGCCGTGTTGTCAGGCATGTGAATACTGTCAAGTTGTCTTTTCAATGCTTGGCTATAGATGCTGGGGCTTTCTGTGAATCCTTGAGGTGCGCGTGCAAATTTGAAGCTTCGGCCATTTAAACAGAATCCGAAAAGATATTGGCTTTCCGGATCGATTGGGACACTAAAGAAGGCGTTCTTCAGATCAATTACAGTAAAGAACGTTGCCTCTGAATCAATAGCTGTCAATAATGAAGAGATGTCTGGAACCACAGGGTACTGTGGTACAATGCATTTGTTCAATTCTCGTAAATCGATCACTAATCGATAAACTGGAGGTGCATTTGGATCAGTACGTTTAAGAATTGGAATGATAGGGGAATTACATAGATTTGAGTCGGTTTCTACAACCACTCCTTGTGCAATGAGCTCGTCAATGATTTTCAGTAAAGCCACTACAGCATCTGGTGGTAACTTGTATTGTCGGATGCGTGGTAGTACTACTCCTGGCTTGAGTGTGACACAATATGGAGTGATGTGCATACAACCTACATCAGTGGGGACTTGTGCCCATAAATGTGCAGGAACATTCTGTAATCTGGAATCAATATCTCTCAACACATAGTGACCCTTAAAGTCACGCAAAAACAATCTTACTCCTTCCGGAGAACAACAAATTACAGCTCCTAGAGCTTTCAGCGTCTTGATACCTAATAAGTTTTCTGGACATGATTTCGTGAGCAATAAATCTGTAGTGCGAGACAACGGACCAACTGAAAGGGGAACTGGTTTCGATACTTCATTTACAATAGGCTTTCCTTAAAATCCAAGGGAAACATTCTGTGAGCCTGAGAGGGGTGCCCCTGGAACCTCGTCGTGACTGATTGTTGTTCTGCTTGCCCCTGTATCAATCAAAAACGTTCTGTCTTTTCCTAATACTTGACTATGTACGTGAGGACCCTCTTGATCCACAGGAACTTCAATAAGAGGCAAGCCAACCTCCCTCTCTAGGCTGTTTCATGTGTATCGCTGGTAATCGGGATAATCAGTTTGTGCATACTGGTACATCTGCTGAGTTGTATGTTGTGTTGCGGCAATCGGTTGTGGCTGTGGTACCGCTACGGTCTGTACTGTCTGTTGTGGAGCATGCATAGGCTGTACATTCTGTGGAACGTGTTGTTGGGCCTGGTCTTGTCTAGGTTGACGCGGTCTCTCTTTAGTTTTACCTGTAGATATATTGTGTTTCAAGACTGCACAGTCGTTTACATAGTGACCTGGCTGTTTACAATAGTTGCATGTCCCTTTAACAGGAGCTGCTGAATTATTGGACTGTGTCATGCCCTTTTTCTGACCGTCAGCTGGAACTGACTGAGCAACTAGCATTTTCATTTTCGTGTCTTTCATACGTCTTTGTTCGTGATCATGTTCTTCTCTAATTCTGTTCTGGTGGTACTGTAACATTTGTAACATTTGTGAAGGCGTGTTTGCTTGCCATGTGCTCTCGACTTTCAGTACATGATTCTTAACTTGGGGCAGAGAATTCTCGACTAATTTGGATACAAAAAGGTGCGGGTATGACTCGCTACTTGGTTTCAGGCCACTATTAATAATAAAACATTTCTCAAATCGGGAATAAAAATCACTAGTGTCTTCATCGGGTTTCTGTTTGCAGGCTGAGATTGCATCCCAGTCCTCCTTTTTAGTTGCTAATAATCGCGGCAAGACCTGTACTAACAATCCTGGTAATGCTTTAGTTTTGTCCCCAAGACCCAACCCTGGGGTTCGGGTCGCTTCTTCAGTTTCTAATGCAGCCCAATCTATCTTTTGGTCTCCCACCTCCCATTCTTTTTCTTTGAGTTTCTCGTAAATACCGGCAGGCAATAATACTTTCAATATTTTCATAATGTCGGGATAGGTATAATCTCCCATGAGTAACATGTCTTTTATTTCACGGTGAAAACCTGCAGGGTCTTTATCATGACTGGGCACTAATTTCTTCATTTCCAATAATTCCATTTTAGTTATGGGCGTGTATACATACACACGTGTAAGGGTGTTATCATCATTCCTGACTGGATGTACTTCTCGCAGGGGATTTTGTCTGTCTATGTAGAACATTTTCCTTTCTGGTGGTGGAGCTGAAACAAACTGTGGATTCAGGAAGGCACTATATCTGTGTCGATGTTCTAAAATTACTTTAATCAAATCGGTACCCAGGCCTCTCCATTTATTCATGAGTAACTCTACTAGTACATCAGGTAGGGGACCTGGATCAGAATGTTGGTTCTTATACAACGTAAGGAGGTGTTGTATCATGTACATACCAGCTAGTCGCTGTTCGTCTGGGGAAAGATTCAAAAAGGTTTGCGCTACTGCGTCATCCTTATATTTATCAGAATTGTCAGCCCATTGTACTGCTGACCTGGCTAATTCTTGTTCATCCATGGAATTGAGTACATGGTACCCCATTCGTTCTTGAAGTACTTTATCGGTAGCCTGAAATAGATGTTCAGGAGTCATCGGCTTTGACATGGCAGAGTGAAATGTTTCTGGTATTGGACAGAGGTAACGTTTCTTGTTTTCAAACGTTTCTTGTTTACGAATGGGTCTGTCGAAGGGCCTATCAAAAGGATGCGGTCTAGGGAGTTTCTCTCTGCCTACATATCCTATCATCTTTTTGTCTGACTGATGCGAAGTTTCTGCTAGATCCTCTGTATCATCCTCCTCCTGCGAGGAAGTCGGACCGTCTGATTCAAGTTGTTCTTCAGGTGCTCGCTGGGCATGTATTTCTATTATTTCTTTACGGATCTTTCTAACCATAGTATGTACACTGTTCTCCTTTTCGTGTTTACCATCCGCAATATTCTGGCTCCATCTATTCAGTCTATCCATTTCACTTTAAGGAAAACCTGCCTGATCTTGTTCTCTTATTAAACAATTAACCATAAATCGCATTATTAAACCTTTGTTCTCTACTTTCTGACGTGACATGGCTTCAGCAACACACTCCGGTCCTTCTCCTGTTCTAATAAAATAATATAATTTGTCTAGATGTTCTGGCATTCCTGGTAGTAATATCAAATAATCTGTAACACGTCTCAAACGTAGGGACGCTAACAACATGGGTCCTGTTGTACCGGGCACTGGGTCATATCTACAATCTGTCAGTCCTCTTCTAAGCTGTTCGGCCGGTGCACCTTTAGGTGTCCGAGCCTTTGCTAAATCTCTCATTGTCACTCGGTGTAACGGTGGGGGTGTTTGATAACCTCCTGTAGCACCTCCTGAAGCGGAGGCTTGATCATAACCTGGCTGTAGGGTCGGTAACTGCTGTAACTGGGTTGGGGCCTGAGCAGCGTCAGCCCCAAAAGGATTAAGCGGATGCAGTTGTTGAATACCAGGAGGGACAACGGGTGCGGGTACAGGAAACGGTGCGGGAGGGGTCTGCTGTTGCGGACCTGGGGGCTGATGATCAGGGGGCGGGTTACCGTCAGCAGGTGGTACACGGGTAGGTACATTAGCATATGCGGGAGCTACATCATCCAAGTAGGATGAAATAAAAATGTCTGCTGCTGTCTTGTGACGTAATTTAGTCGGAACCAATGGAGGGGGCAGATTTTTCGGTGTTTCCGGGGTCGCCTTGGGCAGGCCCTCGGCCAGGACTGGATACAATCCTGTCATAAGTGCGTTGCTCTGTCTTTCGTGTTGTTCGATTCTGACTCTCTGTCCTTCTTCTAGTAGCTCCTTTTCTTTGGCTTTTTCAGATTCCTCTCTACTTTTCTCTACTTTTCTGAGTGCTTTCTCTGTCCGTCTGTGTAATTCTTTACGCCATACTTCAATGGCATCTTTCTGTGACTGTCTGGCTTTCTTTTTCCATAATGCTTCTTCTACTCTCATGATGCACTCGGCATCCCATGTCCCTGTAACGGGCCATCTTTGATTCTCTGCTAAATCCTTAGTGTAATCCACCCACAAGTCGAGATATAATACAGCGTCTAAGCCGGGCTTGTGGTACATAAAATAACCGGGAGTGTCCCTGGGTGGGATGGGAACAGCTTCCTCGAGTATTCCTTTTCTAGTTCCTATCTGTCTCAGTTTAGAAAACAGTGGCATTCTGAACCTTGATACTTGATACTTGATACTTACTCGGACTCGGACACGACTAATACAATAAACACAGTAATGAAGATCAAACAGTCACTCATACCACGACATTGAAACACATTAAAACATTTCGGAAACGGACAATAACTTGATAACTGAATACTGGATATACTGCTAAACAGTACAGATACACTGCTAAACAGTGCAGACCGGGTCTGTGTACCCAAACCCGTCTTGACCGGACACAAATTAATGCACCCGTCTAGATGCGTCCCCAGCAACGGTACTCACCGGGAAGCACGGAACGGAAGGCCTCGGAAACTCGACACTGGACTGGACCGGACTGGACTCGACTCGACTCGTGACGTAGGTACTTCGGAACTTCGGAACTGGTGGGCCTCTGAACACCTCGGACCTTGCTCTCTCGGCTGGGCTCTGGTCGGGATCCTCCGCACTCCTCACCGCCTCGTCTTGGTGTCGATCGCAGCCTCAGTCACCTCCGTTGGCCTGAGGGAGATACAGGAAATCCTGCGGGTACGCGTAGTTGTCCGTCACGGCTGTGGCAGGGGGCTAGGCCTGCAACGCACCGCCGGCGCGTAAGGTGGGGGAGGGGTCCCTATTCGGGCGCCAAATTATGTGGTAAATAAAGTTTACCTATGCGGAATTTCTATGCGGTAAAGTTCAATAAGAATAACTCAATCAAAAATGAGAGGCAGAGTCCGTGGCATCTGAGTTTATAAGGGTTTTATTCCATAAAATGGAATTGGTTCGAACCAGGTATCATGTTCCATCACCACGAAGGTTCAGGAAGGGATAGACAATACTTTATTAACAGAGTACAATATATATAGTAAATGCATACAATGGTGATGGATACAGAAGGCGTAACAGCTGAGAGAAAAGAGATAAGAACACATGTACGTAACAGAAGGCGTGCACAAGGGCGTACACGGAGGTGTGTGCTAGAAAACGTCACATGAGAGTGTCACAGGTGGGTGGATCCATAGAGGAATCCTGCAGTGTCAGCAGAAATATATGGCAGAGATGCGCGCGCAGCAGCATGACGTGTGATTGACGTGGAACTGGAGGGTGAAGGGGACTTGACATTTAGCACTATACGTGGAGACAGAAGTCTGGCGTGTCAGAACAACCTAAACCCAAATCATATCTAATATCTTGTGTTTGAGGAACTGTATTATCTAGAAGGAAAGGTCTCTTGGGCAGAGGCTATTCTATACTGACTGCTAGTGCATGCATATGTGACTACGTGTCTACGTGTAATGCGAGGGGGCCATGGGCCTACCATGGTAACGGGAGCAATGAATTACTTGCACGGAGACAGAAAGTCCGGGCACTTTGCTCTGCAGCTGGGAAGATGTTTTCCTAAATCACTAGACAGGAATGTATTTTCGAGGAGCGGAGCAGATAACTTGAAGGCAAAATACAGTCTTGGCAGGCAAGCAGGCCGAGCCGGGCACCACTCGCCGCACAGGGAGTAGGGTAAGGGTCATGGATGCAGATCCAGGCTGCAGCTGGCGGGCTTCCAGGTCTTGGTCACCGCGATCAGGTGCCCCCTCAGATTATAGTGCCGCTGCGTGGATCGCCGGGGTCGGGACTCTGCCCGGGAAGACGGCAGCTCGGTGCAATATTAACGCCTATTAACGCCTCTCTTGACAATAGGTGGCAGCGTCAAAGTGAATGGGTGTTGCAGTGGAACGCCCACCGCAACACCCATTGCACGCCCCTTTTCACGATGAGTTTATCGTGAAAGGGGCCCTATTACCAAGGCAGCGTTAAGTCAATTAACGTGGCTTTAAGCCACGTTAATTGACTTAACGTTGCCTTGATAATGGGGCGATGCAAATATCGCCGCGTTATCAGCAGAAAAGTGCCGATAACGCGGCGATAAGGGGCTTGATAATATGCCCCATAGTGTCCAACATATACCATCTTTTTCAAAATTCCCTACAGGATAACTCAGCCGAAGCCCAAATGGTCAGTGTTCCAGTTTCTTCCTCATGTCTTACCCACTTCCCTAGCCTTGACGAAGAAGCCATTCTTAAGTTGCTCAAAGCCGTCAAGTCAGGCTCCCCCCTGGACTCTGCCCCCCGCATGCTATCCTTAAGGTGACGGAGGTTGTTCTCCCTCTACTAATGAAAATCCTCAACATATTACTGGAATCAGGGTCGGTACCCAAGGCCTGGAAACACGCCATAATAAAAACAATTTTAAAAAAAAACCCGCTTGGACCCAGACACCCTGAGTAACCTGCTACCCATCTCCCATGTCCCCCTCCTGGGAAAACTTGCAGAGAGACATGTTAACAACACCCTATTCAAATTTCTAGAGGAGAACGCACTCCTCCACGCCACTCAAATGGGCTTTCGGGCCTGTCACAGCACAGAAGCTGCACTCCTGGTGGTCACAGAGGAACTCAAATCTAACTTGCTTTCCTGGTTGCTCCAGGCTTGCTCCAGCTTCCCTACAAAGGAGAAGCGCCACAGACCTTGCTGATCTGTAAACAAGTCAATCTCGACATCCTGCATGGATTGCATTTGCCAAGGCTTGTTGAGTCAAATCCAGATACCGACACCGTAGTCAACTAGATCCTTCATGGTACATGTTGGACAGGCCACATGAAGGGCTTGCTCCCTCCCCGCATGACAGGGCCCGAGCCCGGCCCTCCACAGTAGCTACCCGCTCCCCGTCTCATACGGGACTCCTGCCCCCGGACATCTCTGCATCATGGGGCTACATCACGACCGGCCCCCCTCGCCCGGCCTGGCCGCCATCTTGGACAATGCACCACGAGGCCGCGTGGCCTCAGATCGACCCTAACCCTGGGCCTGGCCAGGCCCCGACATCCCGGCACCACCATCCACCCAGGAGGTGAACGGACCACTTGGCAGGTCAATGGGAGAAAGACGTGTCGATGGCTCTCCCCCGCCAGGTGCCGATCGCCCCCAGCTCCCCCAGGTGCTGGCTCCACCCCCCTGCTGGGTGTCTGGACTCCCTCATCCCGGACCTCCCGACCTCCAAGTGCGAGGGTCCGGACATCAAAGGGCGCCAGACCTATAACTGGGGCAGCTCCAGAGCAGGAAGGCAGTTGTATCCTGGAGTCGAGAGACGCAGTGAAGAACTCATCCTTGACGGACTACTGGCGCTGCCGTAGCCCTGCCTTGCGAACTATTGCCTTGCCTGCTGGCGCTGCCGCAACCTTCTGAAGCCTTTATCCTCGTCGGGACCTGCTGGCGTGGCCGCGGACCGTTTGTAACTACCACCTTCACCGGGACCTGCTGGCTCCGCCGCGGACCGTCGCTATCATCGATCATCTCGGGACCTGCTGGCTCCGCCGCGGCCCGATCATCTAGAACGCCGAGCTCGAGGATTGTGAGCTATCCATCTTATCATCGCATCTACCAGATTGGTAACAAGACTGTCCCGCTACCCCTTTTCCCAACCAAGAGACTAGAATCGAGGGGACCCCTGAGTCCAGACCTCCTTGTACCATTCCACCGTACTTAAAGATTGCTTATAAAGAACGTTGAATCATATCTTTGTGTGGTGTACATCTGTGGGGGGGAAGTTACTCGTCTGTACGATCGCTGGAGACGGCTCTCCCCGGAGACCTCTCCCCTTGTCCTCGGCCGACCCTCCCGGTCCGTCTAACATTGGTGGCCAGCGGCGCGATCCGAATCAACGCGTAATCGTACAGAGAGTAGCTCACCCCACAACAAAACCACAATGTCAACCAAAGAGAGCGGATCCACCGAGAAATTCCAGATGGAGAAATTGGAGGAATACAGCCATCGTGAGTTGAAACAATTCTGCATTGAACTAGGTATCGCTACCACCGGTCTGAGTACTAAAGACGATTTCAAGCACGCCATTGAGTCATGGGCAGAAACCGGGGCCGTCAGACCCCCGGACCAAAATGTTGCAGCATCAGAGAGGAACCCCACGGCTCCCGAAGAGCGAAGAACGGGTCTCTCGCAGGAAGAGATCCAAGAGCGAGAAAGAAGCAGACTACATGAATTAGAAATGGCCCGGCTCAAAATGGACGGTGAACTCAAATTAGCCGAACAAAAACTGAACCTGGAACATCTGCGGCTCCGAGAAGAACGGGAAGAAAAACAGAGACAAAGAGAACTCGAAGAAAAGAGACTAGCGTATGAACACGAACGCAAGCTAGCAGAAATAGACTTACGTAAGCAGAATAAAGAATTAGGGGTGCCCGAGCAACCGCGCACCCCGGGAGCGACAGAAAAGAAAGTACACATCCCCAAGGATGTCGTTCGAGAGTATTTCCGAGATGACGACATACAACAGTGGTTCAAGGCCTACGAGATCGCCATGACCTCCCACCGGATCAATCGAAGTGACTGGGGAGCCGGTCTGTGGGGGAGGTTCGTCAATGAGGGCCGCGATGCCCTGTTACAGCTCCCAGACCACCTGATGACCTCCTATGACCACATGAAGGCTACCCTCCTCACCCGCTATGGGCTCACACCCGAAATGTACCGCCAGAGGTTCCGAGACTGCACCCGAATCCCGGGTACAACTTGGGTGGAGTATGTGAACTATTTCAGCCGAGCCTTCGAGGGTTGGATCAAGGGAAGCAATGTAACGACCTACGAGCAGCTCTTTAATCTCATGGTGTGGGAGCACCTCTCTAACAACTGCTTCGTCGAGCTCAGGCAGCACCTCCTCGACAGTAAATTGACTGATCCACGGCAGCTCGCCGCCGAGGCTGACCGGTGGGAGATTACCCGAGTAGGCCGGAATGGGCCACATGAACAGAACCGGAACAACCAAGGTCAGCACCGTCCCCGAGGAGGAGGAGGAGGCCAGGGACGAGGAAGAGACACCGCCCCGGCCGCTCCCGCTGCCAGCACACCGCCCCCGGCCAACCGGGGCAACCCCCCGGCGCGCCCGGGGTACAGAGCCAATGTCACGTGTCACCGATGCCAGCGGGTCGGACACTACGCAAATGACCCGAATTGTCCACAGAACCAGACTCCGAGACCCCGCCAGATGGCTGCCGCCGCCCTGGGGGAAGAACAAATCTCCGAAGAACAAGAGGAGTGCGAGCAAGAACACCAGGAGTGGGAACCAGCCGCCATGGTTCTAGCGTGCCTAGGGGGAAGAGACATGGTCCCGCGGGCCCCCCTACCCGCCAACACCAGGAAATACAGTCAGTGGGTGAACATTAATGGGCGCAGGGCCGAAGCCCTACGTGACACAGGGGCCAGTGTGACAGCCGTCCGCTGTCACCTGGTGACCCCAGAACAGATCCTGCCGAACATTCTCTGCCCCGTCCGTTCAGCCGACAATTCAGAGAGTCTGTGTCGGATGGCCTGCGTCCCCTTCGAGTGGGGAGGAGTCTCCGGCATGTTGAAGGTAACGATCCGAGATGATGCCCCCGTGGACTGTCTCCTGGGGAATGATCTTGAGAGTTCCCCGTGGGCCGCAGTAGAGAGAAGAGAGCACCTGGGGATGTTGGGCCTCCCCGACTGGGCGTGCGTAACCACCCGGGCCATGGCTGCCCGTACCATCCCCCGACCCGAAGAACCTGAATGGCCGGCACCTCCTCCCCCGGTCGCTCCAGTAGAAGACACCGACCGTGCCGACCCTCCAGAGCAAACCCCGACGGGCTCGCTCAGCCCCAGGACCTTCCCGACCTGGCTCAGTGGCGTCAGGAAGGGGGGCCCACCCAGGAACAGTTCCGTCAAGAGCAGAAGACCTGTCCCTCCCTCGAGGGACTCCGCCAGCAAGCCCTCGCCCAGAGCGCAGGGGATACCTCCGGAGCCCATTGGATCTATTGGGACAATGACCTGTTGTACAGTGAACAGAGAATCGCGGAGTTAGGGGCCAGTCGGGTGCTAGTGGTGCCCCTCCGCTTTAGAGACTTCTTGCTAAACCTGGCCCACGATGTCCCCCTGGCTGGTCACCTGGGTCAGGACAAGACCTACAGTCGCCTGGTGACCCACTTTTTCTGGCCCAAGATGAGGAACGACGTACTCAATCACTGCCGGTCTTGCCCCACGTGCCAGGCCAGCGGGAAGAGCGGCCGCAAACTTAAAGCACCTCTGCAACCCTTCCCAGTTGTCACCACCCCGTTCGAGAGGGTGGGAATAGACATTTTGGGGCCCCTGGACCCACGTACAGCACAAGGACATCGGTTCATCCTAGTACTGGTGGACCACGCCACCCGCTACCCCGAGGCTGTTCCCCTGCGAACTGTGACAGCCCCGGTAGTCGGCCGGGCCTTGATGGGGATCTTCTCCCGGGTGGGCTTTCCCCAAGAAGTCGTCAGCGACCGAGGCACAAACTTTATTTCAAAATACATGAAGTCCCTCTGGCAACAGTGCGGGGTCACCTACCGATTCACGACCCCCTATCATCCTCAAGGAAACGGACTAGTCGAGCGGTTCAACCGCACACTCAAAGGGATGATTGGGGGGTTGGAAGAGCCCCTCCGTCGCCAGTGGGATGTGCTACTGCCGTGCCTCCTCTTTGCATATCGAGAGGTCCCCCAGAAGTCCCTCGGCTTCAGCCCGTTCGAACTCTTATACGGACACCCTGTGCGAGGGCCCCTCAGCCTAGTCAAAGAAGGTTGGGAGATGCCCCCCCTAAAGAACCCTCCAGATGTCTTCAAGTACCTCCTGACCCTACGCAATCAGACCAGGCGATTCAGGGAAATGGCAAAAGCGAACCTTGAGGCCAGTCAGGAAGACATGAAAAGGTGGTACGATCAAAATGCCTCCTCCATCGAATTCGAACCCGGCCAACAAGTGTGGGTGATGTCCCCCACCGAACCATGCGCCTTGCAGGACAAGTGGACAGGGCCCTTCAAAGTGGTCGAGCGCAAGAGCCCTGTCACCTATCTCATCGATATGGAATCTTCACGGAACCCCCTCCGGGTCCTCCACGCCAACAGACTAAAACCCCACTTTGTGCGTTCAGAGCTCAGCCTCCTGATGGCTACAGACAGCGGAGCCGAGGAGGACTCCGAACCACTCCCTGACCTCCTACGGACTCGGGAGAAGGATGGTTCCGTGGACGGGGTCCGACTCTCAGAGGCCCTCACCCCGGAACAGCGCCAAGGCTGCCGAGACCTCCTACTGCAGTTCGCAACCCTGTTTTCCCTCACCCCCGGGGTCACCCCCTGGTGCTTGCATGATGTGGACACTGGAGACAGTCCCCCTATCCGACATCGGGCCTACCGCGTACCAGATCGGGTACGGGCCTGCATCCAAGAGGAGGTGTCCAAAATGCTCACGCTCGGGGTCATCGAGCCCTCAGACAGCCCCTGGGCCAGCCCAGTGGTACTGGTCCCCAAAGCTGCCGCCCCCGGCGCCACTCCTGAGCTCCGATTCTGCGTCGACTACCGGGGCTTGAACGCTGTCACCAGAACCAACGCACATCCCCTCCTCCGAGCAGATGAACTAATCGACCGCATGGGGGCTGCCCGCTACCTCAGCATCTTCGACCTGACAGCGGGCTACTGGCAGATCGGCCTCACCCCCCGGGCCCAAGAACGATCCGCCTTCTCCACCCCGGATGGCCACTACCACTTCAAGGTCATGCCATTCAGCATGAAGAATACCCCAGCAACTTTTCAGCGGCTAGTGAACCAGGTCCTGGCGGGACTCGAGGAATTCAGCGCCGCCTACCTGGACGATATCGCTGTGTACAGCCGCCACTGGTCCGACCACCTCCACCACCTCCGAGAGGTCCTGCAGGCCCTCCAACGAGCCGGCCTCACGATCAAGGCCAGCAAATGCCAAATTGGCCAGGGGTCCGTGACCTATCTCGGACACCAGGTGGGAAGCGGTCTGGTGGCCCCTCTTCAACTCAAGATCGCTGCCATCCAGTCTTGGCAGCCCCCCATCACCCAGACCGAGGTCCGCGCCTTCTTGGGGCTCACAGGCTACTACCGGCGGTTCGTGAGGGACTATGGCAGCATTGTGGGGCCCCTCACGGAACTCACATCCAAAAACCACCCAAAGAAGGTCAACTGGACCCCAGACTGTCAAGCGGCCTTCGAGAAGCTGAAGGCCGCCATGTGCTCCGCCCCTGTGCTCCAGGCCCCCGACTACAGTCGGGAATTCATCGTCCAAACGGATGCCTCCGACCATGGCATTGGGGCAGTCCTTTCCCAGTTGAACCCCGAAGGACTTGACCAACCAGTGGCTTTCATCAGCAGACGTCTCCTGGCCCGAGAGCAACGCTGGAGCACCATCGAGAGGGAGGCCTTCGCAGTGGTGTGGGCCCTCAAAAAACTCCGGCCTTATCTCTTCGGTACCCACTTCCGGGTGCAGACAGATCATCGGCCCCTGCAGTGGCTAATGCAGATGCGGGGGGAAAACCCAAAACTATTGCGTTGGTCCATCTCCCTGCAGGGGATGGACTTCACTGTGGAACATCGACCTGGGCAAGACCACGCCAACGCAGATGGCCTGTCACGCTTTTTCCGCCTCGACGAGGAGAGTCGCCAAGAGGATGGGTGACTCTCCCCGCCTTCAGCTGGGGGGGACGCATGTTGGACAGGCCACGTGAAGGGCTTGCTCCCTCCCCGCATGACAGGGCCCGAGCCCGGCCCTCCACAGAAGCTACCCGCTCCCCGTCTCATACGGGGCTCCTGCCCCCGGACATCTCTGCATCATGGGGCTACATCACGACCGGCCCCCCTCGCCCGGCCTGGCCGCCATCTTGGACAATGCACCACGAGGCCGCGTGGCCTCAGATCGACCCTAACCCTGGGCCTGGCCAGGCCCCGACATCCCGGCACCACCATCCACCCAGGAGGTGAACGGACCACTTGACAGGTCAATGGGAGAAAGACGTGTCGATGGCTCTCCCCCGCCAGGTGCCGATCACCCCCAGCTCCCCCAGGTGCTGGCTCCACCCCCCTGCTGGGTGTCTGGACTCCCTCATCCCGGACCTCCCGACCTCCAAGTGCGAGGGTCCGGACATCAAAGGGCGCCAGACCTATAACTGGGGCAGCTCCAGAGCAGGAAGGCAGTTGTATCCTGGAGTCGAGAGACGCAGTGAAGAACTCATCCTTGACGGACTACTGGCGCTGCCGTAGCCCTGCCTTGCGAACTATTGCCTTGCCTGCTGGCGCTGCCGCAACCTTCTGAAGCCTTTATCCTCGTCGGGACCTGCTGGCGTGGCCGCGGACCGTTTGTAACTACCACCTTCACCGGGACCTGCTGGCTCCGCCGCGGACCGTCGCTATCATCGATCATCTCGGGACCTGCTGGCTCCGCCGCGGCCCGATCATCTAGAACGCCGAGCTCGAGGATTGTGAGCTATCCATCTTATCATCGCATCTACCAGATTGGTAACAAGACTGTCCCGCTACCCCTTTTCCCAACCAAGAGACTAGAATCGAGGGGACCCCTGAGTCCAGACCTCCTTGTACCATTCCACCGTACTTAAAGATTGCTTATAAAGAACGTTGAATCATATCTTTGTGTGGTGTACATCTGTGGGGGGGAAGTTACTCG
Organism: Lissotriton vulgaris; assembly: GCF_964263255.1. Lineage (NCBI taxonomy): Eukaryota > Metazoa > Chordata > Amphibia > Caudata > Salamandridae > Lissotriton > Lissotriton vulgaris. The sequence continues at coordinate 88,678,455 of NC_141685.1, read as the reverse complement.
TCTGTACGATCGCTGGAGACGGCTCTCCCCGGAGACCTCTCCCCTTGTCCTCGGCCGACCCTCCCGGTCCGTCTAACAGTACAGCTCGATTCCAGCGCCTGGTCATCGTCGATGCCTCCTGGACCCTGTGGCTGAAGAGACAAACTTCACCTCCTCACCTGAAATCACCCGACATTGGCTGGCAGCTTCCCATCGCCATCCTGGTCACTGGCTAGTGACCCAGACTCTGTCCCTTCTGCTTTGGATCCACCCGGACACTTTTCCTCTGGTCGCTTGCAGCACTTCTTTGAAGGTCTCCATTGAAAACTACGACGAAACCTGACATGAAAAGGCACCTATGCACTGGCTTCTCTGGCTGAGGTAACACGAGTACTCCGGTACTCCCGTAGGTCTTGACTCTTGAAGTGTCCTTGTTTAAAAGGGTTCCATCCTAGTTCATCCGGAAGTGTCTTTAAATTTTACTTTTGTAACTTCTTCGTTTCCCATAGAAAGTCAATGGTAACCCGCGGCTGTGTTTAGACACTGCACGCATCTCCCGTGGGCCTCCTACTTCCTAACCTTTGGTTGTTTAGTGTAGCCCCAGCGATTCCACAGGCCCTGCTTTCTATCCCAGACGTGGTTCTTATACCACTATTTTAGTATATGGTTTGTGAGGCTCTTGGGCATAACGTATACTGTACAACTTATCGTATGCTAATTGAGATTCTTGTAATGTACTTTGACCTCTAACCTCATAAAGAGTGCAGAGGGGTTGTGTTTAGAATAAATACATATATATTTGATATATACCTTGTGTGGTGTACTTTCATTTGATACTTAAGAGATTATAAATGGTAAAACAACTTGCTTAACTCGGCTACTGAAGTCTTAGCCTGATGTCTGCTGGTCCATGCTACCACTAGGATAGCTTTCTATAAGGTTGACTTTACAACCACCATCAATAAGGGTCGATTGAACTGGTGCAAGGTGCCCACTGGAACTAGTGGACATCATATGCCAGGCTAACTTCTCACAGGAGGGTCTGCCCCGATTATTCTGCTGGACATTTGCTCGGCCTTCGATACCATCAACCACACCCTGCTACAAAATAGATTAAAGGGAATAGGTATCCAGGGCAGAGCCTTGGAAAGGCTCTGCTCTTTTTTGGATGACAGGTTGCTCCAGGTTATGGATCAGGACTGCCTTTCTGACAGCTTGCCCTTAAAGTCTGGTGTACCGCAGGGCTCCTCCTTAAGCCGTACCTTATTTAACATATATGTGAGGCAGCTCTCTTCTATCATACAGGAATTTGGCATTCTAGGACCCCCTCCAGGGAGACACGCTTCTGGGGCCATGTTTGAATAAATTGACCAACTGGATGTCAAATAGCTTTCTAAAACTTAACGGAGATAAAACAGAGCTCATGATCTTGGGAAATAAGTCCATTCCGCGACCTCTAAACCACTGGCCTCCCTGCATGGGCACTCCTCCGGTTCCTAGGCTTATATCTGGATAGTGCACTCTCTATGAGCGAGCAGGTAAACAAACGGTCTGGTGTCTGCTTTGGACTCCTGGGGATGCTGAAAAAAGATCTTGGTTTTTGTACCAGAGCAACACAGGAAAACTGCCCTGCAGTCCTTGATAGTTTCCCGTCTAGATTATGGGAACTCCCTATACTTGGGGTCCCCTAAGTACGTGATGAAGAGGCTCCAGACGGTGCAGAATGCCGCGGCTAGGCTCTGGCTCAAACTCCAGAGGCAAGAGTCAGTTAGCAATTCCCTGAAACTCCTCCACTGGCTTTCAATAGGGTCAAGAATAAAATTCAAAGCCCTCGTTATTGCCCATAGGGCAGTAAATAACAAAGGCCCTCCTAAACTTAAATCCCTGATCTCGGTTTATGTCCCTGTAAAATATCTACGGTCCTCCCACGCTCACCTCCTCAGCACCACCAGAATTAAAAAATCTAGATGGGGTGGAAGATCCGGACACCGTAGTGCCACAAGATGGCAAGCGCACCAGCTTTTCAGGTACCAGCTGGCGGCGCGTCACTTCCGGCAGATGGGGGGGGGGGGTATTTAGGCTTCTCCCTCCTCTCTAGGCGGCCTCTTTGTTGTCCTTCTGCCCTCGATGTTGCCCTCCCTGCTGCTTAACCTACATCTCAGTGGGCGGGGGGGAGCTATGTTTGTGGTTTTCTTGGGCGGTGGGGTCATCTATGCCGCCTTTGTTGATCTTAGGTCGGCTTTCGACTTGGTCCCTAGGGCAAAACTATGGGAAGCCCTCAGACTTATGGGTCTCCCACCTGAACTTTTAGAGCTAGTCAGGCGTTTACATGAGGATAATTTTGTCCAGGTAAGATGGGGGAAACAGGGCCAGGTGACCAACAGCTTCCCAGTTCAACGAGGGGTGCGACAGGGTTGCGTGTTGGCCCCTACCCTGTTTCTCCTGTTTATCAACCAGGTGGTTGCATTCTTTAGTGATATGCAAACAGATGCACCTACCCTGGGGGGTTCAAAATATCCCTTGTTAATATTCGCAGACGACACCCTGCTCCTTTCTAAAACCCGGAGCGGGTTACAGGTAGCCCTGAATAGATTTGCCGAGTTTTCTATAAACAATGACCTACAGATCAATGTCGACAAAACCAAATTCATGGTTTTTAACAAAAACAAACCAATTAAAAGTTCGGTCACATTAAATGGTGCCCCAATTGAACAGGTCAAGGTCATGACCTATTTGGGCGTGACTCTTGATCACCAACTCACTTGAAGCCCCCAGTTGGAGGTTTTAAAACTTAAATTTGTTCGGCTTACAGGATGCTTATTGCAGGAACAAAAAAAAACCTTGACCAAACGCATTATACCTGCGGTTAAAATGTATGAGGCCAAGGCCAATGCTGCTACCCTGTATGGAGCGGACATATGGGGTTACAAAGACTTGTCAGCACTAACCACAGCACAGAATAGGTTTTTGCGGAACCTGGTGGGGCTTCCACAATCATCACCAATAAAACCATTGCTTTTAGATCTAGGCTGTAGACCTCTGAATGAGATGGCGCAGTATCGTCTCGCAGCACTCTGGCGACGCCTTTGGACGACCCCAGAGCTTAGTCTTTTCGCTCATGAATTGGGCGAGGTCAAATTGTTGTGGGGTGCCCACAAAATCCCATGGCTCCGGGAAGTAAAACAAATTTTGTATTCAATGGGCCTCCCCGAATTATGGTTACATCCTGAATGCTCTAGGTTCCCATCCAAAGAAGAACTTAAAGATCAGTTCTGGGCTGCAAAGAAATCTGCATTGGTCTCTCTTTCGTCAGGTAACAGCTTAACGGGACTCTTTTTAACACATAAGGTAACACCGTCCCTTGAGCCCTATTGGGACTTGATCTGCAAAACCCTAGACCGTAAGCTGTATCATCAGTTTCGGGTGGGCACTTTGCCGACCAACTCCTTTACTGCAAAGTGGGCGAAGAAAGCAAGTAATAAATGTTTTTTTTGTCCTGACCAGGTAGAAAGTATTGGTCATCTGTTTTTCGCATGCCCAGCATATCGATCGCCTCGACTGAAATGGTTGAAACCTATTTGCAAAACCTTGAATTGTGGGGGGAATCGTGAAGCCCTGTTGAAATTACGTGATATACGTATTGAAATATCTGTGATTTGTGTAGCCAAATTTTTGGGGTGGGTGTGGCTGATTCGTGCAAAGAAATTGAAAACCCTTTTAAATTAATTATTATGAAATGACTGTATGTCGATTGAGACACATTCTTTTTATATTTTGGGGGCTTATTTGAAGATGTTTTTAATGTTATATTATGTATGCTGTCTTTTATGAATTTTATTCGAAATAAAGACAAAATGAACTGTTTGTAATATTTATTATTTGTGTTGCAGGAGGAGTTACAGGACGATCCAGAGGCGAAAGGTACTCAGGAGTACCCTATGCAGAAGCACAAAGGGTGCTGAGGCCCAATATCCCCGGGAGATCTGTGCGGTGGACCCTGGGGTGTGACGGCGCCCTGTTATCCTACGGGCGGTTGGAAACCTGGACAACCGGGGGTCGCTTGAACGCTCCGCCCCTCGTAGGGGGGGGGGGGTGTGAGAAAGAGGGTGGACCAATGGTTCACCGGATATGGGAGAGGCTATCCCTCACCACAACCGCTAAGCACCGTCTGGCCAAGGCCGCGGGCTACTTGGCCTATCAGGTGACAAGCTGCGAGGGGCGGCTTGCCTTTGGATCGTCTGTAAGATAACCCACCATGTTTTGGCATAAGTTATGCTAATAAACCTGCAGCTACTTTTTCCCAACAACAAGTTGTCTTGTCTGTTTATTTATGTATTTATGTGCAACATGTTTATTTGGGGGGTTGGTGTGCGGGCCGATATTGGCACTATGCACACAGCGCCTCCCTCGTTACCCACACTTCCTCTTTTTATGCAGCGCTAGCAGCATCAGCGCCACCGTGGAAATGAGTCCGTTAGAAGAGCAGGAAAGGGCGGGGTCCGAGGGGGGGGGATGTGTCGGACGGGGATCACCATTAGGTCGTTGTGTATAGTGTGAACTCTGAACTAACACGAAATGAGGGGAGCGGGGCACAAACTACCAGCCCCCACCACCCACCCTGGCCCTCTGGGCTGCTCACCCAGCCATCCGCAGCGCCTCAAAGCCTGGGGCGCACCTGCGAGCAGCCTCTGCCTCTGGGGGCAGGCTCAGGACATGTCTGCAGGCAGTGCCCGTGTCCGATGCCCCCTGGCCAATCAGAGCCCGTGTGTGAAGCTTACTTGTGAGACTGTGTGAAGGTAATTAGGGTGTAGTACCTGCACGAGGACGTGTGTGGGGGCTGTGAGTGTGAGTGAGTAACACACCGTTTACTACCTCTTGCATTTGGTTGCTCACAATTGTCTCTTTTGCCTCATGTAACTCAACGTTTGCTTCTGTAACATGCTCACTTGTAATTACTGTTCCTATTGTGAAGCCTCTGACACCTTCGAGTAAAGTCTGCGCGATATAAGAACGCATCAAATAATATAAATCAATCAATAAGTGTGAGTGCACGACCAGCACAGGAGGTGAGGCTGTGCAGGGCGGGGGTGTGGCCCCGCTCTCTAATTGGCCCCTCATGGCTGACACCAGAGCCCCTCAGCCCTCCCTGGAGCCCTCCTGAGTGCACACTCATCCTCACCCTCACTCCAGCCTGCCTGTCCAGGCGCTCTGCACTCTAGCGCCTTGAAGCTACTGCCGCCGGCCGACTTGCACCCAGGGGTGGCACAGAGGGCACCCCCTGGAGAGGGGGACTGACCGTTCAGCAGAGGGCGCAGAGCAGGGGCGGATTGGCACTGCGGGCACTCGGGCATGGGCCGAAGGGCCGTTGTCCCAGTGCCCTCTGTGGGCCGTTTTTAGGTCTCGTAGAGAGACCTATTGCGGTCAAACCAGAAAGTTTCACCGAGTGCGGATTTTCAACAGATCATGTGAAATCACGTGACCACCTAACAAGCACAAGCATTTCCCCACCTCAAAGCCAGCCATCAGCCTCCCTCCCACAGGCTTCCCCAGCGTGAGCACTGGCTTCCCTTCTCTTCCCCCTAATTGCTTGTCTTATCAGAGTCGCCTTTCCGCCTGCTAATCTCATTTGTGTAATCTTAGTCAGCTGTAACAAGTTGAAGCCAACACGAGCACTCTCCTTGCTCTCTCCTCCCCTAATTATTCACTGCATGGCCGGCCCGGCCGGCCGGCCGGCACATCAAAGGCTGCTGCTCCCCATGCGTCTCGTCACCCTTCCTCCCTTGTTTTGTTTGCACGGATAGGCCAGGCTCTGAGAGTGCTTATCAGTGCTTTTATTTGTTGCTTCTTATTATAATATTTAAAAAAGGATTGTTTTTCCCATTGTTTTTTTTCGTTTCCCTGCCTCATTCATTCCCTTTGTCAATTACTCCATTTGTTTCCGCTCCTAACCTAATCCTTCAAATCCTTTCCTTGAATATTCTCTTTCATTAACTTTTTATTATATTGTGGACCTAATTTCTCAGTTCTCAAATCACTCTTTCCAGCAGTCAAGTCTCACCCCTATGTGAAGAATGTGCATGGACTGTTGCTTCCATCTCGTTAGGATTTGATTGCAGCAGATACGAAGGTTATTGGCGTGGAATTAACACATTCGCACTGCTCTACTCTTCAGGCTAATGGCAAAGGTCTGCTGAATGGGCTTCTACTTAGGACATGAGCTATTGTGGTGTGCTCAGTTACTAAAAGCCAGTGTGCCTTATGCTTTGTATCAAAAGAACACAGCTAATAAATAGACTTGCTATCTGATCCTAATTCTGCTCTCCATAGTGAGGGGAAACGTCTGCTGAAGAAAAGAATGAATATGCACACTAAGTGTCCGATGACAGCAAACTACTACATGAAAAAGCAGCTACGGTAGTAAAGAAAATTCATGAAATGCCGAATGCAGTACACACTGAACTAAGTTTATTTTACACAGTTTGCCCATGTATTTGGAATCGGTTTAACTAAAAGCCAGCACAAGGTCATATGCATCCCTTATCAAGCATGTAGATGGCCTTTGCGTATTTTAAAGCAGTGCAGAGATTGACTTCCAGCAGGAATGGTGTAACAATTGTACAAGACCCTACCTTTGTGTTTTTGGGGAGTGCACTGTTTTGTGCATTTCACATCATGGAAGAACAAACGATCAGAGCTCAACATGTTTCCATTAAATGTCGCAGTGGTTTGAATGGCTTATTTTGGAAGTGTCAAGCCTTATTTCAGCACAGTAAGTTCCAACTGTCATTCTGACATGGAGGCATTAGTAATGAAAGTTGATCTAGGTGATCCTGGGGCTGCATCATGAACACATCCTATGAAAGTGCACAGACTCCAAGTCAGTCTAAGCACCTGTATTTGCTGAAACTAAAAGCTGGCTTTAGCACATACTAAGAAACAGGCCAATGGTTGTATACTTTCATTTTTGTGCTGTACCATGTAAACCTCGTACACTAACTCATGCTCTTAAAACAGCCCTGTTTCACCAAAACCAGTACACTGGCTCCTTCTAGGCCTGCACGTGGGTACTTAAGATGTTCATGATATGGCCGCTCACCATTTTTACGAGTGGATGCAGCTCCTATAGGAATTCTTTTCAGACAATTATGATGTAAACTTATTAGAAATGTTTAGTAAACTGTTTTATGAGGGTATTAATTCTGAAGGCATCCATATGCACGGTGATAATTGTTGCGCAATCCTGATACTAGTTTATTCAAAAAGGAAAAGTGTCCTTCTCAATGAATTAGGATGACCTTATAAAAGGGTCACTTGATTGACACGGCTCAGTTTAGCTACGGACCTACAGGCCACTACAAAGCAACATGCAGTAAACCATAAACTGAAGCAAATCGAGGTGCATCATGCTCCCAAAACTAGAGTGGATGTAGGTCTTGAGATCTTGTCAATCGTCCAAGAGCATGTTAAGTGCTAAATCATTACCTTAGTGTGCCCATCACAAAAAACGGCGTACTCTTTGACAGATGGCACAATACCAAAAAAAGTGAGAAAATCTAGTGGTTTCTATTGAAAACACTCCCCCTTTGGTGGACTTGAACAAATTACTTACCTTTCATAACACTGGTAGCGACTATCTAGCATCAGATTACTCACCTTTTGAATATTCTCCAGGCATCACACTGGATCCAGAAACTTTTAGGCAGTACCTCAGCACACCATCAGGTGGCATTGTGCCGATTCACACTGAAGCTGATCCACTCTCGAAAGGACATGTAGAGGCTATATAGGCGCAACCCCTGCGCGTTGACAGTTGTTTGAGGCTGTCCATGTCCCCAGAAGCAGAGCCCAAGAGCAATTTGGTTGTGACCAGTGTGCAGATTCCTAGACTTGGAATATTTTTTATGGGTAAAGTCCAATCACAGGACCGGGAGGATATGTGAGTTGAAAGAGTTGGATCTCTTCTGCACGGCTTTGCCTTTTCACTTCAGAGAAATTCGCAAAGAGTTGATGGTCTACCCGGTTGTGCTTAGTCACCCGCGGTTCCAAGAGCAACACATATCTCATCACTGAAACAATTCAATTGTTTAGATCAAGACCCATCCTTTCGTGGATTTTGGCTTTATTACTTCCTGGTGAGTGTGACTGGGTTCGGTTCTGGCCTCTTCGTTGTTTTTGGGTATTCATCAACATGGATTCTTTTTCACAGAGTAGGCAGGGGGCATCTTCTAACAATCAAAGACACGTTGAAGCCACCAGGGACTGTTTCCTACTAATCATGACTATCAGATGTGTTGGCCTAATTCATTTAATTGAAAGGACCAACACTACAACATCCACACTGCTTTTTTTGTCACGTGGAAATCCAAGCCTATAATCAGTTTTCACAATGACATGAGATGAGGTAAAGACAATTTTCGGCACAAATAAAAGCGAGCTGCCTCTTCTTTGGTTTGGTGCTGCAGAAAAATTACCAATTGAGATTAAATAATTGAGGTTGCCTGCAAGAAACTTATTATATGTGGGGGTCGGGAGCACTCCTAAAAAGAATTTTACAAATAAAAAAGGTTGAATAATCTGATACGTCTCACTTCACCAAAAAGCATTGGCATAGCCAATAGGTCTCGCCTTTGGGACCTTATAAGTGTTTAGCCATGCAACACTTGATGTTGTTGCACCAGGGCTATTGTGCTGGATAACTAAACACTTATTATTTTTATGTCTTTTCATTCCCTTTTACGATTTCTCTCCAGCCCTCTCGTGCTCCATTTATTTTCCTCTTTCCTTCTTTCTGCCTTGCTGTCCCCTCCCTTCTTCTCCCACTAACACCTCATATTTCTCTATTTTCTCTCCTCCTCTCAACATTCTGCCTTCCACTCACTTCTGTTGTTCTCTGTCTCTCTTACTAACGTCCCTTTGGACCCGTTTACATGCTCCCCTCTCTCCTTCGTTTGCCGTGTCATTGCATTTTCTTCTTTATCCCTTCATCTCATTCTATCTATCGCCCCGCTCTGTCTATCTATCGCCCTCTATCTGTTTATCTATTGCACTCACTCTATCTATCGCCATCACTCTATCTATCTGTCTTATCTATCTATCGCCCTCCCTCTATCTATCGATCTATCGCCCTCCCTCTATCTGTCGCCCTCCCTGTATCTATCGCCCTCCCTCTATCTGTCGCCCTCCCTCTATCTATCGCCCTCCCTCTATCGATCGATCGCACTCACTCTATCTGTCACACACACTCTATCTATCGCACTCACTCTATCTATTGCAATCCCTCTATCTATCCATTGCATTCACTCTATCTATCTATCGCACCACCACAGCATCACTCAGCACCACCGCAGCATCACTCAGAGGCACCACAACATCACTATGCGCTACCATAGCATCACTCGTCGCCACCACAACATCACTAAACGCCACAGCATCACTCGTAGCCACCACAACATCACTCAGCGCCACCACAGCATCAATCTGTGCAACAATTCAACAACAACTGGTTCAAATATGTTCTCTCAATGTTTCAAGCTTTATTACAAATGTCACAAAAAGATGTTAATATTTCACTTCTGTTCTTGGATTTTCATCACAATAAAATACAATTAACATAATCTTCACAAAAGTTATTTACAAAAGTTTAAGCTATAGCCATTATAAATTACAATAACTTTTATTTAAGTATTCATTATTTAAAAAAATTAAAAGCCATTGTTATTTGTAACATCAATACATCTAAGTCACGTAAATACAACACATATTGCATTACAAATGTTATAGGTGTCACATTTGCGAAAGTTATAACTATTGGCATTGTAAATGACAAAGCTATTAATTTCGCTATTTTCAAAACCAACACATAAATAAAAAAATTGTCATTTACAATACCAATAGCTCGAACTTTCCTAATGCGAGACCTATTGCATTGCAAATGCTTGTTTTTTCTTCCCTTTCCCTGTGCTCTCTGTGGACTGGGAAAGGGGAGGAAAAAAACGGCCCACAGAGGGCACTGGGACAAAGACAGAAAGGAAAGCAGCTTTGCTGATCGGCCGTGATTATCAGTTGTGGCCTCTCCTTCACCCTCTGCCATGCACAGCAATCACGCAGAGGGGGGGCTGGGGAGGTGTGATTCTGTGGCCAGAATCGGCCTCCCTGGGGGCCAGGTGTTTCTCAGTCCTTTGACCCATTTTCACCTCGGCCCCCCTGGGGCCCATGCAGCCCAGAAACAGTGTTTGTTTTAACACCTCGCCCGCAGCCCTTCATACGCAGGGTATAGTGGGAGAGGAAGAGAGGAAGAATGGGTCTCGCAGTGGGGGCCAGGTGATGTTTGGATCGAGCCTCCCCCTGGCTACCATGGATGGCCCAGCAGCTTTACTGCCTTACTAGCCTTACTGCATGATTATCACTTTCCTACAGGCCTTAAATGAGATAATGCAGTACATGCCGAGAAGTTAAGCCTTTGTGACCACCATCTGTGGACTGTCTTGTCGTAGCATGACCCTGGTGATAGCAGCATTTTTGTGTTACCCTGCTAGGACATTGCCCTGAGACCCTGGAGGGCTCGGGAGGGCTGAGTAATTTACTAATAGCAGGGTCCTCGCTGCTGTTCAGGTGCTCCTGCACTAGGGCTGAGAAGGTTAGCAATAGCAGGGTCCTCGCTGCTTTTCAGGTGCTCCTGCGCTGGAGGGATAGAATAATTTTGCAATAGAAGGGGGCCTGGCTGTTTTATTAGTTGCTCAGCTTTCAGGCCATTGTCACCTTGGCCCTGTGTCCTTCACAAGAACAGTATCCTCCCACTTACATTGCTTGTGTGTGCATAGGCATATATGGCCTGATGCCAGAGTTGCAGAGATGGGGAATCATGTTTGAGTCCCAGCGTCTGCTAAACACCCTGTGATTCTGGGCAGATCACTTCATCACCCAGGCCCTTAAATAAAAAATCGGATCTTGAGCACTGTCATTGGTGCTCATGAATAGAACTCCGGTCTGGTTTTCTAATATTGTGGATTTCTGATTTATGTGATTAGAGTCAAGGTATAGCTGGTTGGGAAGGAGTATCTAACGACATTGTGCAGGGCGTTAAGACTGCAAGTAAGTATTCGGTTTTCAGAACTACAGTGCTCCTAGTCTTTACCAATGTTACTGGCTCTTTAAGCTTTAAAATGCTTAATTTACTAAATATTTCTCTACAAATTAGACCTCAAAGAGTAACCAAATGATATTTCATAGAAGGGCACGCCCCTTGAATGTGAGCCACGTGTCTTGAATGTGGGACACGCCACACAAATGTGGGCCACTTTTTTCCTCAGTGCCCGGGCCAAATTGTGATCCCAATCCGAAACTGGCGCAGAGCACTGGTGAGTGAGTGACTGAGGACTTCAGCTCCTGTGCAGCGCTTTCCATCAAGCCCTTGGTCTCTAAGCGCTAGTTTTTTGGAGTCAGTTTGCATTGGCCCAAGTGGCCTATGGCACAGCCCCGCTAGGGGTCGGTTTTGCTGATAATCTGGTCCCATTGACCTGGGTGGAAGCTGCAGCAGCTGTGCACACAGCGCCTCGTTACCCACGCTTCCTCTTTTCATGCGGCGCTAGCTGCACCAGCGCCACCACGGAAATGAGTCCGTTAGAAGAGCAGGAAAGGGCGGGGTCCGGGGGGGGGGGGACCTGCCGGACGCGGATCACCATTAGGCTGTTGTGTATAGTGAACTGACACGAAATGAGGGGCACAAACTACCAGCCCCCACCACCCACCCCGGCCCTCTGGGCCGCTCACCCAGCCATCCGCAGCGCCTCGAAGCCTGGGGCGCACCTGCGAGGAGCCTCTGCCTCTGGGGGTCAGGCTCAGCACATGTCTGCAGCGCCTCGAAGCCTGGGGCACGCCTGCGAGGAGCCTCTGCCTCTGGGGTCAAGCTCAGCACATGTCTGCAGGCAGTGCCCGTGTCCGGTGCCCCCTGGCCAATCAGAGCCCGCGTGTGAAGCTTACTTGTGAGACTGTGTGAAGGTAATTAGGGTGTAGCACCTGCACGAGGACGTGTGTGGGGGCTGTGAGTGTGAGTGCGAGTAACACTCCGTTTGCTCCTCTTGTATTTTGTTTGCTCACAATTGTCCCCTTTACCTCCTGTAACTCAACGTTTGCTTTTGTAATGTATTCACTTGTCATCTTCTCCTCATGTATCTTTACTGTTCCTGTTGTGAAGCCTCTGACACCTTTGGAGAAAGTCTGCGCGAGATAAAAACGCATTAAACGAATCAATAGGTTGTGGCGAGCGGGTCTTATAGCCGCTCCGGAGTGTCTGAGGTGTGGTACTGAAAGGGGGACACTTTTCCATACCGTGTGGTCCTGTGAGAGACTGACTAGATTCTGGGCTGGGGTTTGGGACTGCCTGTCGGAGGTGTTGGGGTGGGACCTGCCCCGTACCCCTAGGCTGGGCCTTCTTCATGTCCTGGTAAACGTTGGGGGTAACATTTACAAACGTCACCTGTTGCTGCTAGGACTGGTGGTGGCCAAGCGGGATCTGGCCCAGGCCTGGAAGAGTGAACGTGCCCCCCTGCTTGGTGCATGGAAGGCAGGATTGGACTTTCTCATGGGCCTGGAGCAGCCTGTATTTGAAGCCCGGGGGTGTCCCCGCAAACATTACAAAATCTGGAAACGGTGGGCATATTACAGGGGCCTGGCCCTTGACCCCCCGATAGACATTGACGATGTACTGCCTCCAGATGTGGATCCTGTACCCTAGGCTGCTGGCCGACACCGCCTTTGCTTTTCATCTCATGTTGCTAAGCTGTGATCACGTGCACTGGGTTAGGGTGGGATAAGGGGTGGGTAGTTTGGGAACGGGGTTGGAGGGCGTTATTGGGGAAGGGTGGGATGGGGGAGGTTTGGGGTATGTCATTCTAAATCTTTGGGTTCAATGCTGTGCCTTTACATATGCGTCATTGACAGTCTCCTCCTGACTGTGGAGGGCTGTACCGAATCTTGCTTGAACTCTTAATAAAAACGGTTTTGAAAAAAAAAAACGAATCAATAAGTGAGAGTGCACGAGCAGCACAGGAGGGGAGGCTGTGCAGGGCGGGGGTGTGGCCCCCGCTCTCTGATTGGCCCTTTCAGTGCCAGGCCCCTTATGACAGACACCAGAGCCCCTCTGCCCTCCCCGGAGCCCTCCTGAGTGCACACTCACCCTCACTCCAGCCTGCCTGTCCAGGCGCTCTGCACTCTAGCGCCTTGAAGCTGCTGCCGCCGGACGAGAGAGGGGGACTGACCGTTCAGCAGAGGGCGCAGAGCATGGGTGAGGGAGCAGGGAGTGCACACTCACCGTGACTCCAGGCGCACTGCACTCTAGCGCCTTGAAGCTGCTGCCGCCGGACAACCTGTACCCAGGGGGGGCACAGAGGGCACCCCCTGGAGAAGGGGGTACTGACCGTTCAGCAGAGGGTGCAGAGCATGGGTGAGTGAGTGAGGACTTCAGCTACTGTGCAGCGCTTTCCGCCGAGCCCTTGGTCTCTAAGCGCTAGTTTTTTGGGAGTCGGGTTGCATTAGCTTGGGCTGAGGCTTCAGCAGTCTTGGGGGGTGTTTAGGGCTCAGTGTGACTGACTCCAGTGCCTGGGTGAGGCACTGTCGACAACCGGACAATCTGAACAGGCACAGCCGGGGGGAGGGGGAAGCGGGGGGGTCTCCACTGAGCAGGCAGAGCACGTGGGTGGGGGCTCCTCTGAGCAGGCACGGCAAGTGGGGGGTTCCATTGAGCAGGCACAGCAAGTGGGAGGGCTCCACTGGGCAGGCAGAGCACGTGGGTGGGGGCTCCTCTGATCAGGCACAGCAAGGGGGGGCTCCTCTGAGCAGACACAGAAAAGGGGGGGCTCCTCTGAGCAGGCACCGCAAGGGGGGATCCTCTGAGCAGGCACAGAAAAGGGGGGCTCCTCTGAGCAGGCATTGCAAGGTGTCGTGTTCTTCGTGTGCGCCGGGAGGTGTAATGAGCACAGGACGCAGGTTAGTCCGATATTTCTTTATTTGCATTTCTTGTTACTGCTGGGCAGCACCTCGTGCAGCTGCTGGTCAGCTCATCCGTCCTCGTCCATCCCCTGGTCATCGTCTCTCCCCTTTCCTGTGTCGTCACCGGATCTGGTGTCCGGTGACCTGGTCACTCTGCCTGAGGACCCACAGGGTCCTAATGCCCTACTGTCAGTCGCCCACACTGTCGGGTCACGACACAAGGGAGCTCCTCTGAGCAGGCACTGCAAGGGGGGCTCCTCTGAGGAGGCACTGCAAGGGGGGGCTCCTCTGAGGAAGCACTGCAAGGGGGGGCTCCTCTGAGCAGGCACAACAAGGGGGGCTCCTCTGAGCAGGCACTGCAAGGGAGTTCCTCTGAAGAGGCACTGCAAGGGGGGGCTCCTCTGAGGAGGCACTGCAAGGGGGATCCTCTGAGCAGGCACTACAAGGGGGGCTCTTCTGAGCAGGCACTGCAAGGGGGGGCTCCTCTGAGCAGGCACTGTAAGGGGGCTCCTCTGAGCAAGCAATGCAAGGGGGGCCTCCTCTGGCTGTGCCCACCCTCAAGTAGGCAAGCAGTGTCCACCCTCCAGGGCTTGTGAGGCTGGTTGATGCCTGTATGAATGAATGAATGAAATATACACTTTTATAGCGCAAAACTGCCACCCTAGGGGTATCCTGGCGCTTGGATTGTCGAATAGATACCACAAAGCAGATTCGGTTGTCAGTGGGGACTCCAGATTGACCAGCAGGGGACTCCAGAGTGAGCAGCAGGGGCCCCAGAGTAAACAGCGGGGACCCCTGAGTGAGCAGGGGTACCCCAGAGTGAGCAGCGGGGACCCCAGAGTGAGCAGCAGGGACCCCAGAGTGAGCAGGGGGACCCCAGAGTGAGCATCGGGGACCCCAGAGTGAGCAGCGGTGACCCCAGAGTGAGAAGAAGGGGGACCCCAGAGTGAGCAGCGGTGACCCCAGAGTGAGAAGAAGAGGGACCCCAGAGTGAGCAGCAGGAGGGACCCCAGAGTGAGCAGCGGGGGGACCCCAGAGTGAGCAGCAGGGGAACCCCGGAGTGAGAAGCAGTGGGGCCCCAGAGTGTGCAGTGGGGGGCCTAGATTGAGCAGTGGGGACCCCAAAGTGAGTAGCAGGGACCCTAGAGTGAGCAGCGGGGACCCCAGAGTGAGCAGCAGGGGGACCCCAGAGTGAGCAGCAGTGGGACCCCAGAGTGAGCAGCAAGGGCCCCAGAGTAAACAGCGGGGACCCCTGAGTGAGAAGCAGTGGGACCCCAGAGTGTTCAGCGGGGGCCCATAGTGAGCAGCGGGGACCCCAAAGTGAACAGCAGGGGGACCCCAGAGTGAGCAGCAGGGGCCCCAGAGTGAGCAGCAAGGGCCCCAAAGTGAGCAGCAGGGACCCTAGAGTGAGCAGCAGGGGAACCCAGAGTGAGCAGCAGGGGGACCCCAGAGTGAGCAGCAGGGGAACCCCAGAGTGAGCAGTAGGGACCCCAGAGTAAACAGCGGGGACCCCTGAGTGAGCAGGGGGACCCCAGAGTGAGCAGCAGGGGCCCCAGAGTGAGCAGCAGCGGCCCCAAAGGGAGCAGGAGGGACCCTAGAGTGAGCACCGGGGACCCCAGAGTGAGCAGCAGGGGCCCCAGAGAGAGCAGCAGGGACCACCGAATGAGCAGCGGGGGGACCCCAGAGTGAGCAGAAGTGACCCTAGAGTGAGCAGCGGGGACCCCAGAGTGAGCAGCAGGGGGACCCTAGAGTGAGCAGCAGGGGACCCCAGAATGAGCAGCATGGGCCCCAGAGTGAGCAGCAGGGGATCCCGGAGTGAGCAGCAGGGACCCCAGAGTGAGCAGCAGGGATCCCAGAGTGAGCAGCAAGGGGGCCCCGGAATGAGCAACAGGGACCCTAGAGTGAGCAGCAGGGACCCCACTGAGCAGTAGGGACCCTAGAGTGAGAAGCGGGGACCCCAGAGTGAGCAGCAGGGGGCCCCAGAGTGAGCAGGGACCCCAGAGTGAGCAGGGACCCCAGAGTGAGCAACAGGGAACCCAGAGTGAGCAGCAGGTAGACCCCAGCATGATCAGCAGGGACCCCAGGGTGAGCAACAGGGACCCCAGAGTGAGCAGCAGGGGGACCCCAGAGTGAGCAGCGTGGGGACCCCAGAGTGAGCAGCGCAGGGACCCCAGAGTGATCAGCAGGGGCCCCAGAGTGAGCAGCGGGACCCAAGAGTGAGCAGCGAAGACCCCAGAATGAGCAGCAGGGGGGCCCCAGAGTGAGCAGCAGTGGCCCCAGAGTGAGCAGCAGTGGCCCCAAATTGAGCAGCAGGAGGGCCCCAGAGTGAGCAGCAGGGGCCCCAGAGTGAGCAGCGGGGACCCCAAAGTGAGCAGCAGGGTCCACAGAGTGAGCAGGGGGGCCCCAGAGTGAGCAGCCGGGGGCCCTAGAGTGAGCAGCAGTGACCCCAGAGTGAGCAGCAGCAGGACCCCACGGTGAGCAGCAGGGGGCCCCAGAGTGCACAGCGGGGGGACCCCAGAGTGAGCAGCAGCGGGCCCCAGAGTGAGCAGCAGGGACCCCAGAGTGAGTAGCATTGGGACCCCAGAGTGAGCATCAGGGGGACCCCAGAGTGAGCAGCAGGGACCCCAGTGAGCAGCAGGGACCCTAGAGTGAGCAGCAGTGACCCCAGAGTGAGCAGCAGTGGGACCCCAGAGTGAACAGCAGGGAGACCCCAGAGTGAGCAACAGGGACCCCAGAGTGAGCAGCAGGTGGACCCCAGCATGAGCAGCAGGGACCCCAGGGTGAGAACAGGGACCCCAGAGTGAGCAGCAGGGGGACCCCAGAGTGAGCAGCAGGGGGACCCCAGAGTGAGCAGCGGGGACCCAAGAGTGAGCAGCGGGGACCCCAGAGTGAGCAGCAGGGGGGCCCCAGAGTGAGCAGCAGTGGCCCCAGAGTGAGCAGCAGTGGCCCCAGAGAGAGCAGCAGTGGCCCCAGAGTGAGCAGCAGGGACCCCAGAGTGAGCAGCAGGGAGACCCCAGAGTGAGCAGCAGGGGATCCCGGAGTGAGCAGCAGGGACCCCAGAGTGAGCAGCAGGGATCCCAGAGTGAGCAGCAAGGGGGCCCCGGAATGAGCAACAGGGACCCTAGAGTGAGCAGCAGGGACCCCACTGAGCAGTAGGGACCCTAGAGTGAGAAGCGGGGACCCCAGAGTGAGCAGCAGGGGGCCCCAGAGTGAGCAGGGACCCCAGAGTGAGCAGGGACCCCAGAGTGAGCAACAGGGAACCCAGAGTGAGCAGCAGGTAGACCCCAGCATGATCAGCAGGGACCCCAGGGTGAGCAACAGGGACCCCAGAGTGAGCAGCAGGGGGACCCCAGAGTGAGCAGCGTGGGGACCCCAGAGTGAGCAGCGCAGGGACCCCAGAGTGATCAGCAGGGGCCCCAGAGTGAGCAGCGGGACCCAAGAGTGAGCAGCGAAGACCCCAGAATGAGCAGCAGGGGGGCCCCAGAGTGAGCAGCAGTGGCCCCAGAGTGAGCAGCAGTGGCCCCAAATTGAGCAGCAGGAGGGCCCCAGAGTGAGCAGCAGGGGCCCCAGAGTGAGCAGCGGGGACCCCAAAGTGAGCAGCAGGGTCCACAGAGTGAGCAGGGGGGCCCCAGAGTGAGCAGCCGGGGGCCCTAGAGTGAGCAGCAGTGACCCCAGAGTGAGCAGCAGCAGGACCCCACGGTGAGCAGCAGGGGGCCCCAGAGTGCACAGCGGGGGGACCCCAGAGTGAGCAGCAGCGGGCCCCAGAGTGAGCAGCAGGGACCCCAGAGTGAGTAGCATTGGGACCCCAGAGTGAGCATCAGGGGGACCCCAGAGTGAGCAGCAGGGACCCCAGTGAGCAGCAGGGACCCTAGAGTGAGCAGCAGTGACCCCAGAGTGAGCAGCAGTGGGACCCCAGAGTGAACAGCAGGGAGACCCCAGAGTGAGCAACAGGGACCCCAGAGTGAGCAGCAGGTGGACCCCAGCATGAGCAGCAGGGACCCCAGGGTGAGAACAGGGACCCCAGAGTGAGCAGCAGGGGGACCCCAGAGTGAGCAGCAGGGGGACCCCAGAGTGAGCAGCGGGGACCCAAGAGTGAGCAGCGGGGACCCCAGAGTGAGCAGCAGGGGGGCCCCAGAGTGAGCAGCAGTGGCCCCAGAGTGAGCAGCAGTGGCCCCAGAGAGAGCAGCAGTGGCCCCAGAGTGAGCAGCAGGGACCCCAGAGTGAGCAGCAGGGAGACCCCAGAGTGAGAAGCAGGGGGACCCCAGAGTGAGCAGCAGGGGGACCCCAGAGTGAGCTGCAGGGCCCCCAGAGTGAGCAGCAAGGACCTCAGAGTGAGAAGCAGGGGGACCCCAGAGTGAGCAGCGGGGACTCCAGAGTGAGCAGCAGGGGGACACCATAGTGAGCAGCGGGGACCCCAGAGTGAGCAGCAGGGGGACCCCAGAGTGAGCAGCAGGGGCCCCAGAGTGAGCAGCAGGGATTCCCAGAGTGAGCATGGGGACCCCAGAGTGAGCAGCCGGGACCCCAGAGTGAGCAGCAGGGGCCCCAGAGTAAGCAGCAGGGGGACCCCAGAGTGGGCAGCAGGAGGGACCCCAGAGTGAGCAGCAGGGTTCACAGAGTGAGCAGCAGGGGGACCCCAGAGTGAGCTGCAGGGCCCCCAGAGTGAGCAGCAGGGACCCCAGAGTGAGAAGCAGGGGACCCCAGAGTGAGCAGTGGGGGACACCATAGTGAGCAGCGGGGCCACCAGAGTGAGCAGCAGGGACCTCAGAGTGAGAAGCAGGGGACCCCAGAGTGAGCAGCAGGGGCCCCAGAGTAAGCAGCAGGGGGACCCTAGAGTGGGCAGCAGGAGGGACCCCAAAGTGAGCAGCGGGGTCCACAGAGTGAGCAGCAGGGGGACCCAAGAGTGAGCTGCAGGGCCCCCAGAGTGAGCAGCAGGGACCTCATAGTGAGAA
The DNA here is from genome assembly GCF_964263255.1 of Lissotriton vulgaris. Classification (NCBI taxonomy): domain Eukaryota; kingdom Metazoa; phylum Chordata; class Amphibia; order Caudata; family Salamandridae; genus Lissotriton; species Lissotriton vulgaris. The sequence continues at coordinate 88,659,542 of NC_141685.1, read as the reverse complement.
GCAGGGGACCCCTGAGTAGGCAGCGGGGACTCCAGAGTGAGCAGCGGGGACCCCAGAGTGAGCAGCAGCAGAAGGAGCCCTAGAGTAAGCAGCGGGGACCCCAGAGTGAGCAGCGGGACCCCAGAGTGAGCAGCGGGGACCCCAGAGTGAGCAGCTGGGACCCCAGAGTGAGAAGAAGGGGGACCCCAGAGTGAGCAGGAGGAGGGACCCCAGAGTGAGCAGCAGGGTCCACAGAGTGAGCAGCAGGGTCCACAGAGTGAACAGGAGGGGGCCCCAGAGTGAACAGGAGGGGGCCCCCGAGTGAGCAGCGGGGTCCACAGAGTGAGCAGCAGGGGACCCCAGAGTGAGCAGGAGGGGCACCAGAGTGAGAAGGAGGGGGCCCCAGAGTGCACAGCGGGGGGACCCCAGAGTGAGCAGCAGCGGGCCCCAGAGTGAGCAGCAGGGACCCCAGAGTGAGTAGCATTGGGACCCCAGAGTGAGCATCAGGGGGACCCCAGAGTGAGCAGCAGGGACCCCAGTGAGCAGCAGGGACCCTAGAGTGAGCAGCAGTGACCCCAGAGTGAGCAGCAGTGAGACCCCAGAGTGAACAGCAGGGAGACCCCAGAGTGAGCAACAGGGACCCCAGAGTGAGCAGCAGGTGGACCCCAGCATGAGCAGCAGGGACCCCAGGGTGAGAACAGGGACCCCAGAGTGAGCAGCAGGGGGACCCCAGAGTGAGCAGCAGGGGGACCCCAGAGTGAGCAGCGGGGACCCAAGAGTGAGCAGCGGGGACCCCAGAGTGAGCAGCAGGGGGGCCCCAGAGTGAGCAGCAGTGGCCCCAGAGTGAGCAGCAGTGGCCCCAGAGAGAGCAGCAGTGGCCCCAGAGTGAGCAGCAGGGACCCCAGAGTGAGCAGCAGGGAGACCCCAGAGTGAGAAGCAGGGGGACCCCAGAGTGAGCAGCAGGGGGACCCCAGAGTGAGCTGCAGGGCCCCCAGAGTGAGCAGCAAGGACCTCAGAGTGAGAAGCAGGGGGACCCCAGAGTGAGCAGCGGGGACTCCAGAGTGAGCAGCAGGGGGACACCATAGTGAGCAGCGGGGACCCCAGAGTGAGCAGCAGGGGGACCCCAGAGTGAGCAGCAGGGGCCCCAGAGTGAGCAGCAGGGATTCCCAGAGTGAGCATGGGGACCCCAGAGTGAGCAGCCGGGACCCCAGAGTGAGCAGCAGGGGCCCCAGAGTAAGCAGCAGGGGGACCCCAGAGTGGGCAGCAGGAGGGACCCCAGAGTGAGCAGCAGGGTTCACAGAGTGAGCAGCAGGGGGACCCCAGAGTGAGCTGCAGGGCCCCCAGAGTGAGCAGCAGGGACCCCAGAGTGAGAAGCAGGGGACCCCAGAGTGAGCAGTGGGGGACACCATAGTGAGCAGCGGGGCCACCAGAGTGAGCAGCAGGGACCTCAGAGTGAGAAGCATGGGACTCCAGAGTGAGCAGCAGGGGCCCCAGAGTAAGCAGCAGGGGGACCCTAGAGTGGGCAGCAGGAGGGACCCCAAAGTGAGCAGCGGGGTCCACAGAGTGAGCAGCAGGGGGACCCAAGAGTGAGCTGCAGGGCCCCCAGAGTGAGCAGCAGGGACCTCAGAGTGAGAAGCAGGGGACCCCTGAGTAGGCAGCGGGGACTCCAGAGTGAGCAGCGGGGACCCCAGAGTGAGCAGCAGCAGAAGGAGCCCTAGAGTAAGCAGCGGGGACCCCAGAGTGAGCAGCGGGACCCCAGAGTGAGCAGCGGGGACCCCAGAGTGGGCAGCTGGGACCCCAGAGTGAGAAGAAGGGGGACCCCAGAGTGAGCAGGAGGAGGGACCCCAGAGTGAGCAGCAGGGTCCACAGAGTGAGCAGCAGGGTCCACAGAGTGAACAGGAGGGGGCCCCAGAGTGAACAGGAGGGGGCCCCCGAGTGAGCAGCGGGGTCCACAGAGTGAGCAGCAGGGGACCCCAGAGTGAGCAGGAGGGGCACCAGAGTGAGAAGGAGGGGGACCCCAGAGTGAGCAGCAGGGGACCCCAGTGAGCATGAGGGGGCCCCAGAGTGAACAGGAGGGGGCCCCAGAGTTATGAAGCGGGGTCCACAGAGTGAGCAGGAGTGGGACCCCAGAGTGAGCAGGAGGGGCCCCAGAGAGAGAAGGAGGGATGAGGTTCCGTGAATTCTGAACCTGGGTCATAAAGGTTATAGTACCTTTACGATTTTGGTAACAACGAACCGTAAACAGTGAGCTCAGCAAGCATGAGTGTTTTCGTCATGTTACACTGATGGATTCCCTGTGTATTTGACGATTTCGTTCTGAAACCCTTGGGTTCCATTTTGTGCATGGCAGCCATTTTAGTGATTGCCCTCACATAGGCTTATGACTGTGGCTGAACAAGTCTCTGGGACACCTACACCTTAGCTTGAGTTTGTGCTGACTCCTGTTTGACCTGAGTGAACTGACCCTGTTGCCTGAAGCTGACCTTACCAAACCAGTTCTTGCCCTTTAGCTGATCAAGATTAGGATCAAAGAGCATGACATTGTTAAGTTTATTGTACACGCACACACCCCTTTATCTTGCTTCTGATCTGTTTCTGTTTCCATCTTTATGGTCTATTTATGATGTGGGCTGCGGGCCTTTTTATTATGGGTTTTTTCCAGCTTGTCTTAAGAGGAATGTTTATCTTGGGTTTGTTTGATGATTAATTAATTACCTTGGCGTGTGGCTGGATAAGGACCTCACCTTTGGCCCACAGGTCGGTCGGGTGGCAGGGATATGCTTCAGTGTTCTGAGAGCCCTTAGGAAAGTATTAGATCTGCTTCCCATTTCTGCTCGTAAGACGCTGGTGCATGCCCTGGTCACCTCCCGACTTGATTATGGGAACCTGCTCTATTTGGGGGCCACAGGCAGGGTTATGGGCCGCCTGCAGGTTCTTCAAAATGCGGCAGCGTGGCTGGTTCTCAGACTCCCTAGGAGGTCATCCGCCAAACCAGCTTTACGGGCCCTCCATTGGCTCCCCATTGAGAGGAGAGTGGAGTTTAAGGCCCTTGCCACTTGTCATCGTATCCTGAACGGCAAAGCACCTCTTCCGCTCCAGAGCCTAGTATCCCATTATGAGCCTGCACGCAGTCTTCGGTCCTCGCAGACCGGGCTGTTAAAAGTCCCAAGAATATTCAAAGCTCGTATGGGAGGTAGATCCTTCAGATACCTTGCTCCCAAGCGCTGGAATAATCTTCCGCTGGAACTTCGGCTTGAACCTTCCGAAGTCCAGTTCAGAAAAAAACTTAAAACGCACCTTTTCAGCAGATAGCTTGGGTGGGAGGAGGGGGGACAGCCACTCCACTTGTCATAGCGCGGGGACACGCCAGTGGCGTAACCAGGCGCTTAATAAATGTCCATTAATAATAATAATAATAATAATAATAATAATTATGGGCTGGACAACTGAAATGTGGGTTCGTCATCATGCAAATGCCTTTGTCGTGGAAACATGTGAGTGGTCAAACTGTAAATAAGGAATATTTGCCTGAAGCACAATTTTTGGCATAAAAAGGGACGACCTGCTTTGTAAAGTTGAGCAGTCTCCTGAGAACATACACCGTGTTGTACTTCTAGGACCTCTGTTACTGGCTGCAGCTAATAAATTTGATCCTTGACGCCACCAAGAAGTATCCCGTGTCTCTGTTTGCCAAGACAGGAGAATCCGAAGACTTTGGGCGTGCCTCTGGCGCCGCTGGGTTTAAATCCCGGTTCTTCAGTTGGCGCTTCCAACGTGGAGCGACTTCAGTGGTACCGGTCCAAGCCTGAAGATCGTGAGGAGCTTCGTGTGAAAATTCTGGAGGAAGGCCTACCACTTCATCGACCCCTGTATGTCGTCGTGGTCCGAAAGTCTTTGCTGCGAGGTTCCCCGCTTTCCAACGGCTATGAAGGACTGCTGCCCTGACTGTCGCCCTGTCTTGGAGCCCTTTGATGATTTGTAGAGCGAGACGATAGACGGGTCTTCTGGCGACGTCATCGATACCTCAGTTGATTATGAGTGGAGAGTCTCCCAGTCCTTAGTTTTGTTTTGGGTATCCCCTTGGGATCTTTGATTTGGGACTTGCAAGCTCCAAAGCCGAGGGGCTCATGTATTCACGAGGCTATCGTGTTCGATATTCCCTTGAAGTTTGAAGCTAGACTAGTGAGCGAAGATGCCTGGTCTTAGCAGACTTGGAAAGATATTTTGTTGTGCTTGTAATAGGGATTCCCCATTGGAGGACTCGTGTCCGGTGCCTCCGATTGGAACTCCGACCTATGAGCTCTATTTAAAACACGGCATGGGCCCCATCACGTATAATGAAGTATGGATTAGATATACTAGGAAGGATGGTGTCCTAAAGTAGCCCCAATACGGTAGTTATGATGCAGAGATTTTAGATAACTTAGAAGTTAAACTGTTCAAGAAGAAAGCCCGGCCGGCGATGTTTGACTCTTTCCGCCTCTGGCGAAAGGAAGCCAAACAGAAAGAAATTAAATTAGCAAAGAGAAATAAAAGAGAGAAGGGTATCTCGATAATGCAGGCTGCTAGACAGTTTAAAGATAATGAAGAAGAACAAGCAAGTGAGCAGTTGCAAAGGCAACGTAAACTAGCGATTGATAAATGTTATCCAGCTTTGCCGCCTCCTCAGCAGGATGCAGCGAAGGACCTTAGGAAACATTCTTTGGTGTCACATCTATTGAGTTCGCCACCCCGTTATGTGCAGAGTGCTACAGAACCTCCGCAACCTTTAGTTGCGCAACCTGCAGTTGCTTTTCCTCCTGTTATTGTACCACCGCCAGCTCCTCTTCAGTTGGCTCCTATTCCTTTGGTGCAGCCTTCTCAAGGGCCGCCGACTTTGCTATCAGCTCCGCCTCAAACTCCTACGACTTTGTCTCCTGTACTTGCTACTTCTTGTTACTGTTCCTATATTGGTTTCCTCTCAGTCTGCTTTGTCTCCTGTTCTCTTGTCAACTTCTCCTTCTGTTCGACAGAAAATGACTGATACTGTTACTGGTCTCTTTTCTCCTTTCTTTGGGTCATTGAGTGTGACCCCTGTTTCAGCGCATAAACAGTTGCGTAGCCGATTGCCTGGTCCCGATGAGCGGGAAGTACTGGTTCATTTAGCGCGTAAATGGGTTACTTATCCTTTGAGGTAAAATTTAGAGTCTGTTATGGATGTCTTCCGTCAATGGGAAGCACCGACGCAGAGCATTGTTTTTGGGACAATGTGTACTTTCCTTCGTGAAGAATGGGAAGATGGTGATTTGGGACAGGCTCTGCCTGAGTTGTCCCGTGTGCAGTCTGAGTTTGCGAAGGGAACTATAGTGGGTGTTGACGTTGAAAGAGCAGTTGCGACATTGTTGTCATTTAGGAGTGACTCTCCTTCTCAGTCATTGTTTGAGCCTGATCCTTCTGTTAGGAGAAAAGTGCGACAATATCCAATGAGAGAGGTTCCTCCGGTGTGGAAAGATGCAGTTCAGGGTGACGCCGTTGCGGGTATTGCAGCTGTGCCGGCTCATTTTCAGCGTGTTTGGGTACATGTTCCATGGAAGCGAGCTGAAGTTTTGGCCCTTAAGCAGACTTTGCCTGATCCATGTAAAAATCCTGCAGGGTACTATAAGGAATTATCACAGACTGCAGACTCATGTACTATGAATTTAGCCGATATAGACATGTTGTTTGGAAATGTAGTTCCACAGCCTTTATGGGGATTGATTTGTCATACGGATCATGCGCAAGAGTTAGGTGATACATGGAATAATATTGGTGCTGCAGATGCCCGACAGGTTGGTGGTGCTAAACCTGAGCCTTTAGTTGCAGAACTCCCTGGTAGGATTATTAATTATATGAAGACTTTGATGCCTGCTATGCGTGTCAACTGGGACAAATTGTCTGCATGTAAGCAGAAGAAAGACAAAAGTGTGTCTGATTTCTTCACTAGGTTTGAAGAAACGTTTATCGACCATAGTGGTCAGGACATGAGTACGGAAGGTGGTCAACGGTTGTTTGTTGATAAGTTTGTGCATAATCTGCTTCCAGAATTGTGCACTAAGTTGAAGGATTCTGAGAGTTCTTGGGCTGTCTCTTCGTCAGCGCAGATATTGGCTACTGCCCAGTACTATGAGAATAGAGATAAGGACGAGAAAGATAGAGCCGACAAGAAGACTAAAGAATTAAAGACGAAGGTTCTTTTACAGCAAGCGTATCCGCCTCGTAATAATCAGCGTGATTATCAGCAACCTCAGCAGTATCAGAGAAACTCGCAAAGGTTCGAGTCTTCTCAACAGCGTTTTCCTGTAGGCCCAAATCAGTGTGCGTATTGCAAAGAAGAGGGTCATTTCAAGAATAGTTGTCCGGTTTTGTTGCAGCGCACGAATGGTGCTTCTGGTGTGAGAGGTCGAGGTGTTCAGCAATCTCCTAGAGGTAGGGGACGTGGTGTGTTCCCCCAGAATGCGCGTTCCTTGCCTCCACAGAATTCGATGAATTGTTTTGATCAGCAGAATTGTGCGTCTGGTAGGACGACTCAGTACTATGCGGACGACTACTATGTCGAAGGTGAGAATATCAACGGTAATGATTGCTCGGACAGCCATAGACAAAGAGAGGGAGTTGTTTCAGTTCCAGTAAATCAGATTGGACCTTATGTTGAAGTGATTGCATCAGGTGTGTCAGAGCCTTTTCTGTTGGATACTGGTGCTGCGAAGAGTTCTATCATGCACTCTAAACTCCCTGGCGCACCTTTGTCTGGCTTAATGAATGTTTCAGTAGGTTTTTCTGGCGCCCCAGTTAGTAATCCAATTTCTAGTCCTTTGTCTCTTTCTGTTGGACCTTATGAATTTGAAGCACCCCTCATTCTGACGACGGGTTGGGGTGAGAACTTGTTGGGATTGGATTTGTTGAAGAGATTGTATGCGACGCTATATTGTTCTCCTTCAGGAGTACAGCTTACATTGGGAAAGAGAGTGATCTCTCCGATGTATTTGTCTAAAGATCGACTTCCAGCTGAATTGTCTTCTCTCCCTGATTCTCTTTGGGCTACTGGTCCTAATGATGTGGGTCTCCTGGAGATTCCACCGTATGTTGTGACGCTGAAAGCGAATGTTAGATTGCCTCGTATTCCCCAATATCGGATTTCCAGCGATGGTGAAAGAGCACTTTTGGCGATCATTTATGATCTGATTGAGAAAGATGTGATTGAAGAAACGAGAGGTAATGTGTGCAATAGTCCGGTTTGGCCTGTTCTGAAACGTACCGATTCTTTACAGCCGCCTGTATATAGGTTTGTGATTGATCTTCACGAGGTGAATAAGATTGTAGTTCCGCAATTCCCTGTTGTGCCGGATATCACTGCTTTACTGACTTTGATTCCAGCTTCTGCTACTTGGTTTTCGGTGATTGACTTGAAGAATGCTTTCTTCAGCATCCCGATTGCCGAGGAGAGTAGGGATATTTTTGGCTTCTCTTTAGGAGGCCGAAGTTTCCGGTTTAAGCGCGCTCCTCAAGGCTATTGTGAGAGTCCATCCATCTATAGTCAGGCATTGAAAACACAGCTTGATGCTGTTGTCTTACCTGATGGTGCTGCTCTTATTCAGTATGTCGACGATTTGTTAGTTGCTGCTAACAATGAAGAGATTTGTAAAGAGGCTACTTTGTCGTTGTTGCGTCATTTGTCTGATTTCCATCATAAGGTGTCTCTTTCGAAGTTGCAATATTGTCGACAAGAAGTAACCTACTTAGGTCACCTCTTATTGAAGGAGGGAAGAAGATTGACCCCAGAAAGAATTCAAGCTATTGCGAAAATGAGTCTGCCAACCACACAGAGAGAAGTACGTGCTTTCCTGGGTATTACGTCATATTGTAGACAGTGGATTCAGAATTTTTCACTCCTTGCAAAACATTTGATAGCTCTTACTGTTAAGGATACTCCGAATCCTATTCCTTGGACTGACGAATGTCTGAAGAGTTTTTCAGAATTGCGTGATGCGTTGTGTTCGGCTCCTGTGTTGGGTACTCTCGACTACAGTAAGCCTTTAACACTCTATGTCCACGAGAGAGAGGGATGTGCATTGTCAGTCTTGACACAGCAGTTCGGCGATAAGCAACGTCCATGTGCGTATTTTTCGTCGACTTTGGATCCGGTAGCTAGAGCGTTGCCGAGTTGTTTGAGAGCTACAGCGGCAGCGGCTGTCTCTATTCGACAGTCTGCTGCTTTGGTAATGGACAATACGTTGATTGCAATGGTTCCACATGCAGTGGATACCTTATTGAATCAAACAAAGACACAGCACTTAACTAGTGCTCGGTTGTCAGGTTACGAATTGACACTTTTAGCGAGTCATGTGCATATAAAGAGATGCACCACGTTGAATCCAGCTACGTTGTTGCCGATTTCAGTTGAGACAGATGTTTCTGAACAGCATGAATGCTTCCTTAGGACAGAGGAAGAAACGAAAGGGAGGATAGACCTTAGGGACACTCCTCTTGCAGAATGTGATGGTACCTTATGGGTAGATGGTTCGTGCTTCAAGCTTCCGAATGGTGATACGACTGCGGCATATGCTGTTACGACTTTGCATACGATTGTTGAAGCTGCACGTATCCCACATAATTCAGCGCAAGCAGCAGAGTTGATTGCATTGACAAGAGCGTGTGTGTTGTCGAAAGGGAAACGAGTGACTGTGTATACCGATAGCCAGTATGCGTATGGAGTGGCTCATAGTTTTGGACGATTGTGGAAAGAGCGTGGGTTCCTGACTTCGCATGGGACCAAGATTCAGCATGGTCAGTTGGTGAATGAGCTCCTTGAGTCACTTACTTTGCCGTTGCAAGTTGCGATTGTGAAATGCAGTGCGCATAAGAAAGTTACTGATGATGTTGGTTGTGGTAATGCGTTTGCAAATGAAGTCGCGAAAGAAACTGCGAGAGATGTGTTGAGTCGAATGTATGTTGTGGGTCCGGCGAGATGGGTTCCGGATAGAAGTATGTGTGAAGATACGATAGAGAGTGTGAAGTCTATTCAAGCTGAAGCTACAGAGAAAGAGTTGAATGAATGGAGAGAAAGTAAGGGAAAATTGGATTTGAATGGTTGTTGGGTTGAGTTGTCAGAGCATCAACGATGATTGTTACCCGATGCATATGTGCTTCCAGTGGTTACGATGGCGCATGGAATGGCTCATATCAGTGTGAAAGGGATTTGTAAGTTGTTGGCTCCAGTATGGCAAAATGCGGGAATTCCTAAGTGTGCAGAGAATGTGGTCAAAAATTGTATGGTTTGTCTGATGTACAATCCTGGAAAGGGAACTCCAACTCCAGCTGGTCATTTTGCGCCTCCGACGTATCCGTTCGAGGTTTTGCAGCTAGATTTCATCCACATGGAGAGGTGCAACAACTTAAAGTATGTGCTCGTCGTTGTTTGTGCCTTTTCGAGATGGGTAGAAGCATATCCCCTGAAAGATAACACTGCCTTGTCCACGGCTAAACCACTTATTAAGGAATTCTTCCCTAGGTTTGGTTTGCCGAGAATGGTCTGGAGTGACAATGGGAGTGAATTTGTGGGGCAAGTGATGAAGAGAGTGTGTGATGGTTTAAGAATAAGGCAGAAATTCCACGCTGCAAATCATCCCCAATCAGCTGGCTTGGTTGAGTGCTATAATGGCACCCTTAAGCTAAAGCTGGCCAAGATTCAGGTGAGCTCTGGTCTACAATGGCCTGATGCCTTGCCGTTAGCACTTCTGTCCACAAGAATGACTGTGCATTCACGAATGGGACTTAGTCCATATGAGGTTGTGTTTAGTCGCCCGGCAAATATTTGGGGAGTGCCGCGGCCGACAAAATTTAGCGAGATAGAACACCCTGTCTTGCTTGATTACTTTTTTGAATTAACGGCTAAACTGCGTGTTTTGCATCAACAGGTTCATGATACACTGCCACAAGCATCTGAAGATCCAGGACATGCTATTGAACCTGGCTCTTGGGTTTTAGTGAAAAACTTCCAGCGGACCAAGAATGAGCAGCCCCGCTGGATTGGACCCTACTTGGTGCTACTGGCCACGCCTTCAGCAGTACGAGTGCACGGTAAAAAGAACTGGATCCACGGCGTACATTGTAAGAGAGCCCCTTTGCCTCTGCCGTACGACCAGTGGGTCCAGGATGGTATTCCTGACTCAGAGACTGAAACCGTGCCTCGTTTTCTGCCTTTTAGCGATGCACGTTTGATTGGGACAAACACTGAACGAGAAAGCGACGATCTTCTGCAAGAAGCTGTGCCTCCGTCGAATCGTTTGGACACTTCTGAACCTGAACTTTTATTCCGTGATCAGACATTGCCTGGCAAAGAGCGCTATAATTTACGACCGAGAGTCGTTGGACAAATAAAATAAGATTCTTCCTTTGCTATTTTTGAAACAGAATTTTCTCCTCCGAGAAACTGTTTTGACCGATTTTTGTTTTTCGAACCGCCATCCGGGTTCAGCTGTAAGGTCGCGTTGCAAAGACTTTGGAGTGCATGCCGAAGACACTAGGTCGACGGTTCTGGTTGGTCTAAGGGCGTTCCCTGGACTGACAGAGGCATTCCTTAGCGCGGAACACCCTACCGCCGCGAACAGCACGATTAGAGGATGGAGTTTTTTGAGATGGAGAGACCTGTTGAAAGAATGAGCTTTAAGAGCAAAATATATACAGTGATGAGCAGAAAACGTTTTCTAATATTATGTCTGTTGATGTTGTTCAGTTTAATGATGTTTCTGATGGGATATATTATATTCTCTTTTCAAGTGACATTTGCACCCACCACACAACCCATACCTTCTTCCACTGTTTCCTCGCATTCTTTTCACCCTCTGCCCGAACATGAATCTATTAGGATATTAGAATTTGCTAATAATTCCTTTGTTCAGCTTCTGCACCAACACCAGCTAGTAGTGAACCCGACTAATTGTTGGGTGTGTGGTCTTATGCCTCATACTACTGATAAAGGTATTCCTTACTTGGTCCTGCCATTCAGTTACAATGGTTCTGTGTGGGCATACAGAATGATGTTCATCTATGCTCGTGAAGTCTACCCCCTACGTTCTGTGAAAGATAATCCAAAGAATAGTGCTCTAGTTAAGGGAATAGTAGATATGATTAGAGGAATAGATTCCTATGAGACTATCCCGAGAGATGAGACGCTAGCGTATATTGGATGGAACGTTACTGGATATGGAGTTAGTCTGAGTGGGAACCAGCGAGCGAAAAGATCCCCTCCGATTTGGATTGTACCCCATCAGGGTCATTACTGTCTGTAAGGTAATGGCAAGAATCCGAGAGCTCAGTTAGGGAAGAGTGTTTGCACTGAGACGTATGTTTTTGCGTCCCAGACTTCCCCATCGTTACTAGCAGCTAAGGGTACCTATTTTGTCTGTTACGATAGAGCGTATACATGGTTGCCCCCTGATTTCTCGGGCACATGTTTTGTCTTGTTCCTGTTGCCTCCTACGTATACAGCTGCGGCAGATTACCACAAGATGAGAGTTGTTAGAGGTGTCTTCAGTAAGGAAGGATACTAGATTTTAGTATAGACAGTGAGGCGTACGTGCTTGCACGTAAAGTATATAAAAAAGCCATCATCACAACTAAGTCTGCTTTCTTCTCTGAGAGAATATCAACAGCCCCCAACAAATCTAAAGAAATATTCAAGGTCCTCGGCGAATTAACATCGGACACCAGGACACTTCCGAATTTGCCCCCCTCCGCAGAGTCATGTAACGCCTTGACCACCTTTTTTATCGACAAGATCTTGGCAATTAAAAACTCCATCCCCCATTCTCCTCTCTCAGCTATAGCTGCAGTCCCCCCCATCAACACCTCCACCCTGACTTGTTTCCCCACACTCGATCCCGACTCCCTAGCCAAGCTGGCTACTCGGGTGAAATCCGGCACCCCCAAGGATTGTTGTCCTCCCTCTGTGTTTCGCGACATCTGTCATATTCTACCGCACTGCATCCTACCCTTACTCAAAACCTCCCTCAATTCTGGCACAGTCCCTAGATCGTTCAAGGAGGCCGTACTGGTGCCTTTGCTGAAAAAACCTGGCGCGGACCCAGCGGTCCTTGCCAACTACCGGCCCATCTCTCTCTTGCCTTACCTGTCTAAAATCCTGGAGGCACACGTGACTACTTGCCTCTCGCAATTCATCGAGGAGTCCAACTTCCTGGAAATAAACCAGGCCGGCTTCAGACCAGCCCATTCTACCGAGGCTGTGATCCTCGCCGTGTTGGACAACCTCAGATGTAATGCCGACAGAGGACGCCCCCAGGCTTTGGTCCTACTGGATTTGTCGGCGGCATTCGACACGGTGGATCACAACATCTTACTCCACCGCGTCGAGTCCGCCGGAGTCCGCGGGCTCGCCCTGTCCTGGGTTAAGTCTTTTCTAGAGGGTAGATTTCAAGCAGTCAGCTTGGGTCCCTTTAGCGCCACCAGTACACCTTCATCCTGCGGGGTTCCTCAGGGTTCTTCTCTGTCCCCCCTCCTTTTTAATGTGTACCTTCAACCTCTTATTCACTCCCTGGGTAGTTGGGACGTCACCGTATTCAATTACGCTGACGACTTACAAATTACTTTTCCCCTCTCCTCCCCTGACGCCGTTACCAACTTTCGGGCGGTCATGATACACATCCAGCATTGGATGAATCAAAATCAATTAAAGCTCAACCCTGGGAAAACTGAGCTCCTCCTCCCTGGGAGAAGCGCCTCCCATTGGGGCCCCCAGTACTGGCCATCTGAGCTTGGTCCACCACCTTCTCCTGCTGGTTGTGTAAAGAGCCTCGGTGTCATCATTGACTCTGAGCTCACTCTCAAGGCCCAGATGAGTGGCGTAACATCTTCCTGTGTGTTCCAGCTACACAGGATACGGAAAGCTGCCCACCTCTTGACCCCTGAAGCTTTGCTACAAGTCCTAATAGCATTGGTGATGTCCCGTCTGGACTTTTCCAATTCCCTGTATCTTGGCCTCTCCAAATCCCTGCTGTCTAGGCTACAGATCATCCAAAACCAGGCTGCCAGACTGGCATTCAAAATCCCCAGATGGCAGTCAGCCAAACCTTTATTACATCAATTACATTGGCTACCAGTCAGCGAAAGAATAGCCTTTAAGGTCGGCTGCCTGGTCTTCAAAGCCTTGACTGGTCCCTCTCCCGTTTTCTTGAAGTCCCTGGTGATCCCCTACTGCCCCTCCCGTACCTTGAGGTCCACCCACCTTCAGCTTCTAGTCATTCCCCGTTTCAAACTCATCAAACTAGGTGGCCGCAGCTTCTCTCATTGGGACCCAAGTTATGGAATTCTTTCCCACTCTCACTCAAGACCTCATATTCCCTTCTATCATTCAGGAAATCTTTAAAAACTCTGCTCTTTTCACACCCCAACTAAAATCCCTCTCGTACAGCCTTAGTGTCCTATCAGCGCCAGGAAACTCATGGTGACAGTGCGCTCAACAAATTCCCATTAACAATACACACATAACATACTGCAGGACAAGAATTGGGAGATTTTCTAAAGGGGTTTCTGCCGTTTTGGGGACCTATGGTTAACATCAGGAACATACGGCAATTGACAAGAGTGGTTGAGTCCACCATAGTTGAAACTGCCGGTGCCCTTAGTAACTTGACTGCTGAGCTCCAGTCGGATCGCCTTATGACTCTTCAGAACGGAGTTGCGTTAGATGTCATATTTGCAGATGGAGGAGGGGTATGTAAATTAATTCAATCGAGCTGCTGCATTTTCAATCCAGACAACGCTCCGACAGTGTACCAAGCCATTTCCAAGATACATAAGATCTCCGAGTCTGTGCATGTGGACGAAGGAGATTGGTCGTTGATGGGATGGTTTTGGGAATTGTTATCCACTTGGGGATGGAAGATTCCGATGATCATTGGGATGGTATTAGCTATCTTTTTCCTGTTCTGTCTTTGCGTACAGTGTGCTCCTGCTATATGTGGCCTTTGTGCTACTTCGTGTTCGAGGAGACCTGTCCAGAGAGAGTTACTAAGTACTAGGATGATGCTACAGCAACATCTTGATGAACTGATGAATATAGACCTGGATTCAGATTGACGTGAGTTTAGGTTATTGCCTATGTAAGGGCAAAAGGAGGGTCTGAGGTTCCGTGAATTCTGAACCTGGGTCATAAAGGTTAGAGTTCTGTTGCGATTTTGGTAACAACGAACCGTAAACAGTGAGCTCAGCAAGCATGAGTGTTTTCGTCATGTTACACCGGTGGATTCACTGTGTATTTGACGATTTCGTTCTGAAACCCTTGGGTTCCATTTTGTGCATGGCAGCCATTTCACATAGGCTTATGACTGTGGCTGAACAAGTCTCTGGGACACCAACACCTTAGCTTGAGTTTGTGCTGACTCCTGTTTGACCTGAGTGAACTGACCCTGTTGCCTGAAGCTGACCTTGCCAAACCAGTTCTTGCCCTTTAGCTGATCAAGATTAGGATCAAAGAGCATGACATTGTTGAGTTTATTGTACACACACACACCCCTTTATCTTGCTTCTGATCTGTTTCTGTTTCCATCTTTATGGTCTATTTATGATGTGGGCTGCGGGCCTTTTTATTATGGGTTTTTTCCAGCTTGTCTTAAGAGGAATGTTTATCTTGGGTTTGTTTGATGATTAATTATGGGCTGGACAACTGAAATGTGGGTTTGTCATCATGCAAATGCCTTTGTCGTGGAAACATGTGAGTAGTCAAACTGTAAATAAGGAATGTTTGCCTGAAGCACAATTTTTGGCAAAAAAGGGACGACCTGCTTTGTAAAGTTGAGCAGTCTCCTGAGAACATACACCGTGTTGTACTTCTAGGACCTCTGTTACTGGCTGCAGCTAATAAATTTGATCCTTGACGCCACTAAGAAGTATCCCGTGTCTCTGTTTGTCAAGACAGGAGAATCCGAAGACTTTGGGTGTGCCCCTGGCGCCGCTGGGTTTAAATCCCAGTTCTTCAGGGGGGCCCAGAGTGAGAAGCGGGGGATCCCAGAGTGAGCAGCGGGGACCCCAGAGTGAGCAGCGGGGGCCCCGGAGTGTGCAGCTTTCCCCAGAGTGAGCAGCAGGGGCCCCAGAGAGAGCAGCAGGGATCACCGAGTGAGCAGCGGGGGGACCCCGGAGTGAGCAAATGGGACCCCAGAGTGAGCAGTGGGGGACCCAGAGTGAGCAGCTGGGGCCCCAAAGTGAGCAGCGGGGACCCCAGAGTGAGCATCAGGGGGACCCTAGAGTGAGCAGCAGGAGTGCCCCTGAGTGAGCAGCAGGGGCCCCAGATTGAGCAGTGGGGACCCAAGAGTGAGCAGCGGGACCCCAGAGTGAGCAGCAGGGGGCCCCAGAGTCAGCAGCAGTGGCCGCAGGGTGAGCAGCAGGGACCCCAGAGTGAGCAGCAGGGGGACCTCAGAGTGAGCAGCAGGGGGACCCCAGAGTGAGAAGCAGGGGGACCCCAGAGTAAGCAGCAGGGGACCCCAGAGTGAGCTGCAGGGCCCCAGAGTGAGCAGCAGGGACCTCAGAGTGAGAAGCAGCGGGGACTCCAGAGTGAGCAGCAGGGGGACACCATAGTGAGCAGCAGGGGGACACCATAGTGAGCAGCAGGGGGACCCCAGAGTGAGCAGCAGGGGCCCCAGAGTGAGCAGCAGGGGCCCCAGAGTAAGCAGCAGGGATTTCCAGAGTGAGCAGGGGGACCCCAGAGTTAGCAGCGGGAACCCCAGAGTGAGCAGCAGCAGCAGGGGCCCCAGAGTAAGCAGCAGGGGGACCCCAGAGTGAGCAGCAGGAGGGACCCTAAAGTGAGCAGCAGTGGGACCCCAGAGTAAGCAGCGGGGACCCCAGAGTGAGCAGCGGGGACCCCAGAGTGAGCAGCAGAGGGACCCCAGAGTGAGAAGCAGGAGGGACCCCAGAGTGAGCAGCAGGGGGACCCCAGAGTAAGCAGCGGGACCCCAGAGTAGGCAGCGGGGACCCCAGAGTGAGCAGCGGGGACCCCAGAGTGAGCAGCAGGGGGACCCCAGAGTGAGCAGCAGGAGGGACCCCAGAGTGAGCAGCGGGGTCCACTGAGTGAGCAGGAGGGGGACCTCAGTGTGAGCAGGAGGGGCCCCAGAGAGAGAGGGGGGACCCCAGAGTAAGCAGCAGGGGACCCCAGAGTGAGCAGGAGGGGACCCCAGAGTGAGCAGGAGGGGACCCCAGAGTGAACAGGAGGGGGACCCCAGAGTGAGCAGGAGGGGACCCCAGAGTGAACAGGAGGGGGCCCCAGAGTGAGCAGCGGGGTCTACAGAGTAAGCAGGAGGGGGACCCCAGAGTGAGCAGGAGGGTCCCCAGAGAGAGAAGGAAGGGGGCCCCACAGAGAGCAGCGGTGGGACCTCAGAGTGAGCAGCGGGGACCCCAGATTGAGCAGCGGGGGCCCCAGAGTGAGCAGCTGGGGCCCCCAGAGTGAGCAGCAGTGGCCTCTCAGAGAACAGCAGGGACCCCAGAGTGAGCAGCTGGGGCCCCAAAGAGAGCAGCGGGGACCCCAAAGTGAGGAGCACAGGGACCCTAGAGTGAGCAGCAGGGGGACCCCAGAATGAGCAGCATGGGCCCCAGAGTGAGCAGCAGGGACCTCAGAGTGAGCAACGGGGCACAGAGTGAGCAGCAGGGACTCCAGAGTGAGCATCAGAAGGGCCCCAGAGTGACCAGCAGGGGGGTCCCAGATTGAGCAGCAGGGGGGCCCCAGAGTGAGCAGCAGGGAAGCCCCAAAGTGAGCAGCCGGGGGTCCTAGAGTGAGCAGCAGGGACCCAAGAGTGAGCAGCAGGGGGCCCCAGAGTACGCAGCGGGGGGACCCCAGAGTGAGCAGGAGGGGCCCCAGAGTGAGCAGCAGCAGCAGGGGCCCCAGAGTAAGCAGCGGGGACCCCAGAGTAGGCAACGGGCACCTCAGAGTGAGCAGTGGGGACCCCAGAGTGAGCAGCAGGGGGACCCCACAGTGAGCAGCAGGAGGGACCCCAGAGTGAGCAGCGGGGTCCAAAGAGTGAGCAGCAGGGGGACCTCAGAGTTAGCAGGAGGGGCCCCGGAGAGAGAGGGGGGACCCCAGAGTGAGCAGCAGGGGACCCCAGAGTGAGCAGGAGGGGACCTCAGAGTGAGCAGGAGGGGCCCCAGAGAGAGAAGGAGGGGGGCCCCAGAGTGAGCAGCGGTGGGACCTCGGAGTGAGCAGCGGGACCCCAGATTGAGCAGCCGGGGCCCCAGAGTGAGCAGCTGGGGCCCCAAAGTGAGCAGCAGGGACCCCAGAGTGAGCAGCAGGGGGACCCTAGAGTGAGCAGCAGGGGGACCTTAGAATGAGCAGCATGGGCCCCAGAGTGAGCAGCAGGGACCCCAGAGTGAGCAACGGGGGGCCCAGAGTGAGCAGCGGGGACTTCAGAGTGAGCAGCAGGAGGGCCCCAGAGTGAGCAGCAGGGGGGGCCCAGAGTGAGCAGCAGGGGGGCCCCAGAGTGAGGAGCAGGGGAGCCCCAGAGTGAGCAGCCGGGGGCCCTAGAGTGAGCAGCAGGGACCCCAAAGTGAGCAGCAGCGGGACCCCAGAGTGAACAGCAGGGAGACCCCAGAGTGAGCAGCAGGGGGCCCCAGAGTGCGCAGCGGGGGGACCCCAGAGTGAACGGCAGGGAGACCCCAGAGTGAGCAGCAGGGGCCCCAGAGTGAGCAGCAGGGGCCCCATAGTAAGCAGCGGTGACTCCCAGAGTGAGCAGGGGGACCCCAGAGTGAGCAGCGGGGACCCCAGAGTGAGCAGCAGCAGCAGGGGCCCCAGAGTAAGCAGCGGGTACCCCAGAGTAGGCAGTGGGGACCTCAGAGTGAGCAGCAGGGACCCCAGAGTGAGCAGCAGGGACCCCAGAGTGAGCAGCAGGGGGAACCCAGAGTGAGCAGCAGGAGGGACCCCAGAGTGAGCCGCGGGGTCCACAGAGTGAGCAGCAGGGGGACCCCAGAGTGAGCTGCAGGGCCCCCAGAGTGAGCAGCAGGGACCTCGGAGTGAGAAGCAGGGGACACCAGAGTGAGCAGCGGGGACTCCAGAGTAAGCAGCAGGGGACCCCAGAGTGAGCAGGAGGGGACCCCAGAGTGAGCAGGAGGGGACCCCAGAGTGAACAGGAGGGGGACCCCAGAGTGAGCAGGAGGGGACCCCAGAGTGAACAGGAGGGGGCCCCAGAGTGAGCAGCGGGGTCTACAGAGTAAGCAGGAGGGGGACCCCAGAGTGAGCAGGAGGGTCCCCAGAGAGAGAAGGAAGGGGGCCCCAGAGAGAGCAGCGGTGGGACCTCAGAGTGAGCAGCGGGGACCCCAGATTGAGCAGCGGGGGGCCCAGAGTGAGCAGCTTGGGCCCCCAGAGTGAGCAGCAGTGGCCTCTCAGAGAACAGCAGGGACCCCAGAGTGAGCAGCTGGGGCCCCAAAGTGAGCAGCGGGGACCCCAAAGTGAGCAGCACAGGGACCCTAGAGTGAGCAGCAGGGGGACCCCAGAATGAGCAGCATGGGCCCCAGAGTGAGCAGCAGGGACCTCAGAGTGAGCAACGGGGCCCAGAGTGAGCAGCAGGGACTCCAGAGTGAGCATCAGAAGGGCCCCAGAGTGACCAGCAGGGGGGTCCCAGATTGAGCAGCAGGGGGGCCCCAGAGTGAGCAGCAGGGGAGCCCCAAAGTGAGCAGCCGGGGCCCTAGAGTGAGCAGCAGGGACCCAAGAGTGAGCAGCAGGGGGCCCCAGAGTGCGCAGCGGGGGGACCCCAGAGTGAGCAGGAGGGGCCCCAGAGTGAGCAGCAGCAGCAGGGGCCCCAGAGTAAGCAGCGGGGACCCCAGAGTAGGCAACGGGCACCTCAGAGTGAGCAGTGGGGACCCCAGAGTGAGCAGCAGGGGGACCCCACAGTGAGCAGCAGGAGGGACCCCAGAGTGAGCAGCGGGGTCCAAAGAGTGAGCAGCAGGGGGACCTCAGAGTTAGCAGGAGGGGCCCCAGAGAGAGAGGGGGGACCCCAGAGTGAGCAGCAGGGGACCCCAGAGTGAGCAGGAGGGGACCCCAGAGTGAGCAGGAGGGGCCCCAGAGAGAGAAGGAGGGGGGCCCCAGAGTGAGCAGCGGTGGGACCTCGGAGTGAGCAGCGGGACCCCAGATTGAGCAGCCGGGGCCCCAGAGTGAGCAGCTGGGGCCCCAAAGTGAGCAGCAGGGACCCCAGATTTAGCAGCAGGGGGACCCTAGAGTGAGCAGCAGGGGGACCTTAGAATGAGCAGCATAGGCCCCAGAGTGAGCAGCAGGGACCCCAGAGTGAGCAACGGGGGGCCCAGAGTGAGCAGCGGGGACTTCAGAGTGAGCAGCAGGAGGGCCCCAGAGTGAGCAGCAGGGGGGCCCCAGAGTGAGCAGCAGGGGGGCCCCAGAGTGAGGAGCAGGGGTGTCCCAGAGTGAGCAGCCGGGGGCCCTAGAGTGAGCAGCAGGGACCCCAAAGTGAGCAGCAGCGGGACCCCAGAGTGAACAGCAGGGAGACCCCAGAGTGAGCAGCAGGGGGCCCCAGAGTGCGCAGCGGGGGGACCCCAGAGTGAACGGCAGGGAGACCCCAGAGTGAGCAGCAGGGGCCCCAGAGTGAGCAGCAGGGGCCCCATAGTAAGCAGAGGTGACTCCCAGAGTGAGCAGGGGGACTCCAGAGTGAGCAGCGGGGACCCCAGAGTGAGCAGCAGCAGCAGGGGCCCCAGAGTAAGCAGCGGGGACCCCAGAGTAGGCAGTGGGGACCTCAGAGTGAGCAGCAGGGACCCCAGAGTGAGCAGCAGGGACCCCAGAGTGAGCAGCAGGGGGAACCCAGAGTAAGCAGCAGGAGGGACCCCAGAGTGAGCCGCGGGGTCCACAGAGTGAGCAGCAGGGGGACCCCAGAGTGAGCTGCAGGGCCCCCAGAGTGAGCAGCAGGGACCTCGGAGTGAGAAGAAGGGGACACCAGAGTGAGCAGCGGGGACTCCAGAGTAAGCAGCAGGCAACCCCAGAGTGAGCAGGAGGGGACCCCAGAGTGAGCAGGAGGGGACCCCAGAGTGAACAGGAGGGGGACCCCAGAGTGAGCAGGAGGGGACCCCAGAGTGAACAGGAGGGGGCCCCAGAGTGAGCAGCGGGGTCTACAGAGTAAGCAGGAGGGGGACCCCAGAGTGAGCAGGAGGGTCCCCAGAGAGAGAAGGAAGGGGGCCCCAGAGAGAGCAGCGGTGGGACCTCAGAGTGAGCAGCGGGGACCCCAGATTGAGCAGCGGGGGCCCCAGAGTGAGCAGCTGGGGCCCCCAGAGTGAGCAGCAGTGGCCTATCAGAGAACAGCAGGGACCCCAGAGTGAGCAGCTGGGGCCCCAAAGTGAGCAGCGGGGACCCCAAAGTGAGCAGCACAGGGACCCTAGAGTGAGCAGCAGGGGGACCCCAGAATGAGCAGCATGGGCCCCAGAGTGAGCAGCAGGGACCTCAGAGTGAGCAACTGGGCCCAGAGTGAGCAGCAGGGACTCCAGAGTGAGCATCAGAAGGGCCCCAGAGTGACCAGCAGGGGGGGTCCCAGATTGAGCAGCAGGGGGGCCCCAGAGTGAGCAGCAGGTGAGCCCCAAAGTGAGCAGCCGGGGGCCCTAGAGTGAGCAGCAGGGACCCAAGAGTGAGCAGCAGGGGGCCCCAGAGTGCGCAGCGGGGGGACCCCAGAGTGAGCAGGAGGGGCCCCAGAGTGAGCAGCAGCAGCAGGGGCCCCAGAGTAAGCAGCGGGGACGCCAGAGTAGGCAACGGGCACCTCAGAGTGAGCAGTGGGGACCCCAGAGTGAGCAGCAGGGGGACCCCACAGTGAGCAGCAGGAGGGACCCCAGAGTGAGCAGCGGGGTCCAAAGAGTGAGCAGCAGGGGGACCTCAGAGTTAGCAGGAGGGGCCCCAGAGAGAGAGGGGGGGCCCCAGAGTGAGCAGCAGGGGACCCCAGAGTGAGCAGGAGGGGACCCCAGAGTGAGCAGGAGGGGCCCCAGAGAGAGAAGGAGGGGAGCCCCAGAGTGAGCAGCGGTGGGACCTCGGAGTGAGCAGCGGGACCCCAGATTGAGCAGCCGGGCCCCAGAGTGAGCAGCTGGGGCCCCAAAGTGAGCAGCAGGGACCCCAGAGTGAGCAGCAGGGGGACCCTAGAGTGAGCAGCAGGGGGGCCTTAGAATGAGCAGCATAGGCCCCAGAGTGAGCAGCAGGGACCCCAGAGTGAGCAACGGGGGGCCCAGAGTGAGCAGCGGGGACTTCAGAGTGAGCAGCAGGAGGGCCCCAGAGTGAGCAGCAGGGGGCCCCCAGAGTGAGCAGCAGGGGGGCCCCAGAGTGAGGAGCAGGGGAGTCCCAGAGTGAGCAGCCGGGGGCCCTAGAGTGAGCAGCAGGGACCCCAAAGTGAGCAGCAGTGGGACCCCAGAGTGAACAGCAGGGAGACCCCAGAGTGAGCAGCAGGGGGCCCCAGAGTGCGCAGCGGGGGGACCCCAGAGTGAACGGCAGGGAGACCCCAGAGTGAGCAGCAGGGGCCCCAGAGTGAGCAGCAGGGGCCCCATAGTAAGCAGCGGTGACTCCCAGAGTGAGCAGGGGGACCCCAGAGTGAGCAGCGGGGACCCCAGAGTGAGCAGCAGCAGCAGGGGCCCCAGAGTAAGCAGCGGGGACCCCAGAGTAGGCAGTGGGGACCTCAGAGTGAGCAGCAGGGACCCCAGAGTGAGCAGCAGGAGGAACCCAGAGTGAGCAGCAGGAGGGACCCCAGAGTGAGCCGCGGGGTCCACAGAGTGAGCAGCAGGGGGACCCCAGAGTGAGCTGCAGGGCCCCCAGAGTGAGCAGCAGGGACCTCGGAGTGAGAAGCAGGGACACCAGAGTGAGCAGCGGGGACTCCAGAGTGAGCAGCGGGGGGACACCATAGTGAGCATCAGGGGGACCCCAAAGTGAGTAGCACGGACCCCAGAGTGAGCAGCAGGGGCCCCAGAGTAAGCAGCGGGGATTCCCAGAGTGAGCAGGGGTACCCCAGAGTGAGCAGCGGGGACCCCAGAGTGAGCAGCAGCAGCAGGGGCCCTAAAGTAAGCAGCGGGGACCCCAGAGTGAGCAGGGGGACCCCAGAGTGAGCAGTGGGGACCCCAGTGTGAGCAGCAGGGACCCCAGAGTAAGCATGGGTGAATTTTGCAAATTCGCAATTCCCGAATTTGCGGATTTGCGAATTCGAAATCCGCAAAATTCGCAAATTTGTGCAAATTTGCGGATTTTTCTTTTTTGGTGTGTTCCGGGGGCGATTTGCGTGTTCGCGGGGCGCTTTGCGTGTTCACGGGGCGCTTTGCGTGTTTGCGGGGTTTTTTTTGCGAGACCGCTCGTTGTTGTGCCCTTCTGCCCTCTGCCCCACTTGTTTTTGTGTCATTCTGCCCTCTGCCCCACTCGTTTTTGTGCCCTTCTGCCCTCTACCCCACTTGTTTTTGTGCCATTCTGCCCTCTGCCCCACTCGTTTTTGTGCCCTTCTGCCCTCTGCCACACTCGTCGTTGTACCCTTCTGCTCTCTGCCCCTCTCCTGTTTTATTTTAGAATGGCGCCGGCAAGCTGCCAGCGCCATTCTAAAATAGTTACTAAGTTAGCTTCATCAGGAAGCACTAATAGATAAAATAAAGCAGGTGCTCGAATTCAGTTAAACTCGAGCACCTGCTTCAATTAGTGCTTCCTGTTGAAGCTAACTTAGTAACTATTTTAGAATGGCACTGGCAGCTTGCCGGCGCCATTCTAAAATAGTTACAAGCTTGAAGCTTGAACTTTTGCCCCCCGGATCCGTTCCACTCGCGGATTCGCGGATTTTCGGCAAATTCGCGGGAGTTCGCGGATTGCGAATTTGCCGAAAATCCGCGAAATCCGGGGGCGGAACAGATTTTGCGCCCATGCTTACCCCAGAGTGAGAAGAAGGGGGGCCCCAGAGTGAGCAGCAGGGGGACCCCAGAGTGAGCAGCAGGAGGGACCCCAGAGTGAACAGCGGGGTCCACGGGGACCCCAGAGTGAGCAGCGGGACCCCAGAGTGAGCAGCAGAGGGACCCCAGAGTGAGCAGCAGGAGGGACCCCAGAGTGAGCAGCGAGGTTCACAGAGTGAGCAGCAGGGACCTGTAACGACCGGATTCTCGAACCAGATGGGATCAGCTCCTGAGAGCACCTCCAACCCAGTCGGAACGTAATCACCTCCCTCCTTAGAACGTATTTACAATAGGTATATGTATATGTATGTACATCTCGTACCTAAGGATGGGGAAAATAGCAATACACATGCATAGGTTTTCTACAATATCCCATTCATACCAACTAGTCTCACGGCCACTTAGGCCCAGACTAATCTACGCTAGGGCAGTTCTGATTATGCACCATTACACACTGATCACCCTCAGTGCTCACTCGACACGCAATCCGGCGTGCCATACACACTGAGCTGCAGCCCCAGTGCTCTCTTTTTATCTGGTCCACAATCCGGCGGCCCTACACACTGGTTTCCCTCCCAGTGCTCGCTTACTTACAACCCGATCCGCAATCCGGCGGATCTACACACCAGTCTCCCACCTGGTGTTCTCATTAACGCCGCTTACCAACGACGATCACTCTCCTATGAATACCTTTGGAAGGAATCTCTCATTGGCTACTCGGGATGATACTACAATAACATGAATTAGCACAGCTTTCCAAATTGAATCATGTACCTTCTGCTCTCAGCATCAAATGGTCCCTCTCTCCCTCATTATTCAGTCACCTCTTACCTGACCGGGATTTACATCCGTTCATGAAAACGATGTCTGACTAGAAGACCAGGTTACCCTGATTGAACAAGAATACAAGGCACATGTCGGTTCACTAAGAACTGGGGTATTTTATTACAATGATTATAAACACAGCACTATACTATAACATATATCCTGCAAAGAAAAGTGAAAGGTTAGAATGTGCACACTATAAGTAATGGTCAGACATCACCTTGTGGACACGAATTCGGGGTTCAACAGTCATCTAGGTTCCCTTCTCGTCTGTGCCTTGGCTCGTCTCGGAATCACACCTCAGCAGTCACGAGTACACGTCTGCACCGCTATGCTCTGTCTCCTCTGCTTCCCTCCAAGTCACTGGAACCTTCCTCTTTATTATCTGCTGTCTCTCTCTCTGTCTCTGATCGCTCTGCGTTACTTCTCCTTCTCCTTCAATCTTTCTCAGAGAGTATCAGCTTCATGATCTTTCTCGGACTTCAAGATGGCGACTGTCTGCCTGGAAATAATTAATGGCATTGATGCTAACGGCTAGCTGCCGCCTACAGACTGACTGACTCACAGCCTAACACTTTCGCTAATATGGAAGCTTGTCCTTTCATGGAAAGTTACGGCCAGTAACCTGCCGCCCACCAAATTCTTGTACCTCCCCGTACCAAGGACACGTTCCCAGCTGGCCAGCCTGATGTTGTGTCTTCGGAGTGGAGAAAAATACAGTCTTTCGATAAGGGCCAGCCTGAGCCGGTTCTCTCCAAGCGAACAACACTTCGAAACTAAAACATTACACTTGGCCTAGAAGCCTCTCAAGCTGCCGGGGCAGAAAGCAAGATGGAGTCTCTCCCGTTTGAGGCCTACAAGGCCCGAAATAAGCATAACTCCATAGAAGGTATACTAGCACTCTTGCAGAAGGACGGATTATCACTAATACTAATGAATCTATCCCCTAGCTTAAGTTTATAAGCCCTGATCTAAGGAAAAGGGTACGAAAATGCACTACTGTGCCTTATGAATAGGCCCTGTTTATAGTTCTAATCTCTGCACTAGGAGGGTAATAGGCTGGAGTCACCTTCAATCATTCTCCCTCCAAGGAGGGCCAAAAAAGTCAGTCAGAACACTTCACCCTTGACTCCAGTCTATTAACCACTCTCTATATGGAACTAACATCTGTGGAAGAATAATAGGAAACAAAACTAACTGATCTATTCCTCTTGCCAAATCTACAATATTGGAGTAGAGACGGAATGCACTGAATAAAGCAGCAAATAGCTACTAGAATACAAATAGAAATCATAATACCCCCTAATATCTGTCGTAGGGAATGTAAGTCAGGTAACCAATTGAAGAGCCAGTCAAACCAGCCCTGATCAATATGTTTTCTAACCTCTGCAGTCAAGTCGTGGAGTTTGTCAATATGGGCCTGGATCGATTTGGTGTGGTCAGACAAATTAAAGCAGCAAAGACCCTCAAAGTCAGAACAGTCGTGTCCATGCTTTAACAGGAGATAGTCTATAGATGCGCGGTTCTGCAGAATTGCTCTGCGTTCACCCTGGGCATCTAATAACATGTCAGATAAAATGGTGGAGGTTTGGTTAATCGTTTTTACCATCCAACAGGCCATTTTTCCAATGGATTTCGCGTTGTAAACAGCCAACGCTGGGACACCAATGATTGAGATAGCTAAACTAAGGTATTCAGATTTGGAATAGAGATATAAGGAAGAATCACAGTCCTCATGTAACATCATAGAATCACGGACTACACGGGAATAGGTATTGGGATGTGAGGAAAACATTAATAAACTCAGTCTGGTGATGGCACACAGGCCTCCGTAAATATTTGCAGGAATATAGGGCCAGGAGGAGTTGCCGCAGGAGAAGAGCCAACCAGAAGGTAACAACATTGTACGGTAATGGCTAGGAGCAACTACTATACTTTTACAGGTCATGTTATTTTTAACAGAAACACATGATTTTGGGAGTCTTCGTAAGCACAGCAAGCGTTCATGAGCCGAAAAAGAAGTGGCGGCTCTCAATTTTAACTTTACACATTCTGTAATTGCCTTAGGATCACAAGTCAAGAAAAAGCACAAATCACCCTGCGTGATATTATACGTAGTGATCTGAGAATGAATTGGGGGAATGGACTCTGAGAGAATAGTACATAAGGGACAAAATCATGGGCCGCGAAATCGCCCAGAATAACATTGGGTCGGGCATTTGATATATTGAAAATATGTTTTAAAGTCTCCAAAGAGGCAGGGACAGCAACCAAACAGGTCGCTAAAATGTCAGTTACGGAACGCATGGGTGTCAGGCAAAAATGCGGAGAATTAGTAACCCGTTTGGCTAGGGTTGTCCAAAAGTATGATGATGAATCCCACGCAGCGAAGGAACGCGGTACTCGGGTTCTCAAATCAACCAAAGTCTGTGGGTTCTCTCCTCTCCCGACGTAGCAGACCAAAAGGAGTCCAACGCCGGCACATCCTGCAGCAGCAGTCCAGAGAATGATCTGAAAGAAAATCAAATACAGGCATTATTCATTCTCGTAAATAACATTTGTCAGCCGGGACAGCTTCCCAGCTATCTTTCCCTGGTCTCATCACCAAAATGGTGTTGTCATGACCGGTTGCAATAATTTCAGCTTGTTCAGGGGGATGTTTAGGCGATTGCACCCATATTCTCGCTCCAGAGTTGTCAGAGGAACCAAATCCTTTTTGGCCTCGCACAGTTAGTAAAGTTGGGGCAGTGCCTTTCTGAATCTCACCACTGAAAACAGGCATGATTAGCAATTGAGCAACTCGGTCAGTCTTTTGAATCGATAAATCAACCTCACTGCTATTCAGCAGGAGGACCTTAATCTCTCCCTGATAATCACTGTCAATCACTCCTCCGAGTACTTGAACACCTTTTAAGGCAAGGCCCGATCTAGGGGCGATCAGACCAAAACTTCCAGCTGGTATACAGACACCAACGCCTGTCTCGACAATGATTCGGTCTTTACTCTTAAGTACAGTGTCATTCATGGCATGCAGGTCCAAACCTGCGGAACCTGGGGTTGCTCTGCATGGAGCCAAAGCTCCGGGGGAAATTTCCCAGTACATTACAGTATTGCCAATGGTGTTGGGTTTTGCATCAACATTTGGGGGAAACAAACGCATCAAGGGAGATTCAGCATGTAACAAGGGACGATTATTCAGAATTAACAATGCTTGAAATAAATAATCCTGCCAGTTTTTATATCTGTCGTCAGTTAACTTTCGCAACTGTTCTTTAAGCAAACCATTCATCCTTTCAATCAGACCCGATGCCTGTGGATAATAAGGAATATGAAACACCCATTCTATATTGTTTTCCGCACAAAATTCCTGTACCAATCTTCCACGAAAGTGGGATGCATTATCAGATTGAATTTGAAATGGAACACCATAATATAATATGATTAATTCCAATGTTTTAATGGTATTTACTTGGGTAGCTTGTTTGCAGGGAAAGGCCACCAAAAGGCCACTGTAAGTGTCGACAATTGTACAAACATATTGACAATTCTTGCTCATAGGGAGCGGGCCAATATAATCAATCTGCCAAATTTGAGCGGGCAATTTTCCTCGATGTAAATGACCTTTAACAATTTGTGGTACATTTCGTTGTTTGGAATGTTGACAGATGGGACAATGCAGAATGGCATCTTTAATGTAATTTAAAGGAATATAAATTCCTCGATCGGCGGCCCACCTGCTAATGGCTCTCTCTCCAAACTGTCCTGCTTTCTGGTGGGCCCATTTCGCCAATCCCGCCAAATCAGAATCTTGCATGTCCACCACTGCCTCAGCAATTTTAGATTTCTCATCTGCAATGTTATGAAAGAATTTGTCAAGGGAGTCTATCGGGGTATGAGCATCCACATGAAAGATTGTCACAGTACTCTGTGGGAGCATTTCCCAAATTTCTTGCCATAATTCTTTTCCCCACAATTCTTTTGAATGCAACTCCCAATTATGAGAATGCCAAGTTGGTAACCATACCGCCAGTCCATTAGCTGTGGACCAGGAATCAGTGAAAATATAACATGTGCCAGGTAGTTCCTGTTTCAAAACTTGGTAAACTGCGTATAATTCAGCATATTGACTACTCTTTCCTTCACCAGTTGTACTCAGCAATTTCTGTGTGATAGGATTATAGGACACTGCCTTCCAATGCCGTTTATCTCCAATGAACCTCGCTGAACCATCCGTAAACCACACATGTTTTCTGTCCTCCGCGGACAAATCATCAAATGGTTTACCCCACTTGACAGGAGATTCCTGTACTACAGGTACGGAGCAATCACTCCCAGTCTCATTCGATGGCGCCTGCGCCACTTGCTCATGTACTGCTGCCACACCCTTCGGACCCACACGTGCCCTGTCCTGAATGTACCATTTCCATTTAATCACACTCGCCTCTAGAGCATGTCCAATTCGATGATTTTTCGGCGAACTCAAAACCCACTGCATGATAGGAATTTCAGGTCTCAAAATCACATCATGACCTAAAGTCAATTGTATCCACCAGAGCCCAATAACACGCAAGTAACTGTTTCTCAAAAGGTGTATAACGCTTACCAGCCTCAGGTAACTTTTTAGTCCAAAAACCTAACGGCACTTTTTGTCTGCCTTGCTTTTGCCACAGACTCCAATTTGCATACAGAACTTGTACAGACACATTCAAATCCACATCACCTTCGCCCACAGGCCACAGATCCAAGGCGTACTGAATCGCTTCTTTTGCCAAATTAAATGCATTCTGTTGTGGTTCACCCCATTCAAACGCATGCTTGAATGGGGGACAGATTGGGAGTCTGTGGGCGATTCAGATGTCCACTGGAGTCTGGGAGCACCGCACGTTTTAATCTGGCTGAGATCACACAGCCCTGCCGCCTCATCGCGCGCTTACTCGCGCTGCATCTGTGCGCCTGCATTTTAAACTGCTTTTATGCTGTGCAACACTAACCCCTCTTTTGTTGTGCAGGTCCCCTGGAGCTGTTTTATTTTTCTTTGCGCCGCCTGCCTTTAATTCACCTCCGTCTTCGGAGTGCGCGCTGGGACCCGTCCGGTCGCGCTGCACTTCCACAAGCTGACTCCGCCTCCCGGCCCGCCCACTGCAGCCGAGCAAGGTGCTGCCTGGGTCGTGACCTGGTGAGCCGCCATCTTGGGTGAGGGAGTAGGCGAGCGGTGCAGCGCTCGGCCCCTCCCGCCCTCGGCCTCATAAATACCCTGGCCTGGCAATTATCCCATTGATTGGGAGTCTGTGGGCGATTCAGATGTCCACTGGAGTCTGGGAGCACCGCACGTTTTAATCTGGCTGAGATCACACAGCCCTGCCGCCTCATCGCGCGCTTACTCGCGCTGCATCTGTGCGCCTGCATTTTAAACTGCTTTTATGCTGTGCAACACTAACCCCTCTTTTGTTGTGCAGGTCCCCTGGAGCTGTTTTATTTTTCTTTGCGCCGCCTGCCTTTAATTCACCTCCGTCTTCGGAGTGCGCGCTGGGACCCGTCCGGTCGCGCTGCACTTCCACAAGCTGACTCCGCCTCCCGGCCCGCCCACTGCAGCCGAGCAAGGTGCTGCCTGGGTCGTGACCTGGTGAGCCGCCATCTTGGGTGAGGGAGTAAGCGAGCGGTGCAGCGCTCGGCCCCTCCCGCCCTCGGCCTCATAAAATGGTCCCTCCTCTCAGGGAGCGCAGCGGACGGGCGCAGCGGGCGCGCCGTCATCGCGCCGAAGTTGCGCCTAAGTCCCGCCCGTCTGTGCCCGTCCGTGCCCAGACGGGCGCAGGGGCCAGGGACGCTGTCGCTCCCATTACTTACAGCGCCGCGGCACTCAAAGCACTGCAGTTCCCCTTACCTGGGCTCGTATTACCTCTCTGGAAATCATGGGAAGCTCACCCCCTCTATTAGGGGTTGGCACACCTGCTACCCATGAGTCAAGCCTTCGCGTTCTGTATCTCAACACTTGTTCCTTTATTAGGCACCAGATCGACATCTTCCTCTTACTGACTACCGAGAGCCCGGACATACTCCTACTCTCGGAGACATGGCTATCGGAAGACTCGCTCCCAGATATCCTGGCGGCGTTACCTCCCAACTATTACATGCTGAATGCCAATCGATCAGGTGATCGCCAGGGAGGGGGCGTTGCAGCAGTAATTCGGAAAAGCCTGCAAATCATCTCTACCTCCTCGCTCATTCTCCCAGCAGTTGATAACCTTGTGATCAACCTGGGCACGAAAGAGGGCGCTGTCACGCTCGTGGTGCTATACCGCCCCCCTTACCCTATGCCTCTCTTTCCCTCTTCTTTTGTTGAACAAATAGCCAATCTCACCACTTCTTCCCCCCGTGTGGCCATTTTTGGGGACTTCAACTATTGGTACCAACATCAGGATGCTGGTCCTCAGGCCATTGAGCTTTTCGAGGCCCTATCGTCCCTTACCCTAAAACAACACATAGACGTCCCCACACACACTGGAGGTCACATTCTCGATCACATCTGGACCCATGGGGTCAAGCTCTCCCACCCGGTGATCACTCCCTGCATTTGGTCCGACCATTTTCTGGTCGACGCCACCCTTACCATTACTGGCCATATCAGAGCCCCTCCCTCAGAGGGCGGCATGGCACGAAAATGGAGGGCCGTAGACACTCAGGTCTTTCTTGACCTCCTCTCGAAATCCCGCCCTCCCCTCAAGTCTGACCTTAGCACTGACAAGCTAGCCCATGACATCTCTCATTGGCTTGTCTCGGCCAGCGACATCTTAGCCCCCCTCACCAAATTCCCTCGGTCCCGGCACAATCACTCTCATAAGTGGTACAACTCCGATCTTAAACAGCAACACCTTGAACTCCGCCAATTGGAGCGCAGGTGGAGAAGGGATTATTGCACCTCAAGCAGGGAGACTTACTTGGTCGCGCGCAACAAGTATAAGAAAGCCATCATCGCGGCCAAATCTGCATATATTGCTGAAAGAATTCTCTCTGCACCCATCCAATCCAAAGAAATCTTTAAAGTAATTGGGGAACTTACCACTGACACCAGGACTCTCCCCACCCAGGCCCCTACCCAGGAATCTTGCAATGCCCTTAGCTCCTTTTTTGTGGAAAAAATTGTTATGATTAAGGACTCCATCACCGCCTCCTTTCCTGACGCTGTTACTACTCCGGTCCCCCATAACCCTTCCTCACTTTTGCACTTCCCTACTCTTGACTCAGCCACCCTAGCAAAACTAGCCACCCGGGTCAAGTCTGGTTCCCCGGATGACTGTTGCCCCCCGTCTATACTGCGAGACATCTGCCTTTCCCTTCCCGAAAGCATTCTTCCGTTGCTGAACTCGTCTCTCTCCTCGGGCACGGTGCCTGGCTCTTTTAAGGAGGCCGTTTTAGTTCCTCTCTTGAAGAAGCCGGGGGCCGACCCATCGGTCCCAGCCAATTACCGACCCATCTCCCTCCTTCCCTACCTTTCCAAAATCCTGGAAGCCCATGTTACGGCTAGCCTCTCACAGTTTGTCGAAAATTCGAACTTCCTGGAGTCCAACCAGGCCGGTTTCCGACCCGGCCACTCCACGGAGGCAGTCATCTTGGCCGTGCTCGACACTCTGAGAGGCAATGCCGACAAGGGCACCCCCCAGGCCCTGGTCTTGTTAGATCTGTTGGCCGCGTTCGACACGGTGGATCATGACATTCTTATCCGCCGTGTCGAACAAGCCCGCCTCCAGGGCCCGGCGTTGGCCTGGATCCACTCCTTTCTATCTGGCAGGTCCCAGACGGTCAGTCTGGGTACCTTTCGTGGACCCAAAGTATCCTCCACTTGCAGTGTCCCCCAGGGTTCTTCTCTGTCTCCCCTCCTTTTCAACCTCTATCTTCGCCCCCTTCTTCTTTCTCTGAGGCAGTGGGACGTCACCGTCTTTAACTACGCTGATGACCTACAACTCATCTTTCCTCTCTCCACCCCTTCTGCTGTCTCCAATTTTCACTCTGTTATGTCTCATATTCTCCTCTGGATGAGCCAAAATCAGCTTAAGCTGAACCCTGGAAAGACAGAGCTCCTCCTTCCTGGCAGGAGCTCCACCTACTGGGGTCCACACTTCTGGCCTATTGGACTCGGCCCTCCCCCTGTCCCTGTGACATCCGTGAAGAGCTTGGGTGTCATTATTGACTCCGAACTCTCCCTTAAGGCCCAGGTGGGGGCAGTGGTCTCCTCCTGCATGTACCAGCTCCACAGGATCAGGAAGGTTGCTTACCTCCTGTCCCCCGCAGTCCTACTCCAAGTCACTCTGGCCTTAGTCCTTTCCCGCTTGGACTTTTCGAATTCTCTATACCATGGCCTGCCAAAAACCTTGCTCTACAGGCTGCAGGTCGTGCAGAACCAAGCGGCGCGACTTGTATTTAGGACCCCTAAATGGCAGTCGGCCAAGCCTCTCCTTGCCAAACTGCACTGGCTCCCTATCAATCTCAGGGCAGCCTTTAAGATCGGCTGCCTAGTATTCAAGTCCCTCACTGGCCCCTCTCCTAGTTTTCTGAAATCTCTCATCACTCCGTACTGCCCCCCTCGCACTCTCAGATCCTCTCATCTTCACCTCCTGGTCATCCCATCCTTCAAACTTGCGAGGATAGGAGGTCGAACTTTCTCATATCTTGCCCCCACATTCTGGAACTCTCTTCCTCTTTCCCTCAAATCCGTCACATCACTCATCCTTTTCCGTAAGTCTCTTAAAACCTGGCTTTTCCCTCAATCTGGATAAACTCTAATCTGCCACTTTCAGAATCCCAATCAGCGCCAGGAAACCTACGGTGATAGTGCGCTCTAAAAGAACCTCCTAACATAACATAACATGCTTTTTGCGAGTGACTCGATATAAAGGAGCCAATATCTGACTCAAATGGGGAATATGTTGACGCCAAAAACCAAACAAGCCAATGAAGCTCTGAGCTTCTTTTCTATTCCTCGGGACTGCAAAATCTAAAATTTTCCGTTTAACCTGTGGGATCACCTCTCTGTGACCTTCATGCCAATTGATGCCTAAAAACATTTTGGGATGGACCTTGTAACTTATCAGGATTAATTTCCCAACCTTTTTCACGTAAGCAGTCAAGGGTTTGATCTAATTGAGTCTGAACTTGATCTTGTGTTTCACCTTGAATTAAAATGTCATCAATATAATGGCACACTTGAATTTGCGGGTGTACAGTTACTTCGGACAAATGCTCCGCCACCAGCCGGTGACAGATCGTAGGACTATGTACATAACCTTGAGGAAGACTCCTAAACGTCATTTGACGCCCATTCCATGTAAAACTGAATTGTTCCTGACACTCGGGGGCAATCGGAATTGAAAAGAAAGCATTAGCAATATCAATGGACGCATACCATGTACCTGGATGCTTTTGGATTCTTTCAATTAAAGTAACAATGTCTGGTACTGCAACAGTCAAAGGGGGTGTGTGTTTATTCAGCTCTCGATAATCAACGGTCATGCGCCAAGAATTATCGCTCTTGCGCACGGGCCAAACGGGATTATTCCAAGCAGAAGTAACCGGAGTTATAACTCCTGCATCAACCAAATCCTGAATTGTGGCACTGATCTCTTCATGGCCACCTGGAATACGATATTGTTTCTGAGAAACCACTTTTGTAGCTTGGGGAATTTTTATGGGGGGCATTCGTAAACGGCCAACCCGTACGGGTCTGGACGATATGTAGTGTTTAGTTCCAAATTGATAACAACCGTCATCCAAATGCAAAGTCATTCCTTTTAAAATATCAATTCAAATTATATACTCCAAGAGTGGTACAACTAACACAGAATATTCTCTTGAGGGAATTCTACCTATTCTCATTTTAAGTGTAGTTTGCACTGCAGGAGTCTCCTTTCCACCTAAACCAGTAATTGTGAAAAAATTGGCCTTTGAATTTCTTTGATTTACCATGAATTAGAGTGGCCTCCGTTCCTGTATCTACCAATGCTCAGGCCCTTTGGATATTACGATGTTTCCAAAAAATTTCAATATCTACATAGGGTCTATTGTCTTTGTGAGCCCACCTGCGTACTGGAGCTTGACCTATTTCCTAGTCATTTTTACTGTGTTCTGTCAACCAAGACAAATCAGGGTAAATGCTCTCATGTTTCTTGGGTATCAAAATATCCTGTTCATATCCATCTCCATTACGAAATGGATTTTTGTCATTTTCATAGTACTGTGAATTACGATCAGAAAGCCTGTGACGATCCTCTCTTCTCCTCAACTTAGGGGACTGATCCCTTTCATCTCTATATCTGTTGTAGACACGATCAACTCTCCCCCTTTCTTTTTCCCCCTCACTCCCCCTTTCTTTTCCACGACAAGGGGAAACATCACGCTCATAGCGCCGTCCTTCACGGCGATCAGAATCCACACGAAGTCTGTCGTCACAACTATCATCAGAACAACCACGATCACAATCATTCTTCCGTACACGACGGGCACCCTCCTTTCGATCCAAACCACGCTTACGAAACATGTCCCATAAGCGATTATTAGGTTCACTGTCAATGTCTTCTCTTTTCACACCATCAGCCAGCAGTGCAAGAAACATATCACATCTAGAGAATTTATAATCTCCAGCAGTACGACCCTCCGGACTGGACTGCCTCTCAGGTTTAAACCAGTCACCTAACTCACCAAGCTGACGGACAGATTCAAGCACCATAGACAAAGGATTGCCAGTTTGATTAATTAACAAAGTCATCATAACCTGCTTATAAGCAACAGGGGAAGAACGGATAATGCGATTCCGCACAGAAGATGTCAATAAGCCATCCAACAACCTGTCAGCAGTACTGAGAAAAATCGCAGTTTTCATCACCTCCTCTTTCAAACGGTGCGACGCATCGCGCAAAGTATACCACGGCTTGTCATTGACAGGCCAATCAGACTCAGTAGGGTATTTATGGTTACAGCCATCAGTCGTGAGCTGGAGTAGACTAATTTGGCCAGCACCATTAAAATTCCGAAAATTATCTTGTACAGTAGAATCAGAACTCAAAGAGCAAAAACGCAAACAATCACCTGCATCTAGCATGATACCTGCAGCACCTAATTCATAAAGGCGCACCATCCACGTAAGCAAAGCCTCACCAGGCCGTTGTCGAAATCGTTGCAAAATATCACTAACTTCCTGTTGAGTAAAATCTTCAATACTATCCATATGAATACCATTTGGATTACCAGGAGCCTGTTGTAATTTGCGTCGAAAAACCGGATGCGCAGAAACCTCCGGACGAGCATCCGAAGAAGCCCGGTCCATAGATTTAGAGGAACAATCAGGAGTAGGTACGTCACCAGAACGGGAAGAGCGACCACGGCCGCTAGAATCATCGTCTTTGTCACAAGAAGTAGATTTACAATCACGTCCGGAGCGAGAAGACTCGCGCTTGTCACACTCCTCAGCCGAGGAGGCAGAATCATTTGAATCCCTGATATTACCATCCCACTCGTCGGGGTTCCAATCCAGCCCGGCTTTCGCCACGACCAGACGCACTTTCCGTTTACAAACACGACCACGACGGTTCCTATATTTGTATTTCGCAATCCGAACAGCAGCCCTTTCGGCTATAGTCTGATACGTCTCAAGTTTGTCGGCAAGCAATTTATTTTGACATCGTAAAAGAGTATGAGCATTCTGCACCTCAACAAACTTTTCTTCCATATCCACAAATCGCTTCTGTAATTTTACAAATTTCTCATGAAGCATTCTGTATGCAGTCAGCACAATCCAACCTCTGCGTCCCAAAATAGGAAGCTCATCACCCTTCACTACTGGAGCCTTCTGCAAGCAAGAAACCACATCAGCAGGCTCCGCCTGCTCCAAGCAAGAAGTCCAATTCTCACTCAAACTAGTAGAATCGGCCCACTCACGGGCCAAGGCCTCGTAAGGCGTTGATTCCCAGCCGGGAATTTCAACAGCCAATTTGAAAGTAGATTTCGATTTACGCGAAAACATTTTGACACACAAAAAATATATACACAATTATCAACAAAGAAAATACGTACGAGCCGAGCGCAAACCAACAAGATGAAAACAATACAGCTGTCAAGACCACAAGCACTCTTACCTGTGAGTTGCTTGTAGCTGGATTTCGCAGAGACGTTATGGACCAACTTCCCAAATTCCTAGGCAACACCTAGTGATTATTAATAGAACACCTAGGTAATTCAATAGAAAATAGGGAGGAAGGCCGGATAATGGACGCTACCTGGTTCCTGGGTTGTCGACCTGCGAGGCAACAAAGAAACTTATGTAACTAAAATCCTTATTTCCAACACTCTCCTATTTCTTGCACTTCTCTACGCAGACTTCTTGTTAAACTTGTAAAAGGCCTACCTGCGACAATAAGTATCTAGGCGTCGCATCCGTGTCGTCGTCGAGGGGTGAAGTGATGTGGACTCTTGAAGTTGAAGATTTGAATTTCAAAAAGGAGAAATCTGTTCTTTCTCCTAAGAAAAACAATCACGTATGAATAAGTTACTTCTTTCACTTTTACTTCTCTTTTAACTCTCTATCACTCCCCCTTCTCTTGTACAATAGCACTTACTTATACAACTCTGTGAAATCCCTTCTCGCCTTCACCTCCTAGATGGGAACAATATTATACAAGAAAAAACAATCTGCAAATCACGATATTCAAACTACAGTTCTTCAATCACCAAATACTTTGATATTCTTCTCAAAGCTTTTGTTACTTTCTTTCAGGATGTAAATGTCCCCTTCCCGAATGCTTCAAAAGTCATTGAAGTATTGCCAGGTAAGTTCGAGTCTTTAAATATTTGCTGCTTGCTTGCGTTGGGCGCCTTAATTTAAAAGTAGAAAGATATTTCACTTAGCTTTTCTTTTCTTTTTGCAGGGATGCGTGCTGAAGTCCAAGCGGAAAACAAGAAGACCTTCGGGAGCTTTCCGAGATGCGGCGGTCGTCCTGGGTCAGAGAGCGCTTCAGGGGCGTTGTCCTCGGGAGCGTAGCGGAAGACGAAGCATCGAGAAGTCCTGGGTGTGGCTTTTTATAGTTGAGCCACACCCGGGAGAAGAGGACGCATTGCGCACCGTTTGCCTGCGTGCGTGTGCGTCAACAGCCCCATCTTGACAGCAGACCTTCCCTGATATTCCGAACAACTATAACAGAGCGAACAACTATAACAGAGCTTGGAAAACAATGTTTTACCATTTAGGATATAGCCTATACCTGAATTACTCGATACAGTCAACAAAGTTCCCTAAATAAGGAATAATGAACAAAGGTCATTGTTTACTCATGAATACTTCAACAAAACGTTTTTGCACTAACACACATTACATATACTTTGGCGTGCTGGGTGCACGGGACAGGGGTGGGTTTTCAGATGGGGCAAACATCTCTATGCCGCTGCGCAAAGGGGGTATGGGTTAGTAAATCATGACAGTACTCCCCTCTCAAGAGCCCTCCCAAAATCTGAGGAACAGGTCTAGGTTTAGCTGGATTTTGCAGATGAAAACGTTTCAAGCTTTGAGGAGCATTCTGCAAATGTGATAAAGGTTCCCATGTTCGTTCTTCAGGACCGTAACCTTTCCAATGAATTAAATAAAACAATTTACCTCGAACTCTTTTTGAATCCACAATCTTTTAACCTCAAATTCAGGGACTCCATCTACCTGGATGCTTGCGGGTTTGTCCTTAAATCTGGTTCTTGGATCACAAGGCTTGATTAGTGACACATGAAATACTGAATGAAATTTATACCGGTTTGGTAAACTTAACCTTACACTGACTGGATTTATTATTTTTTCGATAGAAAATGGTCCGATAAATTTGGGACAGAATTTTTTGCAAGTTCTTATCTTTAAATTATTTGTAGATAACCACACTTTATCTCCTATAGAATATTTAGGTGGGGGTTTCCTATGCAAATCTGAATTTTCTTTTTGCTTTTCCTTTGCTTGTGCTAAATGGTACTGAGCCAGTTCTTGAGTGTGGGTTATCTTCTTGATATGGTCTTCTAAAGATGGCATATCAGAAGGAATTGGTACAGAATCTGGAATGTTTCTGGGATGGAATCCATAAGTACTAAAAAAGGGTGAAAAAGTAGTAGAGGAATTATCCATATTATTATAGGCAAACTCTAGTACCCAAAGTATATCTGACCATTCTCTTTCTTCTTCCACCAACGCACAACGTAAGAATTGTTCGATAGTTTGATTAGTTCTTTCCTTTAACCCATCTGTTTGGGGATGATAGCCAGAAGAAGTACGTATGTCCATGCCTAAAGTTTTTCCTAAGTTTTGCCAAAAATGCGATATGAACTGAGGGCCTCTGTCAGAAATGATCACTGAAGGAATGCCGTGCAAACGAATAATTTCGTTAGAGAAAACGTGAGTTAACTCTCTGGCTGACGGTATCTTTTTTAATGGAACAAAATGAGCCATACGAGTAAAATGATCTACTACAGTTAGAATGGTAGTATAGCCTTCTTTAGTTTTAGGAAGTTCCACAATGAAATCAAGTGATAATGTGTGCCAAGGTTGAGGTGGAATTGGGAGGGGAAGTAAAAGACCACTGGGAGCCTGATGTAGTGTTTTATTTTGTGAACAAATTTCACAGGTTTCAACGTAAGATTTAACATCATTTAACAAAGTAGGCCACCAAAATTTTCTTTTTATCAACTGGCAAGTCTTGGCCACTCCTGGATGAGCCGACATCAAGGTGTCATGATGTAATTGCATCACCTTTTCCTGCAGCTCTTGTGTGGGCACTAACATTTGTTCATTCATTTCTTAGATACTCAAGGGGGCGCACCAAAATGAGAGTCCAAATATAATAAGTAGAGAAATGTTCTTTATTTATCTTTGTTCAGCAAGAAAGGGCACATCAATAAAATTTGTAGTGAGATCAGCCAACGCGTTTCACTCCCTACCAAGGAGTTTCTTCAGGGCTGAAAGAGCAAATAAAAGACAAAATATTCCCATCAATTTCCTGCATAGCCAAGCGTGTACATATAATCCCATTTGACATTACCTCAAAGGGCATTCCTTCTACGTGTTTCCCTGGAGACCAGGGAGAACAGAGAAAAGACACAGTAGCCTATTGCAATGGAAAGACTGATCAGCGAATATTTGTTAACTTTAAAAAATTTTTAAAAAACATCCTTTTCTTGAACAGTTACCTCCACGGAAGGGGGGAGGTTTACGTGGAAGAACAGCAAGAAAGGTTCAAAACATCCTAAATACAATGTATCTTTCTCAGTTAAGATTCTACTCTAGTGTTGAGCATCCCCTGTATAGAGAGATGAGTATATCGTTATTAGTAAAAGAAAGCATATATCTCGCTTTATCTTGACACATTTGCATCTATCATCACTACTACACAGTCATAAATAGGTAACATGTACATAATTTTGGAGAGATCACACCAAAAATACACCAGTACATTCTGCAAGTTTTAGTCTTGTTGTATCATGTGCTATATTGACTTAGTAGTATGCATATGTATGCATGGTACATATCAACATTATATTCATTCTCTTTCCAATATTTATATCAAAAAAGTCTACCCACATTCAACATAGACCCTCCTCCTTTCCATCTATTAGGTTATATTTCATTATCAAGTTGGGTTATATTTCATTATCAGAGGGGCAAGGAGAGGAGAGGGTAGTAATAGTAATGGCCACAAATTGTTTAACAGTGAAGAGTGTGCTAACAGGGCTATTGTTCTTACCGCTGCGAGTATTTTCGGTAAGTTGTCTTTTATAAGATCCCTCTGTTGTCGCACTGGTATTTTTTCGGTCGTTTCTTTTTTCAGCCTATCTCTAATCAATAAAAGAGACATTGTTTTACATCAAATCTATATTATTGTGTTACGCCTGCGGTGTCTTATATATCTTCCTGTTATGCATACCTTTGAAGGTCTTTGGAGTATCTCTCTTCCCTTTTCTTTTCTTTATGTCGTGGATTTTGTTGGTCTTGTCCAAAAAAGTGGTTCTGGTGTTTCAAAAGGCTACCCGTCCCTGGTTGTATTTGTTTTAGGTGGGTACAGTGCTAGACGGGAGGAGGAAAAGTAAATATGTTCAAAATTCGGCTCCCAATCCCTCATGTATTGCTACATCTACAGACTGCTGTATGTTCACGTTTTTGTTGTTGGGTCTCCCCGACCCAGTAATCCAGAGTCTAGATAATACAACTTCACAAAAGGAGAAACTTTTATTGCAGAAAAATCAGGAGAGGGTGTATCTACATGCCTCTCAAGCCCCTAGCATTGTATCCTATTCTTATTGCAGACTATTAGTCCGACCTGATGTCACATATGGTCGATGCCAAGGGACATCTTGCCCAATAACAGAATGTCCCAGAACGGTGATAGCTCTCAACCCATGCTCCTAAACAGGATCCCTGCTATATAGGCTAAAAGAGCCATCACTATTCTAAACATCATAACAAATTTCTCCATGAGTTAGGGGAAATAGCCTTCTATTTGAACAGTTAGAATAATTATACATTCTGTAATAGCCTTCTGTGTGGGCAGTTAAGATAGTAAGATAATCCCAAATTAAAGAGAGGAGACCATGAGGTTTGTACAAGAAGTAGCAAATAGTTACTTAATAATGTAACAAAAGTATATTAGTGCTACCATTTCTCTCATATCCCTGAGATATTGACTCCCAAACAACCCCAGTACATGTCTTTGCTAGGCTCCTATCCCTGTCTCTCACCTGTGATGACCGTCGTCAGTTTCGGCGTCTCGGCATGGCTGGTTCCAGGCTGAATTCGCCATACATTGGAACTGCCTTAAATACAGATAGGAGTAAGCCCATTGGTCTATTTGTTTTCGGCTCCTGTGGTTGGTTATAACACAAAGCGTGTTTGCGGGCGCCATCTTAGACTAGTCAAAATTGCATAGCATTGTTAGTGTAGCGCATGATATATGCATTTTATTGAGTCTTGTATACAGTTTAGTTTTCATAAGAAACGTGACCTCGTTTCTATGTGTTTTAGCGCTCGGTATGCACAGAATGCTCAAATTACCGATCGCGATCACAAATCAGTTTACCTGGTGTCATAGTACCGAGCCGATGTCAATTGGCCCCTCAGTAATGTCGTAATCCTAAATTCCAAGTCCTTTCTAATGTTTATTTAATATTTAATCAAGGTTAGAAGCTAATTGTAACTCGTAGTTACATTGACTAGACTTGTTTCCCGGGCGCCATCTTGGACTAGTCAAAGTTGCATGACGTTAGTAGAATAGCGCGTGATACATGCATTTTATTAAGTCTTGTATACAGTTTAGTTTTCATAAGAAACGTAACCTCGTTTCTGTGTATTTTAGCGCTCGGTATGCACAAAATGCTCAAATTACCGATCGCGTTGACAAACCAGTTTGCCTGGTGTCATAGTGACGAGCCGGTGTCAATTGGCCCCTCAGTTATGTTGTAATCCCGAATTCCAAGTCCTTACATATGTTTAATTGGTATTTGATCAAGTATAGAAGCCAATTGCAACTCGTAGTTGCATTGGCTAGACTTGTTTCCCGGGCGCCATCTTGGACTAGTCAATTTTACATGACGTTAATAGGATAGCGCGTCAGAAGTACAGTTCGGCGGGCCCTGCGTGCAATCCTGTGTCTATGAGAAAAATACACTCCTTTCTGTGTACTTTATCGCTATTTATGGAAAAAGCATTAATGTTGTCCATCATGCTGTCTTCCTAATTGGTCTGGCCTTGTAACCACAATTCTGTGTTGGGCTGTACCCAAAAAAGGTTCCTAAGTGGTGTCATAGTCCTGGGTAACAAAACCTTTCTTTTGTGTACTCGTATATCGATCGCCTTTATATGCAACTCGCGTATTTCGCGGGCGCCATCTTGGAACGGATAGCTGCCCTATAGTGAGCCCTTTTATCGGGTTTAAGTTGTATATTCTCGAAGTTATTTCAATACATAATGGTTGTGTTGGTTCTCTATCTGGAACTTTCGCCAGTCTACGCCCGTAGTTCGCTTTTAGGCATGTTGGATGGGTGGGTCATTATGCCTGGGGCTGTCTCCAAAAACATAGGGGTACATTCTAAGTTTAGGCAAACTGAGTGTTGAGCTTCGCAATATTTGTTTTTATATTCATATTTTTGTATTGTCCAGATTTTAAAGATAAGTGGGAAGATGGCATTAGGGGAGCAGAATATTTAGTTAGTAGCACTTAGTACTGTTATATGTCGGAGAATGTAAAGAAGGGGAGGAGGATGTGTCTATTTTGAATTCATATCTAATCACATCGTTGACACATTCTTATTACATTGTTGGTAT
Organism: Lissotriton vulgaris; assembly: GCF_964263255.1. Taxonomy (NCBI): domain Eukaryota; kingdom Metazoa; phylum Chordata; class Amphibia; order Caudata; family Salamandridae; genus Lissotriton; species Lissotriton vulgaris. The sequence goes on along the minus strand of NC_141685.1, from coordinate 88,617,511 downwards.
TCCTGTTAGACAAGACTAGTTTTTCAAGGATAAATGGATTGTACAGTTTTGATACAGTATTGACTCAGAGCTTTACACAGTTCTTAACACAGTTTTGGCAAAGTATTGATTCTAAGCAATACAACTTATCATTTCTTCATAGGAAGTGGTACATTTCATTGTCCAAGTTCATACCGTATTTTATGCTTTGTAGTTTACATATCCATCGGGCCTCCCGCTGTCTGAGAAGTACCTCCCGATTACCTCCTCTTAGGGGCAGTTGTACATGTTCCAAACCGTGGAACCAAAAATCAGGTTTCCCACTATGTTTTTCCCAAAAATGTTTTGTGTGGGCGTATCTAGCATCTTTGTTCAAAATTGCTCTCCTGTGTTCTTGGATTCTTATCCTGAGGTTGCGTTTTGAGCTGCCTACGTATATTAATCCGCAGTTGCAGCCCAAAATATATACTACAAAAGTAGTCGCACAGTTTATAAAGGATAGAATTTCAAACTTTGGTGAGCCATTGAATGTAAATTGTTTGGTTTTGTCTCTGCCATATTCACAGATATTACAATCCCTGCATGTGAAAAAGCCTTTCGGTTTCTGTGGCAGCCAGTTGGTATTTGTATCTTTGTTCGATTTGAGATAGCTAGGGCATAGTTGGTTGCGTAGTGTTCTACCTCTGCGATATGTCACTGAAGGATTGTTTCTCACGTGTAGTTGTAGTCCTGGGACCTCTTTTAAAAGGTGCCAGTTATTTTTTAGGATTTTGAATATGCTGTTGTTATGCCTGGTATATTTTGTTATGAATCTGACATCTGTACTTGTTTTGAATTTCTTACGTGATTTAATTCTAAGAGTTTCGTCCCTAGGGATCTTGCGTGTCCTGCTCTCTGCTCTATGGATGACCTCTTTACTGTATCCCCTAGCTTCAAAGCGACTCTTAAGTGCTTGAAGATTGATGTCAAAAAATTCTGTTTCAGTGCAATTCCGCTTAAGGCGTACCATTTCTCCAAATGGTATATTCTTAATTGTGGAACTGGCATGAGCACTACTTGCATGCAAAACCGCATTGCAAGCAGTGTCCTTGCGAAAAAGGGTACTTTGGATTTTGTTGTTCTTAATATAGAACTTCAGATCCAAAAAGTTTATGCTCTCTCTGCTATAATCCATCGTAAGTTTCACGTTCATATGGTTCTTATTTAGGTAATCAAAATAGTCTATAAGATCAACCTCAGATCCGGACCAGAGACAGATGATATCGTCGATGTACCTCCCCCAGAACACGATGTTATTGGTCCAGGGGGAGGCACTCTGGTTCCATGCATGTTCCCTTTCAAAATGTCCCATAAAGAGACAGGCATACGATGGTGCAAATTTGGTCCCCATCGCAGTACCCCTCTTTTGGTGGTACCACATATCATCAAACAGGAAATAGTTTTTTGTCAGTACCAGTTCCATCATTTCTAGGACCATTTGGTTCTTAAAGAGCAAGTCCGCCCCTTCTCTATCCAGATAGAATTCACTAGCTTTGAGGCCAATATCATGTTGGATGGAAGTGTATAGACTTGTAACATCTAATGTTACAAAAAAGAGATCATTTGACCATTCAAAATCTTGTAATTTGTTCAAGATGTCTTTACTATCTTGGATAAAAGACGGTAGGTTCAAGACATGTTTGTTAAGTTTCAGGTCTATATATTCTGATAATTTCTCAGTAGGTGAGCCTATTCCCGAAATGATGGGACGGCCTGGCGGGAATGGCCCACCTTTGTGTATTTTGGGGAGGATATATATACAGGGAGATCTGGGGTTGGAAACTAGTAGGTATCGATATTCCTGATCACTGAGTAGTCCCATATCTTTCCACTCTAGCAGTTTGGAGTTGATTTCGATAGTTAGTGGCCCAATGGGATTATGTGTCACCTGCTCATAGCAGTCTTTATCAGCCAACTGTCTCTTAATCTTGTGTGTGTAGTCCCTTCTATTCATAACAACAATGTTTCCCCCTTTATCGGCCTCCTTAATTACTATGTTAGGGTCTTCCCGTAGTCTCTTAAGGGCATCTCTCTCCCCTTTGGTAAGGTTGGAGTCTTTGGATCTTTGTGCCATACTTTCCCTCTCAAGTTTGTATAGACCGGCAGACACTCGCTCGTTGAATAAGTCGATGTTTTGATGGTATACATTAGGGAGAAACTTGGATTTGGGATGTAATCCACTATCATCAGACATATTTTCTGTAATCCTACATTCAGAGCGAATGGTGTCTAAGTCTATTTCCAATTCCTCATTTAATGAGGTTAGACATTGTAGGCCCTTTATCTCAGCGATAGACATGTTCACAGGTTCTACTTCAAAACCCAAATCCCCAGGTATTGAGTTACACATAGGTTTGTTGCAAAAAAATTCTTTTAATTTTAGTTGACGTGTAAATTTGAACAGATCTACATGTACATCTGAAAAATCACCATCTTGTGTAGGACAAAATCCCAAACCTTTACACAACAATTTCTTTTCATCAGGGTCCAAACATCTATCTGACAAGTTGACAATTCTCAATTCTGACTGATTATTCATTTCCCTGTCGTTATCTTTTTCAGTAACATCTATTGCTTCGCTTGTTCTTTTGGTTTGTTCTTCCCTCTCTCTGATCTCCTCACTTGCTCCTCCCCCTCTTCTCTTGTTGGACCTTTGGAACCTCCTGCCACCTCTCCTTATCTTTTTTGCTGTTGTATTTTTCTGGCCTGATTCCCACTTATTCTTAGTTTCTCCATTTCCTTTTGGAAAGTGGAGGGGCCTGCTTCTAAAGGGAGTCCACCTGGGGCTGTTGCAGAGGATACACTATCTAGTGAGGACAGAGAGGTAGTACTCACGGATCTTAACTCCTCACTTTCCTCCCTCGTTCGTTTTCTTGTAGTGTCATCTGTATTTATGTTGTCAAATTTTTTCGCAAAGGTGTATATACGACCATCGCGATAGTCTTTATCATCCCTCTTTATCTTTCTTAGTTTCTTATCCTTTAGATACATTTGGTGGTTGTCAATTACTTTTTTCAAGATCTCGTAATTTTTTTCAACTAAATCCCGGTTTTCACAGGCCTCAATTTCTTTTACTACATTTTCTATTTCTACCAAAAGTTTAGCCCCCTTCTCTTCAGCATGTTTAATTAGAATTTGCATCATTACACATGAAGCACCTTCCAAATTGGTTTCCCAGTCCTTTAGTAAATCCTCACTCAGGTCCTCAAATGTAGGAAAGATTAGGATGCGTAACCCTCTTGGTACTTTTTTCTGGTGGATGTATTGTTGCAAGATTACGCCATCCCACCATCGTGATAGTTCTTGTCTCCTCAATCTTTCCAATTTTTGGAACAGTGCCTTCAATCCTCCGGTTTCTGGCGCATTTGGTATGTTGGAATTCGTACGAGAGTCTTTCCCGAATAGGTCCTGTGCCATTTCCTCGCGTTTGTCGTCGAATTTGGACATGTTTGTTGTCTTTCTATTATTGGTTGGTTGTTAGGGCTTGCTGGTCCAGGTAGCAGTTAGGTATTTGTACGAAAAAGCAGCAGCGGACCTTAAATTGCCGCACCTAAACTCCAGTGCCAATGGGTCTATGATCAAGTCAGTTTGATATTGTGCTGCCAACCCCGACACCAGCTGCTGTTTGGCGTCGCTGTGCTCTCCAGATCAGTTAAACAGTTCTTAGATACTCAAGGGGGCGCACCAAAATGAGAGTCCAAATATAATAAGTAGAGAAATGTTCTTTATTTATCTTTGTTCAGCAAGAAAGGGCACATCAATAAAATTTGTAGTGAGATCAGCCAACGCGTTTCACTCCCTACCAAGGAGTTTCTTCAGGGCTGAAAGAGCAAATAAAAGACAAAATATTCCCATCAATTTCCTGCATAGCCAAGCGTGTACATATAATCCCATTTGACATTACCTCAAAGGGCATTCCTTCTACGTGTTTCCCTGGAGACCAGGGAGAACAGAGAAAAGACACAGTAGCCTATTGCAATGGAAAGACTGATCAGCGAATATTTGTTAACTTTAAAATTTTTTTAAAAAACATCCTTTTCTTGAACAGTTACCTCCACGGAAGGGGGGAGGTTTACGTGGAAGAACAGCAAGAAAGGTTCAAAACATCCTAAATACAATGTATCTTTCTCAGTTAAGATTCTACTCTAGTGTTGAGCATCCCCTGTATAGAGAGATGAGTATATCGTTATTAGTAAAAGAAAGCATATATCTCGCTTTATCTTGACACATTTGCATCTATCATCACTACTACACAGTCATAAATAGGTAACATGTACATAATTTTGGAGAGATCACACCAAAAATACACCAGTACATTCTGCAAGTTTTAGTCTTGTTGTATCATGTGCTATATTGACTTAGTAGTATGCATATGTATGCATGGTACATATCAACATTATATTCATTCTCTTTCCAATATTTATATCAAAAAAGTCTACCCACATTCAACATAGACCCTCCTCCTTTCCATCTATTAGGTTATATTTCATTATCAAGTTGGGTTATATTTCATTATCAGAGGGGCAAGGAGAGGAGAGGGTAGTAATAGTAATGGCCACAAATTGTTTAACAGTGAAGAGTGTGCTAACAGGGCTATTGTTCTTACCGCTGCGAGTATTTTCGGTAAGTTGTCTTTTGTAAGATCCCTCTGTTGTCGCACTGGTATTTTTTCGGTCGTTTCTTTTTTCAGCCTATCTCTAATCAATAAAAGAGACATTGTTTTACATCAAATCTATATTATTGTGTTACGCCTGCGGTGTCTTATATATCTTCCTGTTATGCATACCTTTGAAGGTCTTTGGAGTATCTCTCTTCCCTTTTCTTTTCTTTATGTCGTGGATTTTGTTGGTCTTGTCCAAAAAAGTGGTTCTGGTGTTTCAAAAGGCTACCCGTCCCTGGTTGTATTTGTTTTAGGTGGGTACAGTGCTAGACGGGAGGAGGAAAAGTAAATATGTTCAAAATTCGGCTCCCAATCCCTCATGTATTGCTACATCTACAGACTGCTGTATGTTCACGTTTTTGTTGTTGGGTCTCCCCGACCCAGTAATCCAGAGTCTAGATAATACAACTTCACAAAAGGAGAAACTTTTATTGCAGAAAAATCAGGAGAGGGTGTATCTACATGCCTCTCAAGCCCCTAGCATTGTATCCTATTCTTATTGCAGACTATTAGTCCGACCTGATGTCACATATGGTCGATGCCAAGGGACATCTTGCCCAATAACAGAATGTCCCAGAACGGTGATAGCTCTCAACCCATGCTCCTAAACAGGATCCCTGCTATATAGGCTAAAAGAGCCATCACTATTCTAAACATCATAACAAATTTCTCCATGAGTTAGGGGAAATAGCCTTCTATTTGAACAGTTAGAATAATTATACATTCTGTAATAGCCTTCTGTGTGGGCAGTTAAGATAGTAAGATAATCCCAAATTAAAGAGAGGAGACCATGAGGTTTGTACAAGAAGTAGCAAATAGTTACTTAATAATGTAACAAAAGTATATTAGTGCTACCATTTCTCTCATATCCCTGAGATATTGACTCCCAAACAACCCCAGTACATGTCTTTGCTAGGCTCCTATCCCTGTCTCTCACCTGTGATGACCGTCGTCAGTTTCGGCGTCTCGGCATGGCTGGTTCCAGGCTGAATTCGCCATACATTGGAACTGCCTTAAATACAGATAGGAGTAAGCCCATTGGTCTATTTGTTTTCGGCTCCTGTGGTTGGTTATAGCACAAAGCGTGTTTGCGGGCGCCATCTTAGACTAGTCAAAATTGCATAGCATTGTTAGTGTAGCGCATGATATATGCATTTTATTGAGTCTTGTATACAGTTTAGTTTTCATAAGAAACGTGACCTCGTTTCTATGTGTTTTAGCGCTCGGTATGCACAGAATGCTCAAATTACCGATCGCGATCACAAATCAGTTTACCTGGTGTCATAGTACCGAGCCGATGTCAATTGGCCCCTCAGTAATGTCGTAATCCTAAATTCCAAGTCCTTTCTAATGTTTATTTAATATTTAATCAAGGTTAGAAGCTAATTGTAACTCGTAGTTACATTGACTAGACTTGTTTCCCGGGCGCCATCTTGGACTAGTCAAAGTTGCATGACGTTAGTAGAATAGCGCGTGATACATGCATTTTATTAAGTCTTGTATACAGTTTAGTTTTCATAAGAAACGTAACCTCGTTTCTGTGTATTTTAGCGCTCGGTATGCACAAAATGCTCAAATTACCGATCGCGTTGACAAACCAGTTTGCCTGGTGTCATAGTGACGAGCCGGTGTCAATTGGCCCCTCAGTTATGTTGTAATCCCGAATTCCAAGTCCTTACATATGTTTAATTGGTATTTGATCAAGTATAGAAGCCAATTGCAACTCGTAGTTGCATTGGCTAGACTTGTTTCCCGGGCGCCATCTTGGACTAGTCAATTTTACATGACGTTAATAGGATAGAGCGTCAGAAGTACAGTTCGGCGGGCCCTGCGTGCAATCCTGTGTCTATGAGAAAAATACACTCCTTTCTGTGTACTTTATCGCTATTTATGGAAAAAGCATTAATGTTGTCCATCATGCTGTCTTCCTAATTGGTCTGGCCTTGTAACCACAATTCTGTGTTGGGCTGTACCCAAAAAAGGTTCCTAAGTGGTGTCATAGTCCTGGGTAACAAAACCTTTCTTTTGTGTACTCGTATATCGATCGCCTTTATATGCAACTCGCGTATTTCGCGGGCGCCATCTTGGAACGGATAGCTGCCCTATAGTGAGCCCTTTTATCGGGTTTAAGTTGTATATTCTCGAAGTTATTTCAATACATAATGGTTGTGTTGGTTCTCTATCTGGAACTTTCGCCAGTCTACGCCCGTAGTTCGCTTTTAGGCATGTTGGATGGGTGGGTCATTATGCCTGGGGCTGTCTCCAAAAACATAGGGGTACATTCTAAGTTTAGGCAAACTGAGTGTTGAGCTTCGCAATATTTGTTTTTATATTCATATTTTTGTATTGTCCAGATTTTAAAGATAAGTGGGAAGATGGCATTAGGGGAGCAGAATATTTAGTTAGTAGCACTTAGTACTGTTATATGTGGGAGAACTGTATACAAGACTCAATAAAATGCATATATCATGCGCTACACTAACAATGCTATGCAATTTTGACTAGTCTAAGATGGCGCCCGCAAACACGCTTTGTGTTATAACCAACCACAGGAGCCGAAAACAAATAGACCAATGGGCTTACTCCTATCTGTATTTAAGGCAGTTCCAATGTATGGCGAATTCAGCCTGGAACCAGCCATGCCGAGACGCCGAAACTGACGACGGTCATCACAGGTGAGAGACAGGGATAGGAGCCTAGCAAAGACATGTACTGGGGTTGTTTGGGAGTCAATATCTCAGGGATATGAGAGAAATGGTAGCACTAATATACTTTTGTTACATTATTAAGTAACTATTTGCTACTTCTTGTACAAACCTCATGGTCTCCTCTCTTTAATTTGGGATTATCTTACTATCTTAACTGCCCACACAGAAGGCTATTACAGAATGTATAATTATTCTAACTGTTCAAATAGAAGGCTATTTCCCCTAACTCATGGAGAAATTTGTTATGATGTTTAGAATAGTGATGGCTCTTTTAGCCTATATAGCAGGGATCCTGTTTAGGAGCATGGGTTGAGAGCTATCACCGTTCTGGGACATTCTGTTATTGGGCAAGATGTCCCTTGGCATCGACCATATGTGACATCAGGTCGGACTAATAGTCTGCAATAAGAATAGGATACAATGCTAGGGGCTTGAGAGGCATGTAGATACACCCTCTCCTGATTTTTCTGCAATAAAAGTTTCTCCTTTTGTGAAGTTGTATTATCTAGACTCTGGATTACTGGGTCGGGGAGACCCAACAACAAAAACGTGAACATACAGCAGTCTGTAGATGTAGCAATACATGAGGGATTGGGAGCCGAATTTTGAACATATTTACTTTTCCTCCTCCCGTCTAGCACTGTACCCACCTAAAACAAATACAACCAGGGACGGGTAGCCTTTTGAAACACCAGAACCACTTTTTTGGACAAGACCAACAAAATCCACGACATAAAGAAAAGAAAAGGGAAGAGAGATACTCCAAAGACCTTCAAAGGTATGCATAACAGGAAGATATATAAGACACCGCAGGCGTAACACAATAATATAGATTTGATGTAAAACAATGTCTCTTTTATTGATTAGAGATAGGCTGAAAAAAGAAACGACCGAAAAAATACCAGTGCGACAACAGAGGGATCTTACAAAAGACAACTTACCGAAAATACTCGCAGCGGTAAGAACAATAGCCCTGTTAGCACACTCTTCACTGTTAAACAATTTGTGGCCATTACTATTACTACCCTCTCCTCTCCTTGCCCCTCTGATAATGAAATATAACCCAACTTGATAATGAAATATAACCTAATAGATGGAAAGGAGGAGGGTCTATGTTGAATGTGGGTAGACTTTTTTGATATAAATATTGGAAAGAGAATGAATATAATGTTGATATGTACCATGCATACATATGCATACTACTAAGTCAATATAGCACATGATACAACAAGACTAAAACTTGCAGAATGTACTGGTGTATTTTTGGTGTGATCTCTCCAAAATTATGTACATGTTACCTATTTATGACTGTGTAGTAGTGATGATAGATGCAAATGTGTCAAGATAAAGCGAGATATATGCTTTCTTTTACTAATAACGATATACTCATCTCTCTATACAGGGGATGCTCAACACTAGAGTAGAATCTTAACTGAGAAAGATACATTGTATTTAGGATGTTTTGAACCTTTCTTGCTGTTCTTCCACGTAAACCTCCCCCCTTCCGTGGAGGTAACTGTTCAAGAAAAGGATGTTTTTTAAAAAAAAATTAAAGTTAACAAATATTCGCTGATCAGTCTTTCCATTGCAATAGGCTACTGTGTCTTTTCTCTGTTCTCCCTGGTCTCCAGGGAAACACGTAGAAGGAATGCCCTTTGAGGTAATGTCAAATGGGATTATATGTACACGCTTGGCTATGCAGGAAATTGATGGGAATATTTTGTCTTTTATTTGCTCTTTCAGCCCTGAAGAAACTCCTTGGTAGGGAGTGAAACGCGTTGGCTGATCTCACTACAAATTTTATTGATGTGCCCTTTCTTGCTGAACAAAGATAAATAAAGAACATTTCTCTACTTATTATATTTGGACTCTCATTTTGGTGCGCCCCCTTGAGTATCTAAGAACTGTTTAACTGATCTGGAGAGCACAGCGACGCCAAACAGCAGCTGGTGTCGGGGTTGGCAGCACAATATCAAACTGACTTGATCATAGACCCATTGGCACTGGAGTTTAGGTGCGGCAATTTAAGGTCCGCTGCTGCTTTTTCGTACAAATACCTAACTGCTACCTGGACCAGCAAGCACTAACAACCAACCAATAATAGAAAGACAACAAACATGTCCAAATTCGACGACAAACGCGAGGAAATGGCACAGGACCTATTCGGGAAAGACTCTCGTACGAATTCCAACATACCAAATGCGCCAGAAACCGGAGGATTGAAGGCACTGTTCCAAAAATTGGAAAGATTGAGGAGACAAGAACTATCACGATGGTGGGATGGCGTAACCTTGCAACAATACATCCACCAGAAAAAAGTACCAAGAGGGTTACGCATCCTAATCTTTCCTACATTTGAGGACCTGAGTGAGGATTTACTAAAGGACTGGGAAACCAATTTGGAAGGTGCTTCATGTGTAATGATGCAAATTCTAATTAAACATGCTGAAGAGAAGGGGGCTAAACTTTTGGTAGAAATAGAAAATGTAGTAAAAGAAATTGAGGCCTGTGAAAACCGGGATTTAGTTGAAAAAAATTACAAGATCTTGAAAAAAGTAATTGACAACCACCAAATGTATCTAAAGGATAAGAAACTAAGAAAGATAAAGAGGGATGATAAAGACTATCGCGATGGTCGTATATACACCTTTGCGAAAAAATTTGACAACATGAATACAGATGACACTACAAGAAAACGAACGAGGGAGGAAAGTGAGGAGTTAAGATCCGTGAGTACTACCTCTCTGTCCTCACTAGATAGTGTATCCTCTGCAACAGCCCCAGGTGGACTCCCTTTAGAAGCAGGCCCCTCCACTTTCCAAAAGGAAATGGAGAAACTAAGAATAAGTGGGAATCAGGCCAGAAAAATACAACAGCAAAAAAGACAAGGAGAGGTGGCAGGAGGTTCCAAAGGTCCAACAAGAGAAGAGGGGGAGGAGCAAGTGAGGAGATCAGAGAGAGGGAAGAACAAACCAAAAGAACAAGCGAAGCAATAGATGTTACTGAAAAAGATAACGACAGGGAAATGAATAATCAGTCAGAATTGAGAATTGTCAACTTGTCAGATAGATGTTTGGACCCTGATGAAAAGAAATTGTTGTGTAAAGGTTTGGGATTTTGTCCTACACAAGATGGTGATTTTTCAGATGTACATGTAGATCTGTTCAAATTTACACGTCAACTAAAATTAAAAGAATTTTTTTGCAACAAACCTATGTGTAACTCAATACCTGGGGATTTGGGTTTTGAAGTAGAACCTGTGAACATGTCTATCGCTGAGATAAAGGGCCTACAATGTCTAACCTCATTAAATGAGGAATTGGAAATAGACTTAGACACCATTCGCTCTGAATGTAGGATTACAGAAAATATGTCTGATGATAGTGGATTACATCCCAAATCCAAGTTTCTCCCTAATGTATACCATCAAAACATCGACTTATTCAACGAGCGAGTGTCTGCCGGTCTATACAAACTTGAGAGGGAAAGTATGGCACAAAGATCCAAAGACTCCAACCTTACCAAAGGGGAGAGAGATGCCCTTAAGAGACTACGGGAAGACCCTAACATAGTAATTAAGGAGGCCGATAAAGGGGGAAACATTGTTGTTATGAATAGAAGGGACTACACACACGAGATTAAGAGACAGTTGGCTGATAAAGACTGCTATGAGCAGGTGACACATAATCCCATTGGGCCACTAACTATCGAAATCAACTCCAAACTGCTAGAGTGGAAAGATATGGGACTACTCAGTGATCAGGAATATCGATACCTACTAGTTTCTAACCCCAGATCTCCCTGTATATATATCCTCCCCAAAATACACAAAGGTGGGCCATTCCCGCCAGGCCGTCCCATCATTTCGGGAATAGGCTCACCTACTGAGAAATTATCAGAATATATAGACCTGAAACTTAACAAACATGTCTTGAACCTACCGTCTTTTATCCAAGATAGTAAAGACATCTTGAACAAATTACAAGATTTTGAATGGTCAAATGATCTCTTTTTTGTAACATTAGATGTTACAAGTCTATACACTTCCATCCAACATGATATTGGCCTCAAAGCTAGTGAATTCTATCTGGATAGAGAAGGGGCGGACTTGCTCTTTAAGAACCAAATGGTCCTAGAAATGATGGAACTGGTACTGACAAAAAACTATTTCCTGTTTGATGATATGTGGTACCACCAAAAGAGGGGTACTGCGATGGGGACCAAATTTGCACCATCGTATGCCTGTCTCTTTATGGGACATTTTGAAAGGGAACATGCATGGAACCAGAGTGCCTCCCCCTGGACCAATAACATCGTGTTCTGGGGGAGGTACATCGACGATATCATCTGTCTCTGGTCCGGATCTGAGGTTGATCTTATAGACTATTTTGATTACCTAAATAAGAACCATATGAACGTGAAACTTACGATGGATTATAGCAGAGAGAGCATAAACTTTTTGGATCTGAAGTTCTATATTAAGAACAACAAAATCCAAAGTACCCTTTTTCGCAAGGACACTGCTTGCAATGCGGTTTTGCATGCAAGTAGTGCTCATGCCAGTTCCACAATTAAGAATATACCATTTGGAGAAATGGTACGCCTTAAGCGGAATTGCACTGAAACAGAATTTTTTGACATCAATCTTCAAGCACTTAAGAGTCGCTTTGAAGCTAGGGGATACAGTAAAGAGGTCATCCATAGAGCAGAGAGCAGGACACGCAAGATCCCTAGGGACGAAACTCTTAGAATTAAATCACGTAAGAAATTCAAAACAAGTACAGATGTCAGATTCATAACAAAATATACCAGGCATAACAACAGCATATTCAAAATCCTAAAAAATAACTGGCACCTTTTAAAAGAGGTCCCAGGACTACAACTACACGTGAGAAACAATCCTTCAGTGACATATCGCAGAGGTAGAACACTACGCAACCAACTATGCCCTAGCTATCTCAAATCGAACAAAGATACAAATACCAACTGGCTGCCACAGAAACCGAAAGGCTTTTTCACATGCAGGGATTGTAATATCTGTGAATATGGCAGAGACAAAACCAAACAATTTACATTCAATGGCTCACCAAAGTTTGAAATTCTATCCTTTATAAACTGTGCGACTACTTTTGTAGTATATATTTTGGGCTGCAACTGCGGATTAATATACGTAGGCAGCTCAAAACGCAACCTCAGGATAAGAATCCAAGAACACAGGAGAGCAATTTTGAACAAAGATGCTAGATACGCCCACACAAAACATTTTTGGGAAAAACATAGTGGGAAACCTGATTTTTGGTTCCACGGTTTGGAACATGTACAACTGCCCCTAAGAGGAGGTAATCGGGAGGTACTTCTCAGACAGCGGGAGGCCCGATGGATATGTAAACTACAAAGCATAAAATACGGTATGAACTTGGACAATGAAATGTACCACTTCCTATGAAGAAATGATAAGTTGTATTGCTTAGAATCAATACTTTGCCAAAACTGTGTTAAGAACTGTGTAAAGCTCTGAGTCAATACTGTATCAAAACTGTACAATCCATTTATCCTTGAAAAACTAGTCTTGTCTAACAGGAATACCAACAATGTAATAAGAATGTGTCAACGATGTGATTAGATATGAATTCAAAATAGACACATCCTCCTCCCCTTCTTTACATTCTCCCACATATAACAGTACTAAGTGCTACTAACTAAATATTCTGCTCCCCTAATGCCATCTTCCCACTTATCTTTAAAATCTGGACAATACAAAAATATGAATATAAAAACAAATATTGCGAAGCTCAACACTCAGTTTGCCTAAACTTAGAATGTACCCCTATGTTTTTGGAGACAGCCCCAGGCATAATGACCCACCCATCCAACATGCCTAAAAGCGAACTACGGGCGTAGACTGGCGAAAGTTCCAGATAGAGAACCAACACAACCATTATGTATTGAAATAACTTCGAGAATATACAACTTAAACCCGATAAAAGGGCTCACTATAGGGCAGCTATCCGTTCCAAGATGGCGCCCGCGAAATACGCGAGTTGCATATAAAGGCGATCGATATACGAGTACACAAAAGAAAGGTTTTGTTACCCAGGACTATGACACCACTTAGGAACCTTTTTTGGGTACAGCCCAACACAGAATTGTGGTTACAAGGCCAGACCAATTAGGAAGACAGCATGATGGACAACATTAATGCTTTTTCCATAAATAGCGATAAAGTACACAGAAAGGAGTGTATTTTTCTCATAGACACAGGATTGCACGCAGGGCCCGCCGAACTGTACTTCTGACGCGCTATCCTATTAACGTCATGTAAAATTGACTAGTCCAAGATGGCGCCCGGGAAACAAGTCTAGCCAATGCAACTACGAGTTGCAATTGGCTTCTATACTTGATCAAATACCAATTAAACATATGTAAGGACTTGGAATTCGGGATTACAACATAACTGAGGGGCCAATTGACACCGGCTCGTCACTATGACACCAGGCAAACTGGTTTGTCAACGCGATCGGTAATTTGAGCATTTTGTGCATACCGAGCGCTAAAATACACAGAAACGAGGTTACGTTTCTTATGAAAACTAAACTGTATACAAGACTTAATAAAATGCATGTATCACGCGCTATTCTACTAACGTCATGCAACTTTGACTAGTCCAAGATGGCGCCCGGGAAACAAGTCTAGTCAATGTAACTACGAGTTACAATTAGCTTCTAACCTTGATTAAATATTAAATAAACATTAGAAAGGACTTGGAATTTAGGATTACGACATTACTGAGGGGCCAATTGACATCGGCTCGGTACTATGACACCAGGTAAACTGATTTGTGATCGCGATCGGTAATTTGAGCATTCTGTGCATACCGAGCGCTAAAACACATAGAAACGAGGTCACGTTTCTTATGAAAACTAAACTGTATACAAGACTCAATAAAATGCATATATCATGCGCTACACTAACAATGCTATGCAATTTTGACTAGTCTAAGATGGCGCCCGCAAACACGCTTTGTGTTATAACCAACCACAGGAGCCGAAAACAAATAGACCAATGGGCTTACTCCTATCTGTATTTAAGGCAGTTCCAATGTATGGCGAATTCAGCCTGGAACCAGCCATGCCGAGACGCCGAAACTGACGACGGTCATCACAGGTGAGAGACAGGGATAGGAGCCTAGCAAAGACATGTACTGGGGTTGTTTGGGAGTCAATATCTCAGGGATATGAGAGAAATGGTAGCACTAATATACTTTTGTTACATTATTAAGTAACTATTTGCTACTTCTTGTACAAACCTCATGGTCTCCTCTCTTTAATTTGGGATTATCTTACTATCTTAACTGCCCACACAGAAGGCTATTACAGAATGTATAATTATTCTAACTGTTCAAATAGAAGGCTATTTCCCCTAACTCATGGAGAAATTTGTTATGATGTTTAGAATAGTGATGGCTCTTTTAGCCTATATAGCAGGGATCCTGTTTAGGAGCATGGGTTGAGAGCTATCACCGTTCTGGGACATTCTGTTATTGGGCAAGATGTCCCTTGGCATCGACCATATGTGACATCAGGTCGGACTAATAGTCTGCAATAAGAATAGGATACAATGCTAGGGGCTTGAGAGGCATGTAGATACACCCTCTCCTGATTTTTCTGCAATAAAAGTTTCTCCTTTTGTGAAGTTGTATTATCTAGACTCTGGATTACTGGGTCGGGGAGACCCAACAACAAAAACGTGAACATACAGCAGTCTGTAGATGTAGCAATACATGAGGGATTGGGAGCCGAATTTTGAACATATTTACTTTTCCTCCTCCCGTCTAGCACTGTACCCACCTAAAACAAATACAACCAGGGACGGGTAGCCTTTTGAAACACCAGAACCACTTTTTTGGACAAGACCAACAAAATCCACGACATAAAGAAAAGAAAAGGGAAGAGAGATACTCCAAAGACCTTCAAAGGTATGCATAACAGGAAGATATATAAGACACCGCAGGCGTAACACAATAATATAGATTTGATGTAAAACAATGTCTCTTTTATTGATTAGAGATAGGCTGAAAAAAGAAACGACCGAAAAAATACCAGTGCGACAACAGAGGGATCTTACAAAAGACAACTTACCGAAAATACTCGCAGCGGTAAGAACAATAGCCCTGTTAGCACACTCTTCACTGTTAAACAATTTGTGGCCATTACTATTACTACCCTCTCCTCTCCTTGCCCCTCTGATAATGAAATATAACCCAACTTGATAATGAAATATAACCTAATAGATGGAAAGGAGGAGGGTCTATGTTGAATGTGGGTAGACTTTTTTGATATAAATATTGGAAAGAGAATGAATATAATGTTGATATGTACCATGCATACATATGCATACTACTAAGTCAATATAGCACATGATACAACAAGACTAAAACTTGCAGAATGTACTGGTGTATTTTTGGTGTGATCTCTCCAAAATTATGTACATGTTACCTATTTATGACTGTGTAGTAGTGATGATAGATGCAAATGTGTCAAGATAAAGCGAGATATATGCTTTCTTTTACTAATAACGATATACTCATCTCTCTATACAGGGGATGCTCAACACTAGAGTAGAATCTTAACTGAGAAAGATACATTGTATTTAGGATGTTTTGAACCTTTCTTGCTGTTCTTCCACGTAAACCTCCCCCCTTCCGTGGAGGTAACTGTTCAAGAAAAGGATGTTTTTTAAAAAAAATTTAAAGTTAACAAATATTCGCTGATCAGTCTTTCCATTGCAATAGGCTACTGTGTCTTTTCTCTGTTCTCCCTGGTCTCCAGGGAAACACGTAGAAGGAATGCCCTTTGAGGTAATGTCAAATGGGATTATATGTACACGCTTGGCTATGCAGGAAATTGATGGGAATATTTTGTCTTTTATTTGCTCTTTCAGCCCTGAAGAAACTCCTTGGTAGGGAGTGAAACGCGTTGGCTGATCTCACTACAAATTTTATTGATGTGCCCTTTCTTGCTGAACAAAGATAAATAAAGAACATTTCTCTACTTATTATATTTGGACTCTCATTTTGGTGCGCCCCCTTGAGTATCTAAGAACTGTTTAACTGATCTGGAGAGCACAGCGACGCCAAACAGCAGCTGGTGTCGGGGTTGGCAGCACAATATCAAACTGACTTGATCATAGACCCATTGGCACTGGAGTTTAGGTGCGGCAATTTAAGGTCCGCTGCTGCTTTTTCGTACAAAAATGTGTTCATTCATGTACAAAAGATTGTCTTTAATTTGTAACAGGGGATACAACTCATGCCATTCTTCCATTGTCTTTTCTTGTATTTTTTCTTTTATGTCATTCATTACCTCAGATACAATCACACCTATTTTAAAACAACATTCAGATAACACTGGCTGAATTTCTTCTAGGATGTTATCCTTTTCTTCAGCAATTCCTATGCGAGACAGAGCATCTGCTTTCAAATTTTCTTTTCCGGGTCGATAAGTAATTATGAAATTGTAATCGTTAAAAAACAATGTCCATCTTAGTTGTCTGGCAGTTAAGGCTTTTACGGAACGCAAAAATTGCAAGTTTCTATGGTCTGTATAAATTGTCACAGGGTGCCTAGCCCCTAACAAATAATGACGCCATTCTTCGAAAACTGCTTTTATGGCCAGCAATTCCTTGTCCGCAATGGCATAATTTTGCTCGGTTGAAGTAAGTTTTCTTGAGTAAAAAGCGATTGGATGCATCTGTCCAGTTTCCTTATGTCTTTGAGATAAAATACCTCCTATAGCAAGTTGAGAAGCATCCGCTTCTACTATGAAGGGTTGAGAAGGATCTGGATGCATTAACACTGGTGCTGTGGTAAATTGTTTCTTAAGATCTTGAAAGGCCTCCTCAGCTTCCTTATTCCATTCAAACTTAATGTTCTTTTTTAACAGTCTAGTTATTGGAGTGATCTTGTGAGAAAAATTACAAATGAACCGTCTATAAAAATTAGCAAATCCAAGAAAGCTCTGAACTTGCTTTACTGAGGAGGGACTAGACCAGTCCAGAACTGCTTGGATTTTCTTTGGATCCATTTCGATTCCATTGGGGCTTAAGATATATCCTAGGAATTCTACTCGAGTGGTATGGAAAATACTTTTCTCGAGTTTAACATACAAGGAATTGTCAAGTAGTTTTCGAAGAATAGCTCTTACTTGTTTTACATGTTCCGTGGTATCTTTTGAATAGATGAGTATATCATCAATATACACTATGCAGCAAACATCCAAAAATTCTCGTAATACCTCATTTATAAAAAATTGGAACGCTGCAGGTGCATTGCAGAGTCCGAATGGCATAACTTGGTACTCATATAAACCAAACTTAGTACGGAAGGCTGTTTTCCATTCATCACCACTTCTGACTCTTACCAAGTGGTAGGCACCTCGTAAGTCCAATTTCGTATAAATTGTGGCATCCTTCAGCTGGTCTAGAAGAGTGGGAATCAATGGAAGAGGATACCTGTTTTTGATGGTAACATTGTTCAAGGCTCGATAGTCGATACAGGTTCGCAACTCTCCCCCCTTTTTAGGAATAAAAAAGAGGGGGGATGACACTGGAGATTTTGAGTGGCGAATAAAACCGTTGGCCAAATATTCATCCAAATATTCTCTCAAATGTTCGTTTTCCTTCTCTGTGAGAGCATAAATTCTGCTACAAGGTAGAGTAGCTCCAGGCACAAGGTCTATTCGACAATCAAAGTCCCGATGAGGTGGTAATGTATTAGCCTTTTTTTTGTCAAACACATCGTATAGATCCGCGTACTCTTTTGGAACTCCTTCCAATAACAGAATGCTTTTTGAGTTAAAAGGGAAATTACTGCCTTGAACCACCCATTCAGATTCTGAGGATAGCCAACAAGAAGACTGACAAAATTCGGAATCAAATAACACTGTCTTCTTAACCCAGTCAATCTTTGGGTTATGTTTTATCAACCAGGGTATGCCTAAGATTAAACGGAATTGGGGGGCATCAATTACATCAAAAGTGATTTTTTCTTCATGTTTGTTTAAACAAGTCATTAAGAGCATTTCCGTATTGAAGTGAATTAACCCAGATGATAATTCTTTACCATCCACGGCTTTAACTACTTCGGGATTTTCTTTTGATTCAGTCTTAAATTTTAAGTCTTTCAGGAAACAGGTGTCAATAAAATTTCCCGTAGCTCCTGAATCGATTAAAGCGTCAACCGTCCAAACCTTACCTTTATTTAGTACAGACTGTAAGGAAATTTTTATACTAAGATGATGGGATGTAATTACAGGAGTGACGGAGGCCAAGCTAGATAACATACTCGACAATCTGACCTCTTGATTAGCCGAGCTAGCTAGTTTTCCGACTGCTGAACTAGACCTACCTCAAAGCTTTTGATTTTAGGTTTAGTTGGACGAACTGGACACTCTTTAACGAAATGCCCAGACTTTCCACAGTAAAGGCACTGATTTAGTTTTCTCCTTTTGTCTTTTTCTTCCTTACTTAATGGTCCTTTTATGGTTCCTATCTGCATAGGTTCTCCTAAATCCACTTTAGGTGAAGTGTCTGATTTTACACTATTGATTCTGTCCTTGAAAGAAAACACTTTGTTGTGATCTGATTTTCCTTTCTCCCCTCTTCGTTCAGATAACCGATGATTCAATTTTACTACTAAATCTATAAAATCCTCTATATCGTCTGGTGGATCCAGAATTTGTGTGACCATGTCTTTAAGCTCATCTTTTAGCCCTTTATAAAAGATTGACACTCGCTTATCCTCTGGCCAGCGTGCTTCAATCACTAGTTTGTTAAACTGTGATATGTAATGTAAAAGATCTGAAGAGCCCTGTTTTAAATGTAAAAGTTCATGGTCAGCAGATTGAACAAAAACATGTTTGGCAAACAGTTTTCTCATGGTGTTCTTAAAACGTCTAAGGTCATAAAGAACTGGGTCATTTCGCTCAACTATAGGCACAGACCATTGAGCAGCGTCACCACCTAAATAGGATAAAATAAACGCTACCTTGGAAGAATCGTCCGGAAATGCAATTGGTTTTGCGATGAAATGTAACTGACATTGGTTCATAAAGATGGAAAACTTATTATTATCCCCGTAAAACCTTTCTGGAGGTGCTAAAGGTACAGGTACAGGTGTTACTACTTGAATCTGAGTTGGGGTAGTAGAAGAGTCAGTGCTTGAATGCAAGGTTTGAAACCCAGGTTGAAAGGTAGCTGGTTTCAAAACTGATTTTTGACTAGGGGAAAAACTCCAGGTACTGGGTCCAGATTGTATATTACGCTGGATTACCGTAACATCCCTACGAAGGGCTACATTTTCTTCCTGAATAGCAGTTAACATATTGGCGATGTCTTGCAGAGAAATCTGATCAGCAGCATCCATAACGTCTGGGCGAAATAATTGTCGTGGGCTTCGTCTTCTGTCAAGACCACAAGCACTCTTACCTGTGAGTTGCTTGTAGCTGGATTTCGCAGAGACGTTATGGACCAACTTCCCAAATTCCTAGGCAACACCTAGTGATTATTAATAGAACACCTAGGTAATTCAATAGAAAATAGGGAGGAAGGCCGGATAATGGACGCTACCTGGTTCCTGGGTTGTCGACCTGCGAGGCAACAAAGAAACTTATGTAACTAAAATCCTTATTTCCAACACTCTCCTATTTCTTGCACTTCTCTACGCAGACTTCTTGTTAAACTTGTAAAAGGCCTACCTGCGACAATAAGTATCTAGGCGTCGCGTCCGTGTCGTCGTCGAGGGGTGAAGTGATGTGGACTCTTGAAGTTGAAGTGTGAATTTCAAAAAGGAGAAATCTGTTCTTTCTCCTAAGAAAAACAATCACGTATGAATAAGTTACTTCTTTCACTTTTACTTCTCTTTTAACTCTCTATCACTCCCCCTTCTCTTGTACAATAGCACTTACTTATACAACTCTGTGAAATCCCTTCTCGCCTTCACCTCCTAGATGGGAACAATATTATACAAGAAAAAACAATCTGCAAATCACGATATTCAAACTACAGTTCTTCAATCACCAAATACTTTGATATTCTTCTCAAAGCTTTTGTTACTTTCTTTCAGGATGTAAATGTCCCCTTCCCGAATGCTTCAAAAGTCATTGAAGTATTGCCAGGTAAGTTCGAGTCTTTAAATATTTGCTGCTTGCTTGCGTTGGGCGCCTTAATTTAAAAGTAGAAAGATTTTTCACTTAGCTTTTCTTTTCTTTTTGCAGGGATGCGTGCTGAAGTCCAAGCGGAAAACAAGAAGACCTTCGGGAGCTTTCCGAGATGCGGCGGTCGTCCTGGGTCAGAGAGCGCTTCAGGGGCGTTGTCCTCGGGAGCGTAGCGGAAGACGAAGCATCGAGAAGTCCTGGGTGTGGCTTTTTATAGTTGAGCCACACCCGGGAGAAGAGGACGCATTGCGCACCGTTTGCCTGCGTGCGTGTGCGTCAACAGCCCCATCTTGACAGCAGACCTTCCCTGATATTCCGAACAACTATAACAGAGCGAACAACTATAACAGAGCTTGGAAAACAATGTTTTACCATTTAGGATATAGCCTATACCTGA
The DNA here is from genome assembly GCF_964263255.1 of Lissotriton vulgaris. Lineage (NCBI taxonomy): Eukaryota > Metazoa > Chordata > Amphibia > Caudata > Salamandridae > Lissotriton > Lissotriton vulgaris. The sequence continues at coordinate 88,596,517 of NC_141685.1, read as the reverse complement.
ATTACTCGATACAGTCAACAAAGTTCCCTAAATAAGGAATAATGAACAAAGGTCATTGTTTACTCATGAATACTTCAACAAAACGTTTTTGCACTAACACACATTACATATACTTTGGCGTGCTGGGTGCACGGGACAGGGGTGGGTTTTCAGATGGGGCAAACATCTCTTTGCCGCTGCGCAAAGGGGGTATGGGTTAGTAAATCATGACAACAGCGCACAAAGGCTTCGTAAACAGTTTGTGACGCCAGATGTAACGACCGGATTCTCGAACCAGATGGGATCAGCTCCTGAGAGCCCCTCCAACCCAGTCGGAACGTAATCACCTCCCTCCTTAGAACGTATTTACAATTGGTATATGTATATGTATGTACATCTCGTACCTAAGGATGGGGAAAATAGCAATACACATGCATAGGTTTTCTACAATATCCCATTCATACCAACTAGTCTCACGGCCACTTAGGCCCAGACTAATCTACACTAGGGCAGTTCTGATTATGCACCATTGCTCACTCGACACGCAATCCGGCGTGCCATACACACTGAGCTGCAGCCCCAGTGCTCTCTTTTTATCCGGTTCACAATCCGGCGGACCTACACACTGGTTTCCCTCCCAGTGCTCGCTTACTTACAACCCGATCCGCAATCCGGCGGATCTACACACCAGTCTCCCACCTGGTGTTCTCATTAACGCCGCTTACCAACGACGATCACTCTCCTATGAATACCTTTGGAAGGAATCTCTCATTGGCTACTCGGGATGATACTACAATAACATGAATTAGCACAGCTTTCCAAATTGAATCATGTACCTTCTGCTCTCAGCATCAAATGGTCCCTCTCTCCCTCATTATTCAGTCACCTCTTACCTGACCGGGATTTACATCCGTTCATGAAAACGATGTCTGACTAGAAGATCAGGTTACCCTGATTGAACAAGAATACAAGGCACATGTCGGTTCACTAAGAACTGGGGTATTTTATTACAATGATTATAAACACAGCACTATACTATAACATATATCCTGCAAAGAAAAGTGAAAGGTTAGAATGTGCACACTATAAGTAATGGTCAGACATCACCTTGTGGACACGAAGTCGGGGTTCAACAGTCATCTAGGTTCCCTTCTCGTCTGTGCCTTGGCTCGTCTCGGAATCACACCTCAGCAGTCACGAGTACACGTCTGCACCGCTATGCTCTGTCTCCTCTGCTTCCCTCCAAGTCACTGGAACCTTCCTCTTTATTATCTGCTGTCTCTCTCTCTGTCTCTGATCGCTCTGCGTTACTTCTCCTTCTCCTTCAATCTTTCTCAGAGAGTATCAGCTTCATGATCTTTCTCGGACTTCAAGATGGCGACTGTCTGCCTGGAAATAATTAATGGCATTGATGCTAACGGCTAGCTGCCGCCTACAGACTGACTGACTCACTGCCTAACACTTTCGCTAATATGGAAGCTTGTCCTTTCATGGAAAGTTACGGCCAGTAACCTGCCGCCCACCAAATTTTTGTACCCCCCCGTACTAAGGACACGTTCCCAGCTGGCCAGCCTGATGTTGTGTCTTCGGAGTGGAGAAAAATACAGTCTTTCGATAAGGGCTAGCCTGAGCCGGTTCTCTCCAAGCGAACAACACTTCGAAACTAAAACATTACACTTGACCTAGAAGCCTCTCAAGCTGCCGGGGCAGAAAGCAAGATGGAGTCTCTCCCGTTTGAGGCCTACAAGGCCCGAAATAAGCATAACTCCATAGAAGGTATACTAACACTCTTGCAGAAGGACGGATTATCACTAATACTAATGAATCTATCCCCTAGCTTAAGTTTATAAGCCCTGATCTAAGGAAAAGGGTACGAAAATGCACTACTGTGCCTTATGAATAGGCCCTGTTTATAGTTCTAATCCCTGCACTAGGAGGGTAATAGGCTGGAGTCACCTTCAATCATTCTCCCTCAAAGGAGGGCCGAAAAAAGTCGGTCAGAACAGGACCTCAGAGTGAGAAGCAGGGGACCCCAGAGTGAGCAGCAGGGACTCCAGAGTGAGCAGCGGGGGGACACCATAGTGAGCAGCAGGAGGACCCCAAAGTGAGTAGCAGGGCCCCAGAGTGAGCAGCAGGGGCCCCAGAGTAAGCAGCGGGGATTCCCAGAGTGAGCAGGGGTACCCCAGAGTGAGCAGCGGGGACCCCAGAGTGAGCAGCAGGGACCCCAGAGTGAGAAGAAGGGGGACCCCAGAGTGAGCAGCAGGGGGACCCCAGAGTGAGCAGCAGGAGGGGCCCCAGAGTGAGCAGCGGGGTCCACAGAGTAAGCAGGAGGGGGACCCCAGAGTGAACAGGAGGGGCACCAGAGAGAGAAGGAGGGGGACCCCAGAGTGAGCAGCAGGGGGCCCCAGAGAGAGCTGGTGGGGGACCCAGAGTGAACAGGAGGGGGCCCCAGAGTGAGCAGCGGGGTCCACAGAGTGAGCAGGAGTGGGACCCCAGAGTGAGCAGGAGGGGCCCCAGAGAGAGAAGGAGGGGGGCCCCAGAGTGAGCAGCAGGGGGACCCCAGAGTGAGCAGCGGGGACCCCAGAGTGAGCAGCTGGGGCCCCCAGAGTGAGCAGCGGGGACCCCAGAGTGAGCAGCTGGGGCCCCAAAGTGAGCAGCGGGGACCCCAGAGTGAGCAGCAGGGGGACCCTAGAGTGAGCAGCAGGGGGACCCCAGAATGAGCAGCAATGGGACCCCAGAATGAGCAGCATGGGTATTGCATTCACAAAAAGTACTTAATCAGGTAAATAGATCCAGTAGACGTTGGTATCCTTAAGTTGGTATTTATTGGTTAAAATAGGTAAAAGGAAGGTAAGAAGGAGTAAGGAAGGAGGCCCCACCGGGAGCAGCATCCAGCTGCTCAGCCCACTCAATCAAACTGACCACACATTCAAACCATGCACACAGGAACATTCCAATGACATCACACACACACAGGCTGAGCAGCAGGGAAAGAGAAGATCAGGATATAACACATCTCCCTCTTTTAGAACAATGAAAACAAAAGAGAGAAAGTGAAACTAAATACAGTATGTCCTGATGGTGACAAAATCAGGATTACGAATAAGCAGTCAACATAGAAAATGAATAACTGTAAATAATATCATGAAATGAGTAGTCAACATAGAAAATGAATAACTGTAAGTAATATCATGAAATAGCAATATATCATCATGAAAGATGAAGAGAGGAATAATATCTTCTCGCACAAAACCAGGAATAATATCTTCTCGCACAAAACCAGAGAGAAATCACATACAACCATCCCCCATCTCAAAGAAAAACCCAAAATATCACCAATCATGGCAGTTGGCCAGACTGTCACGAAAAGCAATAAAAGGGAAACAAACTAAACAAAATGGCGTCCCAATAGAATAACCAATTTAGGACGTAGGAGTTACCACGCTATCCAAAACACACTTAAATAAAGTATAAAGAACAAAGCGCATAACACCTAATGCATGGGTACATGGCTACCTAACGACTCTCTGTAACTGAACACCTCTAACTGAAAAGAGCACTTGCGTGGTTCAGGAAAATAAACATGAATAAACAGAACTGAGGACTCTGCAGCCTCATAAAATTTGATCACAAAGAAATGGAGCACCTCAAACCATGAGCACGTATGTGGCTCCGCAACATATGCATCATAAAATTCCAAACTGGAGAACTAAACTTCAGAAAATACAGGAGCGCCTCAAACCATGAGCACAGGAACATTCCAATGACATCACACACACACAGGCTGAGCAGAAGGGAAGGAGATGATCAGGATATAACAATGGGCCCCAGAGTGAGCAGCAGGGGAGCCACAGAGTGAGCAGCAGGGGGGGCCCAGAGTGAGCAGCAGGGGGGCCCCAAAATGAGCAGTGGCGGGCCGGAGTGAACAGCAGGGACCCCAGAGTGCGCAGCAGGGGAGCCCCAGAGTGAGCAGCTGGGGGCCCTAGAGTGAGCAGCAGTGGGACCCCAGAGTGAACAGCAAGAAGACCCCAGAGTGAGCAGCAGGGGGCCCCATAGTGCGCAGCGGGGGCCCCCAGAGTGAGTAGCAGTGGGCCCCAGAGTGAGCAGCAGGGACCCCATAGTGCACAGCGGGGGGTCCCCAGAGTGAGTAGCAGCGGGCCCCAGAGTGAGCAGCAGGGACCCCAGAGTGAGCAGCAGGGGGACCCCAAAGTGAGCAGCAGGGGGACCCCAGAGAGAGCAGCAGGGGGACCCCAGAGTGAGCATCAGGGGGACCCCAGAGTGAGCAGCAGGGACCCCAGTGAGCAGCAGGGACCCTAGAGTGAGAAGCGGGACCCCAGAGTGAGCAGCAAGGGCCCCAGAGTGAGTAGCGGGGACCCCATAGTGAGCAGCAGGGGGACCCCAGAGTGAGCAGCAGGGGCCCCTGAGTAAACAGCGGGGACCCCAGAGTGAGCAGCAGGGGGACCCCAGAGTGAGCAGCAGGGGCCCCAGATTGAGCAGCAAGGGCTTCAAAGTGAGCAGCAGGGACCCCAGAGTGAGCAGCAGGGGGACCCCAGAGTGAGCAGCAGGGGAACCCCAGAGTGAGCAGCAGGGGGGCCCATAGTGCGCAGCGGGGGACCCCAGAGTGAGTAGCAGCGGGCCCCAGAGTGAGCAGCAGGGGGACCCCAGAGTGAGCAGCAGGGGGACCCCAGAGTGAGCAGCAGGGGGACCCCAGAGAAAGCAGCAAGGGGACCCCGGAGTGAGCAGCAGAGGGACCCCAGAGTAAGCAGCAGGGACCCCAGTGAGCAGCAAGGACCCTAGAGTGAAAATCGGGACCCCAGAATGAGCAGCAGGGGGCCCCAGAGTGAGCATCAGGGGCCCCAGAGTGAGTACTGGGGACCCCAGAGTGAGCAGCAGGGGGACCCCAGAGTGAGAAGCAGTGGTGCCCCAGAGTGTGCCGCACGGGGACCCCAGAGTGAGCAGCAGGGGCCCCAGAGTGAGCAGCAGGGGCCCCAAATTGAGCAGCAGGGACCCCAGTGAGCAGCAGGCACCCCAGAGTGAGCAGCAGGGGAACCCCAGAGTGAGCAGCAGGGGCCCCAGAGTGAGCAGCAGGGCCCCCAAAGTGAGCAGCAGGGATCCCAAAGTGAGCGGCAGGGACCATAGAGTGAGCAGCGGGGACCCCAGAGTGAGCAGCAGGGGCCCCAGAGAGAGCAGCAGGGACCACCGAGTGAGCAGCGGGGGGACCCCAGAGTGAGCAGCGGTTACCCCAGAGTGAGCAGCGGGGGCCCCTGAGTGAGCAGCTGGTGCCCCAAAGTGAGCAGCAGGGAACCCAGAGTGAGCAGCAGGGGGACCCTACAGTGAGCAGCAGGGGGACCCCAGAATGAGCAGCATGGGCCCCAGAGTGAGCAGCAGGGGGTCCCGAATTGAGCAGCAGGGACCCCAGAGTGAGCAGCAGGGACCCCAAAGTGAGCAGCAGGGGGGCCCAGAATGAGCAGCAGGGACCCTAGAGTGAGCAGCAGGGACCCCAGTGAGAAGCAGGGGACCCTAGAGTGAGAAGCGGGGACCCCAGAGTGAGCAGCAGGGGGCCCCAGAGTGAGCAGGGACCCAAGAGTGAGCAACAGGGACCCCAGAGTGAGCAGCAGGTGGACCCCAGCATGAGCAGCAGGGACCCCAGGGTGAGCAACAGGGACCCCAGAGTGAGCAGCAGGGGGACCCCAGAGTGAGCAGCGTGGGGACCCCAGAGTGAGCAGCGCAGGGACCCCAGAGTGATCAGCAGGGGCCCCAGAGTGAGCAGCGGGGACCCAATAGTGAGCAGCGGGGACCCCAGAGTGAGCAGCAGGGGGGCCCCATAGTGAGCAGAAGTGGCCCCAGAGTGAGAGGCAGTGGCTCAAAAGTGAGCAGCAGGAGGGCCCCAGAGTGAGCAGCAGGGGCGCCCCAGAGTGAGCAGCGCGGGGAACCCAGAGTGAGCAGCGGGGAACCCAGAGTGATCAGCAGGGGCCCCAGAGTGAGCAGCGGGGACCCCAGAGTGAGCAGCGGGGTCCACTGAGTGAGCAGGAGGGGGACCCCAGAGTGAGCAGGAGGGACCCCAGAGTGAGAAGCAGGGGGGTCCCAGAGTGAGCAGCCGGGGGCCCTAGAGTGAGCAGCAGGGACCCCAGAGTGAGCAGCAGCGGGACACCAGAGTGAACAACAGGGAGACCGCAGAGTGGGCAGCAGGGGGGCCCAGAGTGCGCAGCGGGGGAACCCCAGAGTGAGCAGCAGCGGGCCCCAGAGTGAGCAACAGGGACCCCAGAGTGAGCAGCATGGGGACACCAGAGTGAGCAGCAGGGACCCCAGAGTGAGCAGCAGGGACCCCAGTGAGCAGCATGGACCCTAGAGTGAGCAGCAGTGACCCCAGAGTGAGCAGCAGCGGGACCCCGGAGTGAACAGCAGGGAGACCCCAGAGTGAGCAACAGGGACCCCAGAGTGAGCAGCAGGTGAACCCCAGCATGAGAAGCAGGGATCCCAGGGTGAGCAACAGGGACCCCAGAGTGAGCAGCAGGGGGACCCCAGAGTGAGCAGTCCGGGGACCCCAAAGTGAGCAGCGCAGGGACCCCAGAGTGATCAGCAGGGGCCCCAGAGTGAGCAGCGGGGACCCAAGAGTGAGCAGCGGGGACCCCAGAGTGAGCAGCAGGGGGGCCCCAGATTGAGCAGCAGGGACCCCAGGGTGAGCAACAGGGACCCCAGAGTGAGCAGCAGGGGGACCCCAGAGTGAGCAGTCCGGGCACCCCAGAGTGAGCTGCGCAGGGACCCCAGAGTGATCAGCAGGGGCCCCAGAGTGAGCAGCGGGGACCCAAGAGTGAGCAGCAGGGACCCCAGAGTGAGCAGCAGGGGGGGCCCAGATTGAGCAGCAGGGGGGGCCCAGAGTGAGCAGCAGTGGCCCCATAGTGATCAGCAGTGGCCCCAGAGTGAGCAGCAGTGGCCCCAGGGTGAGCAGCAGGGACCCCAGAGTGAGCAGCAGGAGGACCCCAGAGTGAGAAGCAGGGGGACCCCGGAGTGAGCAGCAGGGGGACCCCAGAGTGAGCTGCAGGGCCCCCAGAGTGAGCAGAAGGGACCTCAGAGTGAGAAGCAGGGGGACCCCAGAGTGAGCAGCGGGGACTCCAGAGTGAGCAGCAGGGGGACACCATAGTGAGCAGCAGGGGACCCCAGAGTGAGCAGCAGGGGCCCCAGAGTGAGCAGCAGGGCCCTCAGAGTAAGCAGCAGGGATTCCCAGAGTGAGCAGGGGGACCCCCGAGTGAGCAGCGGGGACCCCAGAGTGAGCGGCAGCAGCAGGGGCCCCAGGGTAAGCAGCAGGGGGACCCCAGAGTGAGCAGCAGGAGGGACCCCAGAGTGAGCAGGAGGGTCCACAGAGTGAGCAGCAGGGGGACCCCAGAGTGAGCTGCAGGGCCCCAGAGTGAGCAGCAGGGACCCCAGAGTGAGCAGCGGGGGGACACCATAGTGAGCAGTGGGGGGACACCAAAGTGAGCAGCAGGGGGACCCCAAAGTGAGTAGCAGGGCCACCAGAGTGAGCATCGGGGGCCCAAGAGTAAGCAGCGGGGACCCCAGAGTGAGCAGCAGTAGCAGGGTCCCTAGAGTAAGCAGCAGGGACCCCAGAGTGAGCAGAGGGGACCCCAGAGTGAGCATCGGGGACCCCAGAGTGATCAGCAGGGGCCCCAGAGTGAGCAGCGGGGACCCCAGAGTGAGCAGCGGGGTCCACAGAGTGAGCAGGAGGGGGACCCCAGAGTGAGCAGGAAGGGCACCAGAGTGAGAAGGAGGGGGACTCCAGAGTGAGCAGCAGGGGACCCCAGAGTGAGCTGCGGGGGGCCACCAGAGTGAACAGGAGGGTGCCCCAGAGTGAGCAGCAGGGGACCCCAGAGTGAGCAGCAGGGTCCACAGAGTGAACAGGAGGGGGCCCCAGAGTGAACAGGAGGGGGCCCCAGAGTGAGCAGCGGTGTCCACAGAGTGAGCAGGAGGGGCACCAGAGCGAGCAGGAGGGGCACCAGAGTGAGAAGGAGGGGGACCCCAGAGTGAGCAGCAGGGGACCCCGCAGTGAGCATGAGGGGGCCCCAGAGTGAACAGGAGGGGGCCCCAGAGTGAGCAGCGGGGTCCACAGAGTGAGCAGGAGTGGGACCCCAGATGAGCAGGAGGGGCCCCAGAGAGAGAAGGGGGGGTGAGGTTCCGTGAATTCTGAACCTGGGTCATAAAGGTTATAGTACCGTTACGATTTTGGTAACAACGAACCGTAAACAGTGAGCTCAGCAAGCATGAGTGTTTTCGTCATGTTACACCGATGGATTCACTGTGTATTTGACGATTTCGTTTTGAAACCCTTGGGTTCCATTTTGTGCATGGCAGCCATTTTAGTGATTGCCCTCACATAGGCTTATGACTGTGGCTGAACAAGTCTCTGGGACACCTACACCTTAGCTTGAGTTTGTGCTGACTCCTGTTTGACCTGAGTGAACTGACCCTGTTGCCTGAAGCTGACCTTGCCAAACCAGTTCTTGCCCTTTAGCTGATCAAGATTAGGATCAAAGAGCAGGACATTGTTGAGTTTATTGTAGACGCACACACCCCTTTATCTTGCTTCTCATCTGTTTCTGTTTCCATCTTTATGGTCTATTTATGATGTGGGCTGCGGGCCTTTTTATTATGGGTTTTGTCCAGCTTGTCTAAAGAGGAATGTTTATCTTGGGTTTGTTTGATGATTAATTATGGGCTGGACAACTGAAATGTGGGTTTGTCATCATGCAAATACCTTTGTCATGGAAACATGTGAGTGGTCAAACTGTAAATAAGGAATGTTTGCCTGAAGCACAATTTTTGGCATAAAAAGAGACGACCTGCTTTGAAAAGTTGAGCAGTCTCCTGAGAACATACACCGTGTTGTACTTCTAGGACCTCTGTTGCTGGTTGCAGCTAATAAATTTGATCTTCGACGCCACCAAGAAGTATCCCGTGTCTCTGTTTGCCAAGACAGGAGAATTCGAAGACTTTGGGCGTACCTCTGGCGCCGCTGGGTTTAAATCCCGGTTCTTCAGTTGGTGCTTCCAACGTGGGGCGACTTCAGCGGTACCGGTCCAAGCCTGAAGATCGTGAGGAGCTTCGTGTGAAAATTCTGGAGGAAGGCCTACCACTTCATCGACCCCTGTATGTCGTCGTGGTCCGAAAGTCTTTGCTGCGAGGTTCCCCGCTTTCCAACGGCTACGAAGGACTGCTGCCTTGACTGTCGCCCTGTCTTGGAGCCCTTTGATGATTTGTAGAGCGAGACGATAGACGGGTCTTCTGGCGACGTCATCGATACCTCAGTTAAGTATGAGTGGAGCGTCTCCCAGTCCTTAGTTTTGTTTTGGGTATCCCCTTGCGATCTTAGATTTGGGACTTGCAAGCTCCAAAGCCGAGGGACTCGTGTATTCACGAGGCTATCGTGTTCGATATTCCCTTGAAGTTTGAAGCTAGACTAGTGAGCGAAGATGCCTGGTCTTAGCAGACTTGGAAAGATATTTTGTTGTAGTTGTAATAGGGATTCCCAATTGGAGGACTCCGATTGAAACTCCGACCTATGAGCTCTATTTAAAACATGGCGTGGGCCCCATCACGTATAATGAAGTATGGATTAGATATACTAGGAAGGACGGTGTCCTAAAGTGGCCCCAATATGGTAGTTATGATGCGGAGATTTTAGATAACTTAGAAGTTAAACTGTTCAAGAAGAAAGCCCGGCCGGCGATGTTTGACTCTTTCCGCCTCTGGTGAAAGGAAGCCAAACAGTAAGAAATTAAATTAGCGAAGAGAAATAAAAGAGAGAAGGGTATCTCGATAATGCAGGCTGCTACACAGTTTAAAGATAATGAAGAAGAACAAGCAAGTGAGCAGTTGCAAAGGCAACGTAAACTAGCGATTGATAAATGTTATCCAGCTTTGCCGCCTCCTCAGCAGGATGCAGCGAAGGACCTTAAGAAAGATTCTTTGATGTCACATCTATTGAGTTCGCCACCCCCTTATGTGCAGAGTGCTGCAGCACCTCCGCAACCTTTAGTTGCGCAACCTGCGGTTGCTTTTCCTCCTATTATTGTACCACCGCCAGCTCCTCTTCAGTTGGCTCCTATTTCTTTGGTGCAGCCTTCTCAAGGGCCGCCGACTTTGCTATCAGCTCCGCCTCAAACTCCTACGACTTTGTCTCCTGTACTTGCTACTTCTTCTGTTACTGTTCCTACGTTGGTTTCCTCTCAGTCTGCTTTGTCTCCTGTTCTCTTGTCAACTTCTCCTTCTGTTCGACAGAGAATGACTGATACTGTTACTGGTCTCTTTTCTCCTTTCTTTGGGTCATTGAGTGTGTCCCCTGTTTCAGAACGTAAACAGTTGCGTAGCCAATTGCCTGGTCCCGATGAGCGGGAAGTACTGGATCATTTAGCGCGTAAATGGGTTACTTATCCTTTGAGGTATAATTTAGAGTCTGTTATGGATGTCTTCCGTCAATGGGAAGCACCGACGCAGAGATATGTTTTTGGGACAATGTGTACTTTCCTTCGTGAAGAATGGGAAGATGGTGATTTGGGACAGGCTCCGCCTGAGTTGTTCCGTGTGCAGTCTGAGTTTGCGAAGGGAACTATAGTGGGTGTTGACGTTGAAAGAGCAGTTGTGACATTGTTGTCATTTAGGAGTGACTCTCCTTCTCAGTCATTGTTTGAGCCTGATCCTTCTGTTAGGACTTAGGAGAAAAGTGCGACAATATCCAATGAGAGAGGTTCCTCCGGTGTGGAAAGATGCAGTTCTGGGTGACGCCGTTGCGGGTATTGCAGCTGTGCCGGCTTTTCAGCGTGTTTGGGTACATTTTCCATGGAAGCGAGCTGAAGTTTTGGCCCTTAAGTAGACTTTGCCTGATCCACGTAAAAATCCTGCAGGGTACTATAAGGAATTATCACAGACTGCAGACTCATGTACTATGAATTTAGCCGATATAGACATGTTGTTTGGAAATGTCGTTCCACAGCCTTTATGGGGATTGATTTGTCATACGGATCATGCGCAAGAGTTAGGTGATACATGGAATAATATTGGTGCTGCAGATGGCAGACAGGTTGGTGGTGCTAAACCTGAGCCTTTAGTTGCAGAACTCCCTGGTAGGATTATTAATTATATGAAGACTTGATGCCTGCTATGCGTGTCAACTGGGACAAATTGTCTGCATGTAAGCAGAAGAAAGACAAAAGTGTGTCTGATTTCTTCACTAGGTTTGAAGAAACGTTTATCGACCATAGTGGTCAGGACATGAGTACGGAAGGTGGTCAACGGTTGTTTGTTGATAAGTTTGTGCATAATCTGCTTCCAGAATTGTGCACTAAGTTGAAGGATTCTAAGAGTTCTTGGGCTGTCTCTTCGTCAGCGCAGATATTGGCTACTGCCCAGTACTATGAGAATAGAGATGAGGACGAGAAAGATAGAGCCGACAAGAAGACTAAAGAATTAAAGACGAAGGTTCTTTTACAGCAAGCGTATCCGCCTCATAATAATCAGCGTGATTATCAGAAACCTCAGCAGTATCAGAGAAACTCGCAAAGGTTCGAGTATTCTCAACAGCGTTTTCCTGTAGGCCCAAATCAGTGTGCGTATTGCAAAGAAGAGGGTCATTTCAAGAATAGTTGTCCGGTTTTGTTGCAGCGCACGAATGGTGCTTCTGGTGTGAGAGGTCGAGGTGTTCAGCAAGCTCCTAGAGGTAGGGGACGGGGTGTGTTCCCCCAGAATGTGCGTTCCTTGCCTCCACAGAATTCGATGAATTGTTTTGATCAGCAGAATGGTGCGTCTGGTAGGACGACTCAGTACTATGCGGACGACTACTATGTCGATGGTGAGAATATCAACGGTAATGATTGCTAAGACAGCCATAGACAAAGAGAGGGAGTTGTTTCAGTTCCAGTAAATCAGAGTGGACCTTATGTTGAAGTGATTGCATCAGGTGTGTCAGAGCCTTTTCTGTTGGATACTGGTGCTGCGAAGAGTTCTATCATGCACTCTAAACTCCCTGGCGCACCTTTGTCTGGCTTAACGAATGTTTCAGTAGGTTTTTCTGGCGCCCCAGTTAGTAATCCGATTTCTAGTCCTTTGTCTCTTTCTGTTGGACCTTATGAATTTGAAGCACCCCTCATTCTGATGACGGGTTGTGGTGAGAACTTGTTGGGATTGGATTTGTTGAAGAGATTGTATGCGACGCTATATTGTTCTCCTTCAGGAGTACAGCTTACATTGGGAAAGAGAGTGATCTCTCCGATGTATTTGTCTAAAGATCGACTTCCAGCTGAATTGTCTTCTCTCCCTGATTCTCTTTGGGCTACTGGTCCTAATGATGTGGGTCTCCTGGAGATTCCACCGTATGTTGTGACGCTGAAAGCGAATGTTAGATTGCCTCGTATTCCCCAATATCGGTTTTCCAGCGATGGTGAAAGAGCACTTTTGGCGATCATTTATGATCTGATTGAGAAAGATGTGATTGAAGAAACGAGAGGTAATGTGTGCAATAGTCCGGTTTTGCCTGTTCTGAAACGTACCGATTCTTCACAGCCGCCTGTATATAGGTTTGTGATTGATCTTCGCGAGGTGAATAAGATTGTAGTTCCGCAATTCCCTGTTGTGCCGGATATCACTGCTTTACTGACTTTGATTCCAGCTTCTGCTACTTGGTTTTTGGTGATTGACTTAAAGAATGCTTTCTTCAGCATCCCGATTGCCGAGGAGAGTAGGGATATTTTTGGCTTCTCTTTAGGAGGCCGAAGTTTCCTGTTTAAGCGCGCTCCTCAAGGCTATTGTGAGAGTCCATCCATCTATAGTCAGGCTTTGAAAACACAGCTTGATACGGTTGTCTTACCTGATGGTGCTGCTCTTATTCAGTATGTCGACGATTTGTTAGTTGCTGCTGACAATGAAGAGATTTGTAAAGAGGCTACTTTGTCGTTGTTGCGTCATTTGTCTGATTTCCATCATAAGGTGTCTCTTTCGAAGTTGCAATATTGTCGACAAGAAGTAACCTACTTAGGTCAGTCACCTCTTATCGAAGGAGGGAAGAAGATTGACCCCAGAAAGAATTCAAGCTATTGCGAAAATGAGTGTGCCAACCACACAGAGAGAAGTACGTGCTTTCCTGGGTATTACGTCGTATTGTAGACAGTGGATTCCGAATTTTTCACTCCTTGCGAAACCTTTGATAGCTCTTACTTTTAAGGATACTCTGAATCCTATTCCTTGGACTGACGAATGTCAGAAGAGTTTTTCAGAATTGCGTGATGCTTTGTGTTCGGCTCCTGTGTTGGGTACTCCCGACTACAGTAAGCCTTTAACACTCTATGTCCACGAGAGAGAGGGATGTGCATTGTCAGTCTTTACACAGCAGTTCGGCGATAAGCAACATCCTTGTACGTATTTTTCATCGACGATCCGGTAGCTAGAGAGTTGCTGAGTTGTTTGAGAGCTACAGCGGCAGCGGCTGTCTCTATTCGACAGTCTGCTGGTTTGGTAATGGACAATACGTTGATTGTACTGGTTCCACATGCAGTGGATACCTTATTGAATCGAACAAAGACACAGCACTTAACTAGTGCTCGGTTGTCAGGTTACGAATTGACACTTTTAGCGAGTCATGTGCATATAAAGAGATGCACCACGTTGAATCCAGCTACGTTGTTGCCAATTTCAGTTGAGACAGATGTTTCTGAACAGCATGATTGCTTCCTTAGGACAGAGGAAGAAGCGAGAGGGAGGATAGACCTTAGGGACACTCCTCTTGCAGAATGTGATGGTACCTTATGGGTAGATGGTTCGTGCTTCAAGCTTCCGAATGGTGATACGACTGCGGCATATGCTGTTACGACTTTGCATACGATTGTTGAAGCTGCACGTATCCCACATAATTCAGCGCAAGCAGCAGAGTTGATTGCATTGACAAGAGCGTGTGTGTTGTCGAAAGGGAAATGAGTGACTGTGTATACCGATAGCCAGTATGCATTTGGTGTGGCTCATAGTTTTGGACGATTGTGGAAAGAGCGTGGGTTCTTGACTTCGTATGGGACCAAGATTCAGCATGGTAAGTTGGTGAATGAGCTCCTTGAGTCACTTACCTTGCCGTTGCAAGTTGCGATTGTGAAATGCAGTGCACATAAGAAAGTTACTGATGATGTTGGTCGTGGTAATGCGTTTGCAGATGAAGTCGCAAAAGTAACTGCGAGAGATGTGATGAGTCGAATGTATGTTGCGGGTCCGGCAAGATGGGTTCGGGATAGAAGTATGTGTGAAGATACGATAGAGAGTGTGAAGTCTATTCAAGCTGATGCTACAGAGAAAGAGTTGAATGAATGGAGAGAAAGTAAGGATAAATTGGATTCGAATGGTTGTTGGGTTGAGTTGTCAGAGCATCAACGATGATTGTTACCCGATGCGTATGTGCTTCCAGTGGTTACGATGGCGCATGGAATGGCTCATATCAGTGTGAAAGGGATTTGTAAGTTGTTGGCTCCAGTATGGCAAAATGCTGGAATTCCTAAGTGTGCAGAGAATGTGGTCAAAAATTGTATGGTTTGTCTGATGTACAATCATGGAAAGGGAACTCCAACTCCAGCTGGTCATTTTGCGCCTCCGACGTATCCGTTTGAGGTTTTGCAGCTAGATTTCATCCACATGGAGAGGTGCAACAACTTAAAGTATGTGCTCGTGATTGTTTGTGCCTTTTCGAGATGGGTAGAAGCATATCCCCTGAAAGCTAACACTGCCTTGCCACAGCTAAACCCCTTATTAAGGAATTCTTCACTAGGTTTGGTTTGCCGAGAATGGTCTGGAGTGACAATGGAAGTGAATTAGTGGGTCAAGTGATGAAGATATTGTGTGATGGTTTAGGAATAAGGCAGAAATTCCACGCTGCAAATCATCCTCAATCAGCTGGCTTAGTTGAGTGCTATAATGGCACCCTTAAGCTAAAGCTGGCCAAGATTCAGGCGAGCTCTGGTATACAATGGCCTGATGCCTTGCCGTTAGCACTCCTGTCCACAAGAATGACTGTGCATTCACGAATGGGACTTAGTCCATATGAGGTCGTGTTTGGTCGCCCAGCAAATATTTGGGGAGTGCCGCGGCCGTCAAAATTTAGCGAGATAGAACACCCTGTCTTGCTTGATTACCTTTATGAATTAATGGCTAAACTGCGTGTTTTGCATCAACAGGTTCATGATACACTGCCACAAGCATCTGAAGATCCAGGACATGCTATTGAACCTGGCTCTTGGGTTTTAGTGAAAAACTTCCAGCGGACCAAGAACGAGCAGCCCCGCTGGATTGGACCCTACTTGGTGCTACTGGCCACGCATTCAGCAGTACCAGTGCGCGGTAAAAAGAACTGGATCCACGGCGTACATTGTAAGAGAGCCCCTTTGCCTCTGCCGTGCGACCAGTGGGTCCAGAATGGTATTCCTGACTCAGAGACTGAAACCGTGCCTCGTTTTCTGCCTTTTTGAACGAGAAAGCGACAATCTTCTGCAAGAAGCTGTGCCTCCGTCGAATCGTTTGGACACTTCTGAACCTGAACTTTTATTCCGTGATCAGACATTGCCTGGCAAAGAGCGATATAATTTACGACCGAGAGTCGTTGGACAAATAAAATAAGATTCTTCCTCTGCTATTTTTGAAACCAAATTCTCTCCTCCGAGAAACTGTTTTGACTGATTTTTGTTTTTCGAACCGCCATCCGGGTTCAGCTGTAAGGTCGCGGTGCAAAGACTTTGGAGTGCAAGCCGAAGACTCTAGGTCGACGGTTCTGGTTGGACCCTACCGCCGCGAAAAGCACGATTAGAGGATGGAGTTTTTCGAGATGGAGAGACCTGTTGAAAGAATCAGCTTTAAGAGCAAAATATGTACAGTGATGAGCAGAAAACGTTTTCTAATATTATGTCTGTTGATGTTGTTCAGTTTAATGATGTTTCTGATGGGATATATTATATTCTCTTTTCAAGTGACATTTGCACCCACCACACAACCCATACCTTCTTCCACTGTTTCCTCGCATTCTTTTCACCCTCTGCCCGAACATGAATCTATTAGGATATTAGAATTTGCTAATAAGTCCTTTGTTCAGCTTCTGCACCAACACCAGCTAGTAGTGAACACGACTAATTGTTGGGTGTGTGGTCTTATGCCTCATACTACGGATAAAGGTATTCCTTACTTGGTCCTGCCATTCAGCTACAAGGGTTCTGTGTGGGCATACAGAACGATGTTCATCTATGCTCGTGAAGTCTACCCCCTACGTTCTCTGAAAGATAATCCAAAGAATAGTGCTCTAGTTAAGGGAATAGTAGATATGATTAGAGGAATAGTTTCCTATGAGACTATCCCGAGAGATGAGACGCTAGCGTATATTGGATGGAACGTTACTGGATATGGAGTTAGTCTGAGTGGGAACCAGCGAGCGAAAAGATCCCCTCCGATTTGGATTGTACCCCATCAGGGTCATTACTGTCTGTAAGGTAATGGCAAGAATCCGAGAGCTCAGTTAGGGAAGAGTGTTTGCACTGAGACGTATGTTTTTGCGTCCCAGACTTCCCCATTGTTACTAGCAGCTAAGGGTACCTATTTTGTCTGTTACGATACAGCGTATACATGGTTGCCCCCTGATTTCTCGGGCACATGTTTTTTCTTGTTCCTGTTGCCTCCTACGTATACAGCTGCGGCAGATTACCACAAGATGAGAGTTGTTAGAGGTGTCTTCAGTAAGGAAGATTTGGGAGATTTTCTAAAGGGTTTTCTGCCGTTTTGGGGACCTATGGTTAACAGCAGGAACATACGGCAATTGACAAGAGTGGTTGAGTCCACCATAGTTGAAACTGCCGGTGCCCTTAGTAACTTGACTGCTGAGCTCCAGTCGGATCGCCTTATGACTCTTCAGAACAGAGTTACGTTAGATGTCATACTTGCAGATAGAGGATGGGTATGTAAATTGATTCAATCGAGCTGCTGCGTTTTCATTCCAGACAACGCTCCAACAGTGTACCAAGCCATTTCCAAGCTACATAAGATCTCCGAGTCTGTGCATGTGGACGAAGGAGATTGGTCGTTGATGGGATGGTTTTGGGAATTGTTATCCACTTGGGGATGGAAGATTCTGATGATCATTGGGATGGTATTAGCTATCCTTTTCCTGTTCTGTCTTTGCGTACAGTGTGCTCCTGCTATATATGTGGCCTTTGTGCTACTTCGTGTTCGAGGAGACCTGTCCAGAGAGAGTTACTAAGTACTAGGATGATGCTACAGCAACATCTTGATGAACTGATGAATATAGACCTGGATTCAGATTGACGTGAGTTTAGGTTATTGCCTATGTAAGGGCAAAAGGAGGGACTGAGGTTCCGTGAATTCTGAACCCGGGTCATAAAGGTTAGAGTTCCGTTACGATTTTGGTAACAACGAACCGTAAACAGTGAGCTCAGCAAGCATGAGTGTTTTCGTCATGTTACACCGATGGATTCACTGTGTATTTGACGATTTCGTTCTGAAACCCTTGGGTTCCATTTTGTGCATGGCTGCCATTTTAGTGATTGCCCTCACATAGGCTTAGGATTGTGGCTGAACAAGTCTCTGGGACACATACACCTTAGTTTGAGTTTGTGCTGACTCCTGTTTGACCTGAGTGAACTGACCCTGTTGCCTGAAGCTGACCTTGCTAAACCAGTTCTTGCCCTTTAGCTGATC
The DNA here is from genome assembly GCF_964263255.1 of Lissotriton vulgaris. NCBI lineage: Eukaryota > Metazoa > Chordata > Amphibia > Caudata > Salamandridae > Lissotriton > Lissotriton vulgaris. Next base: position 88,578,823 of record NC_141685.1, on the reverse strand, counting down.
AAGATTAGGATCAAAGAGCAGGACATTGTTGATTTTATTGTACAAGCACACACCCCTTTATCTTGCTTCTCATCTGTTTCTGTTTCCATCTTTATGGTCTATTTATGATGTGGGCTGCGGGCCTTTTTATTATGGGTTTTGTCCAGCTTGTCTAAAGAGGAATGTTTATCTTGGGTTTGTTTGATGATTAATTATGGGCTGGACAACTGAAATGTGGGTTTGTCATCATGCAAATGCCGTTGTCGTGGAAACAAGTGAGTAGTCAAACTCTAAATAAGGAATGTTTGCCCGAAGCACAATTTTTGGCATAAAAAGGGACGACCTGCTTTGTAAAGTTGAGCAGTCTCCTGAGAACATACACCGTGTTGTACTTCTAGGACCTCTGTTACTGGCTGCAGCTAATAAATTTGATCCTTGACGCCACCAAGAAGTATCCCGTGTCTCTGTTTGCCAAGACAGGAGAATCCGAAGGCTTTGGGCGTGCCCCTGGCGCCGCTGGGTTTAAATCCCGGTTCTTCAAGGGGGCCCCAGAGTGAGCAGCGTGGGGACCCCAGAGTGAGCAGCGGGGACCCCAGAGTGAGAAGCGGGCCCTGGAGTGTGCAGCTGGGGCCCCCAGAGTGAGCAGCAGGGGCCCCAGAGAGAGCAGCAGGGACCACCGAGTGAGAAGCGGGGGGACCCCGGAGTGAGCAACGGGGACCCCAGAGTGAGCAGTGGGGGACCCAGAGTGAGCAGCTGGGCCCCAAAGTGAGCAGCGGGGACCCCAGAGTGAGCATCAGGGGGCCCCTAGAGTGAGCAGCAGGGGGGCCCCTGAGTGAGCAGCAGGGGCCCCAGAGTGAGCAGTGGGGACCCAAGAGTGAGCAGCGGGGACCCCAGAGTGAGCAGCAGGGGGGCCCCAGAGTGAGCAGCAGTGGCCGCAGAGTGAGCAGCAGAGACCCCAGAGTGAGCAGCAGGGGGACCTCAGAGTGAGCAGCAGGGGGACCCCAGAGTGAGAAGCAGGGGGACCCCAGAGTGAGCAGCAGGGAATCCCAGAGTGAGCTGCAGGGCCCCCAGAGTGAGCAGCAGGGACCTCAGAGTGAGAAGAAGCGGGGACTCCAGAGTGAGCAGCAGAGGGACACCATAGTGAGCAGCAGGAGGATCCCAGAGTGAGCAACCGGGGGCCCAGAGTGAGCAGCAGGGGCCCCAGAGTAAGCAGCTGGGATTCCCGGAGTGAGCAGGGGGACCCCAGAGTAGGCAGCGGGGACCCCAAAGTGAGCAGCGGGGACCCCAAAGTGTGCAGCAGGGGGACCCCAGAGTGAGCAGCAGGAGGGACCCCAGAGTGAGCAGCGGGGTCCACAGAGTGAGCAGGAGGGGGACCTCAGAGTGAGCAGCAGGGGGACCCCAGAGTGAGCAGCAGGAGGGACCCCAGAGTGAGCAGCGGGGTCCACAGAGTGAGCAGGAGGGGGACCTCAGAGTGAGCAGGAGGGGCCCAGAGAGAGAGGGGGGACCCCAGAGTGAGCAGCAGGCGACCCCAGAGTGAGCAGGAGGGGACCCCAGAGTGAACATGAGGGGGACCCCAGAGTGAGCAGGAGGGGCCCCAGAGAGAGAAGAAGGGGGCCCCAGAGTGAGCAGCGATGGGACCTCGGAGTGAGCAGCGGGGACCCCGGATTGAGCAGCGGGGGCCCCAGAGTGAGCAGCTGGGGCCCCCAGAGTGAGCAGCAGTGGCCTCAGAGAGAGCAGCAGGGACCTCAGAGTGAGCAGCTGGGGCCCCAAAGTGAGCAGCGGGGATCCCAGAGTGAGCAACAGGGGGACCCTAGAGTGAGCAGCAGGGGGACCCCAGAATGAGCAGCAGGAGGGCCCCAGAGTGAGCTGCAGGGGGGCCCCAGAATGAGCAGCAGGGGAGCCCCGAAGTGAGCAGCCGGGGGCCCTAGAGTGAGCAGCAGGGACCCCAGAGTGAGCAGCAGCGGGACCCCAGAGTGAACAGCAGGGAGACCCCGGAGTGAGAAGCAGGGGGCCCCAGAGTGCGCAGCGGGGGGGGCCCAGTGTGAGCAGCAGGAGCCCCAGAGTGAGCAGGGGAACCCCAGAGTGAGCAGCGGGGACCCCAGAGTGAGCAGCAGCAGCAGGGGCCCCAGAGTAAGCAGCGGGGACCCCAGAGTAGGCAGCGGGGACCCCAGAGTGAGCAGCGGGGACCCCAGAGTGAGCAGCAGGGGGACCCCAGAGTGAGCTGCAGGGCCCCCAGAGTGAGCAGCAGGGACCTCAGAGTGAGCAGCGGGGACTCCAGAGTGAGCAGTGGGGGGACACCATAGTGAGCAGCAGGGGGACCCCAAAGTGAGTAGCAAAGGGCCCCAGAGTGAGCAGCAGGGGCCCCAGAGTAAGCAGCGGGGATTCCCAGAGTTAGCAGGGGTACCCCAGAGTGAGCAGCGGGGACCCCAGAGTGAGCAGCAGCAGGGGCCCTAGAGTAAGCAGCGGGGACCCCAGAGTGAGCAGGGGGACCCCAGTGTGAGCAGCGGGGACCCCAGTGTGAGCAGCAGGGACCCCAGAGTGAGCAGCGGGGACTCCAGAGTGAGCAGGGGGACCCCAGAGTGAGCAGCGGGACCCCAGAGTGAGCAGCAGCAGCAGGGGCCCCAGAGTAAGCAGCGGGGACCCCAGAGTGAGTAGCTGGGGGACCCCAGAGTGAGTAGCGGTGGCCCCAGAGTGAGCAGCAGGGGCCCCAGAGTGAGAAGCGGGGGACACCATAGTGAGCAGCAGGAGGACCCCAGAGTGAGTAGCAGGGGCCCCAGAGTGAGCAGCGGGGATTCCCAGAGTGAGCAGGAGTACCCCAGAGTGAGCAGCGGGGACCCCAGAGTGAGAAGCGGGGACCCCAGAGTGAGCAGCGGGGGGACACCATAGTGAACAGCGGGGGGACACCATAGTGAGCAGCAGGAGGACCCCAGAGTGAGTAGCAGGGGCCCCAGAGTGAGCTGCAGGGGCCCCAGAGTAAGCAGCGGGGATTCCCAGAGTGAGCAGGAGTACCCCAGAGTGAGCAGCGGGGACCCCAGAGTGAGAAGCGGGGGACACCATAGTGAGAAGCAGGAGTACCCCAGAGTGAGCAGCGGGGACCCCAGAGTGAGAAGCGGGGACCCCAGAGTGAGCAGCGGGGGGACACCATAGTGAGCAGCCGGGGGACACCATAGTGAGCAGCAGGAGGACCCCAGAGTGAGTAGCAGGGGCCCCAGAGTGAGTAGCAGAGGGCCCCAGAGTGAGTAGCAGGGGCCCCTGAGTGAGCTGCAGGGGCCCCAGAGTAAGCAGCGGGGATTCCCAGAGTGAGCAGCGGGGACCCCAGAGTGAGAAGCGGGGACCCCAGAGTGAGAAGCGGGGACCCCAGAGTGAGCAGCGGGGGGGACACCATAGTGAGCAGCCGGGGGACACCATAGTGAGCAGCAGGAGGACCCCAGAGTGAGTAGCAGGGGCCCCAGAGTGAGCAGCGGGGACCCCAGAGTGAGAAGCGGGGGACACCATAGTGAGCAGCAGGAGGACCCCAGAGTGAGTAGCAGGGACCCCAGAGTGAGCAGCAGCAGCGGTGGACACCATAGTGAGCAGCAGGAGGACCCCAGAGTGAGTAGCAGGGACCCCAGAGTGAGCAGCAGCAGCAGGGGCCCTAGAGTAAGCAGCGGGGACCCAAGAGTGAGCAGGGGGACCCCAGAGTGAGCAGCGGGGACCCCAGAGTGAGCAGCAGCAGCAGGGGCCCTAGAGTAAGCAGCGGGGACCCAAGAGTGAGCAGGGGGACCTCAGAGTGAGCAGCAGGAGGACCCCAGAGTGAGTAGCAGGGACCCCAGAGTGAGCAGCAGCAGCGGTGGACACCATAGTGAGCAGCAGGAGGACCCCAGAGTGAGTAGCAGGGACCCCAGAGTGAGCAGCAGCAGCAGGGGCCCTAGAGTAAGCAGCGGGGACCCAAGAGTGAGCAGGGGGACCCCAGAGTGAGCAGCGGGGACCCCAGAGTGAGCAGCAGCAGCAGGGGCCCTAGAGTAAGCAGCGGGGACCCAAGAGTGAGCAGGGGGACCCCAGAGTGAGCAGCGGGGGGACACCATAGTGAGCAGCCGGGGGACACCATAGTGAGCAGCAGGAGGACCCCAGAGTGAGTAGCAGGGGCCCCAGAGTGAGTAGCAGAGGGCCCCAGAGTGAGTAGCAGGGGCCCTTGAGTGAGCTGCAGGGGCCCCAGAGTAAGCAGCGGGGATTCCCAGAGTGAGCAGCGGGGACCCCAGAGTGAGAAGCGGGGACCCCAGAGTGAGAAGCGGGGACCCCAGAGTGAGCAGCGGGGGGACACCATAGTGAGCAGCCGGGGGACACCATAGTGAGCAGCAGGAGGACCCCAGAGTGAGTAGCAGGGGCCCCAGAGTGAGCAGCGGGGACCCCAGAGTGAGAAGCGGGGGACACCATAGTGAGCAGCAGGAGGACCCCAGAGTGAGTAGCAGGGGCCCCAGAGTGAGCAGCAGGGGGACCCCAGAGTGAGCAGCAGCAGCGGTGGACACCATAGTGAGCAGCAGGAGGACCCCAGAGTGAGTAGCAGGGACCCCAGAGTGAGCAGCAGCAGCAGGGGCCCTAGAGTAAGCAGCGGGGACCCAAGAGTGAGCAGGGGGACCCCAGAGTGAGCAGCGGGGACCCCAGAGTGAGCAGCAGCAGCAGGGGCCCTAGAGTAAGCAGCGGGGACCCAAGAGTGAGCAGGGGGACCCCAGAGTGAGCAGCGGGGGGACACCATAGTGAGCAGCCGGGGGACACCATAGTGAGCAGCAGGAGGACCCCAGAGTGAGTAGCAGGGGCCCCAGAGTGAGTAGCAGAGGGCCCCAGAGTGAGTAGCAGGGGCCCTTGAGTGAGCTGCAGGGGCCCCAGAGTAAGCAGCGGGGACCCAAGAGTGAGCAGCGGGGACCCCAGAGTGAGCAGCAGGGGGGCCCCAGAGTGAGCAGCAGTGGCCGCAGAGTGAGCAGCAGAGACCCCAGAGTGAGCAGCAGGGGGACCTCAGAGTGAGCAGCAGGGGGACCCCAGAGTGAGAAGCAGGGGGACCCCAGAGTGAGCAGCAGGGAATCCCAGAGTGAGCTGCAGGGCCCCCAGAGTGAGCAGCAGGGACCTCAGAGTGAGAAGAAGCGGGGACTCCAGAGTGAGCAGCAGAGGGACACCATAGTGAGCAGCAGGAGGATCCCAGAGTGAGCAACCGGGGGCCCAGAGTGAGCAGCAGGGGCCCCAGAGTAAGCAGCTGGGATTCCCGGAGTGAGCAGGGGGACCCCAGAGTAGGCAGCGGGGACCCCAAAGTGAGCAGCGGGGACCCCAAAGTGTGCAGCAGGGGGACCCCAGAGTGAGCAGCAGGAGGGACCCCAGAGTGAGCAGCGGGGTCCACAGAGTGAGCAGGAGGGGGACCTCAGAGTGAGCAGCAGGGGGACCCCAGAGTGAGCAGCAGGAGGGACCCCAGAGTGAGCAGCGGGGTCCACAGAGTGAGCAGGAGGGGGACCTCAGAGTGAGCAGGAGGGGCCCAGAGAGAGAGGGGGGACCCCAGAGTGAGCAGCAGGCGACCCCAGAGTGAGCAGGAGGGGACCCCAGAGTGAACATGAGGGGGACCCCAGAGTGAGCAGGAGGGGCCCCAGAGAGAGAAGAAGGGGGCCCCAGAGTGAGCAGCGATGGGACCTCGGAGTGAGCAGCGGGGACCCCGGATTGAGCAGCGGGGGCCCCAGAGTGAGCAGCTGGGGCCCCCAGAGTGAGCAGCAGTGGCCTCAGAGAGAGCAGCAGGGACCTCAGAGTGAGCAGCTGGGGCCCCAAAGTGAGCAGCGGGGATCCCAGAGTGAGCAACAGGGGGACCCTAGAGTGAGCAGCAGGGGGACCCCAGAATGAGCAGCAGGAGGGCCCCAGAGTGAGCTGCAGGGGGGCCCCAGAATGAGCAGCAGGGGAGCCCCGAAGTGAGCAGCCGGGGGCCCTAGAGTGAGCAGCAGGGACCCCAGAGTGAGCAGCAGCGGGACCCCAGAGTGAACAGCAGGGAGACCCCGGAGTGAGAAGCAGGGGGCCCCAGAGTGCGCAGCGGGGGGGGCCCAGTGTGAGCAGCAGGAGCCCCAGAGTGAGCAGGGGAACCCCAGAGTGAGCAGCGGGGACCCCAGAGTGAGCAGCAGCAGCAGGGGCCCCAGAGTAAGCAGCGGGGACCCCAGAGTAGGCAGCGGGGACCCCAGAGTGAGCAGCGGGGACCCCAGAGTGAGCAGCAGGGGGACCCCAGAGTGAGCTGCAGGGCCCCCAGAGTGAGCAGCAGGGACCTCAGAGTGAGCAGCGGGGACTCCAGAGTGAGCAGTGGGGGGACACCATAGTGAGCAGCAGGGGGACCCCAAAGTGAGTAGCAAAGGGCCCCAGAGTGAGCAGCAGGGGCCCCAGAGTAAGCAGCGGGGATTCCCAGAGTTAGCAGGGGTACCCCAGAGTGAGCAGCGGGGACCCCAGAGTGAGCAGCAGCAGGGGCCCTAGAGTAAGCAGCGGGGACCCCAGAGTGAGCAGGGGGACCCCAGTGTGAGCAGCGGGGACCCCAGTGTGAGCAGCAGGGACCCCAGAGTGAGCAGCGGGGACTCCAGAGTGAGTAGGGGGACCCCAGAGTGAGCAGCGGGACCCCAGAGTGAGCAGCAGCAGCAGGGGCCCCAGAGTAAGCAGCGGGGACCCCAGAGTGAGTAGCTGGGGGACCCCAGAGTGAGTAGCGGTGGCCCCAGAGTGAGCAGCAGGGGCCCCAGAGTGAGAAGCGGGGGACACCATAGTGAGCAGCAGGAGGACCCCAGAGTGAGTAGCAGGGGCCCCAGAGTGAGCAGCGGGGATTCCCAGAGTGAGCAGGAGTACCCCAGAGTGAGCAGCGGGGACCCCAGAGTGAGAAGCGGGGACCCCAGAGTGAGCAGCGGGGGGACACCATAGTGAACAGCGGGGGGACACCATAGTGAGCAGCAGGAGGACCCCAGAGTGAGTAGCAGGGGCCCCAGAGTGAGCTGCAGGGGCCCCAGAGTAAGCAGCGGGGATTCCCAGAGTGAGCAGGAGTACCCCAGAGTGAGCAGCGGGGACCCCAGAGTGAGAAGCGGGGGACACCATAGTGAGAAGCAGGAGTACCCCAGAGTGAGCAGCGGGGACCCCAGAGTGAGAAGCGGGGACCCCAGAGTGAGCAGCGGGGGGGCACCATAGTGAGCAGCCGGGGGACACCATAGTGAGCAGCAGGAGGACCCCAGAGTGAGTAGCAGGGGCCCCAGAGTGAGTAGCAGAGGGCCCCAGAGTGAGTAGCAGGGGCCCCTGAGTGAGCTGCAGGGGCCCCAGAGTAAGCAGCGGGGATTCCCAGAGTGAGCAGCGGGGACCCCAGAGTGAGAAGCGGGGACCCCAGAGTGAGAAGCGGGGACCCCAGAGTGAGCAGCGGGGGGGACACCATAGTGAGCAGCCGGGGGACACCATAGTGAGCAGCAGGAGGACCCCAGAGTGAGTAGCAGGGGCCCCAGAGTGAGCAGCGGGGACCCCAGAGTGAGAAGCGGGGGACACCATAGTGAGCAGCAGGAGGACCCCAGAGTGAGTAGCAGGGACCCCAGAGTGAGCAGCAGCAGCGGTGGACACCATAGTGAGCAGCAGGAGGACCCCAGAGTGAGTAGCAGGGACCCCAGAGTGAGCAGCAGCAGCAGGGGCCCTAGAGTAAGCAGCGGGGACCCAAGAGTGAGCAGGGGGACCCCAGAGTGAGCAGCGGGGACCCCAGAGTGAGCAGCAGCAGCAGGGGCCCTAGAGTAAGCAGCGGGGACCCAAGAGTGAGCAGGGGGACCCCAGAGTGAGCAGCGGGGGGACACCATAGTGAGCAGCCGGGGGACACCATAGTGAGCAGCAGGAGGACCCCAGAGTGAGTAGCAGGGGCCCCAGAGTGAGTAGCAGAGGGCCCCAGAGTGAGTAGCAGGGGCCCTTGAGTGAGCTGCAGGGGCCCCAGAGTAAGCAGCGGGGATTCCCAGAGTGAGCAGCGGGGACCCCAGAGTGAGAAGCGGGGACCCCAGAGTGAGAAGCGGGGACCCCAGAGTGAGCAGCGGGGGGACACCATAGTGAGCAGCCGGGGGACACCATAGTGAGCAGCAGGAGGACCCCAGAGTGAGTAGCAGGGGCCCCAGAGTGAGCAGCGGGGACCCCAGAGTGAGAAGCGGGGGACACCATAGTGAGCAGCAGGAGGACCCCAGAGTGAGTAGCAGGGGCCCCAGAGTGAGCAGCAGGGGGACCCCAGAGTGAGCAGCAGCAGCGGTGGACACCATAGTGAGCAGCAGGAGGACCCCAGAGTGAGTAGCAGGGACCCCAGAGTGAGCAGCAGCAGCAGGGGCCCTAGAGTAAGCAGCGGGGACCCAAGAGTGAGCAGGGGGACCCCAGAGTGAGCAGCGGGGACCCCAGAGTGAGCAGCAGCAGCAGGGGCCCTAGAGTAAGCAGCGGGGACCCAAGAGTGAGCAGGGGGACCCCAGAGTGAGCAGCGGGGGGACACCATAGTGAGCAGCCGGGGGACACCATAGTGAGCAGCAGGAGGACCCCAGAGTGAGTAGCAGGGGCCCCAGAGTGAGTAGCAGAGGGCCCCAGAGTGAGTAGCAGGGGCCCTTGAGTGAGCTGCAGGGGCCCCAGAGTAAGCAGCGGGGATTCCCAGAGTGAGCAGCGGGGACCCCAGAGTGAGAAGCGGGGACCCCAGAGTGAGAAGCGGGGACACCAGAGTGAGCAGCCGGGGGACACCATAGTGAGCAGCAGGAGGACCCCAGAGTGAGTAGCAGGGGCCCCAGAGTGAGCAGCGGGGACCCCAGAGTGAGAAGCGGGGGACACCATAGTGAGCAGCAGGAGGACCCCAGAGTGAGTAGCAGGGACCCCAGAGTGAGCAGCAGCAGCAGGGGCCCTAGAGTAAGCAGCGGGGACCCAAGAGTGAGCAGGGGGACCCCAGAGTGAGCAGCGGGGACCCCAGAGTGAGCAGCAGCAGCAGGGGCCCTAGAGTAAGCAGCGGGGACCCAAGAGTGAGCAGGGGGACCCCAGAGTGAGCAGCGGGGGGACCCCCGAGTGAGCAGGGTGACTCCAGAGTGAGCAGCGGGGACCGCAGAGTGAGCAGCAGGGGACTCCAGAGTGAGCAGCGGGGACCGCAGAGTGAGCAGCAGGGGACTCCAGAGTGAGCAGCAGGGGACTCCAGAGTGAGCAGCGGGGACCCCAGAGTGAGCAGCAGGGGGACCCCAGAGTGAGCAGCAGGGACCCCAGTGAGCAGCAGGGACCCTAGAGTGAGTAGCAGGGCCCCAGAGTGAGCAGGAGGGGGTCCCAGAGGGAACAGGAGGGGACCCCAGAATAAGCAGCAATGTGCCTGGAGGTGGGGGCACCCAGGGTAAATATACCCTGCTGCAGGCGCGCAACACCCATTGGGCTCACGCACCCCTTCTTAGAGCCCCTCTGTCTTCGGTTTGAAGAATTAGCCCCCCGAAATAATTTTCAGCCCCCCCCCCCCCCCGTCCCAATGTGGCTCTAGTAGCCCGCCTGCCCTGCCGCGCTGCACCCGTGCACACAGCGCCTCCATCGTTACCCACACTTCCTCTTTTCATGCAGCGCTAGCAGCACCAGCGCCACCGCGGAAAAGAGTCCGTTAGAAGAGCAGGAAAGGGCGGGGTCCGAGGAGGGGGGGAGGGAGATTTAGGGAAGGGGGGGGGGGGGGGGTTGTCAGGCGGGGATCACGATTAGGCCCGAGCGCGTGGCCTCCTTTTAGAATCGTTCCTTGTGGCCGTTGTGTATAGGGTGAACTCTGAACTGACACGAATGAGGGGAGAGGGGCACAAACTACCAGCCACCACCACCCACCCCGGCCCTCTGGGCCGCTCACCCAGCCATCCGCAGCGCCTCGAAGCCTGGGGCGCGCCAGCGAGGAGCCTCTGCCTCTGGGGGTCAGGCTCAGGATATGTCCCTCTGGGGTCAGGCTCAGGACATGTCTGCAGCGCCTCGAAGCCCGGGGCGCGCTTGCGAGGAGCCTCTGCCTCTGGGGGTCAGGCTCAGGACATGTCTGCAGCGCCTCGAAGCCTGGGGCGCGCCTGCGAGGAGCCTCTGCCTCTGGGGGTCAGGCTCAGCACATGTCTGCAGCGCCTCGAAGCCTGGGCGCACCTGCGAGGAGCCTCTGCCTCTGGGGTCAAGCTCAGGACATGTCTGCAGCGCCTCGAAGCCTGGGGCGCTCCTGCGAGGAGCCTCTGCCTCTGGGGGCAGGCTCAGGATATGTCTACAGCGCCTCGAAGCCTGGGGCGCGCCTGCGAGGAGCCTCTGCCTCTGGGGTCAAGCTCAGCACATGTCTGCAGGCAGTGCCCGTATCCGATGCCCCCTAGCCAATCAGAGCCCGCGTGTGAAGTTTACTTGTGAGACTGTGTGAAGGTAATTAGGGTGCAGCACCTGCACGAGGACGTGTGTGGGGGCTGTGAGTGCGAGTAACACTCCGTTTGCTCCTCTTGTATTTTGTTTGCTCACAATTGTCCCCTTTGCCTCCTGTAACTCAACGTTTGCTTTTGTAACGTGTTCACTTGTCATCTTCTCCTCATGTATCTTTACTGTTCCTGTTGTGAAGCCTCTGACACCTTCGGGTAAAGTCTGCGCGAGATAAAAACGCATTAAACGAATCAATAAGTGAGAGTTCACGAGCAGCACAGGGGGGGGAGGCTGTGCAGGGCGGGGGGGGGGGGGGGCCGCTCTCTGATTGGCCCTTTCAGTGCCAGGCCCCTTATGACAGACACCAGAGCCCCTCGGCTCTCCCCGGAGCCCTCCTTAGTGCACACTCACCCTCACTCCAGCCTGCCTGTCCAGGCGCTCTGCACTCTAGCGCCTTGAAGCTGCTGCCGCCGGACGAGAGAGGGGGTGCTGACCGTTCAGCAGAGGGCGCAGAGCATGAGTGAGTGAGCAGGGAGTGCACACTCACCGTGACTCCAGGCGCACTGCACTCTAGCGCCTTGAAGCTGCTGCCGCCGGACGACCTGTACCCAGGGGGGGGGGCACAGAGGGCACCCCCTGGAGAAGGGGGTACGGACCGTTCAGCAGAGGGTGCAGAGCACGGGTGAGTGAGTGAGGACTTCAGCTACTGTGCAGCGCTTTCCGCCGAGCCCTTGGTCTCTAAGCGCTAGTTTTTTGGGAGTCAGGTTGCATTGGCACGTGGGGGGCTGTGGGGCCACCTCTGAGTAGGCAGAGCACGTGGGTGCGGGGCTCCTCTGAGCAGGCAGAGCACCTGGGGGGTGGGGGCTCTGAGCAGGCAGAGACATTGGATGGTGGCTCCTCTGAGCAGGCACATCTCAGAAGGGGGGGGGGGGGCTCCTCTGAGCAGGCACATCTCAGAAGGGGGGGGCTCCTCTGAGCAGGCACATCTCAGAAGGGGGGGGGCTCCTCTGAGCAGGCACAGAAAGAGGGGCTCCTCTGAGCAGGCACAGCAAGGGGGGCTCCTCTGAGCAGGCACAGCAAGGGGGGCTCCTCTGAGCAGGCACAGCAAGGGGGGCTCCTCTGAGCAGGCACAGCAAGGGGGGCTCCTCTAATCAGGCACAGCAAGGGGGGGCTCCTCTGAGCAGACACTGCAAGGGGGGCTCCTCTGAGCAGGCACTGCAAGGGGGGGCTCCTCTGAGCAGGCACTGCAAGGGGGGCTCCTCTGAGCAGACACAGAAATGGGGGCTCCTCTGAGCAGGCACTGCAAGGGGGGCTCCTCTGAGCAGGCACAGCAAGGGGGGCTCCTCTAAGCAGGCACAGCAAGGGGGGCTCCTCTGAGCAGGCACTGCAAGGGGGGCTCCTCTGAGCAGGCACTGTAAGGGGGGGCTCCTCTGAGCAGGCACTGCAAGGGGGCTCCTCTGAGGAGGCACAGCAAGGGGGCTCCTCTGAGCAGACACTGCAAGGGGGCTCCTCTGAGCAGGCACTGCAAGGGGGGCTCTTCTGAGCAGGCACTGCAAGGGGGGGGGGCTCCTCTGAGCAGGCACTGCAAGGGGGGGCTCCTCTGAGCAAACACAGAAATGGGGGCTCCTCTGAGCAGGCACTGCAAGGGGGGCTCCTCTGAGCAGGCACTGCAAGGGGGCTCCTCTGAGCAGGCACTGCAAGGGAGCTCCTCTGAAGAGGCACTGCAAGGGGGCTCCTCTGACCAGGCACTGCAAGGGGGCTCCTCTGAGGAGGCACTGCAAGGGGGGGGCTCCTCTGAGGAGGCACTGCAAGGGGGGGCTCCTCTGAGCAGGCACTGCAAGGGGGGCTCCTCAGAGCAGGCACTGCAAGGGGGGCTCCTCTGAGCAGGCACTGCAAGGGGGGATCCTCTGAGCAGGCACTGCCAGGGGGGGGATCCTCTGAGCAGGCACTGCAGGGGGGGCTCCTCTGAGCAGGCACTGCAAGGGGGCTCCTCTGAGGAGGCACTGCAATGGGGGGCTCCTCTGAGCAGACACTGCAAGGGGGGCTCCTCTGAGGAGGCACTGCAAGGGGGGCTCCTCTGAGCAGACACAGCAAGGGGGGGCTCCTCTGAGCAGGCACAGCAAGGGGGGGCTCCTCTGAGCAGGCACTGCAAGGGGGGGCTCCTCTGAGCCGGCACTGCAAGGGGGGGGCTCCTCTGAGCAGGCACAGCCGGGGGGGCTCCTCTGGCTGTGCCCACCCTCAAGCAGGCAAGCACTGTCCACCCTCCTGGGCCTGTGAGGCTGGTTGATGCCTGTATGAATGAAATATACACTTATATAGCGCAAAACTGCCACCCTACGGGTATCCTGGCGCCTGGATAGACACCACAAAGCAGATTCAGTTGTCAGTGAGAGGATCTAAAGATCAGCCTTTGGAAATAGACAAGTTTTCAGGCTCTTCCTAAAGCATGTCAGGGAACTGGCCTGTCTAAGGTCCAGAGGTAAGTCATTCCATACACGCGAGGCCGTCACACCAAAGGTTCTGCCCCCCCATCCGAGACCTCTTAAATCGTGCAGTTGTTATCAGATTTACATTCAAAGAGCGGGGCTGCCTCCCAGGATTATACCAAGTAAACCTCTCCTGCAGGGGGACAGGATCCTGACCGTGTGCTGCCCTGTTTGAAACAAAGGGGATAGTGGAACTTTCTTAGTCATAGCACCTAACATAAATAACTGATCATTATAAAATTCCCTTTAAAATTAGTTAAGGGATTTGTGTGTGTGCACACTTATTGGCACCCACCGTCACAATTCTAGTTCACAGGAGAACTTTAGCAGTATACATAAACGCACAGGTGCACAACACAACTTTAGGCAATAAAAAACAGACCTAAATCTAATAATCACAGGAGTAGAATTCTTTAATTTCGATTCTTTTTATTCCCAAAAACGTGAAGAAAAAAAATTGTACAGCCGACGCGTTTCGTCCACTGGGGACTTCTTCAGGGCGGTTTATTCTAATTTGAGTAGTCGCGCTGGTTTGTCCTATTTCTTGATTTAATCGTCTTCAGTAAGAGCTGGAACTGGATAAAGGATATCTATTAGATGTGTCCAGAAGAGCGTCTTCACCAGGATAACAGGGAGACCATTAGCGAGAGCAAGGCTTGATCAAAGATTCAGCCCTTCAATGTCAATCTGGGGTATATACATCACAAAACTGGAAGTCAAGAATAGCCGTGCGGAGGTCAGTGTCAATATGCTGGTGTTAAACAAGTAATATTGGCTGATGTTTTAAGAGTGCCAACAGACAAAAGATATAATTCAAGATACTAATCAGTTGTAAGCGATTCTTGATGAGGTGCACACAATCTGATACCAAACATAAACATGAGCCCTCAAATAATGAATGCTTCTTGGCTCAAAAATAGAAGGCACAATTCCCATCCATGTAAAGCAAGACGGCTCGTGATAGAATCGTCACAGCCTGACATGACCTCCTCTAGTAAACGGGCAGTGATACCGGGTCCTGTGCAGCACCAGTATACAATGCAGAGAGATTTAAAAGTGTTTTTTGTAAGTAGCATAAGAACCTTTCTATAGCATGCATAGCAGGGTGAAGCAAACATTGGCCGTTTTATTAGCTTATGAGTCCATTTGAAGATTTCCATCCACCATGACCCCCAGGTTACGCACCACTTTATCCGGAATCAGGGGGTCGTCCTCGGGGGTTCGTTTAAATTCCACCGATAGAGGAGGAGACATTCTAGTGGCAGGACAGTACACCACCTCTGTTTCCCCCCCCATTAAACTGTAGGGAATTTTTCCTACGCCAACCAGCAGTCTGGCTCATATACTCCTGGATGGTGTCCATAGATACCGCCTGTTTCCCATACAGGGAAAACACCAGTTGGGTATCATGTGCATAGATGACCAGGTCTACCCCGTAAGATTTAATAATGGGGAATAGAGGGCGCAGGTAAGTATTGAAAAGAATTGGGCTAATCGCCGAGCCCTGTGGCACCCCATGATGTACTGGGGACATGCCTGAGGTGAACGGCGTCAGAGACACAGCCTGTTGTCTTCCTGACAGGTAAGATAGTAACCACTGCAGGGCCCGTCTGACATGTCCAGTAACACTAGGAGAGAGGAATTCCCATTGTCAGCACCCATTCGTAGATTGTTCATTACGGTTGCCAAAGCAGTCTCGGTACCGTGTTCCGTGCGGAAGCCATATTGGTCCCAGTCCAGCAGGAGATTGTCTTCAAGGTAGCACAATAGACTTTTACTAACTACCTTCTCTAAAATTTAAACAGGCTATTGCAGTAGAGAGATTGGCCTAAAATTTGCTGGATTAGAAGGGTCCAGGGATGGTTTTTTAAGCAAAGGAGTTACTACTGCTTGCTTCAATACCTCTGGTACCTCCCCCTCCTCCAGCGACTGACAACAGATCTTCCATAGCCAGGGAAATGTTTCTTGACCAAACATTTTCCAGATTTTATTTGGAAGCGGATCTAACGGGGAGCCCGAGGATATACTTTGAGCCAGCTGGTTAAAAGAATCCTCTGTGGGGGCATGAAAGATATTCAAAGAGGTTTCTATCTGAGATTCTGCATCTAACGTCCAGGCTAAATCATCCGGACCATCATGATGTAGTCCTCCAACAATTTTTGTTATTTTTTCCTCGAAGAAAATGGCAATCTCATCGAAGAGTTTCTGCGATGCGACCACCTCATTGCTCGTGCAAGCAGGACTAGATAAATCCCTAAAAATATTAAAAAGCGCTTTTGTTCTATTTGGAGCTTGCAGAATCGATTTAGCATAAAAGTCTGCTTTGGCCCTGACAATAGATTCCTTGTACTGGACCTGTACCGATTTCAAGGCTTTCTTAACTGATTCTAGGTAGGCCCTCCTTCATTTCCTCTCGGCCTTTTGCATGCTACCCGTAGCTGTTTTAATTCATCATTATACCAGGAAGCAGAGATTTTTTTGTGTTTTTGATACGTTTTACTGTAGCTATTAAATCCAGGGTTCCTGCAATATAATGACAGTACGTCTGATAATTTTCACCTACAGGGGCAGAGGGAGTAAAGAGATTCTGATCCTGAAAGATCGCCAGTGCTCTATTTTTCACCAGCTTGGCCCATTCTCTTCCTTTTCGATAGGTCGATGACTGGTTATTATTATCCTCTGAACTGGGTGTCATGATACGGAAATGAATCAAAGAATGGTCGGTCCAGCTTTGCGGCAGCACATCAACCACCTCAGTGTCGCCCTGGTTCGCAAACAGGAGATCTAAGACATGTCCTCCTAGATGAGTCGGTGGTAGGACCATTCAATGTAAATTAACGGTCTCACAAGTGTACTATAAGTCTCTCAAATGGTTATCTAGGCTGCCGTTATCCCATAAGTTAAAATCCCCTAGTACGATCATTCTCGAATGGGTGAGGCTCAGGTCAGTGATGGAGTTGAACAGATCTTGAAACTGGGTGTCTGCAACCCGGGGGTCTGTGCCTCTTGCAACGAGAAGCCCAACCGTTCAATCCTAGTAGCATTGTCTACTTGTAAAGGGGAGAAGTTCAATTTTTCCTTGAAAATCACCCCAACCCCCCCTCCTCTCCCAACAGTCCTTGGTTTGTGAAAATGTTTATATCCATCCAGGCAAGCAAAGCTCATTTGTACCAACGACTCAGTACTAGTCCACGTTTCTGTTAAAAAGAGGACGTTCAGATCCATGTTTTCTAACACGTCGGCCACCTCCTGATAATGTTTCACCAGGGATCTGCAATTAAGCATCCCACAACCAGTGACAATCCTTAAGGGCCTGTGAGGCTGGCTGATGCAAGTAGGTAAGCAGTGTCAATCCTTAAGGGCCTGTGAGGCTGGTTGATGCCTGTAGGCAAGCAGTGTCAATCCTTAAGGGCCCGTGAGGCTGGTTGATGCCTGTAGACAACCAGTGACATCCTTAAGTGCCTGTGAGGCTGGCTGATGCCTGTAGACAACCAGTGTCAATCCTTAAGGGCCCGTGAGGCTGGTTGATGCCTGTAGGCAAGCAGTGTCAACCCTTAAGTGCCTGTGAGGCTGGCTGATGCCTGTAGACAACCAGTGTCAATCCTTAAGGGCCCGTGAGGCTGGTTGATGCCTGTAGGTAACCAGTGTCAATCCTTAAGGGCCCGTGAGGCTGGTTGATGCCTGTAGGCAAGCAGTGTCAACCCTTAAGGGCCTGTGTGGCTGGCTGATGCCTGTAGACAACCAGTGACATCCTTAAGTGCCTGTGAGGCTGGCTGATGCCTGTAGACAACCAGTGTCAATCCTTAAGGGCCTGTGAGGCTGGTTGATGCCTGTAGACAACCAGTGACAATACTTAAGGGCCTGTGAGGCTTGCTGCTGCCTGTAGACATCCGGTGTCAATCTTAAAGGGCCTGTGAGGCTGGCTGGTGCCTGTAGGTGTCCAGTGTCAATCCTTAAGGGCCTGTGAGGCTGGCCGATGCCTGTGGGCAACCAGTGTCAATTCTTAAGGGCCTGTGAGGCTAGTTCATGCCTGTAGACAACCAGTGGCAATCCTTAAGGGCCTGTGAGGCTGGCTGATGCCTGTAGACAACCAGTGTCAATCCTTAAGGGCCTGTGAGGCTGGCTGATGCCTGTAGACAACCAGTGTCAATAATTAAGGGCCTGTGATGCTGGTTGATGCCTGTAGACAACCAGTGACAATACTTAAGGGCCTGTGAGGCTGGTTGATGCCTGTAGACAACCAGTGACAATCCTTAAGGGCCTCTGAGGTTGGCTGATGCCTGTAGGTAAGCAGTGTCAATCCTTAAGGGCCTGTGAGGCTGGCTGATGCCTGTAGACAACCAGTGTCAATCCTTAAGGGCCTGTGAGGCTGGTTGATGCCTGTAGTCAACCAGTGACAATCCTTAAGGGCCTGTGAGGCTGGCTGATGCCTGTAGACAACCAGTGTCAATACTTAAGGGCCTGTGATGCTGGTTGATGCCTGTAGACAACCATTGTCAATCTTAAAGGGCCTGTGAGGATGGTTAGTGCCTGTAGACAACCGGTGTCAATCTTAAATTGCCTGTGAGGCTGGCTGATGCCTGTAGGTAAGCAGTGTCAATCCTTAAGGGCCTGTGAGGCTGGCTGATGCCTGTAGGCAACCAGTGACAATCCTTAAGGGCCTGTGAGGCTAGCTGATGCCTGAAGGCAACCAGTGTCAATCCTTAAGGGCCTGTGAGGCTGGTTGATGCCTGTAGACAACCAGTGTCAATCCTTAAGGGCCTGTGAGGCTGGTTGATGCCTGTAGACAACCAGTGTCAATCCTTAAGGGCCTGTGAGGCTGGTTGATGCCTGTAGACAACCAGTGTCAATCCTTAAGGGCCTGTGAGGCTGGCTGATGCCTGTAGACAACCGGTGTCAACCTTAAAGGGCCTGTGAGGCTGACTGATGCCTGTAGGCAACCAGTGACAATCCTTAAGGGCCTGTGAGGCTGACTGATGCCTGTAGGCAAGCAGTGTCAATCCTTAAGGGCCTGTGAGGCTGGTTGATGGCTGTAGGCAACCAGTGTCCATCCTTAAGGGCCTGTGAGGTTGGTTGATGCCTGTAGACAACCAGTGACAATCCTTAAGGGCCTTTGAGGCTGGTTGATGCCTGTAGACAACCAGTGTCATTCCTTAAGGGCCTGTGAGGCTGGCTGATGCCTGTAGACAACCGGTATCAATCTTAAAAGGCCTGTGAGGCTGGTTGATGCCTTTAGACAACCAGTGTCAATCCTTAAGGGCCTGTGAGGCTGGCTGATGCCTGTAGACAACCAGTGTCAATCCTTAAGGGCCTGTGAGGCTGGTTGATGCCTGTAGACAACCAGTGTCAATCCTTAAGGGCCTGTGAGACAGGCTGATGCCTGTAGACAACCAGTGTCAATCCTTAAGGGCCTGTGAGGCTGGTTGATGCCTGTAGACAACCAGTGTCAATCCTAAAGGGCCTGTGAGGCTGGTTGATGCCTGTAGACAACCAGTGGCAATCTTAAAGGGCCTGTGAGGCTTGTTGATGCCTGTAGACAACCAGTGGCAATCTTAAAGGGCCTGTGAGACTGGTTGATGCCTGTAGACAACCAGTGTCAATCCTTAAGAGCCTGTGAGGCTGGTTGATGCCTGTAGACAACCAGTGTCAATCGTAAAGGGCCTGTGAGGCTGGTTGATGCCTGTAGGCAAGCAGTGTCAATCCTTAAGGGTCTGTGAGGCTGGTTGATGCCTGTAGGCAAGCAGTGTCAATCCTTAAGGGTCTGTGAGGCTGGTTGATGCCTGTAGACAACCAGTGGCAATCCTTAAGGGCCTGTGAGGCTGGCTGATGCCTGTAGACAACCAGTGTCAATCGTTAGGGCCTGTGAGGCTGGTTGATACCAGTAGACAACCGGCGTCAATCTTAAAGGGCCTGTGAGGCTGGTTGATGCCTGTAGACAACCTGTGTCAATCCTTAAGGGCCTGTGAGTCTGGTTGATGCCTGTAGACAACCAGTGTCAATCCTTAAGGGCCTGTGAGGCTGGTTGATGCCTGTAGACAACCAGTGACAATCCTAAAGGGCCTGTGAGGCTGGTTGATGCCTGTAGACAACCGGCGCCAATCTTAAAGGGCCTGTGACAACCAGTGGCAATCCTAAAGGGCCTGTGAGGCTGGTTGATGCCTGTAGACAACCAGTGGCAATCCTAAAGGGCCTGTGAGGCTGGCTGATGCCTGTAGACAACCGGTGTCAATCTTAAAGGGCCTGTGAGGCTGGTTGATGCCTGTAAACAACCTGTGTCAATCCTAAAGGGCCTGTGAGGCTGATTGATGCCTGTAGACAATCTGTGTCAATCCTAAAGGGCCTGTGAGGCTCGTTGATGCCTGTAGGCAAGCAGTGTCCATCCTTAAGGGCCTGTGAGGCTGGTTGATGCCTGTAGACAACCAGTGACAATCCATAAGGGCCTCTGAGGCTGGCCGATGCCTGTAGGTAAGCAGTGTCAATCCTTAAGGGCCTGTGAGGCTGGCTCATGCCTGTAGACAACCAGTGTCAACCCTTAAGGGCCTGTGAGGCTGGTTGATGCCTGTAGACAACCTGTGTCAATCCTGAAGGGCCTGTGAGGCTGGTTGATGCCTGTAGGCAAGCAGTGTCCATCCTTAAGGGCCTGTGAGGCTGGCTGATGCCTGTAGACAACCAGTGACAATCCTTAAGGGCCTCTGAGGCTGGCTGATGCCTGTAGGTAAGCAGTGTCAATCCTTAAGGGCCTGTGAGGCTGGCTGATGCCTGTAGGCATCCAGTGTCAATCCTTAAGGGCCTGTGAGGCTAGTTGATGCCTGAAGGCAACCAGTGTCAATCCTTAAGGGCCTGTGAGGCTGGTTGATGCCTGTAGACAACCAGTGTCAATCCTTAAGGGCCTGTGAGGCTGGTTGATGCCTGTAGACAACCAGAGTCAATCCTTAAGGGCCTGTGAGGCTGGCTGATGCCTGTAGACAACCGGTATCAATCTTAAAAGGCCTGTGAGGCTGGTTGATGCCTTTAGACAACCAGTGTCAATCCTTAAGGGCCTGTGAGGCTGGCTGATGCCTGTAGACAACCAGTGTCAATCCTTAAGGGCCTGTGAGGCTGGTTGATGCCTGTAGACAACCGGTGTCAATCCTAAAGGGCCTGGGAGGCTGGTTGATGCCTGTAGACAACCGGTGTCAATCCTAAAGGGCCTGGGAGGCTGGTTGATGCCTGTAGACAACCAGTGGCAATCTTAAATGGCCTGTGAGGCTAGTTGATGCCTGAAGGCAACCAGTGGCAATCCTTAAGGGCCTGTGAGGCTGGTTGATGCCTGTAGACAACCAGTGTCAATCATTAAGGGCCTGTGAGGCTGGCTGATGCCTGTAGACAACCGGTGTCAATCTTAAAGGGCCTGTGAGGCTGGTTGATGCCTGTAGACAACCAGTGACAATCCTTAAGGGCCTGTGAGGCTGGCTGATGCCTGTAGGCAAGCAGTGTCAATCCTTAAGGGCCTGTGAGGCTGGTTGATGGCTGTAGGCAACCAGTGTCCATCCTTAAGGGCCTGTGAGGTTGGTTGATGCCTGTAGACAACCAGTGACAATCCTTAAGGGCCTGTGAGGCTGGTTGATGCCTGTAGACAACCAGTGTCATTCCTTAAGGGCCTGTGAGGCTGGCTGATGCTTGTAGACAACCGGTATCAATCTTAAAAGGCCTGTGAGGCTGGTTGATGCCTTAAGACAACCAGTGTCAATCCTTAAGGGCCTGTGAGGCTGGCTGATGCCTGTTGACAACCAGTGTCAATCCTTAAGGGCCTGTGAGGCTGGTTGATGCCTGTAGACAACCGGTGTCAATCCTAAAGGGCCTGTGAGGCTGGTTGATGCCTGTAGACAACCAGTGGCAATCTTAAAGGGCCTGTGAGGCTGGTTGATGCCTGTAGACAACTAACGGCAATCTTAAAGGGCCTGTGAGGCTGGTTGATGCCTGTAGGCAAGCAGTGTCAATTCTTAAGGGCCTGTGAGGCTGGCTGATGCCTGTAGACAACCAGTGTCAATCGTTAAGGGCCTGTGAGGCTGGTTGATACCAGTAGACAACCGGCGTCAATCTTAAAGGGCCTGTGAGGCTGGTTGATGCCTGTAGACAACCTGTGTCAATCCTTAAGGGCCTGTGAGTCTGGTTGATGCCTGTAGACAACCAGTGTCAATCCTTAAGGGCCTGTGAGGCTGGTTGATACCTGTAGACATCCGGTGACAATCTTAAAGGGCCTGTGAGGCTGGTTGATGCCTGTAGACAACCAGTGGCAATCCTAAAGGGCCTGTGTGGCTGGTTGATGCCTGTAGACAACCGGCGTCAATCTTAAAGGGCCTGTGACAACCAGTGGCAATCCTAAAGGGCCTGTGAGGCTGGTTGATGCCTGTAGACAACCAGTGGCAATCTTAAATTGCCTATGAGGCTGGCTGATGCCTGTAGGTAAGCAGTGTCAATCCTTAAGGGCCTGTGAGGCTGGCTGATGCCGGTAGGCCACCAGTGTCAATCCTTAAGGGCCTGTGAGGCTAGTTGATGCCTGAAGGCAACCAGTGTCAATCCCTAAGGGCCTTTGAGGCTGGTTGATGCCTGTAGACAACCAGTGTCAATCCTTAAGGGCCTGTGAGGCTGGTTGATGCCTGTAGGCAACCAGTGTCAATCCTTAAGGGCCTGTGAGGCTGGCTGATGCCTGTAGACAACCGGTGTCAATCTTAAAGGGCCTGTGAGGCTGGCTGATGCCTGTAGGCAAGCAGTGTCAATCCTTAAGGGCCTGTGAGGCTGGTTGATGGCTGTAGGCAACCAGTGACAATCCTTAAGGGCCTGTGAGGCTGGTTGATGCCTGTAGACAACCAGTGTCAATCCTTAAGGGCCTGTGAGGCTGGCTGATGCCTGTAGACAACCGGTATCAATCTTAAAAGGCCTGTGAGGCTGGTTGATGCCTTTAGAAAACCAGTGTCAATCCTTAAGGGCCTGTGAGGCTGGCTGATGCCTGTAGACAACCAGTGTCAATCCTTAAGGGCCTGTGAGGCTGGTTGATGCCTGTAGACAACCGGTGTCAATCCTAAAGGGCCTTTGAGGATGGTTGATGCCTGTAGACAGCCAGTGGCAATCTTAAAGGGCCTGTGAGGCTGGTTGATGCCTGTAGACAACCAGTGGCAATCTTAAAGGGCCTGTGAGGCTGGTTGATGCCTGTAGACAACCAGTGTCAATCCTTAAGAGCCTGTGAGGCTGGCTGATGCCTGTAGACAACCAGTGACATCCTTAAGGGCCTGTGAGGCTGGCTGATGCCTGTAGGCAAGCAGTGTCAATCCTTAACGGCCTGTGAGGCTGGTTGATACCTGTAGACAACCAGTGTCAATCGTAAAGGGCCTGTGAGGCTGGTTGATGCCTGTAGGCAAGCAGTGTCAATCCTTAAGGGTCTGTGAGGCTGGTTGATGCCTGTAGGCAAGCAGTGTCAATCCTTAAGGGTCTGTGAGGCTGGTTGATGCCTGTAGACAACCAGTGGCAATCCTTAAGGGCCTGTGAGGCTGGCTGATGCCTGTAGACAACCAGTGTCAATCGTTAGGGCCTGTGAGGCTGGTTGATACCAGTAGACAACCGGCGTCAATCTTAAAGGGCCTGTGAGGCTGGTTGATGCCTGTAGACAACCTGTGTCAATCCTTAAGGGCCTGTGAGTCTGGTTGATGCCTGTAGACAACCAGTGTCAATCCTTAAGGGCCTGTGAGGCTGGTTGATGCCTGTAGACAACCAGTGACAATCCTAAAGGGCCTGTGAGGCTGGTTGATGCCTGTAGACAACCGGCGCCAATCTTAAAGGGCCTGTGACAACCAGTGGCAATCCTAAAGGGCCTGTGAGGCTGGTTGATGCCTGTAGACAACCAGTGGCAATCCTAAAGGGCCTGTGAGGCTGGCTGATGCCTGTAGACAACCAGTGTCAATCTTAAAGGGCCTGTGAGGCTGGTTGATGCCTGTAAACAACCTGTGTCAATCCTAAAGGGCCTGTGAGGCTGATTGATGCCTGTAGACAATCTGTGTCAATCCTAAAGGGCCTGTGAGGCTCGTTGATGCCTGTAGGCAAGCAGTGTCCATCCTTAAGGGCCTGTGAGGCTGGTTGATGCCTGTAGACAACCAGTGACAATCCATAAGGGCCTCTGAGGCTGGCCGATGCCTGTAGGTAAGCAGTGTCAATCCTTAAGGGCCTGTGAGGCTGGCTCATGCCTGTAGACAACCAGTGTCAACCCTTAAGAGCCTGTGAGGCTGGTTGATGCCTGTAGACAACCTGTGTCAATCCTGAAGGGCCTGTGAGGCTGGTTGATGCCTGTAGGCAAGCAGTGTCCATCCTTAAGGGCCTGTGAGGCTGGTTGATGCCTGTAGACAACCAGTGACAATCCTTAAGGGCCTCTGAGGCTGGCTGATGCCTGTAGGTAAGCAGTGTCAATCCTTAATGGCCTGTGAGGCTGGCTGATGCCTGTAGGCATCCAGTGTCAATCCTTAAGGGCCTGTGAGGCTAGTTGATGCCTGAAGGGAACCAGTGTCAATCCTTAAGGGCCTGTGAGGCTGGTTGATGCCTGTAGACAACCAGTGTCAATCCTTAAGGGCGTGTGAGGCTGGTTGATGCCTGTAGACAACCAGAGTCAATCCTTAAGGGCCTGTGAGGCTGGCTGATGCCTGTAGACAACCTGTGTCAATCCTTAAGGGCCTGTGAGTCTGGTTGATGCCTGTAGACAACCAGTGTCAATCCTTAAGGGCCTGTGAGGCTGGTTGATACCTGTAGACATCCGGTGACAATCTTAAAGGGCCTGTGAGGCTGGTTGATGCCTGTAGACAACCAGTGGCAATCCTAAAGGGCCTGTGTGGCTGGTTGATGCCTGTAGACAACCGGCGTCAATCTTAAAGGGCCTGTGACAACCAGTGGCAATCCTAAAGGGCCTGTGAGGCTGGTTGATGCCTGTAGACAACCAGTGGCAATCTTAAATTGCCTATGAGGCTGGCTGATGCCTGTAGGTAAGCAGTGTCAATCCTTAAGGGCCTGTGAGGCTGGCTGATGCCGGTAGGCCACCAGTGTCAATCCTTAAGGGCCTGTGAGGCTAGTTGATGCCTGAAGGCAACCAGTGTCAATCCCTAAGGGCCTTTGAGGCTGGTTGATGCCTGTAGACAACCAGTGTCAATCCTTAAGGGCCTGTGAGGCTGGTTGATGCCTGTAGGCAACCAGTGTCAATCCTTAAGGGCCTGTGAGGCTGGCTGATGCCTGTAGACAACCGGTGTCAATCTTAAAGGGCCTGTGAGGCTGGCTGATGCCTGTAGGCAAGCAGTGTCAATCCTTAAGGGCCTGTGAGGCTGGTTGATGGCTGTAGGCAACCAGTGACAATCCTTAAGGGCCTGTGAGGCTGGTTGATGCCTGTAGACAACCAGTGTCAATCCTTAAGGGCCTGTGAGGCTGGCTGATGCCTGTAGACAACCGGTATCAATCTTAAAAGGCCTGTGAGGCTGGTTGATGCCTTTAGAAAACCAGTGTCAATCCTTAAGGGCCTGTGAGGCTGGCTGATGCCTGTAGACAACCAGTGTCAATCCTTAAGGGCCTGTGAGGCTGGTTGATGCCTGTAGACAACCGGTGTCAATCCTAAAGGGCCTTTGAGGATGGTTGATGCCTGTAGACAGCCAGTGGCAATCTTAAAGGGCCTGTGAGGCTGGTTGATGCCTGTAGACAACCAGTGGCAATCTTAAAGGGCCTGTGAGGCTGGTTGATGCCTGTAGACAACCAGTGTCAATCCTTAAGAGCCTGTGAGGCTGGCTGATGCCTGTAGACAACCAGTGACATCCTTAAGGGCCTGTGAGGCTGGCTGATGCCTGTAGGCAAGCAGTGTCAATCCTTAACGGCCTGTGAGGCTGGTTGATACCTGTAGACAACCAGTGTCAATCGTAAAGGGCCTGTGAGGCTGGTTGATGCCTGTAGGCAAGCAGTGTCAATCCTTAAGGGTCTGTGAGGCTGGTTGATGCCTGTAGGCAAGCAGTGTCAATCCTTAAGGGTCTGTGAGGCTGGTTGATGCCTGTAGACAACCAGTGGCAATCCTTAAGGGCCTGTGAGGCTGGCTGATGCCTGTAGACAACCAGTGTCAATCGTTAGGGCCTGTGAGGCTGGTTGATACCAGTAGACAACCGGCGTCAATCTTAAAGGGCCTGTGAGGCTGGTTGATGCCTGTAGACAACCTGTGTCAATCCTTAAGGGCCTGTGAGTCTGGTTGATGCCTGTAGACAACCAGTGTCAATCCTTAAGGGCCTGTGAGGCTGGTTGATGCCTGTAGACAACCAGTGACAATCCTAAAGGGCCTGTGAGGCTGGTTGATGCCTGTAGACAACCGGCGCCAATCTTAAAGGGCCTGTGACAACCAGTGGCAATCCTAAAGGGCCTGTGAGGCTGGTTGATGCCTGTAGACAACCAGTGGCAATCCTAAAGGGCCTGTGAGGCTGGCTGATGCCTGTAGACAACCGGTGTCAATCTTAAAGGGCCTGTGAGGCTGGTTGATGCCTGTAAACAACCTGTGTCAATCCTAAAGGGCCTGTGAGGCTGATTGATGCCTGTAGACAATCTGTGTCAATCCTAAAGGGCCTGTGAGGCTCGTTGATGCCTGTAGGCAAGCAGTGTCCATCCTTAAGGGCCTGTGAGGCTGGTTGATGCCTGTAGACAACCAGTGACAATCCATAAGGGCCTCTGAGGCTGGCCGATGCCTGTAGGTAAGCAGTGTCAATCCTTAAGGGCCTGTGAGGCTGGCTCATGCCTGTAGACAACCAGTGTCAACCCTTAAGGGCCTCTGAGGCTGGCTGATGCCTGTAGGTAAGCAGTGTCAATCCTTAAGGGCCTGTGAGGCTGGCTGATGCCTGTAGGCATCCAGTGTCAATCCTTAAGGGCCTGTGAGGCTAGTTGATGCCTGAAGGGAACCAGTGTCAATCCTTAAGGGCCTGTGAGGCTGGTTGATGCCTGTAGACAACCAGTGTCAATCCTTAAGGGCGTGTGAGGCTGGTTGATGCCTGTAGACAACCAGAGTCAATCCTTAAGGGCCTGTGAGGCTGGCTGATGCCTGTAGACAACCGGTATCAATCTTAAAAGGCCTGTGAGGCTGGTTGATGCCTTTAGACAACCAGTGTCAATCCTTAAGGGCCTGTGAGGCTGGCTGATGCCTGTAGACAACCAGTGTCAATCCTTAAGGGCCTGTGAGGCTGGTTGATGCCTGTAGACAACCGGTGTCAATCCTAAAGGGCCTGGGAGGCTGGTTGATGCCTGTAGACAACCGGTGTCAATCCTAAAGGGCCTGGGAGGCTGGTTGATGCCTGTAGACAACCAACCAGTGGCAATCTTAAATGGCCTGTGAGGCTAGTTGATGCCTGAAGGCAACCAGTGTCAATCCTTAAGGGCCTGTGAGGCTGGTTGATGCCTGTAGACAACCAGTGTCAATCATTAAGGGCCTGTGAGGCTGGCTGATGCCTGTAGACAACCGGTGTCAATCTTAAAGGGCCTGTGAGGCTGGTTGATGCCTGTAGACAACCAGTGACAATCCTTAAGGGCCTGTGAGGCTGGCTGATGCCTGTAGGCAAGCAGTGCCAATCCTTAAGGGCCTGTGAGGCTTGTTGATGGCTGTAGGCAACCAGTGTCCATCCTTAAGGGCCTGTGAGGTTGGTTGATGCCTGTAGACAACCAGTGACAATCCTTAAGGGCCTGTGAGGCTGGTTGATGCCTGTAGACAACCAGTGTCATTCCTTAAGGGCCTGTGAGGCTGGCTGATGCCTGTAGACAACCGGTATCAATCTTAAAAGGCCTGTGAGGCTGGTTGATGCCTTAAGACAACCAGTGTCAATCCTTAAGGGCCTGTGAGGCTGGCTGATGCCTGTAGACAACCAGTGTCAATCCTTAAGGGCCTGTGAGGCTGGTTGATGCCTGTAGACAACCGGTGTCAATCCTAAAGGGCCTGTGAGGCTGGTTGATGCCTGTAGACAACCAGTGGCAATCTTAAAGGGCCTGTGAGGCTGGTTGATGCTTGTAGACAACTAACGGCAATCTTAAAGGGCCTGTGAGGCTGGTTGATGCCTGTAGGCAAGCAGTGTCAATTCATAAGGGCCTGTGAGGCTGGCTGATGCCTGTAGACAACCAGTGTCAATCGTTAAGGGCCTGTGAGGCTGGTTGATACCAGTAGACAACCGGCGTCAATCTTAAAGGGCCTGTGAGGCTGGTTGATGCCTGTAGACAACCTGTGTCAATCCTTAAGGGCCTGTGAGTCTGGTTGATGCCTGTAGACAACCAGTGTCAATCCTTAAGGGCCTGTGAGGCTGGTTGATACCTGTAGACATCCGGTGACAATCTTAAAGGGCCTGTGAGGCTGGTTGATGCCTGTAGACAACCAGTGTCAATCCTTAAGGGCCTGTGAGGCTGGTTGATGCCTGTAGGCAACCAGTGTCAATCCTTAAGGGCCTGTGAGGCTGGCTGATGCCTGTAGACAACCGGTGTCAATCTTAGAGGGCCTGTGAGGCTGGCTGATGCCTGTAGGCAAGCAGTGTCAATCCTTAAGGGCCTGTGAGGCTGGTTGATGGCTGTAGGCAACCAGTGACAATCCTTAAGGGCCTGTGAGGCTGGTTGATGCCTGTAGAAAACCAGTGTCAATCCTTAAGGGCCTGTGAGGCTGGCTGATGCCTGTAGACAACCGGTATCAATCTTAAAAGGCCTGTGAGGCTGGTTGATGCCTTTAGAAAACCAGTGTCAATCCTTAAGAGCCTGTGAGGCTGGCTGATGCCTGTAGACAACCAGTGTCAATCCTTAAGGGCCTGTGAGGCTGGTTGATGCCTGTAGACAACCGGTGTCAATCCTAAAGGGCCTTTGAGGATGGTTGATGCCTGTAGACAGCCAGTGGCAATCTTAAAGGGCCTGTGAGGCTGGTTGATGCCTGTAGACAACCAGTGGCAATCTTAAAGGGCCTGTGAGGCTGGTTGATGCCTGTAGACAACCAGTGTCAATCCTTAAGAGCCTGTGAGGCTGGCTGATGCCTGTAGACAACCAGTGACATCCTTAAGGGCCTGTGAGGCTGGCTGATGCCTGTAGGCAAGCAGTGTCAAACCTTAACGGCCTGTGAGGCTGGTTGATACCTGTAGACAACCAGTGGCAATCTTAAAGGGCCTGTGAGGCTGGTTGATGCCTGTAGACAACCAGTGTCAATCTTAAAGGGCCTGTGAGGCTGGTTGATGCCTGTAGGCAGGCAGTTTCAATCCTTAAGGGTCTTTTGAGGCTGGTTGATGCCTGTAGACAACCAGTGTCAATCCTTAAGGGTCTGTGAGGCTGGTTGATACCAGTAGACAACCGGCATCAATCTTAAAGGGCCTGTGAGGCTGGTTGATGCCTGAAGACAACCTGTGTCAATCCTTAAGGGCCTGTGAGTCTGTTTGATGCCTGTAGACAACCAGTGTCAATCCTTAAGGGCCTCTTGAGGCTGGTTGATACCTGTAGACATCCGGTGACAATCTTAAAGGGCCTGTGAGGCTGGTTGATGCCTGTGGACAACCAGTGGCAATCCTAAAGGGCCTGTGAGGCTGGTTGATGCCTGTAGACAACTGGCGTCTATCTTAAAGGGCCTGTGAGGCTGGTTGATGCCTGTAGACAACCAGTGTCAATCCTAAAGGGCCTGTGAGGCTGGTTGATGCCTGTAAACAACCTGTGTCAATCCTAAAGGGCCTGTGAGGCTGGTTGATGCCTGTAGACAACTAGTGGCAATCTTAAAGGGCCTGTGAGGCTGGTTGATGCCTGTAGACAACCAGTGTCAATCCTTAAGAGCCTGTGAGGCTGGCTGATGCCTGTAGACAACCAGTGACATCCTTAAGGGCCTGTGAGGCTGGCTGATGCCTGTAGGCAAGCAGTGTCAATCCTTAACGGCCTGTGAGGCTGGTTGATACCTGTAGACAACCAGTGGCAATCTTAAAGGGCCTGTGAGGCTGGTTGATGCCTGTAGACAACCAGTGTCAATCTTAAAGGGCCTGTGAGGCTGGTTGATGCCTGTAGGCAGGCAGTTTCAATCCTTAAGGGTCTTTTGAGGCTGGTTGATGCCTGTAGACAACCAGTGTCAATCCTTAAGGGTCTGTGAGGCTGGTTGATACCAGTAGACAACCGGCATCAATCTTAAAGGGCCTGTGAGGCTGGTTGATGCCTGTAGACAACCTGTGTCAATCCTTAAGGGCCTGTGAGTCTGTTTGATGCCTGTAGACAACCAGTGTCAATCCTTAAGGGCCTCTTGAGGCTGGTTGATACCTGTAGACATCCGGTGACAATCTTAAAGGGCCTGTGAGGCTGGTTGATGCCTGTGGACAACCAGTGGCAATCCTAAAGGGCCTGTGAGGCTGGTTGATGCCTGTAGACAACCAGTGACAATCCTAAAGGGCCTGTGAGGCTGGTTGATGCCTGTAAACAACCTGTGTCAATCCTAAAGGGCCTGTGAGGCTGGTTGATGCCTGTAGACAACCAGTGTCAATCCTTAAGGGCCTCTTGAGGCTGGTTGATACCTGTAGACATCCGGTGACAATCTTAAAGGGCCTGTGAGGCTGGTTGATGCCTGTAGACAACCAGTGGCAATCCTAAAGGGCCTGTGAGGCTGGTTGATGCCTGTAGACAACTGGCGTCTATCTTAAAGGGCCTGTGAGGCTGGTTGATGCCTGTAGACAACCGGTGTCAATCTTAAAGGGCCTGTGAGGCTGGTTGATACCAGTAGACAACCGGCATCAATCTTAAAGGGCCTGTGAGGCTGGTTGATACCAGTAGACAACCGGCATCAATCTTAAAGGGCCTGTGAGGCTGGTTGATGCCTGTAGACAACCTGTGTCAATCCTTAAGGGCCTGTGAGGCTGGTTGATGCCTGTAGTCAACCAGTGACAATCCTTAAGGGCCTGTGAGGCTGGCTGATGCCTGTAGACAACCAGTGTCAATACATAAGGGCCTGTGATGCTGGTTGATGCCTGTAGACAACCAGTGTCAATCTTAAAGGGCCTGTGAGGCTGGTTAGTGCCTGTGGACAACCGGTGTCAATCCTAAAGGGCCTGTGAGGCTGGTTGATGCCTGTAGACAACCAGTGGCAATCTTAAAGGGCCTGTGAGGCTGGTTGATGCCTGTAGACAACCAGTGGCAATCTTAAAGGGCCTGTGAGGCTGGGTGATGCCTGTAGACAACCAGTGGCAATCTTAAAGGGCCTTTGAGGCTGGTTGATGCCTGTAGACAACCAGTGTCAATCTTAAAAGGCCTGTGAGGCTGGTTGATGCCTGTAGACAACCAGTGTCAATCCTTAAGGGTCTGTGAGGCTGGTTGATGCCAGT
Source organism: Lissotriton vulgaris (assembly GCF_964263255.1). Lineage (NCBI taxonomy): Eukaryota > Metazoa > Chordata > Amphibia > Caudata > Salamandridae > Lissotriton > Lissotriton vulgaris. The sequence goes on along the minus strand of NC_141685.1, from coordinate 88,548,672 downwards.
AGACAACCAGTGGCAATCCTTAAGGGCCTGTGAGGCTGGCTGATGCCTGTAGACAACCAGTGTCAATCCTTAAGGGCCTGTGAGGCTGGTTGATGCCTGTAGACAACCAGTGACAATCCTTAAGGGCCTGTGAGGCTTGCTGATGCCTGTAGACATCCGGTGTCAATCTTAAAGGGCCTGTGAGGCTGGATGATGCCTGTAGGTGTGCAGTGTCAATCCTTAAGGGCCTGTGAGGCTGGCTGATGTCTGTAGGCAACCAGTGTCAATTCTTAAGTGCCTGTGAGGCTAGTTGATGCCTGTAGACAACCAGTGGCAATCCTTAAGGGCCTGTGAGGCTGGCTGATGCCTGTAGACAACCAGTGTCAATCCGTAAGGGCCTGTGAGGCTGGCTGATGCCTGTAGACAACCAGTGTCAATAATTAAGGGCCTGTGATGCTGGTTGATGCCTGTAGACAACCAGTGGCAATCCTTAAGGGCTTCTGAGGCTGGCTGATGCCTGTAGACAACCAGTGTCAATCCTTAAGGGCCTGTGAGGCTGGTTGATGCCTGTAGACAACCAGTGACAATACTTAAGGGCCTGTGAGGCTTGCTGCTGCCTGTAGACATCCAGTGTCAATCTTAAAGGGCCTGTGAGGCTGGCTGGTGCCTGTAGGTGTGCAGTGTCAATCCTTAAGGGCCTGTGAGGCTGGCCGATGCCTGTAGGCAACCAGTGTCATTTCTTAAGGGCCTGTGAGGCTAGTTGATGCCTGTAGACAACCAGTGGCAATCCTTAAGGGCCTGTGAGGCTGGCTGATGCCTGTAGACAACCAGTGTCAATCCTTAAGGGCCTGTGAGGCTGGCTGATGCCTGTAGACAACCAGTGTCAATACTTAAGGGCCTGTGATGCTGGTTGATGCCTGTAGACAACCAGTGACAATACTTAAGGGCCTGTGAGGCTGGTTGATGCCTGTAGACAACCAGTGACAATCCTTAAGGGCCTCTGAGGTTGGCTGATGCCTGTAGGTAAGCAGTGTCAATCCTTAAGGGCCTGTGAGGCTGGCTGATGCCTGTAGACAACCAGTGTCAATCCTTAAGGGCCTGTGAGGCTGGTTGATGCCTGTAGTCAACCAGTGACAATCCTTAAGGGCCTGTGAGGCTGGCTGATGCCTGTAGACAACCAGTGTCAATACTTAAGGGCCTGTGATGCTGGTTGATGCCTGTAGACAACCATTGTCAATCTTAAAGGGCCTGTGAGGATGGTTAGTGCCTGTAGACAACCGGTGTCAATCTTAAATTGCCTGTGAGGCTGGCTGATGCCTGTAGGTAAGCAGTGTCAATCCTTAAGGGCCTGTGAGGCTGGCTGATGCCTGTAGGCAACCAGTGACAATCCTCAAGGGCCTGTGAGGCTAGCTGATGCCTGAAGGCAACCAGTGTCAATCCTTAAGGGCCTGTGAGGCTGGCTGATGCCTGTAGACAACCAGTGTCAATCCTTAAGGGCCTGTGAGGCTGGTTGATGCCTGTAGACAACCAGTGTCAATCCTTAAGGGCCTGTGAGGCTGGTTGATGCCTGTAGACAACCAGTGTCAATCCTTAAGGGCCTGTGAGGCTGGCTGATGCCTGTAGACAACCGGTGTCAATCTTAAAGGGCCTGTGAGGCTGACTGATGCCTGTAGGCAACCAGTGACAATCCTTAAGGGCCTGTGAGGCTGACTGATGCCTGTAGGCAAGCAGTGTCAATCCTTAAGGGCCTGTGAGGCTGGTTGATGGCTGTAGGCAACCAGTGTCCATCCTTAAGGGCCTGTGAGGTTGGTTGATGCCTGTAGACAACCAGTGACAATCCTTAAGGGCCTGTGAGGCTGGTTGATACCTGTAGACAACCAGTGTCATTCCTTAAGGGCCTGTGAGGCTGGCTGATGCCTGTAGACAACCGGTATCAATCTTAAAAGGCCTGTGAGGCTGGTTGATGCCTTTAGACAACCAGTGTCAATCCTTAAGGGCCTGTGAGGCTGGCTGATGCCTGTAGACAACCAGTGTCAATCCTTAAGGGCCTGTGAGGCTGGTTGATGCCTGTAGACAACCAGTGTCAATCCTTAAGGGCCTGTGAGGCAGGCTGATGCCTGTAGACAACCAGTGTCAATCCTTAAGGGCCTGTGAGGCTGGTTGATGCCTGTAGACAACCAGTGTCAATCCTAAAGGGCCTGTGAGGCTGGTTGATGCCTGTAGACAACAAGTGGCAATCTTAAAGGGCCTGTGAGGCTTGTTGATGCCTGTAGACAACCAGTGGCAATCTTAAAGGGCCTGTGAGACTGGTTGATGCCTGTAGACAACCAGTGTCAATCCTTAAGAGCCTGTGAGGCTGGTTGATGCCTGTAGACAACCAGTGTCAATCTCAAAGGGCCTGTGAGGCTGGTTGATGCCTGTAGGCAAGCAGTGTCAATCCTTAAGGGTCTGTGAGGCTGGTTGATGCCTGTAGGCAAGCAGTGTCAATCCTTAAGGGTCTGTGAGGCTGGTTGATGCCTGTAGACAACCAGTGGCAATCCTTAAGGGCCTGTGAGGCTGGCTGATGCCTGTAGACAACCAGTGTCAATCGTTAGGGCCTGTGAGGCTGGTTGATACCAGTAGACAACCGGCGTCAATCTTAAAGGGCCTGTGAGGCTGGTTGATGCCTGTAGACAACCTGTGTCAATCCTTAAGGGCCTGTGAGTCTGGTTGATGCCTGTAGACAACCAGTGTCAATCCTTAAGGGCCTGTGAGGCTGGTTGATGCCTGTAGACAACCAGTGACAATCCTAAAGGGCCTGTGAGGCTGGTTGATGCCTGTAGACAACCGGCGCCAATCTTAAAGGGCCTGTGACAACCAGTGGCAATCCTAAAGGGCCTGTGAGGCTGGTTGATGCCTGTAGACAACCAGTGGCAATCCTAAAGGGCCTGTGAGGCTGGCTGATGCCTGTAGACAACCGGTGTCAATCTTAAAGGGCCTGTGAGGCTGGTTGATGCCTGTAAACAACCTGTGTCAATCCTAAAGGGCCTGTGAGAATGATTGATGCCTGTAGACAATCTGTGTCAATCCTAAAGGGCCTGTGAGGCTCGTTGATGCCTGTAGGCAAGCAGTGTCCATCCTTAAGGGCCTGTGAGGCTGGTTGATGCCTGTAGACAACCAGTGACAATCCATAAGGGCCTCTGAGGCTGGCCGATGCCTGTAGGTAAGCAGTGTCAATCCTTAAGGGCCTGTGAGGCTGGCTGATGCCTGTAGACAACCAGTGTCAACCCTTAAGGGCCTGTGAGGCTGGTTGATGCCTGTAGACAACCTGTGTCAATCCTGAAGGGCCTGTGAGGCTGGTTGATGCCTGTAGGCAAGCAGTGTCCATCCTTAAGGGCCTGTGAGGCTGGTTGATGCCTGTAGACAACCAGTGACAATCCTTAAGGGCCTCTGAGGCTGGCTGATGCCTGTAGGTAAGCAGTGTCAATCCTTAAGGGCCTGTGAGGCTGGCTGATGCCTGTAGGCATCCAGTGTCAATCCTTGAGGGCCTGTGAGGCTAGTTGATGCCTGAAGGCAACCAGTGTCAATCCTTAAGGGCCTGTGAGGCTGGTTGATGCCTGTAGACAACCAGTGTCAATCCTTAAAGGCCTGTGAGGCTGGTTGATGCCTGTAGACAACCAGTGTCAATCCTTAAGGGCCTGTGAGGCTGGCTGATGCCTGTAGACAACCGGTATCAATCTTAAAAGGCCTGTGAGGCTGGTTGATGCCTTTAGACAACCAGTGTCAATCCTTAAGGGCCTGTGAGGCTGGCTGATGCCTGTAGACAACCAGTGTCAATCCTTAAGGGCCTGTGAGGCTGGTTGATGCCTGTAGACAACCGGTGTCAATCCTAAAGGGCCTGGGAGGCTGGTTGATGCCTGTAGACAACCAGTGGCAATCTTAAATGGCCTGTGAGGCTAGTTGATGCCTGAAGGCAACCAGTGTCAATCCTTAAGGGCCTGTGAGGCTGGTTGATGCCTGTAGACAACCAGTGTCAATCATTAAGGGCCTGTGAGGCTGGCTGATGCCTGTAGACAACCGGTGTCAATCTTAAAGGGCCTGTGAGGCTGGTTGATGCCTGTAGACAACCAGTGACAATCCTTAAGGGCCTGTGAGGCTGGCTGATGCCTGTAGGAAAGCAGTGTCAATCCTTAAGGGCCTGTGAGGCTGGTTGATGGCTGTAGGCAACCAGTGTCCATCCTTAAGGGCCTGTGAGGTTGGTTGATGCCTGTAGACAACCAGTGACAATCCTTAAGGGCCTGTGAGGCTGGTTGATGCCTGTAGACAACCAGTGTCATTCCTTAAGGGCCTGTGAGGCTGGCTGATGCCTGTAGACAACCGGTGTCAATCTTAAAGGGCCTGTAAGGCTGGCTGATGCCTGTAGGCAAGCAGTGTCAATCCTTAAGGGCCTGTGAGGCTGGCTGATGCCTGTAGACAACCAGTGTCAATCCTTAAGGGCCTGTGAGGCTGGTTGATGCCTGTAGACAACCGGTGTCAATCCTAAAGGGCCTGTGAGGCTGGTTGATGCCTGTAGACAACCAGTGGCAATCTTAAAGGGCCTGTGAGGCTGGTTGATGCCTGTAGACAACTAACGGCAATCTTAAAGGGCCTGTGAGGCTGGTTGATGCCTGTAGGCAAGCAGTGTCAATTCTTAAGGGCCTGTGAGGCTGGCTGATGCCTGTAGACAACCAGTGTCAATCGTTAAGGGCCTGTGAGGCTGGTTGATACCAGTAGACAACCGGCGTCAATCTTAAAGGGCCTGTGAGGCTGGTTGATGCCTGTAGACAACCAGTGGCAATCTTAAAGGGCCTGTGAGGCTGGTTGATGCCTGTAGACAACCAGTGTCAATCCTTAAGAGCCTGTAAGGCTGGCTGATGCCTGTAGACAACCAGTGACATCCTTAAGGGCCTGTGAGGCTGGCTGATGCCTGTAGGCAAGCAGTGTCAATCCTTAACGGCCTGTGAGGCTGGTTGATACCTGTAGACAACCAGTGGCAATCTTAAAGGGCCTGTGAGGCTGGTTGATGCCTGTAGACAACCAGTGTCAATCTTAAAGGGCCTGTGAGGCTGGTTGATGCCTGTAGGCAGGCAGTTTCAATCCTTAAGGGTCTTTTGAGGCTGGTTGATGCCTGTAGACAACCAGTGTCAATCCTTAAGGGTCTGTGAGGCTGGTTGATACCAGTAGACAACCGGCATCAATCTTAAAGGGCCTGTGAGGCTGGTTGATGCCTGTAGACAACCTGTGTCAATCCTTAAGGGCCTGTGAGTCTGTTTGATGCCTGTAGACAACCAGTGTCAATCCTTAAGGGCCTCTTGAGGCTGGTTGATACCTGTAGACATCCGGTGACAATCTTAAAGGGCCTGTGAGGCTGGTTGATGCCTGTAGACAACCAGTGGCAATCCTAAAGGGCCTGTGAGGCTGGTTGATGCCTGTAGACAACTGGCGTCTATCTTAAAGGGCCTGTGAGGCTGGTTGATGCCTGTAGACAACCAGTGACAATCCTAAAGGGCCTGTGAGGGTGGTTGATGCCTGTAAACAACCTGTGTCAATCCTAAAGGGCCTGTGAGGCTGGTTGATGCCTGAAGGCAACCAGTGTCAATCTCTAAGGGCCTTTGAGGCTGGTTGATGCCTGTAGACAACCAGTGTCAATCCTTAAGGGCCTGTGAGGCTGGTTGATGCCTGTAGGCAACCAGTGTCAATCCTTAAGGGCCTGTGAGGCTGGCTGATGCCTGTAGACAACCGGTGTCAATCTTAAAGGGCCTGTGAGGCTGGCTGATGCCTGTAGGCAAGCAGTGTCAATCCTTAAGGGCCTGTGAGGCTGGTTGATGGCTGTAGGCAACCAGTGTCCATCCTTAAGGGCCTGTGAGGTTGGTTGATGCCTGTAGACAACCAGTGACAATCCTTAAGGGCCTGTGAGGCTGGTTGATGCCTGTAGACAACCAGTGTCAATCCTTAAGGGCCTGTGAGGCTGGCTGATGCCTGTAGACAACCGGTATCAATCTTAAAAGGCCTGTGAGGCTGGTTGATGCCTTTAGAAAACCAGTGTCAATCCTTAAGGGCCTGTGAGGCTGGCTGATGCCTGTAGACAACCAGTGTCAATCCTTAAGGGCCTGTGAGGCTGGTTGATGCCTGTAGACAACCGGTGTCAATCCTAAAGGGCCTTTGAGGATGGTTGATGCCTGTAGACAACCAGTGGCAATCTTAAAGGGCCTGTGAGGCTGGTTGATGCCTGTAGACAACCAGTGGCAATCTTAAAGGGCCTGTGAGGCTGGTTGATGCCTGTAGACAACCAGTGTCATTCCGTAAGAGCCTGTGAGGCTGGCTGATGCCTGTAGACAACCAGTGACATCCTTAAGGGCCTGTGAGGCTGGCTGATGCCTGTAGGCAAGCAGTGTCAATCCTTAACGGCCTGTGAGGCTGGTTGATACCTGTAGACTACCAGTGGCAATCTTAAAGGGCCTGTGAGGCTGGTTGATGCCTGTAGACAACCAGTGTCAATCTTAAAGGGCCTGTGAGGCTGGTTGATGCCTGTAGGCAGGCAGTTTCAATCCTTAAGGGTCTTTTGAGGCTGGTTGATGCCTGTAGACAACCAGTGTCAATCCTTAAGGGTCTGTGAGGCTGGTTGATACCAGTAGACAACCGGCATCAATCTTAAAGGGCCTGTGAGGCTGGTTGATGCCTGTAGACAACCTGTGTCAATCCTTAAGGGCCTGTGAGTCTGTTTGATGCCTGTAGACAACCAGTGTCAATCCTTAAGGGCCTCTTGAGGCTGGTTGATACCTGTAGACATCCGGTGACAATCTTAAAGGGCCTGTGAGGCTGGTTGATGCCTGTAGACAACCAGTGGCAATCCTAAAGAGCCTGTGAGGCTGGTTGATGCCTGTAGACAACTGGCGTCTATCTTAAAGGGCCTGTGAGGCTGGTTGATGCCTGTAGACAACCAGTGACAATCCTAAAGGGCCTGTGAGGCTGGTTGATGCCTGTAAACAACCTGTGTCAATCCTAAAGGGCCTGTGAGGCTGGTTGATGCCTGTAGACAACCAGTGTCAACCCTTAAGGGCCTCTTGAGGCTGGTTGATACCTGTAGACATCCGGTGACAATCTTAAAGGGCCTGTGAGGCTGGTTGATGCCTGTAGACAACCAGTGGCAATCCTAAAGGGCCTGTGAGGCTGGTTGATGCCTGTAGACAACTGGCGTCTATCTTAAAGGGCCTGTGAGGCTGGTTGATGCCTGTAGACAACCGGTGTCAATCTTAAAGGGCCTGTGAGGCTGGTTGATACCAGTAGACAACCGGCATCAATCTTAAAGGGCCTGTGAGGCTGGTTGATACCAGTAGACAACCGGCATCAATCTTAAAGGGCCTGTGAGGCTGGTTGATGCCTGTAGACAACCTGTGTCAATCCTTAAGGGCCTGTGAGTCTGTTTGATGCCTGTAGACAACCAGTGTCAATCCTTAAGGGCCTCTTGAGGCTGGTTGATACCTGTAGACATCCGGTGACAATCTTAAAGGGCCTGTGAGGCTGGTTGATGCCTGTAGACAACCAGTGGCAATCCTAAAGGGCCTGTGAGGCTGGTTGATGCCTGTAGACAACTGGCGTCTATCTTAAAGGGCCTGTGAGGCTGGTTGATGCCTGTAGACAACCGGTGTCAATCTTAAAGGGCCTGTGAGGCTGGTTGATGCCTGTAAACAACCTGTGTCAATCCTAAAGGGCCTGTGAGGCTGGTTGATGCCTGTAGACAACCTGTGTCAATTCTAAAGGGCCTGTGAGGGTGGTTGATGCCTGTAGGCAAGCCGTGTCCATCCTTAAGGGCCCGTGAGGCTGGCTGATGTCTGTAGACAACCAGTGTCAATCCTTAGGGGCCTGTGAGGCTGGTTGATGGCTGTAGGCAACAGGTGTCAATCCTCCTACAAAAGAGAGCCAGGAAGGAGAAGGCTTGTGCCCTGGACTGAAGACTGTGGTGAAACTGTGAGGGTAGGGTGAAGAGAGGCAGCACCACCTGTGCTGGAATTCATTAGAGTGTAAACACATTATTTCTACCTGCTCCCAGTCAAAACTTATCACATATAAAATGTAATAATGCATCCCAATGTTATCCAATGCGAAAGATGGGCCTTCAAGTTGTGAAAACGAATTAAGGGTTTTTTCACTACCAAGACATGTAATATTTAAAAACACATGTCCTACCTTTTCCATACAGTGCACCCTGTCCTGTGGGTTGTTTAGGGCCTACCCTAGAGGCGACATATGTTTCTGAAAAGACTGTATGGGTCTAACAAAATGTTCAATTTACCAGGTCGAAATGGAAGTTTTAAGCTGCACTTCCCGGCTGCAGTGGCAGGCCTGAGACATGTTTTAAAAGGCTACTTTAGTGTGTGGCATAATGGATGCTGCATTGTCCACTTGTAGCATTTAATGTACAGTCCCTGGGTATGTCTAGTACCACATTACTGGAGGCTAACCAGTAAATTAAATGTGGCAGTTGAATGCATGCCACCTTCATCATGTTTAAAAGAGTAGCCCAAGCATGTTTGCTTTGGTTAGCAGTGGCAAAGTGAACATAGTCCTAAAAGCCATCTAAAACTGGTTAAAAAAACTCAGGAGCAGTGAAAGCAAAAGGTTTGGTGGTGACCTTGCAGAGAGGGGCAAGTCCAGCAGGTCTGAAGTGTTTTATCTTAGACGTCTTGTTGTTGCTTACTGATAGGGGAAAGAAACTTCTAAATCATTTAAGAGTAAAATCATATTTTTATCTTTTGACCTGAGTCCCTGGTTTATCTTTTAAGTGGTATTATTTTGCTTTCTTAACTTTGCTGTAGGTGGCCAGGAGTTTCCCTTCTCCAGTCCCACCAATATTTCATCACAATGTAATGCCGCGGAGGATGTTCTCTTCAACAAACGTACATTTCTTGTTAATGTACACATTTTCTAGGTTTTGTTTTACTTCGCTTTCGTAGGGCTACAGAGCCTTTGGTAGTCTCTAGATTTGTTTTGGTGGCTAATACTATATTTTCTCTACCAAGACATGCTTTGTGGGCACAGCACAATCGTCTTTTTTTAAATTGTCTGTGTCATTAATATTAAAGAATTCATTAAGGAATTTTCTGAAAAGATTAACTATATTTGGATTGTTCAGCAATTATTTGTAAAACTGTCAACTGGAGTTGTATACAGGGACAGAAGTGTTGTGAAATACCAATGATATTGGAGTATGACCTGATAAAATTATTTATTGATCCAAAGTTGACATCAGTGGGGATGTTGAGTAAGTGTTTTTATGTTGGGAGTAATAGATCCTCATGTGTGAATTATGAATGGGTGCCGCTCACAGTCAAGGGGTGCCGCTCACAGTCGTTTCCTGTGCTGAACTCGCTGGGATCACTTCTGGACACTGCCCTGAACTTGGAATTGCCTGTGGAACTCTGAGCCCGTGTGCTCCATCCCTGGGTTTCGCGCTATCGCTGAGGGAGAGGGATGCCTAATCAGCCAGCGGGAGCGGGACTGCGAGGCCCAGAGGTGCTTGCGCCTGGTCATCGCGCGCACCTGGTGCCTCTTCCCGCCCCCCTCCTCCTATTTAGCCCCGCCTCTGGACGCGAACGCGGGACGCGCGCGGACGGAAGCGCGGGCGAAGACCGGGCAAAGAGCGGGCCGTTTGAGGCCGTTCGACTACGGTCGAGTCCTGTCCGGGCTATCCCCTTGGCCCCATTCTTGATATTGTAAACCCACCTGTTAGCTGTGCTCGCTGAAGATCAGGTGTAATGTCTACACGCGAGTACAGAAGCAGGGCTGCCAAAGGGAAGTTGAAAAATGGAACACTTGACGATTTTATCACCAGAACCAACACTTCCATAGACCTGGAGATCAGTAAAATGCAGCATAGGGTCTCCATTGAACTTGATGCAGCCAGAAGGCTATCCCAGGAGCTGGCTATGGCCCAAAAATCTTCTCTAGGTCATTTTGCCCTTGCCAAAACACCCGACCGCCCAATGGGCCCAGCTCCTCTCTTGACGCAGGCAGTGATCCACCACCCACCAGCCGTATCCCTTCCAGCCCCAGCATCGAAGATGGTGTCCCCACGTGCATCCCTCCCCACCCTTAGTCCATCACTGGGTAGGGTGGCAGGGGATGAAGGGGTCCCCTTTGAGACGCTACCGATTGTCAAGCGCAAGGTTTTGAGTTGGAGGATTTCCCCTACCCCCCTAAAGGGTCCCATTCAAAAACGAAAGCGCAACAATACCACCGCTTACTCTAGGAAAAAGGCTAAAGTTGCAAAGGCTCAGTTACCCTCCCAAGTACCAGCCCAGCCATCCAACTCACCCATTCCCATGGTAAATATCTGCCCACCAGTACTAGAATCTAGTCCAGCATTACCGGTGGGGGAACACGAGAACCTTGTAATCGAAAGTGAGAACGGTGGGGTACCACTCTGCACGATAGAAGGAAAGGATGTGGAATTTTTAACAATTGTGTGGGAAACGTTAAAGAAACTCCTAACCCCCCTGGAAGTTAGACTCTCTCAAATAGAAACCCAGCTCCTCGAGACAGAAAAAAGTATTCTAAATCTAGCCACCCTGACAATACCTGTCAATAAACCATCTAGCCCACCAGTTGCGACTCATCAATATCTGCTGCTACTCCATCAGTAGCTCAGGTGGTTAAACCCATTCCGAAACTACGGCACAAGGTCACTACAAGCATTTCCGCCAATAGAGCAGTGGAAAGTGCAAATGAGCTGCCGGCTCAACAAGCAACAGCTCCGAAAGTTAAGCCAGTCCCGAGGGCGAAAGATCGCAACAACTACTACCATACCCCACAGAGACAAAAACCCTTTAATAATCATTACAGGGGTTTTGTTGATCTTCCCCCAGACGTAAGGCCGTATGTAGTTGTGCTTACGGGGGTGCCAGAAATTTCATTTCAACAGCAGGAAGACTTTGGATCATTAAAAAATAAGGTAATAAATTGGCTCAATGCAAATAGGCCATTACCCAATCACCTGAGAAGCAAAATTCTTATGGTGTGTCGGGTCCCTTGGATAGGCACCTCGCACAAGGCTATCACAGGTGATTGTGTTCTTGTCTCTTTCGAGGACCCCAACACTGCACACTTTATTTATTCATGGAGCAACCACGAAGCAAATTCGCCCATAGCAACCAGACCACTAACTTACTTTTATCCTCCGCGCTCTCAATACAATACGGGGGGAAACTGGAATAGGATTCCGGTGAGAAATTGTGCACAGGGTGGGCTACCCAACTACTGGCAAGACACACATGGGGGTTGGAATGGGGTACCCACCCGCAACAGATTTGGATGTCTTGAGGATGTGGATTGACTTTCCCACAGAATCACCGGTACACCGTCCTTAGCAGATTTACACTGTTCTCTGTTCTACCCTTCACCGCGCTCTGCTCCACCATTATCACCCAGCCTCACTGATACACCATCTGTGGCAGATCCCCACAGTTCCTTGTTTTATTCTTTGCTGTGCCCTGCTTCACTACCGATTCAGAAAAGGGGGTGGTGATGAACAGAGTGTCTGAATTAAGCAGACCACTCTTACCCAGTCCAAACATCAGGGCTTGATCCATCGCCGTTCTTTATCTCACTGCACCATCCCAGCTCAGAACCTGGCTATATGCAAATCAGTCTGTCCCTGGCCCAGTGCATCATGGGAACAGGGCAGACTAAACTACCAAGCCAATTCTTCACCAGAAAGGAGACAAGCTACCAGGGACCGGTTTCTGGCGTTTCAGCCGTCTTCGGCCCGGCTTGCTTGAATCCTGATGGTGCAGTGAGAAAGGGACTCATGTCTGAGTATACCCTGCCACACCTATAGTGGCCAAAAACGATTCAGAAAAGGGGGTGGTGATGAACAGAGTGTCTGAATTAAGCAGACCACTCTTACCCAGTCCAAAGATCAGGGCTTGATCCATCACCGTTATTTATCTCACTGCACCATCCCAGCTCAGAACCTGGCTATATGCAAATCAGTCTGTCCCTGGCCCAGTGCATCATGGGAACAGGGCAGACTAAACTACCAAGCCAATTCTTCACCAGAAAGGAGACAAGCTACCACGGACCGGTTTCTGGCATTTCAGCCGTCTTCGGCCCGGCTTGCTTGAATCCTGATGGTGCAGTGAGAGAGGGACTCATGTCTGAGTATACCCTGCCACACCTATAGTGGCCAAAAACGATTCAGAAAAGGGGGTTGTGATGAACAGAGTGTCTGAATTAAGCAGACCACTCTTACCTAGTCCAAAGATCAGGGCTTGATCCATCACCGTTATTTATCTCACTGCACCATCCCAGCTCAGAACCTGGCTATATGCAAATCAGTTTGTCCCTGGCCCAGTGCATCATGGGAACAGGGCAGACTAAACTACCAAGCCAATTCTTCACCAGAAAGGAGACAAGCTACCAGGGACCGGTTTCTGGCATTTCAGCCGTCTTCGGCCCGGCTTGCTTGAATCCTGATGGTGCAGTGAGAAAGGGACTCATGTCTGAGTATACACTGCCACACCTATAGTGGCCAAAAACGATTCAGAAAAGGGGGTGGTGATGAACATGAACAGAGTGTCTGAATCATTTTTGTCCACCATAAGCGTGGAAGGGTATACTCAGATGTGAGTCCCTAGCTCATTGCACCATTAGGATTCAAGCAAGCCGGGCCGAAGACGGCTGAAATGCCAGAAACCGGTCCCCGGTAGCTTGTTTCCTTCCCAGTATAAGAATTGGCTTGGTAGTTTGGTCTGCCATCAATAGACCAGGGCATGAGTCACGAATAGATTATATCCTGGTTTCAACGAACGATTGGACCAAAGTGAGGGACTTCACGATAGTCACAAGGACTGACAGTGACCACAATGTAGTGTCATTGAGGTTCGCTGTTCAGGGAATGTCCACGGCTATCACAGATGGGAATATAGTACTTCCTGTTGTTCTAGTTGCAACCAGCAACAGACGTAGAATTAGATGGCCGAGACTAGTGGAGAACCCTAAAAACATCCAGAGGCTTTATGCGGCTGTGGTCCCTGCCCTAGAAAAAGTTGTGGCTCTCACCCCACAGTCACCCACCCCCAAGAAGCTCACCACTCTAGGGGATATTCACTCTGAGCTTTGTTCTAACCTAGCAGAAGTACTGAACCCTGTGGCCAGGACGAAAAGGGACAAGGGGAAAAGAGCCTCATGGTTCAATGCTTCTTGCCCATAGCAACCAGACCACTAACTTACTTTTATCCTCCGCGCTCTCAATACAATACAGGGGGAAACTGGAATAGGATTCCGGTGAGAAATTGTGCACAGGGTGGGCTACCCAACTACTGGCAAGACACACATGGGGGTTGGAATGGGGTACCCACCCGCAACAGATTTGGATGTCTTGAGGATGTGGATTGACTTTCCCACAGAATCACCGGTACACCGTCCTTAGCAGATTTACACTGTTCTCTGTTCTACCCTTCACCGCGCTCTGCTCCACCATTATCACCCAGCCTCACTGATACACCATCTGTGGCAGATCCCCACAGTTCCTTGTTTTATTCTTTGCTGTGCCCTGCTTCACTACCGATTCAGAAAAGGGGCTGGTGATGAACAGAGTGTCTGAATTAAGCAGACCACTCTTACCCAGTCCAAACATCAGGGCTTGATCCATCGCCGTTCTTTATCTCACTGCACCATCCCAGCTCAGAACCTGGCTATATGCAAATCAGTCTGTCCCTGGCCCAGTGCATCATGGGAACAGGGCAGACTAAACTACCAAGCCAATTCTTCACCAGAAAGGAGACAAGCTACCAGGGACCGGTTTCTGGCGTTTCAGCCGTCTTCGGCCCGGCTTGCTTGAATCCTGATGGTGCAGTGAGAAAGGGACTCATGTCTGAGTATACCCTGCCACACCTATAGTGGCCAAAAACGATTCAGAAAAGGGGGTGGTGATGAACAGAGTGTCTGAATTAAGCAGACCACTCTTACCCAGTCCAAAGATCAGGGCTTGATCCATCACCGTTATTTATCTCACTGCCCCATCCCAGCTCAGAACCTGGCTATATGCAAATCAGTCTGTCCCTGGCCCAGTGCATCATGGGAACAGGGCAGACTAAACTACCAAGCCAATTCTTCACCAGAAAGGAGACAAGCTACCACGGACCGGTTTCTGGCATTTCAGCCGTCTTCGGCCCGGCTTGCTTGAATCCTGATGGTGCAGTGAGAGAGGGACTCATGTCTGAGTATACCCTGCCACACCTACAGTGGCCAAAAACGATTCAGAAAAGGGGGTTGTGATGAACAGAGTGTCTGAATTAAGCAGACCACTCTTACCTAGTCCAAAGATCAGGGCTTGATCCATCACCGTTATTTATCTCACTGCACCATCCCAGCTCAGAACCTGGCTATATGCAAATCAGTTTGTCCCTGGCCCAGTGCATCATGGGAACAGGGCAGACTAAACTACCAAGCCAATTCTTCACCAGAAAGGAGACAAGCTACCAGGGACCGGTTTCTGGCATTTCAGCCGTCTTCGGCCCGGCTTGCTTGAATCCTGATGGTGCAGTGAGAAAGGGACTCATGTCTGAGTATACACTGCCACACCTATAGTGGCCAAAAAGGATTCAGAAAAGGGGGTGGTGATGAACAGAGTGTCTGAATCATTTTTGTCCACCATAAGCGTGGAAGGGTATACTCAGATGTGAGTCCCTAGCTCATTGCACCATTAGGATTCAAGCAAGCCGGGCCGAAGACGGCTGAAATGCCAGAAACCGGTCCCCGGTAGCTTGTTTCCTTCCCAGTATAAGAATTGGCTTGGTAGTTTGGTCTGCCGGGCATGAGTCACGAATAGATTATATCCTGGTTTCAACGAACGATTGGACCAAAGTGAGGGACTTCACGATAGTCACAAGGACTGACAGTGACCACAATGTAGTGTCATTGAGGTTCGCTGTTCAGGGAATGTCCACGGCTATCACAGATGGGAATATAGTACTTCCTGTTGTTCTAGTTGCAACCAGCAACAGACGTAGAATTAGATGGCCGAGACTAGTGGAGAACCCTAAAAACATCCAGAGGCTTTATGCGGCTGTGGTCCCTGCCCTAGAAAAAGTTGTGGCTCTCACCCCACAGTCACCCACCCCCAAGAAGCTCACCACTCTAGGGGATATTCACTCTCAGCTTTGTTCTAACCTAGCAGAAGTACTGAACCCTGTGGCCAGGACGAAAAGGGACAAGGGGAAAAGAGCCTCATGGTTCAATGCTTCTTGCAAGAGAGCAAAGGCTGACCTATTGGAATCCCTCAAAATGCGGGACACCCCTAGCAAGATTAGGGAAAAGCAGCTGGTCTATAAGTCTACCCTCCGCAATGCTAAAATAGAATGGGACCAGCACAACTGGTCCGAAATGTTGGGTGCCCTTGCACTTCGAGACGCCCAAAAATTCTGGCAGATCGTCAAGCACGGTTCAGCTGAACCCATAGCGGCAGTAGATGCAAATATTGCATCTGCTGTGTGGGAAGACCACTTTAAAAATTTGTATAGCGCGCCCGATCAGGATCAACTGGGGAACCTACTTGAACCAGTGATGGCCCAACCTACTGAAAGCATATCCCCGATGGATGGGTTCACTCTGGAATAACTCACTACGGCAATCCTGGGCCTCGCTGCTGGAAAGGCGCCAGGCCTAGACAAGCTCCCAGGTGACCTTTACAGGCACGAAGTTAAGATCTGGGCCCCGTATCTGAGGGTGCTGTTCAATGCAATTCTGAACGGCATGAAGATCCCCCCAACTTGGCTGGGGGCAGAGATTGTCCCTATTTTTAAGAAGGGCTCGCCTCTGCTCCCAGCCAACTACAGGCCAATAAGCCTGATAGATGTTTCCCAGAAGCTTTTTACTAGGCTACTTCTGGATCGTCTGTCGGAATGGATGATGGAATATGACATTCTGAGTCCATTTCAAGCGGGGTTCAGAAGGAAGGTCTCCACCATAGATCCGGTCTTTCGGCTCGCCCTCATTTTTTGGAAAACGGTACAGCTGAAGGGTGGCAGCCTCTACACTGTATTCGTGGACCTGAGGGCGGCCTCCGACCTGGTTCCCCGCAGAAAACTCTGGGAGGTGATGGCCAAACTGGGGGTCCCTAAGGGCTTGCTGGAGATGATTATTCGTCTCCACACTGCCAACTTCGCTCAGGTGAGGTGTTGCTAAGGAGGGGGCGTTGTCAAGCCGGTTCCCCGTTGACAGGGGGGTAAGGCAGGGTTGTGTGCTTGCACCGACCCTGTTCTGCCTCTACGTCAACGGGGTAATCACCCACCTGAATGGGGTTACCAACTCTGATGCTCCGAAGTTGGCAGGCTGCAGGGTGCCGGCGATTATGTTCGCTGATGACACCCTGCTGCTTTCCAAGACCCCAATGGGGATTCAGCATGTTTTAAATGGCTTTGTGGACTTTTGTGGGGATCATGGTTTAGAAATCAACACCCTAAAGACCAAATTCATGGTTTTTAATCCCCCACCAAAATTACGACCCAGCCCCACCATAGGGCAAAGTAGTCTCGAAAGGGTGCGAACCTTTGAGTACCTTGGTGTCATGTTAAATGAGAATATGACCTGGTGCACACACCAAGAGAAAGCACTACTTAAAATTGCTCAATACATGGGGGGGGGGGGGGGGGGGGTCTTAAAGCTTATGGGAAAAAACAGGTCATCCATCAAACCCGTTGGCCCACCCCTCCAGATTTACAGGGCACAGGCAAGGGGGGCGCCATGTATGGTTGTGAGCTCTGGGGTCATGCATCTTCTCCAGACCTGGTGAGAGAGGAGAACAAGTTCATTAGGCGGATGGTAGCACTTCCGCCCAGTACGCCCCTTGTTCCATTAAGGTTAGATCTAGGGCTGCGACCTCTTGCTGAAGAAGTGGCACTGCGTCCCCTGGTCTATTGGCGTAGGGTGTGGTCAGTCCCAGAACTGACTACCTATAGGCAGGGGCTCCAGGAGGTGCTAGCCATGCCTAACGCAGGGAAAATTAAATGGCTTAAATTTATCAAAACTGAGCTGGAGGGTCTAGGCCTATCGACACTCTGGTCTGATCCCTCATCCGCTTGTCCATTAATTTCCAAAAAGAGACGGGCAAAGGTTTACTACGACAGTAAAATAGCGGCACTCTGTCGTCGGCAAAACCTTGGGACACTTACGGAGTCATTCATAAGTATCAAGGACATTTACAGTTTTGAACCAGCCTTGGACAAACTATATCCTGCTTTACTCAGGAAACTCTATTTGCAATGGAGACATGGGACCCTCCCACTTCGAGTTTTAACTAGCAAGTGGAGTGAACCAGCAGATGTCCGGCTTGCAGAGTGGCCAATGAATCTGAGCTCCATATAATTTTCTTCTGCCCGGCGTCCCGCAAGAAATGGATTGTCCCTGTATGCAGGAATTTGGGGTTTGTAGAGTGCATGGCCGCGTTTAGAGTGCTGAAAACAGACTTGTCGGATCACATTGTCTTTGCAGTGGCCAAATACCTAGGAGGAAAGTGGGTTCTGAGAAGTCAGTGCCTTAAGGCTGGTCATTGATTTTCACTGTAGTAGAAATGTGACCCCCTCTCTTTATGAAATTTTCATATGTACTCTGATGTATCTTTAATGTTTTTAATGCTTTATAGTTTTAACAATTTATGAATTGAATACTTATATCTTTTATGGTGACAAATTACCGAAATAAAGATTTATGAAATGAATGAATTATGAATATTGGAGAAAGAGGTGTTTTCTTGGTTTGTCATGCATAGTCATACATCAAGGTTTGTACTTTGAGTCAACTTAAAAAAAAAAGCATTGTTTCTGATGACATTCCCCGCCATGTTGGTGAGTTGCAGTCTACCTGTGCCCCAGATTGCAGTGAAGCAGCAGAGTCCAGGAAGTGGTAGGGAGGCAGACTTCATCCGTTTTATCCCTTGCTCTGTGCTAAGACCTGTATGTGAAGCAGTCCACCCCCAGCTCTCATTTTGTGTTAGCAAGTGAGGGAAACCAGCCATCCCCCCTAGCCACAGGGATGTTTATACATCAGAGAGAGACCGGAGGGTGCTCTAAGGCAACAGTAATCTTCTGTTTAAGCTGTGTTTATTAGGGACTGTGCACTTCGTTTTTGGCCAGGAAAAAGGGAGTACAATTTTATACAAACAGTATTGTTAGAGGACAAGTTTGTTAGGGCCTTACCTGCAGAAGTCCAAAGTTTGGATTGAGCCGGTCTGTCTCCTAGGAGATTTCTGAATTGAGGAGCAGCTTCCAACTCCCTGGCCAGCAAACCTTGTCTGAGGTCGCTGGGACCTTATATAGTCGGCTATTGGTTGGTACATGTGTGCACTGATTGGTGGTTGTATCTGGTGTTTCTATTGGATTAGGGTTAGGGTCCTCATTGGTTGGGTATTTGAGGGTTCTGATTGGTTTCTGGGTCTGTGACTCAATCAATGTAGGGTTGATGCTAGGGTTAGGGTTAGGATTTCTATTGGAAGTAGGGACTAGGGCTTCAAGTGTGATTGGTTGTTGGGACTAGGTTTGGGGGTAGGCCTTTAATTGGAAGTAGCGATTAGGGCTTCTGGTGTCATTGGTTGCTTGGACTTGAGTTGAGACTATTGGTAGGGCTGGGGCCTCTATTGGATTTAGAGATCAGGGTTTTTGAAACTGATTTCAGTGCTTGAACTAGGGCTAAGATTGGCTGTAAGGTCCTGGTCTCCTATTGGTTCTAGATTTTAGGGCTAGTGTTGTGATTGGATAGTGTTAGGGCTAGTGTTCCCTTTGACTGAAGGGGGTCACCTGATTAAAAGGCCTATAAAAGGCCAAGGCTTAGGACGTCGAGGCTAAGGGCAGAGAGGACAAGGGCAGTTGCTTGTATGAGCCTGGTCGAGACTGTTTGAGCTTGGTTGAGACTTGTCGGGACTAGGGCCAGAAATGCTGCCCATTTTTCCATTATGTAATACCCAGCCCACACCATCCACATTCACAAACAGAGCAACACACTCACCACATCAAATGTACACCACACACTTACTACAGACCAACACTATGCACAAATCCATGTCTCAGCACCCACTATAAAACCACACAAGCCACACCTATACACCCTTCTATCCCAGCTACCACACATTTCCGCCATCTCCTACAAACAATACACAACTCTATCCTAAACCACCAACCAATCCACTCATCACTAACACAACCCCATTCCACACCATACTTAACTACATCCCATTCAGACATGCACTCCCTGGTCTAAATACTCCAAACAGGCCACTTTTCATCACTAACAAACATATAATCAGCCATCCATCATTTGTCCAACCAACACCCTCCTCTTCCTTCTACCATATTAACACAAACGCACAACACATACACTGCACTGCTCCATACTTTTGGACTCTTGCAACAAACCAGTCTAAGACAAACACTCTTACCTCTACTTCATTCCCTCCTACACAAAACATACACTCTACTCATAAACACATAATCAACCCCTCTACCTTACAATCTTCTCTCACAAATAATACTCTACAAACAAATCCATTGCATGAAAGAAATACACCAGCACCTCTTTTCACTACTCCTCAAAAACAAAACCTATCACGCACACACACACACAAGATCTTCCAAGCGCAACACCTCTTAAGTACCATCACAAAATACAAGCTTACACCCACCTTTCAAACCACACAAAGGAACAAACACCAATGCCAAGCTTTCTCTTTTCCACCACATCTAACACAGATACAGCAACTCTCTTCCAAACGGCTCTCATCCATTGGACAAATTAGAACCTTACTACCTTACATTCACCCACCTATCGACCATGGAACAAACCCAATTTGGAACACTTAGAAGCCAAACTAACATCCAGTACAAATCTGTAAACAATAAATTCTGTTAAAAAACTATGAATGGCTAGAGGAAGCTTTTGATGTCCTGATACCACTCAAAACCACACAACAGAACAAAAGAAAAAAGCGCCTTGGAGAAACATAGAGATAAAAGACATTAAAAAATGAATTAGAAAGCTGCAACGTACCTGGCTCAAAACAAACGCCAAACAAGACAAACTTCACCTACAAAAAATTAACAGATTATACAAGTCAGCTATCAAAAAAGCTAAGAAAAGGTACTATTCAGACAGAATTCAAAATGTTAAATGTGCAAATAAAGAATTCTATAAAATACTCAAAAGAATTTCGCAAACCATATTGCCTAGAAGGAACTCATCCTGTTCCTCAAGATTTCACAGACAAACTGACAAATCATTACATGGACAAAGCAAACACGTTGGATTCGTACTTAAAACAGAGACAAGGGGTGGGGGGGCATGGCCAAGATGGCGAGCGGGTAAGACGTGTTCCACATCGTCTCCCCGCTCCCAAGCGCCCAATTCAACCCACTACTGCGACGTGTACCCCCCGGTGGTCCGGGATCGAATGGGGGACACACCTCCAGCCCGTCAGGGCCAATCAGACAGAGTGAAAGTGGGGCTGGGGCTTGCCCGACGGTGAAATCGCGACCAGCCTGGCCATGAGGCGGAACAGAGAAAATGGCGGCCGGATCAGGCTGGCCGAGCAGAGGCCGCTAGAAGTGCTGGAGTGATACCGTCGGCCCCATGGGAGCAGACGAGTGGCCACTGGTCGCTGCTGAGCAAGGTGAGGGGCTTGGAGAGGTGCCCTGTGTGGAGCCTGGCGATGGAGTAACAAGAGCGGGCGCCAAGGCGTGAAATCCGGGGCAAGGCCTGGCAGGTCGCACAGAGCCCTGAAGCAGCTTGGATGAGACAGAGCCGGGGGAGCGGAGGTGAGGAGAACTAACATGGTGGAGTATTTGCCAGAATATCAACTGGCGCTAGAGGGGAAAAGCTGAGTCTAACCCGCGGTCCCCACAGAGACGGGCACAGGAGTACTAAAGGTGAACGCCCGGGCGACCGGGCTGGGGAGAGGCCTAGCAGGCTATGTATAGCCCAAGAGCGAGGCAGCTGAGGCGGTGCCAGGATCAGCAGAGGGGCGACTGCCCCGGTTCTGCAGAGCATCGGCCAGACGCATCGACGGACGCTCACGAGCCGAGGAGAAGGCTGAGCCGTGGTCCGGTCCGGAGGCAATGCTGAAGGAAGAAAAGGGTGAGCAGGCCACAACCCTTCTTCTGGGGCCGCACTCGTCAATGTGGTTCAGGGGAGCTGGCAGACTGCCGGAACTCTGCAGCGAGTGGAGACTTTTCCCAAGAGGGGGCAGAATGCAATTGAGCTCCCTGTACGCCCGAGGGGAATGGCAACAAGAGGCAGTGAAAGCAAGCGACTCAGGGCCTAAACGCACATCACATCAATGCAGATTTGACAGGGGGGCACCCACGGGGAGGCCCAGCTGGCTATGGGAGGAGTGCAACGCAGAAGGCTGCCCCAGGGACAGGGCATTTGAGAATTGAGTAACTGCCTCCCTGACTAAAGGGCTCTTGGCCGGCGGGAGCAAAGGGTCCGTAGGCCGATTGGGATGGCTGGGTGCTGAACAGAGCTCCGGCATTATCACACATTAGAAAACAACCCACACCGTGGAGGGGAACTGCGCAAACTACAAGGCACAATCATTGGCGGTCACAGTTGGCCGAACGTGGTGGCATTGGGGCCAGAGGGTGACCCCAGGCAACGTTGCAGGTACGTCTGCAATCCCACTGGTGCAGCGAATAGCCAAGAGGTGATCAGCGGAGTAGGGGTTACGACCGCATCAGAGAGCATGACACTAGTCGCACGTAGGAGCAGCAGGGCAAGTGGCCTACGGGGTAGGGAATACTAGCGCAGCAGGGTGGCAGAGGCCGACGACGTCTCCCCGCAGAGCGACTGGCCTGACCTGCAGCCCCTTGGGCAGAGCAAATGACTGGCGTAGACTCCCTGGGGCAGTGGTCTGCCTGTGGAGTAAAAGAAGCACGGTTGAGGGCCAAGCCTTTGACTGGAGTGCGGGTGTGGAGCGGTGGGGAGGCCTATGCCCCTAGCAGATATCTCTAGACCCAGTGTTTTAGCCCCATAGCAAGCGGAGGAAGACAGTGTACATACCAAAGGAATCGAATAGGGAGCGAAGGTGCATACTGCTGCCAACCTGAGGGTGTGAGCTGCATCGCCGGGTTTCAGCAGAGGGCATTCTTTGAGCAAAGTGACAGTCCCTGGGGGAGCCTGTAACATAGGGCCCGTGTGCAGGCAACGGAGGTGAAAGGCGGTAGACAACAGACCGAAAGCAGTGGGGAGACAGCCCTACAACCTTCATCGCCAACATGTCCTCAATGAGGGGGAAGAAATACAGAACGTTGAAAGACTTGTTATCTAAAACCCCACAAGTGGAGGCAGAGAAGACCGATCCTCCCCAACGACTATGCTCCACCACGAGTCGGAGGACGCGGTGGCCCTGATCACCCGTTACTTTTTGGAAACACTATTCAACAACCTACGAAAAGACTTCAACAAACTCAAAAGCGAAATGGCAGGAGAAGTGAAAGTGATCCGACACGATGTGGACGCGATTGCAGAAAGGTTGGTATAACGACCGGATTCTCAGACCAGATAGAATCAGCTCACCAGAGCACCACCAACCCAACCGAAACGCAACCACCTCCCTCCTCAGGACCCATCTATCCAGGCACATCCACTGTCCAACTCCTCTCCTTCTCCACTCCTCTCCTCTGCTCCAATCCAACTCAACTAACTGACTCCACCTCTGCACTTCACTAATATGGAATACTCTCTCCTCATGGAAAGTTCCAGCCTCTGCACCACTCCGCGTCAAGGACACACACCCAGCCGGCCGGCCTTTTGTGGTGTCTTCGACACAAAGAATAATACAGCCTACCGATAAGGGCTGGCCCAGACCGGTTCTCTCCAAGTGAACAACAGCTCATAACTAAAACATTACCTTTACCCTGCAAGCATCTCATTTCTGCAGGGACAGAAAGCAAAATGGAGTCTCTCTAGTTCTGGGCCTTGAAGGCCTGAGAAGGATGAAATAACACTTAACTCTGTCAGAGTACTTACACAAACCATACCAATATGTAATATAAAGTCAGGACTACAGGATCCACCCTCTACTATAGGTAGGATGATGAAAGGACACATAATTATGTCAAAGCCAATAGGCAATAGATGGATTAGAGTCAAGAATAAGGGATCTATCATCATATAAAGCAGCTATCCTCTAGTTTATGCTTCTAGGTCTGGAAAAAGGCCTTAAAAGGACCAACACAAAGCAAGAATAGAGATTCAAGATGTTAGCAAGCTTAAAGTCACCATCACTCAGAAATAGAGCCAAAAACCATGTCAGGACAGTTGGCCAACATGGAGGAACAGGAGCAGGCCTGAGAGGAGGAATTAAGGCAACTTCAGCAGGAGATGATCCGCCTAAGGGACCAACAGGTAGACCTCCAAGCACATATGGAGGATCTTGAAAACCGCTCCAGGCAAAACAACATCCGCATGAAGGGA
This sequence comes from Lissotriton vulgaris, assembly GCF_964263255.1. Lineage (NCBI taxonomy): Eukaryota > Metazoa > Chordata > Amphibia > Caudata > Salamandridae > Lissotriton > Lissotriton vulgaris. Next base: position 88,525,215 of record NC_141685.1, on the reverse strand, counting down.
GTCCTTTCGGATGCAGAGGGGTCGGATATTGTTCAATACTTACAGGAGATGTTCTGCGACATTTAGGGAGCCCCGCCAGACTTGGAGATACGCATTGACTGGGCACATAAAGTGGGGTTACAAAGACAAGCCCCCTGCGTCCCTGCCAGACATTCTAGCCTTCCTGCCAGATTATCCCCTCAAAGAATGCATTCTTCGGGAGGCTTGGGCAAAGCAATCAATCAAGTGCTTGGGTCACTCCATAGCCCTCTACCAGGACTTGGCCGCCATCACACTACAGAAAAGGCAAGAGTTTAGAAAGGTGACCAAACATCTTTGAGACAAAGGCGTGCAATATTCCTGGGGCCATCAGTTCCACCGATCTTCAGGTGGGACGGTAGGTTCCACCAGATCAAATCTCTACATGAGGCCTGCAAGCTACTAGGACTGGCACATCATGGCCCTGAGGAGATTGCCAGTCCAGAACGCCGGACCACACGAGAGCGATGGCAGAGAGTCGGACGGAGGCACACCACTGGGGCCCGATCCCACGACTCTGGTGCAGGAGAGGTTGCTGCTTTAGAGGCAGTCCTCAAGGACACAGCATCCCAAGACAGCTCATGATCTCTAATGAGGTTGCTGCAAACAAATGTGACACACAGGGCGAGGGGGGGGTCTGCTGGGAGCGAGGAGTCAGGGATATTTAGGCCACGGCATGTCCCAGATACTTCTTTTTTCCTGGTGCAGGCGATCACACCTTGCGGGCGCTGGACAATATGGGGGGTTGGGGAGTTAAGGTTGGGGTTAGGGCGGGTGGGAACTGGTGTACTACAAACAGGAGTCCAGCTGAGACGGCTAGGGGCAGAGAGGATCGGGGACGAGGGGGTAGAGAGCGCACGCCCGTATGGTGGGCAGGAAAATTTGCAGGCGTAGCAATTCACCTTTGATCATTCCCCATGATGCACTCCACACTTCAAATTGTCACCCTAAATGTGAGAGGCCTGAACAATCCTAATAAATTAAAATCCATACTGTCCTACTTAAAGAATTAAGGAATGGTGGTTACTAGTTGGGGGGGGACCTAAATTTAGTGATGGACACGGCTGTGGACAGATCAAGCAATCGATGCACTCAAATGGGGGAACTGTCTTCTGAAGGGAAAACTGGCTACAGACTAGAGGGCTGGTGGACCTTTAGCGGGTGGCTCATCCACACACCTATCAATTCTTTCTATTCACATGCACACGGTACATATGCCCGGCTCGACCACATGTTAGGCACAATGGAACTGAATGCACTGGTGAGGGACGTGAACATCACGCCAGCTGCACTTTCGGACAACGACTCAGTGACAGTGACCCTGTGGATGGCTAAGTCATGTAGCAAATCAGGGGGCTGGAGTCTGCGGGAGGGCATGCTACAGAGAGCTGGAGTATGGGAGCAGATCCACAAATGTATCACAGACTATCTAGAACTGAACGACTCCCCCAACATCTCCCGGACCACCTTATGGGGGGCCTTTAAGGCAGTGGTGTGTGTGGAATTGATAGCCATATCAGTGGCTGAAAATAGAGAATGCAAAAGCAAGAGAGAGCAGATCACAGCGCAAGTCTGTGAGCTAGAGAGGATACACAGTAAGACTGGGGCTCCTAGAGTTTGGAGGCAGCTAAAAGCGGCGCAAGCCCAACTGGTGGGGCTCGATTTGGACAGAGCCAAATTTGCAGCACTCGGGCTCAACACTCCTACTACATTGGGGGAGATAAGACGGGGCATATATTGGCAAGCAAGTTGAGAGCCCGCACTCAGCAAACGAAGGTTCTGTCCCTCAAGTCGAGTTCAGGGGGGATAGTGGAAGGAGATGACGAGATCGCGAAGGCCTGTCAGGCAGTTTACACTGAGCTTTATCACTGGGACACCCCTCCAAACTCTGTTACCAACAGAGCGCAAACACAATTGCACTAGATCCAGGGCAGGCCGTAGCGCTGGAGTCACCAATAAGGTTGAAGGAAGTGATAGGGGCAATTTCGCTCCTCAAGCTAATAAAATCCCCGGGGCCCGACGGCTTTTTGGCCAGGTTCTATAAATCCACTCTTGACACTGCTTTTAAACTCCTTTACTGGGCTGGGGCGATTCCCCCAGAAATGTTGGCAGCTTCCATAGTGGTGCAGCCGAAACCCGGGAAAGATAAAACCCTCAGCGGCTCCTTTCGCCCGGTGTCGCTTCTTAATGTAGGTTTGAAACTGTTTACTGGGGTGCTAGTGGCTAGGTTGGGCCCCCTCATGCCAGGCATCATTGAACCCGACCAGTCAGGCTTTATCCACAATAGACGAAGTAGCGACATCACCAAACACATGCCCAGAAGGCATTTGATCGGGTGGACTCAGACTTCTTAGACAAGACCTTGGTTCACTTTGGTCTGGGAGACCGGTTTAGGGCATAGGTGTTGAGTTGCTATAGCACGCCCACTGTGACAATCAGAGTAAACGGGGTATCATCCAACCCATTCGGGATCCAAAGGGGGACCCGATAGGGGTTCCCACTGTCTCCTCTCCTCTTCGCTCTATATATCGAGCCACTGGCACAGAAGATAAGAGATAACCCCGACATCCTTGGCATTCTCTTTGGAGGGGAGCGACACGCCATAAGCCTCCATGCAGATAATATCATTGCTTCCCTTAAATCTCCAGAATGATTGATCCCGGAATTTCTACAGGAACTAGAATCCTTTGGCCATGTCTCGGGATTCCGAGTCAATATCGGGAAGTCAATGATTCTTTGGTTAAATCAGCGAGGGACAATATATGCACCGAGAAGGGACTCCTATGCTGGGATACAGACAATGACGTCTATCCCGTATTTGGGAATTGAACTGGCCCTGTCCGTGTCACAAACGGTCACACTAAACTACTGCAAGTTGACCACCCAGATTAATAAGGAGCTGCAACACTGGAAACACCACCAGCTGTCACTCCTGGGACAGGTAGCAGCAATTAAAATGTCCATTCTTCCTAAAGCATTATATCTCTCCCGACAATACCAATATTGCCCCCACCAGGTATTATTCATAAATTACAACAGGCGATACAGCAGTTCGTTTGGACAGGGGCATGTCCCCAGATGTGTAGGGAACTGGGCTATTTATGGCCAGACGAGGGAGGCTTGGGGATCCCGAGCGTGCTGGAATACTTTAGAGCGGCTCAGCTCAGATACCTCGTGGAATGGAAAAGACCGTTATCTGAAAAGAGATGGCTGTTCCAGGACAGGGCGATAGTAACACTCTCCCTCTAGAAAGTACCTTTCCTAAAGAGTGCAAATAGACCCATAAATCTCCGGGGCTCACCCATAACACACACACTACTCAGGGTCTGGGATGTGGTGGCTACTAAAAAAGGATTGTCATCTTTCCCCTCCCCCATTAATCCTTTGCTGGACAACAGGGTATTTACAACTGGGTTCGGCGAAAGGGCATTCGCTGGTTGGTGGGGGACTGAATGTAATGCGGCAGGACACCTCTCTGGCCTAGAGGGGATTATTTCATTTCATGAACTAAGGTTAGAATATGGCCTTCCTGAAACAGAGGTACCTGCAGCTCCGACACTGGCTCCTCCAAACGGATGTGCAGCCAAAAGTTAGCAGAAAGCTGACAAAATATGAAAGATGGCTACTGACAAAGAATACAGACAAGAAAATAATCTCGGAACTGTAGGACATGTTGTGCCCTCAGGTTCCCGCAGCAGAGAAGGTGGGCGAGGGAACTGGGAAGGGACCCTACAGGAAAAGAATGGAAAGACCTCTACTACTGGGCCCACCACACTGCACGCAACACAGCTAGCAGGGAGACTGCAGTCAAGATAGCCACGTACTTGTACCTGATGCCGGTCCATCTTAACAAAGGGAACCCAGACGGCAGCCCGACTTGTTGGGGGAGTTCAGAAAGGGCACCGATTGGTGCATCTGCTTTGGGAGTGCAAGGAACTATCAGGATACTGGACTGCGATCCTAGATGATGTGCACTGACAATATGAGACAAAAATCCTGAGGTGCCTGGTCTATTTAGTGCTCGGACTGCCCAATCCCATGACATACCTTTTAAGATCTAGGAGGGGGAAACAAATTGGACTGGTACTGGGAGTGGTGCTTCAAAACATCTTATCACATTGGGGGATGCAGACAGGGCTGATGTATACAGGGTGGTTACACAGGTTGTGACACATCTTTGGGATGGAATGAATAAAGGCTTCCCTCACCAACTCAACGGTAAGCTTTAATGAAGTTTAGCAGCCGATAGTCTCTCTGTTGGCTGCTGAAATTAATGAAACCACATGCCTGAGGTATCTTGCCTCCTCCGACTCACAGCTCCGGATAAACCATCTAAGGCATCATGATCTATACCCACGCTCTTGCCAGATATAGTGTTAAAAATTGAAATGGGCTTCAAGCACACCAGTTCGTGGGTGGGAAGGGGGGTGGGGGATTGTGTTCTCCTTGTTTCCTCTTTTTTCCTTCTCCCTTCTCTGACATTGCTGTATAATCGAGAATTGGTATGATGTCAGAACATGCAGAGACTTTATGAAGTACCTCACTGCAGCTGGTGGGGCCAAGTTAGATGGCACCCGCACACAGACCACAGATGTTAATATGTATGCTGTTAATATGTATGCCCAGAAGGGGGCAGTAATGATGAGGACTGGAAGAAATTATTAGCAATTTATGTTGTTTCTTTGCTGCAGTATGTCAATAAAAATAAAGTTAAACCTAAAACAGAGACAGAGCACCAGCACTAACCCTTTTACAAAACAACAGTCCAAGAATACTCAAACCCAGCCTCTCCGTTCCTTCCAACACATCTGACACCATGAATTTATGGACCTGGTCAAAGCAAGCAGGCCTGCCGGCAGCCCTTCTGACCCGTGTCCACAACAAAATTTCAAGACAATTCTTTTAACAACCTCTGCTGCCACTCAAGTAAGAAGAATCATCAACGTTCCTTAAATACCGGAATATTTCCAGAAGAACTCAAAAAGTCACACATACTCCCTTTACTGAAAAAAACAAACTTGGATCCGCTGAACCCTGACAACTACAGACCCATTACAAATGGACCTTTCCTGGGCAAACTGATAGAAAGAGCAGCGTTTGCCCAGATGTCACAATTCATTGACAAGAATGACATACTTTCAGACTTCCAAACAGGTTTCCATCTAGTAAGAGGCACAGAATCTGCCCTCCTTGCCGACTGGGATGAACTGAAGAACACAGTAGACTGCAACGGGGTGGCAATGCTACTCTTCTTGGACCTCTTGTCTGCCTTTGACACAGTTGACCATGACACTCTGAAACAAAGACTATATGAATCCAACATCAAGGTGTCTGCCCTAGACTGGCTCGCGTCCTACCTTCAAAACAGAACTAATGTCATCCAAACCATACTTCACAAAAACAGGGGTCCCTCAAGGCTCTATAATCTCGCCTATGCTTTTCAACACCTACATGAAGTCATTACCGGTACTGACCAATCAATTTCACCTCACTTGCTATAACTATGCAGATGATACACAAATACTTCTTCAACTGGAAAGCCCGAAAGACCTGAGAAACTCCCCAATTTTCAGTTGTCTCAGAGCCGTGTATGATTTGGAGCCACCTCAAATTGACTGCTTCCATAATGGAAATACTGAAGTGTGGCGATTGGAAACATTATGACATTATGACTGCTTGCCACCTGGCCTGATGAACTGGGATCACCAGTATCGAACGAAGTGAGAAATCTCGGAATGACCATGGACTCCGAGCTATCAATGAATGCCCAAGAGGACAAATTAGCAAGATCAAGCTTTGTCACTAAAAAACGCTGCGACAAATTTTTCCCTCATTTGGGATTTCCACACAAGGTCCAAGCTACCATCTCCCTTGTTCTGTCCAAACTCGATTACGCCAATAGACTCTACCATGGATCACCTTTAACGACCTCTTCTATCCTGCTGCTACCCTTCTCTATCCAAATGACAAACATTTTCACCACTCAAATTTCACTATACTAATTTTCAACACAAATCCTTTATGGGTTCCAGAGTAACATGCTAGTCACCAGAAAAATGCTTCAACTCCCCTTCAGGGGTAACAAGCGCTATATGAATGCAAACCTTGCTCTCCTTCTATCCCTCCGCTATCCTTCTAACTCCAAATAACTTACTATTATCCACCACTCAAATCACTTTCACATTTCACCATACTAATTCCCCAATAATCCTTTATGGGTTTCCAGAGTAGTGTGGTACTACCCAAAAAAAGGCGATTTAACACCCCATCAGGGGTAACCAGCGCTATATTAAATGCAAACCTTTTTTCCTCTTCTATCCTTCCGCTATTCTTCCGAATTCAAATAACTGACTAACCTATCCACCACTTTAATTACTTTGATATTTCACTATACTAATTCAGCACTAATCCTTTATGGGTCCCTGAGTAGCGTGCTACTCGCTGAAAAAGTACTTTGACGCCTCGTCCGGGGTACTAAGCGCTTTATAAAATGCAATTACAATGAACATTGCAGTAGATTTTGTGTATGTGATGGCATTGATGTACACGTGACACCCCCTCCCAGTTCAAGGTTCTATGAGTGTGGACTTTCTTAGCTCCGTTTCTTTCTCTTTGGATTCCAATAATGATTCAGAAGGAGTCTACAGAAGACAAAGTTTTAAAATGTTGGATGATGCTATATTTGATGTGATTGTGTTTCACTGTTATTCTTACATCTTTTTTTGTGGCACTGGTAGATTTGTCGACCAACCAAGTGATTTTCTCTTGTTTTACTTGCTGCTTACAGAATCATGGAGGCTTGGACATATTCTACATCAGTGGTTCCTAACCTGTGGTCCTAGGACATAATTATGCCCCTAGAGTTGGGTTATTGGAATACGGATTAGAGGGCCTTGTCAGTAGGTGAATGGAATGTTGAAGTTCTATTAAGATAACAAGTAGTTTGGTTAACAAGCTGGTTAGAATGGAAATTGCCTCTCCCTCTTCTCTTCCTCAGGTATGCAATATATGCTCACGTTGTTTCTTCTTTTTCCCTTATATTGGTCTTTCTAGGCTTGACAGAGCTTGTGGACTTTGAATTCAAGTTTTAGCCCTCCATAAGAAAAATGTTCTATTTTGCATGAATTAAATTTATTCTATTTTCACTGTTGTTGAGTTTTGCTTCTACTGATTGTATGTCATCTGAGGTTAAAGTCAGGAAAGACTTCAATGATCCGACTCCACTCATTATCTCCTATAACATGGGTTCACCACTTATTTAACAAGGGACAATTAAATTACATGTAGCTCATTGGTTTCTTGTTTTGAGAGAGTTCATTGTATCTTGCTTCGTTTAGTCGGTGAGATGCTGAAAGCATGATTTGTTCCTTCTTCAGCCTTGTTTTCTTCTTGGGTGTTGATGTTCCCCATTGATATAACTAATGTTCTGCTTCATTGAAATTTGTTGCATTTCTTCTGAAGATAGGAGGAGTCTGTAGAGTTAGTAGGCACCCAACTTCTCTCTCAGCTTAACCATTAGGTGTTACTTGGGCCAGTGGGTAGCTGGAGAACTGGCAGGCTTTCTTAAAAAGTTTCTCAGTGACTTTAGAGCAGCTGAGGGATGGTAGTTCCAACGTGGCTAGTGCTATCTAGGGTATCAGCAGACCGGGTTTAGCTTTAGAGTATTCGTGCTATCTGCCACTATTGTCTTACATTTTAACATGTTTGTGTTATCCGGCAGTAGGGATCTGTGGTGGCTGTCACTCTCAACTCAGACGATTAAGGAGAGTGAGATATGGAAGAAGTGTACTGGGCCTTTTGGAGCTCAAGCTCAGTAAAAATCCACTTATTCAAGAGGATTAGGTTTGGGTCAGGACTAACGGACATAAGCTATCAGATTTTCAAAGATGGCTGCCACTGAGAAGATGCAGCGTTCTGATTTCTTAATAAATTAGGTTAGCGAGCAGTGGTTGATCATTCCAAATTGGCTAGCGCTGTTTCGCTTGTTTCTGAACTACTTAGCGCTGCTTTAGCGAGTCTGTGGTATCTGGCACAATTCGAGCTGGTGAGCAAGTATCCAGTTCTTATAAGCCATCCTGGAGGACTGAGAAATACTAAAGAGAAGGCCAAACTATGCGGCAGGGTTGACTAAATTATGCACCTAGAAAAGACAAAATATGCAGGGTAATGTGTCATATTTTCTGATAGTGCTGATTTGTTATTTTGTAATTATTACACTTATTAACACTGTCTGAGCAGAGGTTGCAGCTCATTAGCTCCTAGTTTAACACCTGAACATTGCCATAAGCAAAAGAACGGTGACCAGTTACCCTTTGCAAAGGGCCTTCCACTGGGAGGGAACTCAGGTTCCTGTGCCTTACTTAACTTCTGAACCTTTTGAGCTGGAAATTACTTTTTATATAATGTGCAGATTTTGTAGCAGAAACTTGATTGTGTGATAAATGTGGCAGATCTGTAATTATACAAAACACTCTGCTGCACAATTACATAATTCCTGTGGCCAGGTCTATAACGTTTGCCCCGTCATAGACGTCAGGTCTCTCTTGAGTGACTAATGTCAGTATCTTCTGATATCCAATAAGCATTTATGATCCTGATGGACAAATAGAGTGACAAGTAGTTAGTACTGAAAGGAGGGCTGGTGGGTTAAAGGTAGTAGTTAATTGTGAGCGGTAGTGGATGTGGGTGAACGTTCGGATTGCAAGGTGAATGCTTGGGGTGAAGGACTAAGTGAGTGGCCTGATCTGGACAAATCAAGTGCCAAATGTAGCTGACCCGATGCAGCACCGGTTGGAGGACCTAAATCTTTATTCTCCTTGTAATTGCTTCTTAATGAGTTGTGAATCTATGTTGGTAAATTTTGTGAGTCGGAGGATTGAAAAAGCAACACAATAGGAACTTAAAGGCTAATTTTAGACTGCCCACAAATAATTAAGCCAAAACTTGACCATCTTTAACACTCTTGCACCATTATAAATAGGCTTTTCCTGGAACACATAAAGTGGCAAATTGGATGGAGCTTGGTGGAGTAACCTCCAGAGTAAAACAAGCATTTGCAATGAAATAGGTCTTGCATTCACCCGGGTTTGAGCTATTGGCATTGTAAATGACAATGCCTTTTATTTATGTTTTGGATTTTAAAACATAAATCAAAGGCATTGTCATTTACAATACTAATAGCTTAAACTCCCACAAATGTGAGACCTATTGCATTGCAATAAAGGGCCTTCTCGACCGCTTATTAGATTGTAAATATTAGAGGAAGAGACCGGCCTGCGACGTCTTCAAAGTGATAAATAGTGCAGTGAAGAAGATGTGTAAGTGTTGTAAAGTATACAGACACAAAGTGTGAAGTGAGAGTTACATATGATCCGAGCTTTAAACACTAACAAAGCGCTCCAACACCTTTCGCTCTGTGATTACACAGTCATGGCTCAGGACGATAAGCGGGGAGGGGGCGCTATTTCCTGCCCTCTCCGTGATTTGAGTGTGCAGTGTGGCATTGTGTAATGTCATTGCTATATTTGGCCTAATAAAAAACACTCCAGCTGTAGTAGGGCCCTGGCTTCACCTCATGATGCAGGGTGGGCTGTGCTTTATGGCAGGTATGGAGGGAGGGATTGTCTCGGCCTCAGCTCTGGCTTCGTACAGTGCCCCTGCTATTCCTAGTGAACAAGAGGCGCTGAGGAGGTGGTATTGGAATTGGTGGTGCTGTTATTGGTGGAGGTGGTGGTATAGGTGGTGGTAGTGGTGGTATTGGTGATGGTGGTAGTGATGGTATTGGCGGTGGTGGTATTGGTGGTGGTATTGGTGGAGGTGATGGATGGTTGTATTGTTGGTGGTGGTGGTACTGGTGGTTCCTTGTGGTGATATTGGAGATGGTGGTAGTGTTAATAAAACAGGCTTTTGAAAACAACCCGTCAGGTGGCTTTAGTACAGATCACATGTAACACATATGTGCTGTTGTCAGCTTCAGCCCATTAGAACAGGATTATGTGCTACATGGAATAATACCCATAGCTTAATTCGCTGATCATTTCTTAATCCATTTTAATTGGGGCGGGGTGGTTGATACAGATACGAGGTAATGCTGGGTTAAAGTGATTGAAAGCAGGCACCCTTGTTACGGGGGCGGCCTCGCTGCTTAAAAAAACACAAGCGATTTCAGCTGAAGCAGTGCATGTCCGGCCTGCAGTAAGAGAAACTCAATGAAGTAGATAGTGCTTACAGATTAAATAACAGGTCCTGCGCAGCAACTGAAGTAAAAAGGGCAGTCACCATGGGAGGGTACAAATGAAGACAAGGCCGTACTAAGGAGAGACTAATAAGCCTATTAACGAATCCGAAGGCAGCATTTATGATAGATAATGACACAAGCCAATGAAAATAAGGGAGGAGAGTGGGCGTGGCTTCTCTCCCATACTCTACTACAGCAGTCTCACAAAGCGAGAATTGCATGCGCGCTGCCGCTAGGCTCGACCTAAAGAGTGTAAATTTGGTGCTGCTTGTGGAAATATTCTCCCCTCGTGGCTCCCAAAGGAACTAGGCTACTCCCTCTACAGAAAGGTAGCAGCAGTAACTTGAATAATGATATTCACAAAGGGCATCAAAGCAGTGTAATTCAACGTAAGTAGGAGTTTTCTCCTACTGTGGGACTGACTTCGTGTGCTGCCCTCTTTGTATTGGAAACTTTAAGTTGAGGTCATTTTCTTATATTAAGAAGCCTCATGTGGTCGTCCTGGAACCAGAGTCACCTAGTTAATTCAGGAAAAACACCATTTGACAGTGGCCAAGTGGAGCATATCTGTCAGTGAAGTTGGGTCAGCTTCTCCAGTATTTAAAGCCAATTATTCTGATGATCAGCCCTTTGTGGTGAGTTTTTTCCACAAACATGTGTCTCTGTGCTAGCAACTCTGCAATAATAAAAGCAACTCTTGTTTGAGGAATAAAATTTATTCAGGTGTTTCATAGTGTTTACTGGGATGAAGTCTTTATAGGAGACTGGAGGCGAAAGACCATAAGCTAGACCTCTGCTATTGGCTCAGATTTTAATAGCATGTTCGTAGGTGAGGTTCGTCTTCCATAGTCATCCGGGATTGCAAGGGGAGAAATGTCTGTATGGGTTTTTTAAATGTTGTTTTTGGAATTTATTGAAATATTCTCACATAACAGCTCTGGTGGCGTAGTAGAGGACTGATTTGCCTTAGTATATTGTAGGTTGGGAGTGATATAAGATAGCTCAGTTTATGGATTTGAAGCACTGCTAATGTGCTCAGACAATTTATAAAATATTCATTGCTTTATGGAATAGTAGTTCATAAAGTCAATCAGAGCTTGGCTTCCTTCAAACTGTGCTTCTAGTTATCTGTTGCTTGGAGTCTGAGTGAATGGAGGAACCCTTCACAGGTTTAACTGGTCCTTGCAGTCAGTTGTCAAGTTAGGAGAGATAACTGGTGCTGGAGTTGATCTGAAAACCAATTAAGAGTAGTGTTCAAAGGTCACCGACCTAAAGAGGCTGTACCTCGAAACTGGGCTATTGTGATCTGGATTTATGAGTGTCAGCAGCGTCCTCCTAACCGGCAAGGACACTGTATTTTACTTTTAGGCTTCAACTGTGATATCAGACATCAGTATATGTTCTGCAGCTTTCCCCCCTCAGTGTCTCTCCCCTCTTTACAGTAGCTCCTTCCTCATCCCACGTTTCTGTCTTTTAGCCACCTGGCTGTGACAAACTCACAGACATTTGTTTCTCATTTACAGAATCAAGGAGCTGATGAACAGACCTAAAGGCCCCCTGCATCCAAATACTCCTGATCAGCATTACCAGAAGAAAAAACTGTATCCGTGTGACGAGTCTGCAAAAACATCCACTTGGAAGCTTGATCTGTTCACACGCTATACAATACATTCTGGGGAAAAAACAGTGAACTAGCTTAAGGAAGACCTTCATACAGAGCGCATCTTTAGGGACAGTTTGATGCTCCATACCATGAATAATCTTTATCAGTCTACGGAGTGAGAAATGTTTGCTTAGAGCTTGCATCAATATGATCCTCAGAGGTTTTGTTCTGGCAAGAAACCATATTTTTGTACAGAGTCGGAGAAAAGTGTCACTCAGAGCTCATATCTGTACATGTATCAGATGATCCATACGAGACTGAAGCATAGATGTGCGCAGAGTGTGACATCATTTTCATTGTAATATCAGCTTAGGGCAAGCATCAGAATATCCATACTCTAGAGAAACTATACCATTGTAAAGAGGATTAGAAGAGCTTGACTCACCAACAAAATCAGGTGACTTACCATAGGTTGCTTATATGGGAGACATCGTAGTGTACATACCTTGAGGAAAGCTGCAGTACGGGCTCTACGGGCTCTTTGTTACACAGGCATCAAAATGTTTGTTCTGAGTATATGTCATACCAGTGTATGGAATGTGGGAAAAGTTTCACTGAGATAAAAAGCATCAGAGAATTCATTGAGGTGAGAAATATCATCAGTGAGAAACACTTTGATGTGCAGAGCACACTGTTACATCATAGGGTTTCACACCAGTATGGATTCTATCTGTCCTGAATGAGGACAGGCTTCACTTGTAAGACAAATATGTTAAGTCACCAAAGAATCCTCACTGGTGAGAAAGCCTGCTGGTGCACAGAATGTGGGGAACACTTCACTCTGACAAGCGCACTAATCACACATCAGATAATCCATACTGGTGAGAACCCCTACAAATGCACTGAATGTGGAAAAAGCTTCAGTGAGCAGCGTCGGCTGGTGAAGCATCGGAAAATCCATGCTGGTGAGAAACCCTTTCAATGTTTAGAATGTGGAAAAAGCTTCACTCGGGCACGTGCACTGCTTGTTCATCAGAGAAACCCTATCAGTGTACCGAATGTGGGAGAAGCTTCAGTGTGAAGCACACCTTGAAGCAACATCAGAGACTCCATACTGGTGAAAAACCCTTTCAATGTACAGAATGTGGGAAAAGCTTCCCTCAAGCAAGTGCACTGCTTTATCATCAGAGAATCCATACTGATGAGAAACCGTACCACTGTGCTGAATGTGGCAAAAGCTTCAGTGTAAAACACACCTTGGTGCAGCATCAGAGAATCCATACTGGTGAGAAACCCATTCAATGTACAGAATGTGGAAGACGCTTCTGTGTAAAGAGCACACTGTTATCACACCAGAGAATCCATACTGGTGAGAAACCCTTTCAGTGTACAGAATGTGGGAAAAGCTTCACTCAAGCGAGCAACCTGCTAGTACATCAGAGAATTCATACTGGTGAGAAACCATACCACTGTGCTGAATGTGGCAAAAGCTTCAGTGTAAAACACACCTTGGTGCAGCATCAGAGAATCCATACTGGTGAGAAACCCATTCAATGTACAGAATGTGGAAGACGCTTCTGTGTAAAGAGCACACTGTTATCACACCAGAGAATCCATACTGGTGAGAAACCCTTTCAGTGTACAGAATGTGGAAAACGCTTCTATATAAAGAGCACACTGTTATCACACCAGAGAATCCATACTGGTGAGAAACCCATTCAGTGTATAGAATGTGGGAAAAGCTTTACTCAAGCGAGCACACTGCTAGTACATCAGAGAATCCATACTGGAGAGAAATCCAATCAATGTACAGAATGTGGGGAAAAGTTCACTCAGAAGGGAAGCCTTTTGGCACATCATAGAATCCATACTGGTGAGAAACCGTACCACTGTGCTGAATGTGGCAAAAGCTTCAGTGTAAAGCACACCTTGGTACGGCATCAGAGAATCCATACCGGTGAAAATCCCTATCAATGTACCAAATGTGGAGAGTGCTTCCGTATAAAGAGCATACTGCTGTCACACCAGAGAATCCATACTGGTGAGAAACCCATTCAGTGTACAGAATGTGGGAGAAGCTTCAGTATGACGTACAAGCTGGTGCAGCATCAGAAAATCCATACTGGCGAGAAACCCTACTACTGTGCTCATTGTGACAAAAGCTTCAGTGAGAAGTACACCTTGAAGCGGCATCAGAGAATCCATACTAGTGAGAAACCCTACCACTGTGCTGAATGTGACAAATGTTTCAGTGTGAAGTGGAACCTGGTGCAGCATCAGAGAATCCATGCAGGTGAGAAACCATTTCAGTGTACAGAGTGTGGAAAAGGCTTTAGTGTAAAGAGAAAACTATTGTCACATCAGAGAATCCATACTGATGAGAATCCCTATCAATGTACAGAATGTGGGAAAGGCTATTTTCATAGATCCACTTTGTTGATACATCAGAGAACGCATACTGGTGAGAAACCCTTTCAGTGTACAGAATGTGGGAGAAGCTTCAGTGTGAAGTACAACCTGATGCAGCATCAGAGAATCCATACAGGTGAGACACCCTTTCAATGTACAGAGTGTGGAAAAGGCTTCAGTGTAAAGAGAACACTGTTGTTACACTAGAGAATCCATACTGGTGAGAATCACATATCAATGTACAGAATGTAGAAGAAGCTTCACTCTGAAGAAAAGGCTTTTGGTACGTCAGAGAATCCATACTGGTGAAAACCCCACAACTGTACAGAATGTGGAAAACGATTTATTGAGAGGGGAGAACTGGTGAAGCATCAGAGTCCATATTGGTGAGAAACCATATCATTGTAGAAAGTTTCACTCTTATGAAAAATATGTTAAGCCATCAAAGAATCTACACTAAAAACCGTATTTGTGAACAGAATGTGGAAAATGCTTCAATCTGAACAGCACACTGTTAAAATATCAATAATCCATACAGTGGAGAAACTAAATAAAGTTACAGATTGTGGGAAAAACTTCACTCAAAGGAAGGTCTGTTCCAGCATTGGAGGACACCTACTTAGTCAAAGGCGGATGTAGTGTGGGAAATGTGAGAGTAATCCACACTACGGAGAAACCCTGTTTGGGCACATAATTTGGAGAAAGTTTCACTCAGACAAGCAAACTGTTCACACATCAGATGATCCATACTGCTGAGAAACCCTGCCACTGCACAGAATGTGATAAAAGCTGCAGTAAGAAGTGAAACCTAGTAACTTTGAAGAAACCATCTCTCCAAACTGAATTTAACATCAAGGAGATTCAGCAATGACAATCTATGGGATTTCCTGACTAACGTATTGCAACATAATAAGTCAAGCACATTTTGGAACATAATCTCTCCAAGCATGAGTGCAGTCAGGAAATTTGTATCATGTCCAATCTCATATTACGATTGGTAATCTTACAAACAGGAGTTGTATAAAAATTGTTAGGCATAGTAAAGTGATGGAACTTGAAATACTTGGACAATTTGAGAGTGGCCTCCTAAAAGAATAAGAGTTATCACAACTAATAAAGGCTGAAAATTGTCATGGTCAGGAAGCGAAGACCTCATGAAATGCAAATATTTATTCTTAGTATGGTAGGATCTCTTGCTTCAGTTAAAGTTCATTGTAGGGCCGCTACACTGCACTGAATCCAATTCAATTCAATAATCCTTTATTCGGTACTTAAAAAATAAAATTGATAAAATACAGTTCATAACACATGATTGGAGACAATTGACCGAAAAATTCATTCAACACCGCCCTCTTGAGTTCCTTAGCCTTAAGGCAACCTTAATAAAATTCATAATGCAAAACAGTGTATGAGAATCATTAGCCCTTTGCAAGAATAATAAGGCAACCGTGGCATGTTTAAACTTGGCCTGTTTTAAAATTCCTATTAAAAAGCTGCGCCTAGGTAAAACATAAAATGGGCATAATAATACAAATTGAAGGGTATCCTGCGGAGACCTATTGTCACAGCCACAGGAACCCTTCTGCTCAACCGTTGAGGTAAAACCTGGTGGATCAGCCAGTAGGTGGTGTAAGAGGTTGAGCCTAAATCGGGTAATTAAAAATCTGTCCTGACGTTATACATAAGAGCAAGATAAGGTTCCATTCCTTCCTCAGTTTTTACCATTCTATGGGCACAGACTGAGGTTTTACTTTCTTCCGCGGCCGCTCTACGTGAGGCTACCAGGTCCAAAAAAGATTTTTTTAACTCTCAGTATATCTTGGGGGATAATTTCCATTGGATTGGTAAAAAAGATCCTTACAACCAATTCCCTCAAGGGATACTCATTCCTTTGTAACTTTCAGTGCAGTCTCTAATAATCTGTCTGCTCAAGTCTGCCACGGTATTTGAC
Source organism: Lissotriton vulgaris (assembly GCF_964263255.1). Classification (NCBI taxonomy): domain Eukaryota; kingdom Metazoa; phylum Chordata; class Amphibia; order Caudata; family Salamandridae; genus Lissotriton; species Lissotriton vulgaris. The sequence continues at coordinate 88,508,997 of NC_141685.1, read as the reverse complement.
CAGATCTTTAGACAGGCCATAAGAGGTATGACCTTTATCAGGTCCTCAATGAATACCCTTCCTAGTTCTTTGTGGATAATGTAGGCGGGAGTACTTTGTGGAGTTTTGAGAATCTTTCTCAGGTATTTATTCTCCTCTGTCTGTAGTTGCTGAGTACTGACAAAGCCCCAAACTTCTGACCCATATACCACATTTGAGCAACAGACTGAGCTGTACAAGTTCATAACTTATTCTGGCGACCACCGGCCCAACCTGTGTCCATAGTTCATGATCGCGCCAGTCGAGGCCACTAATTTGAAACACCGCTCTTCAATTAAAAGTTTAAAATTTAAAAGCCCATCAAATAACAGGCCAACGTAAGGTAAGGTCTGTACCTGTCCTAATTTGTGTGTGCCTATTTTGTATAAGAGCTTCTTACAGGGTTTGGTTCCCGCCAGCATGACATAGAACTTGGTCAGGTTGCCGACAGATCTAGGGTGTCCATAAAACTGACAAACCCGTCTATCAGGCACTGCAGTCCCTTGGGAGTGTGGGCTAAGAGAACCACATCATCTGCGTACAACAACACAGGGACCGGGCGTGAACCTACTTGGGAGGAATCTACTTTTAATTTACCTAGTGCCTGGTCTAAATTATTAATATATAAAGAAAACAAAAACAGGGCCAAAATACATCCCTGTCTGACCCCACTGTTGCAAGCAAAAGGTTCTGTAGTGCCCCCTTCCAAATTAAAACGGACTTTGGCAGTGGTATTCCAATGCAGTGATCTCAGGATGTTAACCAGGCCCTGGTCAACCCCTAGTCTAGACATCAAGGCCCAAAGCTTCTCTCTATTGACGTGGTCAAAAGCTGCAGTGAGGTCCATAAACCCAAGATATACAGCCTCATTGCTAGCTAGAGTGTATTTTGCCACCAATAGGTAAAGGTTCATGCATTGGTCCGTTTTTGATCTCCCCGCCCTGAAACCATACTGAATATCTGTGATGATTTGATGTTCGTCTGCCCAGTCCATAAGACGGTGGAGTACCACCCGCCCCAACACTTTGGCCGTCACATCGATCAGAGATATAGGGCGGTAGCACTGGGGGTTCTCCTTGTTACCTTTTTTTAAAGATGGGAACTATTGTTGTAGATGACCATGAACGCGGAAAGCCAGTTACGACCGCCGCATTTAACACCCTTGTTAGAATGGGGGCTCACAGGTCCACATTACTCAGATAAAGGTCTGGTGGGATGCCATCTGGTCCTGGCGCTGTTTTTCGTTCAGCCCTGGATACCCCCTACCACTTCCTCCAACAAAAATTCAATTGTGGTGGCCCACCGGGTTCCCTTCCCATCATCCTTATTGTTCTCAGGGGTGTGATTATACAAACTTTTAAAATGATCATACCATTGTTCTGGCAGGATGGTAGTACCAATTTCTGGGGCATTGGTGTCCTGAAAACATGGGTTATTTATTAGTGTTTCCTGCACTTGATCGCCTGTTTGTATGTGATCCTACACTGTGCAATGCGCGACTTATCCCGGGGCACAGTTTTCAAGCTAGATTTTAGCTCTTTCTGTGCCCGGGAACAGTCGTTGTCGAACCATCTGGGGGTGGCATTTACTCTCCCTTGCTTAGTGGTCTTTAATAGCCCATCTATTAAATGCGCCACTTCCTCAAATGCTTGACAACGGTAGGTCCCTCTACCGAAAGATCAAGACACACCCGATCATTTCATTCCCTGTCTCCATTAGAGATTTGTAAAAAGCGTACCCGTCCACTTTGGTCCATCTAAGTTGCCTCCCCTGATCCGTTACTCTCTCGATACTGGCTGTCCCTACACCTCTCCTAGCACTTCTGGGGGACAGATCTTCTATCACCAGCACTAGGGGGTTGTGATCACTGAATATACTGCATTCAATCTCTACCCCTCTAATCCAGTCCTTAAATAGACTGGAGACCACTATGTAGTCTATAAAGGAGCGACACCCTCTGCCCTTGAATGTTGGGTTGACCTCCCCTCCACTTCCTATTGCCACAAGATCAATAGTGTGTACTAGGGCATGACTTTTCAGGATCCTATCCAATTCCATCCCCTCACCGGAGTGCTGTAAATGGGGGACCTTCCTCCAGCATGCAACGGGACCAGTCCTCATTAAGAGGAATCAAGTTTGGGCACAGGTGGCAATTGAAATCACCTGCTAAAACCACTAACGGTGCCACCGCTCCCTTCCTCGAGGATGTCTCTGCGCTTAATGGATTATCTAATTCACTTATGGTGGATCCCCTCCCTTTGACTGCCACTGCGTTATACAGATTAATCAAAATCACATTTAGCCCATTTGTATGAAACCTAAGGGCCTGGATATTATTTGTGGGCCAATTTAAGTTGGTCAAACTCCTTCCAACTGCAGATCTACAAATATTAAAAGTCCTCCCATAGCTCGTCCCGAGGTTGACTTCTGTGCAGGCACAGAGAAACACTTATACCCCGCTAGGTGAAAGGGGCTACAGTCTATCACCCAGGTTTCCTGAAAGCAAATTACCTGAAACCTGGTGATATACTTCCTCCATTCCTGGTTATCAAATTTTGCTGATAATCCAGCTATATTCCAGGATACTAGTCTTATCCCTCCTGCGTGTGTGTCTCTCTTGGGTATAGTGTAGCTATGTTATTATCCTCTGTCCTTTCACCTATTGAGTCCTCCTTAGACTTGGGCAAATTATGTAAATTCCCTGGTAGCTGAGGATACAGAGAGAAAAGATCCATCCCTGATGCTTCCTCACTCCCTGATGATCTCACCAGTGATCCAGACGAGTTTCCTGAAATGGGGGGCACCATAACACGATCCGTTGGAGTCCCATCCGGGGACTCCACAACATAACTGATGGGCACATACAATGCAGGGTGATGAGATAACATTACAGTCTAGGAGATATTGGGGGAGCAACCCTTTTCACAGTCTATCCATGGGAGGGGCGCTTCTGTTGCTCTTCAGTCAGTCCTGTTCATCTAAAGACATAAGGGGGTCGAATCTATTCCTGAGGCTAAGAAATTCCTGGTTTCTATGGGGTGCATATGGCATTGGACGGTAGAAACTTTTCGCACCCGAAAGGCTGTGAGTTCTGCTTCGACATCCATGACCTGGACCAAAAAACAGAGTACCCCTTGGGTAGAAAAAGCTCAGGGGCAAGGATCTGATGGTACTTGATTGGCTATCCGGTCCCCAGCGTAATATTTGTTAGACTACGCTGGGGTTCCTAAAATTAACCACCACGAAATCGCCAGTGGCATCCTTTGGCCTGTTCCCCAACCAGCTCACCCTTCGGACAAACAAAATGTCCCCCCTGTTCGTTCCCTATTAGCGGCCTATTCTTGTTCAGCCAGAACATGATTTTGTTTTTGAGTTCATCGTAGGACTCTGTGAGGTCTGGCTTCAACTCCGGGACCCCTGTGAATATAATTGCATAAGGGGTCGCTTCTGGTAGTAAGTTTATACAGGGTAGGGGGTTAATGGTTGCTTTGGGAGGTGGCCCTTCAGATTGACAGAGGGGTGGTGATTCTAGTGAGGGTTGCTTGTAGGCTACAGCTTATGGGATGCATGATGGTACAACAGGAATGGCATCCCCTGAGTTCACAGAGTATCCATTGGGAGCACAACTGGTATGAGGCTGTCGGAAATTTGAGGACAATAGAGGATGCATAACAGTGGTGATTTGCCCTTCTAGGGGATTACTTGGTGGTACAACTGGCGGAGTCGTAGTGATTGTCTCAGGGACTTTGGTAGTTGTTAGAGGAAGCGAGGTGTTACCTGCCCCTAACCCCTTTGTTTTGACCAGAGTTACCACTTTGTCTAGCCGGCTCAGAATTAATTTGATTTGGGTGTTGATGAGCTGCTCAAAATAATTCTGCAAGTCACTAATAATTTGGGATACCCAGTTCGGGGGTACTTGTGGTAGCGGCGCGTCAATCAATCAATCAATCAACAATTTTTGTATAGCGCGCTACTCACCCAGTAGGGTCTCAAGGCGCTGGGGGGAGGGGTTCGTTACTGCTCGAAAAGCCAGGTCTTGAGTTGTTTCCTGAAGGAGAGGTGGTCCTGGGTCAGCCGTAGGTGGATGGGGAGGGAGTTCCATGTCTTGGCCGCCAGGTAGGAGAAGGATCTTCCTCCAGCGGTGGCTCTGCGAATGCGTGGTACGGCGGCGAGGGTGAGGCTGGCCGATCGTAGCTGGCGGGTGGGTGTGTAGAAAGTGAGGCGGTTGTTGAGGTACTTCGGGCCCATGTCGTGGAGAGCCTTGTGTGCGTGGGTGAGGAGTCTGAACGTGATCCTCTTGTTGACGGGGAGCCAGTGCAGGTCTCTCAGGTGGGTAGAGATGTGGCTGCGGCGAGGGATGTCCAGGATGAGTCGTGCGGAGGCGTTCTGTATGCGCTGGAGTCTTTTCTGTAGTTTGGCAGTGGTTCCCGCGTAGAGGGTGTTCCCGTAGTCCAGTCGGCTGGTGACGAGTGCCCGTTAACTTCCCCTGCAGCCACATTACTAGTTTCGATCGGGCAGTAATCGTTTTCCCCCTCTTCTGCTTGGGTTTCTTAGTACTAATCTTCTTTTTCCTACCTATTTGTCCCTTCCCCACCGCTATTTGTGTTTCTGGATCGCCGTTAGTCGCCAGCTGGGAGCAAGGAATATCGGTGGATGGGGACCCTACTAGGGCGTTTGGGGGAATTACTGCCATGTCAGGCTCAGGTTCTTGGGACAAGGATGTAAGGTCAATTTGCGGGACCAATGAAAGACGCCTCTCAGTGCGCTCAATTTCATTAGCAATCACACCGATGGCTTTTCGCAACATTCTGTCAATTGCAGTGGGCTGAGCGGGTTTCGTTGCAGAACGTGGGCTAGGTGAAATATTCAAGCTCAGCTTGGATGACCTTGTTTGTACCGTACTAGCCATTGTGTACAAATTCTGCAAATACGATGACTGAGAGGCAAGCACAGGAGGTCTTCCCCTTCAAAACTGCAGGAGAAGCAAAACCAACTATAGGGCCAAACAAAACCACCCAGGCTAAACGCAAATAGATAGTCCAGTACCAAGCCCTACATAAGTCTCAGACAATGATATTTGGGTGATCTCCCAATGCAGTCATTCATGTGCAATAATGCTACCTCTTATCTAGTCCACAGCTGGGTCCTTGTTCACCATCGTGGTTCGGAGTAATCTTCACAGAGGGGGGGCCCAGCCCAGCCTCTGCCGGTCCCTGACGGCCACAGACGGCCTGCCCTTTGCCCGGGCTTAGCCCGGCACCCGCCCACGCGCGTCCCACGTGGCGGGAAAGGCTAGTAGCTTTAAATCCTTCTGGTTACAAGGGGGAGGGGCGAGTTGATCGTTGCAAGCCCAGCAGCATCCTGGGGCTTGGAGTCCTTCTGTCAGCCCCCAAACAGCACACAGCCACAGAGTGAAGCGTCTCACTGCACTGAATCAATTGCTCTGCCGTAGGGCTTACAGTCACATAACAGGAGGCGCTGGCGGTTGTAGCTCAAAATGGGGCCAATCCTGTGCCTGTACCTAGAGGCCTGTGGGGGCAAAGACACAAGATGTTGTGATCTCCAAGGAGGGGAAACGCCATTCCCTCTCATCCACCTGTACTATTCTTGCCCCTCGTCTGCTGCAGGGGCGGCATTGATCCAGCTACTCAGTGGCAGAGATAGACAGTGACCAACCTCAGACCTCGCGTTGGGGAGGTAGTATGCTGATTTTTGGGATGCCCAGGGGTGTCCTTATGTGAGTTCAAGTGCATTGCCCATTATAATTAACCTGGTTGGTGTCTTTTTTTAGGTGGTTCAAGACAGAGATCCCTAGAAAGTCACTGTGATGTTTGCTGTAATCTGCTAGTTTATCAGCCCTTCTCTTGTCAGTGGCATGAGCAATGTGACATCACTGTTTAGCATGAGAAGGGATTCAGGTCCTATCTATTTTTTCTATAGGCTGTCTCGCCATGGCATATGGCGGAAAGCCATCGGAGACGGAGATTTGGTGATTGTCTCCTTGGCACACAATGCTATTCCCCACTTACGGGAATATGGTGAGGTAAATGTATGGTGTGGCAAGGAGTGTGGTGGTACACCCATCTGTCATACATTGTGGAGATCTGATCGAGGAGAGGGGCCTGCACCCTCCAGAGGAGAGCTGGTCTTTAGTTAAAGTTTATAATTATATGAGACAATAGAGCCACAGAAGAGGATGGTGTGTTTGTCCCCCTTGTGAGTAGACTTCCTCATCCCCGACTTTTCGGTCAGCCATACCATGCATTGGCTTTTTAGGTTGTAGCCACCCTTAGCCACCCTTATTGGCTTCAAAGCGGGGATGGGTGGTCGTGGTGGTCGGAGAGTGTGGGGCAAATTTGAAGAGAGGGGGCTCTGATGCGGCTTGTGGCCCTGTGAATGCTGTGGCATAATCCTTCCACTGTCAAGTGATAGATGTCAGTGTTATCAGAGTAGATTATTATTGATCTTTAAACAGGTATTTGACAAATGGAGAAATTGCAAATGGCCACACGAATATTAAGGTCTAATGAGATTTGCATCAAGTCTAAGGGAAAAGGAAAAATTGATGTACAAGTCTCTCAGGTGAATAGGGAAGATGAATCTGGAGAAGAAAAAGCTCACTCCTAAATGAAAGATACTAGATCTCCTTTACCAAGTTTCATAAGAAACTTTGGGGCCCATTAGGATGGCGGGCGGATGGCCCCTGCCAGGCTGGCGGTAGCCACCGCCGGCCTGGCGGGGGCAATCCGCCCGCAAACACATCTAAATTCCCCCTGTCATATTAGTATGGCGGGGGGACCACGGTGGATGGAAAGACCGTCCGCCGCTTTTCCACCCCGGTCGCCTTGCGGCCGGGGCGGAAAAGGATTAATATGGTGGCGGTGTCTATCAGACACCGCCAGTCATATTATGATGGGTTTCTCTGAATGCCTTTCCGTGGCGGCAATGCCGCCATGGAAAGGCATGCGGAGAATCCCTGTGGGGGCCCGTTGCGGACCCTCAGGGACTCAGGGGGGGTGGGGGTGCACATGGGGGGTACCTATAGTAGCCCCCAGCAGTTCCATGCACAGCATGGCAGGCAGCGCGCGGTGCCTGCCATGCTGTGCATGGAAGTGCACAGCATGCCTTCCTGACATTGTGGCGGGCGGTACTGAGTGCACCGCCCGCCACAGTGGGATGAATGCAGGATGCGCCTGCCACTGTGGCAGGCGCATCCTAATGCTACCCACAGGACCCCCGCCCTTATGGCGGGTGGTCCCGTACTACGACGGGATGGCGGGCGGACAAAGTCCACCCGTCATCCTAATGGGGCCCTTTGTGTCCAAGCATTTCCTCTCAGCCAATGATGGAAAGACAATCCAGCAGAGTATCCCAGTAGATAATCCAGCAAAAGCAAGTGGTGATTTAGGGGGACAAAACGGTATGGATATCATCGACTCGACAGGCTCATGCTTCAGAACAGAAGTAGAAGCTGATGTTCGAAGCACATGAAATTATTGTAGATGCCACACTAAGCTGCAATGAGTGGAGTCTTTGGCGAATAAATCTCTCCCTCCTCATTCTCAACAGGTGAAACTATAAATCCAACAATGTCCTCTGCCTTATTGAGTGTAATAGTGCTTATGCAAGGCACTCTAAAAAGAATTTTAGAAGTGCTGGTTGTACTAGATAAGAATCAACAGTACCAAATAAAAATCAACAGACCCACACATTTCAACAGCAAAATATAACTGGGGAATTACAAAAGGTGAAAATTTGCTGACTTACTTTAATAAGACCAGTAAACAAGTCTCTAGAAAACTTGCATAATGTTTTGGAAGGAAATTTGGTAGAAGACCATGTTTCAGATGTCGATATTGCCTTAGATGACTTAACTAATAATTAGTTAGGTGGAAATGGGACGGAACATATCTCTTACTGGCCAATGGTGGTTAGCTTGCACTTTATAACAGTGGGTAACGGAACCTCTCCTCAAACTTTAATCTGTCCTTTTTGTGAAATCAAAGGAAATTGCATCAGCAGGGGCACACAACATTGAAAAAGGGACCTCGGTGCAAAAAGTGGCAGGCAAGAGAAGAATAAAGAATGGTTAATTCCAGCAGTGCTCTATGCTATATTTTAAGTGGAGCTAATTTGGATACTTGTAAAAGAATTTTTGAACTTGACTGGCTCTCCTTGCACTGTGTTATATAGATCTAAAATTCTTTATTTTAATGTACTGAATTATGATTTATTTTGAACTTCCACCATGCTATAGATCTCTAAAACGTTCCAAAGACTTATTTTCCTAAACTATGTTCATACTGAATGAACGTATTTATTTATATTTGAGGTATTTGTCGAATGGGAGTGAATTGGTTCCATAAGAAGTACTTTTGAAATATTATTTTAAGTTTACTAAAACCGCAGATTAATCTGTAATTTTGAACGGGTATTATTAATGCCTAAATTCAATACATACCATTAATAGAAATGTGGTGTGAATCTGTATTATCAATGACTGATGCCCCTGTACATGATTAAATTGTCATTTCCTAGAATGAACTAAAATTTAGGTTTTAATTTTGGGATCATTCAGAGTAATTAATACAATAGCATTGTTTAAACAAAATTAATAAATATTTAATTTGTTGAGTAACTTGTTTTATGGTATGGATAAATTAATGTTTATCATAAGCAACTGTCATTACAATAAATGTTTCTAATTTAACAGCTGGGAAAAAGCCTTTTTGTTGTGAAACAGTTGTTGGCTGTGGTAGTATTGAAGTAAACATTATATTCACATGTGTGAATATTATGAAAAGGAAGAGTTGAAATAGTGTCATTGTCTTCAATCTTTGACTTGAAGAGGCAATTGGAACAATAAAGAGATTAAGACATGGACGGCTGACAACGTGTTATACTGCACTTTATTCTACTCATTTTCTCAGCAAATCTTTTAAATGTAGACCATGTTATCCTCCTACAGGAGATTTAGCTCCAAGAGAACCCGAATATTGATGGTATCATATCAATATGTAAACTCAGCCATGTTAGGTGATACGGTTGATTATGTGGAGACCTTTTAACGTTTATATACACACGAAAAATAAGAAAGGTAAGAAGGATAGAACGTATAAGTATGTGGGCACAAATATCAGTGGTTGAAATTCAGGTAAAACAAAATCGAACTGAAATGTTACTCTTAGCTAATGTATATCTCCATAAGGAAATAAAGTCAGTTGTATAACATCCCTCTCACTAACTGTCCAGCTGTTGCATCCTCAATTGAGTCTAGCATTACTTGTGATTGGTTGAGCAGAAGTGGCTTAATCAGCTTAAATGGTCGCTCTGCCCATGTTAATCCAACTAGTTCGACTTTTAGGTTTGCACTCATCACTACTCAGTTGACTGTTTTTGTCCCCTGCGATACATTTAACCTATTTTGTTATTTTAATATAATGCATTGTGAAGGAAATGGTTTGGGGTTTTACAAGGACCACTTATATTAAAGGAATAATTTTTAACAGAAAAGGTTTTATTTCTGTATATGGATTTTTAACAAATTTCTGTTGTCAGCAATAAAAGTGAGGAATAACCACCCCACTAAATATAATTCAATGTAGAATGTAGATAGGATAAAGTGCTGAGGCTATTACAACATTCTTTTAGGAGACTGTTAAGAGGTAAACTGTAAGCAGATCATGGGGTTGTAAATTCAATATAAGTATGTCATCAGAAGAAAGAGAGTGAGTTTATATAATAAAGAATGAAATGTTGGAAGATTTTCAAGCAGGGGATCAGAAAAATTCTGGCGACAGGTAAACAATATAGATGATGCACATGCAGTATCAGAAGAGGACCAGGTCTCAGATGTACATCACATATTTGCTTAAACCTTTATTAAGGAAAAAAAATATAAGTATAGTGTTGACACCAACATACTTGAATTATTTACCTAGGAGCAAATTTAAAATACAATAGCTGAGTGTAAGCTACGTAAGGTTGCTGGCCCTTATAACAGCAGTTGTCCTAAAAACTAATGTTGAGTAGTGGGTAGAAAACTTTGACTTTCTAAACAGATGAATAGAAGAAACGTATATTATCTCCATTACTGAAGAAAGGTAGAGTCACTGCAAATTACCGGTTAACTAGTCTTTTAAATGTGTCCACTAAAATCTATGACAACATACTAATAGTGTTGAAGTTTGGGTTACAGGGAACAAAAATCGACTACTTTATTGAACAGGGTGGCTTTCGGGCAAGACACTCTACTACTGGTCATTGTTTTGCCCTTTGGGCTATAATAAAAAATGTCTGTTAAATAAATCAGGGACTGTGTACTTGCTTCACGGACTTCTGTATTGCCTTTGACATATTGATAGATGGGGTCTATGGGGCAAACTACCCACCTGGAATTTTCATAGGGACGTATTGTCCTAGATTCAAGCATTGCGTAGTTTACCCACACAAGTGGAGATGGATCCGTTGGTCTGCTTAAACAAAAAGACAGAAATAAGCCGGCGCTAAGGACGTGTGTAAGCCCTGATTCTTGATAGCTTATATGTGTTAGATCTTCCCAAAATGTTAAATAATTCAAATTTATTTTCCCAAAAATTGGCAGTGACCCGCATTCCTTGTTTAATGTGTGCTGATGATCTTGGCACACTAACAGCATATTGTATGTCAATGCACTTAAGAATTCATTTAAATTCGACTTGGGGGCGTGGCCTGGTAAGATGGCCAACAGGACATAGAGCTCGCCGCTCCTAGTGAGTCCATCCTTTATTCTTATGAATCCTGATGCCCTGTAGCTTCCAAGTTACCAGCACAGACATGAGGAGTGAGCAGTGCGGTGGGCCGGTTGCTTGGTGCAGTTTTTAGCCCTCTCTGGACAGGGAAGAAGCACTGCCCGCAAAGGGATCCCGTTGGTTTCAGCTGGAGTGGCTGCATTGTGTGTAGCTGGGCCTACACTGGGGCTGTGCCATGAGTGGGTGTCTCCAACTGCAGGGATGGCAAGCGAGGCCCGCTGGGGCAGAAGAGCCTACTGTATTTACGGGTGGTATCCCTGTGTCATTAGGTGACCATGGAGTGTTGCCAATCAACTGCTGTAACTGCGCTGTGATGTGGTGACTGCACCCTGTACCGCCATCTTGAGTGCGGCCGGGAGCCATTGGAAACCCTTGAAGCTGCTGTGAGGGTTTGTGGTGATCTCCACTAGAGCTGAAGAGCATCGCAGTGGCATTGCGGGGTTGCCTGCTTCGGCATTTGCAGGTAGCGGTGGCTAGGCTGAATGCCTGAGAGTGCCTGGGCCACAAAAGATTCTGTTGCTAGTGTGTGCTGCCTCCCCTTGTGACAGAGGGGGGCTGTTTTGTCCAGCGGTGGTAGTTCAGGCTGGGCTGTTCCCATGAGGCACAGGGTTAGACTGATTTGCATATGACCATGTCTGAACTGAGGTGGCAGAGTGGGCTAAAGAACAGTGATGGATTAATGCCTGATCTGTTGACTGGGTGTGAGTGTTTTATTGGTTCAGATGCTCAGTCTATCACCACCCCCTTTTGTACCGTTACTGGATTTATGGGCGGTATCCCTGTGTCATCAGGTGACCATGGAGTGTTGCCAATCAACTGCTGAAACTGGCCTGTGATGTGGTGACTGCACCCTGTACCGCCATCTTGACTGTGGCCGGGAGCCATTGGAAACCCTTGCGGCTGCCGTGAGGGTTTGCGGTGGTCTCCACTGGAGCTGTGAATACGAAAATGGTAGTAAGTTTAGGATTTTGTCTTAAGTTATTTCTGTGAATCGGGCCCATTGTATTCCTGGAATTGGTGCCTGAGGGTGGAGAAGTCTTAGCTGGCATTTGTGACTGCCTTTGTGCTTGTGGGTGGTGCTTCCCTTGGGTTGTCAGGTGCTGATTGCTGCAAGCTGTCGGGAACTGGGGCATTGTGCCTGGGCCGCGTTTGTGGCTGTGTGGTGGCCGTGGGGGGTGTCCTGTTGGCTGCTGTCATGAATAAAGATAAGTTTCCCAAACTCCTGCCCCTAGGACTATACCTCAATATGCCATCCTCCGGCAGCCGTTGCAGCGGCTGATTGATCGCGGAAGTGCAGACTCCTGGAGAGGTTCCCCTGAGCTTGGGCCAAAATAGTGGCTGCTATACAGAGATGGCATGCTGCAATGGAACACAGGGGTGAAATAATGTATGCTGATGTGAAATGTCTGGTGGTGGATTCGCGGAAGGTCACAGAGAAAGAGACACCTTCTGAGGCTAATGTTAAGGCTCTTTAGGGTGAGGTCTCCACACTCAAGCTGCAGATGGCTTCAATGATGACAACTACTAGGGTGTTGGAGACCCCCATGGAGGATGCGGAGGGGGGTTCCCGCTGTTTCTGGGCTTTGCTGAAAAAGTGAAGGACGTTTCTGGTGTTATCTTTCTGGAGAACTAAATCAGACAGCAATTGCGGCCGAGTGGGCTTGAGAGGGCGCACAGGGCTGTGGTGCCGATTCCCCACCCAGTGCCTCCCCTGGCAGCTGTTATAGCCAACAGACTCCACGATAGGGATAGAGACTGTATCCTATGGGCTGCCGGGAACCGGAGAGCCCAAGGGTTGACAATCACGCCATTGCTATTTCCCTTATTACACAAAGAAAGTTCACGTCAGCACAACTCATTCTTAGTTGTCACACATAAGCAGCGTGGAATGAACTTGAAATACCTGTTGCTCTGTCCCTCCAAGTTGAAGGTCATAGCTAGCGGGATGGCTCTCAGGATGTATGAGATTGGCTGAAAGTCTGAGATGGCGCTTGACCAGTGGCCTGTGGGTTTGTGGCTGTTTTGTGTGGGCAGAGGCGCCGTGGTGCTTGAGGTGACCGCACTGGTGGACCCACGTTGAATGACAAGTGCCATGATTTGCTTAGATTGACGATTTAGCAGGACAGCCCTATGTAGGTAGAGCCAAGCCTGCACAGCAGTCTGATGGGGAGATGTCTCCAGATGAGAAACTGCCTTCTGCCTTATCTGATTCCCAGCTGCAGTTGACTGGTGTTGTGTCATAGTCTGATCTTTCTTCTGTGTGACACTTTGTTGTTTTACGTTTTCGTTAAAAGTGAATGGATCCAGTGTTCTATGGTGTGTATATGTGGGAGTGTACTTGGTAATAGTGATTATGCTTTCTCTTCAGGTCTGATTGCTTTGGGATTGGACACTTTTCAGTTTGCTGGTGGAAATTTATTGGAAGGGTAGTGATGAGGTGCACTGTTTTAATATACTATGCTATTGTGTTTATAACTCATTGTCTGCCTAAGCACTGGGGCTCAGAGTCGAGCTAGCAGGTTGCACTGTGAGCGGGGGGGAGGAGGGGTACTGTATGTGGGAGGGTGGTAGTAGTTGGGGTTCTTAACCCTATTGGATGAGTGGGGTATAGTGTGTTCTCCTGGCACACGTGTGGGTGGGCTTGCGTATCATGACTGTTGTACTATGTTTATCCTGGGGTGGGGAGTTGGTTTGTTTTTAGTAGTTTTTTGTTTGTTGGGCAGTTTTATACACAGCACTTGGCAGATTAATCGGGTACTGAAAGATGGAGATTCGACAGCATTGCGATATCACAAGAATGGGTGGAAAGTTTTGGATACGTACCTGGAATGTCCTGGGACTGAGGATGTATAATAAGAGGAATAGAGTCCTTTCTTTTTTTAAACAACATATAGTTGACATAACCTGTCTGCAGGAGGCCCACCTCACGAATGGGGAGGTTGATAAGGTGGCCAAGAAGCTGAAGGGCCAGCTGTTTCATTCCTCTTATGCCGTTAGGGGGTGGGGGGTTGTTGGTGGCCCTGGGGGTTTCTTTTATGCCCAGTTATGTGGAGGCTGATGTACAAGGTAGGTATGTACTGATACAGGGCAAGGTGGACGGGTGAGCTCTTTCAGTCCATTACATGTATGTGCCTAAAGTGGATGATCCTCAATTTTAATTTAGGCTACAGGGCCTGATGTGCTCCGAGGAGGATGGACTTTATATGTGATTAGGAATCTTTAATTGTGTCCTGGATGGGGAGCAGGACAGGTGCCCTCCTAGAGCTGATGCAAAGCCACGTATGACTGTGCTATGAGGTGAAGGCATGTCAAATTTGGGATTGCTAGATGCTTGGAGAGTTCTAACCCAACGCAGAGTATTTACCTGTCAGTCACTCACCCACCATACTTAGTCAGCTGGCTAGGATGCTGGTGACTATATTTCCATTAAAGAAAGTCTGGACTAAGTATGGGCGAAATTTGAGAATTCGCGGTATGCGAATTCGTGCAAATACGTACTCGCGGTCCGCAAAATTAGCGAATCTGTGCGAATTTGCAGATTTTTTATTTTTGCGTGCTCGCGGGTTTTTTTTTCAGCGCAGCTACCGCAAAGTTACCCATGCGGTCGTACATGGGTGCGGCCATCTTGTTTTCAGTGTTCGCGTTGCATATTTCCGTTTCCGGGCGCTAGTTGCATGCTCGCGTTGGGCATTTCCTACGTGTGGGGCGCAATTACGTGATCGTGTCCGTTTTTGCGTGCTCGCGAGGAAAATATCGCGCAAACCTACCCATGTGGTCGCAATGGGCGCGACCGTCTTGTTTTTCATTCATTGCTATGGTTCTGGGCATGCTTTTTCTATCCTGCTTTAATCTTTGCAATCCTTTGTTTGTTTGAACTTTTTTAAAATCTTTTTTACTCATTATCTATCCCTCTATTTTTCTACATCTATATTTTGAGTTTTTTCCAACTTTTTGTTACTTTAATAACTACTTTTTTGTTTAGCTCTCTCTTTTCTTTAATTTACTTTTTTTTCCCTATTCTTTTCTTCTTTCACCCAGAACCATGGCAAAGGGTGCCGACAAGTCTAAGGGGAAGGGTCCCGCACCCCGTAGCCGGCTCCCTTGCGGGCGCTTTAGGGGGGTTGAAGTAACTGCCCGGGAGCTCTTTAGCGCGGTGGAGGTGGCCGCACTGGTTTTCTTTGTCCAGCGCCACCTCCCCAAGACCGTCGCGGCAGACGGCAGGCCCGGTACAGCCTCCGGGAGCGTCGCCAGCTATGGGGGAAGGTGTGCCGGGCCATGTATCAGGAGTCTGGCGTCCGGCGCACCTACAACCAGGCGACGCACCGGTGGTCCGACATCCTGGACCGGGCACACGACCTGCTCGACCTACTTGGAGTGGAGATCCCTGGGCTTGGTGAGTAGTAGTAGCTATTTAATCACTACTTTGTTTTCTCCTGCTCTGTTTTATTATGATATTGCAAATATTTGTTTTTCCGAAGAGCAAGAATGCTGCCGATTACATTGCAGGTAAATTAAGTTTCAAAAGCTTCTGTGATTGCAGGTGCTCGCCTGCTCACTGGCGGTGCTACTATGCTTACTTGTTTTCAATTTTGTGCTCATTTGGCCTGGGTGATTATGTATGAGTGTACTCTACAGAAGTGCGTAATTCTAGACACTAGAGATTACAATGCAAGTAAATTATGTTTCAAAATCTTCTGTGATTGCAGGTGCTCGCCTGCTCACTGGTGGTGCTACTATGCTTACTTGTTTTCAATTTTGTGCTCATTTGGCCTGGGTGATTATGTACTTTACAGAACTGCGAAATGCTAGACACTAGAGACTCAAGTCCAGTCCTTCCTTTGTACTCCTGCCACTAAGAAGAAATAGTGGTGGTGGATTGATAGTTTGAGTATATTATGACTGGTTATTTAGTAGGAAACTTTTTAGTGGTCTGCAATCATGACTGACTGTGTCTGTCGCTTTGCGTGCTGCGGAGTGCTGCCTGCCAGTCCTAGTAGAAACTTTTTGTAGTTGGTTTAGTGAGCTACATAACTTTCCAAGTAGACGGTCCGCAAATCCAGCAATACTAATATCCTAGTTGACCACAGCAGATAGGTCAATAAATTTAGTGCAATTGTTGTCTATTTCCCCGAAATAATTTGTTATTGTTTTTTTGAAATGTTTGATTTGGTTGACAACAATCATCCATGTTTGTGTCTTTCTTTCATGTTGTACATCAGCTTCCCCGAGGGGCAAGAGGGCATAGGAGGAGGTAGCAGCGCCGGTGGTGCAGGAACAACAACAGGAAGGCCAGTATAGGTCTGCCGAGAGCTCCTCTGCTTGCCCCAGTAAGTTTTCCTGCTGATATTATTAATTATGCTTCCCTATATTTTACAGCAACTATTTATTCCAAACGTTCCTCATAATACTATTTGTTCCTAAATCGTCTTTGATCTTCTTGTAGACTCTTTCTAAATTCTTATCCTCCCTCTACTACGACTCTCTGTGCTACTACTAGATTATTATTAGTCTGTCTGTGTAGCTAGCTAAGCTTGCACAGTTGGCAAAAGGTATACTGTTAAACAAAACTCCTATTCAGCAATAGCTCTAGGCACTGAGTGCAGTCGTCTGGGTTGTCCATAATGTCTATTCAAGTCTTCTAAATGTTAATGCTTTGACGATTCCCAACTATAAAATGTCAATGGCCACCAAGAATAAGATACTAGTTTACTTTTTAATTGGATAGGAGGGCATACTACTACTGTTGCAGGGACTATTCTGCACATACAGAACTATGGACAAGAAATAGGGCATTGGTTATAAATTATAATAGGCGCAGTTAGACTTTCCACATACCTCAGTCATAACAGAAGTTGAACCCCCAATCTCCTTACTGATTAGCAAGTGTGTCAGAGAGTCATTATTTAGCTCCCGAATGAGGCGATGATCCCCAATGTTTGTATAACCCAGAACATAACACTATGGAGTCAGAGTCCCGACCTCTCAGAGTCACGGACTCATGCTTGCAAATTGCAAACCCTTTCGCTCACTCACTCATGACCAAAAACCACAGAGTCTATATAAGTTTTAAAGCTTTATTAAAAGTAAAACAACTAGCTCTGTGTGTACTCTGTAAACATTTAAATTGTGCATTATATAAAAACATTTATTAAAATCAATGTCATATAACCAAAGGTGAACGACTGAAAAGTGGCTGATTTCACACATTAATTGTGGGAGAGCCCTCACCTAGTTGGAACTTAAAGTCTTGGTGGGGATGAATCGTTGACGACTCCGCTTAACATATGATAATGAACTTGCTCTTGTTCGTAGAAGGCAAGCTTCTGTCTGTTATGAGAAAAATGGTGCGTGTTAAAAAGCAAGCATTCATCAGTTGTGTCAAAAAGTGTAGCATCACATGTTATGGCTAAGCATAAATAAAAAACACCCTTCCCAGAAGAAAGGGAAATTTGTAGTTAAGACTAGAGAGTCACACATTATTAATTTTGTTTTTGAAGTACAGTAAAAATATTCATTCCTAGACAAAATACGGAGTGGTGTATATGGCATCTAAAAATATGAAATGTACTTTCTAGGCGGAACATCGGCACAGCCAAACAACAGCGCCGGGGCCAGCGCGGAGGTGGGCACTCCTGGGACGGATGCGGTGCAACAGCCATCAGGAACTGCTGTGGGGGATGCCACGGGAGTGGCGGGCAGTGGTAAGCTATTACATTCCTTACTTATTGAGATTGCAGACTGCAGAGTGTGCTCGCTGCAGGGATGTATATATTGTACAGTAAAAGTACACTCTTTACTGTTAAGAAGACTTACAAATTTAGAACTAAGTTTTTGTCAACCAGGTAGAAGACATTCACCCTTGACTTCTCATTAACAATATGCATTAGCGGCAGGAGTTGGCGAGTAACCAATGGCCTCCTCTAAATTTGACTTCAACTCAGCTGTGAAAGTTTTATCGAGAAGCCAAGTCAGATCAGAGATGAACTTGATGGATGGGATCAGCGCAAAGGGAAAGAAGGGTGTAAGGAAGGACGAGCAAGTTAAAAGTAATGACTGGCAAAGAATGATACGCGTTTTTGAATGCTGCCCGAGTGGCTGGGAATATGATGCATAGCCGGTTGAAGGCTGAAGCAAGGATGGGTTGAAGGCAAAAAAGAGGAAGAGGAATGCTTGGGTGGGTGAAACAGAAACTGTATGTGTATCCTTTTGTTCAAATTCAAATGCAAGTCAAGCATGGATGCATGGCTGGCAGTTTCCGAAATAAAATAAAAAGGTTGTTTTACCGTGAGAAAAATTAAGGTTTGACCAGTTGAGACATTAAGAAGAATGTTTGACATTTACTTTGAATGGATGGATGCCTGGATCATGGTGCTATCTTCCTCATAGATAGCATAGGTGTGTGTAGACAGAGTAGACGGTCACTGGATGAAGTAAGTGTTACTTTGAAGAGCATGTAATACTGCACGTCCGTTCCAGTGTAGCAAAGCCGAGAAAAAGAAGTTGTAATTTTTTAGAATACTACCATGACTAGTAACAGTAGTTTGCAAGCACAGCATATATCCGGCGATTACGGGGGCCACTCACTACCTCTGTTAATAATTTTATTACAACTCTGTCATTCATGTGTGGCCTATCGGTGTTCACTCAATAAAAAACAAAGCACCTAAAGTCATCCCATATGTAATCAAATATCCTGTGAAGGCATAGTTGATGATATTATTTATCTTCTTCATTTTCCTTTTCTAGTAGTCAGGGGCAGTACAGGGTGAAAGTTAAATTAATTAAGCAGTAGCCCTTGTAACAGAGATTGGCCAGTGCCACCGGTAATAGAAAAGTAAGAGCTTCACCACCTGCATGCACTGGACTGGTACAATAATGCAAGTCTGTGTCATCATGGCTTGCGTCTGTTTTTCTCGGGTGCAAGTTGACTGCGCTGGCATTATGGCGGCTTCCACAAGTTTACGTACCAATTTCGCTAAACAAGAGAGAGAAGAAGAAGACTGGTGTACTGTCTAATGTAGTGAGTCCATATAGTGCTAGTAGAATTTCTGAAACTCCCACTAATGTTAGAGCAGAGGCCGATGAAGTGGTAGGTTAGATAGATACAGGCCACAAATGTTATGTACTGTGCTTGCAAGTTGCTAGTGCTACTGTGACACAACTTTCTGCTGAATTATTTTGTGTTAATCTTAAACAGCATTGGTTACAGTATGTTTTCTTTCTTCATATAGATGCTCCTCCCAAACTAACACGGAAGGAGCTGGTTAGACGGGCCGGGCAAAGGAAGCTGGAGGCGATTGTCGCCGAATATCGGCGGCTGGTGGCCCAGGAGGAGGAGAAAAGAAGTGGGGTTGGAAGCGCACACCAATTAAAGGTACTCAAAAGGTAATCAAATATTGATAACAATTAAACAATCTTAACACAATTGGTGCAGCAGTGTAACCCTCGCTGTCTAACAGGGGTCAATAGACAAAAGTGGAAAAATGCCACCAAGACGGTCGCAACACTGCGCACTATCCACAAATGGTCACAGAGTGACCCTCTAGGTCATTGAATGCAATTTAATAACCCTATATCAAAAATTAATCACAAGAATAGCAAATATACTTGTAAATGTAAATCTTTACAGGTAATTGTTGAAATCCAAAAAAATGTTTTTACATTGATATGACTTTTTAGTTGCATTCACATAGAAATCAAAAGCAGGAATTCCTTATACATGTATCATGAGAACATTTACAAAGAGACAGATAATCAATTGTTTACGAAAGATTTTGTTAAACGTGGGCCCGATGCATTTCGGGACCTGAGAGTCCCTTCTTCAGGGGCCAATCTACAAAGAAAACAATGAGCATATATCACTTAACATAATTGCGTGAATACGCATCGAGAGGAAAAAACAGCAGAAAGTTGCACGTGAGTACTTAAAAGTCTGTGGTTAAATGATGGTATTGTAATCAGAAATTCCCAATGTTATAAAACAGCCATGTGTAGAACATATAGAAGGAACCAATGTCCTTCTATATACTCCACATATCCAAAAACGTAATGATAATAAAAATAATGATAGTAAAGGAACACATGAAAAAAAGTGGCTAGAACCTTTCACCGAAAGTCTGTGGGTTGGAGAAAATAACGAGTGTGGAAGTAAACCTTATGATAACTGCAACGAGACCCCTGTACTATAAAAATACCTGTCTGTCCTGTGGGGAGACCTTCTGTAACACAAATGGGGATACCATTCAATAAGGGAAACCGGTGAGATGTAGTGACTAAACCCTACTGCACACCTTCAATGTTATCTAATGGCTACACACCTGGATAACCTCGGATGAGGTAGACAGTGAAGTTTTCAAAATCTATAACGGATACCGGCAATTTTCAGGTGATGCTGTGGGGGGCATGACAAATATGGATCACCATAAAACTAAAGCTGTATTGCAAGATTAATAACCAATGGTTACTACTAGGGTAAAAATAAAACACTCACCTCACTAAGTGGGAAAAACACGAACAGTCACCACTTTAATTCAAAATCTTTTGATGAAATCAGACTCCCTAAAAAAAGGAATGATAATAATTATTAGGCCTTCAGTACTCGAAGGCTTTAATGTCGGACTGTGGTTTTAAAGGAGAGTTTGCTGGAGGGCCAGTAAACTTACCGGTTCTAACCGCGAGAAAAAACAACAGTCTGAGGGTCTTCTGAAAGAGAAACGCTGCTGGTCTCCACCTTGCACAATACTAAACCAGCGTGCCGCACGGCGTTTGGAGATAGAAATAGGACTGGTGCCAAAAATGAGGCAGCGCCATCTTGGAGTGGTGTTTGGAGATCGAAATAGGACTAGTGCCAAAAATGAGGCAGCGCCATCTTGGAATGGTGTGTAAGCAGAGGAAAAAATACTAAATGGGAAAAAAGAGAAAGAAACCGCATTTGCGGAAAGAACCAAATGCGCGGCGGACCTAAGGGAGCTGCTTAGGAGGATGATGAAGTAAACTGCAAGTCAATGAGGTGATGGTCGGTGCAAAACCGGTATTTTTATAGTACAGGGGTCTCTTTGCAGTTATCATAAGTTTTACTTCCACACTTGTTGTTTTCTCCAACCCACAGACTTTCGGTGAAGGGTTCTATCCACTTTTTTTCATGTGTTCCTTTACTATCATTATTTTTATCATCATTACGTTTTTGGATATGTGGAGTACATTGGTTCCTTCTATATGTTCTACACATGGCTGTTTTATAACATTGGGAACTTCTGATTACAATACCATAATTTAACCACGGACTTTTATGTACTTACGTGCAACTTTCTGCTGTTTTTTCCTCTCGCTGCGTATTCACGCAATTATGTTAAGTGATATATGCTCATTGTTTTCTTTGTAGATTGTCCCCTGAAGAAGGGACTCTCAGGTCCCGAAATGCATCGGGCCCACGTTTAACAAAATCTTTCATAAACAATTGATTATCTGTCTCTTTGTAAATGTTCTCATGATACATGTATAAGGAATTCATGCTTTTGATTTCTATGTGAATGCAACTAAAAAATGGTATCAATGCTATTCTTGTGATTTATTTTTGATATAGGGTTATTAAATTGTATTCAATGACCTAGAGGGTCACTCTGTGACCATTTGTGGATAGTGCGCAGTGTTGCGACCGTCTTGGTAGCATTTTTCCCCAGGAGGAGGAGGACACGCAGTCTCAGTCGACATTCACAACATCCACAACAGCTGCATCCTCCTCCACTCACCCGGGGTCATTCAGTCAGAGCAAGCCTTCAGCGGTACGGAGCTGTGGTACCGCAGCCGCCCGCCACCGCCAAGCAGCAAAAAAATCAGCTGCCCCCCACAGGAGGTGCAAGGCTCGTCTGCACCGCTTGATGCTCAGGGTGTCCAACCTTGAGCAGGAGGTGGAAAGGCTTAAAACCCTTCTCAAGGACCTCCGCAGGGAGCATCGGGACAACCTGGCCAAAGGACACCGTCGGCGGCAGTAGAGGAGGAGAGACTGTCCCTTGCCCCTTTTTTAAAGAAGGGGGGGGGGGGAATTGGGAGTTGGGTTTTTTGGACTTTGGGGACTTTTATTTCATGGACATTCGTTGGGGTTAGGGAGGGGGGTGTTTATCGGGTCTTGCGGGATAGTTTATTTTTGTTAGGGATACAAATAATTATTTATTTTCAACTTAAAGATAGCATACGCGTTTTTACTGTTTCCTCCCCCCAAACGCTTATCTTACCTGTGATTTGTGTTTGAGAATAGGGCTAGGCACAGGGCTGGCTGCATGGCAAATGGCGATTAAGGTTGGCAATCCTGGGCGGATGAAATGGCATCGTTGTGGTGGTAGTAGTGTTGGTACACAGTGGCAGTAGCAGCATATGAAAAAAAAGGAAATTAAACCTTGAGTGGCCTGAGCGGAGCAGTACGATAGATAGTACAGTACACAAGGACAGTGCCATAATTTAGCCTAACAAATGCTAAAGTATTCAAAGTATAACTACTAGTTGCGTGGAGTTTGGCTTTGGCTACTACAAGAAATAGTACTGAAGGTGAAGGACACAGCAGCGTAATCATTTGCCACGTGTAGTAGGAGGATATTCTTGATGATCAATCAAGTTGATGGCGCACATGAAAATCAGATTTGATTTGCAAATAGTCATGGGTCTGTTTCAAGCTGAATAAGAATAAGAATATATCCTCGGATTCCTTCACCAGCCTTGAAATTGATTTTCTGTTGCTTTGACCTTATTTTCCCCAGCAAGTGTGTGGAATTATTGTTGTCATTTAGTCACACCTCAATGAAAACCACACGGCCTGGGGGAAGAGGGTTAGGGTTTGAAAATTGGATGGGAATGGGGGTTTTTGGGAAAGTTTTGTGGAGAGAGGAAAAAAACCCACAGCATAGACAAACAACAAATGAAGAAAAACAAATCTTTGGATATGAAGATATTCATAAATCTTTTAAGGGACATAAAGGAAGTGCATGCATGAAGTTGTTTGCTAAATGGATGGTTTGGTTACTGAAAAGTAGTACTAACTACAACTTACTAAGTAGTACTAAACTATTAGACAGTACAGGACTGCTGTAATTATGCAATTTCACTTGCCTATCTGCCCTCAGAGAGACTAAACACTTAGTAGTACATTACATTAGTTTTAAAAATAGCAAAGAAAGTTATGAAATAGCTGTAGGGATGAATTTGAAGCAGAGAGCAAAAGCAGAGTCGCACTCATAGAAGTTCACAACAATAAGTTAATTAAAAGATAAGGAGAAGTGAAGAGGATACTGTAACTGTATGTTGTTGTTTTCCTGTTCAATTTGGGAAGTTGCATGCATCCAGCGATTCCTCCTATTCGCAGTACTCCTCCATTCCATCTGACGCTCCATCGATCAATCTTGGTGACCAGACACACTGTCCACTGCCTGCCTGACGGATGCGGAATTGCGGATTGCTAATGGTAAGCCTGAGTTAATGTTGTTCCCATGGCACAGGGTAAAAGCCGGCCTGCAATTGTTGATGAAAAAACAGGAAGGGATATTAAAACATCACTGAGAAAAAATATAAGGTATGTGTGTAGTGCAAAAATAACACTTTCAGAGGCGACAGTATTACATACATGCATCATTTCTAAAGTACGTACTCTGAGTCTCCTTTTCAAGGATAGTAATTGCACACAGCAGGCCAGGGCCATGCAGACGGTCAAGGCAGGCCCCATGAGTGAATCAACCTGATGATGTAGCATACCTCTTTGACACAGACAGACAAAGCATATCTAATTTTATGCAGCAAGCCACATAGCCGCAATTTTACATGAACTGCTGTCTGGTCTCTGGCATAAACTACACTGGCTCGACCACTCCCATACCATGATTAGACAGACATGTAGGTCTGCTGTGGTTGTTGTTGACTTGTTTACCTATTGTTTGCCACTCACGAAACGTCCATATTTCTTCCGTAAACCGACAATGATGATGATTCATCCATCCCAGTGAGTGACTGTGTAAAGAATAAAGATATTATGTAACTTTGATCATCAAGACTCATCATCATCATGGTATATTATTGACAAACTCAATGTTGTCTACCCACTGAGTCCAAGGACATTTCCATCTTGAAAAATGCCACGTAGAGGCTGGTCCCTGCAGTAGAAGTACAATTTGTATTAAACAAGGTAACATACTACACTTGAGTTACATTTAGTGTGTAAAAGATTAAATAATAATAACAGAACACATAGATAGGATTCACTTCATGCACAACCAACAATAATTGCGTTCATCAGAGCCAGACAGCCAGTGTTGTCCACTGCATGCCATCTCATCATTCATTACGTGTTCCACTTGTCAGCATCTTATTCTTAAGTGAAGGGCCACAGGGCAGCCTCTCGTGTCAATTTGAGAAGATGCAGTCAGCATAGTGAGTCATTCCAGTCCCACTTCTTTTGAGGGGACTCATGTACGAACTGAAGCGACAGTTTCTAGATTCTGCGTAATCCGGCCATCTGCCTTGAGGGAAATGGATAGGGGGAGTCTGGAGGAGGACATGGAGGAGCATGACTGGGTTGTGAACTTGTTAACTTCAGGAATGCAGACAGCGGCACCTTCAATATGGAAAATGTTAGAAATGGGATTTCCGGCTGGCTAAGGCTTGCGCCAAAGTTCGTCAGAGACCACCACTTCCACGTCAGGGCAAGGGAGTTACACACCAAGATAACCTCTGCTCACCCCCTTGGTAAGGTGACACAAGCAGTAAGGCTAAACTCGGAGGCCATGTGAGTTAAGTGTTTGCGGGCGCATCCAGCAACAACACCTAAGGCCCACCACAAAGGAAACTCCACACAAGGTTATATATAAAAATAGCGTTTGTATTACCAAAACACATTAGATAAAAACACACACTTTACAATGTGCCAACAGGCACGGGCAGAATTTACAGGGGATATGTACAAGACAGGGCCACATGGACCACTGTCAGGAGTATGCACTTTTAGACTTAGTACTTGGTAGAATTCGCACTTGTAGGAATAATTATTAGCACATAGCACATATAATAATAATCACTGTAGCACCAAATAGAACATAAAGCACACAACCAGTAACCACTGGTAACTGGTAAGTACCACCTACGCAACCCTAACCCCCTTAGGAAAATATTGCGCAGGGAACCAGGACCTCCCTAGCAACACCTGTACTAGGAGAAAACAACCACCTAAGTATCACCATACATTTAGGGGTATAAGCATAGGAACATTACACATGATGCATAAACATTCAGAGGTGTAGGGAAGGAAAACACATGATGCATAAACATACATTCAGCGGTGTAAGAACAAGGCACATGATGCATCATAACACATTCAGAGGTGCAGCACAGGGAAACACATGATGCATAAACCTACATTCAGAGATGTAAGAACAATTGCACAGTACTCACATCAGCCACCACCTGTGGCAGTCCCTAGGCCAACTGGCCTCTCTAGGGCTAGGATGCCCTGTATCCCAATGTCAGGGGGGCCTAAACGGAGCAGCTGCCCACTAAGTGCTGGGCAGCTGTGGAGATAATGCGGCCAATACGTGGGAGCCTCTCAGGCTCTGAACCAATGTGGCCCCAACGTGGGAGTCCCCCCTCTGGGGACTCGGAATCAATGAATGTCCCCAAGAGTCTCGTGGGCTCTAAACAAAACGCCCCCGCAAGGTAGGAGCCTCGTGGGCTGGGAACAACTGTGGGGCCCTGGAGCCTCTCGTGGACTCTTCCGAAGGATGCCCCAGGTCGTTGGAGTCCCTCTCGGGGGATTCAAAACAAAATTGTGCCACCAAGGGCCTCTCAGGGCTCGTCGCAATATGCCCCTTCGTGGGAGTCTCTCGCGGGAGACTTGACACCACCAAATGCCCCCAGAGCCCTCTCGGGGCTACAATTACACAATGACCCTTTCGTCGGAGTCCCCCCTCTGGGGACTCGGGATCAACAAATGCCGCCTGAGCCTCTCTGGGCTCTTCGACACAGATGCCCCCGGACGTTGGAGTCCCTCCCTGGGGGTCTCGGAGGCAGGAAAGGGATCCTAAACTACAAATGCCCCACTCACCGGCTCTCTGGCTGCCGGTCTTCTTTCTGGTGCGGCCCAGCGTGGGGTAGGCTCCCGACTGGGTCTTGACTCAGGTACCGGTCTCCAGGCGCCACGCGGGGCTCTCCCTTCCCTCAGGGGAGCCCTGCTCGAGCTGGGGCTGGCTTCCGTTTTCACTTCTCTCTGCTTCCAAGTCAGGTCCCGGGCCGGCAGCCAATCCCAGCGAGGCCCGGGAATGACGTCACTGGGGTGTCCCGCAGTCCCGCCCCCGGCCTGCCTGACTTCCTGGTCGCGGGCCGGGCGGCGATTTTCAGCTGTCCCGGGCTGCGGCGGTGATCTCGGGGACACGGGACTTTCGAAATGCCGGGTGAACACTGGCCAAAGGGGTGAACGCGCTCCCTAGCGCTATAGACCAAAATCAAGGTCCAAAATAGAAATAAAGTGCTCACAGCACTAGGCAGAGGATCACAGCGCTCCCAAGCACTGAAGGGTAAGATAAAGCGCTCTCAAGCACTATAAGCAAGACAAAGCGCTCCTAAGCGCTAGAGGCAAGGTCCAGATCCAGCAACGTTCTTTTAGGGGCAGGCAGGGGGGCAAGGCTGGGCCCAGAGCCAGCTCACTGGGCCTCCAGGCAGGGAGGTAGTCCAAGTGGCGGTCCTCCTGGCGCCCAGCAGCAGCCTCCCTCAGATAGGATCCTGGAAGAGAACAAATTGCAAGGGGACACAGCCCCTTTTTATACATCAAATCCCTTTGTCTCAGGGTGCAGGGTGGGGGAGAAACCAGTCGCAGCTGGTTTTGGAGTACTTTGTTTTCCCCAGCCACCCTTTCCATTCACCAGGCAGGCTAGGGTCATTAGACGCACCACAGGGGGCGGAGCCAGCATTGTGTGGGGAAAGCCCAGCCATATTTAGGTCCCAGGTATACTCCTCCCTCACATCACTCATGCTAATCTCTCCACTCACCACCGGGCAGACCCATCCAGACTCCTGGAGCCAGGCTCACCAGCCAGCTCCAGCCAATCACACGCCAGCACACTCACTGCACACGCACACCCATGTCTAGAAGTGGCACTTCCACACTAGACACAATCATGCAGCATACATCATTGCGCAGCATTCAATCACACGAGTCCGCACATACCAGACTCGAGCCTGCACACCCCACGCATCAGGAACTACCAGGGACACATACATTTCCCATGCATTCCTATGGGAGGGCAGGCCTATCTCACCACATGCACTCAGAGTGCGCACGCACTTTCCACTAGGACACAGTGAAAGTGCGCAGAAACCCAAAATCACCATCACCAGGTCACCATTAAAAGCAAAAAGTTTAGGGGTGAACCTGCCAGAAGGGCCAAGTCCAACAGAAAATAAGACGAAGACAGTGCTGATGATGGATTTGTTGTGATTAAAGTTTTGTTGTGCTAAAAGTTGCAAATCACACAGGAATAAAAGTCAATAAGGATGGAAGAAAACATAAAGTAAGTATTTCAAGCCTAATTGTCAGGGAAGTAGAGATCGTCCTCAAACTCTGTGAATTGAACATGGAGTAGGTCAGCTAACAGAGAAGAGCTTCCGTCACCTAAGTCAGTGTCCTCTTCTTCCTGCGTGGATTCACTTATTTTGTAATCTGGTGGTATGAAGTGCTGATTCATCTTGATCATTGTTAACCTCTCCACATTTTTGGGCGACAGGCGGGTCCTTTTTGAAGTGACAATGGCACCAGCAGCACTGAAAACTCGTTCGGAAGACACGCTTGCGAGTGGGCAAGCCAAATAATTTATAGCCAGCCTGCAGAGCAGTGGCCAGTGAGGCCTTTTCCCATACCAATACACCAATGGGTCACGATCAATGTAGACCTCTGTTGGGTCATCCAGATAGGCCTGCACCATCCACTCAAGGCCCTCCAGGGGTGCTCCACTTTGTGTACCATGTGTTGCCTTTGCATCAACACTGGAGCAAGCAAACCCTTGCTGAGTTATCCAATGCGCTTCGGACATTATTATGGCTGGGCCTGGTGCAGGTGATGATGAGGATACTGTTGCTGCTGTCGGTAACGGCTTTGAGGGAAAGTGACTGCCTTCGGCCACAGAAGTGGACCTTGACGCCGGATGGCCTGTTGCTTCAGTAGTACTTGTGGTGTTTCCTTCAATTTCCTGCCGCTCTTTTTCGAACCGAGTGGCTGACAGAGCTAGCCAATGTTTGTACTTTGAAACATCTTCTTCATCAAAAGGAATGAATACTTTGCTGGTCAGTGCCTTTTTGTACCATGGATCCAGAATAGTGGCACAAATGTAATGTTGTTCTGAATTTATTTTTTTAAGCCTTTTATTGTCAAGTAGGCGGCTTAATAAGCTCTCCGCCAACTGATATGCGTCTTGTTTGTGAACATCAGCTTGGAATGCTGAAGACACCGCCTTCAGTTGTTGCTCTAGCATGCACAACAATGGGATAGCTTTGCCCAAACTACAGTCCTCCCTGCTGACTTCACGGGTGAAGACCTCAAAAGGACGAAGCATGTCTGTCAGGCTTTTAACTAGGTTCCATTCCTCCGCCTCTAGCCTCATGTCTTTAATAGCAGTAGACTGTATGTTAATGCTAGTGATATAATCATGTATTACCCTCCACTGCTCAGACAGATGCTCAAGCATGTAAAAGGTTGAGTTCCAACGTGTTGCCACCTCCTGAATGAGTCCTTTGACTGGCACTCTATGGCCACGTTGAATGATCCGCTTCTGCTTCCGGGCCTTCAAAGAATGGCTGAAACGTCTGAAGATTCTACGGCAGGTGGTCAGTAACTTGCTGACTGTGTTTTCTTTTTTCAAGAAATCTTGAACAATAATGTTAATGCTGTGCACCATCATGCATGGCCTGAACTATATTACTGCCATTATCCGTGGAAACATAACCAATCATGCGACTTCTTGGCACCAGCCATTTAGAGACCTTACTGTTAAACTCATCCAAAATGTTTACTGCAGTATAAGATTTCTCCATGGCAAACATGGCTACTGTTGCATGTTTCCGACTAGCTTGAAAAATTGTGACAGGGTCAACACCTGCAGACATCTTTTCTATAACCCCTGCAAAAGAGACCCAGTGTACAGTGATGCACATGTAATCCTCGACTTGGCAACTGGTCCACATGTCTGTTGTCAGGTGGATAGTGTGAACAGCACTCTTCTGCAAAGCTGACCCAATCACTTCCAGCACATCTTCATGTAGTGCTGGAACCCCAACTCTGGCAAAATAGGACCGGCTAGGAACCTTCCATTTAGGGCAGACTGTTGCCACAAATTCTAGAAAACCCACCCCTTCCACGAAAGAAAAAGGGAGAAGGTCCAGCGCTAGCATTTTAGCCAGCTTTGCGTTATACAGACGTGCCGTTGAGTGGTTGCGTTCATAGGGCGCCTCCATGCTTTTAATGGTGGTCTGGACCATTTTCATATGTGATGATAATGATCCAGACTTCTTCAACCCAGTTAGGCTCATTGATGTACTTTTTCGCATTGGTGTCTCTACCAGACTCTTACTGTGCCTCCTAGATGTTGCTGGGGTAGAGGAGCGTGTGGGCGCTACCACTGCGGTGCTGCTGCCAGGGGTACTGTGTGTACCAGAAAAAATGTCTTCCAGTTCTTCACCTCCCCCCTGCACGATCAGCTCCTCATCATCATCAGATGCAATATCAATGGATACATTTGGATTTGTACTTTTGGCTTTCCAGATGTTACTTAGGTGTACCTCCCACTGGATAATGTGGTGATTTTTGGAGATGATCTCTCTGGTCTCCGGTACCATAGTTGGTACCAAGCTTTCCCCGACTAACTACTTGTTTACAAATCGAACAAACAACTAGGTTTTCCGCCTTTTGGCTAGTACTAAAAAAGTCCCAAACTGGGGAGTTGAGATTTCTTGGGGTGGTGGAGGTGCTACTTTCAATGCCAGATTAAGTGGAGGATGGGCGTGGCGGAATTTGACTCTGTTGTGCACTTACAGCACCACTACTTGAGGTAATGGAGGTCGAGCTGGATGGAGGTCCCTGCTGGCCCTTCTGATGACAAAATATGGCCGCTGTAGGTCGTGTTGGTGTAGTAGTTAGTACCTGTGTTGGTGGTGGTACCAGTGCCTCGCCGCCCACATCCTGCAGCATTTCAGGATAGGGTATAAATGTCTGTCTGCTGCATGCCCACGGGGGCTGGAGTGATGACTGTGATGACTGGGTCGTCATCGTCAGACTGTTCATCAGCAGCAGAATACACCACTTCTACTTCTTCTTCGTCATCACCCATAAGTGGAAGACTTGCGGGAACCTTCCTTTTACCAAACCTTGTCGGATCATGGCGTGCCTCCCTCTCAGACTGCATTGGTGGGTGCCAATCACGATCGTGATCATCAGAAGGAAGGGGGCTTGAAGAAGAACTTGTACTAACCCTCCTTGACCTTTGCCTTGCTGGGGATCTGGAAGACAATGATGGATCATCATCATGACTCGGAGGAGTGGCTTGCTCGGCTGATACCTCTGCATGAATCTCAATTTCCTCATGTGCCGCTACTTCTGGAGGAACAAGCATTGTGGTCAGTTGTGCCTCTCCATGCACCTCTCTATGCGCCTCTCCATGCGCCTCTACTTGCGCCTCTACTTGGACCTCTACTTGCAACATTACTTGCGCCTCTCCTTGTTGCACCTGTGGTTGTCGTTGCGGCTGTGGTTGAACACTCATCAGATGAGTTACACCCTGCGTTGATTGGATGCTACTTTCTTGCGCTGGGACGCTCTTGGGCAGCCATGCGCTTTATAAATCAAATTTCATTTCATTTCATTTCAACACCAACATCACTGGTCGATGGTGATTCAGCAATTGAAGTGGCTGCCTCTGCAGCACTCATGGCCTTGGGCCTAACTTGGCGTGGTGGCACTGAGACCAATGAAGCGGAGGTACTGCTCCCAGCTTGGTCCCTGGTGGACACCGCTGCTGCTGCAGGCGTAGTTTTTTTTTCTTCCCAAAAAAGGTGTCTGTGGGCACACCAGTCTCCTTGGTAAGTGGCGTCACTTGCTTCTTCTGCTCCTTCTTACTGGCAGTGGCACTGGCAACTTTCTTGGTAGAGGAGCTACGGCCACCTTTCTTTGGGCCCATCTTCTTCAGATGTCAGAACAGCAGGCCGCAGTTGCATGAGTTGCAGAGTTGTCTGTGGCCACACGTGACGTCACGTGATGTTGTGCTGCACACACCGCTGCAGGACTTCTTCCTGGCACTGATGATTAACGATGACTGATGTGGTTCTCTTGTGCACCTAAAAGCAAAGAAAGCCAGAGGAACATCAGTTAAATAAATGTTGCATATGTCGTGCTTCAATTAATATTTGCAACTAGGCATTTATTATTATTACAACAACACACCCAAAAACGGAAAGACCCAAAATAAAAATTGCAATTCTAATAAAAAATTGATGTTTACATTAATAGAAGAGAGACCACACAGAGAGAGTTGTTTAATGCACCACTGAGTACCCCTGGGCATAATGGATGAAAGCAAGTCAAACCTAAGCACACTGCCTGGCTTCAAAATGGCCCATTGACCCCCAGCCACATGGCCAGGACCTGCCTGTACCAGGCCTCAAAATGGCCCCCACCCACATGGCCAGGCCCCAACAACACCCCAAAAAGTTGAAAAACACACAAAAATCACCACAATCCAATGCCATCCATGCCCTCAATGATGTTTAAATTCAAGACACCCCACAGAAAGACTTGGTCCATGCACCACTCACTACCCCCGGGCCTACTGGCTAGTGTGGCTTTACAGACACCCCAAACTTAAAAACATAATCCACATAGAACAGTGAGCTGAAATTCCATGACATAAATGTGATTTATGTTCAACAAAACTTACAGAAACTGTTGTATCATGCACCCATGACTAACCCTGGGCCTACTTGATATGGTGGCTACCCACAATATATATTTTTTTAAGTTGTGGAAAAGTTTTAAAATTGTAGTTGCAGCAACTGCAATGTCCCAAACAAACAACACCAACTTACTTGTAAAATCTCAAATCCAAAAGTGATCCAAAGACCAAAAAGTCCTCAAATACAAATATCCAGCAGCAGCCACAAAAAGTAATCCTTCCAGCTCCAGATCCAAATGAAAAGTGACCAGGACATGGACAAAGCACTAGGAGGAGACTGCTGGACAGGCACATGAAATTGGAGACTCTGGGGTACTTCCTTCCTCCCACCCCCCAAAAATGGACTCCTTGCACCAAAAAGTGCAGCCAAATGTCAATCTGAGGAGTTATTCTGATCAAAATCATCATTTTCAGAAGGTTTATGCTGCTTGCGGTGGATTTCTTGTGCAGAATTGCAATTTTTGCAAGTTCGGGAAAGCGAGCTGTTCAAATCTCCCGCCGGAAGTCAGCTGCGCGCCGCATCTACGTGTTCCCAATTGTTTACTCCCCCGATGCGTGATCGCGGGCCCTTATGACGTACTCACGTTGTCAAACTCTCGCTGTGCAAGATAGCCGCCCGCGATGATGTACTCGCGGTCGAAAAACTCTCGCGCGATCACGCAGCAAGATCCAAAATGGCGTAGCACACTCAAACTGGGAGGAAAAACAACTCAGCGAACTCAGAATCACGGTAAGTCAACGCTGCGCGCATGAGATTGTATTTTTCAAGCGCGACCAAACAAAAAAATTCTCCAGCTTGCGAATTGCTGATTTTTGGGCAAATTCGCGGGATTCGCGGACCGCAAAATTGCCAAAAATCCACAAATTCCGCAAACGGAACGGATTTTCAGCCCATGCTTAGTTTAGATAAGGTGCTACGAGTAGCTCCTGTATCAACCAGAAACTGATCAGTAGAACCCAAACCATGTGCTGTAACATAGGGACCCTTCTGATCTACTGGAACTTCAATTGATTCCTTACCCCATCCTAGGCAGTCCTATGCATAATCAGAATCTTTAAAATCAGACGGCACATAATCAGACATTTGATATTGGTTCAGTCTATCGAATGTGTTAAACCCATTCTGTCCACGTGCATTAGCATCAAATCTAGCACGATCATCCGTGCTTCCTCTAGGCCCTGAATATCCCGAGCGACTTCTCATTTGTCCCTGACCACGTGGATACTGCTTAGCACGCAATACTGGACAATCAGAAGCCCAATGTCCAAATTTCCTTCAATACGCACACTGGTCAACAGACAAATTCGAACGAGTATAAGAAGAAAAAGACGAACCCTAAGATCCACGTCCACCTCTATCATTACCTCTATTATTCCTTCTAGTAGGCGGACTATAGGCCTGAGCCATCATAACCTTCGTTTTCAATTCCTTAGTCTTTTTATCCTCATTACCCTTTGCCTCTAATTCCTGCCGTTCATAATATTGAGCCATAGTCAAAAGAGAAACCGGAGAAGAGGTAGTCCACGAGCTCTCACTGGCCTTTTGGCGACTAGCTATTCCTGGCAACAGGTTTGCGACATATTTATCGACGAACAAATGCCTGCCTGTGTCATCTGTTAATGACTGGCCACTAAAATCGTGGAATGCCTCCTCAAAGCGCGTATAGAAATCTGAAACCGGTTCATCTGCCTTTTGCTTACACAACGCTAATACAGTCCAATCTATCTTTTTAGGTGGAATAATCATTTTTAACTTTACTAGTATGGCCGCTGGAGGATCTAAAATTAACTGACATAGTTTCCGCGCGGGTTCCCTTTCTCTATCTAATCGTTCTAATTCTTTCCATAATGCTCCAAAAGTCGCATGATCATCAACCTTATGAACAGTTCTCCATCAGGGGGTAATATCAAACCAAAAAACAAATCAATATCAGGCAGAGTCATAGTACAAGAACTAATAGCTCCCTAAACTTCCTCGTAAAAAGCTGCTGGATTTTTCCGCGGATCAGGCAATGCAGTTTTAAGAGCCATAACATCCGCTCTATTCCAAGGAGTATAAACCCAATTATAAACAAAATAACCCTTTGCATCAACATAATCCTTATCATCACTTGTTCCCTCGCCTCTAGAAGGAACATACAAAGGTGCGGCTTTCCGCATAGGTTTCGCATGAACTATCATCTTATCTGTTCCGAAGATAGGAGCTTGTGTCACGCCGGTCTGAGATGTTTGTGCAGCTGCGTTCGCTGCCTTTTGCTCCTCTTGCAAACGGATTGCCTCAACACATAATTTAACCAAACGCCTGAATGAGTCAGCCACCTGAGAAAAGAGAAAAAGACCATCACGCATTTGCTTACAATCATTTGCTATATCAACAGGCGCCAATTCCTCAGAATGTTTCCTAAACCGTTCAACAACTTCTGCTGCAAACACCTCGGTAAAATATACTTGCTCCCTTTCCTGCCCATCCTTCATGGCGTCTAAAAGTTCAGAAACAGCAGCAGTACTACTGGCAGCTTTGCAAGCAGATCTAATCTCAGCGGAACGCACAGCAGGGAACATAGAACGAGTTTCTCATGCTTTCTCTTGTTCTTTAACACCTTGGGTGCTAACAGAGTTTCCCCTCTTGCGCTGAAATTTTCATTTTCCCATTGTTCATGACGAGCTCACCTTGTCATGAGCACAGCTCCAGTGTGCCTCATGACGAGCTCACCTTGTCATGAGCATCGAACAGGTTAAGAGAGTCCTCATCTGACTCACGAGGAGCAGAGGGAAAAATATACGAAGGTGGAGAACGATCTAATAACAAGAAATCGTCATGAGGCTTATTTAAAATAGGATAAAGGGGTTGCCGAACAGCGTATTGGCCAGTTACATGTAAATGGCGCTCCCTATCCTCTCCCTCTTTTAACTCTTTCAATTCTTTATTCTTTATTTCTAATGCTTTCGCATGGATGTTCTTTCGCTGTTCTTTTTCAATCAAGGCTTGTTCGCGCTTCATTCGTTCACGTACTTCTTTCTCCCACATTCAAACACATTCAAACATATCTTGCCTAGTCTTTCATTCAAACATACATTGCTCCACATACTAAATCTTTCGCAAATCAAATGACCCATGCATAGGCCAACGCAAAACAGGATCCTTAGGAGTATATTTATTCTATAACGTGCAGTACATTATAGAAGAAATACCATATTTAATATATATATCCCTATTAGGCATCCCCTCCGGGGGGGGGGCAGTTGTGCTTCTTCGAGTCGCAAACTGATACCACTACAAAAGCAACATATCCTACGAAGTGTGCTAGAAACAGGCATGCCAAAAATAGTGCAGAATATGCAGTATTATATCCAAAGTAGCACTTAAGGTTCCTTTAGTACTGTGTGCTGTTCAAATCAATTCAAATAGAGAAAATTCTCCTCATTACCTGACAATATAAATTGCAATTTATATATTACATTCCCAATCCAAAGTTGGCCAACACTAATTCCAAAATTCAAAAGCCACAGTAAGTGTTGCTAAACTACCTTACCAATCCCAGGCATCAAAAACCAACAGCAAGTGCCGCATAACGACTCTTACCAATCACTTGGTGCCCATGTTCCCACTGCCAAGTTCTCAAAATCAACCAAATGGTCACTGCATGGCGAATCAACAGAAGAGATCTCAGTCGAGGACCGGCACCACCTGGATGGTCAGATCAGAAAGAAAGGAAAAACGCTGTGGTTGCCAAGACTCGGGTCTCCTCAGGCAGCGATCGCGTCCAAAGCGAGATTCCAATCCTTCATTTCGACCACTGCTTCGGGCATCCGAGTCACCGATGAGCTCGACGTTGGGCGCCAATTTGTGGTGGTGAGCCTCAGCAAGGCCTACCAGTGCAAGGGGTTCGTCCTTCTCTGCACAGAGTCCTCAGACCATAGAATAGAAGTTGGCACAGAAACTGGAATAGAAAATACAAGATTAAACCTCATGAGGGGAACTACATTCACACAGTACCCTTCGGTAATGTATGAAGTAGCACACTGAATGGAAGGAGCTTGGTTCTTTTATACCCACACAGGGGCTCAAAAGCAGGCGGTACATGTACAAAATGCTGGTTTTAGGTACATATATGGTCATACAGAAAATGCACAGTCAACAAGTGGGAGGAACTTACAGTTGCTAATTCTGGTGAACACATCTTGACAATTACATACTAATAGCAGCTGTATAGACAGCTGCAAGCTCAACTGAGCATGTGCGGAGCAGAAGAAGCTAAATATATCTTATCTCCAGACAGATTTCAGAGGCAAACAACAGCAAGGTAGGACAGAGCACATGGCACGCACGTGGTAGCACATGCCAGACAAAATGGCTGCCAGAAATACAAAATGGATTCCACAAAACGGAAACGATTGTCTATAAATACCGGATGGCTTCTGCTAATGCTAACCCCATCGCTGCAAAATTAGAACAGAAGGGCTGGGTCAGACCCCGGACAGGACTGGGTGGGAACAATAGAAGGGAGGCAGGGAAGGGCTGGGTCAGACCCCAGACAGGAGTGGGTGGGGACAAGAGAAGGGAGGCAGGGAAGGGCTGGAGCAGCAGATAACAGAGCTTGTCAGACACCGGACAGGACTGGGTGGGGACAAGGGAATGGAGGCAGGGAAGGGCTGGAGCAGCAGATAACAGCGCTGGGTCAGACACCGGACAGGACTGGGTGGGGACAAGGTAGGCAGGGAAGGGCTGGAGCAGCAGATAACAGCGTTGGGTGAGACCCTGGACAGGACTGGGAGGGGACAAGAGAATGGAGGCAAGGAAGGGCTGGAGAAGCAGATAACAGCACTGGGTCAGACCCCAGACAGGACTGGGTGGGGACAAGAGAAGGGAGGCAGGGAAGGGCTGGGGCAGCAGATAACAGCGCTGGGTGAGACCCCAGACAGGACTGGGTGAGGACAAGAGAAGGGTGGCAGGGAAGGGCTGGAGCAGCAGATAACAGTGCTGGGTCAGGCCCGGACCGGACTGGGTGGGGACAAGAGAAGGGAGGCAGGGAACAGATGGAGCAGCAGATAACAATGCAGGGTCAGATCCCGTACAGGACTGGGTGGGGACAAGGGAGGCAGGGAAGGGCTGGAGCAGCAGATAACAGTGCTGGGTCAGGCCCCGGACAGGTCTGGGTGGGGACAAGGGAATTGAGGCAGGGAAGGGCTGGAGGAGCAGATAACAGCGCTGGGTCAGACCCCAGACAGGACTGGGTGTGGACAAGAGAAAAGAGGCAGGGAAGGGCTGGGTCAGACCCCGGACAGGACTGGGTGGGGACAAGGGAATGGAGGCAGAGAAGGGCTGGAGGAGCAGATAACAGCACTGGGTCAGACCCCGGACAGGACTGGGTGGGGACAAGGGAAGGGAGGCAGTGAAGGGCTGGGGCAGCAGATAACAGTGCTGGGTCAGACCCCGGTTAGGACTGGGTGGGGACAAGAGAATGGAGGCAGGGAAGGGCTGCAGAGGCAGATAACAGCGCTGGGTCAGACTACGGACAGGACTCGGTGGGGACAAGAGACGGGAGGCAGGGAAGGGCTGCACCAGCAGATAGTAGCGATGGGTCAGACCCCGGACAGGACTGGGTGGGGACAAGAGAAGGAAGGCAGGGAAGGGCTGGGGCAGCAGATAACAGCGCTGGGTCAGACCCCGGACAGGACTGGTTGTGGACAAGGGAAGGGAGGCAGGGAAGGGCTGGGTCAGACCCCGGACAGGACTGGGTGGGGACAAGAGAAGGGAGGCAGGGAAGGGCTGGAGCAGCAGATAACAGCGTTGGGTCAGACCCCGGATAGGACTGGGTGGGGACAAGAGAAGGGAGGCAGGGAAGGGCTGGAGCAGCAGATAACAGCGTTGGGTCAGACCCCGGATAGGACTGGGTGGGGACAAGAGAAGGGGGGCAGGGAAGGGCTGGAGCAGCAGATAACAGCACTGGGTCAGACCCTGGACCGGACTGGGTGGGGACATGGGAAGGGAGGCAGGGAAGGGCTAAAGCAGCAGATACCAGCACTGGGTCAGACCCTGGACCGGCCTGGGTGGGGACATGGGAAGGGAGGCAGGGAACGGCTGAAGCAGCAGATACCAGCGCTGGGTCAGACCTCGGACAGGACTGGTTGGGGACATGGGAAGGGAGGCAGGGAAGGGCTGGAGCAGCAGATAACAGCACTGGGTCAGACCCCGGACAGGACTGGGTGGGGCAAGAGAAGGAAGCCAGGGAAGGGAAGGACCGGGTCAGACTCCGGACAGGACAGGGTGGGGACAAGGGAAGGAAGGCAGGGAAGGGCTGGGTCTGACCCCGGACAGGACTGGGTGGGGACAAGAGCAGGGAGGCAGGGAAGGGCTGGAGCAGCAGATAACTGCACTGGGTCAGACCCCGGCCAGGACTGGGTGGGGCAAGAGAAGGGGAAATGCTACTCCTGAGTGTGAGGTGAGGGGGGTCCGGGGAGCAGTGGGCCTTGGGAGGGTTGCAGTATTGTTAAACAGACGGGGAGGTGAGATGCTGCTGCAGCCTGCAGGGGGTTTGTGGCTGGGCCGTCACTATCAAGGTTAGTTTATTTAGGTTTGTGAGAATGCTAATGTTGTAATAGAGGGAAAAGGTAATGAGTCACCAAGAACGCAGGCTAAATCAAAACACAAAATGTGAAGGGAAGGAACTGCAATCCATACAGACTGTAGCAAACATAAGAAGAAGTAACGCGCTGACACCAGGGCGCACGGTAAGTGTTTTCAATGTACAATGAAAGTATTAAAATAGACTACAATGCGTGTGTACTTGTAGAGAATGGAGAGGGATTCATAGCAGGGAAACAGCCAGATCTGCCTGATTACAAAATAGCGGCTAGAAATGTACCCCCACTACATAGACTACTATAGGCCATTTAATGCTCAAGCAGACATTCCTTAACACTTTTAGAAACTTTAAAGACACATTGT
This sequence comes from Lissotriton vulgaris, assembly GCF_964263255.1. NCBI lineage: Eukaryota > Metazoa > Chordata > Amphibia > Caudata > Salamandridae > Lissotriton > Lissotriton vulgaris. The sequence goes on along the minus strand of NC_141685.1, from coordinate 88,470,277 downwards.
GACTGTTTATTTTATTTTAGTGTATTTTATAATGGACTCTGTAATTGATGTTGCCATTCAATCGGTCCTCCTACTGAGGGGTTAATGCACAAGCAGACATTCCAAGCTTATGTTACATATAGGCAAGCATAGTTGTACTTTATTTGATAAAATTTCCTCATAAAAGTATACAGATAAAATAGATAGAAACAGGAACCCACCAATCCGTGTATACATACATCTACACATTAAAACCACAATGCTACAAGCAATAAAATGTTCAGAAAAAACAGGTGCGTAACAGCCTAAGGTCATCATACCAAAAATTCATATAACAGTCAGGTTAGAGGGGGGGTTGATTTTACCCTCCGCATACGTGTCTGCCAGGCACTGCCCAAGAATTTGGCTACCCCGCAAACCATAGCAAGGGAAGAAGTGTCGGTGCTGAGGACCCGCAAGGCCATTTTATGGCACCTGAGGCCCAGCCCCTTGCATAGTGGTTTTAGCCATATCTTCCTAGCACCCCTATAAGCCGGGCAAGCGAAAAAGAAATGAGCCACAGACTCTTTGGGGGCTGCACACCCAGGGCAGGATTTTGGTACATTGCCTAGATTGTACCACCCAGAGATAAATTCATTCACCGGGAGGGTCCCAAACCTGAGTTTTAGGTAAAGTGATCTATCCAATGTTACTTGTATGAAATCAAGGAAAGGTTCAAGTTTCCTTACCAGTTTAAACTCAAGGAACCGCTCTGTAAGGGGACCCCTTAAACCTCTACATGTGGCCACCTCCTAAACCCAGTCCCAATAGAGTTTCTTAATCACTAGCTTAGGTGGAGGAGTTTGGCTCATCCATGATTCACTCAAGCCCAGATTCAGGACGAGCTGCCTCAGCTTGCTCAACCACTTGATCTTGTTCCCCGAGTTGAGCGAAAGTAGTTCATCTAGAACTGCTGCATAATTGTGGAGCTCCCGGGTCCTTCTAAGTTGTACCCAGAAAAGTAACGGGCGCAGGCAGACGTTATCTTTTAAAGAGCGCCTCCCCATGTCTTGCCGTAATGGGTTTAGTGGGGTAGAAACAGGGAGGGACACCAGATCTCTCAAGAACTTATTTTCAGATGTAACTAGATTTTGTAAAGCGCGAACAATCACCCGTAAGGGTCTCTAGGCGCTGGGGGCCGTCGGGAAGATTAAGCAAGCTATTGCCCAGAGTCACATGGTGCTGGGCTAATTTGCCGCCGGAGCCGGGGATCGAACCGTGATCCCCAGAATCCAGCGTCAGTCACCCTGGCCGCGGCGCCACACCTGTGTTCTCGAACCCCCCCAGCTCGGATCCGTATAGTGCCGATGGTAACGCTTGGCCTTCATACACAGCGAGAGCCGGAGCTACAGGTTTGCTAGTCGACTCCCGCTGCTCCCTCAAAATAGCCCCTGACACTCGTTTATGATTAATAAGCATTTTGGCCATATGATCTTTCCAATTCATCCGTCTATTGACCCTAACCCCCAAATAGTCAAATGAATCTACCAACTCCAAGGGGGCACCATTAAGCAAGACATTATTCCTAAATCTCTTGGAGGGTGAGATGGCCATAAGCTTTGTCTTAGAGGTATGGATGGTGAGGGCTCTATCCTTGCAGAACGCACTAAAACGATCTAGGAGCTTTTGGAGGCCTGTGGGGGTTTTAGAGATCAGTAGGGTGTCGTCCGCAAAGAGCAGGGTAGGTGTTTTTTACCCTGCCAGGGTTGGGGCATCGGTCGGTTCCTCCCTCAGGTGGTCCACCACACCATTCACAAAGAGGGAGAATAAGGTCGGTACCATAACACAACCCCGGCGGACTCCACTCCTCACCGACACTCTCTCTGTCAGTTGCCTTTGGGTACCCCATCTGATCCTAGCATAGTTCCCCTCGTGAAGTTTCACAATAAATCCCAGGAGAGACCTAGGGAAGCCCATCTTCTCTAGGATATCCCACAACCTGGCACGGGGGACTAGATCGAAAGCTGTTTTGAGATCTATAAAAGCCAGGTACAGGCTGCCCTTACCGATGGTCACGGCCTTCCAATAGATCGCAAAGAATCAGAAGACCTGATCCATCGTGCCCACTTTTGGCCTGAATCCCGCTTGGAAATGGGAAAGGACGTTCTCCACTTCCATCCAGACACCCACCCTGGAGATGATGACCCTGCCAACCACCTTCTGGATCACGTCTATTACACTGATCGGTCTGTAGTTGGCAGGGTCATCTCTCGCCCCCTTCTTATACACAGTTACAACCTCTGCTCCCTTCCACAAATCCGGCACTGGGTGGCCCTTAGAGATCAAGTTCATTATTAGGGCAATGAGTCTGGCCCAGGCTGCAGGTTCGTCCAGAAGAAGGTCCCCAGGAAGCCCATCAGGGCCCGTCGCCTTCCCCGGGGTGAGATGTTTAATGGCCAATGTTACCTCGGTGGTCAAACATGGATCTTCGAGCACCGAAGGCACATGGCCCTCGATGTCACAGGCTGGGGGGAAGGGGGGCATCACCTCTGCTCCGCCATACAAAGCAAGAAAGTAGGAATACCATTGTTGTTCTGTTATATGATACTAATGGGAACCATGCTCCGCCGTCTGGCCTTGGTGATCAAATCCCAGACAGAGAAGAATTCTTCATGTGGGCTGCAGATTTAAGGTCCTGCCAATGTTGTTCTTCCCACTCGCGCTTGGCTAGCACTAGTAACCCGGCATATTCCTTCCTAGCCGCTCTAACTAGTGAAGGATTCTTTTTAAGCAGGGCGTCTGATAACTCCTTCCTTTTTTCCCTGCACTGGTCCGTATATCAAGGGTTACTAGATTTTGCCTGTTTGGAGTTCGATCTACCCTTATTGCCCTGGATGATAAAATATTGGCCCACCTTCTCTATTGCATTTTTATAAACTAGAGAGAAGATGGGCCCTGAGCACTACCATTAGCCAATTCGAATTCCTCTAGGTCTGCAAACAGCTCAGCTAAATGCACCTTGATCCTACTGAGATTCCCTTCCTGAGATTGAACCTTGTCCCATTTCAGTCTACGATTGGAATTGTAGGGGACAACCTCTTTGGTTGTCCTCAGCGAGGCTTTATTCCCATTTCCGTTCAGTGTGCCCCACCTTAACTTCCAACATAAGGGGTTATGGTCACTGTCCTGGGAAGGTACTACCTCCATATCAATTAAATCTCGCCACAAGGTGACATCAAGTAGGATGTAATCTATTCTCGACGGGCCATTAAGCCTATTAAAAGTGTTTGCCCCGCCACGGTCTGAGCTTGTTCTGCCGATTAGCGCTCTTAGATTGTGTTCAATGGTCAGGGCATTAATCTGTATTGCCCTTGGGGACCATTTTCTGATTGGTGCTTGTGACAGGGCCGGTATAGACCATCTAGAGTCCTCGTCCTCTATACCCAGGGGATCATCCCTGCTTAGGGGTTCAAATGTACAGTTAAAATTCCCACCCACTATAGTTTTAGAGAGCGGGGGCATTTAGATAATTCCTGCTCAAGGGTCGTTATTGTGCTTGACATTTGATCCCCTGGGGACCCTCTTGAATAAACATTAAATAGGTCAATCCTGCTCCCCTTGTTGTGCCCTGGGGATGAAAGGTGTAAAAAGTACTCGCTCCCTGATTCATGGACAGTGATATACCAATTCAATGCTATCTTTATCCAAACATGAAGGCCCCCTGCGGGTCTACCCTTCCCAGAGCTTATTGCGGGCGAGAAGAATGTTGCATAACCTGATTTGTACACTGGGAGCAAACTCCAGGTCTCTAGGAACATGCAGATATTGAACTTCTCGATAAACGCATTCCACTCTGGTAAGATCATCTTTTTTTGTAGCCCAGTCACGTTCCAAGATAGCAGGTGTATCACCCTATGAACCGTAGAGGGCAAGACTAATGCAACTCCCTTATTCCTGCCCTGCCCACAAGGATTTGGCTCCATGGTATCTACTAAGAGGCTCATTGGCTTCGGGGGGGAACCACTGTCGCCGTTGCACCCCGGGGCTTTATTGGCTTAATCCACCCACTACCAGAGTTGATCAAAGGACCCTGTCCCACTTGGCGTCATTCAACCTGCTCCAGTACGCTGAACCTATTCCTTTGTCGGAAATGTGAGAGAAGGGGGGTGAGCAGATGGCTGACCTCCCACGAGGTTAATCCCTGATGAGCGTTTGGTGGCGGGTGTTCTGACCTTCCACCTGACAGATACCTCTATACTGTCTGGGATGGGTTATAGGATAAAAATATGAAAGATGCAGGGGAAGGATTTGTGTGTTTGCCCAAGATGGTGACCTACTGCAGATATAATCAACCACATTTGTGCTCCTAAAATTGATCACTACACAATTCCCAACGATGTTTTTAGCCCCCGACCCAATCCACCCAACCCTTCTTACACAGAGTATTTCACCCGAGACCTCAGGACGAAGGGGCCTGTTTACATTGAGCCATTGTATGCATTTGTTTTTTAGCTCGGAATGGTCCTTGCTTTTACCCTGGCTTAAAGGGGGACCACCCCAAGAACCACCACGTAAGGCAAAGACTCAACCGGTAGGTCAAGAGTGGGCAGGGCTGGTAAGGTCCCCTCTTCCGGACCCTTGCTAGTAAAGCAAGGGTGGGGATTCAAGGACCCCAGCCTATATCCAGTAGGAGCCTTTGTCACTTGGGGTTTACCAGCAATCGCTTTACCAACCCCTAACGGCGGTACAAGAGGGACCGGTGAAGGATTTACTAATACCTTAGCCAACTCAACTGTTTTGTTTTCTCCTAGTGATATAGGTTTGGGATCACTAGGGATAGGGGGTGTACCCTTAATTGCGTTCCCCAATGAACCAGCCGGCTGGGATCTCCCTTGACCTAGACTATTAATTGCAGAGGTCAATCTGTCAAGCTTAGATGTCAAGGGTTTAAGGTGAGAACTGATAATCTGTTCAATATGGGTTTCTAGGTCACATAAGATGTGTAACCCACACTGGGGTACCTAGATTACGCAGCGGAGTTCCCGCAGTAGCCTGAACTCCAATAGCAGTAGTTGACAATTTTGTAACAGATTTCTTATTTTTCCTTTTTTTACTTTTCAAGTTGCATGTAGGTGCCCTTCTAACTCCAGAATGTGGGGGCGAGATAGGGACCACAGGCAAGTCAATTACATCATGGGCGATTTGTGCACATGGCAAGTCTGAAAAGGAACACGTGAGAGATGAACTGAAATCCGGGGGAATCACAGTACCGGCCGAAAAGTCCCCAACGGTCTGGATCGGAGGGAACGCAGGGGTGATGGATAGGCGCCGTTCCGTGCTCTCTATTGCGGAAGCAACAACCCCGATCGTCTTCTGGAGCATCTTGTCAATTGCCGTAAGGGTAGGTAGGGGTTGTGCCGTAGTGGCCTGCAGCCTAGTGATACGGCGTGAGGGGACAGAATTTGACATTTTCCCTCTAATTAATCACTACTGCAACTGTATTGGTAAATCCCACTCAGTCTTATACATATGGTTTTGACCTCTTAATATTCCAGATGACTTATGGCAGTAAATGATAAAACTGCCTCAAAGCATATTACAATCATGTAATGGTGACGAGGATGGTATAGCTCCAAAAGTACCTTTATATCAAAAGCAGTGTGAGGAGTTGGCCTGGTATATAATGCTCACTAATTCTTAGTGATCACTTTGTACCATGCCAAGCAACCCTTATGATGATGGTTGTAATTCAACCTTGTAGACCAGTTATCCTAGTGGTAACGTGGACAAAGCAGTCTTAGGCTAAACTCTGAAAGGCATGTGAAGCCAGCTGTTATACCATACACAACCCCCTTGAATACCAAATGAAAGGGACACCACACAGATATATATTAAAAATATATATTGATTTATTAACTATAAAATCCCCTGGACTCTTTATGAGCACAGAAGCACAAGCTTTAAATCACAAGACAGTTTAAAATATACAAAAGTTGCACAATATGGATGAGCCCTAGGGGCCACCTAAACCATATACTAAGAAAGTGGTATAAGAGATACCAGGAGGAAAGTGAAGAGGCCTAGGGCCTTGGGAATCGCTGGAGCTATTCGAGACTAGCAATAACTAAGTCGGGAGAGGCCCACGGGACTCGGGTGCAGTGTTCAAAGTGCACGCACTTTCCAATGCAAAGTCTATGGTGCGTAAAAAGTACAAAGTTAGTTTAAGGGCACTTCCGCTGAACCTAGAGGAACAAAACTTAAGACACAGACCCTAGAGGTGTGTACCAGTGTAGGGACACCGGCTTTGCAATGTTACCTCACCCACAGGAAGTGGGTGCACAGGGTCGAAGTGGCGTTGGGTTTTGACACGCAGGTTCTTGGCGCTTGAAGCTGAAGATGCTGCAGGCGATGTGAAGGAGAAGTGTCCGGTGGATCCAAGGGTGGATCTGAAGTGGTGAAGACCTGAAAGCAGAGGGGACAATGTTCAAAGTCACTGACCAGTGACCACTGTGGAACCAGATTGGAACCAGGCAAAGTCGGGTGCAAACAGGTGATGAGGTGTTGCTTCTCTCTGCAGCCACGTGGACACGAAGAGGTCAAGGACGTCCAGGAGTCGATCACGAGCTGTCCCTCGAAGGCTCTAGCTGATGGCGGTGCGGCAACTCGATTGAAGCAAACAAGCCTTGGCTAACGCAAGCCACGGGGAAAGTGAAAAAGGCTTATTACTCGGACCAGCAAGGTCAGAGCAGGTACTCCTTTCTACAGGAGTGAGGGCAGGTCTGGAGCAACTAGACCCACAGTGTAAATCGTAGGTTTCGTCGCCAAGATGGCCGCTGATCACGTGACAAGCGGCCGGGATGGCGAGTCAAGTGGCACAAAGCAAAAGGGCCCCACGCAGATCGTGGAGATGCTGGAGGGTTGATCTTTGGTGCAAATGCTGCTCGGTTGTGGGGCTTCTCAAACCCCAAAGCACAGAGTCGAGGGTGCCTCGGGTGCTGCGCAGTCAGCGTCTCGGGGGTCTTTCAAGATGGCCGCTCCCACGTCTCTCGGTGCCTCCACGGGTCCCTTCTTTGCAGGGACTGTGGATCGGGCTGTGAGAAGTCTGGGAAGCTGGGTCTTGTCAGGCTCTGGGCTCGGGCTCCGGCGGGAGGCGGCGGCAAAGCAGACGTCGAGTTGCTGGTTGGTACCTGTGTTCACAGGGTGGCCACTCCTAGGCCACAAGGGAGATTCTCTTCAGTCTTCTGTGCAGCAGAATGTCGAAGTCTAGTCTTCTTCTTCGTGTAAAGTTGATTCAGGATGATCTGCTGTGCAATGGCACTGCTCCCCCTCTTATTCCCAATCTAGGGGGTGGATCACCTACTAGGTCGCTCCTCTGGGAGGAACCAGGAAGGGGGGCAGTTACACCCCTTTTCCTTTGTCCAGCTCCGCGCCAGGACTGGGGCTGGAAGGCCCCAGAACCGGTTTGGACTGGCCTATGCACGGGGACACCTTGTGTGCCCCGGGCATGTCTGATTCTATTCAGCCCTGTCCTACCCAATACACAAAATCCTGTCTGGGGTGGTGCTCGCACCTCCCAAGGCAGGAAACCCTTTGTCCAGGCCACCATCTGCCGAGTTTCGGTCAGCAGCAGGAGGCCAGACTTGTGTCTGTGGTGGCAGCGTCCATTTTGTGAAGCTGAGGCTCTGTTTAACTTTAACCGGGGTTAAGGCTACACACATGTCGTATCCCTCTAGAAGGGTGGAATGCTATCCCCGTCGCCAGAATTGGCGAGGGGATAGTATTCCAATTCGTATGACACCTTACTCGACATGTTTTGATAAAGCCAAACCAAAGATAGCATTTAACCGCGAGGATTATAATGCACTTAAGAGTATATGGTATGGCAATATCCCGGAACAGCTTAGGGAGTGGTTCCCGACAGCTGCAGACAGGCTCAGCTCATGCTAGAGCACCATCTCACATATTTCCAAGCACTCTGCCTCCAGGATTGATGAGGCCTTCCATAGGAGTGGCTGATAGGAATATATCTGTCCAGTTTAGGGTTAGGCACAGGCATACTGTACCTAAGTAAGAGGTGATTACACCAACTTACCCCAGCTGAGTGATCAGCCAGTTGTGTCAAATATGGAGGCCAGGCCAGGGGTGGCACAATACGTGCTGCAGCCCCTGGTAGGCCTTGGATACACCTATGCCCTGGGCACCTAGGGTGCACTAATACAGGGGCTCATAAGGTGAACCAGTTCCAATTCGTAATGCACCTAGAGTGCATTGGCAGTAATTTAGAGAGAGAACAGCAGGCTGTGGGTCTGATTAGCAGGCCCACAGCCACATTAAGTCAGAAACCAGTAAAGCAAAAAGCAAAAATTTGGGGTGACCATAGGATAGCAGACCCTACTCTCCTACATAACCCCCCCCCCCCCCAAACGCAGGGACATTAGACTAACCTTGACCAGTTGTGTCTTCATGTTCTAAGTGGAAGTACCTGGAGAGACCATCTGCGTTGCCATGGTCAGTCCCTGGGCGGTGCTCCACTGTAAAGTCCATCCCCTGTAGGGAAATGGACCACCTGAGTAGTTTGGGGTTTTCACCCTTCATCTGATTAAGCCATAGGAGGGGCTTATGGTCGGTCTGAATCTTGAAGTGAGTACCAAACAAGTATGGTCTCAACTTCTTCAGGGCCCACACCACAGCAAAGGCCTCCCTCTCTATAGCTGACCAACGTTTCTCTCTGGGGGTCAGCCTTCTGCTAATGAAAGCAATGGGCTGGTCCTGGCCATCTACATTAAGCTGTGAAAGCACTGCTCCCACTCCCAACTCAGAAGCATCTGTTTGGACAATGAACTCTCTTGAGTAGTCAGGACTCTTCAGGATAGGTGCAGAGCACATGGCCTTCTTCAGGTCATCAAATGCCTTTTGACAGATTTCTGTCCACTGAACCTTTTTGGGCATCTTCTTAGATGTCAGATCATTAAGAGGAGTCACAATGGACCCATAGTTCTTAACAAACTTCCTGTAGTACCCAGTCAGGCCCAAGAAAGCTCTGACCTGAGTCTGGGTAGTTGGAGGGGACCAGTCCTTGATGGTCTGGATCTTACTCTCCAGTGGTTGAACTTGGCCTCCACCTACAAGGTGGCCCAGGTATACAACCTTGCTCTGCCCTATCTGGCACTTTGTTGCCTTGATAGTGAGGCCTGCCTTCTGCAGAGCCTCAAGCACTTCCTTCAGGTGGACCAGGTGATCCTCCCAGGTGGAGCTAAAGACAGCAATATCGTCCAGATAAGCTGCACAAAAGTCATCCAACCCAGTGAGGACTTGATTCACCAACCTTTGGAAGGTGGCAGGTGCATTTTTCAAACCAAAGGGCATCACCACAAACTGATAATGCCCACTAGGGGTAGAAAATGCTGTTTTGGCTTTAGACTCCTCAGTTAACCTGATTTGCCAGTAGCCAGCTGTCAAGTCAAATGTGCTCAAATATTTGGCAGAAGCCAACTTGTCAATGAGCTCATCTGCCCTTGGAATAGGGTGTGCATCTGTCCTGGTGACAGCATTGAGTCCTCTGTAATCCACACAGAACCTCATCTCTCTCTTGCCATCTTTGGTGTGAGGTTTGGGGACCAGAACCACTGGGCTAGCCCAGGGGCTCTCTGAAGGCTCAATGACACCTAATTCCAGCATCTTTTGCACCTCAGTCTTTATACAGTCCCTGACGTGGTCAGGTTGCCTGTAAATCTTGCTCTTTACAGGAAGACTGTCACCAGTGTCCACCACATGTGTACACCAGTTAGTCTGACTGGGTGTCAAGGAGAACATATGCCTGTATGCCTGTAGAACTTGTCTGCAGTCATGTTGCTGATGTTCAGTGAGGCTGCCACCTAAGGCCACACCATCAACTGAGCCATCCTCAGGGTTCTGAGTGAGCAGGTCTGGGAGAGGGTCACTCTCTTCCTCCTGTCCCTCATCTGTAGCCATGAGCAAGCCCATGTCTGCCCTGCTGACATATGCCTTCAATCTGTTCACATGGAGCACCCTGTGGGGGCTCCTGGGAGTTCCTAGGTCCACCAAGTAGGTAACCTCTCCCTTCTTCTCCAGAATTGTATGGGGTCCAGACCATTTGTCTTGGAGTGCTGCTGGGGCCACTGGCTCCAACACCCATACCTTCTGTCCAGGCTGAAATTCAACAAGGACAGCCTTTTGGTCATGCCAAGCTTTTTGTAATTCTTGGCTAGCCTCAAGGTTTTTAGATGCCTTTTCCATGTACTCTGCCATCCTGGAGCGGAGACCAAGTACATAGTCCACTATGTCCTGTTTAGGCTTTTTGAGAGGTAACTCCCATCCTTCCTTCACTAGACACAGGGGTCCTCTTACAGGGTGCCCAAACAACAATTCAAAGGGGCTGAAACCAACCCCCTTTTGAGGGACCTCTCTGTAAGCGAACAAAAGGCAGGGCAGAAGGATGTCCCATCTTCGCCTGAGCTTTTCAGGTAATCCTTTAATCATGCCCTTTAGGGTCTTGTTAAATCTCTCAACAAGCCCATTGCATTGTGGGTGATAAGGAGTGGTGAACTTGTAGTTGACACCACATTCCTTCCACATAGCTGTCAAATATCCAGACATGAAGTTGGCACCTCTATCTGATATTACCTCCTTAGGAAACCCCACTCTGGAGAAGACTCCAAGTAAGGCCCTGGCCACAACAGGAGCTGTTGTGGTCCTAAGTGGAATTGCCTCTGGGTACCTGGTGGCATGATCCACTACCACCAGTATGAATCTGTGCCCAGATGCTGTAGGGGGATCCATTGGACCAACAATATCAATCCCCACTCTTTCAAAGGGAACCCCCACCACAGGTAGTGGTATCAGGGGGGCCTTTGTTGTTCCACCTGCTTTACCACTGGCTTGGCAGGTTTCACAGGAGCGACAAAACTCCTTGGTGTCTTCAGACATGTGAGGCCAGTGAAAGTGAGGGACAAGCCTGTCCCAGGTCTTGTTCTGGCCTAGGTGTCCTGCTAAAGGAATATCATGGGCCAAGGTGAGTAGGAAGCCCCTAAATTGTAGAGGTATAACCAACCTCCTGGTAGCACCAGGCTTGGGGTCTCTAGCCTCTGAATAAAGGAGTCCATCGTCCCAATATACTTTATGGGCACCTTGAGCATTCCCAGCAGCCTCAGCAGCAGCCTGCTGTCTGAGGGGTTCAAGAGAAGGACAGGTTAACTGAGCCTGCCCCAAGTCTGCCCTAGAAGGTCCCCCTGTCCCCAGAAACTCAACCTGATCAGGTTCAAGTTCTTCAGGGACAGTTCCTTCAGGGGTCTCAAGATCAGTTTCCTGTGAAGCCTGATCCTCACTTGTAGGCAGTTGGGAAGGCGCAGCCTTAACCCTCCTGTTCTTCTTCTTGGGAGGTACTTGGTCCATTGTTCCAGGATCCAAGACCTGAGGTTCAGAGAGGCACTTTTTGGCCTGTGACCTGGTCACAGCAAGGACATGTGATGATATCCCTAACATCTCTGCATGAGTCCTGTACTCAACTTCTGACCATAGAGAGTTCTCCAGGTCATTGCCCAACAAACATTCTACTGGGAGATCAGCACTAACCACAACTTTCTTTAGGCCAGTTACCCCTCCCCAGGAAAAGTTAACAAGTGCCACACTATGTGTAGTAGTGACATTGCTGGCATTGGTCACCAGGTAATCATCGCCTGGCATGTATTGTCCAGGGTCCACAAAGTTAGGTGTCACCATAGTGACACTGGCACATGTGTCCCTGTAAGCTTGAGCCACTTTATTGTTGATCAAAGGCGTCTGTCTGTATTTGCCCAGATTACTGGGACTTATGTCAGGGACAAAATCTATGTCCCCTTCACAAACCAGAACAGCCTGTGTAAGGGTTCTGACTAGGTCAGAATCTCCTTCAGTTCCCAAAGTGATACCCACTAATCCCTTGGCTTGAGGACCAGCACTGCTAACTGTACTAGTGGGTGCAGGTGCCTTAGGGGCTGCAGTGCTGGGGGCTCCACCCTTTTTACACTCACTTGTCCAGTGAGAGGTGTTTTTACAAGTTTTACACCAGGGTTTCTTCTGACCTTCTTTCTTCTTCTTCTTGGAAGTTTGGGACCCACCCTCTGTCTCAGTTTGGGGCCCTGTTGAAGACTTCTGGTCTTTAGCTTTCTGCTCCCCACCCTTCTGGTCTGTTTTCTTCTGGTCGCCACCCTGGTTCTGGTTCTGGTTCTTTTGCTTAACTCTGGTTCTTACCCATTTATCTGCCCTCTTTCCCAATTATTGGGGAGAGGTCAAATCTGAGTCAACCAAATGTTGATGCAACTGCTGGTTCTGACAATTATTTAAAATTTGTTCTCTCATCAGCAAATTATACAATCCTTCATAGTCTGTAACCTTGCTTCCCAGCAACCATCCCTCCAGAGCCTTAGTGGCACACTCAACAAATTCAGACCAGTCCTGAGTCTGTGTCTTCTGGGTATCTCTGAACATTAACCTGTACTGTTCAGTGGTTAAGCCCAACCCATCAATCAGAGCACTCTTCAGGACCAGGTAGTTTCTAGAATCCCCATCACTAACTGTGAGGAGTCTGTCTCGGCCTCTACCTTCAAAGGAGAGCCACAAGATTGCTGCCCACTGCTCCTGAGGAATCTGCTGTACTCTGCAGGCTCTCTCCATTGCAGTAATCCATTTATGGATATCATCCCCAGCTTTGTAGGGGGGCACAATCTTACTCAGGTTTCTGTTATCAAAAGACCTGTCTTTATCCTTGTGGATATTGCTGCCACCAGTGGGTTCTATTACCCCACTCTCTCTAGGCTGTCTTGCTCTAGCAAGTTTCTCCTTGGCCAGGGCAACCTCTAACTCTTGCCTCTGGATCCTAAGCTCAGCCTCTCTCATCTTGGCCTCATGTTCCCTTCTCTGAGGGCTAGTCATCTCCTTCCTGGAGTGACCATGAGAGCCTCTAGAGACATGGGAGGTATTGGATTCACCTGAGTGACTCCTCCTCCTCCTATGCCCCTGGTTAAGTCCACCTGGGGGTCTGAATGGGTTGTTACATGATTCAGTCCCAAATAGGCTTAAGTTAGCCTGGTTCAGTCTACTGACCAGCACCTGACTATCTCTGTCATCTTCTGACTCACTGCTTTCCACCTCCTCCTCCTCTTCTTCTTCCTCTACATCTACCTGAGGAGCTCCAGTGGTGGAGGCTTCCTCATCTACCAGGATGATAGGGGCAGGGGGGTCTACAGTGTCATCCTCTGAAGGATGGCCTCCTTCAGCATCCCCTGTGGGGTTTGCTTTAGAGTCTCAGACTGGTCTAAGAGCTCTCTTAGGTGGTCTGTAGTAGGGGAAGGCCCTGTCTTCAGACCCCTTAAGACACAAAGCTGTCTTAATTCCTTAAAGGAAAAAATAGCAAATTTGGATGGTGCCCTTGGAGGGTCACTCTCAACAGAGACATTCCCAGTGGAACCCTCTGCTCCAGACATTGCTCTAGTGTGGGTGGATGTGTTGCAATCTACCTACACTGGTGTTTACCTACTAAACCTATCTAGTAGTTGTAGCTAGGGTGTGCTACTCCCTTTGCTCTACAACAACTAAGTTCAGTAGAACTTAAGTATACTAGTCTTGTTTTATATGTACCTAGCAGGTACCTGTATGATCTTTCAAATGATAATCTCAAAGATTGTAATGGTAAAACAACAGCAAGCTCAGATCCCACCGCTGCCACCAATGTGAGAAGTTGGCCTGGTATATAATGCTCACTAATTCTTAGTGATCACTTTGTACCATGCCAAGCAACCCTTATGATGATGGTTGTAATTCAACCTTGTAGACCAGTTATCCTAGTGGTAACGTGGACAAAGCAGTCTTAGGCTAAACTCTGAAAGGCATGTGAAGCCAGCTGTTATACCATACACAACCCCCTTGAATACCAAATGAAAGGGACACCACACAGATATATATTAAAAATATATATTGATTTATTAACTATAAAATCCCCTGGACTCTTTATGAGCACAGAAGCACAAGCGTTAAATCACAAGACAGTTTAAAATATACAAAAGTTGCACAATATGGATGAGCCCTAGGGGCCACCTAAACCATATACTAAGAAAGTGGTATAAGAGATACCAGGAGGAAAGTGAAGAGGCCTAGGGCCTTGGGAATCGCTGGAGCTATTCGAGACTAGCAATAACTAACTCGGGAGAGGCCCACGGGACTCGGGTGCAGTGTTCAAAGTGCACGCACTTTCCAATGCAAAGTCTATGGTGCGTAAAAAGTACAAAGTTAGTTTAAGGGCACTTCCGCTGAACCTAGAGGAACAAAACTTAAGACACAGACCCTAGAGGTGTGTACCAGTGTAGGGACACCGGCTTTGCAATGTTACCTCACCCACAGGAAGTGGGTGCACAGGATCGAAGTGGCGTTGGGTTTTGACACGCAGGTTCTTGGCGCTTGAAGCTGAAGATGCTGCAGGCGATGTGAAGGAGAAGTGTCCGGTGGATCCAAGGGTGGATCTGAAGTGGTGAAGACCTGAAAGCAGAGGGGACAATGTTCAAAGTCACTGACCAGTGACCACCGTGGAACCAGATTGGAACCAGGCAAAGTCGGGTGCAAACAGGTGATGAGGTGTTGCTTCTCTCTGCAGCCACGTGGACACGAAGAGGTCAAGGACGTCCAGGAGTCGATCACGAGCTGTCCCTCGAAGGCTCTAGCTGATGGCGGTGTCGGCAACTCGATTGAAGCAAACAAGCCTTGGCTAACGCAAGCCACTGGGAAAGTGAAAAAGGCTTATTACTCGGACCAGCAAGGTCAGAGCAGGTACTCCTTTCTACAGGAGTGAGGGCAGGTCTGGAGCAACCAGACCCACAGTGTAAATCGTAGGTTTCGTCGCCAAGATGGCCGCTGATCACGTGACAAGCGGCCGGGATGGCGAGTCGAGTGGCACAAAGCAAAAGGGCCCCACGCAGATCGTGGCGATGCTGGAGGGCTGATCTTTGGTGCAAATGCTGCTCGGTTGTGGGGCTTCTCAAACCCCAAAGCACAGAGTCGAGGGTGCCTCGGGTGCTGCGCAGTCAGCGTCTCGGGGGTCTTTCAAGATGGCCGCTCCCACGTCTCTCGGTGCCTCCACGGATCCCTTCTTTGCAGGGACTGTGGATCGGGCTGTGAGAAGTCTGGGAAGCTGGGTCTTGTCAGGCTCTGGGCTCGGGCTCCGGCGGGAGGCGGCGGCAAAGCAGACGTCGAGTTGCTGGTTGGTACCTGTGTTCACAGGGTGGCCACTCCTAGGCCACAAGGGAGATTCTCTTCAGTCTTCTGTGCAGCAGAATGTCGAAGTCCAGTCTTCTTCTTCGTGTAAAGTTGATTCAGGATGATCTGCTGTGCAATGGCACTGCTCCCCCTCTTATTCCCAATCTAGGGGGTGGATCACCTACTAGGTCCCTCCTCTGGGAGGAACCAGGAAGGGGGGCGGTTACACCCCCTTTCCTTTGTCCAGCTCCGCGCCAGGACTGGGGCTGGAAGGCCCCAGAACCGGTTTGGACTGGCCTATGCACGGGGACACCTTGTGTGCCCCGGGCATGTCTGATTCTATTCAGCCCTGTCCTACCCAATACACAAAATCCTGTCTGGGGTGGTGCTCGCACCTCCCAAGGCAGGAAACCCTTTGTCCAGGCCACCATCTGCCGAGTTTCGGTCAGCAGCAGGAGGCCAGACTTGTGTCTGTGGTGGCAGCGTCCATTTTGTGAAGCTGAGGCTCTGTTTAACTTTAACCGGGGTTAAGGCTACACACATGTCGTATCCCTCTAGAAGGGTGGAATGCTATCCCCGTCGCCAGAATTGGCGAGGGGATAGTATTCCAATTCGTATGACACCTTACTCGACATGTTTTGATAAAGCCAAACCAAAGATAGCATTTAACCGCGAGGATTATAATGCACTTAAGAGTATATGGTATGGCAATATCCCAGAACAGCTTAGGGAGTGGTTCCCGACAGCTGCAGACAGGCTCAGCTCATGCTAGAGCACCATCTCACATATTTCCAAGCACTCTGCCTCCAGGATTGATGAGGCCTTCCATAGGAGTGGCTGATAGGAATATATGTGTCCAGTTTAGGGTTAGGCACAGGCATACTGTACCTAAGTAAGAGGTGATTACACCAACTTACCCCAGCTGAGTGATCAGCCAGTTGTGTCAAGTATGGAGGCCAGGCCAGGGGTGGCACAATACGTGCTGCAGCCCCTGGTAGGCCTTGGATACACCTATGCCCTGGGCACCTAGGGTGCACTAATACAGGGGCTCATAAGGTGAACCAGTTCCAATTCGTAATGCACCTAGAGTGCATTGGCAGTAATTTAGAGAGAGAACAGCAGGCTGTGGGTCTGATTAGCAGGCCCACAGCCACATTAAGTCAGAAACCAGTGAAGCAAAAAGCAAAAATTTGGGGTGACCATAGGATAGCAGACCCTACTCTCCTACAAGCAGTTCCTGTGGCGATGGGGAGATGTTGAGGGGGTGGCCCGTCCCGTCCTCCTCCGTCCCCGGACGGCCACAGACGGTCCCGCCCTTGTCCCGGGCTTCTCCCGGCGCGTCCCGCGCGCGTCCTCGCGGGACCGGACTGGGCTTTATGCGCCTCCTGGCGAGTACCGATGTTGCGTTGTGCCCCGAGGGCTGATGGGGCCTTATAGGCAAGCAACTCTGCAATAATCCAACTCACATCAAAGGTGCTACACTAGATGCGATCATAACCAACAACGATCTGATCTCCCTGAGAGAGATTTCTCCCATTGACTGGTCTGACCACCACCTCATTATGTTCAGGAATGACACTTGCCAGCTTCCAACCTATTTGTGTTGTCAAACCTAAACTCTTAACCAGAAACATCAAAGAAATACCTTTATCCGAACTTGAAGCCAAGATCCATCCCCATCTTCAACTCTATCCCTCATCATGGACGGCTGATGACCTCACTTCACACTTCAACTCAAGAATGACAGAGGTCTTAGACCAAGTAGCTCCCCTCAAACTCAAACAACTGAGGAGAACCAAATCTAAACCCTGGTTTAACGTGGAGCTGAATGATGAACGGCGACAACTCAGACAAACGGAAAGGTCTTGGAGACAAAACCCCTCGTCCTTGCACCTCACACATCTTAGATCTGCCCGACGGTCATACAAAAAATACATCTTCAATGAAAAGGCATCTTTTTTCCGCAGCCAACTTGATCTGGAGAAAAACAGACCAAAAGAACTCTTCAACATTGTAAAAAGCCAAACTAACTGCACTCCCTCTCAAGAATTCGAAGCCACCAATGAGCGATGTGAAGAAATTGCCACCTTATTCACTACTAAAGTCTCTAAAATTGATCAATCCTTCTTACAAACTGCTAACCCTCCTTCCCCCTTAACTGGCCCCCCTTCAACCTCCCATGACCACTCGGAAAGAGCTCTTACAGGACAATCAAACCTACCTCCAGCCAAAAAACAATGCGCATTGGTCCGACTTTGAGCTAATGTCGGTAAGCGAGGTCTTCAAGATAATTTCTAATCTAAAACCTTCCTCCCACACTATGGACTCCCTCCCTTCCACAATTATAAAAGAACTCAACCACACCATCTCCCCTTTCTGGACAAAAATCGCCTCTCTCACCTCAGGCTGTGTCCCAGACTCCCTTCAACTAGGACAAATCACACCCATTATCAAGAAACCTGGGGCTGACCCTAATGATCTTAACGACCTCAGACCTATCTCTAACCTCCCGTTCCTTGCAAAAACATTGGAGAAATGTGTTCTCCTCCACAATAAACACATGGATGAGTTCAACCTCCTCGACGCCTTTCAATCTGGTTTCAGAAAAGGCTGTAGCACAGAAACAGCTATGCTCAACGTCTCCAACGACATTCACAAGGCCCTAGACGAAGGTGATGCCTGCCTACTCATCCTTATTGACCTTTCTGCGGCATTCGACACAGTAAACCATCCAGCCCTTCTGAAGACCCTGTCTAAACGTTCCGGCATAAATGGCACAGTTCTAAAATGGTTCACCTCCTTCCTTCAACACTGCTCGCAACAAATTAAAATGAACTCCTGTCTCTCAAATCCAACTAAAGTCACACTTGGGATCCCGCGAGGCTCGATCCTCTACCCGTCCCTCTTCATTCTCTTCATGGAGCCCTCACAATCATATTTAAAAAGCTGGAGTAAATTACAACCTTTTCGCGGTCGACACCCAAATCTATTTCAGGATCAAGTCCCCCAGTGATATCCAACTCCTCAATACCACCCTAACCGAGATCCAATCTTGGTTCTACGTTAACGACTTAAAGCTCAACCCAGACAAAACGGAACTAATCCTATTCTCTCTAAAAAGTAACCATCGCCCCATACAAGAATGGCTAAAGAATCTGGTTGCCCTAAACTGCCCCCTTACCCTTTCCTACTCAGTTAAGTCTCTAGGCATCACCCTTGACAAGAACTTATCAATGGAGGCCCACATCAAAAACTCTGCAAAAAGTGCTCTTTTCTCTCTAAAACACCTTAAGATATTGAAACCTTTTCTACCCCATGATGACCTCAAGACAGTAGTCCAATCCCTAGGTTCTCTCTAAAATCGACTACGGGAACGCCATCCTTACAGGGACGACTACGGTAACGCCATCCTTACAGGGACTCCTAAAGCTCACCTAGCCCCTCTAAGGGCACTGCTGAACATGTCCGCTCGACTCGTATCTGGAGTCAAAAGATTTGAACACATGACTCCAGCTCTCAACTGCCTCAATTTGCTTCCCATGGAAGGGAGATGTATCTATAAATTGGCCTGCATCTCACACAAAACCCTTCACTCTCCTGCCCCCAACTACCTAAATAACAAACTGAGTAGAGCAGGTCAATCCAGAACACTAAGAAGCTCCAACTCACTCCTTCTTATTCCTCCGAAAATGAAAAAAAAAACACCCAATACCGATCGTTTAATGGCAACGCTCCCAGGATATGGAACGCTCTCCCTGGAGTCCTCAGATGCAACCCCTTCTTCTGTTTCAAAAGGGACCTGAAACTCCATCTCCTAAACAAATACTTTCATGACCAACGTCAACTAACCTAGACTTCTTTATCCGAGCTGTCTCCTGTCTCCCTGGACATTCAAGGATAGTGGGTGACCGGACAATATCATTCGCACCTTTTTCTTTTATTGTTCTCTCCCCCTCCGCTGCACTGCATATTTATTTCCCATGCTGTATTTTTTCCTTTGGTTTGCTTCCTTACTGCCAGCCTACTATGTAATGTAATGTCCTTCTGCTGTTTACTGTATGTATGTAAAGTGCTCTGATACCTATGGGTTAAGCTAGCGCTATATAAAACTTTAAAAAAAACAGTACAAAGACATAAGTGGAACGAGAGCTTCCCTGAGCCAGGCACAACAGAGCCCGTGCCCGATGTGCAGTCAGCGCAGTGAATCCGATGTGGATGGGTGTGTTCTGAGGGGCTGGGTGGGGAAGGGGCGCAGGGATTCAAGTCTATGGGTGAGGGGGGGCTTTGGCACCAACACCCACCGGGATAGCAACGGGGGCACCAATGTGGAGGGGGTGGGGGGGAGAGGCAGGGGGTGGGGGCACGCTCGTGAGGGAGGCTGGCTCTCGGTGCTGAGGCTCAGTGGAGGGGTGCGAGGAGTCAGTGGGGGCTGCCAAGACCAAAGGGGGGCAGATGCAGCCCCTGGGGGGAGCGGCACAGACAGGCGGTGATCCTCGGCAGGCAGGACAGTGTCCTCCCCCCACTGCAGACGAGCTCCTCGGGCTGGGTGGGGCTAGGCTCGAAGGGGGGGCAGCGAGAGGGAGCGCGGGAGGCCCATGCTAGGAGTGGTTCACATTGTACATGTCAGGGTAGAAGAGGGGAGGGGGCCCGAGGCTCTGGAACTGGGAGTGGAGTTTGCGGGCCGACCGACACGCCCCCGCAGGGGACCCTCATAAGAGGGCGGCCCCCTTAGTGCCACAAGATGGCACACTGGGCAGCCCAGTGTTCTGCGACCCCTGCTCGGGTCACGCTCGTCACTTCCGGACGGGTTGGGGGGTGGGGGAGAGGCATAAATTCTTCCCCCGCCCACCTGGTGGCCTCTTTGTCCCCTCACCCTGTCGCCGTTTGGCTCGTCTTGGTCTCGCGGCGGGTTTCGTAACCTCGAGTTTCCGGTGAGTGTTTGTTGTTTTCTGTCCCCGAGCCTGCATGCGTGTGGGTACGAGAGCTGCCTCGTGAGGCACAGTCTCCCGGCGGGGCTCGGGAATCAGACAGAAGTGGGATAGAGTGTTGGGCGAATGCGCATATGACGCTAAGAGTTGTGCAAAGACTGTAGGGCCCAGTTTGTGATGCTGGCAGTGCCGGGGGTCGGTTCTGGCGTGTGTTTTGTGGCAGGCGTTGGGAACGGTGGTCGGAGCAGGGGCCCAACTTCCGCTGCGCCATAGTTGAGGATCGAGGCTCCTCTCATCTGCACCTGGTGCAGCTCGGCCACTGCTTTCCTATGTTGGATTACGGGTGGTTGGAGCAGTAAGAGCAGGCGACGGACTGAGCTTTCTTTTGCGCTAGGTCTTAGTACCTTAAGACATCATCTCCGTCGCTCCTAGGTTCGGAGGCAGAATTTTTCCGCCTCAGGCGGGTTGAGTTTTGGGCAGTGCTGGCATATTTTGTCATCTTGCTTAGACTAATCTAGCAGACCTAGGGTTCGTAAACGCATCAGGATACTCTGCTCAGAGGAGGGGGGATAGCTCCCCTGGTAGTAAGACGCACCCAGACTGTCCGTTTCCGGGTGCGCAGGAACGCTAGCATATATATTGGTTTAGTCAGTGCGCTACCAGCTGCCTTTAGCAGGTCTTGTTCCCCCTTTTCAGTGGTCATTTTCTCTCTTCCTCTTCCCACTCCATGCGCGGCGTGGGGGGTTGGGGAAGCGCTAATGGAGGGGCCAAGCCCGGCCTCGTGCTTAGCGGCGTGCCTCCGGGTCCCTCAGGAGTAAATACGTGCTTTCTTTGCAGAGGTCTCTTTGTGGGAGTTAAGGAAAGTGTTTACGTGGCCATGTTTGGTGCAGCTGCCTTCCTGACTCTATGGTCTCAAATATGCCCAGGCTCTTCTCACGACGGTCATCGGGTGTCTCCTGCCTACTTGGGGCTCTCTGCCTGGGGTTAAGGCATAGTTTTGCATTAGGGTTGGCCAGTGTCGGATTTGAGAACCACAGCAGTGTAAGGTGTTGAGAGTGTATACAGATCGGAACGTCGCTGGCAGGCAGGCAAACACTGCCTCGGGTTTAAGGAGGTCAAAACGCTGGGTGGCATGATGCCCTTGTGCTGTCGAGCCCTGGCTGGGACAGGGGTGGTGCCAACATACGACGCTGAGGGGCTGGGGGCTCTGGCAAGAGCCTTCAGTATCTGGTTGGACAATAGACTTTTTTTCATTGAAGCATGTTGAAGTTAGCTGATTTTAGCGGTACGGTGTTATGTGTTTAGTTGCCGCCATGTCCATACTATATCACAGTAACAGGTGTGTTTTAGTCCAGCCCCGTGCCGCGGTGGATTATGGCATATATGAGCTGGCTGAATTTCTCTTTTTCAACTTTCTGCTATTCCTGTGGTTTTTCTTTGATCTGATAGTGAGCTGCCCCATGCACTTACTGTCGTTTCCCTCATCTCGCCTTCCGGATGGCCTAGCACTTCTTCAGTTCTCGGGGAGGAGCTGGTATTCCCATTTCTGGACTTATTATCCTGCGTATTGCTTTGTCGCTTGCTGTCGGGCATGTTCATGTCCTACTTATTTATGTTACGGGTGTTACTTCCCCCCGCAAGGGATACGTCCAGTCTCGGTGTTTCCTGCTCCTTGGACAGTGAATACAGGTTTTGCTTCGAAATGTGGCAGGCTGAGTTCGTGCAAGCGGTGGTTAATGTTCCTAGGATGGCTTCACCTGCAATACGGGTCGGAGTCTCCACAACCTTGGGTGTGGTTGCGGTTGTAAGCTATGCATCGCGGCTGGTCCCGGCACGTCGGCACTGACAGGCAGGGTTCTGTTCCTGGTGTCGATCTGGTTTAAAAAGAAAATAAATAAATAATTGTTTCCAATTGTCTAACTTGGAGTTAAGCGTGTCTAGCTGGTTATTGATCATTAGCACACCCGGGGTGCGCTTTCACCGCTGCCATGCGTGGAGTGGGAGCTTGCTTTGTCTACACTGTCCGGAGGAGGGGCCCAGGCAGTGTTGCAGCGCCACTAAGAGAGTTTATGTTAGGTAATTACAGGGTCCTGTCTGTCCCTCTCAGCTAACTTGGTGTCAGCGTGTCCCGACTTCTCTGAGTGCAGCGCCCAACAGGGACAGTCTCACACGTGGACCACGGCAACCTTGCAGGGAGCCATCATGGAGAGCAGCATGAATGAGTGCCAGGGTTTCCCCTGAACTATCCTGACTAATAAGTGCGGCGAACATCTTCGCTTTCTTCCTTGTATAACTATTTCACAATGTTTACTTTCATGCCAAGTGTTTATGTGTAATTTTATGCTGTTTGGATTTCTTCACACTTGGTTTTATCTAGTATATAAGTGGGACTAGGTAGGCGTGCACATTTAGTTTGAGTCTGCTGAGGTGAATGCATACAGCAACACATCTCCTGTGTATTCCAGGTGTGGGGCAGACAAGGGGGACAGAGGGTGCTTGGCAGCTTGCAGAGAACTGGGAGCTGGGGGAGTGCGAGTGTTGGCAGGTGGTGGCAGCTCAGCCAGAGGCTTGTTTCTTCTTGTTTTGAGGTAACGCTTCTCACCTCACATGGCCGGTTCTTTTTCCTCTGTTTCATTAGTCCGTCTCTTCTCATGGACCCCTACGCCTCTGATGCTGTGCTAGATACTGAGCTGTAATCCGGCTGGAATGTTCATGTCTGTGATAGGCCGGGTCGATAAAGTTTTGTCTTGACCGTCTTTCAGGTCAGTACAGGGTCCAGTTTAATAGCGGTTTATAAATAGAGTGAGGGAGTTGAGAACCCTGCAAACCTACAGACTTAAGGGCCCTCCCGTGTTGGTGCTTTTTAGCGGGGGTACGTTCGCCGTAAAGGTTTTGTTCTCCAATTGGGGCATCGTCTGATAGTTACATGGGGTTTTCCCACCTTCATTCGGGCTTGCTCACGAGTAAGTGTCTATCGAGTCGACGACACTGTCACACTGAAATCATGGAAAGGTCACTTCTATCAACACACCTCTGTGGCAGCTATCATCTTGGCATGCGATCCCAAATCTTAATTATGCCTTTAAATAGCGCAGACTTTACCCGAAGGTGTCATGGGCTTCTCATTAGGAACAGAACGGATACATGGGAGCACTATAAGTGAACACCTTACAAAAGCAAACGCTAAGTTACATGAAGCAAGGTGACAAACGGGGGCATATAATACAAGAAGGAGCTAACGTTGCTTTACAGGAAGAAAGAGTGTCATGAGTGCAAGTTACAAAAGCGTTACAAAAGCGTACAAAGTACAAGTAGAGGTATAAGACTGCAATACATGTCAGACACTCAAGCACAAGAACAAACGTAACGTAAGCATTGGTGGCACTTGTGCAAGTACTGGAAGCAAACACGATGTAAGAGGTAGCAAATAGTGTGTTACAAGATAAAAGTGACGTGTGCATGTTACAAAAGAGGACCAATAACCGGTAGAAGGATAACACTGCAATGAATGGCAGACTCTCTAACCACAAGACCACTCTGGGAAGACACTTCTATTGTCAATGAGAATAGAACTTGCTATAATAAAAGGTCATCCTTCAGGTATTAGCGAGGGCATGAATTGACTTTGGAAGTGTCTTTAAAGTAGGAGAACTTTGAGGTCAGTTTGAAGGCCTGGGAAGAGGAGGTGTTCCTAGGTAGAATGGTAAGGGGCCGAGTTAAGATGTAATTCTAAATCACACACACCAAAGTACAATGGTCATTATCAGACTTTGCATTTGAATAATTGACTTAGTTTCAAGACACAACACTACACTACTGCCTCGGACGGTACGCAAGTGTTTTCCCCACCCAACTCCTTCCGAGAATGTAACTTGGACAAACTAGTTCTCGTAACTGACAAACAGGCTTGGCCTGGTACAGTGGGGGGCATTGACGGCCCCTGCCTCATTGCAGACAATATATATTGGTATATGAGCGGGGGCAGGGTTTCTAATGGATGTTTTATGTCTCACATGCAGGAACCGCGCTGGAGAACCGCCCGACTCACATGGGGGGCCACCTGAACTATCAACAGGTATAAGGGTAATGCACACTGGGGGGGAGGCCAGTAAACTAGGGTCTGGGACACCCAGGTTCCCTCCAGGAGTCATTACTGTCCCTGTTGTGGGGCGCGCAGGTTACGCCCCATGGAAGTAATACATTAGTAGTCAACTGGTGAATCTGAGCAGAGCAGGTAGTTCCTGTGCACTACTGGGATGTTTTCTCTTTTAAAACAACTGATGAGTCTGGGCAATTTGTTGATTTACTAGGAAATTAATTGGGGTGTTCGCTCGGTAAGCAATGGCACAGTGTGGACAAACCCCGTGAATGGGTGTGTGGCATCCCCTGTGACAAAATTGAAATGTGTTTTCTTTTAAACAATTGGTGTGTCTGGGCATCTCATGCATCCCATGTGTAATAATGGAATGTGTTCTTTTGTACAGCAACTGGTGCGCAAGTAAGGGGCACTGTTCCAGGTGATCGAGTTAGCAATAGGCTTACCGGTCAGTGCTGGTTAGGGGCTGTTTTCATGGATTTGTTCTGTCTTCCAGAAACGCACGGGTTTCATTCTATTTTGGTTAAACCATGCCTAGCAGACCGGCCTGCCAGGGCTTGGAACAGATACAGGGGAAGAACACACTGGGGCCATTGTGTGGGGTTCTGGGTCAGCACGTCCAGGGTTGGAGTGTAACCTTTTCCTAAATTCAGGAAAATCGGATCAAGGACACAGGCACCACTCTGAGAAGGACAGGTGGGAACGGAAGCAGGAATTGCCAGGGCGTGCTCCGGGCCAGGAGCCTGAATGCTGTTCCGGGTTAAGTGCTCTTGGGGGGCAAGGTTGCAACTCGGTTCAGAATTCTCGTAGGGGAGAAGTAGAAGCAGTGTGAAGTGTAGCGGTTGTGCAATTGCCATGACATCCTTACACTTCAGCTCAGTTGTGCTCATTTACCTTTTTCAGCCACTGGCCTCAACTCATAGATGACAGGAGGGATAACCACACAGGTAGATTGGCAGACGACTGGTATGGTAATTATTAGGGGGTGCCCAGGGGTCTTTGCCAGAAGTTATCTGAAGGTCAGTACTTGTAACACACTATAGGGTTTGCAGACAGCAGGGGAGAGGGCCTGCCCAGGGGCACCGTCCCTCAATTGTCACTAAATAGCACTGTCTGGCTTTCAGTGAAGACCGCTACAACAGCCACGGGGTAAGTCGAGATCATTGGTGACTATTGCCGTTGGTTTTATTGGTTTGTTGTAAATTCTGGTGCCCAGCATATTTAGACACGTATTGTCACGTTACGGCCGGATGGGTTGTGTCTTAGCAGGAGGGCCTGCGATTGATTTGGCTGGGTTTCACTTGTAGGGTACAGATGTGGGCAGGTAATAACCACAGACTTAAAATGAACTGCTGGGGTTCACATGCAGTGGAGGGCCCTTGGATAGGTGCACTAGTAATCGTTCGGGCTGAGTCAGATTCTTTTAGTCGTTATTCAGGAGCTAAGGTGGGGAGATCGTAGGCAGTATCTCCACGCCGGGAAGTACACAGTGAGAAAGTAGTAGTGTCCCAAGTTGCCCAACCTGATATATACAATTGTTAATAGCCACCTTGGGTCCAACAAGTGCCCAATCGGGGTGACTGGTCAAGAGACAGACATTAATAGTTACTCGGCACGGTGTACTAGAAGGGAGATTGCCTAAGAAGGTCCCAACTAGCCTTATACGCATGATGGAGACAATTAGTGACATGCCCAAGAGGTAAGCCTTGTGTTGTAGGGACGGGATGCCAAGGGAGGTAGCTTGGTCGGCCTACACAGGCAGGTGATTTCCGCAGGGGCTTAGCTAAGCTTGCGGCCAGGCAGGGGCTTGCACAACCAAGGTGATTACATTAAGGGCAAGCACGCACCAAGTGATGGATGCTCAAGTCTATTCAAGACAGACAATAACACCTGCGCATTAGCCAGGGAGCGGGCAGTGGTGGTAGCTGCCAGTTAAATTGCGAATTGCGGTGCAATAACCTGAGGAGAACGTGGGGTCA
Organism: Lissotriton vulgaris; assembly: GCF_964263255.1. NCBI lineage: Eukaryota > Metazoa > Chordata > Amphibia > Caudata > Salamandridae > Lissotriton > Lissotriton vulgaris. The sequence continues at coordinate 88,444,073 of NC_141685.1, read as the reverse complement.
ACATAATTTGGCTACAATGATTGAAGAAGGTTGTTTTGGCGGTCCGACTGCCCAAAAAGGGTCAAGTGTTTTGCGTTCATGTGTTTCCCCCTTTTATACGACAAAGACACATGGACACTCGTTTCTATGTCACTTTTCCCAGGGCAGGTTAGTTTCGACGGTGGGAAATGGCCTTTGATATGCCTCGCCAGGACAGAGATAGCCGCTCACACGAGCTGGAGCCTGCAAGGGAGAGAAAGGTTAGAAACTTAGACGGGGAGCGCTGGGCTCAAAACCCCCTCACAAAGTCAGCGGGGGTATCAGGCTGTAGGTGTCTTTGAGGGACGGGCTAGGGCATTATAGGGCTGAAGTGGGTGACGCAGCATTGGCAGGGACACAGATGGGTCCCAGCGAGTTCACCAAAAAGGAGTATAGCTAAACATGTGACACACTATCTTGTAGTTTGTCACCATTACTGGTATAAGTATCATGGGTCACAGGTGGATAACAGGGTCCGGGCACCTATAGGTTGGCACTTCACGATATGGTGCAGTGTCTAATGATGGACGCCACACAATTATTCCCTCAAACCTGTGTGACACCATTGCAATGGGCACCAGGGATAATTTGAAAATAACTATGAAGTTGTCTGGTCAATGCGGCAAAGTATGAACCAGGGATGAAGACCACAATGACCACACGGGGCAAATTAGCAACCAGTGGGGGACAGGTATTCGTCAGTGGTCTGAAATTACCCCTGGCAGGGAGCTTGGCAGGGGAGGCGTTGGAGCCTGCGCGCAGGAAGTTATGCGCTATGTGTAAATTGACTGGGCAGAGGAGACTTGGCCTCCTTAGACCTGGATGCTACACGCCAAATTCACAGGGTGTGTCGAGAAGGACCAGTATAAGTATGGACCGGTGCTTGCTGGCTAGGGGAGAGGCCTTAGAAATAGCAGGATGTAAGTAGGAATGCCGGCCTTGGTGGGGGGCCCTGGCTGCGACGGTCGCTACGCCCAGGGCTGTGGCAAAGTTACAGGGTGATCCAGAGGCGGAAAGGTACTCAGGGGTACCCTCTTCAGGAGCACAAAGGGTGCTGAGGTCTAATATCCCAGGAAGTCTGTGCCGTGGACCCTGGGGTGCGACGGCGCCCCGCTATCCTACGGGTGGTTGGAAAACTTGCTTGAACGATCCACCCCTCGTAGGGGGGGCGTGAGCAAGAGGGTGGACCAATGGTTCACTGGAAGTGGGAGTGGCTATCCCTCACCACAACCGCTAAGCAACGATTGGCTAAGGCCACGATGCAATTTGGCCCTTCAGGTGGTAGGCCGGGAGGGGCGGCTTGCCTTTGGATCACCTGTAAGATAACCTACCATGTTGGCATATGTGTATGCTAATAAACCTGCAGCAATTTCCTCTCCAACAAAAAGTTGTCTTCTCTACTTATTTATGCTTCATGTATGTTGCTGCAAGAGGGCTGGTGAGTGGGCCGATATTGGCACTATGAATCTTGGCGCCACAACCTCCTGTGACCCTGGGCGGTCGGTGTGTCTCTCAGGGAGGGGGTCGGTCCGGGGGGGGTGGGGGGTGGCGCAGCACAGGTAGCAGAAGACACTTCAGTGGGGGGGACAAAGAAAGTGAGTGGGGGTGAGAGGGGGGCATGGGGGCCGCTGAAGAATGTTCGGGGTCTAATCACGAGGCTGAGGCTGGGCCAGGCTGCCCCGGAGGAGGGTTTGAAGGCAAGAAGGGAGTCTGGCAGGCAGGATCCATGGCCCCCCACACCTGCAGGGGGGGCAGGGGAGCTGCGGCGCCGGCACTGGAGGGTGCAGTACCCGCGGGGCACGGACTGGCGCCGCCCTTACAAGGCAGAGAGTCCATTGCAGGGAGGAAGCCTTTCATCCTTCCGAGGCAGAGTGGAAATGTGACGGAGCCCCCAGCGCGGCCCTCGAGGCGCCTCCACCGCGCTGACCCTTTAATGTATGGAATACGTCACTTGATAAGGTGAATCTCCACCTGCTGCCGAGCCACAATATGCAGCTACATGTCATCATGTGGCTTTTCTAGGCCCCTTCCTAAATGTCACAAACGTAAAGAAAATATGCCCAGGTATTGATAACCAAGACAACAATCAGGCTATAATTATCGCAAACAACTTGTCACAATTCACCAACTCTGCTTCACACAAGTTTTGTCTCTCAATCGCCTGGTTTAACTTACTTAAAAGTATTAAGCTCTGGAACAATTGTTCCAAAAGAGACCATAATATTAAAAAGTTAACTTTGCAGTAAACGCCTTTGGGTCATTCTGCCATGTCCCGGACCTGGCTCCAAATGCTAGTGTCTGCGGGCAGGGCAGGGTGGCAGGGTTGGGCAGCACTGACAGGGAAGGGCTGGGCTGGCAGGGCAGAGCCGGGCAGGGCAGGGTTGGCAGGGCAGGGCTGGTAGGAACCCTGGGAATGAGCAGGTCATTGCGACGGAGGGTTTCTGAGTCAAGGTTACTACAGGCCCCTCCACCCTAGCTGACCATAAGGCTCATTATTGCCTAAAAATAAATACCACAAGTCTAATTAAGCTGTATGTATTTTATTTGATGCCCACGTATTAGGTGTGCATCTGTATTGATTGTATTACAATATTCTTTATTATAGGTTTGTCATGCAGTGGTACACATGGGACTGGTCCCCATGTGGTCCAGAAGAAGTGTTTTAGGGGACACCTCGAAACATGTCTGTAAGAAATGGGGGTTACCCAAATCTCAACCGGGGTAGCATGGCATCAAGCGGGCAGGCCAAACTTCGAGGACATGTGAAGCATTCACGCAGTACCCACAGTCAACACACCAGGCACACCACAAAAGAGGCAGGACACCAGTTTGAGTTGGAAAAAGATACGTCGTTTAGTAGGATTTCCAACCTGCAAGGCAAAAGAATGCAAAACAGTAGTGTCACACAAGACGCCCAATGGCGCCAGAGCCAAGTAAATAAAGGGGGGAAATTATGTACATAGGAAGTAGTCCATGCTGAAAGAGAAAAAGGATGGAATCAAAAATGTCATTAGGTCTGGAGCCCAATCTGGCGGGGCCAACTCAGACTCTCATCCTACAGGGAAGGCTGTAAATGCAAAAGTTCTACATTAGCATAGCTAACCATCATGCACATTAACACCAACCCAACCCCTGTTAGGGAAAGAAAACATTAGGGCATCACGGCATAACATGGGCAGGAACACCTGCAATAATTCAGCCTATCTGGCCCATCAATCTGGTACATAACAAGGGCCTGGAATAACATCAGGCCAACCCTTTGACCAACCTAGGCGGAACATACATCGCCCAGCATAGATATCAGGTAGGAGCCCTCCTTATATATCAGGAACACCTGTAAGGAAATAGCTAGGCTCCCTCTACCAACAACCTTGGGGTATCAACATCAGGCAGAACGTTGGCATCACTATAAGCATAAGACATCAGGGTGTACACAACAGCCAACTCTCTTCATGAACATTAGGCATACACATTATAGGGCATTGGCAGGTATTAAACCATACGCATGAGCCTAATCCTCCCCACTGGTGCATCATCTAATGAAGGCTCCCTAGGCATCTGTTCCCTCCCGGCTCATTCAGGCCAACCTAAATGGGGGGCGTGCCCTTAGGCCATAAACACACTAACACACTGGGTGCGAAATACAGCGAAAGCACTGCCTTGCCACACTGACACAAATCCCAGGGCCTACGCTAGCTGGCATTCACCTGGACACCCTAGGCAGGGATTAACTAATGTCATGGCCCGGTTCAGAGGCCTGGCAATCCTGCTGGTACTTCTCACGGGGGCCCTGGCGTAATTAGGGCCCACAAGCTCAATTACAATGTCTCCCGGGGGGGGGGGGGGGGCGAGCACCGACCCTGTGCCCCGTTGCCCTCTCCACCCCCACACTGTGTATTGTTGCCCACACTCACCGGGCTGTCCAGGACCTTCTTTGCGGTGGGGGCAGGCACCGGCAATGTGCCTCGATGCCCCTGCTGCACAGTGCTTTCAATTGCAGGGCTTCCCTGACCAACCGGGAGCCCTGCGGGACCTGCAGCACCTTCTCGTGACCTCTGTCTCTCCCAGGCCCCTCTTATCCTATGGGGACCTGGGCTGCAAGGCGGAGGGGGGGGCCAGGCACCGACAATGTGCCTCGAGGTCCCCTGACGTAGCGCACGCAAAGGGAACTTTTCTCCCCCTCTGGGGGATTAACCCGGCTCCTCTTCCTCACCGGGGGCCGGGCGGCTCAATCGGGGCTCCCTCCTCCTGACGGGAGCCTCGCAGCTGCTCTGCTCCGGGCGCCTCAGGTCGGGAGGCGGGCCCTCTCCCTCGGGGCACAGACCGGCGGGGTAGCCTCCCGCTCCGGTCGTTTCACTCTGGGCTCCCTCGTTGGCACGGGGGCCCTGCAACGAAACTTCACCCGGGTCCCCCTCCTACCTCACGGGGACCCGGGGCTTCTTATCCCCTTCCTCTGGCCTTCTCAGCCAACAGCCAATCCCTGCGCGGCCTTCAGTGGTCACGGCCGCGCAGGCCAATCCGTGCGCGGCGGGGGCGGGCCGATGACGCGGCCTGACCCCCTGTCACATGATACGGGCCGGGACGGCCTCAGGGCCTAGCGCGGCCCTCTCCCTGCTTCGGCGGCCCCCTCCTGGCATCGGGGGCTGCCGCAACGTTGCACACCCCAGCAAGAGGGGGGGTCTCCTCAAGGCAGCGCCGGGCCGCTGCGGTGATTTTCGGCGCTGCCACACAGCGCGAGGACAGGACAAGGGGTAGGCTCCCTTTTAATTAATTATCTTCCTGTCGCTATTCTCCACAGAGACAGGGGCGCTTTTCTCAGAGGACAGCTCCTCCCTCAGCCCACACAGTCCTCAGAGCCAACAGCACTTCGGGGGCCACACCAATCACAGGGCACAGTCCCCTAGGGGCACAATCCTCCCCAGGTAGCTCCACAGGCAGCAACAGCCTTTAGACATCCAGCGCTTATGGGGCGATACTGCAGTTCACGCCAGTCAGCTGTCCACAGCCTTTCACCCTAGGCACCTCACAGCCCAGCGCTTCCAAAGGGGCCACAGCTTCCTTGGGGGCATCAACCTCCCCAAAACAGCGCTAATGCAGCACAGCATCTGGCAGCACACCTCACACAGTCCTCCTCAGGGGCACACTCCTCACCTCCTGGGCGCTTCTTCACACAGCGCTGGCGTGGTACCCGGTCAAATAGCGTCAGTGACCTGGATAGGGGCCCTCCCTTGTCAGGGGCCCATGGGGACAGCAGAGGGGGGGTTTTATAGGGGTGCAGGGCCCAGCTCACAGGCCCATGTGGCGGTAGCACCTCACAGCAGGTCCCCTCTCTTCTTTGTCCCAGCGCTGACTGACTGTCTGGTGGCACTTCTCCCTATTTATACCCTCCTCCCTCACAGAGCCAGCACCTTCCGGAATGTTGGCAAATCTGGCCTAAACTGGTTCTAGGGGAGGGGGTCAGCACCCTGGGTGCCAGGCTTTCCCTCCAAAAGCTAGGGGTAGCTGGGTAATATTATCTAGACCGCTGACCTATGGCAGTCCAGTGGCAAAACCCATGGCCATGGCATCCATTTTAAATACAATACATTTCAATCAGGTGCAGTTTTAAAATGGGTGATTTTACAAGTGCTCATATTATTACATGTAATTACATTTACACAAAGGTGTCTCACACCACTCATGGCCTATACAGGTTTAATCCCATGGGGGAGACAGTCTAGATAAGGGGATCAAAAGCGAAAAATTTTGGGGGAAAAAGGCCAAGTCCAACAATGTTGACAAAATATTAGGGACTAAAACACATAGCAGTTACTTTCCCTATTATTAACCCCCCATTTTAGGTTTCGCCTACGCAGCACACATGCGCTGATAGGAAAAAGACCTACTGAAATCGTTTCGGCTTTTCAGCCACAAACGTGCACGCATTGCTTTCAATGGCAATGCGTGCACATTTGGCGATTCCCTTGCGGCAGCGAGCTTTGGCGAGATATGTTTGCTCGCTCCCGCAAGGGAATCAGCTGTGTGTTCTCTCGCAGCCCCCACCCCTCCCACTTGTTTTATTTGCAGTGCTCCGAAAAGATAAGCAGGGGTCTTAAGCACTATGAAAAGGAAAACAAGCACTCAAGAGATTTGAAGCTTTTATAATAGTAAATGTATAGAGACTGATTTGAAGATCATCGTTATAAGTTGCGTTCAGAAATGCGATGCTTTCTTTAGAGAAATCAAGACAAATCTACCATTTGGGCGCAGTACCGTTAGATTAGTTAAGGCGCCTCCTGTGATTTACAACGCCTTGAAACTGCAGATGTGTGGTTTGAAACGCTGCATGAAAATAGCCTTTCTCTGTGTCCTTCTGAGCGACAGTGATGTGATCAAACATCTACTTGACAACTAAGCTAGGATTTAAGAAATCTGATTTAATACTGTACTGTAACAGTATGAGAATATGAAAATATCGTACCTGTGTGTGCTTTTGTTGTGACACACTTTGTTGAAAAATTTGTTAGCCGAAAAGGAGTACTGGTGTTTGTTATATGCAGCGATGTGTACTGTAAAGTGAGCGCTCTTACTAGACAGTTGCAGTTTAACTACAAATATCTTGTCCCTTCCTTATTCGAGTGAGCGTGGGTGAATGACAGGTGATTTGAAAATTACCCAACGTGATGAGAACAGTCTTTTAAATCGTGTATGCTTTTCAAACAGTTTGTTATTTTACTTTAGTGATGTTGAGGCTCTGAATGGCAGCAGGGTTGCCTTGCACCACGTGCAGCAGTGGGTTGGGGGGCACACAGGAATCCCTGCTGCGGGTTTAGAGTTGCTTGAAGGTCAGGTTCATGCTGGTCGCACACAGAGCTCTCACCATCCGGTCCAGCCTCAGCAGCTGCCCGAAGGCGGCAGGGTCAGGATACTACTGTTGCCTCTGGTCACCGCAGTGAGGGAGGCGTAAGTGACCTCGGTGTACTGCCTCTGTGCCGAGAAGAGCCCGGAGTCGTTGGTAGGGAAATGGTCTATTATAACAGCCCTCTCGCTCTTGGTGGGCCCCATGATGGGAGTGAATTGCTCCTTGATGTCATTGGACAGCCTCTTGGGCAAGAATTAGAACCCAGCTCCCAGCCCTGCAGTCAGCACCACGGGCACCAGCAGGAGCCACCAGGGATGCCTGGCGATCAGTGTGCCCAGGCCGCCGAAGACCTTGGAGAGGGGCCGCTCCAGGCAGTCCGTGTGGCAGGTGGGCATGGCGGGGTGAAGGGTTGAACACCCAGGCGGTGACTCAGCACCCAGCACCAGAATGATGTGGACTGCTGCAGACTGCACGCTGAATAAATGAGAAGACAAATAAAAAAAATGATAACAAAAAAAAACACGAAATAAGACAAAACAGATCAGATCTGAAAATCTTGCTTCAGTGGCCACTAGTCAGGGTGATATGGAATAGGCAGAGTACCAGAACAGAAGCAGCTCATTGTGGAAAGTGGAAGTTAATAAAGCAGCAGATCTTCCTGGTGGCGACATAAAGTAAACACACCGAGCGACCTTAAGACCTGCTGTGGTGAAGTGGGCGGCTCCGAGTTTTAGAGAGCCATTGACATGAAGCTATTTTAGGGTAAATCTCTGATAAGGATGACGTGGCCTTACCTCCTCTGCACCCCTCCTCTGAACCCTAACCAACTAGGAGCAAGAATAAAGTATAGGCTCACTCGCTAGGTAACTTTTAACGTCACCGGCATCACTTCCCCACACTGCACTACACACATGTCAAAATAAAACTGCTCCTACGTAAATCCGCAAGTCGCAGCACGCCCCAGGCAGTAGCTGTTTAGGATGGCCCCAATGATGAAGCATGTCACCTAGGGGTAACCCCTGGTAAGTGAGGGGACTCAAGAAACAAATTTTCTTTTCTCAAGACAGGAATGTTTTCCACTCATTAAGTGAACCCTTTCCTATGGCTAGGTTTGTTGATCCATCAACTACGGATTATTGTTCCCATACAACCACCCCTTACCTCCTTCACAACCACACTCCAGACAGGGACAACCACATGCCAGCCAAGGGACAACCACACACCAGACAAGGACAACCACACACCAGACAGGGACAACCACACACCAGACAGGGATAACCACACACCAGACAGAGACAACCACACACCAGACAGCGACAACCACACGCCAGACAGGGACAACCACACTCCAGACAGGGACAACCAGACAGGGACAGCCAAACTCCAGACAGGGACAGCCACATACCAGAGAGGGACAACCAGACACCAGACAGGGACAACTATATAGCAGTGCAGAGCAGACAAATGCACATTCAGTAGCAAATGTTATGTTATGTTATGTTAATAAGGTTGCGTAAGCGCGACAGCTGTCCCAGCAAAGAGGCATCCCGGCGCTAAAGATTAACAAGTGCAGTACCAATAGAGGTGAAAGAGCAGGAACGGCAGTCCTAAGGAGGGGGAAATAAATGGGTCTTAACGGCTTTCCGGAAAGCAAACAGGTTCTCCATGGAGCGAATGTTCAATGGCAGGGAGTTCCAAAGCTTAGCTCCCATCACCCTGAAGGAACGGCCGCCAATGCGACAGAGTTTCGTGCGAGGCACGATCACTAGGTGTTGACCCAGTGAGCGCAGACTGCGCTGAGGCACATATGGTGTCAGAAGCGGGCATAGAAGTTTAGGGCACCTGGATTTAAGGATCTTGAATGCCAGGGTAAGAGTTTTAAACTGAATGCGGGATTCAATAGAAAGCCAATGCAGCTTTCTGATAGTGGCTCTTGCAGAGCATCTGCGGGGAAGACCCACCAGAGTTCTTGCTGCCGAGTTCTGAACTCGTTGGAGTCATGCAATCTCAGCTTTGTTAGCGCCCAGAAATAGAACACTGGCGTAATCTAGGCGAGAAAGGATTATGGCCTGTACAATAAGCTGCCGAACTTTGGAGTAAAAAAACTTCAGTATCGGATTAAGACTCCTCAGCAGGCTCACACATGTAGCTGCCACTCTTTTAGTGTGGGTCTGAAAGCTGAGCGAGGAGTCCATCCAGACTCCCAAGTTTTTTACCAATGATTTGGGTGGTGGGATGGTGCCTAAAGAAGAAGGCCACCAGTGCTCATTCCAATAGGCGGTATTTTTCCCGACAAGCAACACCTCCGTCTTGCCTGCATTAAGCTGCCACTGGGCTACTGAAGCCAGCCCATCCCTGAATCTCGAGGCCGATGTAGATGGCCCCTCGGTAAGAGTGATGACCAGCTGAGTATCATCTGCATATGACACCAGCGTAAGGTCCCACACTTTAGCCACTGCCGCAAGTGGCTGCACGTAGAGATTGAAAAGGGATGGGCTGAGTGCAGAGCCCTGAGGGACTCCCTGGCCGATGGAATGGGACTGAGAGAGATACGGGGGAGCTGACACCCGGAAGGATCTGTCCTTTAAGAATGAACGAAACCATTCCAGGGCAAGACCGGTAATCCCCACTGTCGCCAGACGATATAACAGAATGTCATGTGATACCGTATCAAAGGCCACGCTGAGATCTAACAGGATCAGCGCAGCACTCTGACCGGCATCAAGAATCGTCCGGAGATGTTCGGACGTGGACAGTAGGGCAGACTCGGTACTGTGGCCAGGCCTGAACCCATTTTGTGATGGGTCCAGGATGTTGTTTTGGTGCATGTATTGGGACAGCACATTGTTTACGTGGGCCTCCGCAAGTTTGGACACCCATGGGAGCAGGGAAATAGGCCTGAAGTTTTCTGGTTTGGAAGGATCCAGGGTAGGCTTCTTAATGATAGGGGAGACCCATGCCTGTTTCCAGGCAGTAGGGACACTGGCCGAGGAAAAGGACAGATTGAGTATAGAGGCCAGTGGTTGCAAGAAGTGCGCTAGTGACTCAGTAAATTGTGCCGGCCTCATGGGATCTGCCGGAGATCCAGACTTGACTTTCCTGCAGAGTTTAGTCAGGTCATCATACGTAATTTCTGGCATGAGCGCCAACGTAATGCCACCAGTGATGATATTAGTGGGGTTGTGTAGATCCAAAGAGTGCTGCGGGAATGACCTGTATATTTTTTGCACTTTTTCAACAAAGAAAGTGGCAAGGTCCTCACATTGCTGAGCGGAGGTAATGCTGGAGACAGGGGTTCTACTACTCTGGAGTTCTTGTACCAGTTTAAAAATACATTTGGTGGGATTAGGGCTAGAGGTAATTTCATCTGCGTAGAAAGAGGCACGCGTGGAGCAAATTCCTTTGTGATAAAGTTTTTGTTTGGCCAGGTACAGAACTTTATCGCTGTCTTTATAGTCCCTTCTCCAAATTCGCACAGCCTTCTTACATTCTTTCCTCATGGTTCTCAGGATGTCATTGTACCACAGGTTGGAGGGGGATCTACGCCCCTTGGTCCATTTGGCTGGGATGAGGGCATCTAATCCCCTGGTGATCCAGTCATGGAAGGCAGTGTATGCCGTATCAGGGTCCATATTGTCCTCACAATGAAACATTCCTAAGGTAGTGTGGAGATCTTTGGATTTAAGTTTATGCCAGGGTCTCTTGAAGAGCCGAGTCGGCTCATCCTTAATAAATGGTTCCATGACCATCATGGTGGCCTTGATTAGACTTGTCTGTCCAACCCATGGATTTGGGCGCATACGTCCTAACCTCCGGGATGTTAGTAAACACAAGATCTAGGACATGCCCTGCCGAGTGCGTGGCGGTCTGGATTAAGGAATTTAATTGTAAGGCCGCTAAATCCGCCAAAAGATTTATAAAAATAGGGTCACGTGTTAGATCAAAATGGAGATTTAGATCCCCCAAAATTGTGAAGTTAGCCGAGCCCACAACCAAGGAACTGGCCACCTCAAGAAGAGATTCAATGAATTTAGAAGCAGGTCCAGGGGGTCGATAAATGTAGAGCCCTGACAGTACAAAATGTGGGCCTATGGTGATCTTAAATCGGGCGCCTTCACAGCCCCAAATTTCTTCCTTGATAAAGGAGCAAGCATATTGACTTTTATAAATAACTGCTATATCGCCACCCCTAGCATCTCTGTTTAGAGTCCTAATCAGATAGCCGTCTGGCAGCGTAAGGTTTGGTAAACTAGCCATGTCATAGCGAAGCCACGTTTCACATAGAAAGAGAACATCAGGGGATTCATCAAGGATGAGTGTGTGAACCTCTAGATAATGTTTTGCGAGGGATCTAACATTCAGATGGAAGACGGTGAGAAGAGCTTGTTTAGGCGAACCTAACCTGTGTCCAGGCAGGCAGGGTCTAGGTGCAGAAAAATCACAAGACTTACATTGCAAGCAGGTCTGTCCAAGATAGCCCGGTAGCTCACCAGAGGTCTGGCCAGGATTCAGTGCACGCAAAGACTCCTTATCATAGTGACGAATTTCCCGTGAACTTTGGCCAGGTGGACAGGCGAGAGGCGATGTCTTGGCGATGACGGGCGCAGACGTGCTTGCCTTTGGCGTGCCTTCGGCGCGCCCGCTGCGCCGTCGGGGATTGGTATTCATTTTAAGGAGGGTGGGAGGCAGCCGCAACTAGAGCGCTACCCCTTCCTCACCCAAAATGGCGTCCACCCCACGCTCGCACCAGTGCCTAATCGGCTGTGCGGGGAGTGAGTGCAAGGTAGGAGCAGAGTTTTTAAAGTGCAGATTAACAGGTAATACAAGGCATGAATTGCCAACACATTGAAACACCATTAAAACGAGCGTGTGCAAAATGCTCTGAAGGATGCTAAATTTGTTTTTATAAAAGAGCGCAATACAGTAAATAGCCCACCAAGTTCGCAGCCCCCGGCTTCCGCCTCAGGGGTAAATAACACAAGTAATCTGTGTGGCTCGGTTTTTAGGCAGCTTAAGTAGTGAGGGAGGGCAGGAGGCAGCCGCAACTAGAGCGCTACCCCTTCCTCACCCAAAATGGCATCCACCCCACGCTCGCACCAGCGCCTAATCGGCTGTGCGTGGAGTGAGTGCAAGGTAGGAGCAGAGTTTTTAAAGTGCAGATTAACAGGTAATACAAGGCATGAATTCCCAACACATTAAAACACCATTAAAACGAGCGTGTGCAAAATACTCTGAAGGATGCTAAATTCGTTTTTATAAAAGAGCGCGTTACAGTAAATAGCCCACCAAGTTCGCAGCCCCCGGCTTCCGCCTCAGGGGTAAAAAACACAAGTAATCTGTGTTGCTCGTTTTTTAGGCAGCTTAAGTAGTGAGGGAGGGAGGGCGGGAGGCAGCCGCAACTAGAGCGCTACCCCTTCCTCACCCAAAATGGCGTCCACCCCATGCTCGCCCCAGCGCCTAATCGGCTGTGCGGGGAGTGAGTGCAAGGTAGGAGCAGAGTTTTTAAAGTGCAGATTAACAGGTAATACAAGGCATGAATTGCCAACACATTAAAACACCATTAAAACGAGCGTGTCCAAAATGCTCTGAAGGATGCTAAATTCGTTTTTATAAAAGTGTGGAGAAGTGTGGCTCAATGGTTAGAGCGGCAGACCCTGATGCAGAGGTCTGGCCCGGGACCAGGGTTCAATTCCCCGCCTCGGCGGGTCTTGGGCTCAAAATTCCACGGACCTGATAATTCTCGCCTCGGTGCCTATTCCAATCATGGAGTCCCACTCTGCAACTCTGGGCAATAGCTTGCTTAATCTCCACAACGGCCCCCACAACGCTAAGGATGCCTGGCCTCCACCTTGGGGGTGCCCAGGAGTGGACACCTCACAGGGAACGCCAGGATGGGTTCCACAGCGGTATTCGTACAAGCGCCTTGAGACCCTTGCGGGTGAGTAGTGCGCTATACAAGTATCAATTTATATTACATAAAAGAGCACGTTACAGTAAATAGCCCACCAAGTTCGCAGCCCCGGGCTTCCGCCTCAGGGGTAAATAACACAAGTAATGGTTTGTATCCAGTCCACACCGCCTCAGAACATCTTTAACATACAGAAGCCTGTGTTTGAATTAATTCTCACACAGCTTGCAAATGCCACTGGTCATATGTTTCTAGGGATACACAGGCACTCATAGGCACAGACAGGTATAAAACTCACAGGAACTCAAAGGCACATACAAACACACATGGGCACATAGAGGCACTTATAGCCACACAAAGGCACACAGAGACACACACAGGTACAAAGCAAACAGGCACTCAAAGGTGCATACATGCACACATAGGCACTTGCAGGAACACACAGGCACTCACAGGCACACACATGTACAAAACTCACAGGCACTGAAAGGCACATACAAACACTCATGGGCACATAGATGCACACATAGGCACACACAGGAACTCATAGGCATGCACACAGAGACACACACAGACACTCACATGCATGCACAGGCACACACAGGTACAAATCTCACAGGCACTCAAAAGTGTATTCAAACACACAATGGCACATAGAGGCACATACAGGAACTCATAGGCACGCACATGCACACAGGGGCACACACAGGCACTCACATTCATGCACAGGCACACAGATGAACAAAGGCACTCACAAGCACACACACTAGAATGCACAGTAATACACAGACACAAAAAGGAACTGGTAGATACACACAAGCACTCACAGGCACTCGAAAGCACACAAAAGGGTACACACACAGGCATTCATAGAACCACACAGTCCCTCATAGGCACACCCAAGCATTCATAGGCACCCTCAAAAAGACACGGGCATGCACAGTAAAACATAAGTACAAACGCTCATAGGCACACGGAGGACCAAACAGGCACTCATAGTGACACACAAGCCTTCATAGGCACGTGCAGTTACATCTAGGCACGTACAGCCACTCACAGGCATTTATAGGACCACACAGTCCCACATAGGCATACATAGGCACTCATAGGCACATACAGGCACTGAAATGCACACATAGGCACACACAGGCACTCACAGGCACATAGATGCACTCATAGGCACACACATATGAATGCACAGGCATACACAAACACAAAAAGGGCAAACTTATAGGAATCCCTGAGCACAAAAGTATACGTATCTGTGAGATTTACAGATAATATCTATTCAAACAATTATTGTCCATATCTGTACATCCAAGTTATGAAAAAGTCCTTATTTTTATTTTCTCAGTCCAGATGATCACGAAGACTTGTAGGTACAGCAGTACAGTCTTGGTACAGTATACAACAGCCAAACGCCAACACGTGTTTCGTCAAGGGACATCACCCAATGACTTCCTCAGGGCTGTAACAATAAATTGTACCCCATTATAATCCCCATACAATGGGGAGCCAAGTCAAGACACAAAGAACCACCACCGAACGCTCACCGAATGTGCCAAATAAAGATAAAAATCACCTCACCCAAGGAATAAAAGGTTAAGTAAACAAATGGGAAAGGAAAGAACACAATTACCAAAAGTGTATATACCTGATTCCAGAAGCGTGTCAGTATATGAGACACCCCGTGACAAAGGGGGAGAGAAATACACTGGAAGGACCGGAGGGACGGTGAAGGACCATCACACAAGCACCCATTCCAAACCAGAATCATTGTCCAATTTAGTTTATTGTGAAAAAGAATATCTAGTAAACACCCTCAATGAGTTGTGTGTAGAATACCCAAGAATTAGATACTTGTACTTATCACAAACTGATAAACTAACACTCACCCTAAAACTGTTATCACTTGCAGTTGCAAAACAGACAGGATGGTATCAAGGACCTTTGTCATATAATTCACTATAAGAAAAGGGGGAAAGGGGGGAGGGGATTTTAGAAATAGTCTAAGTATTCATACTTATAAGTCACTGCAAAAAACGAAATTCTAAAACAACCACCACACACTATTCAATAGGAAACTCTCTTACCCTTCAAATGAACTTGCAACTATATCGCTAATTAATGTCTTCCCAAATATAGTGTTCTCGTTTTAGAGGAACAGGCAATATCAGCCTTAGTTCTCTGGAACCATCAAGCGTATCTGAAAAGTAAAAAACCGAGCAAAGAAATGTATTTAAAAATGTACCCGGAACGAGTCGCGTCCACACTATTGACATAACGTTTTCAGCAACCAAATATTTATAACTAGAACGTACTCGCCGCCACAACTAATAAAATACAGAGAACCCCAATTGTGCTAACATCCTGGAGGTCTATTCACTATGCCCGATATCAAGTTGCAGTACAGTGCAGAGTAAAAAAAGGGTAAGCCTATTAAACGCAAACAACATAATTTAGACCGTAACTCCAGTCATGCGGGCTTGCACTATCTCATTAATGCTCGACAACCCCCAGATGACACTCACCTTGGGTTCCCGTAGCAAAACGTGTAACGGATCCTCTTGTCAATACGGCGTGTTGCACCCGCGCCATCTTAGGTAGGTATTATATACTGAAGCTCCAATGATAGTAAAAACGGACTAAACACGCGAAAATAGATATCCCAGCGCTTCAAGTCAACCGGCCGATATCAACTGCGGCAGTAATAATAAATATATCATTCTTAAAACCTAATGTAATATACTAACAATCCAGTAATTATTCTATAACGTGAGATGGGAGTCAAAATAAAATCGAAGCCTAACAATAAACCAACCGGATTACACCGGCCAACTGCTCACTACCACCGGCACCATTTTGAAGTGGTCCGGTTAACATTAAATCACTATGTAGTCATATATATAATTTTTAACAAAAAAGCTGTAGTATTAGGCAAGAGTGCACTAAATATAAATTAAATTGCTTGGTTTGAATCCCAACTAAAATGCAAGAATTATGAGAACCAAGGATTAAATAAAGACAGTCATAATCGGAGGTGTGAAGAAAGTAAGAAAAGTAAAGGGACAAGATAAAGGCAGCACCATAGACAAAGTGAAAAAAGGGTAATAATGATGTACAAGTAAAGTAGCCAAAGTTACAGAAGCACAAAATTAACACTTCACATACCATATACATTTATAATTATGTGAGGTGATACTAACCACACATATCAACATTTTACATTTTTTATGGATTTAACATCAACATATGCACACATTGGATGGTATACTTTCTATGCCATAAAAGGAAAATGATTTACTACTTCCCTGGCTAGGGCATTCACATGCATGAATTGCTAATGGGTAACGCCCATCCACATTTTTTAAGGCTCTAAAGTGCTCAGCTATACGTTCCCTGAGACATCTTATTGTACTGCCTACGTAAATTTTGGAGCACTTGCATTTGATAATATACACAACATACTTAGTACCACAGTCAATATGTTGATAAATTTTAAAGACTGGTGAGTTGTTATGTTGAAATTCCTTAGTTCCCTGTTCCGCTAATCTACACATACTACATCTGCCACATTTAAATGACCCACAGTTCAAGTTACTCAACCAGTTTTGATCCCTACTCTTGGAGTGATGTCAGAGGAGGTAACAGAGAATTACGGTTGCGTCAATGCGAAGCACGTTGGATACTTAAATTACGTGCAGTTGAACAGGGAATTAACATCGATTCAGAACTGCAATACTTTTTCGGAAGATAATTTGATCTAATATATTTCTCTTCAGCTCTAACTGTCATAACAAACTTATATGAAGAGTTAGAGTATATTAATATCTTCCCGGTATTGTCAAAAATAAGGATCCAATGTGTGCATATGTTGATGTTAAATCCATAAAAAATGTAAAATGTTGATATGTGTGGTTAGTATCACCTCACATAATTATAAATGTATATGGTATGTGAAGTGTTAATTTTGTGCTTCTGTAACTTTGGCTACTTTACTTGTACATCATTATTACCCTTTTTTCACTTTGTCTATGGTGCTGCCTTTATCTTGTCCCTTTACTTTTCTTACTTTCTTCACACCTCCGATTATGACTGTCTTTATTTAATCCTTGGTTCTCATAATTCTTGCATTTTAGTTGGGATTCAAACCAAGCAATTTAATTTATATTTAGTGCACTCTTGCCTAATACTACAGCTTTTTTGTTAAAAATGATATATATGACTACATAGTGATTTAATGTTAACCGGACCACTTCAAAATGGTGCCGGTGGTAGTGAGCAGTTGGCCGGTGTAATCCGGTTGGTTTATTGTTAGGCTTCGATTTTATTTTGACTCCCATCTCACGTTATAAAATAATTACTGGATTGTTAGTATATTACATTAGGTTTTAAGAATGATATATTTATTATTACTGCCGCAGTTGATATCAGCCGGTTGACTTGAAGCGCTGGGATATCTATTTTCGCGTGTTTAGTCCGTTTTTACTATCATTGGAGCTTCAGTATATAATACCTACCTAAGATGGCGCGGGTGCAACATGCCGTATTGACAAGAGGATCGGTTACACGTTTTGCTACGGGAACCCGAGGTGAGTGTCATCTGGGGGTTGTCGAGCATTAATGAGATAGTGCATGCCCGCATGACTGGAGTTACGGTCTAAATTATGTTGTTTGCGTTTAATAGGCTTAACCTTTTTTTACTCTGCACTGTACTGCAGCTTGATATCGGGCATAGTGAATAGACCTTCAGGATGTTAGCACAATTGGGGTTCTCTGTATTTTATTAGTTGTGGCGGCGAGTACGTTCTAGTTATAAATATTTGGTTGCTGAAAACGTTATGTCAATAGTGTGGACGCGACTCGTTCCGGGTACATTTTTAAATACATTTCTTTGCTCGGTTTTTACTTTTCAGATACGCTTGATGGTTCCAGAGAACTAAGGCTGATATTGCCTATTCCTCTAAAACGAGAACACTATATTTGGGAAGACATTAATTAGCGATATAGTTGCAAGTTCATTTGAAGGGTAAGAGAGTTTCCTATTGAATAGTGTGTGGTGGTTGTTTTAGAATTTCGTTTTTTGCAGTGACTTATAAGTATGAATACTTAGACTATTTCTAAAATCCCCTCCCCCCCCTTTCCCCCTTTTCTTATAGTGAATTATATGACAAAGGTCCTTGATACCATCCTGTCTGTTTTGCAACTGCAAGTGATAACAGTTTTAGGGTGAGTGTTAGTTTATCAGTTTGTGATAAGTACAAGTATCTAATTCTTGGGTATTCTACACACAACTCATTGAGGGTGTTTACTAGATATTCTTTTTCACAATAAACTAAATTGGACATTAATTCTGGTTTGGAATGGGTGCTTGTGTGATGGTCCTTCACCCTCCCTCCGGTCCTTCCAGTGTATTTCTCTCCCCCTTTGTCACGGGGTGTCTCATATACTGACACGCTTCTGGAATCAGGTATATACACTTTTGGTAATTGTGTTCTTTCCTTTCCCATTTGTTTACTTAACCTTTTATTCCTTGGTTGAGGTGATTTTTATCTTTATTTGGCACATTCGGTGAGCGTTCGGTGGTGGTTCTTTGTGTCTTGACTTGGCTCCCCATTGTATGGGGATTATAATGGGGTACAATTTATTGTTACAGCCCTGAGGAAGTCATTGGGTGATGTCCCTTGACGAAACACGTGTTGGCGTTTGGCTGTTGTATACTGTACCAAGACTGTACTGCTGTACCTACAAGTCTTCGTGATCATCTGGACTGAGAAAATAAAAATAAGGACTTTTTCATAACTTGGATGTACAGATATGGACAATTATTGTTTGAATAGATATTATCTGTAAATCTCACAGATACGTATACTTTTGTGCTCAGGGATTCCTATAAGTTTGCTCTATTGTGACAACAATTACTCTGTAAATTGCTGTCTCTTGACAGCGGTGGGTGGTAGCTGTCTTTGGTTCCCTTGATGCCACTTTGGAATAATCCTTTCTAGATTTATTGCTGCATGGGCTATGCGCTGGTAATACCTCAGCACCTACTCTTTTCAAATTGTACAAACACAAATAGGCACTGGTAGACACACACAGGAACACACAGTCACTCACAGGCACTCAAAAGCACCTGAAAGCACAAATGGGCACACACACAGGCATAGATAGGAACACACAGTCCTGTATAGGCACCGTTGGACACTCATACACGTACACAAGCCCTCATAGGCACACACATATGAATACACAGGCATGCACAGAGACAAAAAAGCACTGGTAGACACACACAGGCACTCACAGGCACACACAGTCACTCATAGGCATGCACAGGCACTCATGGGCACATACAGAAACTCATAGGCAAAAACAAGCACTCATAGGCAAAAACAAGCACACAGAGGCACAAACAAGCACTCCTAGGCACTGCTGTTCAAAGACACAAGGACGAAACGGAAATGTCAATAAAAAGCCGGGAAACACATTCTTGGTAAAAGGAAATATGAAATGAAACCAGAAGAGTGACGTATAATAGAATATAAAGAGCAGAGGATTACTGGTGTCCACATTGCATCATGCCTGAGTTACCTATAATTATGCGGTGACATTGTATTATGTGGATAAATGAACTGAAATGCAAGAGAGTGCCTATGGGAGTCGGAGGGAGGGGACAGAGAGAGGTGGAGACGAGGTGGGGGGAAGACCCAGAAAAGCAGATGTTTCCATGATGACGCACATACTGCAGCAAGAGGAAGATGAAGAGCAGTAACCACCCAACAACGGAGCCAGATAATGGAATAAATATCACAGAAAACATTTCAGAAGTGAGACGTCACTCAGGATCTCGGTGCACGCGTTAGATGCATTGACACGGGTGTGAGATGTACACTTTACGATTGTAATAAAGGAAGGATGCAGAGAATCTGAGGTGACTGCCGTGATCCAAGGAGGAGGAGAGGCAGAGGACAAGGGAACGAATTGCCTGGATACTTTCACAGGTGACAAGAAGCGCTCTATAAATCTACAAATCTACTGAGTGATTGAAAGAAGCTGCTGGGATCAGAAGTCCACAGGTGATTTCACATAACATTTCCAGTGGTACGTCTGAAGACCAGAGCCCAGCGCAGCTTTCCAGGAGTACTACAGTGAAACTTTACAAGCACTACATTGTAACTCTGCACCTGTACATTGGAGCATTGTCACTGTGTGCAAAGGTGCTGTGTCGCTCAAAACACATTTCATCCTTGAGTAATAATTCCACTGGTTCCTTTGTTCTGTGGGTGTTCTAATCCCTCCCAACTTCCAAGATAGTATGCGCAGATTCTCACAACCCTTCGCTTGTGAACATTTGTAGATTCTTAATATTCACTGGGGGCAGGACTGCTCCTTCCGGGCGCCATGGGAGTCAGATCCAGTCTCTCACAACAGAGGGTCGGCCATTGTTGTTCTCTTTCTTCCATCACCTTGCAGCGTCACATTGAGGAGAAAGTCCTTGGTCTATTTTGTAATACCAGGCCACCAATAGCGATACTAAAAAAAACCTGTATCCACGACCCCTGTGTGTGCTGACCCCAGACCTTTGTGTGCAGCTAGTATTAAACCCAATCTGCGAGCAGTGTTTGGTATTACTCTATACCACACTCCTAGAATTTCAGTATACGGAATGTTTGGTGCATCTAACTTGTAGGAGTACTTGAGTGGAAAGCCTTTCAGCAAGAGAGTGTCATTGTGAGCAGCATTGATAGCCACCATGTCAGGGGGGGGAGCCTTGCTGCACGGAGAGTTGGCCCTCGCCTTGGAGAACATTCCAGCAGACTGTGAACGGGCCCTGCTCTTCCCCTGATGACAGAGGACAAGGTGATGTGACCCCAGAAACACCACTAGGTCCCCTGCGTTGACAGCCTTAGACTGAACATAATTAAGGAAAGCAAAGGTGCTCTTGATGTACAGAAGGGAGGGTGAGAAATGGGGTTACATGATGGCTTGAACTTCGATAGAACTAACGCCCTACACTGCCAGTGTCGGTACGGTCGTCAAGGCTGCCGTCCACAGGAGATGAGAGGAGCTTGTGCTGGGAAATTGTTGAGCTGCAGCGATTCGAATGGTGTCCTCTGCTGTTGGCTCAGTAGATCTGTGGGGTGTTTGCGAGGGAGAGGGAAGCTGATCGAAGCTGTCTGGTCAGTTGGTAGAAGGTCAGACGTTTGTTGTGTATGCTGGTCCTTCGTTGTGCAAGGCCATGTAGGCATGACTCATCATCTTGAACTGGCATCTCTTCTGAATCGGGAGCCAGTGTAGTTTCTTGAGATGGGGTGTGACGTGGGTCCTTCTGGGAGGGTGACTATGAGTCTTGCCGCTGAGTTCTGTATTGTCTGGAGTCTCATCTGGAGGCGTGTAGTGATTCTTACGCAGATTGTGTTTCCAGTGTCCAGTCTGCTAGTGATGAGGGCTTGCATGATGGTCCTTCTGGTGTCTGCCGGGAGCCATCTGAAGCTCTTGTGGAGCCTGCAAAGGGTGTGGCAGCAGGTGGACGAGACTCCATTGACTTGTTTCTTCATGGATAGCTTGCTATCCAGAATGATGCAGAGGTTGCAGGCATGGTATGTTGATGGGGGTATGCCGTGCTCCATGGGACACCAGAATCGGCTTGCTCCTATGCAATCCCTCTGTGGCTTCCTTGGTCTAGTGACCTGAATGTCTAGGCCACACACTTTTGAACCACAACCACCTCAAACTGAATATTCAGTGGGGCAGACGACATGCACCAGTACCTACTAGGAGGCTGTATGCCCGGCCCTACAGGACAGAGTGAAGGGACGGCCTCTATGACAGTGATAGAGTGGGATACCTTTAAGGGTGTCACATAAGGCATGTGCATCAAGATGTAGCACGGTGTAAAACATGCCTTGCAAGCCCAGAACCTCTCCCTTGAACGAACTATACAAACAACGGAAATATATCTGGGGTAGCTGCATGAAACTAGAACACAATCAACCCTCTCTGAAAGGAGTAAAGAGAGGCGGGTGTCAGACTAGGAACACTACACTATCAGATACTTGCATGGCTCCTAAGTCCGTTGACCCCAAAGACACCCAGTAAGGCCAGCAGATCCCCGGTGGTAGAGATATTGATTGTGCAAGCAGATATAAACCAGGCTTTCCTGTAGTACCAGACGTCTGTATATCAGGCTGTGTTGGGAGTGCAAGCTCCCCAATTAGATGAGTATTTGAATAGACTATCGACCCCCAGACTTAACCCTCTTCAGGGACATACACCAGATGAAACCCTGACCACTGAGGAAATTGGCTTCATGATTGACAAGATCGCGTGCAACAAAACTCCTGGGATGGACGGGTTCCTGGTGGACTTTTACTTCACCTACAGAGCAACCCGCTCTCCAAAGCTAATCCAAATGTACCAACAAGCCCGGCAGAGGGCACATTGCCGGGATCCCTATGGGAGTCTATGAGGTTGGTCCTGCCTAACCCCAACAGGGACCCCCTGGAGCTACACTCCTACTGGCCACAGTACACCGACCACAAGATTCATAGGAAGGTTCTTGCAAACAGGTTGCTCCCCTGCCTCTCTACATTGGCACCAAGACCAGAATCAGACCCCCAGGATATAGCGGCATGGATTAGCAAATTTAGCGGCACAAAAATGGAAATTTAGCGGCACAAATATGGAAATTTAGCGGCATTTTATTTGGTGGTTTTTCCTACAACAAACACAGATATCTTCTTTTTTTAGTTGTTTAACAACATGAAGCTATGTATTTTTGGTTTATTTACAATGTAGACACTTTGTTTGGCTTCAAGGCTGCATATAGGACATAAACTAATGAATAAATGCCCCAAAAGCAATCCCCCCATCGGCCGGCCGCACAATCGGCACGCTGCAGAATTACTTAAGAGTAGTGGTGAGTGGAATAGTATTGTAGAGTGGCATAGAGTTGGCATTGAGTGTTGTAGAGTAGATTTTCCACCCAGACTGTGAACAGTGTCTAGTACCACACGTGCATAATTATGTGTGCCAGGGTGTGGTCACGAGCTAGTAGGGCTACAGCACGTTCATGATAAATATATGCAAACATGTGTACCAGCTTCTACTTAGCAAGAAAATCTGTTAATGCAAGCGTTGTTTGAAATGAAACTCATCAACTGCACTGTGTGCATCTGCCAAAATTAACCGAGGATGCTGGATTCGAGGTTCCCGACAACAGCTCCATGTTTTACACAAGACGTTGGTGATCTGGGATGTATTATGGTTAGTCAATTTAAAGCAGCTCTGACCGCTTAGCAGGAAGCTTAGTACCAGGATAATGGAAGAAATACTGCTTACCCGCGCTTGCCTCTCACTATTCCTAATTGAATAATCATGTATCAAATCAATGTGTGTTTGATGAAGCCCATCATAAGGTAGCTTTGAATTCAGTGCAATCTTGAAAACAATGTCAGCTAAGCCACTACATTTTGTGCAATCACACATCCGTGCTGGGGGAGCTATGCTCATACAGTCATGTGAGTTCCTAGCAACATCAGAGCGGATCTTGAGTGCTTTTAACAGCTGTGCATTTACATATTTCTTTCTATAGCTATTTAGATGTACGAAGAAAGCAAATAAATCTGGCAATTTATGACTGAATGGTTAATGGAGGGCACAGCCTCTATCTCATTTTAGATTGATTACCCTTTGAAAGGTTTTGACACGTTCCAATACTTGGTTTCTTCTGCGTAACAGACGAGGTTAAAGAAATTTCGATTATGTCTACAAGTATTTCTATAAGAATATGTGGTTTTTGTCCTTATAAGATTAGTCAAGGAGAGAAGCAATTTTATGAAGTTTACCTTCAACTCTTTGGACATCAGAATGGCTGTCATAGAAACTAACACATTTCAATATAGGTAAAAATCTTGCTTACCTTTATCCACTGTACTTTTCACCCAAATTGTCTAATTGTATGTGGTTTGATATCACATCTTGCACTGCCTCACTGGCAGCACCTCATTCATCCTATTTCGGGGTGTTGTTACATGCCAAGGGATATGTAAGTTATTTGAGAATTATATCTGATTTTGTGCTTAAACGTATGGTGCATGTTTACATTTTTCATGACTAATTATTTATTTACATATGTGCATGATCCTCAGCAACCTGATTTAACCACAATGGGATTCTTTATTTACATATGAATTAGTTTCTTGTAGCACGTGGAAATCTCAATGGTTACAGCCTGCCTCTCTCTCCTCTCGATCGTGGTATCAGCAGGGAACACCCCTGGGGACTCAGAGACTCACAGAGCTGCCCCTCCCAGGCTTCCCACGGAGCGGGGGCTGCCACTGCCTCAAGATGCCTGCGATCCACCAGATTGCTCTTCCCCCCCCACCCCCATGCCTCCGCAGACCCGCCCCCTTGAAAGGGGTCTGGATGTCTAGATTTCGCGGGCACTTTTGTAAAAATCCCACCATTTTTACAAAAGAGCCGATTTCGCTGCACTTTTGTAAATATCGCTGCACTTTTACAAAAGTGCCGATTTCGCGGCAAATCGCGAAATCCTGGAAGGTCTGCAGAATGGTTTCGTACCTGGGAGAAAAACATGTCTAAACCTATGACGCTTCTGCGGCTGATGGAGGCGAATCTTCATGAATTGCCTCCATACACAGCCCTCTCACTAGATATAGAGAAGGCCTTCGACACCCTGGGGTAGTTTTACTTAACGAAAGTGCTGATGTGCATGAAACCAGGAGCAGAAATACAGCACTGGATAAATCTCCTCTACACCAACCCGCTGTCCCGCATCTGGACATGCAGAAATCTCAGTTTCTTTTGAAGGATGTGGCAAAGATGCCCGCTGTCGATTACTTTCGCTCTAGCCATGGCCTGTTCCGTTTGCAGGACCCAGCAGTCGGTATAACGTGTGAGCCAAATTGGGAGGCCATAACACTGTATGCTGATTATGCATTTGTGTAACTCAGGTAAGTGCATGCGTATCTATATATGTATAGGTATTTAGGGGTGAATGTACCACACAAACAATACAGGGCAACTTAGGTGATGTCCTATGTTTGCAGCTCCCTGTCGTTTTGGGGCTCGCTGCCACTATCGACCCCTGGGTAGAGTGGCAGTTGCAAAAACGCTGTTGATACATTTATACTGCTTCTCGACCCCCCCAGTTTACCCACCCGCCGCTTCTTCAGGAAATTGGACTCTGTTTCTGTTCTTAAAATGTAAATTGATACTTGTATAGCGCACTACTCACCTGTAAGGGTCTCAAGGCGCTTGTACGAATACCGCTGTGGAACCCATCCTGGCTTTCCCTGTGAGGCGTCCACTCCTGGGCACCCCCAAGGTGGAGGTCAGGCATCCTTAGCGTTGTGGGGGCCGTTGTGGAGATTAAGCAAGCTATTGCCCAGAGTTGCAGAGTGGGACTCCATGATTGGAATAGGCACTGAGGCGAGAATTATCAGGTCCGTGGAATTTTGAGCCCAAGACCCGCCGAGGCGGGGAATTGAACCCTGGTCCCGAGCTAGACCTCTGCATCAGGGTCTGCCGCTCTAACCATTGATATATTCGATAGAGTGAGCTACCCAGTAAACCTTTGGGGGCTGGGTGAAATATGATCAAAAGGGTGAGAGGGCCTCCAAAGGAGTTTGTTTTCAATATTCACTTTGCTTATTCTAAATGGATTGAGTATAGGTAAGTGAATTATCCTAAAGTAACTTAATTAAATAAATCAAATGGCTAAAACTAACTAGACACAACAATACTCAACAGTGACACAAATGTTAACATAAAAACAAATAGACATGTGTATATGCAAAAAATAGATTTTATCAAAATTAAGGTTAGCAGGGAAAAATTACAATAAATCAAAATGAGTAACACATGAATACAAGACAGGTATTAGGAAATAAATCAAAATCTCTGTATGGCCTGTGACAAGCTTATCCAAAAACAAGGGGTGGAGAAAATTTCTTTTGGATAAAGCAGAAGTCGACGTTTCGGTCTCTACGGACAACTCAATGAGACCATCATCAGGACAAATTGAAACAAAATATTGTAAATCCCCAAGGGCGAGAATCACTAGCCAGTATCTTAGCTTTTGCGATTTTGAGCGGCTCTAATACTGTTGGTAATCGATCTGAAAATGGTGACCACCGGTTGGAGTCTTTTAGGAGGGTCTCAGGTAGGGTTTTCTATTCTTCTAAAAAGTACAGCAGGAGGAAATAATTACTCCGTGGAGATTTGGGCACATCCAAGAATTCTGTTATGTGCTGACAAACGCCTGTTAATGGACGGTCTGATAAGCTTCTCCGCGGTCAAATAACACGCCAGTCTTTCCCGTCATTCGATCGAGGATGGGGATGTACATTTAAAAGACTAATAAAGAACTACAAACTACTGTGTGACTTGGAAGATGATTATTTCTCAATATAGCCCTTGTTTGTGATCTCGTTACAGTTCTCACATTATCATCCGCACTAGAAGAAATGGGAGCCGGGGGGCGTCTGATCATAGAAACTCATTTACATATTAAGGGGGGGTGAAAGCCTGTTCACATAGCACAACACAACTTGTTTATGTAAAAGTTTGTACATTGCACAGGGAGTGTGATTCAGGTAACAGTGTGAGTGTTGTATGGCAGGAGCAAGCAGTCTTAGTTGCTGAGACATGAATCTCTGACGGTTGCATTATTAGCTCTTTCAACTGTTTGAGAGAGGGTGGCAGTCTCAAATTCTGGGGGCACAGATACCAACAGCTTCCCTCATAATCTTTGATTTTTGCATCTACAGGTGGTGCAGATGCCACCTAGGAGAGTAACCTTAGTGTGCTTTCTGGAGTCAGCCTGCTTTGCTTTTTCCAAACTTTGGTCAGCAAAGGTAAATATGTCTTCTACTAAAGTGTTCCTAGCTCACTTTTGGTAACGTGGCTTGAGCAGTAGGGCCTACGGCGGGCTCGAAGGTAGAGCAAAACAGTGGAAGTCACAAATTTCAATAGGTTATTAAAAATAGACAAGGAACTTAAAGATTCAAACCAAGTTTAGATCAAAAATAATATTTAATAATTATTCAGAAGCAAAATCTAAAGGAGGGCTGTGATTTATGGATTATTACTTAGCAAAAACAACTGTCCAAACCAAACAAAAAGTTAAATACATTTTAAAAAAAGCAGATCCACTGAATCAATCAGGAAGTTACCTACAAAATTGTAGCTGACTTCGGTAGCTATGCTCGAGAGGGCAAAGATAAGTTTAGTCTCTGGTGATGAATAACACTGGAATTTGATGCAAGGATTTTGCCTGAATCAGTCTCAGATGATGACGAGCTGCACAGAAGTGGCTTGAAGTGCAACATTCCCACAGAATAGAGTTGGGTTATCAAGTTGAACCTGAATCCACAGCCATCAAAATGTGGGAAACTTCAAGCAGTTACAACAGCTGCGAAGTCTTCGGAGCTTCCAAGTTATGGAGATGGTTCAAGGTTGATAAGAGCGAAAGCATGGAACGTGGCAGGCCTGAGGCATGGTTAAGGGGATAGCAGGATCCATTTGAAACAAAAAGAAGATGGAAAGAGGCCACTCATGCGGATCTTTGTAATATGAAGCTGTGTCCCAATGGAACAGAAGTCATTAGGACTATTTAGGGTGGAGCCAAGAATGGTTTGCATATGGCTGGCCTTGTCTGTAGTTACACAAAGACTAGAGAATGATGTGGTGGGATGTTGCCGAGATTAGCTACCAGTTCATCCATCACCTTAGGTTTTTCTCAATGATCACCCCTACGTGGTACAAACATGAACAGATGTTGGTCCCATGGAGACCTTCGACAAAGGGACTCCTGCTTCAGGGCCCTGGTGAGGCTCATTAAGGCTGGAAACAGTTTGAGGTTACATGCATTCCAGACCCTTGGGGGCGTGGCCTCAAAGATCAGGATCGCATGGCCTTTGAGGGTCAGAGCCACAGCTTATAAACACTCAGGAAGCAAAACACACTGAATGGAATGAGGCCACAAATAGTTACAAAAGAATGAAATAGTTACAAAAGAATGAGGTTAATTCAAGCATTTCCATCCCTCGCTGTGCGCTTTTCTCAGTAGACAGTTTGTAGGACAATCAATGGAGCGGTGTCTTTGTGGCTGCTTCATGTAAATGTTTTGTGATGCTGAAAGCTCCTCCTCAGGGTTTACAGTGAGCACCTTTTATTCTCCCACATTGTCTCTCCTATGTGGAAAGGTTACATTTACAACTGAAGTTTTTGTCACATTGAGAGCACGGGTCATTTTCTTTCTCATTGTGGGTTCTCTCATGTTGAATGAAACGGAATCTCCAGCTGTCGCTTCCCTGGCATTTAGAACAAAGACAAGGTTTTTTTTCAGGTAAGTTCTCCCAAATTGAAGACCAAATTTCCGACTGAAACTTTTCTAGCATTCAGAGAGCTAATAAGGTCTTTCCCCAGTGTGAGTTCTTTCATGTCTAGTGAGAGTCTTTTTCAGTCGGAAGATTTCCTGGCATTCAGAGCACTGAAATGGTGTATACCCAGTGTGGGTTCTTTCATGTCTAGTAAGGTTGGATTTCTGACTGAATCTTTTCCAGCATTCAGAGCACTAATAAGGTTTTTGTCCAGTGTGAGTTCTCTCATGTGTAGAGAGATATATTTTCTTACTGAAGCTTTTCCAGCATTCAGGGCACTGATAATGTTTTTGTCCAGTGTGGGTTCTTTCATGATCAATTAAACCAGATCTATCTCTGAAGTTTTTTTGGCATTCAGAGCACTGATACGGTTTGAGCCCAGTGTGAGTTCTTTCATGTACAGTAAGGCTGAATTTCCGATTGAAGCTTTTCCAGCTTTCAGAGCACTGATAAGGTTTTTGTCAAGTGTGAGTTCTCTTGTGTTCAATTAAACTGCATCTCTGACTAAATCCTTTCCGGCATTCAGAGCACTGATACGGTTTCTGCCCAGTGTGAGTTCTCTCATGGAGAGTGAAAGATATTTTATGACTGAAGCTTTTCTGGCATTCAGAGCACTGATACGGTTTGAACCCAGTATGGATTCTCTGATGTAGAGTTAAACCGAATTTATGATAAAAACCTTTTTGGCATTCAGAGCACTGATACGGTTTGAACCCAGTATGGATTCTCTGATGTAGAGTTAAACCGTATTTCTGAGGGAAAACTTTTTGGCATTCAGAACACTCATACGGCTTATGCCCAGTGTGGGTCCTTTCATGTTGAGTTAGATGGCCTTTCTGACTGAAGCTTTTCCAGCATTCAGAGCACTGATAAGGTTTTTGTCCAGTATGGGCTCTCTCATGTTGAGAGAGAGCTGATTTACTACTGAAGCTTTTATAGCATTCAGAGCACTGATAAGGTTTTTGTCCAGTGTGAGTTCTTTCATGTATAGTAAGGCTGGATTTCCGATTGAAGCATTTACAGCATTCAGAGCACTGATAAGGTTTTTGTCCAGTGTGGATTCTCTCATGTATAGTAAGGCTGGATTTCCGATTGAAGCATTTACAGCATTCAGAGCACTGATAAGGTTTTTGTCCAGTGTGGGTTCTCTCATGTATAGTAAGGCTGGATTTCCGACTGAAGCTTTTCCAGCATTCAGAGCACTGATAAGGTTTTTGTCCAGTGTGAGTTCTCTTGTGTTCAATTAAACTGCATCTCTGACTAAATCCTTTCCGGCATTCAGAGCACTGATACGGTTTCTGCCCAGTGTGAGTTCTCTCATGGAGAGTGAGAGATATTTTATGACTGAAGCTTTTCTGGCATTCAGAGCACTGATACGGTTTCTGCCCAGTGTGAGTTCTCTCATGGAGAGTGAGAGATATTTTATGACTGAAGCTTTTCTGGCATTCAGAGCACTGATACGGTTTGAACCCAGTATGGATTCTCTGATGTAGAGTTAAACCGGATTTATGATAAAAACCTTTCTGGCATTTAGAGCACTGATAGGGTTTGAGCCCAGTATGGATTCTCTCATGTTGAGTTAAACCGGATTTGTGATAGAAACCTTTTTGGCATTCAGAACACTGATACGGCTTATGCCCAGTGTGGGTCCTTTCATGTTTAGTAAGGTTGCCTTTCTGACTGAAGCTTTTACAGCATTCAGAGCACTGATAAGGTTTTTGTCCAGTATGGGCTCTCTCATGTTGAGAGAGAGCTGATTTACTACTGAAGCTTTTACAGCATTCATAGCACTGATAAGGTTTTTGTCCAGTGTGAGTTACCTGATGTTTAATCAGACTGCTACAAAAACTGAAGCTTTTTTGGCACGTGGAGCACTGATATGGTTTTTGTCCAGTGTGAGTTCTTTCATGTATAGTAAGGCCTGATTTCCGATTGAAGCATTTACAGCATTCAGAGCACTGATAAGGTTTTTGTCCAGTGTGGGTTCTTTCATGTAAAGTGAGATTGGATTCGCTACTGAAGCTTTTCTGGCATTCAGGGCACTGATACGTTTTATGCCCAGTATGGGTTATTTCATGTAACGTAAGGTTGGTTTTGAGACTGAAGTCTTTCTGAAATTCAGGACACTGATAGGGTTTTCGTCCAGAGCTAGTTTTCTCACGTTTAGTGAAGTTGGATTGATAACTAAAGCTGTTCTCACATTCATTGTGCTTATTCGAGTTATTTGTTTCTCCAAGTTGGGTTTGTTCCTGAATACAAGTCATCTTACGACTGAATCGGATTGTGTACTTGTTTATGTTACAACTCAGCATTAACTTCTAAAGTACATTTCAGATGCTCTTCTTAATATATGTATAGCGCCGGGAAACCCACTGTGGGTAGCTGTGCGCGGTAAAAGTTTAAATAAATAAATAAAATAAATTTAACTAATGATAGTTTTTACCTGGAGATCATTTTCCTACCTTTAAAGGCACAGATTTAACTTGTCTTATAAACTTTCACTGAGGAGCCCCTTGTATTTATTAAAATGTTCCTCATGGATTCATTTTCTCCAAGTTATGCCTGGGTGAATTCTCTCAAGTTTAATTAGTCTCATTTAGTGATTCTAGTTTCTTCATATTTGATTTAGGAGTTTTAAAAGCACTGATAAGGCCTTTGGGGTTTAGTGTTTGCCTGTAAGGTATGTTTGTACATACAAGTAATGACAGCTGATTAGGGCATGCCAGGGTGGTTTATGAATTATCAATAGCGTAACACTGGCCCCTTTTATACTTTGTCAGTATATGCTTTTTTGCTCAGTGGCTAAGACAGGTACATGATCCACTTTGGAGTTACAGGACACTTTGAAACCACTCGGATTAACCCAAGAGACAGAGTTGGTCGGGGAAAATCTTCCTATATTGGAAACGATAATCCAGCAACTTTGCTGTAACGACATCTGAGAAAGTGTATTTACAATGATTTTCTTTTAAATAATCTTTTCCTTCCTCTTGTCTCCAGGAGACGGAGACAAAAGCTTGCAATTGTAAACCGAGGATATTAGTCTTTTTTACGGTCCTGTCACATCACAACACGTCTACGGATGCTGATCTGTTGGGGAGGGTTTGGGTCTCCAAAGCATTTCTCATAAACCATCAAACAGAATTTACAGCACTGAGTTTTCTCAAGTGCACGGCGTGGGGATCAATTGCGGCCAATGTTCTCCTTAATCTCAGTTACTGACACTGGTAAACATTTATGCTCCTTTTACTTTAGGAATTTGACAACTTTCACATTTATCAGTTTATTCCGCTACAACATCCTCACCATTCCTGGCACATAGAATGTGTTTCTTCTTTAGAGTTTGAGAATGTTTTAACTTTCCTTGAAATAATCCTTTTTGTTGTGTTTCTCTAAATGTAAACCTTCTTTTTTCTGTTCATGCTTCAGTCACCTGTAGAAATAGAGTCAAAAATTGTAAATGAACACAAAGAAAAAATATTTGACCTTATACTTTGCACAAAGAAAGTATTGACAAAAACAAGATAGGAAATCAGTTGAGTTGCATTTATGATAGTGGTGAAACAGTGTAGATCGGGAGCTTGGTATTACTGGAACTCAAGGATGTGAGAGCAAACTTAACCAATATTTAAGAAAGAAACACAAGTTGCACATATATTGTGACACAGATTTTCAGCAGCAGCCAACACTATCAATTTACAATTTCTGTGGCAAAGGCTGGCATCACAATGAGATATTTGTAATACTTTTAATAAATGATCATATGGTATTTACTCCCCTGCCCAACTAGACTGTTTATCTATTCCTTTTTCCAGTGTTCTAGGAAGGGACATTTTATTGAACGAAGGTATTGGCCTTGTTGCACTCAGTGCTTTAAATGCCACTGTAGACTGACGCTGTGTCAAGTTAGCTCAGTGGAATGCAGTTTCAAATTGTGTGGATGATACGGACTTACTTGGTGGCCCAGAACTCATCATGCTCCTTCGACAGGACCCGGGCACTTCAACACCTGAAAAAGAGAAAAAAAACAGCACAACACTAGAGGAAACCGAAAAGGGTCAAGAAAAGAAAAACACGAAGCAGAGGAAAGAGAAAAAAGGCTACCTTCCACTCTCATCACATTTTCAAGCACAGAAAACTGTGCAGCAGATGCTTGTGAACCCATAAGTTATTTTTAAACACAGTGCCCCCAAGGTCAGCACCAGGTGCAGCTCCACCACTCGCACCACCCTAAAGCAAGTCCTCTGTGCATGTGTGTCCACGCACATGTACTGTGTCTTTTGCTTGTAGTTGACAAGACAGAAAAGAGCAGGATCGGAGGACGCAAAGAGATGGAAGTCAGATCCAGAGAGAAAAGACGCCGAAAGACAGACAGAGGGAGGATGGTATCACGTGGTGTAGAGGAGGAGACAAATGTGATAATAGTTAAGGAACTGGTGGGCAAAACGGACTTAAAAAGGAACTGGACCTGCACTACACACCCAACATGTTCCAGGAGGAATGTGGCTCCATCAGGTGATTATCAGAAGTTTGATAACAACAAGAATAGTGCACAGAGGGAGTCAAATGTTGAAGTTGAAGAGACAAAAACAACAGAGATCAAGAAAGGGAATAAAGTAAGAAGAAACAGGGGAAAAGGAAACTTAGAGTTATAAGAATCCTTACCTGAAAGTTATATTATATTTTGTTCCTCCGAGGGTGGCAGCCAAGCTGCACCACCTGGTCATCCCAGAATACCTTGAAAGGAAGTAAAGAAATAGTTTTGCTTCAGGCGACTATCACACTTCATCCCATCTTCCAAATACCCATCCTGAACTTCCAAAATAAAAGAATCTCTTATTCTCTGGAGGCCATTGCCAAGTAACTCTGGTTATGAATAAATAATTTTTTTGGTTCAAGAACCACAATCCTTTGCTGGAAAAGGTCTCTGTGAATATGGAGTGCACCCACAGTCTCAGAGAACCAACCCCAACAACCCAGTCCACGTCTTCATAACCCCCATATTTCCATTTCCAGCCCATGAAACTTGCAAATCAAAACAATCTGGTTCACAAAAGGCATGTTTAAGTCCTTGTACTTAATTCTGCCCACCGTTCATAAATAATTCAACCAGACTCTTAGATTTTCTCTGAGCAACTGCAATTCAAGCTCATGCTGGTGCAGAGTTTGAATGCTGAGCAAGGGAAGCAACAAGACATCAATGTGTTGGCACTTTGAATGTATAAATTATCTAAAGAGATGATGCAGAGGGTCAGAGTCTTGTGAGCCCTACAGGACGGCGACCCAAAGACTATAATTTGGAATAAATCCTTTGCAAGACAAAGCTTAGAATATTGAAATGTTGAGACCTCCATTGAAGACAAAGGAGCAGCAGCCTCTAGAACCTGATATAGACACGCTGCTCTCAACATTACAATGTCTTAATACACAGCCTCTGCCTCTCTCTTTCCCCTGCCTCTCCAAAATATATGTATTGGGCAGGAGAAGGCTGAAGATAAAGCCTGCAGCAGGACACACAGGAGCCTCCCCCCTTTCTCCTCCGGTAGCTCGTAGTGTCACTGGCGTCTCAGAAGGAGGGTGGGGGTTCTGCTCATTTCCTGCATCTCTCCGGCTCGCCTGAATTGTGAAAAGCAGTTTAGCCGAGCCCCGGGAGAACCAAGCCTGACTTCAGCCTCTTTTCAAAGCTATGCTGTGAATGTTCAACAATTAACAGCCATGGTCCTGCATGCAGCTGTTAACTGTGAACATTCACAGCAACAGCTGTGAAACAAAGGTTTCAGAGTACCGGGGGTGTTTCAACCCCCTCGGTCTCTGGGACACCGCTGTTTTATTAATTAACACATTCTGCCCTCATGGGGCAAACAGTATAAAGACCTTATAGTCAGCCGTAGCAGGCAATACTGCCCATTAAAGGACCGCTCCCTTGGTAAAGGCCCTTGCCTTTGGAGCTACAACAAGCTTCAAAGCTATATTAAAGGTTTCAAATAATTACTGAAGGCATAAACATGGTTACTCAGTCAGTGAAATAATTATCATAATATTTGCAGGAGAATCAAATAAAGGTAACCTATAAAGTATATCAAAAGCCAGATTCAGAAATAACTCTAGCTGTAAAGTCAATAGACAGACCACCACAACAAATGTGTTCTAAGAAAAAAGAAAACGTTTTTCTACAATATCAAATAGCAAACTGTCAGATTCTGCTTAATTAAAAATCAAGGAAAAGTTCTTAAGTACAAAATCAGTAAGAGGACTGACATGTAGTCTGACTTTAGGAAAAGTGTAAAATAAAACAATTCCAGCAAATCTCCCAAAATAATACATTATATAAGTTTTTAGACAGAGAGAACATATTATTGACATGGTTCATGAAGTAGTAAAAATGACAGCAATCAATAAATGTTCATGAAAACATGGCACAACAAAATGTAGTTTAATAAACCACACCTACAAAATGAATAATTAATTGAGACTCTTCCCCTAACAGCCACAAGTCATTTTAAAAGGTTATTCCCTAACATAATAACTGGATCTTAATCACAGTTTGTGGCCTTTCATCATTGACCCAATTTGTACGAGAACATTTGCTGACAGCTTATTAGTTGCTTATTAGAAATGCCTACAACCTGCACTCCTTTCCCAAGAGGGGTGGGTTGGGCGCTCCAGTCAGTCTGACTGTGGCACGGGAGGCACATTTATTGATTAAAATTAAAAGAGATGCCGGATTCCCATTTACTTCTTCTACAAAAGGGCCACTCTGGGTGACCTCTAGGACTGCACCAAGCATACAGCCCTTCTCCCGTCTCAGGCACCGTCATTGTGTCTGATTCTGTCCAGTAGAAACTCCAAGCGTAGATGCAAGTTGTGGAAAATCATTATTAAGCAAAAAAGGATTTTGTTGAAATCTTAAATTTGTTGAGAATTTGGCGTTCTATTCTGCACTGGGCTGTGGGGCCATCGGGACTGAAGGCATGTTCTAATATATCTGCCTTTGATTCTACATGCTCGGCACAGAGGCCAGTTGGGCTGGGACCATTGACTGTGACATCCCATTCTGTGCCATCTGATTCATGTTCCAGTTTCCCAGGTTCCTGCGAACATTGCAAGGAGCATCTCTTATTCTGCACATTATTAGTGTTTGAAGTATTTAAATTGCCACTGTCAGTAAAACCTATACCCTAAGCAGGGCTGGGCAATGCTCAGGTATTTCCCCGGGAGGCTGGAAGAGTGGGGGACGATTGTTCAGTACTAGGGGCTGGTTTTGCTGTGGTGCTGCTATATCGCCCCCAGCAACAAAAGAGGCATGGATCTGGGCCATCAAAAAAGTCAGGCCTGGTTTGGGTTCCCAGTCCGGCCCTGACCCAGAGGAACAACATTTCCTCCTTGCACATACTGAACATCATTACTCTGCACACGTACGTCGTGCATATCCAAATTCCCACCAGCAACAAACCCAGAATACAATCCGTGAGAACCAATTCCGTCACCCTTCTGGAACATTTTTGTCTGAGCGCTCATTATTTTTTCTTTGATATTTTTCTGCTTAGTAACAAAATTGTCACTACAGAACTTTGGTTACAACAAAATCTCATCTCACATTTTGCTGGATATGTGCACTACCCTCGGAATTCAACGCTAAAAGATGCGCCCTCTTTTACCCGGTCTTTGACTTTGCATTGTTGTCTGTAAATCTGCATCAATCTCTTGTAATATAGTAAAATATTTTGAGGCGTCTTCAATTGGCCAGTTTACAAGCAACTTACACTCATTCTACAAATCAATTAACAAACAAACAAACTTAAACTCAGCTCTCGACCACCAAGCATAAAATTGCTCTAAAAGAAGGTGCTGTCCCAGTAGTTCGCAAAGCACATTCTATTTCTTTACTTATGAGAGAACCTTTAAGATTGGAAATTGAAAAATTGGTCAACTAAGGTGTAATTCAAGAAATAGAGAGCTCTGCTTGGTTGGCACCCATAGTCATCACAACCAAGGATAGTGGTCAGAGTATTAGACTATGTGTGGAGTTAAGGGCCTTAAATGCTAACATTTTAGTTGACAGACATCCTTTACCGAGGATCAATAAAATGCTGAGTAAGATACAAGGACCAACATTTTTTAGTGTTCTTGATCTTTCCTCGGCCTATTATCAAATCCAGTTACATCCTGAATCTCAACCTATGACAGCATTCACCACCCCATTTGGCAACTACAAATTCTTGAGGATGCCATTTGGGTTGGCGTCTGCAGCTGCAGCATTTCAACATACAATGCAACATGTACTTAAAGATTGCCCCAAGACTATGTGTTTTCAGGACAATATTTTGATCTATGGTTCAAGTGAAACAGAACACAATTCTAATGCTGGTATGGTCCTCAAAAGACAGAGAGGTAGGGTTCACTACAAAAGAAAGCAAATGTAAACTAGGTGTTACATCTGTGGACTATCTAGGTCACACAATCTCTGAGGAGGGAATAAAACCTAAGATAGATCTCGTTGAAACTGTGAGACGAGCACCTACCCCAACGTGTAGAGGAAATTCTGTCTTTCCTAGGTTTAGTTGAATATATGGCCAAGTATATCAGAAATTTTGCAATGCTATCTCAATCTCTCAGAGATCTCCTAAAAAAAAGATACAGCGTTCATTTGGGGCATAGAACAAAAAGAAGCTTTAGAGAGCATAAAGGAATCCATAATTTCTGCCCCGTTCATTGGGAACTTCAATGTGGATAAAGACACCATTATTTCCACAGATGCAAGTGGTAAAGGCATTGGAGCAACACTATCACAGAGGATTGACAAGAAGGTGAATGTAGTGGCTTTCGCCTCTAGAACACTAACAGGGGCTGAATCAAATTATTCTACAGTAGAAAAAGTAGGTGTTGGCTGTTTTTTGGGCAATAAAACACTTCAGTTTCTATGCCTGGGGCCTACCATTTGAAGTATATACGGATCACAAACCCCTATTTTCCTTGTTCACTAAAAAGGATATGGACAATATGACCCCCCGCATTGCAAAAGGGGCATTAGGGCTACAAGGATTCCATTTCAAAATTGTGTATGTTCCTGGCTGTTAGACCCGTCAGCCCTAGGGTGGTCTTTCCCTGTGATTTTTTGCCCTTGCCTCATTTTTCCCACCTTCTTTTTGTTGGCCCATAGGTCTTCGGGCACCTTTTCATAGCTAATCTGTGTAAGGGTGCAGGTGCTCTCTACTTCAAACATGGCTGCCACTGGCCCCTGCTACTGCAGCGTGGTCTTTTAGTGTAGCACCCTAGCTGCCAGGAGCAGGCTGGATCCCCATACAATATTGCAATACCAGACACCCAGCCCCTGTCCATAGGTAGAGTGGGGAAGCTCCTGGAACCTTCCAGAAGAAAGGCGGAGTTAGGTTTTCCCGCCTTAGAGAGTGGTCACCTGACCTGGGCATATATAAGCAAGGGAGGGAACGATTTCTAGTCAGTTGGGGCATCACTGACCTGGGGAACCCACGCAGGAGTTTTAGGCGGGAGGGCCTAGTTAGGAACCTATGCTACTGGGAGTGACAGGATTTAGGTGCTGCCTCTTAAGCTGAGTGAGGTGTCCTAAGCTAGCCCCCTGATTTGGCCCAGTGGTAGGGAACCCCAGGGTCCATCTGCAGTAACTGAGGAAAAACTCATCCAGCCTTCAACTCAAACCCCCCCCCCCCCCCCCCCCTACCCCCTCAGCAACTTCAAGTAACCAGCATCCAAGGGCGCAGAACCATCCAAGCGCCAAGAAGTCTACCTTTCTCTGACAGGAGACTGCTGGGGGATCGACCAGGTATTGGACTGTGCTGTCCTGCGCATCCGCTGCCTTCAACTGGGCCCACCTTGCCCTGCCTGTCTCCCCCTGACTGAACTGCTCTGCTGTCCTTGCTAAACTGTGTGGAATGCGCTATATCCTGCTCCCCCTGTCCAGCGCTGTATTTAAGACTGCCTGCCCTGAGCTATCTGTGCCCCCGGGGTTCAAGCGCTGTGATCCTGAGGCGCTTTTCTCCTCAAGAAATCATCCTGCCGGCATTATTTTCTGACTGACTAACCAGCGCAGTGAAGCGTCACCCCCAAGCGCTGGATTGCCCCTTCAAGCGCTCCTCTGCCTCGGCACCAAGCGCTGTACCTGGTTCCCCTGAGGCGCCTGAGGAGTCCCCCTTGTCAGCGCGGCATCAGCGCCGCCCACGCGACACCTCTGAGGCGCTGCCGGCCTGTCCTGTGGCCGTCTGCCTTCGCGTTGTGTCCAGCGCCGTGATTGACCCCCCTCGGCGGCCCCCGATGCCAGGAGAGGGCCGCCGCATCGAAACTGCCAGGCCGCATTAGGCCCGAAGCCTGCCTGGGCCGGTGTCACGTGATGGGGGAGCGCCGCCACGTCATCGGCCGCGCCCCCCGCCCAAGCCGCGCAGCCATTGGCTGCCGGGAACGAGCCTCTGCCCGCGAGACCCGGCACCCGGGGAAGTTCCGTTTTACCGCGGAGGGGGTGGAGGACCACGAGAGCCCCCCTCCGCTTCACCGCACACCGCGCCCGACCCCCCTGTGGGCGCCCCAAGAACCACCACTGCCCGTTGCCACCGCGGTCCGAGCGAGGCCTGCCAGAGACCGGAGGGCTCCCCGAGTGAACGAGAGCCCCCCACTGCTGACGCCACCGCAAGGGCCGGAAAGGCCGAAATACACCAGGTAACCCCCGGGGAGGAGGGAGGTACGCCGGTTGAGGCCCGAGGTCGCCCATCCCCCGGGGTGAACTAAGACTGGGCCCCGTTGGCCCCCACCTAATGTGCCTCGAGAGTTTGGAGGCTTGGGGGACAGACACTTACCCCTATGTTGAATTGCTATATTGCCAGTTTCCGGCCTGTAGGGCTTCTGTTCATACCATATTTACAAGCCTGTTAATTGAAATGGGGATTTGCACTGTGTCTTGAATTCCCTTGCAGGGGCGGGCTTCAAGGAATCCTGACGGGATTAAGCTCTGACGCTCAATTGGTGGTTGATGTTTAGTGGCAGTCTACGCCACCCGTTTGGTTTATGCTTACTTAAATGTCTTCATGCCTGCTATAAGGGGATGACCTTTTCCCTGTACTGAATTTCTTGCAGGGGTGGGCTTCTACAGTTCCTGAGGGGATCAAACTGTGATACTTATTGATTCATTCTAATGGTATTCTGATGATCTGATTCTGGGTCGCAATACCCTCAGTATTCACAAGAAGAAATGCTTGTGGTTATTTCCTAAAGGATAATCTAGGATCTATGAAATTACCTTTTTGGCCTGCTGAGTAGCATACGGTGACAGGCTGTGTTCTTTGAAGTTTTCTGTTGTACTGAAAGTACTTGATGAAATGTTTTATCACTTTCCAGGTAGTGCAATTTGGAAAGCGTTCATGAGAGGTTTTAATGTGGTACTTTAATGCAATGCTAATGATTTGCTACTGCATGATTTGCTCTAATCTAAAATCTACATAAAATATCTTGATTTACAAATACAACCAATGGTGTGGTCTCCATTATTGCGCCCACTGCATGTCACATTGGATGAGTGTGTTAAGTAGCTGCTTTACACGCAAGCCCCTGGCTGCCTTCCTGCTCGAGCCATGCTACCCCCGGAGAGCTGGTGGTCCCAGTTCTTACATTGGTGGCGAGCGGTGGGATCCAGGACTTGTAGCTACCCAACACCCTCCAGTGGGACAGAGTGCGCTGCAATTAATTGGACACCTGTGGTGCTGCAAGCAAACCCTAATTGTCCACCACTGTCTAAGTCTGCAAAGTGTGTAGGAACCGGTGTTGACCCAGCATTGTTGCCTACGTCCTAGAATTTTTCTTTCAGGTTGTCTGGGTCCCCACCTGACAAATTGGAGTTCCAGCTGGCTGACCTTGATAAGTACACAGTAGTGCAGTTAAGGGAGTTTTGTCAGGGGATGGGGTTGCCTGTGGGGACGAGAGCTGTCAAAGAAGAGCTCCGTTGCGCCTCAAGGGCATGGGTAAGGGCCCACCCAGAGGAGGAAGAGGATGGGGAACAGGTCACACAAGGGGAGGCGGACACTCAGGAAGACCCAGGCCTACTCAACATTGACATGTCAGACAATGTGCTGCCAGGAAGACGTTCCGGGGTGGGGAGTAGTGTATCTAGGGGGAGTGCATCATCGCAGGAGTACGAGGACAGGAAGGAGGAGAGGCGATTGAGGTGGGAGCTTGCCAAGTTAGAGCACTAGAGGGAGAGAGAAAGGGAGGATAAACAGTTTGCTATGGAGGAAAGGAAGCTGGCGCACGAGCTTCAGCTCAAAGAAATGGAGCTGAGAGCATTACAGTTGAGTGCGCCAGGGAGTCCTAATGGTGGCAGAGTACCAGAGGCTCAGCAGGAGCCCAGATTCTGGTTACCCAAGGAGGTGATAGCAAGCTACACCAAGGGGGATGACGTTGCCAGGTGGTTGGAGGAGTATGAAGCGGCCTTGACTGCCCATGGGGTGCCCGAGAAACATTGGGGAGGTGGTTTGCACCGGTATATACCTCCTGACGTCAGGGACACCCTCCTGTATCTGGAAAAGGCAGATCAGTTTAGGTATACCCCCATGAAGGAGGCGCTTATCAAACATTTTGGCCTCAATCCTGAAAGGTATCGCCAGAGGTTTCGTAGCAGCCATAAGCTGTCCACGCAGAATTGGGTGGATTTTTTTGAATATGCCCGTAAGGCTCTGGATGGTTGGGTGCGTGGCAGCGAGGTGCGTGAATTTGAGGGTTTGTATAACCTTTTTTTGAGAGAGCACCTCTTGGATAAGTGTTTTCCGGAGTTACGCCAACATCTGGTGGACCGCAAGCTTACTGATCCCCGTGAGCTTGCGAAGGAGGCGGATACTTGGGTTAGCACCCGGGTGTCACACAAGCGCCCCGGGGGAGATGGCCCGAAAGGCGGACAGGGCGCCCCCCAGAAGAAAGAGGGTGGAGATAAAAGATTGGAGTTCTCACGAGGCCCACAAACTAGACAGTTTGGGAAAGGAGTAGGTACCCCACCTCAGAACCGTTCCCCAAAACCCACTTACCCTGACAAGAGTCAGCAGCCAAAAGTGGTCCGGTGCTATGAATGCGGAGAGGTCGGACACTACAAGGGAGATGCCCAGTGTCGCAAACGACCCCCAGCCATAACTGGTGGCAAGAGTCCCGGGGTGGCTAGCGTAGCGCTTGGGTTGGAGCTGCCCCTAGATAGGGAAGGGGAGTGGACATGCCTGACCCTGGTTTCACTTGGGGATAGAGAGATGGTCCCAGTGACGCCCTTACCATCGAATACTGCTAAGTACCAGCAGAGGGTGAACGTCAATGGGGAGGAGGTGGACGCTCTGAGGGACACCGGAGCAAGCATGACCACTGTAGTGAGGCGGCTGGTGTCCCCTGAGCAGGTTGTTCCTGATGTGTACCATCCGGCCATGTTGGCTGACGGCAGTCTGAGCTACTATCCGGTGGCTCAAGTTCCCTTTGAGTGGGGAGGAGTGTCAGGCCCCTTGAGAGTTGCGATCAGCCCTGCCTTGCCTGTGGACTGTCTGCTCGGTAATGACCTCGAACATACCGCCTGGAAGGAAGTAGAGTTTAAGGCCCACACTGAGATGCTGGGATTACCAGGGTGGACTTGCGTAGTCACGCGGTCCATGGCTGCCCGGCAAGAAGCTCAACCCGGGTTGGAGCCTGAAACCACGGACCAACACAATGCCGGTCCAGGAGAGTGTTGTGGAGGACACACCCCGTGTGATAGATGGGGAGCCCGCGGAGGTAACCCCGGAGTCCGTGGAGGTGGATGTTGTTCCCGTGGGGGACCTGCCGACCCTTGCCGAGTGGCATGTGGAAGGAGGGCCTACCCGGGAGGAATTCTGTCGGGGGCAGAAAGAGTGCCCCACGCTTGAAGGCATGCGGTGACAGGCCGCAGCCCAAGCGGTCAACCAAGAGACCGGCAGTTACCACGTGTATTGGGAGGAAGGCCTCCTGTACAGTGAGCCATGGGTTCCGGTGCATGGATCATTGAGGGCCTTAGTGGTCCCCCAGTGCTACCGGGCCTTTTTAATGGAACTGGCGCATGAGATACCCTTAGCTGGACACCTGGGCCAGGACAAGACCTTTGCAAGGCTCGTCCCACATTTTTATTGGCCTAGGATGAGGGTTGCCTCTGACACCTACTGCAAGACCTGCAAGACTTGCCAGGCCAGTGGCAAGACGGGGACCAAAGTAAAGGCCCCGTTGGAACCGCTCCCAGTGGTCGGGACCCCTTTCGAGCGGGTCGGTATAGACATCGTTGGGCCGTTGGACCCTCCGACCTCTGCGGGACATCGGTTCATCCTGGTGTTAGTGGACCACGCCACTCGGTACCCGGAGGCCATCCCTCTGCGGACCGTTACTGAACCTGTGGTGGCGCGGGCCCTGATGGGGATATTCACCCGAGTGGGATTCCCCAAGGTCGTGGTGTCGAACAGAGGCACAAATTTCATGTCGGCCTACATGCAGGCCATGTGGAAGGAGTGCGGAGTGACCTATCGGTTCTCCACTCCTTACCACCCCCAGACTAACGGGCTCGTAGAGAGCTTCAACAAGACCTTGAAGGGGATGATCCGGAGTCTGCCAGAAGACCTGAGGCGGAAATGGGACATCCTCCTCCCTTGCCTGTTGTTTTCATACCGCGAGGTACCACAAAAGGGAGTCGGGTTCAGCCCCTTCGAATTGCTCTGTGGCCATCCCATTAGGGGACCCCTCAGTCTGGTCAAAGAGGGGCGGGGGAAGACTTCGAAGAATCTTCCCCATGATGTTGTCAGCTACATGCTGGCGTTCCGCAGCCAGATGGCCAAGCTGTGGAAAGAAAACTCAGACAACTTAGAGGCTAGCCAAGCCATCATGAAGGAGTGGTATGACCGCAACGCTCGGACGGTAGAGTTAGACGCTGGACAGAAGGTGTGGGTCATGGAGCCTGGGGAGCTTAGTGCCCTCCAGGACCGGTGGACTGGTCCGTACGAGATTGTGGAGCGTCGAGGCCAGACCACCTACCTAGTTGACTTGAAGACCCCCCTTCAGCCCCATCGGGTGCTCCACATCAACCGCCTGAAGCCTCACCATGAGCTATCGGAGCTTGCTCTCCTCATGGTGATGGATGGGAGCGAGGAGGAGGAAAGTGAGCCTCTTCCTGACCTTCTAGCAGCTCAGGAGAAGGATGGTTCAGTGGAGGGAGTTGTCCTCTCCCCATCATTGAATCCAGAACAACAGAGGGACTGCCGCCAGGTCTTGGCGCAGCACGCCTTGTTGTTCTACCTCACGCCTGGAATTACTCATCTGTGTACCCAAGATGTGGACACAGGGGACAGTCCGCCAGTAAAAACCAAGACTTACCGGCTGTCCGATAAAGTAAAGAACAGCATCCAGGGTCAGGTGACCAAGATGCTGGAGCTGGGAGTGATCGAACCCTCCAGCAGCCCGTGGGCTAGTCCGGTTGTGCTGGTGCCGAAAGCGGCTCCCCCAGTCACCACACCAGAACTTCGGTTCTGTGTGGACTATCGGGGGTTGAACTCTGTCACCAAGACAGATGCTCACCCGATACCACGGGCAGATGAGCTGATTGACCGGCTGGGAGCAGCCAAGTACCCCAGCACCATCGACTTGACATCAGGGTACCGGCAGATTGCCATGGCCGATGGAGCGA
The DNA here is from genome assembly GCF_964263255.1 of Lissotriton vulgaris. Classification (NCBI taxonomy): domain Eukaryota; kingdom Metazoa; phylum Chordata; class Amphibia; order Caudata; family Salamandridae; genus Lissotriton; species Lissotriton vulgaris. The sequence goes on along the minus strand of NC_141685.1, from coordinate 88,400,235 downwards.
AGGAGAAGACAGCGTTCTCCACCCCCGAGGGTCACTTCCAATTTCGAGTGATGCCCTTCGGGCTCAAGAATGCTCCGGCCACCTTCCAGCGGTTGGTGAACCAGGTGCTATCTGGCCTGGAGTCCTTCTCAGCGGCGTACCTGGATGACATAGCTGTCTTCAGTAGCACCTGGGAGGACCATCTGCAGCATCTCCAGGAGGTGCTGCAGGCGTTGCAACGCGCTGGCCTCACCATCAAGGCTAGCAAGTGCCAGATTGGACAGGGATCTGTCGTGTACCTGGGGCACTTGGTGGGCGGAGGTAAGGCACAATCCCTCCAGGCCAAAATTGAGACCATAATGGCCTGGGAGCCCCCCAAAACTCAGACTGAGGTCCGAGCTTTCCTCGGCCTCACTGGCTACTACCGCAGGTTCGTCAAGGGTTATGGCACCATCGTGGCCCCCTTGACCGAGTTGACGTCCAAGAAGCAGCCACGCAAGGTCATCTGGACGGCTGCTTGCCAGGAGGCATTTGAAACACTGAAGCGCGCGATGTGCACCGCAACGGTGCTGGCCACTCCGGACTTCCAAAAAGAATTCATTGTGCAGACAGATGCCTCAGAGCATGGCGTAGGCGCCGTGCTGTCGCAACTCAACGATGATGGCCAAGACCAACCTGTGGCCTTCATCTCCAGAAGACTCCTCCCTCTGGAACAGCGATGGAGTACCATCGAGCGAGAAGCCTTCGCGGTGGTCTGGGCTTTGAAGAAGTTGAGGCCATACCTTTTTGGCTCTCACTTCCTAGTTCAAACCAACCACCGTCCCCTTCGCTGGCTCATGCAGATAAGAGGCAAAAACCCTAAGTTGCTAAGGTGGTCCATTTCCCTACAGGGGATGGACTTTAGGGTGGAACATCGGCCCGGAGCTGACCACGCCAATGCTGACGGTCTCTCCCGGTTTTTCCGCCTTAGTGACGAGAACTCCCTAGAGGTTGGGTAGCTCTCCCCACTTTCAGCTGGGGGGGACGCATGTTAGACCTGTCAGCCCTAGGGTGGTCTTTCCCTGTGATTTTTTGCCCTTGCCTCATTTTTCCCACCTTCTTTTTGTTGGCCCATAGGTCTTCGGGCACCTTTTCATAGCTAATCTGTGTAAGGGTGCAGGTGCTCTCTCCTTCAAACATGGCTGCCACTGGCCCCTGCTACCGCAGCGTGGTCTTTTAGTGTAGCACCCTAGCTGCCAGGAGCAGGCTGGATCCCCATACAATGTTGCAATACCAGCCATCCAGCCCCTGTCCATAGGTAGAGTGGGGAAGATCCTGGAACCTTCCAGAAGAAAGGCGGAGTTAGGTTTTCCCGCCTTAGAGAGTGGTCACCTGACCTGGGCATATATAAGCAAGGGAGGGAACTTTTTCTAGTCAGTTGGGGCATCACTGACCTGGGGAACCCAAGCAGGAGTTTTAGGCAGGAGGGCCTAGTTAGGAACCTATGCTACTCGGAGTGACAGGATTTAGGTGCTGCCTCTTAAGCTGGGTGAGGTGTCCTAAGCTAGCCCCCTGATCTGGCCCAGTGGTAGGGAACCCCAGGGTCCATCTGCAGTGACTGAGGAAAAACTCATCCAGCCTTCAACTCAAACCCCCCCCCCCCCCCCCCCTCTCTCAGCAACTTCAAGTAACCAGCATCCAAGGGCGCAGAACCATCCAAGCGCCAAGAAGTCTACCTTTCTCTGACCAGAGACTGCTGGGGGATCGACCAGGTATTGGACTGTGCTGCCCTGCGCATCCCCTGCCTTCAACTGGGCCCACCTTGCCCTGCCTGTCTCCCCCTGACTGAACTGCTCTGCTGTCCTTGCTAAACTGTGTGGAAAGCGCTATATCCTGCTCCCCCTGTCCAGCGCTGTATTTAAGACTGCCTGCCCTGAGCTATCTGTGCCCCCGGGGTTCAAGCGCTGTGATCCTGAGGCGCTTTTCTCCTCAAGAAATCATCCTGCCGGCATTATTTGCTGACTGACTAACCAGCGCAGTGAAGCGTCACCCCCAAGCGCTGGATTGCCTCTTCAAGCGCTCCTCTGCCTCGGCACCAAGCGCTGTACCTGGTTCCCTTGAGGTCCACGCGACACCTCTGAGGCGCTGCCGGCCTGTCCTGTGGCCGCCTGCCTTCGCGCTGTATCCAGGAGAGGGCCGCCGCATCGAAACTGCCAGGCCACATTAGGCCTGAAGCCTGCCTGGGCTGGTGTCAATTGACGGGGGAGCGCCGCTACGTCATCGGCCGCGCCCCCCGCCCAGCTATTGGCTGCCGGGAACGAGCCTCTGCCCGAAGACCAGGCACCCGGGGAAGTTCAGTTTTACCGCAGAGGGGGCGGAGGACCACGAGAGCCCCCCTCCGCTTCACCGCACACCGCGCCCGACCCCCCTGTGGGCGCCCCAAGAACCACCACTGCCCCGTTGCCACCGCAGGTCCAAGCGAGGCCTGCCAGAGATCGGAGGGCTCCCCGAGTGAACGAGAGCCCCCCACTGCCGACGCCACCGCAAGGGCCGGAAAGGCCGAAATACACCAGGTAACCCCCGGGGAGGAGGGCGGTAGGCCGTTTGAGGCCCGAGGTCGCCCCTCCCCCGGGGTGAACTAAGAGTGGGCCCCGTTGGCCCCCACCTAATGTGCCTCGAGAGTTTGGAGGCTTGGGGGACAGACACTTACCCCTATGTTGAATTGCTATATTGCCAGTTTCCGGCCTGTAGGGCTTCTGTTCATACCATATTTACAAGCCTGTTAATTGAAATGGGGAATTGCACTGTGTCTTGAATTCCCTTGCAGGGGCGGGCTTCAAGGAATCCTGACGGGATTAAGCTCTGACGCTCAATTGGTGGTTGATGTTTAGTGGCAGTCTACGCCACCCGTTTGGTTTATGCTTACTTAAATGTCTTAATGCCTGCTATAAGGGGATGTCCTTTTCCCTGTACTGAATTTCTTGCAGGGGTGGGCTTCTACAGTTCCTGAGGGGATCAAACTGTGATACTTATTGATTCATTCTAATGGTATTCTGATGATCTGATTCTGGGTCGCAAGACCCTCAGTATTCACAAGAAGAAATGCTTGTGGTTATTTCCTACAGGATAATCTAGGATCTATGAAATTACCTTTTTGGCCTGCTGAGTAGCATACGGTGACAGGCTGTGTTCTTTGAAGTTTTCTGTTGTACTGAAAGTACTTGATGAAATGTTTTATCACTTTCCAGGTAGTGCAATTTGGAAAGCGTTCATGAGAGGTTTTAATGTGGTACTTTAATGCAATGCTAATGATTTGCTACTGCATGATTTTCTCTAATCTAAAATCTATATAAAAGATCTTGATTTACAAATACAACCAATGGTGTGGTCTCCATTATTGCGCCCACTGCATGTCACATTGGATGTGTGTGTTAAGTAGCTGCTTTACACGCAAGCCCCTGCCTGCCTTCCTGCTCGAGCCATGCTACCCCCCGGAGAGCTGGTGGTCCCAGTTCTTACACTGGCCAACAGAATAAAGTAGCGGATTTTCTATCAAGGGCACCAGTGGAAAAGGAAAATGTTGAATCCACAGGTAACGGAGGGGTTCTGGAGGTAAGGCTTCCAGCTGTAACAAAAGACCAGTGGGACTTTCACATGGAGAATGATGAGATCAGCAGCAAAGTGAAATCATATGTCATCAATGGTTGGCCTATCAAATGTAAAGAACTTCCAGGGGAAATACAACCATTTTGGAACTTAAGAGAAGACCTATCCATTGAGGGGAAGTTTCTTCTCAAGTCAGGGAAAATAGTTCCTCCGGATGGACTGAGATTCCAAATAACAGATCTTACACATGAAGGGCATTTGAGGAGGAGTCTCTGCAAGGCAAGATTAAGGTCTGAATATTGGTTCCCTGGAATGGGTCAGTTAATGGAAGAAAAAGTGAAAGACTGTTATGCATGTGGAATGAGTGATAAATCCGGAACAACCAGGCGCACCCCTCTCATTCCAGTTTAGATCCCTAAGTCTCCTTGGGCCAAACTAGATTTTGACATCACTGGTCCTACACATACAGAGGGACCTCAGGATTGGTACCTATTGGTGCTCATTGATTATTATTCAAACTGGATTACTTACAAATTTGTGAACATCAACACAAAGTCCCTAATTGTTTTCTTGAGTGACGTATTCTCTAAGGAGGACATTCCCTCCACCATAGGAATGGTAGAGAGTACAATGGTCTACTGCATATACTAGTGATTAGAGTTATCTCTATATACATAGGGAAGGGATACGAATGGATATACTCTAAGAGTCACATAGGAATGGTAGAGAGTACAAAGGTCTACTGCATATACTAGTGATTAGAGTTATCTCTATATACATAGGGAAGGGATACAAATGGATATACTCTAAGAGTCACATAGGAATGGTAGAGAGTACAAAGGTCTACTGCATATACTAGTGATTAGAGTTATCTCTATATACACAGGGAAGGGATACACATGGATATACTCTAAGAGTCACTTAGGAATGGTAGAGACTACAAAGGTCCGCTGCACATACTAGTGATTAGAGTTATCTCCATATACATAGGGAAGGAATACGAATGGGTATACTCTAAGAGTCACATAGGAATGGTAGAGAGTACAAAGGTCTACTGCATATACTAGTGATTAGAGTTATCTCTATATACACAGGGAAGGAATACAAATGGATATACTCTAAGAGTCACATAGGAATGGTAGAGACTACAAAGGTCTACTGCATATAGTAGTGATTAGAGTTATCTCTATATACATAAGGAAGGGATACGAATGGATATACTCTAAGAGTCACATAGGAATGGTAGAGAGCACAGCGGACTACTGCATATACTAGTGATTAGAGTTATCTCTATATACATAAGGAAGGGATACACATGGATATACTCTGAGAGTCACTTAGGAATGGTAGAGACTACAAAGGTCCGCTGCACATACTAGTGATTAGAGTTATCTCTATATACATAAGGAAGGGATACACATGGATATACTCTAAGAGTCACATAGGAATGGTAGAGAGTACAAAGGTCTACTGCATATACTAGTGATTAGAGTTATCTCTATATACATAAGGAAGGGATACACATGGATATACTCTAAGAGTCACATAGGAATGGTAGAGAGTACAAAGGTCTACTGCATATACTAGTGATTAGAGTTATCTATATATACATAAGGAAGGAATACGAATGGATATACTCTAAGAGTCACATAGGAATGGTAGAGAGTACAAAGGTCTACTGCATATACTAGTGATTAGAGTTATCTCTATATACACAGGGAAGGAATACGAATGGATATACTCTAAGAGTCACATAGGAATGGTAGAGACTACAAAGGTCTACTGCACATACTAGTGATTAGAGTTATCTCTATATACATAAGGAAGGGATATGAATGGATATAGTCTAAGAGTCACATAGGAATGGTAGAGAGTACAAAGGTCAACAGCATATACCAGTGATTAGAGTGATCTCTATATACACAGGGAAGGAATAAGAATGGATATACTCTAAGAGTCACATAGGAATGGTAGAGAGTACAAAGGTCTACTGCATATACTAGTGGTTAGAGTTATCTCTATATACATAGGGAAGGGATACGGATGGATATACTCTAAGAGTCACATAGGAATGGCAGAGAGTACAAAGGTCGACAGCATATACTAGTGATTAGAGGTATCTCTATATACATAGGGAAGGGATACGAATGGATATACTCTAAGAGTCACATAGGAATGGTAGAGACTACAAAGGTCCGCTGCACATACTAGTGATTAGAGATATCTCTATATACATAGGGAAGGGATACACATGGATATACTCTAAGAGTCACATAGGAATGGTAGAGACTACAAAGGTCCGCTGCACATACTAGTGATTAGAGATATCTCTATATACATAGGGAAGGGATACACATAGATATACTCTAAGAGTCACATAGGAATGGTAGAGAGTACAAAGGTCGACAGCATATACTAGTTAGTAGAGTTATCTCTATATACATAGGGAAGGGATACGAATGAATATTCTCTAAGAGTCACATAGGAATGGTAGAGTACAAAGGTCTACTGCATATACTAGTGATTAGAGTTATCTCTATATACATAGGGAAGGGATACAAATGGATATACTCTAAGAGTCACATAGGAATGGTAGAGAGCACAGCGGACTACTGCATATACTAGTGATTAGAGTTATCTCTATATACATAAGGAAGGGATACACATGGATATACTCTGAGAGTCGCTTAGGAATGGTAGAGACTACAAAGGTCCGCTGCACATACTAGTGATTAGAGTTATCTCTATATACATAAGGAAGGAATACGAATGGATATACTCTAAGAGTCACATAGGAATGGTAGAGAGTACAAAGGTCTACTGCATATACTAGTGATTAGAGTTATCTCTATATACATAAGGAAGGGATACACATGGATATACTCTAAGAGTCACATAGGAATGGTAGAGAGTACAAAGGTCTACTGCATATACTAGTGATTAGAGTTATCTCTATATACATAAGGAAGGGATACACATGGATATACTCTAAGAGTCACATAGGAATGGTAGAGAGTACAAAGGTCTACTGCATATACTAGTGATTAGAGTTATCTCTATATACATAAGGAAGGAATACGAATGGATATACTCTAAGAGTCACATAGGAATGGTAGAGAGTACAAAGGTCTACTGCATATACTAGTGATTAGAGTTATCTCTATATACACAGGGAAGGAATACGAATGGATATACTCTAAGAGTCACATAGGAATGGTAGAGACTACAAAGGTCTACTGCACATACTAGTGATTAGAGTTATCTCTATATACATAAGGAAGGGATATGAATGGATATACTCTAAGAGTCACATAGGAATGGTAGAGAGTACAAAGGTCAACAGCATATACCAGTGATTAGAGTTATCTCTATATACACAGGGAAGGAATAAGAATGGATATACTCTAAGAGTCACATAGGAATGGTAGAGAGTACAAAGGTCTACTGCATATACTAGTGGTTAGAGTTATCTCTATATACATAGGGAAGGGATACGGATGGATATACTCTAAGAGTCACATAGGAATGGCAGAGAGTACAAAGGTCGACAGCATATACTATGGATATACTCTAAGAGTCACATAGGAATGGTAGAGACTACAAAGGTCCGCTGCACATACTAGTGATTAGAGTTATCTCTATATACACAGGGAAGGGATACAAATGGATATACTCTAAGAGTCACATAGGAATGGTAGAGACTACAAAGGTCCGCTGCACATACTAGTGATTAGAGTTATCTCTATATACACAGGGAAGGGATACAAATGGATATACTCTAAGAGTCACATAGGAATGGTAGAGAGTACAAAGGTCGACAGCATATACTAGTTAGTAGAGTTATCTCTATATACATAGGGAAGGGATACGAATGAATATTCTCTAAGAGTCACATAGGAATGGTAGAGAGTACAACGGTCTACTGCATATACTAGTGATTAGAGTTATCTCTATATACACAGGGAAGGGATACACATGGATATACTCTAAGAGTCACATAGGAATGGTAGAGACTACAAAGGTCAACAGCATATACCAGTGATTAGAGTTATCTCTATATACAGAAAAGCAGAGATCCATTACGTGTGGTTGGATGGGGGATGCAGTTGGAGGGGGGATGCAGTCGGAGGGGGGATGCAGTCACAGCACCAGGGGAGGGACAGAGAAGGGCAGGAAAGTGAGACAAACTAGAGAGTGAAGCAGCTAGTAACGAGTAAGACAGCGCGGAGTGTGTCAGAGGCAACAGGAGAGACAATAGAAAGGTCTCTAGGACAGAGAGGGGAGAGGTCAGAGGTCGCTAAAATGGCGGAGGAGAGAGGTAGCAGAAGAAGCGAGTCATGAAAAGAAAGGAAAACGGCGGGAAGTGCGAAGGTCAGAGTCCGAAAGTCCAGGAAGAGGCTGCCATAGCCAGGAAGTCCGGGGGAGAAAGGCAGTCCGCGGCAAAGTCACAGCCTCATGGTCCATGAGGAGCTGGGGCAGAGGAGTTCGATCTGGAGACCAGGGCCCCCCAAGACCCCTCCCACTGTCCTTGGAACCCCAAGGCCCCTCCCGCTGTCCTCAGCCCCCCCCCCCCAAGGCCCCATCTGCAGTCCTCGGCCCCCCAATGACTCCATCAGAGGAGCTAGCGCCTCGAGGCCGGGGCTGCTCACCCACCAGGGCTCTCAGACCTCCTCTGGACACACAGCGGCGGGGGTCGGAGTGGAGGAGGTGTGGGGGGGGGGGGGGTCACTCACCAGTGCTGGTCGGTCAGTGCCCCCCTCCTGGGGCTCGGGGGTCCTCTCTCTGCGCCCTCAGCCGCAGTTCAGCTAATTGAAGCTCCTTCGCGGCGCTAGATACAGAGGCCTGGGCGTGGTGGAGTTCTGGGGGGCTCACTCACCAGTACCGGACGGTCAGTGCCCCCTCTGCTGGGGGGATCCTCCGTCTGTGCCCCTCACTGGGCGCTGGGTCGGTGGCAGCCTCGAGGCGCTAGAGTGCGGAGGCCCGGACGCCAGGGCGGGGGAGGCCGGAGTGGAGGAGGGGGGTGGGGCCCGGACTGCTGCGGACCCTGAAACGGCCAATCAGAGAGCGGGGGGGGGGGGTGCTGTTCCCCCTCCCCCAAGAGAGAAGGGCCCGCCTCCCCCCACTCACAGCAGATCCTACGCTGAGCCTCTGAGTGCAGGAGTGAGCTTAAAACCAGTCAAGCCGCCACACCCAGCTGGCGCGCCCAGAAGCCACGCATGTTTGCATGACCAGACCAGAAGGCATGTGTGCGGCATGTTTGCATGACCAGGAGGCCTGTGTGCGGCATGTTTGCATGACCAGAAGGCATGTGTGCGGCATGTTTGCATGACCAGGAGGCCTGTGTGCGGCATGTTTGCATGACCAGGAGGCCTGTGTGCGGCATGTTTGCATGACCAGAAGGCATGTGTGCGGCATGTTTGCATGACCAGGAGGCCTGTGTGCGGCATGTTTGCATGACCAGGAGGCCTGTGTGCGGCATGTTTGCATGACCAGACCAGAAGGCATGTGTGCGGCATGTTTGCATGACCAGAAGGCATGTGTGCGGCATGTTTGCATGACCAGAAGGCATGTGTGCGGCATGTTTGCATGACCAGGAGGCCTGTGTGCGGCATGTTTGCATGACCAGGAGGCCTGTGTGCGGCATGTTTGCATGACCAGAAGGCATGTGTGCGGCATGTTTGCATGACCAGGAGGCCTGTGTGCGGCATGTTTGCATGACCAGGAGGCCTGTGTGCGGCATGTTTGCATGACCAGGAGGCCTGTGTGCGGCATGTTTGCATGACCAGACCAGAAGGCATGTGTGCGGCATGTTTGCATGACCAGACCAGAAGGCATGTGTGCGGCATGTTTGCATGACCAGACCAGAAGGCATGTGTGCGGCATGTTTGCATGACCAGAAGGCCTGTGTGCGGCATGTTTGCATGACCAGGAGGCCTGTGTGCGGCATGTTTGCATGACCAGGAGGCCTGTGTGCGGCATGTTTGCATGACCAGAAGGCATGTGTGCGGCATGTTTGCATGACCAGGAGGCCTGTGTGCGGCATGTTTGCATGACCAGGAGGCCTGTGTGCGTTCAATACTGGAAAGGGTCGCCGCCTCCCTGAAATGAGTGAAAGTGTCTTTCCGGAGTTTATTTAATGACTTTAAAAGCGGCCCCGCTCGTGTCGTGGGTTCAACGCCCAAAAGAACCGAGATCCCTTCAGCCCTCGACACCCGGAGCACTGACCCCCCCCCCCCACGCCCCTCCCCCATTCAAAGAAATGGATGCAAAACCCATATATTTCTTCTAATACAGCAGGGTTCATGTTTTACAAGATACATGTATTGAATGTGCCTGCAGGGGTGAAGGGTGATATATAGAAGGTCTGAAAGGGGCATTCGGTGCTCTTTAGACTCATTTAAACAAACATTGGCAGTGCAAGAGGTTTCTGGAGAGTTTGAGCTCCTGGCGTTGTAAATGGCGGTGTCTCTTATTTACTTGTTGTTTCTTCTGTTTGGGTCGGTCCTATGAATTGTATACCACTGGCCCGTGTTTATTACTACACTCAACTTCAAATTTCGATTTTTTCAAAATATATTGATAAATATTTTTTACAGTAATGTTTCTGCTTTCCTGGAAATATCACTTGCCTAATGGGGCGTTTCTCTGCAGCCCTGCGTTGTCTCTTTCGCGTTCTGAACAGAATCCTTCTCTTCAAATGTTTGCCGCGCACACTCGGGCACTACACACAACCACACACCACAGCATGAGCGCAAACCCTGGGGGAAGATTTGGATTTCACCCTTTTGCCCCCGTCCTTCTGATTGAGCCCCTGACACATGTTGTTCCAGGAAAGATGCCTCGAGACAGGCAGCAACTCTGAAGATCCCCGACCTTTCTTTAAAGTACCCCCCTCCCTCCCCCCCTCCCTATCTCCCCCCTCCCTCTCTCCCCCCTCTCCCCTCCCTCCATTCCCCCCTCCCACCCTCTCTCCCCCCTCTCCCCTCCCTCCCCCTCCCCCCTACCTTCCTCCCTCCCTCCATTCCCTCTCCCTCCCTCCCCTCTCCCCTCCCTCCCTTTAGGTGCTATAATGGCAGCAGGCTCTAGGCGCTATAAAGGCAGCAGACTCTTAGGCGCTATAAAGGCGGCAGGCTCTAGGTGCTATAAAGGCAGCAGACTCTAGGCGCTATATAGGCAGCAGACTCTTAGGCGCTATAAAGGCGGTAGGCTCTAGGTGCTATAAAGGCAGCAGGCTCGGCGCTATAAAGGTGTCAGGCTCTAGGCGCTATATAGGCAGCAGACTCTTCGTCAGAAGTGGTCGCTCCCTACGGCCCCTGGTCTCCTGTGCTTACTGCTGTGCCTCTCTACTGCCTGGCTTACGCTGTACTGCCTGGATATCGTAGCGCTGCTCTGCTGCCCTGTACTTGATTGTGCTTCACTGGGCTTGCTCGCATTGACTGTCTATATCGCCCTGCCTCTATCATTTGACCGCTCTGCCCTGACTAGCGCTCGCATTGCCTGATTGTTTAAACTACTTGTGCCCCATTTCGTTAGTGCCTCTCTGCCCACAGCGTTATTTATTTATTTAATTCCCCCAACCGGTTTCCGGTTTAGTTTCTGCCGCCATTTTTGTTGTTGTTGTGCCCGGAGCCCGCCCTCTCCACCCCGCTCCCGCCTCCCAGCTGCTCCTCCCTCGCCCCTCCCCCCCCACTGTCCTCATATGACAGATGCTGTTGCGCGCAGCGTTCACGTGCAGCGGTCGCGCCCAATGCGCGCCGAAGGTAAGCCCGTCTACACCTGTCCGCGCCTGGACCGCGCCCAGCGCCAGACCCCCTGGTCCCCGCAAACCGCACTCCTCCCGCATAACGTATGACGCCGCCACCCTCTTAGCCCTTAACCCCAGACGCACACCACAATGCTACGAAGCTGCCCCAGGACGTACCCATGGTCCCTTCGCCTGCCACTCCTGCAAGTTCGCCTGCATCAAGACCCACACCAAATCCATGACCTCCAAACACAGCTCCGACTCTAACCACTAGAAGTGCATCCTGCTGAACACCCGCTCGGTCCACAGACACGCCACTGAACTCTGGGACCTACTCGACACTGCGTCACCGGACATCGCCTTCCTTACAGAAACCTGGATGAACGCATCATCAGCACCCAACATCGCCATAGCCATCCCGGACGCTTACAAGATCATCTGAAAAGACCGCACCAACCAAACAGGAGGAGGCATCGCCATCGTCCATAAGAACATCGTCAGAATCACGACCAGCTCCGATGATAACCTTGCAACCGTCGAACACCTCCACTTCCAGATCCACTCCGACCCCAGGACCACACTTAGAGGCACCCTCATCTACAGACCACCAGGAACCCGTAAACAATTCAGCGAAGACATCACTGATTTCATCAGCCCACACCCCCTCCCCTCCGATAACTACATTCTACTGGGTAACTTCAACTTCCACCTGGAAAAGAAAAACGACAGCAACACCACCACCCTTCTGGACAACCTGGCCAATCTCGGACTCAAACAACTCGTTGACACCCCCACCTATGTAGCAGGACATACGCTCGACTCTATCTTCACCTCCTGCAAACACATCTCCTTTGATCACACCACAGCTCTCCATTGGACGGACCACAGCTGTGTTCACTTCAGCTACAAAACTACCACGATCCACAACCCCCAACAACCTATTCCTCGAAGAAACTGGAACAAAATCACCACCAACCAACTCCTCACATCGCTCAACCAAAACCCTCGCACCCTCTCATCGGACCCAAACGAAGCTGCCACCAAACTCAAACAATGGATCACTCACAGCGTTGACGAATTAGCACCCTTGAAAAACCATCAAACCAAACAGGGTAGCAAAAAGGCCCCCTGGTTCATCGATGACCTTAAGAAATCCAAGAAACTATGCCGTACTCTCGAGAAAACATGGAGAAAAAACCCAACCACTGACAACCTGACCACCTTCAAGGCAGCCACCCGCAAACACCACTAATTGATCCGATCCACCAAGAAATCAGCATTTAAGGATCGACTCGACAACAACGCCCATAACAGCAAGGAACTTTTCAACATCGTAAAAGAATTTACCAATCCCACCGCAGCCTCAAACGACATTACTCCCTCCCAAGACCTATGCGATTCGTTATCCTCTTTCTTCTACAACAAAATCGCCGACATACATAACAGCTTTAAGAACATTTCCAAAGAACAGTCCACCCCACCCACCTCCGAACCTAAACCGCTCTCTAGCAACCTTAGCGCCTGGAACCCAATCACCACTGAAGACACCATCCGCCTAATGAACTCCATCCATTCAGGTTCGCCAACCGACCCCTGTCCCCACCACATCTTTAACAAAGCAGACTCCATCATCGCACCCCATCTCCGTGATGTCATCAACTGCTCCTTCAACTCCGCTACCTTCCCAGAAAGCTGGAAACATGCCGAACTCAGCGCCCTCCTGAAGAAACCCACAGCAGACCCCTCTGAACTTAAGAACTACCGCCCCATTTCCCTCCTCCTATTCCCTGCTAAAGTCATTGAGAAAGCCGTCAATAGCCAGCTCGCCGCCTTCCTTGAATCCAACAACTCCCTCGACTCCTCACAGTCCGGCTTTCGAGCTAAACACAGCACCGAAACCGCCCTCATTGCAGCGACAGACGACATCCGAACACTACTGGACAACGGAGAAACAGCGGCCCTCATACTACTCGACCTCTCCGCCGCTTTCGACACAGTCTGCCACAGCACCCTTATACAACGCCTCAGCAACATCGGCATACAAGGAAAAGCCCTGGGCTGGATCATCTCATTCCTCACCGGGAGAACTCAAAGAGTCCGTCTTCCCCCATTCATCTCAGAGGCAACTGAAGTCATCTGTGGCATACCACAAGGATCATCACTCAGTCCCACCCTCTTCAACGTATACATGAGCCCACTCGCATCCATCGCGCGCCAACACGCTACTGGACAACCGAGAAACAGTTGCCCTCATCCTACTCGACCTCTCCACCGCCTTCGACACAGTCTGTCATAGCACCCTCATACAACGCCTCAGCAACGTCGGAATACAAGGAAAAGCCTTGGACTGGATCATCTCATTCCTCGCCGGGAGAACCCAGAGAGTCCGACTCCCCCCATTCAAATCAGAGGCCACCGAAGTCATCTGCGGAGTACCACAAGGATCATCACTCAGTCCCACCCTCTTCAACGTTTACATGAGCCCCCTCGCGCGAGAACACAACCTCAACATCATCTCCTACGCAGACGACACCCAGCTGATCCTTTCCCTCACCAAAGACCCTAACACCGCCAAAACCAATCTTCATGAAGGCATGAAAGAAGTAGCTGAATGGATGAAAAACAGCCGCCTAAAACTTAACCCAGACAAAACGGAAGTCCTCATCCTAGGATCATTCCCCTCTGCCTGCGACGACTCATGGTGGCCATCGGCCCTGGGCACAGCACCCATACCCACAGACCACGCACGTAACCTAGGCTTCATCCTAGACTCCTCCCTCTCGATGACCAGACAAGTCAACGCCGTCTCATCCTCATGCTTCAACATACTTCGTATGCTCAAAAAAATCTTCAGTTGAATCCCCACAGAAACAAGAACGACTGTCACCCACGCACTGGTCACGAGCCGACTGGACTATGGAAACACCCTCTACGCCGGAACCACAGCCAAATTACAGAAAAAACTCCAACGCATCCAAAATGCATCAGCCAGACTCATATTGGACATCCCTCGCCAAGCTCACATTACCGGCCACCTGAAAGACCTCCACTGGCTTCCCGTCAACAAGAGAATAACGTTCCGTCTCCTCACCCACGCACACAAGGCCCTCTACAAACTAGGACCCGAATGCCTCAACACACAACTGTCCTTCTACACACCCACCCGCCAACTAAGATCCTCCAATCAAGCCCTCGCCGCAATTCCGCGCATCCACAGATCCACCATGGGAGGAAGATCTTTCTCCTACCTGGCGGCCAAGACCTGGAATTCTCTCCCCACTCACCTCCGCCTCACACAGAACCACATTTCCTTCAGAAAAGAACTTAAAACTTGGATATTTGATAAGTAAAGCTCCCCCCCCTCCCTCAAGCGCCTTGAGACCCTCTGGGTGAGTAGTGCGCTATACAAATTCATAAACTTGAACTTGAACTTGCTATAAAGGCAGCAGACTCTTAGGCACTATAAAGGCGGCAGGCTCTAGGCGCTATAAAGGTGGCAGACTGTAGGCGCTATAAAGGCAGCAGACTCTTAGGCGCTACAAAGGCGGCAGGCGCTAGGTGCTATAAAGGCAGCAGGCTCGGCGCTATAAAGGCGGCAGGCTCTAGGCGCTATAAAGGTGGCAGGCTCTAGGTGCTATAAAGGCAGCAGACTCAGCGCTATAAAGACGGCAGGCTCTAGGCACTATAAAGGCAGCAGGCTCGGCGCTATAAAGGCAACAGGCTCTAAGCGCTATAAAGGCGACAGGCTCTAGACGCTATAAAGGCAGCAGGCTCGGCGCTATAAAGGTGGCTGGCTCTAGGCGCTATAAAGGCAGCAGGCTCTAGGCGCTATAAAGGCGGCAGGCTCTAGGCCATGGGTACTCACAAACTTTCTCTCGGGGGCCAAATTTACAGTTTGGTTTTTGTCCGAGGGCCGCATCGTTGGGGGGCGGGGTCAGTGGGGGAGGGGCGGGCTAGAGCAACAACATAAAACTGACCATGAGGTTGATCACAGGTCCCTGCAGCGGACGCCTTCGTCCACTGAGCCGTCCCGGCATACACACATCTCTCTCTCTATTTCTCTCTCGGTCTCCCTCCCTCTCTATAGCTCTCTCTCCCTCTCTCTCCTACTCTCCCTCCCTCTCTTCTGTCTTCCTCTGTCTCACTCTGACTGTCTCACTCCCTCTCTCTCACTCCCACTCTCTCTCCCTCCCTCTCTCTCTCTCTCCCTCTCTCTCTCCCTCCCTCTCTCTCGCCCTCCCTCCCCGTCTCCCTCACTCCCTTTCACTCCCTTTCCCTCCCTCTCCCTCCATTTCCCTTCCTCTCCCTCACTCCCTCTCCGTTTCCCTCCCTTCCCCTCCCTCTCCCTCCCTCTCCGTCTCCCTCCCTTTCCCTCCCTCTCCCTCCCTCTCCGTCTCCCTCCCTTTCACTCCCTCTCCGTCTCCCTCCCTTTCCCTCCCTCTCACTGCCTCTCCGTCTCCATCCCTTTCCCTCCCTCTCCCTCCCTCTCTCCACCTCATTCCCTCTCCCTCCCTGTCCATCTCACTCCCTCTCCGTCTCTCTCCCTCCCTGTCCGTCTCTCTCTCACTCCCTCCCTCTCACTCCCTCCCTCCCTCCCACTCCCTCCCTCCCACTCCCTCCCTCACTCCCTCCCTCTCACTCCCTCCCTCCCTCCCACTCAATCCCACTAACTCACTCCCTTCCACTCACTCCCTCCCTCCCACTCACTCACTCCCACTCACTCATTCCCTCCCACTCACTGACTCCTTCCCACTCACTGACTCCCTCCCACTCACTCTCACTCACTCACTCCCTCTCCCTCCCTCCCACTCACTCCATCCCTCTCACTCACTCCCTCTCACTCCCTCTCACTCCCTCTCACTCACTCACTCCCTCTCACTCCCTCCCACTCACTCACTCCCTCCCACTCACTCATTCCCTCCCACTCACTCCCTCCCACTCACTGACTCCCTCCCACTCACTGACTCCCTCCCACTCACTCCCTCCCACTCACTCCCTCCCACTCACTCCCTCCCACTCACTCCTTCCCACTCACTCCTTCCCACTCACTCCCTCCCACTCATTCACTCACTCCTTCCCTCTCATTCACTCACTCCTTCCCTCTCATTCCCTCACAGTCACTCCTTCCCTCTCACTCACTCACTCACTCCCTCTCCCTCCCTCCCACTCACTCCATCCTTCTCACTCACTCACTCCCTCTCACTCCCTCCCTCCCTCTCACTCACTCCCACTCACTCACTCACTCACTCCCTCTCACTCACTCACTCACTCCCTCTCCCTCCCTCCCACTCACTCCATCCCTCTCACTCACTCTCACTCCCTCCCTCCCTCTCACTCACTCACTCCCTCTCACTCACTCACTCCCTCTCACTCACTCACTCCCTCTCCGTTCCCCCTCCCCCTCCCTTTCCCTCCCACTCCCCCTGTCATCTCACCCTGCCTGTGTGCCAGCCGGGGCGTGCACAGACTCACAACCGCACCCGAGCACTTAACAGGTCTCTAACCCCTTCGATGCTCATGGCGGAACCGTTCCGTCATGACCACGCCCGTTTGCATAAGGGCTCAGCACCGGAGGGGAATCTAGGTCGCATGGATGGGGTTAAAAGACCATTTGCATGTTAATGTGCCCTTTGTATTTCACCTCTTCCTAGGCCCCTGCAGCTTTACTCTGGCCCTTGCTAGGATCGCCGGCCGGCAGCCCCCACAGAGCAGCAGAGTCTCTCGCGCTGCTGCAGACACTTAAAAAACACAGGTATGATGTCTCGGGGGTCCGCGGGCTGCCAGGAAAGGCTTGCCGGGCCGCCCCAGGCCCGCGGGCCGTACTATGAGTACCCCTGCTCTAGGCGCTATAAAGGCGGCAGGCTCTAGGTGCTATAAAGGCAGCAGGCTCGGCGCTATAAAGGCGGCAGGCTCTAGGCGCTATAAAGTCAGCAGCCTCAGCGCTATAAACGCGGCAGGCTCTAGGCACTATAAAGGCAGCAGGCTCGGCACTATAAAGGCGGCAGGCTCTAGGCGCTATAAAGGCGGCAGGCTCTAGGCTTTATCCTTTTAGTACAAAACATATGGCAGGCTCATGCAGGCGCCCTGGCACTATTGTGCTAAGGTGTGTGCATGGCGCACAGCAGCATATTCCTGCACTGACGCTAGGGAGAGTGGAGTACAGCGCCATATTTCTGTAAATACGGTGCTCCTTGCTCTCTCCTTCTCATGCGGTGCCGCATTTGGGGCTGCTGCACTGCACGGTGTGATATTTTAGCAAATCATTGCCTTGACTTATGTACAGAGAATGCATTTGGTAAAAGGGGTTACAATTTGCAGAACCAACCAATGTACTAATAGGTCAGTTCACATCATACAGAGTAGTAGGGACGCAGTTTGGTTTCCATTATTAGTTTGCATGAGCTAGGTGCCAAATTACAACCTATTACAATACCAGGGAGGGAGGCCTGCAGGGATTCTTTTAAACGTTGGATGTAAAGTGCCTCTTACCCATATCACCAGGCTCACCCCAAATCCTTCCATCTGTACTTCCCGACATTCCTCACGCCATTCCTGTGATTCTCGTCCCTCCTTCAAATCCCTCTAAAGCCTTACACGTATTAACACATATATAGTTCGATACACTTTTCACACCTCTTCATAAAGCAACTCTACATGTGTATGCTCCTATGGTATGAGTCTCCGCCGTCTTCCCCTTATATGTTATAGTTCCGAGCTCTGCTGCGTTCGCCTTCCTTCTATCTCACCATCTTGAGGAAACACAGCTCAAAGAGATGTGAGACCCTTTCCCAGTGAACACAGGCATGCAGGCACTGCAGCTATTTAACCACAATCATTACAATGATGTCATTGCACTTTAAAGTCACTTCTCCCAGCTGTGTGATTGTGGCAGCTGTGCCCTTCTTTTTGGATGGAGCTTCTGTTCACAGGCAGTGTTTGTCTGCACCCCCCGCCCCCTCCCTGCTGCAATCAAGGCCCACACAGAGCATGGCCCTTTTGTTATGCACAGACCTGCATTTGCAGCTCTGGCCTGCCCTTCTGAAGTCCTGCCTTGAGTTTCCTTCCAAACCCTCTGGATGGCTGGAGTACGCCCTTTCTTTTATCGTCTACACAGGATGCACCTAAAACATGAAAAACTTTCATGACATTCACAAGAAAGGCGCCAAAAGCGCGTTCCTCTTTTTCATGACTTTATTTCCTTTAAAACCGATAGAAATTCATGTATGCTTTACATGCATTGTCCTGAAATAAAGGGAATTTCACTGCCACTGTTGTAAACGCTGTGCTTTTTCAACAGATCCGAGATTTTAGAATCACCCCAAAACATGGCACATCTCTGAGCTGTATTCAGCGCCAAAGTGCTCCACTGAGACACATTTATGAGTATTTCAATTAAAATATATACATTTGCATATCAGAAGATACAAACAGTACAGAGCAATGCGGGGGTGGTTTGGGCTTGGTTCGTCGCCAGGTTGTGCACTGTAAACATAGTTAAGGTATGGGCTTGGCCCGTCCTTGAGTGTACAACAGGCGGCCATACTCTGGACCCGTTCTTTACCACCTTAGAGGACATAATTTTGTATCCACCTGTCCCGCTGACATGGACTGATCATATGCTGGTGAAGGCAGCTATTCCTGTGACTGACCCTATCTTTGTGGCACAAAACAAAACCTCTTTCTCTCGCCAGTGGAGCAAACTAAAACTAGAAGATTTTCATTCCCTACTTGGAAAGACTCCCTTACCTACCTTTTCGGATGTCGACGGAGGGTTTTGACTCTTTCTGCAACTGGATTGAAACGGCCCTGGATTCCCTTATCCCCTTGGTACGCTCTAAGTGCCGCACTAAGGCTCATAGCCCGTGGTATGATGAGACCTTGGCGTCTCTCAAGAGAGAGTGCAGGCAAGCGGAAAGGCAATGGAGGAAAGCCTATGATCCAGTGTGCAAATCCTGCTACCTTACCGTATCCAAGGCATATCATAGAGCGGTCTGCCGAACGCGGGCTGCATATTATGCGAAGGAGTTCCGGAACAGCCCTAACCCCTCTAAACTTATCTTCAAGGTCCTAAAAGATCTGACGACAAAGAGGGCCTCTGCTGCAGAAATTTGTACAGACTCTCATTGTGAGAGTCTGGCCTCTTTCTTTGTCCAAAAGGTGCATACAATCTATCGCACCTTCCCAACTGCCGTGCACCACTTGGACTTAGATGTCGGTCCTAAGGGCAATGCTCCAACTTTGGATATGCTGGCCCCCCTCTCTGAGGAGGGTTTCGATCTATTGAGCCAAAAAATTAAATCTGGCTCCCCAGCAGACCCCCTCATACCGACTCAGTTCAAAAACATGCAGGCAACATGTCGCTCTCCTTTGCTGGCCCTTATTAACACTTCTCTGACCTCAGGGATGGTGCCCACCAAGTGGAAGCAAGCGGTAGTTACCCCCATCCTAAAAAAGCCTACCCTAGATCCGGTAAAACCCGAGAACTATCGCCCCATCTCATTGCTGCCGTGGCCTGCTAAAGTTACCGAAGCCCACGTGAATAGGATCCTGGCCGACCATCTCGCCATAGCTAACATCTTGGATCCCACGCAAAATGGATTCCGTGCAGGCCACAGCACGGAGACTGCCTTGTTATACATGGTTGAACATCTGCGCTCCGTGCTGGACACCGGACGAACAGCGGCACTCCTGTTGTTAGATCTGAGTGCCGCCTTCGACACGGTGTCCCACGAGATCCTTTTGCGGAGATTAGCTGAAGCTGGGGTTAGGGGTTCGGCTCTAGGATGGTTCCGCTCTCTCCTCACCAACAGATCCTTTCAGGTTGCGATACCACCTGGCAAATCCACCTCTCACCCGCTCACCCTGGGAGTTCCACAGGGTTCATCTCTGAGCCCCACGCTTTTTAACCTTTATGTGAGCCCGCTGGCTGCGGTAGTCAAACGCTGGGGCCTAACAATGGTGTCCTATGCGGACGACACGCAGCTGGCGGTCACACTAAGTGGGGACTCAGCCGTGGACGCCCACAACTTCTGTGAGGGGCTACGTGCCGTGGCCAATTGGATGAACCTAAACTGCCTCCAATTGAACACAAGGAAGACCAAGGTGATGGTGGTGGGTAAGCAACCTGGATGGTGGAATGACAACTGGTGGCCCCCCGAGCTAGGAACAATTCCTTCTCCTGCCATCGAGATAAAAAATCTCGGGGTATGGCTGGACCCTACATTGAACTTCATCTGCCAAACTAAGAGGGTGGCTGCCTCCTGTTTCGGCATAATTAGGGGTATCAGGCCGGTGCTTAAATTTTTCGACGCCCCCACTAGACAGCTTGTAGTCCAGGCCGCGATCCTATCCAGGATAGACTATGCCAGTGTCTTACTAGCAGGTACGAACAAGGCAGAACTCATGCGGCTACAACGAGTGCAGAATGCCGCCGCAAGAGCGGTATTAGGATTGCCTCGTCGTTGCTCGGCGTCTAGAGCATTGCAATCGCTTCACTGGTTGCCTGTCGCTCGCCGGATCGAGTTCAAGGTGCTCTGCCTAGCTTTTAAAATTTTGAAAGGTATGGCTCCACCTATCTTGAGTAATTTACTGACCCCATATGTTCCTTCTCGATCATTGAGATCGATGGGTCAGAATTTGGCTGTTGTCCCACGCTTTCTGCTTAGCAGGATGGGTGGCCGCTCCTTCCGGGTAGTGGCGGCCAAATTGTGGAACTCTCTTCCCAGTGAAATCCGAGCTTTGGAAGATCTACTGCTATTCAGACGTGCCATCAAAACTTTTCTTTTTAACTAATTTTTCCTGACTTTGCTGCGTTCTGTGATGTTGTGTTTATCTCTCCTGGCGCCAGGACGCCCCTTTGCTGGGGCAGCTGTGCGCGGTACAAGAACCAATAACATAACATAACATAACATAACATTACCCCCCCTGGAGAGAGAAAGAAAGCGGAGATGAAG
The DNA here is from genome assembly GCF_964263255.1 of Lissotriton vulgaris. Classification (NCBI taxonomy): domain Eukaryota; kingdom Metazoa; phylum Chordata; class Amphibia; order Caudata; family Salamandridae; genus Lissotriton; species Lissotriton vulgaris. The sequence goes on along the minus strand of NC_141685.1, from coordinate 88,378,974 downwards.
ATAGTGGGGAGGAGAGGGGGTGGGGGTCGCGTTTTAGGTCCGGCGTGTTTCCAAGTGTGCGTCGAGGGCTTCCCACGTGTCGTTTTTGGCATTGTGCTCCTTCGAGAATTTGCCAGTGATGTTATCTGCGCCTCTGAGGAAGGTGACCCAGATTATCCAGTTTTTGAAAGTGGCTTTGGCCGTGTTCTTCCAGTTTGTTAATATGATTTTCACTGCCGCTGTCAGTAGGATGTCCACTAGGTCTCTTTCCTCCTTGTTTTCTAGGCAGTCCGTCATGAACCCTGTGGCGAGACCAACAAAATTAATTGGTATGTGTTAGAATTGGGGGTCTCTGGTTGGCGCAGGTATGTACTTGCGACAAGCAGGGACCCTCTCCTCTAAGTCAGGGCAAAGGATTACTCCCAGAAATAACCCCTGCTCACCCTCTAGGTAGTGTGGCGCAAGCAGTCTAGGCTAAACTCTGGAGTACATAGGGTTAAACATTTGCAGTATCACACACAATAATCCTCAACCCACCACACAATGACACTAGACTGTATTTTTGTAAAAATATCTTCTTTATATATATTTTTAAAGCAGGCTTGTAAATACGGTCTTTGTACAAAAAAATGGTTCCAGTTAATTTTTAATAGGCCACAGTTCTTATTCTGCTTCTTCTAGTCTTTCAAAGGTGTTCTTTGGGGCCTTTTGCCCAGTTCCTGCCAAGTATAGTGCCCCTTAGCGCTTCTGTGCGCTTCCCCACGCCTCTGTGCACTTCTGGTGAGGGAATCGGGCCCGGCCTGCCAAAGCTCACGCTTCTCGCGTGAGCGGCGAAGGGCACGACCGGGTCTGGCTTTCAGATTGAGTCAAACTTCTGTGCGCGACTCGAGGCGGAGGGGGCACCGGCCACGGGGAGTGTCAGGGGGGTCTCGGGGGGCCAGGAGCGGTGCGAGCCTCTCTGGGGAGGGGAGGCTCGTGCCGAGGTGCAGGCTGCAGATGCGGGGCACCCGGGGCACGGAAGGTCACAGAGGGCGGTGCGAGCTGCAAAGGGCAGGATGCTCGCACTGCGAGGGGGCACACACAGTACCTTTAAAGATTAGGCGAAGGTCGAGGCGGCAATGTCGGGGGTCAGCTCGGTGTCCCGCATCGCGGTGTCTTCCTTCCTGGGCCAGTCAGAGCGGCGGCTCGGCTCGGGCTTGAAGGTTGGCGTTGCGGCGCGGGCCGGGACGGGCCAGGGAGATAAAGCACCTCGAGTCCTGAAAGAGGGGGCACACGCTGGGGGCGGCGAACCTGCAGGGCACGTCAAGGGGGTCAAGACGGGCTTCTTCTGCACAGCGCGCCACAGCGGCTCACAGACAGCGGCAGGCGCTTTCCCGGGCACAGGTCAAAAAGGGCAAGCAGGTGCAGGGTGAGGCCTCTCCTCACGGTGCGAGCTACGGCTCGGTTGGGCGACAGTCACGGTGCTTGGGCCAGCGAGGCTGGTCTTCGCGGTGCTTCTGGGGCCTCGGCAGGCAGCAGTCACGGTGCTTGGAGGGACGGTAGTGCCCTGGGCCTCTCAGGGGGCACGGCGTATGATCACGACGTGCTCCGCTGTCCCCAAGTAGCAGTGCAGGGGAAGGCAGCACTCACAGCAGTTCCTCTTTCAGGGGGGTAGCGCCCAATGTTCCTGGGGCGCAGTTCAGGGGGCAAGTTCCACAGCAAGCCCTTGGAGATCTTTGTAGGAGTTTGGCACAAGTTCAAAATAAAGCAAAGTCTTTCAGTCTTTCTTCTCCTGCTCTCCTTAAGCAGCAAGGCACCCACCACAGGCCAGTCTCTTGGGGTCAGAGTCAGAACATCTCCATGCAGCTTCCAGGGTCCTTCTCTTCAGGCAGAGCTTCTTCTTTGCGCAAACAGGATCTGATTTACAAGGAGCAGGGCTCCTACTTTTATACACCATTTCCTTTGTCTTCTCAGGCCAGGGGGGCCTCTGCATAATTTCTTTCAGTCTCTGAGCTCTTGTTGGGTGTACTCTGGTGTCTTCTTTCAGTGTGAGGGGCAGGCACATCAGACGCTCCACAGGAGGTGGAGCCAGCATTGTGTGGACAGGGGCAGCCAGGAGTACCTTGATGACAGTGCTTCGCCCTTTCTGGGCCAGGTGCAGGCTGAGTCATCAGTCGCTCCCCAGGGGGCGGAGCCAGCATTGTGGTGGCAGAGCACTGCCCTATTAAGAGTCCAGGGGCACTCCTACCTCCCACTAAGGTGTAATCCTTGCATTCACCACCTGTCACACCCCAGCCCTGTCACTCACACATCCCAGACAGTCAGATACACATCCAAGCAGAGGCGGGCTGAAATGGTTAGGCAAGCAAATGCTAACTTTCTAAAAGTAGCATTTGCAAACACAGGATATTAAAATAAACTTTACTAAAATAAGTATTTTATTATTCTGAGTTCAGGCATACTAAACTTTATTTTCTACCATGTTCCCTGAGCCTGCTGGGATTATAGAGTGTAATAATTCCAGCAGCCCATTCTGGCCTATGAGAACAGGTAGCCGTACAATAGTGAAAAACAAATTTGGCAGTAATTCACTATTAGGACATGCCACACACATCAGAGCATGTCCTACCTTACACTTACAATGCACCCTGCCCTAGGGCCTACCATAGGGGTGACTAATATGAAGTTAAGGGAAGGTTTAGGGGCTGGCAAGTGTGTGCACTTGCCCAGCCAGCATGACAGTACCAGACTGCACGCAGGTTCTGCAATGGCAGACCCTAGACACATTTTGCTAGGCCGCTTCTGTGGGTGGCACAACCAGTGCTGCAAGCCCACTAGCGGCATTTGTATTTACAAGCCCTGGCACCCCTGGTGCATTCGACTAGGGACTGACAGTAAACCAAATAAGCCAAACATGGACACCAATCAATGTAACAATTTACAACAGGGAGAGCATATGCACTTTAGCACTGGTCAGCAGTGGTAAAGTGCCCAGAGTCATTAAACCAACAAAAACAGGTCAGAGGAAATATAGGAGGAAAAAGGCAAAAAGTTTAGGGATGACCCAGCAGGAAGGGCCAAGTCCAACACAACCCCCTTCCAGCCAAAACGCAGGGTAGACCAATCACTACATTGATGGTCTTCACTGCTTTTGGCGATAGAACAAGGACCTGGCCCGCAACTGCAGGGGCAGACTCCAGTTCTAAGCCAAACTGAACCTTTTTCAATTCCTCTGGGTATGCTCTCAGGGTCCACAAAGCCAGCCCATGTGGAACCCTTCTCTTCACCCGTGGACACCACCTGGGCAGCACCTAGCCTTAATTCGCTCACAGGTGTGTCCCAACAGGCAGACAGAAAAATGTCACAGTGGCCACTGACAGTAGTCAGGAATGAGACCCAGGCCTTATGCCTCTCAGGGCTCTCAAACCTCTGTGGCCTTAAAGAGCAGGGGGGAGTAGCCCCAGGTGCTTGGCACCCTTTGTCCACTCTCTCTCCTGTCAGGTTAGGTATGACATCCTGGCACTGACCCACCAGCTCCAGGCCTGTACCTGGCGGCTGGATCAAAGACTGGGGTGGCCTCTCCCACACCCGGTCCTCCTCCTTGGGGCTCTGTACCCTTTCACCTGGAGTGGTACCCCCTTTCAGAATTGTCAGGGCACCTGTGGCAGGTGACCTGCACAATTCTCCCACCAGTTCAGGGGTGCTATCCTGCAACTGGGGCACCAGGTCAGGGGGCACACCCTGCACCTGGCACTTAGACCTAGGGTCTAAACCCTCTAGTTAAACCAGGATCAGAGACGAGGACTCCCTCCCCTCCAGGTCAGACAACACCTGAACCTGGCTCTCCAACTCAGGGACCCAACCCTGCAGTTGAACACTTGCCTGGTGCACCAGGACTTCCCGGGGAGCACGCATGCCCCCTCCTGAGGGTGGCATATAGCTCATGTGCCATGCGACAGGCTGCCTGGCGCAGATCTCCCAACCCCTGTCCATCTGACAGTGCGGGAAGATCCCCCAGGACAGAAGTGGTGTCCCCATGGTCATTCACTGGCTGGCCCCTGACCCACTGGTTCTTCCACTGGGGACTCTTTCCCCCTCTCGCCCCTCCTTCTGGACTTCTGCACCCTCCCAACTGGAGTGGTACTGCCAGACTCCAGAACTACTGGAGCCCTGTTTACAGAGCCTCCACGTTCTCTCGCCACTGGGGGATCCCCCTCAGCGGGTGACTCATCCAGACAGCCTAGGCTCCCCACCTGGTGTTCCCTTAAAGAACCATCCAGGATCGGAGGCTGAGGTTGGGCACTACCGGGACAAAACCCATTCTCACTCCTTCCCCTTAAGGACAGGACGTGAGGCCCTACACCCCTCTGACTACTACAGGACCTAGCTGGGCTACTCTGCGCCACTTCCACCACTCTGGGCTGGAAGATACCTGAGCCACTCCCCACAGGATCACACCCCACTGCCTCTCCAGACCCTCTGGAATCCACCACAAGGTCTGCCTCCAATGTGAGCTCCCTGGGGTCAGAGAACTCACTCTCAAACAGGTGTTGGCATAGCTCTGGAAAACTGAGACTTAAAGTATGCTCTCCCATAATTGGATTACACAGCCCCCTAGCAGGGTTAACCAAACTATCCTCCACCTCTCCATCCAGCGCCTCACACACATACTCCACACCATTCTTCTGAGACTGGCCAGACAGTAGCGGACTGTCTCTGTCACACAACCCACACTCTTCTGGGCGGTCTTTACACTCACCCACCAGGACCTCAACCATGGGGGAATCCCTCCCACCACTAGGACCATGAACTCCTACGCCAGCTACCCTATTCCCTTCAGGGACGCTGCACACTACTGGAGCTACCTCATGCCCTTGAACCTACTGACGTATGTTAAACCCCTCCAAGTCAGGTGCCACATCTCTAGGTGTGTGCACTATGCTCTCAGCACTGGTTACCTTAATGTTGCTGCCACCATCTGAGCTGGACTCCACCTCCAACTCAGCAAAGCTCAATCTCTGAGCTACACATATTTCTTGTTGTTGGACTGAAGCCCTCCTGGCCTCAAGCCCCTCGAGCTCCATGTCAAGTTTCCTCATTCTTAAGTCACGGGCAAGCTGTATTTTCATTTCTTCCAGGGCCAACTTCTTGGTTTCTAGCTCCAGTTGCCCATTTATTTCCAGCTCTGCCAACTTCAATTCATGATCTTGGGTTGCCTGTCTGTCCGCCAGCTCCTCTGGCGACAGACCTCGGCCAGAAACACTGCTACCCAAAGGGGAGGTTGCACCCCTCCACTCTGGAGTCAGGGGTCCCTCCAGCTGCTGTTCTGCATCCTCAAATTCAATATCCTTTCCAGGGGCATTCCTTGCCTTGACCCAGGCCCTCAGCGCCTTTTGGAACTGCTCCCTTCTTCCCTTCAGTGCTGGCAGATTGACTCTACTGAGCAAGTCCAGGTTTGTGTCTGCACTGTATAATTCCTGGTAGAAGTCTGAAGACTTCTAGGATCCCTTTGTTCGTCGTTTGTGATTTGTTTGTATTGTCAGTTATAGCTGCGATTCAGTGCTGCCTCTGCTTCGCTTTCAGGTACGATGCCAGTTGTTTCCCTGCCTTGTTGGCTGAGCATAGATTTATGACTTTGAATTTATTTATCCATGTGCCTGCTCTTTCACTCAGGATCTTGTTAAGCTCGTATTTTTTCTTTGTTAAGGTTGTTAGGGTATTTTTGACTGTGATGTTTGCACAGTGGCCTTTCTCCAAGGGGCCTATTTGTTCTTCTAGTTCCTTTATCTTCTTGTTCCTGCCTCTGTTGATTCTGGCCTTGATGTTTATCAGCTTCCCCTGATTGTTGCCTTTAGGGCATCCCAGGTGGTGCTTTTCTCCACTTCGCCGTTGTCATTTAGATCTAAATAGTCTTTTATGGCCTCTTCAATTTCTTTTACATTGCTCTGGTCTTGTAGGATATTGCTGTTCAGTCTCCATCTGCTAGTTGGTTTGTCGTTGTGTTTCCCGCTCATTGAGAGTGTGATGTGCGCGTGGTCCGAGATGGTTATCAGCGCTATTTCTGTGTGGCCAATCAGATGTGAGTGCGTGTTGGACATTAGGATGTAGTCTATCCTGCTGTAGGAGTTGTGTGGATGTGAGTAGAAAGTATATTCGCGTGCATCAGGGTGCTGCAGCCTCCATGGGTCTGTGAGTTGAAGCTTGGGGCAAACGTCTTTCAGGATGTTGGGATTGTGGGTGTCGTGGCTTGCTCTGTGCGGGTGTCTGTCTGTTGCTTGGTCTAATACTTGATTCATGTCTCCTGCCACGAGGAGGAGGTCTTCTTGGGGAATTCCTGATAGTCTTGTGGTAACTCCTTCCCAGAATTCTTTGTCATCCGAATTTAGTCCGTATATGTTGGTTACGTGTATTGTTTCATCCCCCCTTTTCAGACTCGTGAGTAGTAGTCTGCCTTCTTCATCTGTGTGTGTTTTCCCTAGGGTCAGGTTGGCCTTCCTGCTTACTATTGTGACTACCCCACGTTTCTTGTGCTTGGCTGGTGAGCAGAAACCCTCCCCTATCCACCACGCTTTCAGCTGTGCGACCTCTTCTTGTGAGAGCTTGGTTTCTTGTAATACATATACGTCCCCTTTCAGTTTTGCCAGATATTCGAGCGTCTTCCTGCGTTTGACTGGGTGGTTGAGGCCCTTGACATTTAGGGACACTACCTTGAGGTTTGCGGCTGGCCTGGCTTGTGTTGATGTGCTCATGGTGGTTTCTTGGTGTCGCCGCCTGTCGGTGGGTCATTTAGGTTGCCTGCTGTGGGCGCCATTGGTCTACGCTTCCCGCTTAGAGAAGCCCCCTCTGGGCTGTGGCTTAGTATGAGTAGGGATGTAGAGATAGTAAAGACATAGAGAAAAAGTAATGCATGCTTCTGTACTGTGGTGTTCAGTCGCGATCTCCCATTCTTCCCTCCTCCCTTCCCTCCCCCTCCCTTCCCTCCCCCCTCCCCCCGCTTTTTGAACTGTGAGCGTGTGACAGCAAGAGTCCTCCCTCTCTCCCTCCCCCAAGTCCGTATCTGTGCTGAAAGGAGAGATACAGCCCTTGTCACTCTGTGTCCTTGCATAGTATTTCCCCCCTTAACTCGATAGTGTCTGTGAATAGAAAAAAGGATATGGTTGCACTTCTGCGCCCTCCGTGCTGCTGCGTTTGCTTTTGAGGTAGCATTGTTGTGTCCTTCTTCCTCTCCTCCAATCGCTTGGGGTAGGTCTGGTAGGTCATCACGCTTGTGTTTGTCTGAAAAAGACTGAGGTAGACAAAGGTTGCGTACTTCAGTTGCGCTGGGGCAGTTCTGCGATTGTACTCAGTGTTCTTTCTCTTCTTTCTTCCGAGTTGAGGTAGGTGTGTCATCAAAGTTAAAAAAGAAAAACAGTGCTCGCCGGCCTTGGGTAGAAATGTTCCAGTGTCGGTTTAGGTCGGCTTTACTCCTCTCCGCCTTCTGCAGCATCTGACGAGGCTCTTCTCTTTGCTCCTGGGCTCTGTGCCTCCATGTTCTCTGGCTCTGGTCCTCTCAGGTATCTCTTTAGTTCGTTGAGGTCATCGAATAGGAGGGTGCTGTTCCTGTCCGTTATTCTCAGCCTGGACGGTCCGGCAAAACTGAAGGTGATGTTGTTTCTTCGCATCTTGTCCCGTAGGGCTAGGAACCCTTTCCTGGTTTCTACTGTGAGTTTAGAGTAGTCTTGCGTGATTATTATCTTTTGGCCGTTTATGGTCAGCGATTGCCTCTTTCTGGCGATTGCAAAGATTGCATCTGTTTGGTTGCCACACAGTGGTTTGCAGATGATTGGTCTTGGGCTGTTGCTGTTTTGGAGCTTCCTTGCTGGGATCCTGTATGCTTTCTCTATTTTGAAGGGCTTGTCGAATTATTATTATTATATTATATTATATTACATTATTGGGGCAAAGCACTGCCATCCTCTGTCAACACTGGCACTCTGGTTCACTCATGCCACCCTCTGGCTGGCACACCCATGCCACCCTCGGTGTCATCAGAGCACCCTCTGGTTGACCAGTGAGTGTACATTATTGTGGCAAAGCAAAGCACACCTGCTAAGTGCTTTAAGTTTTGCAAAATTAAATTACAACAACACCTGCCCTGCCCCAACTGACATTAATGAAGGCTGGCACCTGCTTGTCTGCTCCCTTTCCTTTCCTTTTCCTGTTTGTTGCAATTTTTTTTTTTTTAACAGGAACCTAACCGAATTCTGGAGGGCCCCTTGAGGAAGCACTACATGGAATGGTTACAAATGATGAGGTTGAACTTTTGCACCTGCTCATAGCCTTTGCTTTTGCAAAAATCGTTTTTCTGTAATTTCGCGCTATTCGCGAGGCGCGACGTCATGCGAAATCGACCGTAGAAGCCGCGAACTCGTGCGAAAAACCCCAAGGTCGAGTATGGGCACCGCCATTTTGTTTGCGTGACGTATTTCCGTTTCCGCCCGCGAAGTGTAATCTCGCGGAATGAGCGCGTTGCGAATACAAGTTCGCACGAGTTCGCGAGAGAAATCGCGTGCGAACTTACTCACGCTCACGTGATCGGGCCGCCATCTTGTTTTTCATTCATTTTTGTGTCTGGGCTAGGTGGTGTTTCTAATCCTCTCTATATCTCTGCCATCCTGTGCTTGTTACAATATTTTTTGAATCTATTTAAATTATTATCTATCCCTCTAGTTTTCTAGCTTTATATTTTTGTGTTTTTTGCTACTTTTGTTTACTTTTCAACTACTTTTTTAAACTTTTATTTTCTTCTTCCCTAGTCTTATTCTTTTTAATTTTTTCTCCTTGTTCCTACCACCTGCCCAGACCATGGTGAAGACAGCAGTGAAGCTGCCCAAGACGGGCCCCGCAGCCCGTGCCCGGCTCCCGTGTGGCCGTTTAAGGGCGGAAATGGTGGTGCCCAGGGAGATCTTCAGCCCTGAGAAGGTGGGCTCACTGGTTTTCTATGTCCAGCGCCTTCTCCCCAGGACCATCGCGGCAGGCGGCAGGATCGCTGCTGGCTACACCAACTGCCAGGAGCGACGGAAGCGGTGGGAGCAGGTGTGCCGGGCCCTGTTTGACATCTCGGGGGTCCAGCGCACCTACAACCAGGTGACCCACCGCTGGACGGATATCCTGGACAGGGAGCGCGAACTGCTCGACCTGCTGGGAGTGGAGGTCCCCGGGCTTGGTGAGTAGTAGTAGCAATTTTTTCATCACTCTCTACTCTGTTTTTTCCCCTGCTCTGTGTGTTATATTGCAAATGTTTGTTTTAACTTTTTTATAAAGAGCAATAATGCTGCCGATTACATTGATAGTAGAGGTAAATTAATATTTCAAAATCTTCTGTGCATTTCAGGTGCACTGCTCTCCTTCTCTGTGGCGGTGCCACTGCTTATTTGTTTTCTATTTTGTGTTCATTTAATTGGGCTGAGTAATGTATGAGTGTACTTTACAGAACTGCGTAATGCTAGACACCAAGGGGCAGATTTACAATCCCCTTGTGCCACGTTTACGCTGCCTTACCTGACGCAACAGCGACGTAAACGTGGCGCATCCCTGCGAGTCATGTACAACGTGATGCATCTAGGGAGACGCGCCATGTTAAGGCCTGGGCCTGAGCCACAATGGGTGCGTCTCCACACAGGGGGGTGGGGGGGGGGGGGTGGCGGTCAGGCAGCTGTGCGCCTCGCAAAAGTGCCTGCGTGAAATCTACAAGATTTAACGCAGGCACTTCCGCGACGCTGCTACGTCAATTCTTAATGCCTGCTTGGTTGAAGCAGGCGTAAGGACTGATGCGGTATGTTGAGTATTGGGCAGCCCTGAGCAGTGCTAGAGTTGCATCGCGCCTGCGACGCGACTCTAGAGATGCGCCCCTCTTTCGTCACGAGATGCGTCACGCATCTGCCTACCCTTGCGCCAGGGTGTACCGCATTGTAATTGCGGCGCATCTGCCGTGAAGCAAGGTTAGTTTTGCGTTACGCATTTGTTCTGGTGCACCTCTGGAGGTGTGCAGCCCAGAACTAGTAAGTATGCCCCTAAGTGTCAGATTTGCAATTACCTGCGCATCCCTTCAAAGTGTGCGGCACGCCAGCACCACCCATGGTGCGCCGTATTTACAATGCGGCACACCATGGTCCCAAAACGTCACCGAAGCGTTTACGCATCGGTGCCGTAAAGGCTGCTCATTGATGGAGTTGCGTCGCAACGATGGCGCAGCTCCAGCAATGCTGCGTCAAGCCGTACGTCTGCTTCATGCCGGTGCAGGGTTTGAGTGCGCATCATTGTCCTAAATGACTGATTCAAATTTAATATATTCCCCATAGCCACTTTTAGCATGCGTTCCTGCGCAGGAACGCCCTCCCTTGCGCTGGAATGCTCCCTTATGGCGCAGGGCTTTGAAATGGGATGCATCTCCCATATGCGTCACGTTGTTAATATACGCCACACCATGGCGCCTCTCTTGTTGTGGCGCTGCGTCAGAAAAGTGACGCAAGAACGGAGCAAAAGAGCTGCAAGGGGCTTGTAAATCTGCCCCTAGAGTAGAGGCTCAGGTGCAGTCCTTCCTTTGTAGCCCTCTTTTTGGCTGAAATAGTTGGTTCTTGTTCTTTCTAAATGTTTGATTTGGTTGACAAGGACATCGACAAGCAGCAATCATCAATGTTTTCTGTTCTTTCTTTCATGTTGTATGTCAGGTCCCCCCAGGGGCAAGCGGACAGAAGTGGAACAGGAGGATGCTGTTGTGGCTCCAGAGGAGGAGGATGCAGGCCAGGGCGGCGAGTGCTCCTTTGCTGGCCCCAGTAAGTTTTCATTTAAATATAGAGGACCTACTGTTGTCCAAGCGTTCCTAATTTAATTTTTTCGAAATAGTGTTTAGATAGGAGCACAATCCATAATACTACTGTTGCAGGGACAATTCTCCACAAACCGAACTATGGACACTAAACACCAGAGTAATACATTTTCAGAGTGGCGTGTTTGGCACACTGTATAAACCTGGTAGTGTCTGCGGCACGGACTCCTCCTTGCCAAAATTTGCAAAACCTTTCGCTCAGTCACTCTAGTCTGGAGGACCAAAAACCACAGAGTCTATTCAAGTTTAAAAGCTTTATTAAAAGTAAAAGTAAACACCTATATTAAAATTAAGTTAGCTGGAAATGGAAAAGTGCTTGGTGCTGAGTTGATGAGTAATTGAACACATTTCTTGTGGTCGAGCCGAGCTTTCATCTGGTTTGAAGTTGATGTTGGTCTTGTCCTTAGAAGTCCAGCTTCTGTCTGTTCAGAGAAAAATGGTGTGTGTTAAAATTAAGCAAGCATTCATCAATTGTGACAAAAAAGTGCAGCAAGACAACAGCCTTCCCTGGAAGGAGGGACATTTTTACTTTAGACTAGAGTAGACAGTCAATTACTTTTTCTGTTGTTTTCACGTTCCTTCATTCCTAGACCAAATACTAGTGAGTGGTGTAATCTAACATTCTTAAATCTACTTTGTAGGTGGAACATCTGGTGCAGGGGCCAGCTCGGATGTGGTGGTGGTGGTAGACTCCGGGTCCGAGGACAACTCTGGGGAGGAGGCGGCGGTGGCGCAAGTGGCCAAAGAAGAGACTGTGAGGAAACAGACAGTGGTGGTGGCGGGTAGAGGTAAGCTGGATCATGGTACTATCTGACTCTTAGATAGCATATGATGTGTATCTACAGAGAGTAGACGGTCACTGGATGAACTACGAAAATACTATGAAATGTTTCCGGGGGGGCGTGGGGGGGCAACATCATCACCATCTCCTGAGTCCTGACATGATTGAGCACAAGTATTACATATATTTTTTTTAAATCTAACACGACATAGAGCTTAAATAAACAAAGAACCCCATAGGGGGAAGAGAAAAATCTTGTGCGGCACCACAGCAGACGACCTGGCAACTACATTAAAACAGGGAAAAACAAAAAATGCCAGAAAAAAACAATTCAATCTAAATCAGGAGGATGTGGTATAGAGCATGGGTCCTCACAAACTTTCTCTCGGGGCCAAATTGACAGTGTGGTTTGTGTCCAAGGGCGGCACCGAAGGGGGCAGGGTCAGTGGGGGAGGGGGTTGGATCTAGAGCAACAAAAAAAACTATGACCATGAGGTTGAACTCATGCCCCAGCAGCGGATGCCTTTGTCCACTGAGGCACCAGACCTGGCATACACATTACACACATCTTTCTTTCTCTCTCTCTCTCTCTCTGTCTCTCTCCCTCCCTCTCTCTCTGTCTCCCTCCCTCTCTCTCTGTCTCCCTCTCTCTCTCTCTGTCTCCCTCCCTCTCGCTCTGTCTCCCTCCCTCTCTCTCTGTCTCCCTCCCTCTCTCTCTGTCTCCCTCCCTCTCTCTCTGTCTCCCTCCCTCTCTCTGTTTCCCTCCCTCTCTCTCTCTGTCTCCCTCCCTCTCTGCCTGTCTCCCTCTCTTGCTCTCTCTCCCCCTCTCTCTCTCTCTCCCTCTGTCTCACTCACTCTGTCCGTCTCCCTCTCTCTCTGTCTCCCTCCGTCTCTCTGTCTCCGTCTCTCTGTCTCCCTCTGTCTCCGTCTCTCTATCTCCCTCTCTGTCTCCCTCCCTCCGTCACCCTCAGTCTCAATCCCTCTCTCTCTCTCCCTCGCCATCTCCCTCTCTATCTCTCTGCACCTGTCTCTGCCTCTATCTGTCTGTCGGTTCCAGCCTGCTGTAATTACCATATTGTAATTTGTCACTGGGCCAGCACTGGATGGACCTGCAATCCGAGGGGGGGCAAGCGCCCCCCCTTGCCCCTCCCTGCGGACGCCCATGATACTGGCCTCAATAGTTTTGTACTGCGCTGGCTAGTTGCTAGTTGTACTGTGACACAACTTTCTGCTGAATCATTTTGTGTTAATCATATTCTTAAAGAGCATTGGTTACAGATTATGTCTTTCTTTCTTCATATAGTTGGCAATACTAAAACATCAAAAGCACCAAGGAGTATGAAGACTCTACTGGCCCGGCAACGGAGGCTGGATGCTACTGTTGCCCAATATCGGCGGCTGGTAGAACTGGAGGGGGAGGACACGCAGTCCAGTACATCAAATGAGACACCTGCATCCTCCTCCGTGACCCCACGTTCTGCCGGCCAGCGCAGTGCTCCGGCGATACGGAGCCGGGCTGGCAGACGCCACCGCCGAGCAGCAAAGGCTGCCCCTCACAGTACTCTAAAGGCTCGCTTGCGCCGTGCAATGCACAGAGTGTCCGACCTGGAGGCGGAGGTCCGGAAGTTGAAAGAATACCAAAATTTGTTGGAGGGCCTCCGCCTAGACCACGCCACCCTCCGGGAGCAGTACAATGCCCTGGCCCTAAGGCATGATGCCCTGGAGGCCAAAGTCAACACCATGCATCCATAGAGTGTCCCTTGCCCCTTTTTTATAGACTTTGGGGGGTGGGAATTGGGAGTTGGGGTTTTTGGGGACTTTTGAAGGACTATTTATTTGTTGGGGTTAGGGAGGGTCTTGCGGGAGATTATTTTGTTAGGGATATAAAAATATACTTTTTCCAACTTTATCTGAGCATAACTGTTTTTTACTACTTTTGAGCCTGGTGGGTGGTGGTTTTGCAGTAAGTTCGTTTTACTGAACACTGTCATCGTGTTGGTTCACCTGTAATTGGCCAAATGTTTTCCAAAGTTAAATGCCTGTCACAGAGTTTCTTAAATCAAGAGTCCTAGGAGTTTACTAGTAGTACCACTGTCACTCTCTCGCCTCTCCTAATACTCCATTATACTACCTCCCATCCAAACGCTTATCTTACCTGTAATTTGTGTTTGAGGGCTGTCTCCACCTGGAATTCACAGTGTCCTAAAGCGTTCTGCAGCAGGGCCCCAACTGGAGTTTCCCGGCGTGGATTTTCTGCAAAGCAAAAGCAATCAACATTCGAAATGTGCCAGCGGGGCTCACAGACCCCAAAACCCTAGAAGCCCCACAGACAGCACCCCTAAGACAGGCAAGCGAGCATTAATAACGCCTAAACGTTCACCTGTAATTGGTCAAATGTTTTCCAAAGTTAAATGCCTGTCACAGAGTTTCTTAAATCAAGAGTCCTAGGAGTTTACTAGTAGTACCACTGTCACTCTCTCGCCTCTCCTCCTAATACTCCATTATACTACCTCCCATCCAAACGCTTATCTTACCTGTAATTTGTGTTTGAGGGCTGTCTCCACCTGGAATTCACAGTGTCCTAAAGCGTTCTGCAGCAGGGCCCCAACTGGAGTTTCCCGGCGTGGATTTTCTGCAAAGCAAAAGCAATCGACATTCGAAATGTGCCAGCGGTGCTCACAGACCCCAAAACCCTAGAAGCCCCACAGACAGCACCCCTAAGACAGGCAAGCGAGCATTAATAACGTCTAAACGTTCACCTGTAATTGGTCAAATGTTTTCCAAAGTTAAATGCCTGTCACAGAGTTTCTTAAATCAAGAGTCCTAGGAGTTTACTAGTAGTACCACTGTCACTCTCTCGCCTCTCCTCCTAATACTCCATTATACTACCTCCCATCCAAACGCTTATCTTACCTCTAATTTGTGTTTGAGGGCTGTCTCCACCTGGAATTCACAGTGTCCTAAAGCGTTCTGCAGCAGGGCCCCAACTGGAGTTTCCCGGCGTGGATTTTCTGCAAAGCAAAAGCAATAAACATTCGAAATGTGCCAGCGGGGCTCACAGACCCCAAAACCCTAGAAGCCCCACAGACAGCACCCCTAAGACAGGCAAGCGAGCATTAATAACGCCTAAACGTTCACCTGTAATTGGCAAAATGTTTTCCAAAGTTAAATGCCTGTCACAGAGTTTCTTAAATCAAGAGTCCTAGGAGTTTACTAGTAGTACCACTGTCACTCTTTCGCCTCTCCTCCTAATACTCCATTATACTACCTCCCATCCAAACGCTTATCTTACCTGTAATTTGTGTTTGAGGGCTGTCTCCACCTGGAATTCACAGTGTCCTAAAGCGTTCTGCAGCAGGGCCCCAACTGGAGTTTCCCGGCGTGGATTTTCTGCAAAGCAAAAGCAATCGACATTCGAAATGTGCCAGCGGGGCTCACAGACCCCAAAACCCTAGAAGCCACACAGACAGCACCCCTAAGACAGGCAAGCGAGCAATAACGCCTAAACGTTTTCACCTCCCATTTCCTCCTAACCAATTTCATCCCTTAATAGACCTTGCCAGCAATGGCCCAGCCAAGACACGTAAACCCAGGCGCAAACAAGTTTGACACCCCCCAAACAGCCAAAAAGCAAATCCGGGAAAAAAGCCACACTTAGCAAAATGTATTTAAATGAGGACTCACTACTTCCAGTACCTCTTTAGGGGACTCGTCAACGTAAGTTTCTTCATTGTGCGGAATCCAGGCATCAGCATTACGGGAAATGGATAGGGTGAGTCTGGAGGAGGAGGATAGACGACCAGGACTGAGTTCTTGGCAACTAACTTGTGAACCTGATGAATGCTGCGGCATCAAAATCAAGACAGTTCTGCTGATGGGCTTGTTGTTTGATTGGGTGATTACAGTTTTGTTGTGAATGGGATCAAGCACTTGCTAAACAAAGAAAGACAGACACACAGGAATAAAAGTGAATAAGGACTAAAAATAAAGTTAATGAATCCTTGACTCATATTCAGAACTCGCTGTCAGGGAAGCAGAACTCGTCCTCATACTCTGCAAATTCAGTCGGTAGTACTTCTGGTAACTGAGGAGAACTTTCCTCAGGTAGGTCGGTGTCCTCTTCTTCCTGCGTGCATTCTCGTACTTTGTAATCTGGTGGTATGAAGTGCTGGTTCATCTTTATCATGGTGAGCCGCTCCACATTTGCGGGCAAGAGGCGGGACCTTTTGGAAGTCACAATGCCACCAGCAGAACTAAAAACACGTTCTGAAGACACGCTTGCGAGTGGGCAAGACAAGTAATTGATAGCCAGGTTGGTGAGCTCTCGCCATATGTTTCTTTTCCCATGCCAATACGCCAATGGGCCCTCAGTAATATTGACCGCTGTTGAGTCGTCCAGGGAGGCCTGCACCATTGAAACAATGTTCTCCCGCATTCCTGTACTTTGCACTTCTGTGTCCTTTCTGGGACAAGGAAACCCTAGCTGACTTAGCCAATCCTCTTCAGACATATCGCCTGTGCCTGGTGCAGATGATACGGTTGCTGGTGTGGTTAACGGCACAGAGGAAAAGACACTCACTTCTGCCACAGGCACAGAAGTGCTTTTTTGGGACGCCTGTTGGCCTGCTGATTCACTAGTACTGTCTTCTCCTACAGTTTCCTTCCGCTCTCTTTCAAAACGAATGGCTGACCGAGCTAGCTAACCTTTGTACTCTGTAACATCTGAAGTTTCAAAAGGAATTAATACTTTGCCTAACAATGGCTTTCTGTAACATGGATCCAGAATAGTAGCACAAATGTAGTGCTGTTGTTTCTTGATATTTACAAGCCGTTTATTGCTAACTAGGCGTTGTAATAATCTCTGGGCCAACTCATATGCTTCATTCGTTCCAGCATCCTTTAATTTTGAAGACACCGCCTTGACTTGGTGCTCGAGCTTCAGCAACCATGGGATAGCTTTTCCCAAATTACAGTCCTCCCTGCTGACTTCACGCGTGAAGACCTCAAAAGGACGAAGCATGTCTGTCAGGCTTTTAACTAGCTGCCATTGCTCCACCGCTAGCATCATTTCTGTCGTAGCACCACCCAGGTTGTAGACATACTCATTGACTACTGGAAACAGCTCATGCAGACGCTCAAGCATGTAGAAGGTTGAATTCCAACGTGTTGCCACCTCCTGGATAAGTGCTTTCACTGGCATTCTACGTTCATGTTGCTTGCGCCTCAGCTCCTTTCGGGCCTTAAAAGAATGGTTGAAATGTGTGCATATTCTTCTGCAGGTGGTCAGTATTTTGTCGACTGCAAGTTCATTTTTAAAGAACTTTTGCACGACCAGGTTTATACAGTGCGCCAAACACGCCACTCTGAAATAGTCACTGTCCTCTATGGCCTTAACTACATTGCTGCCATTATCAGTAGAAACATAACCAAACTTGCATTTTCTTGGGGGCAGCCATTGCGAGACCTTTTTGTTAAAGTCATCCAAAATGTTGTCTGCAGTATGACTTTTCTCCAAGCCAAACATGGCTAATGTTGCATGTTTACGAGCACCCTTAAAAATCTCGACCAAGTCACCACCTGCATTTATCTGTTTTGCAACCCCTGAAAAAGAGACCCAGTGTGCAGTGATGCACATGTAATCATTGGCTGCGCAACTGGTCCACATGTCTGTTGTCAGGTGTATAGTGTGAACAGCACTCTTCTGCAAAGCTTCCCCAATCAACTCAAGCACCTCTTTATGTAGTGCTGGAACAGCAACCCTGGCAAAATAGAACCGGCTAGGAACCTTCCATTTAGGGGCCAGTGTTGCCACGAGTTCAAGAAAACCCACACCTTCGACAAACGAAAAAGGGAGAAGGTCCACCGCTAGCATTTTAGCCAGCTTAGTGTTATACAGGCGCACAATTGGGTGGTTGCGTTGAAATGGCGCATCTGAGGAGAACATGTCTGTAATGCTGCGCTGGACAAGTTTAATGGATGATGCTGATGCCTTCTTCGACCCACTTCTGCTCAGTGTTGACATTTTCCGCATTGGTGTGTCTCCCAGACTCTCAGTGTGCCTCCTATGTGTTCCGGAGGGTGTGGTGCTGCCAGGGGTACTGGGTGCGACCGGATAAATGTCTGACGCTTCTTCTACCTCCCCGTCATCTTCAGATGAAACACCTAGTACGGGTATATTTTGGCCACTTGCCCTTTGGGATTGCTTTCCCTTGATGTTTGCTAGGTGCGCAAACCATTCGACAGCGTGCCTTCTTTCAAGATGACCTATCTGGTCTCCGGTACCATAGTTGGTACCAATATTACCACGGCTAACTGTAGTCGTGCAAATGGAACAAACGGCTAGGTTATCATGCTTTGCATGGACACTAAAAAAGTTCCAAACTGGGGACTGGAAACTTCTGGTTTTGCCATACGAGGTGATACTGCCAATGCCAGATGAAGCAGTGGTGGATGAGCCTTGCAGACATCTACTGGGTTGTGCAATTATTGCAGCAACCCTACTTGAGGGAGTCGAGCTGGATGGAGTTCCCCTCTGGGGAGAAAATATGGGAGCTGTAGGTTTTGTTGAACTTGTACTACTTGACTGCGTTGGTGGTGCTACCAGTGCCACATCGCCAGGGTCACGCTCAGCATGACATCGGGATAGGGTATAAATGTCTGTCTGCTGCATGGCCGGTGTGGCTGGAATGGCATGTGTGATGACTAGGTCATTGCTGTCATCCTGTTCATCAACATCAGAATGCACCACTTCATCAAGTCCGACGTACGGATCCATAAGTATGAGCTTTCCGGGGCCCTTCCTTTTAACATTTGATACCTTTCTCAGCTCATGGTGTGCCTCCCTCTCAGACGTCGGAGATGGTTGCCAATCTTGATCCAGATTATCTGATGGAGCGGGGCTTGAAGAGGAACTTCTACACACCCTCCTTGGTCTTTTCCTTGCTGGGGAGCTGGGAGAAAATGAATCATCAAGAGGAGTGGCTTCGTCTTCCTGACATGATACCCCGGCTCCAAAGTCAATTTCCTCCTGTGCCCTTACTTCTGGAAGAACAACCATTGTGGCCACTTGCACCGCTCCATGCGCCGCTACATGGGCCTCTTCACTGACCTCTACTTGCAACTCTCCATGGACCTCTCCTTCTCGGCCTTCTCCTTCTCGGCCTTCTCCTTCTCGGCCTTCTCCTTCTCGGCCTTCTCCTTCTCGGCCAGCTCCTTCTCGGACAGCTCCTTCTCGGACAGCTCCTTCTCGGACAGCTCCTTCTCGGACAGCTCCTTCTCGGACAGCTCCTTGCGCATGTACTTGTGCTTGTACTGTTAGCTCATGCAGTTGTTGTTGCGGCTTTGGTTGTTGAATAGTACTTGAGCCAACATCACTGGTCGTTGGTGATTGAACCACTAAACAGGCTACCTGTGCAGCACTCATGGTGGACTTTTGTTCTTTTTTCCACATAAATTTAGTGGTCGAGGCACCAGACTCCTTGGTAAGTGGTGCCACTTGCTTCTTCTTCTCCTTAGTAGAGACATCTTTCTTGCAAGAGGAGCTACGGGCACCTCTTTTCGGACCCATCTTCTTCAGATGTCGGAACAGCAGGCCGCAGCAGGACTTCTTCCTGTCACTGATGCTCAACGATGATGCGGAGTTCTTGACTTTGTGCACCTAAAAGCAAACGAAGACAGAGGAACATCAGTTAAATATATGTTGCATATGTGGCGCTTCAATTAATAGTTTGCAAGTAGGCATTTATGAATACACACGTGCACACCATAATATGGAAATATCAAAAATAAGAATTGCTAAATTTTTGGGAAACAGGAATTTAACATTGATCCAAGAGAGCTCACAGAGAGGGTTGTAGTTTCATGTACCACTGACTCAACCTGGGCACAATGGGTGAAAGCAAGGAAAAATGGGTGCAGGCCTATGGCACAAAGCTCACTGCCTGCCTTCAAAATGGCCGCTTGACCCCCATCCACATGGCCAGGACCATGCCTCAAAATGGCCCCAACCAACATAGCCAGCCCCCAACCCCTACTCCAAAAAGTCAAAAAAGACAACACAAATCACCACTATCCAATGCCATCCATCAAGTTTCAGAAGGTTTATGCTGCCTGCTGGTGGTTTTCTGGTGCAGAATTGCAATTTTTGCAATTTCGCGAGTGCAAGATTGTTGCTTCACGACGCAAATGTGGCAAAACACCCACAAATTCCGCGAACAGACCGATTCTGGGACCCCTGGGCATAATAAATGAAATCAGAGCACACTGGATGCAGGCCTATGGCACCCCATTCTGTGGGGGTGGGCACCCACCCCCACAAAATGGACTCCTTATGGTGCCTGCTGATGGTTTTCAATTCATGTGCAGAATTGTAATTTGTGCAATTTCGCGAGTGCGAGATTGTTGCTGCGAGGGACGCGAGCAGTGCGAACACAAGCAAAAAAATCCGCAGCTCGCGAACTTGCAGATTTTCGGTAAATCCGCGGGAGTTCTAGGGCCCCTGGGCATAATGAATGAAATCAGAGCAGATTGGGTGGGCCTATGGCACAAAGCACACTGCCTGACTTCAAAATGGCCGCTTGACCCCATCCACATGGCCAGGACCTGCAGGACCATGCCTCAAAATGGCCCCACCACCAACATAGCCAGCCCCCAAAACCACCCCAAAAGTCGGAAAACACACACAAAAATCACCACAAACAAAATCAACTTATCAACTTACTTGTGGAATCAAATTTCGAATACACACGTGCACACCACAATATGGAAATATCAAAAATAAGAATTGCTAAATTTTTGGGAAACAGGAATTTAACATTGATCCAAGAGAGCCCACAGAGAGGGTTGTAGTTTCATGTACCACTGACTCAACCTGGGCACAATGGGTGAAAGCAAGGCAAAATGGGTGCAGGCCTATGGCACAAAGCTCACTGCCTGCCTTCAAAATGGCCGCTTGACCCCCATCCACATGGCCAGGACCATGCCTCAAAATGGCCCCAACCAACATAGCCAGCCCCCAACCCCTACTCCAAAAAGTCAAAAAAGACAACACAAATCACCACAATCCAATGCCATCCATCAAGTTTCAGAAGGTTTATGCTGCCTGCTGGTGGTTTTCTGGTGCAGAATTGCACTTTTTGCAATTTCGCGAGTGCGAGATTGTTGCTTCACGACGCGAACGTGGCGAAAAACTCGCAAAATCCCCAAAACCACCCCAAAAGTCGGAAAACACACAAAAATCACCACAAAGAAAATCAACTTATCAACTTACTTGTGAAATCAAATTTCGAATCCAAAAGTAATCCAAATGGCCCCCCACCAACATAGCCAGCCCCCAACACCACCCCAAAAGTCGAAAAACACACACAAAAATCACCACAAACAACATCAACTTATCAACTTACTTGTGAAATCAAATTTCGAATCCAAAAGTAATCCAAAAGGCCTCAAATCCAAATATCCAGCAGCATCCACAACAAGCATTTACAATGCAATGGTTTTGCCTTTGTTAAAGTTAGAGCTATTGGCATTGCTCTTGACATTATTTTTATTTGTTTTTTTTTTAACATAAATAAATGGCATTGTCATTTACAATAGCAAATTCAACCACTCATCTAACCCATCTGAACACCCAGCCACTGATCCACCCGCTCATCTATCTACGCATGCACTTGCCAATCTCTTCATTCACCCACCCAGCTGCCCACTTGTCCATTCTGGTACCCACTCATCTATCAAAGCATGCGCCGTTCATCCATCCATTCATCAGCTCACGTGTCCATCCCTCCATCCTTCCGCTGCCTGCGGGAAGAGTCCAAGCCCGCACGCATGTCCCCCTCCCCGTTCCATTGAGTGGGGGATTCAAATTTTCTGACACTCTTGCCGTTATAAAACTTTTAAATAAATTATATGACAAAAAGTGAGAGGCGTCCAAGGGGTAAGGGAGAGGAATGCGATTTGGTAGGAGTACTAGGAAAGAGAACACAATATTTTGAAAATAAAAAAAAACATTTTTGAAGACTTTCAAAACTGGAGTGCCTATGCGTTTTTGTCTGTGGGTATGTAGAAATTCCTGCTGAAATCCAACTGGCATCTCATTCTCAACCTACCCGACTGAAAGCACCCCTACCATTCTATTAGGAGATACATATATTAGAGAGGGTGTAACCCCCCGCTTGCACATGCCTAAGGCCGCCCCTGAGCACACACACACACAGGCGTCCCACTAATGTCCTCGACGCGCAATGCCTGACCCTACTCCATATCATGCATTGTCTGGACAGGAGCCCATGGGATGCCACACATGAGCGCTCCCACAATCACAAATGAAAGATGTCAGGTTGGCAACCGCCCTCTCCCTCCTGCAGGCCTCACTCCGGCCAGCAGCACAGTGGTGTGTCACCTGACTCTACAGCACACTGCACGGTGTCTTATGCCCTCAGTTCAGTGCCAAGAATGGTGAACACAGGCGCACATTAAAGGTGTCATGTCTACCGCCCACCACAGCACCCGTGCCAGGCCTCCAACCACAGTGCACATCACACACAGCGTCTGCTAATGCAGAGGATAATAAACACACGGGCTGTCAGTGTCCTGCCTAGCACCCTCGTGACGCCACTGCACCCCTATGCGCACACGTCTCCGTACCACGCTGCACAGTGTCTGCAGCCGGCATCAGTGCCAATAAAGACCCTCGGCCGGATCCCCACCAAGTATGCAGGACAGTCAGCAGCCATCAAAGAAGCACAGATGCAGCTGCACACAGATGCACAGGCACACAACCTAAAACAGACACACGCCTCATGGATGGCATGTGAGACCCTCTTCCAATGCGAACTAACACCTGCTGTTGCAGTGCACTCATGTTCTTGGGCACAGATAGGTGCACACAAGAGCAGCGCGTGCCGAAGATGCAGTGTCAGCCCACCTCCCTGGCCTCCAGTGCAGCAGGTGGGGGGGATCTGTTGATGCACGCCGGTCAGAGATGCATCATTAAAGCAGGAGGGGGGCAGTGGTGCTGAAGGTTGCATGGGCTCATGCTGCTCTGCCCGCCTGGTGGAAGACACTTGTTGCTGTGTATGACTGACGCCTCCTGCAGCTTGCGCGAGCCCCCGCGCCCCCCCTCCTGCTTTAATGATGCATCTCTGACCGGCGTGCATCAACAGATCCCCCATACATACACACACACATTCCACTGCTAACTTTGTCATAGATGAACGATGACATAATGAGAGAGGTGAGGGTATTAGTGGGGTAAACTAAAAAATGTAACTCGCCGACTGGTATACGAAGGCATGTGCTCGTCTATAGCTAGAAAATGTTTAAGGCATATGTCCCTAGGTGAATTTAACTAATTGTAACTTCCTGGAGCCACAGTGCACTATTGCTTCCTTAGACATACAGGAGAAAAAGCTTGCTGGAAGACGGGTGGGATGCACTAACGAGAGCCTTCCAGAAGTCCTTCACGTGAAGTGAAATATATACTTGCCCTAATGGTGCAACAGACAAAAAAATAATGAGCATAAGGAAATGAAAACTGCAACAGACAATACAGCAACTGTTAGAAGAACAAAGTTAGCATTCTCCATCTAGCATTCTCCGAAAGATTTGAATTAGTGCATGTTCCAGAACACTTCTGTATGCAAAGTTAATCCCTTTAGCAGAACATGGGTGACAAACAGGTCTCCCCCCTCAGCGGCTTCGGTCCCGGATATCTTTACCCGAGTCCCAGCTTCTTGCCAGACGGCTGAGACCCACGGAGAAGGAGACCCGACGCGAGGGAAGGAGGAGGCGCAGGGGGACATGGTGACTTCTACTACGGGGGGAGGGGCGGACACCGACAATGTGTCCCGACGCCCCTCTCCCCTTGCTGGCACTCACCGGGTCCGGCGGCTGCTGGACGAGAGCTCCCGCTCCTCGGGACTCTCCGGGCCGCGGAGGGACGTTCTCTTTCCCCGGGGCTCCTCCTGTGCAAGCAGATCGACTCACCTGCACCTTGCGACGGCGGCACTTCTCCGGTCTCCCTTTTCGGCATGGGAGACCGGCAACATCGACGGCGGTAATCGCGCTGGCACTTCTCCGGTCTCCCTCTTTGGCATGGGATACCGGCAACATCGACGGCGGTAATCTCGCTGGCACTTCTCCGGTCTCCCTCTTTGGCATGGGAGACCGGCAACATCCTCCGCATCTCCCGGGGCTCCCTCCAGGCCACGGGAGCCCCGCGGGCGCCGCCATACTTCTTGCCGTCTTCCTTCTTCCACCGGGCTGCGGGGGGCGGGCACTTCCGGCCGGCCGCGCTAGGATTGGCCGGCCGGCCGGTCACTTCCGGGTCGCCGCGGGCAGCGCGGCGGCCCGTCTCTAGCTCAGGCAGGCGGGCGGCGAAGTTTCCCGAGCCGCTGGCGGGATAAATATTATAAATATATTAAAAAAAACAAGGAACGTGTTGTGAGGCAGCCGCCAACCAGCAAACATGCGCGAGAGACCAGGAAATGCCGACGTGGGCCCAGAATACAGCGTGAGTGAAAGATCGCTCATTGCAACGGTGACTATAGCGCCGAAAACAGTAATTTTATTAAATGCACCTCGGCTCACCCTTACAGCAGAAATACGGGTGCCGGCAATGCCGGCTGTTCATCAAGAGGGACTGGGGGAGGGGGGCGGGAGAGGACACGGACGGCGGGAGACACCGGAGCAGTAAGGCGGGTGCCGGCAATGCCGGAACAGATTCGGGGGCGTTCCCGGCTTTTGGCTGACGTCGCGTGACGTCGGCAAAAGCCAAAGAATCTCGGGAACGCCCCCGAGTCGGGTCCAGCATTGACGGACAGGCCCCTCGTCCAATGGCTAGGCTCCATTTATGGAGCCAGCCAATGAATGACGAGGGCCGACCCAAACCCACACTACAGTTCTCATTAGGTTTTCGCCTGCGCGAAAAAGCTGCGCAGAGCGCAGCTTTCGCCAGGCAAAACCTAAAAAGTAATCCTTCCCAGTCAAGATCGAATCCAAAATGGCCAGGAAACAGGAACAGGAAATTGGAGACTGGGGCACTTCCTTCACCCCACCCCAATGGGAGGAGCTTGCTGGACAGGAACAGGAAGTTGGAGACTGGGCCACTTCCTTCCTTCACCCCTCCCCAATTATAATTTTTGTAATTTCGCGAGTGCGAGATTGTTGCTGCCCGCACCGCGGGCCGTGAGCAGTGCGAACACAAGCAAAAAATCCGCAGCGCGCGGATTTGCGGATTTTGCGGGAAATTCGCGAATCTTGCGGATTGTGAATTTACCAAAAATCCGCAAAATCCGCGAGCGTAACGGATTTTCCGCCCATGCTTAGTGCGTACCTGTTTATGTGCAGGGTTGGTGGGCTCGTCCCTATCGCGCTTGGAGGCTCTGTTGGTTTTACTTTCTTATGCGCTCTTGTATTTGTTGATTTGTGCTGCGAGCTTCTCTGTACGCGCCTGGGTGTTGGGCTGTTTCCTCCAAGGGACGCTTGTCCCAGGGGTTACGTTGTGAATTAGGGCCTCTTAGCCGAGTACTCGCTGGCAGGAGCGTTTCTCTCTTTGTTCGCACTCACCCAAGATGGCCCCCTTGTGCTGGGTGCCTGGTTGCTCTCGAGCCCCTCCCAATATGGCCTCCGTTTCTTTCCTGTTCCTCGAGGGATTCCCCTTGGCCTTGCCTCCCAGTTGTGGCTCTCGATTGCTGATGGTGGCGCGTTTGCTCTGGTTGCCGCTCTTTGCCCTCTCTTAGCCAAAGGTATAGGCTTCGTTTGGCCCGGCTCGCCGGTTCGTGTGCCCACCCCAAGATGGCCGCCGCCACCGCACCGATCTGCCTCTTGTCGCTCCAAAGGTGTCTCCCCCTCACGTCGCTTGCTCTTGACTCAGCTTGTTTCCCACTGGCCGCTTCCCCTGGCTGTCCTGCTTGCTGGTTGTCTGCTCCGCCAAGCGCCTGGCGTTGGTGGCTGCTTGCCCGTTTACCTGGCTTGGTAAAATGATCGCCTTACAAGTGGCGCACAGCCTGCCTGCTTTCGGTTTCGTTTGGTTTCGTTCTCCACTGCCGAGTGCGTCTTGTCGCTTTTACCGCTTCTTGCTCGCACCGCTTCCACCGCTTTCGTCGCTCGTCTCTCCACGCACCTCTCTGCTTCTTCTTACGGCAGGGATTCCGGAGGGTAGCGCTATCGGTGCTTCCTCCTTGCTGATCGGTTACGCCTTACTTTTTGCCGCCATCTTGGAATCTCGTCCGCTTTCTTCGCTCGTTTGCTTCTTTTCTCGTATTTCCTTTCCTGTTGCTTCTTGGGTGTGACTGGCTGCAGCTGCGTGTGCCCTCCACCTTCACACACCCTTACCTGTGTGACCTTCCTTACTTCGGGCTTCTGTGCCACTGTGCTCGCCGGTAGTTCGACTTGGGGGTCGGGAGCTCTGGACTTAGGTGAGCTTCCTCCTCGCCATCCAAGCCACGCCCCCCATTGAGACACATTTACAATAAATAAATATTTGTACAGATTATCAGGGCTTTTTTCCAATGGAAAGAGGTGCTTTCAGAGGCCCAATAATGTGAATGCTTGGTATCCCAATATTGAAAACAGAAAACAAGACATTCCTATTAGTAAACTTGTGTGTTTTTATCTTCTCTTTAACCCTTTGCATGCTGATGACGGAACCGCTCCGTCATCAGCTGCGGTGGCGCTGTGCTGATGACGGAGCGGTTCCGTCATGGCCCGCTCACCGCTCCTGCGCGGCGCGAATTCCGCGCCTGCGCTGAGCATTTTATTGAGAGGGCGGGGCCATGACGGAACCGCTACGTCATAAGCACAGCGCAACCGACGCTGGTGACGGAGCGGTTCTGTCACCAGCATGCGCCCGCCGCATTTCCGCCCCGCCCCTTAGCACTGCGGCGGATTAGCCGCCGCAGTGAAGGGGTTAATTCACTTAGGCCCACATGCATCAACAATGCCATTTGAGATTCCTTATTAGCGAATAAGGAATCGCAAATGGCTATGCATGAAGAAATCGCTAAAAAAAATAGCAATTTCTTAAAATTCCTTAATTGCGACTCGCAAATTGCGAATCGCAATTAAGGAATACCTCCCCATTCATTCCTATGGGCCTAGAGGCCCATAGGAATGAATGGGAAGACATTCTCAATTTGCGAATCGCAATTAGCAAATCGCAAATTGAGATTGCAATTTCAAGGGGGCCAGGGTGTCAAAAGGACACCCTGTTGCACCCCTGAAATCTGCATACGAGTACATCTTGCACACACACTTGCCTCAAGGGCATGTGTGTGTGTAAAATGGAACTTTGAAAAATGCACTTTAGTGCATTTTTTAAAGTTTTCGCAAATTACCATGAAGTTCAACTTCATGGTAATTTGCACCCCCTATTAGCAAAATCACAATTTTTTTTTATTTGATGCATTGCATTTAAGGAATCTCAATTTGAGATTCCTTAAATGCAATCGCAATTTAAGAAATCACAATTTTCCGAATTCTTAAATTGAGAAAAGTAAAAAAATGATGATGTATCCCAAATGATGAATTTGCATTCGCAAACGGCCGATTTTTGCAATTCGCACCATTTGCGAATGCAATTTTCAATGATGCATGTGCCCCTTACTCACTACTTTAATGGAGAGGATGTGGCTTACAGCCAGAGCTGCCTGCTAACTGTGGAACTGGAGATCCTGATTTGAGTCTCAGCATCAGATCCAGTGATTCTGGGCAAATCACTTAATCTCCCTGTGCTTTGAAAAAATATGTCCTTGCGTAATGTAAGTGGTGGTTATGCAAAGCGCTACCTTGGGTTGATTTTGCGCAATTTAAAAGTACCTAAGAAAATGTAAGAGCTTCAATGAACAGCATTCATTAAATGGTGCTCTGGGGCATCCAAGCACTAAATACTCAGGGCGTCATTTTTGAGGTTTTGCCGTAGGGAAGCGCAGGAGGCCTTCCAACTGCACTTCCCTGCGGCAAAAGAAAAGGGCAGGAATGCGCCGTATGTATAAGATACAATTTTACGATTTTGTGTAAATCTGGGGCAGTGTCGAAAGGCCATGGGTGTTGCTGGGAACGCCCCCAGCAACACCCATTGGACGCCCTTTAACGCAGAGCACTGCGTTAAAGGGACCGATATTTATCAGGCAGCGTTGAGCCAAAAAAGTGGCTTAGTGCTGCCTGATAAATATCATGCAGGCTTCTGCGCATGGAACTTCACAAAAAGGGACGTTCCGATGGCGCAAGGGGCCTCATAAATGAGCCCTCACTATTTTGTTGGTAAATATCAATTTGATTATCACTTACTGAACTCGTAATTAAGGGGCATATTACCAAGGGCACTCTCGCCGCTTTAGCAGGATTTTTTCCCGCTAAAGCGGCGATAAAACTATCGCCCTATGATCAAGCTGTCACTAACTACTGTTAACGACAGTTTCCATGAGTTAGCAACAGAAAAAAATATCGCAAAGCACGGAAGAGATAAATATCGCTAATGATATGCGAGGTAGGCGTACCCTCGCTAAATTTTACTAAAAATGTCGCTAAAACGCTATTGCACTATTAACAACTATCGCATGGACATGCTTAGCGACAAAAAAAATCCCGCTAAGACCCCTTAGCTGGAGAAAAATAAGAACTGCTAAAACCAGTTCTAAAAAAGCAAAACTGGAGATAAAAATATCAAATAAAAGGAGACATAGCCAGCCCAGCCCCACCACAAAGCTGAGGACCTGCAGACGCCATGGAGGCAGTAATCATACAGCTTGGAGTCCCACAAATGCCACAGCCCCCACCACCACCACCACCAGCGCCTCCACCACCACCGCCTCGAGGACCACCACCAAGGCAGCGCCAAAGACAACGGCGACCAATGCGCACACGACTTGTCCTTGGAGATCTACAACCCCAGGATTTCATAGCCCACTACAGGCTCAAACGGACATCCATTGACTACATACTGAACCACCAACCCAGCGGATAACCAATATCCCCCCGCAAACAAAGCTACTGGCTGTGCTGCATTTCCTGGCCTCAGGGACATTTCAACCCACAACATCCAGAGTGGGTGGAGTCTCACAGGCAGCCTTTTCAAGATTCCTGCCAATTGTGTTGGATGGCATAATCAGCCTGATACCCCAGGAACTACACTTCCCCAACACCGTGCGTGAACAGCTCCTGGCCAAGCAGGGTTTCCACGCCATAGCTGGATTCCCACAAGTACTGGGTGCAATAGACTGCACACATATCCGATTAGTGCCACCGGCGGACAGTGCACACAAATATAGAAACCGAAAGCCCACTCACTCAATGAATGTGCAGGCAATAGTGGACCACCGTGGAATGTTCACTAATGTCATTGCAAAGTTCCCAGGGAGTGTGCATGATTCGTATATTTTCCAGCAGTCAGTCATCAACCAGCGCTTCCAGGATGGAAGATATGGGAATGCAGTCCTAGTTGGTAAGTAGTAATCCAACATACCACTTGCATCTGCAGCACATACATGCAAAACAGAAATGTTCCAATGTCAATGTCACAATACCACATACAAGTGGTCATATTTACAAGAACTGGCGCATTCATGCAAATCAGCAGGGATGCACCAGTTATTGTGCGCCACAGCTCCGCCATCATGGATGCGCCGCATTTACAATGCGGCGCACCATGGTGCAAAAACGGCACAGATGCGTGACGCATCTGTGCCGTAAAAGTGACGCATTGCTGGAGTTGCGTCGCAAGCGTGACGCAGCTCCAGCAATGCTCTTGGGGCCCTATCTAGTTAATGCTGCATCAAGCCTTGCGCCTGCTTCAGGCAGGCGCAGGGTTTTGACGCAGCATGGGCCTAAAAGTAACTGAGTGAAATCTTGTAGATTCCACACAGCCACTTTTAGGAGACGTTCCTGCACCGGAACGCCCCCCCCCCCCCTGCACAAGAACGCCTACATGTGGCGCAGGGCATTACAACGTGACATATCTCCCAGATGCGTCATGTTGTAAGTACCCCCGCACCATGGAGCAGGATATGCGCCGCCGCTGCGTCACAAAAGTGACGCAACGGTGGCGTAAATGAGACGTAAGGGGCTTGTAAATCTGCCCCAAGATGTCCAAAAACATCACCCCACACCAGACACATTAACACCATGAACTGTGGGCACTGGAGCCAGATACATAGACCAAAATCACAGCAAGTTGTACACCCCTGTCCCCCTCCCCAAAGTTACAAGATGTGTGAAAAATGCATGTGTGAGGGAGAAACATCACTCACAAACAAACTTGTGACACAACTTCCACTGTGCATGTCTTGTGCTGGACAGGCAGGATGAATACCACAGGAGAGACTGACATGTTGCCATTTAGTGTGAAAGTGTAGTACTGCTCCATGTCACTTACCGTCAGTGACCCAGTAGCACACTACAATGTGTGCTAACTTGCAAAGGCTGCATGAACTAGCTGAGTTCTTCCACACAAAAATCGAGAAGATCCTAAACTCCCTGCCCCAGCCCAGGCTATCTCAGGACAATGGCAAGCAGACCGTGGGAACTCAGGCCAGAGAGACCGCTTTCGATCTTGACACCTTTGGCCCAGTATCAGTGAGCGAGGTCGCCAAAACCTTATCTTCGATTAAAAGTGGTTCCCCCATGGACCCTGTTCCCATGAAGTTCCTCAAACAGGTAACAGCGTCCATTGCAGCTCCCGTGACAGACCTAATGAACGCCTCTTTTATCCAGGGTGTGGTGCCACCCACTTGGAAAATGGCAGTTGTTAAGGCTCTTTTAAAAAAAAACAATCTGGACCCCACAGACCTGTCGAACTTTAGGCCCATGTTGATTTGACGGCTGGCTGAGGTAGGGGTGTCTGGGGTGGCCCTGCAGTGGCTGAGATCTTTTCTCTCGGATCGAACTTACCAGGTCTGGGATGGCTCTGAGAGATCCAAATCAATTCCCCTCCAGTGTGGAGTGCCACAGGGCTCTTCGCTGAGCCCTACATTATTCTATGTTTACATGGCCCCCCTGGAGGACGTAGTATCCCCATATGACATCAAAATCGTCAGCTACGCTGACGATACGCAGCTAGTGGTTTCCTTATCCCATCTGGCCGACAATCCGGACACCTTGAACTCCTGCCTGGCGGATGTTCATACTTGGATGAGAGAATCCTCCCTCAAGTTAAACGGCTCAAAGACGGAAATACTGCTGCTGGGGAGTAAAACTACTGTTTTCCCTTCGCTCAGCTGGCCGGGATGTATGGGCGATCCCCCGGCCCCCAAAGAAGCCATTAAGAGCCTTGGAGTCTGGCTAGAACCAGACTTGTCATTTCGCACCCAAGCTAAGAAAACAGCAGGAGTGTGTTATGCCCTGCTTAGGTCGGCTCGGAAAATCTTCCCTCTCCTACCGTTAACATCGAGGAAGTTGCTGATTCAGGGTCTTATAACATCTAGACTCGATTATAGCAACGCCATTTTTTTGGGCGCCCCTGAATCTACCTTCAAGACCCTTCAACAGGTCCAAAATGCAGCGGCAAGGCTGCTTATGGATATTCCGAGGACGCAATCAGCGAAACCGGCATTGAAGGCGCTGCATTGGCTCCCTGTGCGGGAGAGAGTGACTTTTAAGGCACTTTGCACTGCCCATAAAATTCTCTCAGGTAAAGGCCCCCTCATTTTAAAAAACCTAGTTACTCCATACAAAGCAAGCAGAACGCTGCGATCGGAGAGGAAACATCTCTTGCTAGTTCCTAGAGTTAAAAAGGCCCGCACGGGCGGGAGAAGATTCTCATTTAATACGGCAAAGCTTTGGAACTCGCTCCCTCTAAAACTGCGCGCTGAGCCTTGCACACTGCGTTTCCGCAAAGGTCTTAAAACCTTTTTGTTTCCTGTATAATGCGTTAATTCTGTCCCCCACTACCATCGGATGTTGTCTGGAAAGCGCCGGGATGCCCAAGGGTAGCTGCGCGCTATATAAGATTTTAAATAAAATAATGAAGGACGCTGAGGCCTGCGAGGCAGATGCAGACCACCTGGTACACCTCTAGGTATATGGAGACTGACCCTCAAATATGGAGCTGATACAGGACTGTTTCCTCATTACATTGTTATTTTCATTGGTCACAACATAACACAGTAATACTGCAATCTACGGCAGTACATACTTGAAAAACAAGAGACGTCAGTGGATAATACAGCACGGGCATGCACAAAAACAAAAGGTTCATACCTTATATTATTTCTTGCATTCTAACATAGGTGTCGCATCAACCACGGTTTACAATTAACTATGGAAAGTAGTGACTCGTAGAAGAATGTTTGGTGACACTTACAGGTAATGGAGGAGAAAGGAAACTCAGCAGTGGACCCCAGTTGTACTTGGGTTTAGACGTCATTGGCATTTCCCCAGCATAAGTTGACAGGGTCCCTACAGTAATCCAAGTCTTCCAGCCAGCACTCCATACCTGGCTTCGCCCTAGTATCCCATGTAAATAAGATGTGGCGTAGATCCAGTCTGAGAGCAATTCTGACCAACATGGACACCGTCCCCTTAATGTGCAGAGTATGATGAAGTAGCCAAACCAGGGGCGTACACGGCAACTGCAAACCCATCGTGGTGTGCAAGTATCTCAATACTACCTCCTAGTATAGATGACCAGGAATACAGCCCCAGGACAAAGTAATAAAGACTGCCCCGATTGTACACAGCACTTGCAAAGATCATTTCCCCTGAGACCCATTCTATGGGGCTCAACAGGTGGGTGGCATGTTTGGTGCACAAATTGTAAAATTAATTACCAGAAAGTTGCCATTGGGGGTGAGGCAGCGTGTCAGCTGGCACACTTCGCTGTTGCTAGCGCCTCCGGGCTTGTAATTCCCCCCGCTGCCTCCCGTGCCGCACCGCCCCCTGGATCCCATTTGCTGTCCTCGCCACCCTCCTCCTGCCTCCCAGCGGACCCCTCCTCCCCTTATTTGGCAGCCGCTGTGCGGTGGAGACAGCGACCCTTGACCCTTGGATAGTTCGGTTACCCACTGCTGCATCTCCGCCTGCCCTGTCCGCTCTTTCAGCTTTGCCCCTTCCTCAGATCGACGCTTATTCACCTGCATCATTGCTGCCTGGCCCCCTTGACTGCCTGTGCCCCTTGCCTTCTGTGTCCCCATGTGCCTGCCCTCATCCCTTCTTATTTTGTACCCCGTGTGAGTGTTGACTGGTATTAATTTTCATATACTATTGCTCCTTTGCTGTCGCGCAGCGGACGCACCGCTGTCGTGCCAAAGGCGCTACAAAGGTAAGCCCGTCTGTGCCGTCCGCACATGGACCGCGCCCAGCGCCAGGACTCCTGGCCCTCAATGACACAAGCCCACCGGTCTTAACTACGACGACGCCACTCTCCATGCACTCAACGTCAGCTGGAACCCCACCTGCCACCAAGCCAGCCCAAAACGCACACACGGACCCTTCACCTGCCAAGCCTGCAAGTTCACCTGCCTCCAGACCAGCACCGCATCCGCCAGGCCAGGCCCTAGCAACAACCACCTCAAGTGTGTCGTATTTTGACGATGGCTGGGTTAGCGCTTAGCTTTGCTACACGATTCCCGCTTAAATTAGCTATACGTAGAAACGCCATTTTGTATGTGTTGGCGGCCATCTTAGATCATGAACGGCCTCGTGGCCGTCGTACCCTTTAGTCCGTTGTCCGTTCCACTGACCACTTTAGTCTGCCCAGCAACAGGCTATTTTTAGTACTGGTCAAGCCACACATGCGCAGTTCACACTGACCAGTCGTTCCTCAGGAATGTGCCACAAACTGACCAGTGGGTTTGAAACCCTCCAATGAGCTGGCAGTATTCCAAAATATGCCCTTATATGTACATAATGTTCTGTAACTTCGTGCCGCGTGTACGTTTTATTACCTGTAGAATCATATAAAGGAAGGGTCACACCGATGTTCGGTGTGATACCTCTTGCATTACCTCACTCCCTTTCACTCCCTTTCCCTCCCTCTCCCTCCATTTCCCTTCCTCTCCCTCACTCCCTCTCCGTTTCCCTCCCTTTCCCTCCCTCTCCCTCCCTCTCCGTCTCCCTCCCTTTCCCTCCCTCTCCCTCCCTCTCCGTCTCCCTCCCTTTCACTCCCTCTCCGTCTCCCTCCCTTTCCCTCCCTCTCACTACCTCTCCGTCTCCATCCCTTTCCCTCCCTCTCCCTCCCTCTCTCCACCTCATTCCCTCTCCCTCCCTGTCCATCTCACTCCCTCTCCGTCTCTCTCCCTCCCTGTCCGTCTCTCTCTCACTCCCTCCCTCTCACTCCCTCCCTCCCTCTCACTCCTTCCCTCCCTCCCATTCCCTCCCTCCCACTCCCTCCCTCACTCCCTCCCTCTCACTCCCTCCCTCCCTCCCACTCAATCCCACTAACTCACTCCCTTCCACTCACTCCCTCCCTCCCTCCCACTCACTCACTCCCACTCACTCATTCCCTCCCACTCACTGACTCCTTCCCACTCACTGACTCCCTCCCACTCACTCACTCTCACTCACTCACTCCCTCTCCCTCCCTCCCTCCCACTCACTCCATCCCTCTCACTCACTCCCTCTCACTCCCTCTCACTCACTCACTCCCTCTCACTCACTCCCTCTCACTCCCTCCCACTCACTCACTCCCTCCCACTCACTCATTCCCTCCCACTCACTCCCTCCCACTCACTGACTCCCTCCCACTCACTGACTCCCTCCCACTGACTCCCTCCCACTCACTCCCTCCCACTCACTCCCTCCCACTCACTCCTTCCCACTCACTCCTTCCCACTCACTCCCTCCCACTCATTCACTCACTCCTTCCCTCTCATTCACTCACTCCTTCCCTCTCATTCCCTCACAGTCACTCCTTCCCTCTCACTCACTCACTCACTCCCTCTCCCTCCCTCCCACTCACTCCATCCTTCTCACTCACTCACTCCCTCTCACTCCCTCCCTCCCTCTCACTCACTCCCTCTCACTCACTCACTCACTCCATCTCACTCACTCACTCACTCCCTCTCCCTCCCTCCCACTCACTCCATCCCTCTCACTCACTCTCACTCCCTCCCTCCCTCTCACTCACTCACTCCCTCTCACTCACTCACTCCCTCTCACTCACTCACTCCCTCTCCGTTCCCCCTCCCCCTCCCTTTCCCTCCCACTCCCCCTGTCATCTCACCCTGCCTGTGTGCCAGCCGGGGCGTGCACACACTCACAACCGCACCCGAGCACTTAACAGGTCTCTAACCCCTTCGATGCTCATGGCGGAACCGTTCCGTCATGACCACGCCCGTTTGCATAAGGGCTCAGCACCGGAGGGGAATCTAGGTCGCATGGATGGGGTTAAAAGACCATTTGCATGTTAATGTGCCCTTTGTATTTCACCTCTTCCTAGGCCCCTGCAGCTTTACTCTGGCCCTTGCTAGGATCGCCGGCCGGCAGCCCCCACAGAGCAGCAGAGTCTCTCGCGCTGCTGCAGACACTTAAAAAACACAGGTATGATGTCTCGGGGGTCCGCGGGCTGCCAGGAAAGGCTTGCCGGGCCGCCCCAGGCCCGCGGGCCGTACTATGAGTACCCCTGCTTTAGGCGCTATAAAGGCGGCAGGCTCTAGGTGCTATAAAGGCAGCAGGCTCGGCGCTATAAAGGCGGCAGGCTCTAGGCACTATAAAGTCAGCAGCCTCAGCGCTATAAACGCGGCAGGCTCTAGGCACTATAAAGGCAGCAGGCTCGGCACTATAAAGGCGGCAGGCTCTAGGCACTATAAAGGCGGCAGGCTCTAGGCGCTATAAAGGCGGCAGGCTCTAGGCTTTATCCTTTTAGTACAAAACATATGGCAGGCTCATGCAGGCGCCCTGGCACTATTGTGCTAAGGTGTGTGCATGGCGCACAGCAGCATATTCCTGCACTGACGCTAGGGAGAGTGGAGTACAGCGCCATATTTCTGTAAATACGGTGCTCCTTGCTCTCTCCTTCTCATGCGGTGCCGCATTTGGGGCTGCTGCACTGCACGGTGTGATATTTTAGCAAATCATTGCCTTGACTCATGTACAGAGAATGCATTTGGTAAAAGGGGTTACAATTTGCAGAACCAACCAATGTACTAATAGGTCAGTTCACATCATACAGAGTAGTAGGGACGCAGTTTGGTTTCCATTATTAGTTTGCATGAGCTAGGTGCCAAATTACAACCTATTACAATACCAGGGAGGGAAGCCTGCAGGGATTCTTTTAAACGTTGGATGTAAAGTGCCTCTTACCCATATCACCAGGCTCACCCCAAATCCTTCCATCTGTACTTCCCGACATTCCTCACGCCATTCCTGTGATTCTCGTCCCTCCTTCAAATCCCTCTAAAGCCTTACACGTATTAACACATATATAGTTCGATACACTTTTCACACCTCTTCATAAAGCAACTCTACATGTGTATGCTCCTATGGTATGAGTCTCCGCCGTCTTCCCCTTATATGTTATAGTTCCGAGCTCTGCTGCGTTCGCCTTCCTTCTATCTCACCATCTTGAGGAAACACAGCTCAAAGAGATGTGAGACCCTTTCCCAGTGAACACAGGCATGCAGGCACTGCAGCTATTTAACCACAATCATTACAATGATGTCATTGCACTTTAAAGTCACTTCTCCCAGCTGTGTGATTGTGGCAGCTGTGCCCTTCTTTTTGGATGGAGCTTCTGTTCACAGGCAGTGTTTGTCTGCACCCCCCGCCCCCTCCCTGCTGCAATCAAGGCCCACACAGAGCATGGCCCTTTTGTTATGCACAGACCTGCATTTGCAGCTCTGGCCTGCCCTTCTGAAGTCCTGCCTTGAGTTTCCTTCCAAACCCTCTGGATGGCTGGAGTACGCCCTTTCTTTTATCGTCTACACAGGATGCACCTAAAACATGAAAAACTTTCATGACATTCACAAGAAAGGCGCCAAAAGCGCGTTCCTCTTTTTCATGACTTTATTTCCTTTAAAACCGATAGAAATTCATGTATGCTTTACATGCATTGTCCTGAAATAAAGGGAATTTCACTGCCACTGTTGTAAACGCTGTGCTTTTTCAACAGATCCGAGATTTTAGAATCACCCCAAAACATGGCACATCTCTGAGCTGTATTCAGCGCCAAAGTGCTCCACTGAGACACATTTATGAGTATTTCAATTAAAATATATACATTTGCATATCAGAAGATACAAACAGTACAGAGCAATGCGGGGGTGGGGGTGGGGGGGAGGGTTGGGCTTGGTTCGTCGCCAGGTTGTGCACTGTAAACATAGTTAAGGTATGGGCTTGGCCCGTCCTTGAGTGTACAACAGGCGGCCATACTCTGGACCCGTTCTTTACCACCTTAGAGGACATAATTTTGTATCCACCTGTCCCGCTGACATGGACTGATCATATGCTGGTGAAGGCAGCTATTCCTGTGACTGACCCTATCTTTGTGGCACAAAACAAAACCTCTTTCTCTCGCCAGTGGAGCAAACTAAAACTAGAAGATTTTCATTCCCTACTTGGAAAGACTCCCTTACCTACCTTTTCGGATGTCGACGGAGGGTATGACTCTTTCTGCAACTGGATTGAAACGGCCCTGGATTCCCTTATCCCCTTGGTACGCTCTAAGTGCCGCACTAAGGCTCATAGCCCGTGGTATGATGAGACCTTGGCGTCTCTCAAGAGAGAGTGCAGGCAAGCGGAAAGGCAATGGAGGAAAGCCTATGATCCCGTGCGCAAATCCTGCTACCTCACCGTATCCAAGGCATATCATAGAGCGGTCTGCCGAACGCGGGCTGCATATTATGCGCAGGAGTTCCGGAACAGCCCTAACCCCTCTAAACTTATCTTCAAGGTCCTAAAAGATCTGACGACAAAGAGGGCCTCTGCTGCAGAAATTTGTACAGACTCTCATTGTGAGAGTCTGGCCTCTTTCTTTGTCCAAAAGGTGCATACAATCTATCGCACCTTCCCAACTGCCGTGCACCACTTGGACTTAGATGTCGGTCCTAAGGGCAATGCTCCAACTTTGGATATGCTGGCCCCCCTCTCTGAGGAGGGTTTCGATCTATTGAGCCAAAAAATTAAATCTGGCTCCCCAGCAGACCCCCTCATACCGACTCAGTTCAAAAACATGCAGGCAACATGTCGCTCTCCTTTGCTGGCCCTTATTAACACTTCTCTGACCTCAGGGATGGTGCCCACCAAGTGGAAGCAAGCGGTAGTTACCCCCATCCTAAAAAAGCCTACCCTAGATCCGGTAGAACCCGAGAACTATCGCCCCATCTCATTGCTGCCGTGGCCTGCTAAAGTTACCGAAGCCCACGTGAATAGGATCCTGGCCGACCATCTCGCCATAGCTAACATCTTGGATCCCACGCAAAATGGATTCCGTGCAGGCCACAGCACGGAGACTGCCTTGTTATACATGGTTGAACATCTGCGCTCCGTGCTGGACACCGGACG
Organism: Lissotriton vulgaris; assembly: GCF_964263255.1. NCBI lineage: Eukaryota > Metazoa > Chordata > Amphibia > Caudata > Salamandridae > Lissotriton > Lissotriton vulgaris. The sequence goes on along the minus strand of NC_141685.1, from coordinate 88,340,935 downwards.
AACAGCGGCACTCCTGTTGTTAGATCTGAGTGCCGCCTTCGACACGGTGTCCCACGAGATCCTTTTGCGGAGATTAGCTGAAGCTGGGGTTAGGGGTTCGGCTCTAGGATGGTTCCGCTCTTTCCTCACCAACAGATCCTTTCAGGTTGCGATACCACCTGGCAAATCCACCTCTCACCCGCTCACCCTGGGAGTTCCACAGGGTTCATCTCTGAGCCCCACGCTTTTTAACCTTTATGTGAGCCCGCTGGCTGCGGTAGTCAAACGCTGGGGCCTAACAATGGTGTCCTATGCGGACGACACGCAGCTGGCGGTCACACTAAGTGGGGACTCAGCCGTGGACGCCCACAACTTCTGTGAGGGGCTACGTGCCGTGGCCAATTGGATGAACCTAAACTGCCTCCAATTGAACACAAAGAAGACCGAGGTGATGGTGGTGGGTAAGCAACCTGGATGGTGGAATGACAACTGGTGGCCCCCCGAGCTAGGAACAATTCCTTCTCCTGCCATCGAGATAAAAAATCTCGGGGTATGGCTGGACCCTACATTGAACTTCATCTGCCAAACTAAGAGGGTGGCTGCCTCCTGTTTCGGCATAATTAGGGGTATCAGGCCGGTGCTTAAATTTTTCGACACCCCCACTAGACAGCTTGTAGTCCAGGCCGCGATCCTATCCAGGATAGACTATGCCAGTGTCTTACTAGCAGGTACGAACAAGGCAGAACTCATGCGGCTACAACGAGTGCAGAATGCCGCCGCAAGAGCGGTATTAGGATTGCCTCGTCGTTGCTCGGCGTCTAGAGCATTGCAATCGCTTCACTGGTTGCCTGTCGCTCGCCGGATCGAGTTCAAGGTGCTCTGCCTAGCTTTTAAAATTTTGAAAGGTATGGCTCCACCTATCTTGAGTAATTTACTGACCCCATATGTTCCTTCTCGATCATTGAGATCGATGGGTCAGAATTTGGCTGTTGTCCCACGCTTTCTGCTTAGCAGGATGGGTGGCCGCTCCTTCCGGGTAGTGGCGGCCAAATTGTGGAACTCTCTTCCCAGTGAAATCCGAGCTTTGGAAGATCTACTGCTATTCAGACGTGCCATCAAAACTTTTCTTTTTAACTAATTTTTCCTGACTTTGCTGCGTTCTGTGATGTTGTGTTTATCTCTCCTGGCGCCAGGACGCCCCTTTGCTGGGGCAGCTGTGCGCGGTACAAGAACCAATAACATAACATAACATAACATAACATTACCCCCCCTGGAGAGAGAAAGAAAGCGGAGATGAAGATAGTGGGGAGGAGAGGGGGTGGGGGTCGCGTTTTAGGTCCGGCGTGTTTCCAAGTGTGCGTCGAGGGCTTCCCACGTGTCGTTTTTGGCATTGTGCTCCTTCGAGAATTTGCCAGTGATGTTATCTGCGCCTCTGAGGAAGGTGACCCAGATTATCCAGTTTTTGAAAGTGGCTTTGGCCGTGTTCTTGCAGTTTGTTAATATGATTTTCACTGCCGCTGTCAGTAGGATGTCCACTAGGTCTCTTTCCTCCTTGTTTTCTAGGCAGTCCGTCATGAACCCTGTGGCGAGACCAACAAAATTAATTGGTATGTGTTAGAATTGGGGGTCTCTGGTTGGCGCAGGTATGTACTTGCGACAAGCAGGGACCCTCTCCTCTAAGTCAGGGCAAAGGATTACTCCCAGAAATAACCCCTGCTCACCCTCTAGGTAGTGTGGCGCAAGCAGTCTAGGCTAAACTCTGGAGTACATAGGGTTAAACATTTGCAGTATCACACACAATAATCCTCAACCCACCACACAATGACACTAGACTGTATTCTTGTAAAAATATCTTCTTTATATATATTTTTAAAGCAGGCTTGTAAATACGGTCTTTGTACAAAAAAATGGTTCCAGTTAATTTTTAATAGGCCACAGTTCTTATTCTGCTTCTTCTAGTCTTTCAAAGGTGTTCTTTGGGGCCTTTTGCCCAGTTCCTGCCAAGTATAGTGCCCCTTAGCGCTTCTGTGCGCTTCCCCACGCCTCCGTGCACTTCTGGTGAGGAAATCGGGCCCGGCCTGCCAAAGCTCACGCTTCTCGCGTGAGCGGCGAAGGGCACGACCGGGTCTGGCTTTCAGATTGAGTCAAACTTCTGTGCGCGACTCGAGGCGGAGGGGGCACCGGCCACGGGGAGTGTCAGGGGGGGTCTCGGGGGGCCAGGAGCGGTGCGAGCCTCTTTGGGGAGGGGAGGCTCGTGCCGAGGTGCAGGCTGCAGATGCGGGGCACCCGGGGCACGGAAGGTCACAGAGGGCGGTGCGAGCTGCAAAGGGCAGGATGCTCGCACCGCGAGGGGGCACACACAGTACCTTTAAAGATTAGGCGAAGGTCGAGGCGGCAATGTCGGGGGTCAGCTCGGTGTCCCGCATCGCGGTGTCTTCCTTCCTGGGCCAGTCAGAGTGGCGGCTCGGCTCGGGCTTGAAGGTTGGCGTTGCGGCGCGGGCCGGGACGGGCCAGGGAGATAAAGCACCTCGAGTCCTGAAAGAGGGGGCACACGCTGGGGGCGGCGAACCTGCAGGGCACGTCAAGGGGGTCAAGACGGGCTTCTTCTGCACAGCGCGCCACAGCGGCTCACAGACAGCGGTAGGCGCTTTCCTGGGCACAGGTCAAAAAGGGCAAGCAGGTGCAGGGTGAGGCCTCTCCTCACGGTGCGAGCTACGGCTCGGTTGGGCGACAGTCACGGTGCTTGGGCCAGCGAGGCTGGTCTTCGCGGTGCTTCTGGGGCCTCGGCAGGCAGCAGTCACGGTGCTTGTAGGGACGGTAGTGCCCTGGGCCTCTCAGGGGGCACGGCGTATGATCACGACGTGCTCCGCTGTCCCCAAGTAGCAGTGCAGGGGAAGGCAGCACTCACAGCAGTTCCTCTTTCAGGGGGGTAGCGCCCAATATTCCTGGGGCGCAGTTCAGGGGGCAAGTTCCACAGCAAGCCCTTGGAGATCTTTGTAGGAGTTTGGCACAAGTTCAAAATAAAGCAAAGTCTTTCAGTCTTTCTTCTCCTGCTCTCCTTAAGCAGCAAGGCACCCACCACAGGCCAGTCTCTTGGGGTCAGAGTCAGAACTTCTCCATGCAGCTTCCAGGGTCCTTCTCTTCAGGCAGAGCTTCTTCTTTGCGCAAACAGGATCTGATTTACAAGGAGCAGGGCTCCTACTTTTATACACCATTTCCTTTGTCTTCTCAGGCCAGGGGGGCCTCTGCATAATTTCTTTCAGTCTCTGAGCTCTTGTTGGGTGTACTCTGGTGTCTTCTTTCAGTGTGAGGGGCAGGCACATCAGACGCTCCACAGGAGGTGGAGCCAGCATTGTGTGGACAGGGGCAGCCAGGAGTACCTTGATGACAGTGCTTCGCCCTTTCTGGGCCAGGTGCAGGCTGAGTCATCAGTCGCTCCCCAGGGGCGGAGCCAGCATTGTGGTGGCAGAGCACTGCCCTATTAAGAGTCCAGGGGCACTCCTACCTCCCACTAAGGCAGAGGTCTTCAATCTGTGGGGCGCGACCCCCAGGGGGGTCGTGGAGTCCTGGGAAGGGGGTCGCAGATTCTGTTGGAGCGTGCAGCAGTTCCTGGCGTCAGGCTGATTGAGGCCGGGTGATCACGGTGGAGGCCTAATTCACGCCTCATTAACAAGTAAAGGTCTTCTGAAGACCTGTGAAGTACTCGGGTGTGCCTTTCTGTGTGTCCCGAAGCTGTTTCAGCCAGGCTCACTTACACGTGCTGGGGAGTGGGGGGGGGGGGGGGTAGGGGGGTAGGGGGTGGGGTAGGGGGGGGGGGTGTCTGGGGGAGGAGGCTGTAGCCCTTTGAGTTCAATCAATGGACTTAGCTGTGGGGTTTATTTTTATTTTTAACGTTTTATATAGCGCTAGCTTAACCCGTAGGTATCAGAGCGCTTTACAAACACACATAGCAAACAGCAGAAGGACATTACAGTCATTGGTTCAAGTCCCACATACCTGGCGCCTGTGCAGGAGAAATGTGCCTGAAACTGTTCTTCACCGTGAGGTGTTTATACAGCCTGTCTGCTGCCCCCCCCCCAAGCAGGGAAGCACAGAGATGCCCTCCCATGAGAGAGGAAGAAGGAAGAAGACACAGAGAGATACTGACCCCACCCCCATGAGAGAGGCACAGAAAAGGTGGGTGGATGAAGGAGGAATGTATGTGTGGATGGAGTGGGTGAAGGGTGGGTGGATGGATGGATGGATGGAAGGAAGGATGAAGGATGGATGGGTGGATGTAAGGATGAATAGATGGATGTGTGAAAAGGTGGGTGGATGGATGGATGAAAGGGTGGGTGGATGAATGATGAGTGGATGGATGTAAAGATGAAAGGGTGGGTGGATGGATGGATGAAGGATGGATGGATGTGTGAAAAGGTGGGTGGATGGATGGATGAAAGGGTGGATGGATGAAGGATGTATGTATGGATGGATGTGTGAAAAGGTGGGGGATGAATGATGGGTGGATGGGGGTGGATGGATGGATGAAAGGGTAGGTGGATGGATGAAGGATGGATGGATGAAAGGGTGGATGGATGAAGGATGTATGTATGGATGGAAGGACAAAAAGGTAGATGGATGAAGGATGGATGTATGGGTGGATGGATGGAAGGATGAAGGGTGGGTGGATGGATGGATGGAAGGAAGGATGAAGGATGGATGGGTGGATGTAAGGATGAATAGATGGATGTGTGAAAAGGTGGGTGGATGAATGATGAGTGGATGGATGTAAAGATGAAAGGGTAGATGGATGGATGAAGGATGAATGGATGGATGTGTGAAAAGGTGGGTGGATGAATGATGAGTGGATGGATGTAAAGATGAAAGGGTAGATGGATGGATGAAGGATGAATGGATGGATGTGTGAAAAGGTGGGTGGATGAATGATGAGTGGATGGATGTAAAGATGAAAGGGTGGATGGATGGATGAAGGATGGATGGATGTGTGAAAAGGTGGGTGGATGGATGGATGAAAGGGTGGGTGGATGAATGATGAGTGGATGGATGTAAAGATGAAAGGGTGGATGGATGGATGAAGGATGGATGGATGTGTGAAAAGGTGGGTGGATGGATGTGTGAAAAGGTGGGTGGATGGATGGATGAAAGGGTGGATGGATGGATGAAGGATGGATGGATGTGTGAAAAGGTGGGTGGATGGATGTGTGAAAAGGTGGGTGGATGGATGGATGAAAGGGTGGATGGATGGATGAAGGATGGATGGATGTGTGAAAAGGTGGGTGGATGGATGTGTGAAAAGGTGGGTGGATGGATGGATGAAAGGGTGGATGGATGAAGGATGTATGTATGGATGGATGTGTGAAAAGGTGGGGGATGAATGATGGGTGGATGGATGGATGGATGAAAGGGTAGGTGGATGGATGAAGGATGGATGGATGAAAGGGTGGATGGATGAAGGATGTATGTATGGATGGAAGGACAAAAAGGTAGATGGATGAAGGATGGATGTATGGGTGGATAAAAGGTTGCATGGATGAATGATGGATGCATGGATGGATGTGTGAAAAGGTGGGGGGATGAATGATGGGTGGATGGATGGATGAAAGGGTGGGTGGATGAAGGATGGATGTATGGATGAAAGGGTGGATGGATGTATGGATGGAATAATGAAAGGGTGGATGGATGAAGGATGGATAGGTGAAATGGTGGATGTATGGATGGAAGGATGAAAGGGTGGATGGATGAAGGATGGATGTATGGATGGATGGGTAAAAGGTTGCATGGATGAATGATGGATGGATGGATGTGTGAAAAGGTGGGTGGATGAATAGATGGGTGGATAGGTAAAGGATGGACGTATGGATGGAAGGATGAAAGGGTGGATGGATGTGTGAAAGTGTGGGTGGATGAATGATGGATGGATGGATGTGATGAGGTCTAACAGGCGCATTTATGGTTGTCGATAGTTGTTGATGATGAGGAGTACCAGTTTCTAGAATCTTTTGTCGTAAGGGGGTCCTTACGCCTAAAAAGGTTTTACAAGGGGGTCTCGGCATCAAAAAGTTTGAAGACCTCTGCACTAAGGTGTAATCCTTGCATTCACCACCTGTCACACCCCAGCCCTGTCACTCACACATCCCAGACAGTCAGATACACATCCAAGCAGAGGCAGGCTGAAATGGTTAGGCAAGCAAATGCTAACTTTCTAAAAGTAGCATTTGCAAACACAGGATATTAAAATAAACTTTACTAAAAGAAGTATTTTATTATTCTGAGTTCAGGCATACTAAACTTTATTTTCTACCATGTTCCCTGAGCCTGCTGGGATTATAGAGTGTAATAATTCCAGCAGCCCATTCTGGCCTATGAGAACAGGTAGCCGTACAATAGTGAAAAACGAATTTGGCAGTAATTCACTATTAGGACATGCCACACACATCAGAGCATGTCCTACCTTACACTTACAATGCACCCTGCCCTAGGGCCTACCATAGGGGTGACTAATATGAAGTTAAGGGAAGGTTTAGGGGCTGGCAAGTGTGTGCACTTGCCCAGCCAGCATGACAGTACCAGACTGCACGCAGGTTCTGCAATGGCAGACCCTAGACACATTTTGCTAGGCCGCTTCTGTGGGTGGCACAACCAGTGCTGCAAGCCCACTAGCGGCATTTGTATTTACAAGCCCTGGCACCCCTGGTGCATTCGACTAGGGACTGACAGTAAACCAAATAAGCCAAACATGGACACCAATCAATGTAACAATTTACAACAGGGAGAGCATATGCACTTTAGCACTGGTCAGCAGTGGTAAAGTGCCCAGAGTCATTAAACCAACAAAAACAGGTCAGAGGAAATATAGGAGGAAAAAGGCAAAAAGTTTAGGGATGACCCAGCAGGAAGGGCCAAGTCCAACACAACCCCCTTCCAGCCAAAACGCAGGGTAGACCAATCACTACCTTGATGGTCTTCACTGCTTTTGGCGATAGAACAAGGACCTGGCCCGCAACTGCAGGGGCAGACTCCAGTTCTAAGCCAAACTGAACCTTTTTCAATTCCTCTGGGTATGCTCTCAGGGTCCACAAAGCCAGCCCATGTGGAACCCTTCTCTTCACCCGTGGACACCACCTGGGCAGCACCTAGCCTTAATTCGCTCACAGGTGTGTCCCAACAGGCAGACAGAAAAATGTCACAGTGGCCACTGACAGTAGTCAGGAATGAGACCCAGGCCTTATGCCTCTCAGGGCTCTCAAACCTCTGTGGCCTTAAAGAGCAGGGGGGAGTAGCCCCAGGTGCTTGGCACCCTTTGTCCACTCTCTCTCCTGTCAGGTCAGGTATGACATCCTGGCACTGACCCACCAGCTCCAGGCCTGTACCTGGCGGCTGGACCAAAGACTGGGGTGGCCTCTCCCACACCCGGTCCTCCTCCTTGGGGCTCTGTACCCTTCCACCTGGAGTGGTACCCCCTTCCAGAATTGTCAGGGCACCTGTGGCAGGTGACCTGCACAATTCTCCCACCAGTTCAGGGGTGCTATCCTGCAACTGGGGCACCAGGTCAGGGGGCACACCCTGCACCTGGCACTTAGACCTAGGGTCTAAACCCTCTAGTTAAACCAGGATCAGAGACGAGGACTCCCTCCCCTCCAGGTCAGACAACACCTGAACCTGGCTCTCCAACTCAGGGACCCAACCCTGCAGTTGAACACTTGCCTGGTGCACCAGGACTTCCCGGGGAGCACGCATGCCCCCTCCTGAGGGTGGCATATAGCTCATGTGCCATGCGACAGGCTGCCTGGCGCAGATCTCCCAACCCCTGTCTATCTGACAGTGCGGGAAGATCCCCCAGGACAGAAGTGGTGTCCCCATGGTCATTCACTGGCTGGCCCCTGGCCCACTGGTTCTTCCACTGGGGACTCTTTCCCCCTCTCGCCCCTCCTTCTGGACTTCTGCACCCTCCCAACTGGAGTGGTACTGCCAGACTCCAGAACTACTGGAGCCCTGTTTACAGAGCCTCCACGTTCTCTCGCCACTGGGGGATCCCCCTCAGCGGGTGACTCATCCAGACAGCCTAGGCTCCCCACCTGGTGTTCCCTTAAAGAACCATCCAGGATCGGAGGCTGAGGTTGGGCACTACCGGGACAAAACCCATTCTCACTCCTTCCCCTTAAGGACAGGACGTGAGGCCCTACACCCCTCTGACTACTACAGGACCTAGCTGGGCTACTCTGCGCCACTTCCACCACTCTGGGCTGGAAGATACCTGAGCCACTCCCCACAGGATCACACCCCACTGCCTCTCCAGACCCTCTGGAATCCACCACAAGGTCTGCCTCCAATGTGAGCTCCCTGGGGTCAGAGAACTCACTCTCAAACAGGTGTTGGCATAGCTCTGGAAAACTGAGACTTAAAGTATGCTCTCCCATAATTGGATTACACAGCCCCCTAGCAGGGTTAACCAAACTATCCTCCACCTCTCCATCCAGCGCCTCACACACATACTCCACACCATTCTTCTGAGACTGGCCAGACAGTAGCGGACTGTCTCTGTCACACAACCCACACTCTTCTGGGCGGTCTTTACACTCACCCACCAGGACCTCAACCATGGGGGAATCCCTCCCACCACTAGGACCATGAACTCCTACGCCAGCTACCCTATTCCCTTCAGGGACGCTGCACACTACTGGAGCTACCTCATGCCCTTGAACCTACTGACGTATGTTAAACCCCTCCAAGTCAGGTGCCACATCTCTAGGTGTGTGCACTATGCTCTCAGCACTGGTTACCTTAATGTTGCTGCCACCATCTGAGCTGGACTCCACCTCCAACTCAGCAAAGCTCAATCTCTGAGCTACACATATTTCTTGTTGTTGGACTGAAGCCCTCCTGGCCTCAAGCCCCTCGAGCTCCATGTCAAGTTTCCTCATTCTTAAGTCACGGGCAAGCTGTATTTTCATTTCTTCCAGGGCCAACTTCTTGGTTTCTAGCTCCAGTTGCCCATTTATTTCCAGCTCTGCCAACTTCAATTCATGATCTTGGGTTGCCTGTCTGTCCGCCAGCTCCTCTGGCGACAGACCTCGGCCAGAAACACTGCTACCCAAAGGGGAGGTTGCACCCCTCCACTCTGGAGTCAGGGGTCCCTCCAGCTGCTGTTCTGCATCCTCAAATTCAATATCCTTTCCAGGGGCATTCCTTGCCTTGACCCAGGCCCTCAGCGCCTTTTGGAACTGCTCCCTTCTTCCCTTCAGTGCTGGCAGATTGACTCTACTGAGCAAGTCCAGGTTTGTGTCTGCACTGTATAATTCCTGGTAGAAGTCTGAAGACTTCTAGGATCCCTTTGTTCGTCGTTTGTGATTTGTTTGTATTGTCAGTTATAGCTGCGATTCAGTGCTGCCTCTGCTTCGCTTTCAGGTACGATGCCAGTTGTTTCCCTGCCTTGTTGGCTGAGCATAGATTTATGACTTTGAATTTATTTATCCATGTGCCTGCTCTTTCACTCAGGATCTTGTTAAGCTCGTATTTTTTCTTTGTTAAGGTTGTTAGGGTATTTTTGACTGTGATGTTTGCACAGTGGCCTTTCTCCAAGGGGCCTATTTGTTCTTCTAGTTCCTTTATCTTCTTGTTCCTGCCTCTGTTGATTCTGGCCTTGATGTTTATCAGCTTCCCCTGATTGTTGCCTTTAGGGCATCCCAGGTGGTGCTTTTCTCCACTTCGCCGTTGTCATTTAGATCTAAATAGTCTTTTATGGCCTCTTCAATTTCTTTTACATTGCTCTGGTCTTGTAGGATATTGCTGTTCAGTCTCCATCTGCTAGTTGGTTTGTCGTTGTGTTTCCCGCTCATTGAGAGTGTGATGTGCGCGTGGTCCGAGATGGTTATCAGCGCTATTTCTGTGTGGCCAATCAGATGTGAGTGCGTGTTGGACATTAGGATGTAGTCTATCCTGCTGTAGGAGTTGTGTGGATGTGAGTAGAAAGTATATTTGCGTGCATCAGGGTGCTGCAGCCTCCATGGGTCTGTGAGTTGAAGCTTGGGGCAAACGTCTTTCAGGATGTTGGGATTGTGGGTGTCGTGGCTTGCTCTGTGCGGGTGTCTGTCTGTTGCTTGGTCTAATACTTGATTCATGTCTCCTGCCACGAGGAGGAGGTCTTCTTGGGGAATTCCTGATAGTCTTGTGGTAACTCCTTCCCAGAATTCTTTGTCATCCGAATTTAGTCCGTATATGTTGGTTACGTGTATTGTTTCATCCCCCCTTTTCAGACTCGTGAGTAGTAGTCTGCCTTCTTCATCTGTGTGTGTTTTCCCTAGGGTCAGGTTGGCCTTCCTGCTTACTATTGTGACTACCCCACGTTTCTTGTGCTTGGCTGGTGAGCAGAAACCCTCCCCTATCCACCTCGCTTTCAGCTGTGCGACCTCTTCTTGTGAGAGCTTGGCTTCTTGCAATACATATACGTCCCCTTTCAGTTTTGCCAGATATTCGAGCGTCTTCCTGCGTTTGACTGGGTGGTTGAGGCCCTTGACATTTAGGGACACTACCTTGAGGTTTGCGGCTGGCCTGGCTTGTGTTGATGTGCTCATGGTGGTTTCTTGGTGTCGCCGCCTGTCGGTGGGTCATTTAGGTTGCCTGCTGTGGGCGCCATTGGTCTACGCTTCCCGCTTAGAGAAGCCCCCTCTGGGCTGTGGCTTAGTATGAGTAGGGATGTAGAGATAGTAAAGACATAGAGAAAAAGTAATGCATGCTTCTGTACTGTGGTGTTCAGTCGCGATCTCCCATTCTTCCCTCCTCCCTTCCCTCCCCCTCCCTTCCCTCCCCCCTCCCCCCGCTTTTTGAACTGTGAGCGTGTGACAGCAGAGTCCTCCCTCTCTCCCTCCCCCAAGTCCGTATCTGTGCTGAAAGGAGAGATACAGCCCTTGTCACTCTGTGTCCTTGCATAGTATTTCCCCCCTTAGCTCGATAGTGTCTGTGAATAGAAAAAAGGATATGGTTGCACTTCTGCGCCCTCCGTGCTGCTGCGTTTGCTTTTGAGGTAGCATTGTTGTGTCCTTCTTCCTCTCCTCCAATCGCTTGGGGTAGGTCTGGTAGGTCATCACGCTTGTGTTTGTCTGAAAAAGACTGAGGTAGACAAAGGTTGCGTACTTCAGTTGCGCTGGGGCAGTTCTGCGATTGTACTCAGTGTTCTTTCTCTTCTTTCTTCCGAGTTGAGGTAGGTGTGTCATCAAAGTTAAAAAAGAAAAACAGTGCTCGCCGGCCTTGGGTAGAAATGTTCCAGTGTCGGTTTAGGTCGGCTTTACTCCTCTCCGCCTTCTGCAGCATCTGACGAGGCTCTTCTCTTTGCTCCTGGGCTCTGTGCCTCCATGGTCTCTGGCTCTGGTCCTCTCAGGTATCTCTTTAGTTCGTTGGGGTCATCGAATAGGAGGGTGCTGTTCCTGTCCGTTATTCTCAGCCTGGACGGTCCGGCAAAACTGAAGGTGATGTTATTTCTTCGCATCTTGTCCCGTAGGGCTAGGAACCCTTTCCTGGTTTCTACTGTGAGTTTAGAGTAGTCTTGCGTGATTATTATCTTTTGGCCGTTTATGGTCAGCGATTGCCTCTTTCTGGCGATTGCAAAGATTGCATCTGTTTGGTTGCCACACAGTGGTTTGCAGATGATTGATCTTGGGCTGTTGCTGTTTTGGAGCTTCCTTGCTGGGATCCTGTATGCTTTCTCTATTTTGAAGGGCTTGTCGAATTATTATTATTATATTATATTATATTACATTATTGGGGCAAAGCACTGCCATCCTCTGTCAACACTGGCACTCTGGTTCACTCATGCCACCCTCTGGCTGGCACACCCATGCCACCCTCGGTGTCATCAGAGCACCCTCTGGTTGACCAGTGAGTGTACATTATTGTGGCAAAGCAAAGCACACCTGCTAAGTGCTTTAAGTTTTGCAAAATTAAATTACAACAACACCTGCCCTGCCCCAACTGACATTAATGAAGGCTGGCACCTGCTTGTCTGCTCCCTTTCCTTTCCTTTTCCTGTTTGTTGCAATTTTTTTTTTTTTAACAGGAACCTAACCGAATTCTGGAGGGCCCCTTGAGGAAGCACTACAGGGAATGGTTACAAATGATGAGGTTGAACTTTTGCACCTGCTCATAGCCTTTGCTTTTGCAAAAATCGTTTTTCTGTAATTTCGCGCTATTCGCGAGGCGCGACGTCGTGCGAAATCGACCGTAGAAGCCGCGAACTCGTGCGAAAAACCCCAAGGTCGAGTATGGGCGCCGCCATTTTGTTTGCGTGACGTATTTCCGTTTCCGCCCGCGAAGTGTAATCTCGCGGAATGAGCGCGTTGCGAATACAAGTTCGCACGAGTTCGCGAAAGAAATCGCGTGCGAACTTACTCACGCTCACGTGATCGGGCCGCCATCTTGTTTTTCATTCATTTTTGTGTCTGGGCTAGGTGGTGTTTCTAATCCTCTCTATATCTCTGCCATCCTGTGCTTGTTATAATATTTTTTGAATCTATTTAAATTATTATTTATCCCTCTAGTTTTCTAGCTTTATATTTTTGTGTTTTTTGCTACTTTTGTTTACTTTTCAACTACTTTTTTAAACTTTTATTTTCTTCTTCCCTAATCTTATTCTTTTTCATTTTTTCTCCTTGTTCCTACCACCTGCCCAGACCATGGTGAAGACAGCAGTGAAGCTGCCCAAGACGGGCCCCGCAGCCCGTGCCCGGCTCCCGTGTGGCCGTTTAAGGGCGGAAATGGTGGTGCCCAGGGAGATCTTCAGCCCTGAGAAGGTGGGCTCACTGGTTTTCTATGTCCAGCGCCTTCTCCCCAGGACCATCGCGGCAGGCGGCAGGATCGCTGCTGGCTACACCAACTGCCAGGAGCGACGGAAGCGGTGGGAGCAGGTGTGCCGGGCCCTGTTTGACATCTCGGGGGTCCAGCGCACCTACAACCAGGTGACCCACCGCTGGACGGATATCCTGGACAGGGAGCGCGAACTGCTCGACCTGCTGGGAGTGGAGGTCCCCGGGCTTGGTGAGTAGTAGTAGCAATTTTTTCATCACTCTCTACTCTGTTTTTTCCCCTGCTCTGTGTGTTATATTGCAAATGTTTGTTTTAACTTTTTTTATAAAGAGCAATAATGCTGCCGATTACATTGATAGTAGAGGTAAATTAATATTTCAAAATCTTCTGTGCATTTCAGGTGCACTGCTCTCCTTCTCTGTGGCGGTGCCACTGCTTATTTGTTTTCTATTTTGTGTTCATTTAATTGGGCTGAGTAATGTATGAGTGTACTTTACAGAACTGCGTAATGCTAGACACCAAGGGGCAGATTTACAATCCCCTTGCGCCACGTTTACGCTGCCTTACCTGACGCAACAGCGACGTAAACGTGGCGCATCCCTGCGAGTCATGTACAACGTGATGCATCTAGGGAGACGCGCCACGTTAAGGCCTGGGCCTGAGCCACAATGGGTGCGTCTCCACACAGGGGGGTTCGGGGGGGTGGCGGTCAGGCAGCTGTGCGCCTCGCAATAGTGCCTGCGTGAAATCTACAAGATTTAACGCAGGCACTTCCGCGACGCTGCTACGTCAATTCTTTATGCCTGCTTGGTTGAAGCAGGCGTAAGGACTGATGCGGTATGTTGAGTATTGGGCAGCCCTGAGCAGTGCTAGAGTTGCATCGCGCCTGCGACGCGACTCTAGAGATGCGCCCCTCTTTCGTCACGAGATGCGTCACGCATCTGCCTACCCTTGCGCCAGGGTGTACCGCATTGTAATTGCGGCGCATCTGCCGTGAAGCAAGGTTAGTTTTGCGTTACGCATTTGTTCTGGTGCACCTCTGGAGGTGTGCAGCCCAGAACTAGTAAGTATGCCCCTAAGTGTCAGATTTGCAATTACCTGCGCATCCCTTCAAAGTGTGCGGCACGCCAACACCACCCATGGTGCGCCGTATTTACAATGCGGCACACCATGGTCCCAAAACGTCACCGAAGCGTTTACGCATCGGTGCCGAAAAGGCTGCTCATTGATGGAGTTGCGTCGCAACGATGGCGCAGCTCCAGCAATGCTGCGTCAAGCCGTACGTCTTCTTCATGCCGGTGCAGGGTTTGAGTGCGCATCATTGTCCTAAATGACTGATTCAAATTTAATATATTCCCCATAGCCACTTTTAGCATGCGTTCCTGCGCAGGAACGCCCTCCCTTGCGCTGGAACGCTCCCTTATGGCGCAGGGCTTTGAAATGGGATGCATCTCCCATATGCGTCACGTTGTTAATATACGCCACACCATGGCGCCTCTCTTGTTGTGGCTCTGCGTCAGAAAAGTGACGCAAGAACGGAGCAAAAGAGCTGCAAGGGGCTTGTAAATCTGCCCCTAGAGTAGAGTAGAGGCTCAGGTGCAGTCCTTCCTTTGTAGCCCTCTTTTTGGCTGAAATAGTTGGTTCTTGTTCTTTCTAAATGTTTGATTTGGTTGACAAGGACATCGACAAGCAGCAATCATCAATGTTTTCTGTTCTTTCTTTCATGTTGTATGTCAGGTCCCCCCAGGGGCAAGCGGACAGAAGTGGAACAGGAGGATGCTGTTGTGGCTCCAGAGGAGGAGGATGCAGGCCAGGGCGGCGAGTGCTCCTTTGCTGGCCCCAGTAAGTTTTCATTTAAATATAGAGGACCTACTGTTGTCCAAGCGTTCCTAATTTAATTTTTTCGAAATAGTGTTTAGATAGGAGCACAATCCATAATACTACTGTTGCAGGGACAATTCTCCACAAACCGAACTATGGACACTAAACACCAGAGTAATACATTTTCAGAGTGGCGTGTTTGGCACACTGTATAAACCTGGTAGTGTCTGCGGCACGGACTCCTCCTTGCCAAAATTTGCAAAACCTTTCGCTCAGTCACTCTAGTCTGGAGGACCAAAAACCACAGAGTCTATTCAAGTTTAAAAGCTTTATTAAAAGTAAAAGTAAACACCTATATTAAAATTAAGTTAGCTGGAAATGGAAAAGTGCTTGGTGCTGAGTTGATGAGTAATTGAACACATTTCTTGTGGTCGAGCCGAGCTTTCATCTGGTTTGAAGTTGATGTTGGTCTTGTCCTTAGAAGTCCAGCTTCTGTCTGTTCAGAGAAAAATGGTGTGTGTTAAAATTAAGCAAGCATTCATCAATTGTGACAAAAAAGTGCAGCAAGACAACAGCCTTCCGTGGAAGGAGGGACATTTTTACTTTAGACTAGAGTAGACAGTCAATTACTTTTTCTGTTGTTTTCACGTTCCTTCATTCCTAGACCAAATACTAGTGAGTGGTGTAATCTAACATTCTTAAATCTACTTTGTAGGTGGAACATCTGGTGCAGGGGCCAGCTCGGATGTGGTGGTGGTGGTAGACTCCGGGTCCGAGGACAACTCTGGGGAGGAGGCGGCGGTGGCGCAAGTGGCCAAAGAAGAGACTGTGAGGAAACAGACAGTGGTGGTGGCGGGTAGAGGTAAGCTGGATCATGGTACTATCTGACTCTTAGATAGCATATGATGTGTATCTACAGAGAGTAGACGGTCACTGGATGAACTACGAAAATACTATGAAATGTTTCCGGGGGGGCGTGGGGGGGCAACATCATCACCATCTCCTGAGTCCTGACATGATTGAGCACAAGTATTACATATATTTTTTTTAAATCTAACACGACATAGAGCTTAAATAAACAAAGAACCCCATAGGGGGAAGAGAAAAATCTTGTGCGGCACCACAGCAGACGACCTGGCAACTACATTAAAACAGGGAAAAACAAAAAATGCCAGAAAAAAACAATTCAATCTAAATCAGGAGGATGTGGTATAGAGCATGGGTCCTCACAAACTTTCTCTCGGGGCCAAATTGACAGTGTGGTTTGTGTCCAAGGGCGGCACCGAAGGGGGCAGGGTCAGTGGGGGAGGGGGTTGGATCTAGAGCAACAAAAAAAACTATGACCATGAGGTTGAACTCATGCCCCAGCAGCGGATGCCTTTGTCCACTGAGGCACCAGACCTGGCATACACATTACACACATCTTTCTTTCTCTCTCTCTGTCTCTCTCCCTCCCTCTCTCTCTGTCTCCCTCCCTCTCTCTCTGTCTCCCTCTCTCTCTCTCTGTCTCCCTCCCTCTCTCTCTGTCTCCCTCCCTCTCTCTCTGTCTCCCTCCCTCTCTCTGTTTCCCTCCCTCTCTCTCTCTGTCTCCCTCCCTCTCTGCCTGTCTCCCTCTCTTGCTCTCTCTCCCCCTCTCTCTCTCTCTCCCTCTGTCTCACTCACTCTGTCCGTCTCCCTCTCTCTCTGTCTCCCTCCGTCTCTCTGTCTCCCTCTGTCTCCGTCTCTCTGTCTCCCTCTGTCTCCGTCTCTCTATCTCCCTCTCTGTCTCCCTCCCTCCGTCACCCTCAATCTCAATCCCTCTCTCTCTCTCCCTCGCCATCTCCCTCTCTATCTCTCTGTCCCTGTCTCTGCCTCTATCTGTCTGTCGGTTCCAGCCTGCTGTAATTACCATATTGTAATTTGTCACTGGGCCAGCACTGGATGGACCTGCAATCCGAGGGGGGGCAAGCGCCCCCCCTTACCCCTCCCTGCGGACGCCCATGATACTGGCCTCAATAGTTTTGTACTGCGCTGGCTAGTTGCTAGTTGTACTGTGACACAACTTTCTGCTGAATCATTTTGTGTTAATCATATTCTTAAAGAGCATTGGTTACAGATTATGTCTTTCTTTCTTCATATAGTTGGCAATACTAAAACATCAAAAGCACCAAGGAGTATGAAGACTCTACTGGCCCGGCAACGGAGGCTGGATGCTACTGTTGCCCAATATCGGCGGCTGGTAGAACTGGAGGGGGAGGACACGCAGTCCAGTACATCAAATGAGACACCTGCATCCTCCTCCGTGACCCCACGTTCTGCCGGCCAGCGCAGTGCTCCGGCGATACGGAGCCGGGCTGGCAGACTCCACCGCCGAGCAGCAAAGGCTGCCCCTCACAGTACTCTAAAGGCTCGCTTGCGCCGTGCAATGCACAGAGTGTCCGACCTGGAGGCGGAGGTCCGGAAGTTGAAAGAATACCAAAATTTGTTGGAGGGCCTCCGCCTAGACCACGCCACCCTCCGGGAGCAGTACAATGCCCTGGCCCTAAGGCATGATGCCCTGGAGGCCAAAGTCAACACCATGCATCCATAGAGTGTCCCTTGCCCCTTTTTTATAGACTTTGGGGGGTGGGAATTGGGAGTTGGGGTTTTTGGGGACTTTTGAAGGACTATTTATTTGTTGGGGTTAGGGAGGGTCTTGCGGGAGATTATTTTGTTAGGGATATAAAAATATACTTTTTCCAACTTTATCTGAGCATAACTGTTTTTTACTACTTTTGAGCCTGGTGGGTGGTGGTTTTGCAGTAAGTTCGTTTTACTGAACACTGTCATCGTGTTGGTTCACCTGTAATTGGCCAAATGTTTTCCAAAGTTAAATGCCTGTCACAGAGTTTCTTAAATCAAGAGTCCTAGGAGTTTACTAGTAGTACCACTGTCACTCTCTCGCCTCTCCTAATACTCCATTATACTACCTCCCATCCAAATGCTTATCTTACCTGTAATTTGTGTTTGAGGGCTGTCTCCACCTGGAATTCACAGTGTCCTAAAGCGTTCTGCAGCAGGGCCCCAACTGGAGTTTCCCGGCGTGGATTTTCTGCAAAGCAAAAGCAATCAACATTCGAAATGTGCCAGCGGTGCTCACAGACCCCAAAACCCTAGAAGCCACACAGACAGCACCCCTAAGACAGGCAAGCGAGCATTAATAACGCCTAAACGTTCACCTGTAATTGGTCAAATGTTTTCCAAAGTTAAATGCCTGTCACAGAGTTTCTTAAATCAAGAGTCCTAGGAGTTTACTAGTAGTACCACTGTCACTCTCTCGCCTCTCCTCCTAATACTCCATTATACTACCTCCCATCCAAACGCTTATCTTACCTCTAATTTGTGTTTGAGGGCTGTCTCCACCTGGAATTCACAGTGTCCTAAAGCGTTCTGCAGCAGGGCCCCAACTGGAGTTTCCCGGCGTGGATTTTCTGCAAAGCAAAAGCAATCGACATTCGAAATGTGCCAGCGGTGCTCACAGACCCCAAAACCCTAGAAGCCCCACAGACAGCACCCCTAAGACAGGCAAGCGAGCATTAATAACGCCTAAACGTTCACCTGTAATTGGCCAAATGTTTTCCAAAGTTAAATGCCTGTCACAGAGTTTCTTAAATCAAGAGTCCTAGGAGTTTACTAGTAGTACCACTGTCACTCTCTCGCCTCTCCTCCTAATACTCCATTATACTACCTCCCATCCAAACGCTTATCTTACCTCTAATTTGTGTTTGAGGGCTGTCTCCACCTGGAATTCACAGTGTCCTAAAGCGTTCTGCAGCAGGGCCCCAACTGGAGTTTCCCGGCGTGGATTTTCTGCAAAGCAAAAGCAATCGACATTCGAAATGTGCCAGCGGGGCTCACAGACCCCAAAACCCTAGAAGCCACACAGACAGCACCCCTAAGACAGGCAAGCGAGCAATAACGCCTAAACGTTTTCACCTCCCATTTCCTCCTAACCAATTTCATCCCTTAATAGACCTTCCCAGCAATGGCCCAGCCAAGACCCGTAAACCCAGGCGCAAACAAGTTTGACACCCCCCAAACAGCCAAAACGCAAATCCGGGAAAAAAGCCACACTTAGCAAAATGTATTTAAATGAGGACTCACTACTTCCAGTACCTCTTTAGGGGACTCGTCAACGTAAGTTTCTTCATTGTGCGGAATCCAGGCATCAGCATTACGGGAAATGGATAGGGTGAGTCTGGAGGAGGAGGATAGACGACCAGGACTGAGTTCTTGGCAACTAACTTGTGAACCTGATGAATGCTGCGGCATCAAAATCAAGACAGTTCTGCTGATGGGCTTGTTGTTTGATTGGGTGATTACAGTTTTGTTGTGAATGGGATCAAGCACTTGCTAAACAAAGAAAGACAGACACACAGGAATAAAAGTGAATAAGGACTAAAAATAAAGTTAATGAATCCTTGACTCATATTCAGAACTCGCTGTCAGGGAAGCAGAACTCGTCCTCATACTCTGCAAATTCAGTCGGTAGTACTTCTGGTAACTGAGGAGAACTTTCCTCAGGTAGGTCGGTGTCCTCTTCTTCCTGCGTGCATTCTCGTACTTTGTAATCTGGTGGTATGAAGTGCTGGTTCATCTTTATCATGGTGAGCCGCTCCACATTTGCGGGCAAGAGGCGGGACCTTTTGGAAGTCACAATGCCACCAGCAGAACTAAAAACACGTTCTGAAGACACGCTTGCGAGTGGGCAAGACAAGTAATTGATAGCCAGGTTGGTGAGCTCTCGCCATATGTTTCTTTTCCCATGCCAATATGCCAATGGGCCCTCAGTAATATTGACCGCTGTTGAGTCGTCCAGGGAGGCCTGCACCATTGAAACAATGTTCTCCCGCATTCCTGTACTTTGCACTTCTGTGTCCTTTCTGGGACAAGGAAACCCTAGCTGACTTAGCCAATCCTCTTCAGACATATCGCCTGTGCCTGGTGCAGATGATACGGTTGCTGGTGTGGTTAACGGCACAGAGGAAAAGACACTCACTTCTGCCACAGGCACAGAAGTGCTTTTTTGGGACGCCTGTTGGCCTGCTGATTCACTAGTACTGTCTTCTCCTACAGTTTCCTTCCGCTCTCTTTCAAAACGAATGGCTGACCGAGCTAGCCAACCTTTGTACTCTGTAACATCTGAAGTTTCAAAAGGAATTAATACTTTGCCTAACAATGGCTTTCTGTAACATGGATCCAGAAGCGTAGCACAAATGTAGTGCTGTTGTTTCTTGATATTTACAAGCCGTTTATTGCTAACTAGGCGTTGTAATAATCTCTGGGCCAACTCATATGCTTCATTCGTTCCAGCATCCTTTAATTTTGAAGACACCGCCTTGACTTGGTGCTCGAGCTTCAGCAACCATGGGATAGCTTTTCCCAAATTACAGTCCTCCCTGCTGACTTCACGCGTGAAGACCTCAAAAGGACGAAGCATGTCTGTCAGGCTTTTAACTAGCTGCCATTGCTCCACCGCTAGCATCATTTCTGTCGTAGCACCACCCAGGTTGTAGACATACTCATTGACTACTGGAAACAGCTCATGCAGACGCTCAAGCATGTAGAAGGTTGAATTCCAACGTGTTGCCACCTCCTGGATAAGTGCTTTCACTGGCATTCTACGTTCATGTTGCTTGCGCCTCAGCTCCTTCCGGGCCTTAAAAGAATGGTTGAAATGTGTGCATATTCTTCTGCAGGTGGTCAGTATTTTGTCGACTGCAAGTTCATTTTTCAAGAACTTTTGCACGACCAGGTTTATACAGTGCGCCAAACACGCCACTCTGAAATAGTCACTGTCCTCCATGGCCTTAACTACATTGCTGCCATTATCAGTAGAAACATAACCAAACTTGCATTTTCTTGGGGGCAGCCATTGCGAGACCTTTTTGTTAAAGTCATCCAAAATGTTGTCTGCAGTATGACTTTTCTCCAAGCCAAACATGGCTAATGTTGCATGTTTACGAGCACCCTTAAAAATCTCGACCAAGTCACCACCTGCATTTATCTGTTTTGCAACCCCTGAAAAAGAGACCCAGTGTGCAGTGATGCACATGTAATCATTGGCTGCGCAACTGGTCCACATGTCTGTTGTCAGGTGTATAGTGTGAACAGCACTCTTCTGCAAAGCTTCCCCAATCAACTCAAGCACCTCTTTATGTAGTGCTGGAACAGCAACCCTGGCAAAATAGAACCGGCTAGTAACCTTCCATATAGGGGCCAGTGTTGCCACGAGTTCAAGAAAACCCACACCTTCGACAAACGAAAAAGGGAGAAGGTCCACCGCTAGCATTTTAGCCAGCTTAGTGTTATACAGGCGCACAATTGGGTGGTTGCGTTGAAATGGCGCATCTGAGGAGAACATGTCTGTAATGCTGCGCTGGACAAGTTTAATGGATGATGCTGATGCCTTCTTCGGCCCACTTCTGCTCAGTGTTGACATTTTCGGCATTGGTGTATCTCCCAGACTCTCAGTGTGCCTCCTATGTGTTCCGGAGGGTGTGGTGCTGCCAGGGGTACTGGGTGCGACCGGATAAATGTCTGACACTTCTTCTACCTCCCCGTCATCTTCAGATGAAACACCTAGTACGGGTATATTTTGGCCACTTGCCCTTTGGGATTGCTTTCCCTTGATGTTTGCTAGGTGCGCAAACCATTCGACAGCGTGCCTTCTTTCAAGATGACCTATCTGGCCTCCGGTACCATAGTTGGTACCAATATTACCACGGCTAACTGTAGTCGTACAAATGGAACAAACGGCTAGGTTATCATGCTTTGCATGGACACTAAAAAAGTTCCAAACTGGGGACTGGAAACTTCTGGTTTTGCCATACGAGGTGATACTGCCAATGCCAGATGAAGCAGTGGTGGATGAGCCTTGCAGACATCTACTGGGTTGTGCAATTATTGCAGCAACCCTACTTGAGGGAGTCGAGCTGGATGGAGTTCCCCTCTGGGGAGAAAATATGGGAGCTGTAGGTTTTGTTGAACTTGTACTACTTGACTGCGTTAGTGGTGCTACCAGTGCCACATCGCCAGGGTCACGCTCAGCATGACATCGGGATAGGGTATAAATGTCTGTCTGCTGCATGGCCGGTGTGGCTGGAATGGCATGTGTGATGACTAGGTCATTGCTGTCATCCTGTTCATCAACATCAGAATGCACCACTTCATCAAGTCCGACGTTCGGATCCATAAGTATGAGCTTTCCGGGGCCCTTCCTTTTAACATTTGATACCTTTCTCAGCTCATGGTGTGCCTCCCTCTCAGACGTCGGAGATGGTTGCCAATCTTGATCCAGATTATCTGATGGAGCGGGGCTTGAAGAGGAACTTCTACACACCCTCCATGGTCTTTTCCTTGCTGGGGAGCTGGGAGAAAATGAATCATCAAGAGGAGTGGCGTCGTCTTCCTGACATGATACCCCGGCTCCAAAGTCAATTTCCTCCTGTGCCCTTACTTCTGGAAGAACAACCATTGTGGCCACTTGCACCGCTCCATGCGCCGCTACATGGGCCTCTTCACTGACCTCTACTTGCAACTCTCCATGGACCTCTCCTTCTCGGCCTTCTCCTTCTCGGCCTTCTCCTTCTCGGCCAGCTCCTTCTCGGCCAGCTCCTTCTCGGCCAGCTCCTTCTCGGACAGCTCCTTCTCGGACAGCTCCTTCTCGGACAGCTCCTTCTCGGACAGCTCCTTCTCGGACAGCTCCTTGCGCATGTACTTGTGCTTGTACTGTTAGCTCATGCAGTTGTTGTTGCGGCTTTGGTTGTTGAATAGTACTTGAGCCAACATCACTGGTCGTTGGTGATTGAACCACTAAACAGGCTACCTGTGCAGCACTCATGGTGGACTTTTGTTCTTTTTTCCACATAAATTTAGTGGTCGAGGCACCAGACTCCTTGGTAAGTGGTGCCACTTGCTTCTTCTTCTCCTTAGTAGAGACATCTTTCTTGCAAGAGGAGCTACGGGCACCTCTTTTCGGACCCATCTTCTTCAGATGTCGGAACAGCAGGCCGCAGCAGGACTTCTTCCTGTCACTGATGCTCAACGATGATGCGGAGTTCTTGACTTTGTGCACCTAAAAGCAAACGAAGACAGAGGAACATCAGTTAAATATATGTTGCATATGTGGCGCTTCAATTAATAGTTTGCAAGTAGGCATTTATGAATACACACGTGCACACCACAATATGGAAATATCAAAAATAAGAATTGCTAAATTTTTGGGAAACATGAATTTAACATTGATCCAAGAGAGCCCACAGAGAGGGTTGTAGTTTCATGTACCACTGACTCAACCTGGGCACAATGGGTGAAAGCAAGGCAAAATGGGTGCAGGCCTATGGCACAAAGCTCACTGCCTGCCTTCAAAATGGCCGCTTGACCCCCATCCACATGGCCAGGACCATGCCTCAAAATGGCCCCAACCAACATAGCCAGCCCCCAACCCCTACTCCAAAAAGTCAAAAAAGACAACACAAATCACCACAATCCAATGCCATCCATCAAGTTTCAGAAGGTTTATGCTGCCTGCTGGTGGTTTTCTGGTGCAGAATTGCACTTTTTGCAATTTCGCGAGTGCGAGATTGTTGCTTCACGACGCGAACGTGGCGAAAAACTTGCAAAATCCCCAAAACCACCCCAAAAGTCGGAAAACACACAAAAATCACCACAAAGAAAATCAACTTATCAACTTACTTGTGAAATCAAATTTCGAATCCAAAAGTAATCCAAATGGCCCCCCACCAACATAGCCAGCCCCCAACACCACCCCAAAAGTCGAAAAACACACACAAAAATCACCACAAACAACATCAACTTATCAACTTACTTGTGAAATCAAATTTCGAATCCAAAAGTAATCCAAAAGGCCTCAAATCCAAATATCCAGCAGCATCCACAACAAGCATTTACAATGCAATGGTTTTGCCTTTGTTAAAGTTAGAGCTATTGGCATTGCTCTTGACATTATTTTTATTTGTTTTTTTTTAACATAAATAAATGGCATTGTCATTTACAATAGCAAATTCAACCACTCATCTAACCCATCTGAACACCCAGCCACTGATCCACCCGCTCATCTATCTACGCATGCACTTGCCAATCTCTTCATTCACCCACCCAGCTGCCCACTTGTCCATTCTGGTACCCACTCATCTATCAAAGCATGCGCCGTTCATCCATCCATTCATCAGCTCACGTGTCCATCCCTCCATCCTTCCGCTGCCTGCGGGAAGAGTCCAAGCCCGCACGCATGTCCCCCTCCCCGTTCCATTGAGTGGGGGATTCAAATTTTCTGACACTCTTGCCGTTATAAAACTTTTAAATAAATTATATGACAAAAAGTGAGAGGCGTCCAAGGGGTAAGGGAGAGGAATGCGATTTGGTAGGAGTACTAGGAAAGAGAACACAATATTTTGAAAATAAAAAAAAAACATTTTTGAAGACTTTCAAAACTGGAGTGCCTATGCGTTTTTGTCTGTGGGTATGTAGAAATTCCTGCTGAAATCCAACTGGCATCTCATTCTCAACCTACCCGACTGAAAGCACCCCTACCATTCTATTAGGAGATACATATATTAGGGAGGGTGTAACCCCCCGCTTGCACATGCCTAAGGCCGCCCCTGAGCACACACACACACAGGCGTCCCACTAATGTCCTCGACGCGCAATGCCTGACCCTACTCCATATCATGCATTGTCTGGACAGGAGCCCATGGGATGCCACACATGAGCGCTCCCACAATCACAAATGAAAGATGTCAGGTTGGCAACCGCCCTCTCCCTCCTGCAGGCCTCACTCCGGCCAGCAGCACAGTGGTGTGTCACCTGACTCTACAGCACACTGCACGGTGTCTTATGCCCTCAGTTCAGTGCCAAGAATGGTGAACACAGGCGCACATTAAAGGTGTCATGTCTACCGCCCACCACAGCACCCGTGCCAGGCCTCCAACCACAGTGTACATCACACACAGCGTCTGCTAATGCAGAGGATAATAAACACACGGGCTGTCAGTATCCTGCCTAGCACCCTCGTGACGCCACTGCACCCCTATGCGCACACGTCTCCGTACCACGCTGCACAGTGTCTGCAGCCGGCATCAGTGCCAATAAAGACCCTCGGCCGGATCCCCACCAAGTATGCAGGACAGTCAGCAGCCATCAAAGAAGCACAGATGCAGCTGCACACAGATGCACAGGCACACAACCTAAAACAGACACACGCCTCATGGATGGCATGTGAGACCCTCTTCCAATGCGAACTAACACCTGCTGTTGCAGTGCACTCATGTTCTTGGGCACAGATAGGTGCACACAAGAGCAGCGCGTGCCGAAGATGCAGTGTCAGCCCACCTCCCTGGCCTCCAGTGCAGCAGGTGGGGGGGATCTGTTGATGCACGCCGGTCAGAGATGCATCATTAAAGCAGGAGGGGGGCAGTGGTGCTGAAGGTTGCATGGGCTCATGCTGCTCTGCCCGCCTGGTGGAAGACACTTGTTGCTGTGTATGACTGACGCCTCCTGCAGCTTGCGCGAGCCCCCGCGCCCCCCCTCCTGCTTTAATGATGCATCTCTGACCGGCGTGCATCAACAGATCCCCCATACATACACACACACATTCCACTGCTAACTTTGTCATAGATGAACGATGACATAATGAGAGAGGTGAGGGTATTAGTGGGGTAAACTAAAAAATGTAACTCGCCGACTGGTATACGAAGGCATGTGCTCGTCTATAGCTAGAAAATGTTTAAGGCATATGTCCCTAGGTGAATTTAACTAATTGTAACTTCCTGGAGCCACAGTGCACTATTGCTTCCTTAGACATACAGGAGAAAAAGCTTGCTGGAAGACGGGTGGGATGCACTAACGAGAGCCTTCCAGAAGTCCTTCACGTGAAGTGAAATATATACTTGCCCTAATGGTGCAACAGACAAAAAAATAATGAGCATAAGGAAATGAAAACTGCAACAGACAATACAGCAACTGTTAGAAGAACAAAGTTAGCATTTTCCATCTAGCATTCTCTGAAAGATTTGAATTAGTGCATGTTCCAGAACACTTCTGTATGCAAAGTTAATCCCTTTAGCAGAACATGGGTGACAAACAGGTCTCCCCCCTCAGCGGCTTCGGTCCCGGATATCTTTACCCGAGTCCCAGCTTCTTGCCAGACGGCTGAGACCCACGGAGAAGGAGACCCGACGCGAGGGAAGGAGGAGGCGCAGGGGGACATGGTGACTTCTACTACGGGGGGAGGGGCGGACACCGACAATGTGTCCCGACGCCCCTCTCCCCTTGCTGGCACTCACCGGGTCCGGCGGCTGCTGGACGAGAGCTCCCGCTCCTCGGGACTCTCCGGGCCGCGGAGGGACGTTCTCTTTCCCCGGGGCTCCTCCTGTGCAAGCAGATCGACTCACCTGCACCTTGCGACGGCGGCACTTCTCCGGTCTCCCTTTTCGGCATGGGAGACCGGCAACATCGACGGCGGTAATCTCGCTGGCACTTCTCCGGTCTCCCTCTTTGGCATGGGATACCGGCAACATCGGCGGCGGTAATCTCGCTGGCACTTCTCCGGTCTCCCTCTTTGGCATGGGAGACCGGCAACGTCCTCCGCATCTCCCGGGGCTCCCTCCAGGCCACGGGAGCCCCGCGGGCGCCGCCATACTTCTTGCCGTCTTCCTTCTTCCACCGGGCTGCGGGGGGCGGGCACTTCCGGCCGGCCGCGCTAGGATTGGCCGGCCGGGCGGTCACTTCCGGGTCCCCGCGGGCAGCGCGGCTGCCCGTCTCTAGCTCAGGCAGGCGGGCGCGAAGTTTCCCGAGCCGCTGGAGGGATAAATATTATAAATATATAAAAAAAACAAGGAACGTGTTGTGAGGCAGCCGCCGACCAGCAAACATGCGCGAGAGACCAGGAAATGCCGACGTGGGCCCAGAATACAGCGTGAGTGAAAGATCGCTCATTGCAACGGTGACTATAGCGCCGAAAACAGTAATTTTATTAAATGCACCTCAGCTCACCCTTACAGCAGAAAGACGGGTGCCGGCAATGCCGGCTGTTCATCAAGAGGGACTGGGGGAGGGGGGCGGGAGAGGACACGGACGACGGGAGACACCGGAGCAGTAAGGCGGGTGCCGGCAATGCCGGAACAGATTCGGGGGCGTTCCCGGCTTTTGGCTGACGTCGCGTGACGTCGGCAAAAGCCAAAGAATCTCGGGAACGCCCCCGAGTCTGGTCCGGCATTGACGGACAGGCCCCTCGTCCAATGGCTAGGCTCCATTTATGGAGCCAGCCAATGAATGACAAGGGCCGACCCAAACCCACACTACAGTTCTCATTAGGTTTTCGCCTGCGCGAAAAAGCTGCGCAGAGCGCAGCTTTCGCCAGACAAAACCTAAAAAGTAATCCTTCCCAGTCAAGATCGAATCCAAAATGGCCAGGAAACAGGAACAGGAAGTTGGAGACTGGGGCACTTCCTTCACCCCACCCCAATGGGAGGAGCTTGCTGGACAGGAACAGGAAGTTGGAGACTGGGCCACTTCCTTCCTTCACCCCTCCCCAATTATAATTTTTGTAATTTCGCGAGTGCGAGATTGTTGCTGCCCGCACCGCGGGCCGTGAGCAGTGCGAACACAAGCAAAAAATCCGCAGCGCGCGGATTTGCGGATTTTGCGGGAAATTCGCGAATCTTGCGGATTGTGAATTTACCAAAAATCCGCAAAATCCGCGAGCGTAACGGATTTTCCGCCCATGCTTACTGCGTACCTGTTTATGTGCAGGGTTGGTGGGCTCGTCCCTATCGCGCTTGGTGGCTCTGTTGGTTTTACTTTCTTATGCGCTCTTGTATTTGTTGATTTGTGCTGCGAGCTTCTCTGTACGCGCCTGGGTGTTGGGCTGTTTCCTCCAAGGGACGCTTGTCCCAGGGGTTACGATGTGAATTAGGGCCTCTTAGCCGAGTACTCGCTGGCAGGAGCGTTTCTCTCTTTGTTCGCACTCACCCAAGATGGCCCCCTTGTGCTGGGTGCCTGGTTGCTCTCGAGCCCCTCCCAATATGGCCTCCGTTTCTTTCCTGTTCCTCGAGGGATTCCCCTTGGCCTTGCCTCCCAGTTGTGGCTCTCCATTGCTGATGGTGGCGCGTTTGCTCTGGTTGCCGCTCTTTGCCCTCTCTTAGCCAAAGGTATAGGCTTCGTTTGGCCCGGCTCGCCGGTTCGTGTGCCCACCCCAAGATGGCCGCCGCCACCGCACCGATCTGCCTCTTGTCGCTCCAAAGGTGTCTCCCCCTCACGTCGCTTGCTCTTGACTCAGCTTGTTTCCCACTGGCCGCTTCCCCTGGCTGTCCAGCTTGCTGGTTGTCTGCTCCGCCAAGCGCCTGGCGTTGGTGGCTGCTTGCCCGTTTACCTGGCTTGGTAAAATGATCGCCTTACAAGTGGCGCACAGCCTGCCTGCTTTCGGTTTCGTTTGGTTTCGTTCTCCACTGCCGAGTGCGTCTTGTCGCTTTTACCGCTTCTTGCTCGCACCGCTTCCACCGCTTTCGTCGCTCGTCTCTCCACGCACCTCTCTGCTTCTTCTTACGGCAGGGATTCCGGAGGGTAGCGCTATCGGTGCTTCCTCCTTGCTGATCGGTTACGCCTTACTTTTTGCCGCCACCTTGGAATCTCGTCCGCTTTCTTCGCTCGTTTGCTTATTTTCTCGTATTTCCTTTCCTGTTGCTTCTTGGGTGTGACTGGCTGCAGCTGCGTGTGCCCTCCACCTTCACACACCCTTACCTGTGTGACCTTCCTTACTTCGGGCTTCTGTGCCGCTGTGCTCGCCGGTAGTTCGACTTGGGGGTCGGGAGCTCTGGACTTAGGTGAGCTTCCTCCTCGCCATCCAAGCCACGCCCCCCATTGAGACACATTTACAATAAATAAATATTTGTACAGATTATCAGGGCTTTTTTCCAATGGAAAGAGGTGCTTTCAGAGGCCCAATAATGTGAATGCTTGGTATCCCAATATTGAAAACAGAAAACAAGACATTCCTATTAGTAAACTTGTGTGTTTTTATCTTCTCTTTAACCCTTTGCATGCTGATGACGGAACCGCTCCGTCATCAGCTGCGGTGGCGCTGTGCTGATGACGGAGCGGTTCCGTCATGGCCCGCTCACCGCTCCTGCGCGGCGCGAATTCCGCGCCTGCGCTGAGCGTTTTATTGAGAGGGCGGGGCCATGACGGAACCGCTACGTCATAAGCACAGCGCAACCGACGCTGGTGACGGAGCGGTTCTGTCACCAGCATGCGCCCGCCGCATTTCCGCCCCGCCCCTTAGCACTGCGGCGGATTAGCCGCCGCAGTGAAGGGGTTAATTCACTTAGGCCCACATGCATCAACAATGCCATTTGAGATTCCTTATTAGCGAATAAGGAATCGCAAATGGCTATGCATGAAGAAATCGCTAAAAAAAATAGCAATTTCTTAAAATTCCTTAATTGCGACTCGCAAATTGCGAATCGCAATTAAGGAATACCTCCCCATTCATTCCTATGGGCCTAGAGGCCCATAGGAATGAATGGGAAGACATTCTCAATTTGCGAATCGCAATTAGCAAATCGCAAATTGAGATTGCAATTTCAAGGGGGCCAGGGTGTGAAAAGGACACCCTGTTGCACCCCTGAAATCTGCATACGAGTACATCTTGCACACACACTTGCCTCAAGGGCATGTGTGTGTGTAAAATGGAACTTTGAAAAAT
This sequence comes from Lissotriton vulgaris, assembly GCF_964263255.1. Lineage (NCBI taxonomy): Eukaryota > Metazoa > Chordata > Amphibia > Caudata > Salamandridae > Lissotriton > Lissotriton vulgaris. The sequence goes on along the minus strand of NC_141685.1, from coordinate 88,311,597 downwards.
GCACTTTAGTGCATTTTTTAAAGTTTTCGCAAATTACCATGAAGTTCAACTTCATGGTAATTTGCACCCCCTATTAGCAAAATCACAATTTTTTTTTATTTGATGCATTGCATTTAAGGAATCTCAATTTGAGATTCCTTAAATGCAATCGCAATTTAAGAAATCACAATTTTCCGAATTCTTAAATTGAGAAAAGTAAAAAAATTATGATGTATCCCAAATGATGAATTTGCATTCGCAAACGGCCGATTTTTGCAATTCGCACCATTTGCGAATGCAATTTTCAATGATGCATGTGCCCCTTACTCACTACTTTAATGGAGAGGATGTGGCTTACAGCCAGAGCTGCCTGCTAACTGTGGAACTGGAGATCCTGATTTGAGTCTCAGCATCAGATCCAGTGATTCTGGGCAAATCACTTAATCTCCCTGTGCTTTGAAAAAATATGTCCTTGCGTAATGTAAGTGGTGGTTATGCAAAGCGCTACCTTGGGTTGATTTTGCGCAATTTAAAAGTACCTAAGAAAATGTAAGAGCTTCAATGAACAGCATTCATTAAATGGTGCTCTGGGGCATCCAAGCACTAAATACTCAGGGCGTCATTTTTGAGGTTTTGCCGTAGGGAAGCGCAGGAGGCCTTCCAACTGCACTTCCCTGCGGCAAAAGAAAAGGGCAGGAATGCGCCGTATGTATAAGATACAATTTTACGATTTCGTGTAAATCTGGGGCAGTGTCGAAAGGCCATGGGTGTTGCTGGGAACGCCCCCAGCAACACCCATTGGACGCCCTTTAACGCAGAGCACTGCGTTAAAGGGACCGATATTTATCAGGCAGCGTTGAGCCAAAAAAGTGGCTTAGTGCTGCCTGATAAATATCATGCAGGCTTCTGCGCATGGAACTTCACAAAAAGGGACGTTCCGATGGCGCAAGGGGCCTCATAAATGAGCCCTCACTATTTTGTTGGTAAATATCAATTTGATTATCACTTACTGAACTCGTAATTAAGGGGCATATTACCAAGGGCACTCTCGCCGCTTTAGCGGGATTTTTTCCCGCTAAAGCGGCGATAAAACTATCGCCCTATGATCAAGCTGTCACTAACTACTGTTAACGACAGTTTCCATGAGTTAGCAACAGAAACAAATATCGCAAAGCACGGAAGAGATAAATATCGCTAATGATATGCGAGGTAGGCGTACCCTCGCTAAATTTTACTAAAAATGTCGCTAAAACGCTATTGCACTATTAACAACTATCGCATGGACATGCTTAGCGACAAAAAAAATTCCCGCTAAGACCCCTTAGCTGGAGAAAAATAAGAACTGCTAAAACCAGTTCTAAAAAAGCAAAACTGGAGATAAAAATATCAAATAAAAGGAGACATAGCCAAGCCCAGCCCCACCACAAAGCTGAGGACCTGCAGACGCCATGGAGGCAGTAATCATACAGCTTGGAGTCCCACAAATGCCACAGCCCCCACCACCACCACCACCACCGCCTCCACCACCACCGCCTCGAGGACCACCACCAAGGCAGCGCCAAAGACAACGGCGACCAATGCGCACACGACTTGTCCTTGGAGATCTACAACCCCAGGATTTCATAGCCCACTACAGGCTCAAACGGACATCCATTGACTACATACTGAACCACCAACCCAGCGGATAACCAATATCCCCCCGCAAACAAAGCTACTGGCTGTGCTGCATTTCCTGGCCTCAGGGACATTTCAACCCACAACATCCAGAGTGGGTGGAGTCTCACAGGCAGCCTTTTCAAGATTCCTGCCAATTGTGTTGGATGGCATAATCAGCCTGATACCCCAGGAACTACACTTCCCCAACACCGTGCGTGAACAGCTCCTGGCCAAGCAGGGTTTCCACGCCATAGCTGGATTCCCACAAGTACTGGGTGCAATAGACTGCACACATATCCGATTAGTGCCACCGGCGGACAGTGCACACAAATATAGAAACCGAAAGCCCACTCACTCAATGAATGTGCAGGCAATAGTGGACCACCGTGGAATGTTCACTAATGTCATTGCAAAGTTCCCAGGGAGTGTGCATGATTCGTATATTTTCCAGCAGTCAGTCATCAACCAGCGCTTCCAGGATGGAAGATATGGGAATGCAGTCCTAGTTGGTAAGTAGTAATCCAACATACCACTTGCATCTGCAGCACATACATGCAAAACAGAAATGTTCCAATGTCAATGTCACAATACCACATACAAGTGGTCATATTTACAAGAACTGGCGCATTCATGCAAATCAGCAGGGATGCACCAGTTATTGTGCGCCACAGCTCCGCCATCATGGATGCGCCGCATTTACAATGCGGCGCACCATGGTGCAAACACGGCACAGATGCGTGATGCATCTGTGCCGTAAAAGTGACGCATTGCTGGAGTTGCGTCGCAAGCGTGACGCAGCTCCAGCAATGCTCTTGGGGCCCTATCTAGTTAATGCTGCATCAAGCCTTGCGCCTGCTTCAGGCAGGCGCAGGGTTTTGACGCAGCATGGGCCTAAAAGTAACTGAGTGAAATCTTGTAGATTCCACACAGCCACTTTTAGGAGACGTTCCTGCACCGGAACGCCCCCCCCCCCCCTGCACAAGAACGCCTACATGTGGCGCAGGGCATTACAACGTGACATATCTCCCAGATGCGTCATGTTGTAAGTACCCCCGCACCATGGAGCAGGATTTGCGCCGCCGCTGCGTCACAAAAGTGACGCAGCGGTGGCGTAAATGAGACGTAAGGGGCTTGTAAATCTGCCCCAAGATGTCCAAAAACATCACCCCACACCAGACACATTAACACCATGAACTGTGGGCACTGGAGCCAGATACATAGACCAAAATCACAGCAAGTTGTACACCCCTGTCCCCCTCCCCAAAGTTACAAGATGTGTGAAACATGCATGTGTGAGGGAGAAACATCACTCACAAACAAACTTGTGACACAACTTCCACTGTGCATGTCTTGTGCTGGACAGGCAGGATGAATACCACAGGAGAGACTGACATGTTGCCATTTAGTGTGAAAGTGTAGTACTGCTCCATGTCACTTACCGTCAGTGACCCAGTAGCACACTACAATGTGTGCTAACTTGCAAAGGCTGCATGAACTAGCTGAGTTCTTCCACACAAAAATCGAGAAGATCCTAAACTCCCTGCCCCAGCCCAGGCTATCTCAGGACAATGGCAAGCAGACCGTGGGAACTCAGGCCAGAGAGACCGCTTTCGATCTTGACACCTTTGGCCCAGTATCAGTGAGCGAGGTCGCCAAAACCTTATCTTCGATTAAAAGTGGTTCCCCCATGGACCCTGTTCCCATGAAGTTCCTCAAACAGGTAACAGCGTCCATTGCAGCTCCCGTGACAGACCTAATGAACGCCTCTTTTATCCAGGGTGTGGTGCCACCCACTTGGAAAATGGCAGTTGTTAAGGCTCTTTTAAAAAAAAACAATCTGGACCCCACAGACCTGTCGAACTTTAGGCCCATGTTGATTCGACGGCTGGCTGAGGTAGGGGTGTCTGGGGTGGCCCTGCAGTGGCTGAGATCTTTTCTCTCGGATCGAACTTACCAGGTCTGGGATGGCTCTGAGAGATCCAAATCAATTCCCCTCCAGTGTGGAGTGCCACAGGGCTCTTCGCTGAGCCCTACATTATTCAATGTTTACATGGCCCCCCTGGAGGACGTAGTATCCCCATATGACATCAAAATTGTCAGCTACGCTGACGATACGCAGCTAGTGGTTTCCTTATCCCATCTGGCCGACAATCCGGACACCTTGAACTCCTGCCTGGCGGATGTTCATACTTGGATGGGAGAATCCTCCCTCAAGTTAAACGGCTCAAAGACGGAAATAATGCTGCTGGGGAGTAAAACTACTGTTTTCCCTTCGCTCAGCTGGCCGGGATGTATGGGCAATCCCCCGGCCCCCAAAGAAGCGATTAAGAGCCTTGGAGTCTGGCTAGAACCAGACTTGTCATTTCGCACCCAAGCTAAGAAAACAGCAGGAGTGTGTTATGCCCTGCTTAGGTCGGCTCGGAAAATCTTCCCTCTCCTACCGTTAACATCGAGGAAGTTGCTGATTCAGGGTCTTATAACATCTAGACTCGATTATAGCAACACCATTTTTTTGGGCGCCCCTGAATCTACCTTCAAGACCCTTCAACAGGTCCAAAATGCAGCGGCAAGGCTGCTTATGGATATTCCGAGGACGCAATCAGCGAAACCGGCATTGAAGGCGCTGCATTGGCTCCCTGTGCGGGAGAGAGTGACTTTTAAGGCACTTTGCACTGCCCATAAAATTCTCTCAGGTAAAGGCCCCCTCATTTTAAAAAACCTAGTTACTCCATACAAAGCAAGCAGAACGCTGCGATCGGAGAGGAAACATCTCTTGCTAGTTCCTAGAGTTAAAAAGGCCCGCACGGGCGGGAGAAGATTCTCATTTAATACGGCAAAGCTTTGGAACTCGCTCCCTCTAAAACTGCGCGCTGAGCCTTGCACACTGCGTTTCCGCAAAGGTCTTAAAACCTTTTTGTTTCCTGTATAATGCGTTAATTCTGTCCCCCACTACCATCGGATGTTGTCTGGAAAGCGCCGGGATGCCCAAGGGTAGCTGCGCGCTATATAAGATTTTAAATAAAATAATGAAGGACGCTGAGGCCTGCGAGGCAGATGCAGACCACCTGGTACACCTCTAGGTATATGGAGACTGACCCTCAAATATGGAGCTGATACAGGACTGTTTCCTCATTACATTGTTATTTTCATTGGTCACAACATAACACAGTAATACTGCAATCTACGGCAGTACATACTTGAAAAACAAGAGACGTCAGTGGATAATACAGCACGGGCATGCACAAAAACAAAAGGTTCATACCTTATATTATTTCTTGCATTCTAACATAGGTGTCGCATCAACCACGGTTTACAATTAACTATGGAAAGTAGTGACTCGTAGAAGAATGTTTGGTGACACTTACAGGTGATGGAGGAGAAAGGAAACTCAGCAGTGGACCCCAGTTGTACTTGGGTTTAGACGTCATTGGCATTTCCCCAGCATAAGTTGACAGGGTCCCTACAGTAATCCAAGTCTTCCAGCCAGCACTCCATACCTGGCTTCGCCCTAGTATCCCATGTAAATAAGATGTGGCGTAGATCCAGTCTGAGAGCAATTCTGACCAACATGGACACCGTCCCCTTAATGTGCAGAGTATGATGAAGTAGCCAAACCAGGGGCGTACACGGCAACTGCAAACCCATCGTGGTGTGCAAGTATCTCAATACTACCTCCTAGTATAGATGACCAGGAATACAGCCCCAGGACAAAGTAATAAAGACTGCCCCGATTGTACACAGCACTTGCAAAGATCATTTCCCCTGAGACCCATTCTATGGGGCTCAACAGGTGGGTGGCATGTTTGGTGCACAAATTGTAAAATTAATTACCAGAAAGTTGCCATTGGGGGTGGGGCAGCGTGTCAGCTGGCACACTTCGCTGTTGCTAGCGCCTCCGGGCTTGTAATTCCCCCCGCTGCCTCCCGTGCCGCACCGCCCCCTGGATCCCATTTGCTGTCCTCGCCACCCTCCTCCTTCCTCCCAGCGGACCCCTCCTCCCCTTATTTGGCAGCCGCTGTGCGGTGGAGACAGCGACCCTTGACCCTTGGATAGGTCGGTTACCCACTGCTGCATCTCCGCCTGCCCTGTCCGCTCTTTCAGCTTTGCCCCTTCCTCAGATCGACGCTTATTCACCTGCATCATTGCTGCCTGGCCCCCTTGACTGCCTGTGCCCCTTGCCTTCTGTGTCCCCATGTGCCTGCCCTCATCCCTTCTTATTTTGTACCCCGTGTGAGTGTTGACTGGTATTAATTTTCATATACTATTGCTCCTTTGCTGTCGCGCAGCGGACGCACCGCTGTCGTGCCAAAGGCGCTACAAAGGTAAGCCCGTCTGTGCCGTCCGCACATGGACCGCGCCCAGCGCCAGGACTCCTGGCCCTCAATGACACAAGCCCACCGGTCTTAACTACGACGACGCCACTCTCCATGCACTCAACGTCAGCTGGAACCCCACCTGCCACCAAGCCAGCCCAAAACGCACACACGGACCCTTCACCTGCCAAGCCTGCAAGTTCACCTGCCTCCAGACCAGCACCGCATCCGCCAGGCCAGGCCCTAGCAACAACCACCTCAAGTGTGTCGTATTTTGACGATGGCTGGGTTAGCGCTTAGCTTTGCTACACGATTCCCGCTTAAATTAGCTATACGTAGAAACGCCATTTTGTATGTGTTGGTGGCCATCTTAGATCATGAACGGCCTCGTGGCCGGCGTACCCTTTAGTCCGTTGTCCGTTCCACTGACCACTTTAGTCTGCCCAGCAACAGGCTATTTTTAGTACTGGTCAAGCCACACATGCGCAGTTCACACTGACCAGTCGTTCCTCAGGAATGTGCCACAAACTGACCAGTGGGTTTGAAACCCTCCAATGAGCTGGCAGTATTCCAAAATATGCCCTTATATGTACATAATGTTCTGTAACTTCGTGCCGCGTGTACGTTTTATTACCTGTAGAATCATATAAAGGAAGGGTCACACCGATGTTCGGTGTGATACCTCTTGCATTACCGAAGGGTGCTGTTTGAGTGTACCACCACCCCATGGGGTCTTAATAAACTTGTTCTTTGACTTTTACAGTTTCCGTGCCAACAGTTCTTGAATGTAAGTGGGTTATCTTCGGAACATGTAGGCCTTGGGAACCCTGATTACTTCAAATTGGCGACCACGAAGGGACTCATCGGCGACTCGGATGCCCGAAGGAGAGGTCGTGACGAAGGCTTGGAAACTCGCCATGGACGCGCGCTGCCACGAGTGACCCGAGTCTTGGCTGCCACGGTGTTTTTTCCTTTCCTTCCGATCTGACCTTCCAGGTGGCACCGGTCTCCGACTGAGTTTTCGAGTGTCCGCATCGCTGAGAAAGTGCCGTTTGGCTGATTTGGCTTACAAGACCTTGGCAGTTGGAATCTGGACATTTGAGAATTTGGGTAAGCTTTGTGTTCGGTAAGGTAGTCTTCGGACGCTTACTGAAGTTCTATGATTTGTGTTCGGTAAGGTAGTCTTCGGACGCTTACTGAAATTCTGTGATTTGTGATCGGTAAGGTAGTCCTCGGACGCTTGCCGAAGTCCTACGTTTTGATTTGAGTTAGCTAATATTGTGAATTTGTGATCTTTGAACTTATATGTGTAGTGCACTTCACATAGGCAGGCATGTAGAGATGTTTCTCTAACTTTCTTTTTTTTCCTCTGAGCGGCACAGTTGTGTGAAGTACTGTCAGTGCCATTTTATACGGTGTCACGCTTTCGTGATTCTTTTTGAACATGCCTGTTTTCAGCACACTCCGAGGGATGTGCTGTCTTGGAGAAGGTACCTCAATTAGGTTAGCGGAAGCACAGCCGGCTCCCCCAGAGGGAACACCAAATCGTGAGATGTACATCAAACATGGCCTTCCCCCTATTATGTACAGCAAATTATGGCATAAGTATACAAAGGCCGATCCTGAATTGCAATGGCCTCTACATGGGTCGTTCGATTTACGTAAAGTACAGTTTGTAGAGCAATGTTTGTTTCAACGCAGGTCTAGACAAAATATGTTTGATTGCGTGCGTATGTGGGAGAAAGCGGTGCGCGAGCGAATGAAGCGTGAGGTTGCCTTGGCGGACAAAGAGCAGCGCAAGGCTGCTCGGGATAAGGCTTTACAGCTTGAGGAAAAGGAGGCTCAGGAGAAGAAAGAAAGGGAGGAACGGGAACGTAAATTGCAGACGGCTGGTCAATTTCCTATCCGCCGACCACTCTATCCTGTCCTTAATAATGAAATTGATGATTTTTCTTTGTTAGATCGGTCACCGCCTCCGTATGTTTCGCCGACGGCTCCGGCTGCGGATTCAGAGGACGATGGACAGGATAAGTCGGATCACAAGGGTATATCCGCTCTCAGGTTTACTACGGCGAGGTCCGTTCATTTGCGTAGTTGGGCTCGTAAAGTGAATAAGAATTGTGTTTCTCAGGAGCAGTTGCTAACAGAAAAGAAAGCGTGGTCGGATCTTGAATTAATGTATTTTCTGTCTAGTTTGGCGGATGAAGTTGTAGGCGCGTATTGTGACCTTTCAGACACGTTAGAGCCTAAATCGTTGTCAGTGTATCGTGAGAATTTGGCTAAAGGTGATTTTGATCTTTCAGATGTTGACGACCTATTCAAGCAACTGATCAAGCTGCGGGATGAGACAGCCGGATTGCGGGAGGAGCGAAAAAGGAGGCAAAAGGAGTCCGAATCGGAAAATAATGGGCAGATTAAGGAGTGTTCTCTCCGTGGTTCAGATAAGAGTTCTGCACTGCATGTTATGCCTATGCGTGAAGCCGCGCCTTTGTATGTTCCACCAAAAGGGGAAGGTACAGATGATGATAAATCATCAAAGGATGCGAAAGGGTATTTTGTGTATAACTGGGTATATACGCCTTGGAATAGAGCAGATGTTATGGCATTGAAAAATTCTTTACCTGATCTTCGAAAAAACCCGGCGGCATTTTATGAAGGGGTGGAAGGGGCTATTTCATCTTGTGTGATGACTCTTGTGGATATAGATTTGTTTTTTGGGTTAATTCTACCACCTGATATGTGGAGGCAAATTCGTAAAAATAATGATGAAACGATATTGGGGGGCACCTGGAAAGAAATTAATGCTGCGGATTTAGACAGGGAACCAGCATGTAAGCCTTGCCAGTTAATTCTAGACCTCCCGGCAGCTATTCTGACTACATTAAAGACGCTTGTTCCCTCTAAAAAGATTGATTGGACTATGTTGACGTCGTGCAAACAGAAAGCCGATGAAACGGTCTCGGATTTCTTTACACGCTTTGAGGAAGCATTTCATGATTACAGTGGTCAATCTTTGACAGACGATACGGGCCGGCATTTGTTTGTAGATAAGTATGTGGCTAATCTCCTACCGGAGATTGCGAAACGATTGAAGTCGAGTGAAAGTTCCTGGGCCACGGCGACCCCTGCGTCTTTGTTAACTATGGCTCAGTATTATGAGCGGCAGGAATTGGAGGCTAAAGAAAGTGTAGAGAAAAAGGCGAAGGAATTGAAAACGAAGGTGATGTTGGCGCAGGTTCGGGGAACACAGGGTAGAGGGAATGATAGAGGTGGACGGGGTGGAGGAAATACGTCGTATGGTCGTACGGACATAGCGGAGGATCAATGTGCTTATTGTAAGGAGTTTGGGCATTGGGCCGAAGATTGTCCGGTACTTCGTGAGCAGCGTAGTCAGCGTGGTCGAGGAGGTGGAAGGTCAAGAGGAGGTTATACGGGAGTGAGAGGTGGCGGAGGTGATCGTGGAAAGGTTGAGGAGAGGGGCCGTGGCCAGGATGAGCGAAATACGTTTGATAGGCGGAATCAATATCAGATTTCGGAGGGAGAGAATGTGGAACACCAGGATTATGTGCATGCATAGGACTGCGTAGGATGGGGTAAGGAATCAGTTGAAGTACCGGTAGATCAGCAGGGTCCATATGTAACAGCGGGTATTCTGGGTTCTACTGATCAATTTCTAGTCGACACAGGAGCTACACGTAGCGCTTTGTCGAAAAACTTGGTTCCGAGGGCTCCCCTGTCTGGCGAAATGATTACATGTGTAGGGTTTGATGGCACACCCTCCCCCAGCCCATTGTCTAAGCCCCTTGCACTATGTCTTGACAAGTACTTTAGTTTTGGTCAATTTTTGTTATCACCTCATACCCCAGACAATATCCTGGGTATTGACTTGCTTAAATATTTTCGAGCGACAATACGTTGCACTCCGGAGGGAGTGCGGGTTATCCTGAATGACAATTATCCTGACCCCGACAGGTTTTACGCAATCTCAGATATTTCAGCTTTGGCCTCTCTCCCGCACACGTTATGGGCGATCTCAGATACGGATGTGGGAGAGATGCGTATTCCACCGATACATATTACTGTTAAGGAGGGGGCCCCTCTACCACGTGTGCCACAGTATAAGATTTCGAGAGAAGGTGAAATTGCATTGACACATATTGTTCAGGATTTGATTTCTGTAGGGGTTGTGGAGGAGGTCCCTTATAATGTTTGCAACAGTCCTATTCTTCCGATTCTTAAGAGAGACACTGACGGCAAAATCTATCGATTTATTATTGATTTGCGAGAGATCAACAAAATTGTCATTCCTCAATACCCGGTGGTGTCCGATATTACGACCTTGCTTACTTTGGTTCCACCAACGGCCACCACGTTTAGTGTAATTGATTTAAAGAATGCGTTCTTTTCCATCCCTGTTCATCCTGATAGCAGATACCTGTTTGGCTTTACGCTAAATAATAAATCGTATAGATTTTGTCGTGTTCCCCAGGGATATACTGAAAGTCCTAGCATCTATAGTCAGGCTTTGAAAAGGCAGTTGGATTCCTTTAAATTGCAGTCTGGCGTTGCTCTTATCCAGTACGTGGAGGACCTTCTGCTGGCTGCCGACTCTTATGCACAATGTGAACAGAGTACACTTGCGTTGCTTTCCTTTTTGGCACAGAATAATCATAAGGTTTCGTAGAAGAAGCTTCAATACTGTAGACCTCAGGTGACCTACCTCGGTCATCTGTTGTCTAAGGAGGGGCGTGCATTAACATCTGATCGAATTCAAGCAATTTTAGACACACCAGTCCCCCGCACGCAGAGAGATGTACGTGCCTTCATAGGGTTGACGTCCTTCTGTAGACAATGGATCATGGGTTTTTCACATATCATAAAACCTTTGCTAGCGTTACTGTCCAAAGCTACACCAATGCCCCTTGAGTGGACAGATGAATGTCAGAAGGCTTTTGAACAGTTGAGGCAGGCCCTTTGTTCCGCACCCGTGTTGGGCACACCAGATTATACGAAACTTTTCACATTGTACGTGCACGAGAATGATGGGTGCGCGTTGTCAGTATTAGTGCAATTACACGGGGATAAGCAGAGACCATGTGCATACTTCTCTGCCGTTCTGGATCCTGTAGCACGAGGGTTGCCTGGGTGCTTTCGAGCGGTAGCAGCAACAGCAGTGGCCATACGACAGAGTGAGGGAATAGTGTTATCACATAAACTGTTGGTATTAGTTCCTCACGCAGTAGATGCCTTGCTAAACCAAACAAAGACCCAATACCTCACAAGTGCACGGCTAACAGGATATGAGCTGACACTTTTGGCGCCACATATTACACTGAAAAGATGCGCTACTTTGAACCCTGCCACTTTATTGCCCTATCCGGCTGAGGAGGGTCAGGAAGAAAAACATCATGATTGTGTTTTCCTGACCGAGGAACAGACAAAGGGTCGTGTCGACTTACAGGATGTCCCACTTCCAGATGTGGATGGGGAACTGTGGGTTGATGGATCGTGTTTAAGGCTGCCAGATGGTACGACTTCCGCAGCCTATGCGATCACGACACTTAAGACAGTGGTAGAAACAGCTAGGATACCACAAAAGTCGGCTCAGGCAGCAGAGCTGATAGCCTTAACAAGAGCCTGCGAACTGAGTGCTGGTTTATGTGTGAACATATACACGGACAGCCGGTACGCCTTTGGAGTGGCACATGACTTTGGGCTACTCTGGAGAGAACGTGGGTTTTTGACGTCTCACGGAGAGCACATTATGCATGGAGAACTAGTGCGTGATCTCCTAAATGCGCTGCTAGGCCCAAAGAAAGTAGCGATAGTAAAATGCAGTGCCCACAAAAAGATTACGGATAAAGTGGGTCAAGGAAATGCCTTTGCAGACAGCATAGCAAGACAAACGGCTATGTCCCGAACTAGCTCCCCCATGTATGTGGTACAATCGCAGGCTGAGCGATGGAGTGATGCTAGAGCAGAAATATTAGACATTCAAAAATCAGCTACTGAATCTGAACTTGCGGCATGGGCAGCAGACGGGGTACTAGATGACGAGGGTTGTTGGAGAAGCAAAGACATGGAAAAGTGGAAATTGCCTGCAGCTTACTTGCAGGCGATGGTCCAGATGACACATGGACTGGCGCATGTCGGAGCTCTTGCAATCACTCGGCTCTTAACACGAGTTTGGGAACATCCCGAGATTGCTAATACTGCAAAGAGAGTAGTGCAGACCTGCCTGGTATGTTTGCAACACAATCCTGGAAAGGGGACCCATACTCCGAAAGGAGGGTTCGTTCCACCTTCTGCACCATTTGAGGTACTCCAAATGGATTACATCCAACTTGAGCGTTGCAATAACCTGAAGTACGTCCTAGTGGTGGTATGTGCTTTTAGCAAATGGGTTGAGGCCTACCCCACGAAAGACAACACGGCTTTGACAACAGCTAAGGTGTTGCTTAAGGAATTCTTTCCTCGCTTTGGAGTTTGCAAATTTCTGTGGAGCGATACTGGGCCTCATTTTGTTGGAAAGATTGTGGAATATGTACTGAAGGGGTTAGGGATTCAGCAGAGGTTCCACGCTGTATTCCACCCTCAGTCAGCAGGTCTGGTCGAGCGGTACAATGCAACGTTGAAGCTTAAGCTGGCCAAAATTGTGGCGTCTACATCGTTGAAGTGGCCAGATGCTTTGCCGCTAGCACTACTCTCTCTTAGATCAGTACCCCACTCACGAACTGGCCTTACGCCCTATGAGGTGGTGTTTGGACGCCCTATGAATATCTGGGGGGTGCCCAAGCCGCGATTAATACATGATGTGCCTTGTGTTATGATGAATGATTATTTGGCACGATTAACAAATGATTTGCTCTCTATTCATCAACAGGTTCGAGAAGCGCTCCCTGACAACTCTACTGGAGAGGGCCATGATCTCCGCCCTGGTGACCACGTGATGATTCGCTCGTTTGAGAGAGCAAGCAGTCTGGAGCCCAGGTGGAAGGGCCCCAAACAGGTCCTCCTTGTAACCCGCACCGTCGTACGAGTGACCAACAGGAAGCGGTGGGTGCATTCGACACATTGTCGCCGTGTCTCTCCGGACCTGGTGACTCCTGCTGTGCTGACCGACTACAAAGAGATTTTGGAGAAAGAAAAGAGCCCAGCTGTGACGTCGGCCGAAGTTGAGGGAGCCTTCCCGGACCACACTGTTGCCGGACGAGAACGCTACAACTTGCGTCCTCGATAAGAAGATTTTTGTATTTTTAATGACTGGTTGGTTACCGCTCCAGGTTTGTAAAACGGAAACCGGGAATTCCAAGGGGGGGGATCAGTTCTGCCAGTGTAGTGACACCCATCTTGGCCCGGAGAAGAAAACAACGGCTACCTCGGAGTTCAGCACCACATTTTTTCTTTTTAGGTATACACGCATGTGTATGTGCAACTTTGTGACTAAATCGAATAATTGAGACTCAGCAAAGGTTTTCAGAACTATGGCATTATCAGCAGTACGAGATAAGAGACTCTTGGGTGCCATTCTCTTTGTCCTGACTATTGTAGTGATTGCGGTAATAGCCTGGGTAGTCGAAATTGTGGTACCTGCACGTGAACATTTGCTGCCGACTACCCCGGCTCCATCTGAACATTTCCATTTCACCCTGCCTTATCATGAAGAACGGCACCGACAGACTTATCTGAACAATAGTTTTATTCAGATCCTACATCATACACACAATATGACAAATACTTCAAATTGCTGGGTGTGTGGGATGTTGCCTGGGCATCAGAAGAAAGGGGGTACTCCACTCATCCCTCTCCCGTTTTCACATAATGGGTCCTGTAATGCATTTTATACTCTCCTCTTTACTTTGAGATGGCCCACAAAAGGGGGAGTGCTTTTTCGTTTGAATAAATTGTGTCATCATGATCGGGATGGGTATCCACAAGCTGCGGGTACTCGATTTGAATATGAGGAGTACCGCCCTGACAATGTGTCTGCTTCACGAATGTATAGCAACCAGCGGAATGTCAATGTATCGAATGCACATGTTATCAACGTTATCGCTACCAAAGCAGACCTATGTATACGTAATAAAGGTGTAATTTCTGTTGGAAGAAGTGAATGTAACACTACACTTACGTTTGATAGTCCTACTGGTATATCGTTTGTCACCTCCCGAAATACTTACTTCATCTGTGGAACGAAGGGTTATCATCAGCTTCCTTTGGGATGGTCAGGCACTTGCTACGTGTCTTTTGTATTGCCGCCTGTATTCATTGCCCCACCCATGTATCACAACAACTACATCCTCTATCACGACTTTGTTTTAAATCGTGATAAACGCTCCCTTGTCTTGGACGATGTTGACCAAACGGACACTACCTTGCAACAATATGTGGACTTCAATTTGGGTTTGTTCTCTTTCGTTGGGGCAGCTTTGAACAGTCGAAAGATCCGACGACTAACTCGTGTTGTTGAGGCTGTGGCTAATGATACCGCAATTGCACTTGGAAATATCACTGAAGAAGTACAGATTTCTAGAATTGTTGCGCTTCAGAATCTCATGGTTCTGGATGTAGTGTTAGCTGATCGTGGGGGGGCATGTAGAATCATCGGAAGTAGCTGTTGCGTTTACATACCTGATAATTCACCTTCTGTATATGATGCTATCACTAAACTACATAAGATAGCGGCTGAAATACATCCCGATAATGGTACTTGGACTCTGTCAGGATGGTTCTGGTCAATACTCACCACCTGGGGATGGAAACTGTTAACGATTCTATGTATTATTGTGGGAATTCTGTTTTACATTTGCTTATGTATCCAGTGTGGCCCAGTTTTTTGTTCTATGTGCTTGTCAGTTTGTGTACCCTCGAGACAAGCTCTTGCTCATGACAAAATGATGCTTCATAAAGAAGTAACACAAATAATGCTAATTGACATAGAAGATGAACACCCTGACTATGTCCACTATGAGGTAGCTTCAGCTAAACGCTAAAAGGGTCGTCTGTCGTATTTTGACGATGGCTGGGTTAGCGCTTAGCTTTGCTACACGATTCCTGCTTAAATTAGCTATACGTAGAAACGCCATTTTGTATGTGTTGGCGGCCATCTTAGATCATGAACGGCCTCGTGGCCGGCGTACCCTTTAGTCCGTTGTCCGTTCCACTGACCACTTTAGTCTGCCCAGCAACAGGCTATTTTTAGTACTGGTCAAGCCACACATGCGCAGTTCACACTGACCAGTCGTTCCTCAGGAATGTGCCACAAACTGACCAGTGGGTTTGAAACCCTCCAATGAGCTGGCAGTATTCCAAAATATGCCCTTATATGTACATAATGTTCTGTAACTTCGTGCCGCGTGTACGTTTTATTACCTGTAGAATCATATAAAGGAAGGGTCACACCGATGTTCGGTGTGATACCTCTTGCATTACCGAAGGGTGCTGTTTGAGTGTACCACCACCCCATGGGGTCTTAATAAACTTGTTCTTTGACTTTTACAGTTTCCGTGCCAACAGTTCTTGAATGTAAGTGGGTTATCTTCGGAACATGTAGGCCTTGGGAACCCTGATTACTTCAAGTGCATCCTGCTCAACACCCGCTCCGTCCACAGGCACACTGTTGAACTCTGGAATCTCCTCGACACAACATCACCAGATGTTGCCTTGCTCACAGAAAACTGGATGAACGCCTCCTCAGCCATAGCCATTCCGGATGGCTATAAGATCACCCAGAGGGACTGCATCAACCAAACCGGAGGTGCCATCGCCATCATCCACAGAAACACCATCCGCATCATGACCAACTCTGAAGACACCCTCACTGCTGCCGAGCACCTTCACTTCCAGATACACACCGACCCCAACACCACCCTCAGAGGCACTCTCATCTACAGACCCCTGTGACCACGCACACAATTCTGCGAACCCATCGCAGACTTCGTCAGCCCGCACGGCCAAACCCCCTCAGAGTACATCCTCCTTGGGGACCTCAACTTCCACCTGGAGAACAACAATGACAAAAACCCCACCACCACCCTGCTGGACAACCTCACCAACCTCGGACTCAAGCAACTGGTGAACACCCCCACCCACTATGCCGGCCACATGCTTGACCCCGTCTTCTCCTCCAGCAAGCACATCTCCTTCAGCCACTCCACCGTACTACACTGGACAGAACACAGCTGCGTCCACTTCTACTTCAGGAGAAACACAACCCACCACCACCTGCAACAGGTTCCCCATAGAAGCTGGAGCAAGATCACTGCTGACCAGCTCACCACCTCCCTTAGCTAGAGCCCTCCCACCAACACGACAGACCCCAACGAAGCTGGTCGCAACCTCACACTGTGGCTCAACAACTGCGCAAATGACCTTGCACTGCTGAAGTATCCTCCCAGCAGACCTGGCAGCAACAAAGCCTCTTTGTTCACCAACAAACTCAAAAACCAAAGAAAACCTGCAGCACTCTCGAGAAAGCCTGGCGCCATGACTACTCAACAGGAAACATGACAGCCCTCAAGAACGCCATCCGTGAACAACACCAGCTGATCCGAAACATCAAAAGGATTACATTCACAGAACTACTAGACAAACAACACCCACAACAGCAAGGAACTCTTCAGCATTGTCAAAGAGCTCTCCAACCA
This sequence comes from Lissotriton vulgaris, assembly GCF_964263255.1. Taxonomy (NCBI): domain Eukaryota; kingdom Metazoa; phylum Chordata; class Amphibia; order Caudata; family Salamandridae; genus Lissotriton; species Lissotriton vulgaris. The sequence goes on along the minus strand of NC_141685.1, from coordinate 88,295,003 downwards.
CAGCGCCTGCAACAACGACATCACACCCTCGCAAGACCTCTGCGACTTACTTGCCTCGTTCTTCCACCGGAAGATCGCCGACATACACAACAGCTTCAGCGCACAGACCACGCAGCAAACCACCGAACCTGCCCCACCCACCACCACCTTCTGCACCTGGACCTCGGTCAGCTCCGAAGACACCACCCGCATGATGAACACCATCCACTCCGGCTCTCCAACCGACCCCTGTCCACAACACATCTTTAACAAAGCCTACTCCATCATCGCACCCAAAAGGACCTAGCTTAGGACACCCCCCGCGCCGCACGGCCACCAGCTGCTGCGTGTGCCTCCCGCCTGCCTGCCTCGCTGCCCCTGCCGCCGCCGTGTGACCACGCCCCCTGACACCGAGCGGCGTGGTCTCCTGCGTGATAGCACTGTGCTCGCCAGTTCTACAGGCTCCTGTACCCCGTTCTCCTGCTGTGTGCCCCCCTGCCTGTTAATTACCAATCAATAAATATAGACGAAATCAAATCTATATTTTGGAAAGACTTGTCCAGCCGGACAGGGGTCCTTCAGGTTTACTGAATAAACAGAAATTACATAAGTAGAACAAGCATACCTTCCACAAAACCCCAGTGTGGTACACAAGCCTGTGCCCAACACTTGCGGGGTGATTACTGTTGGTGAGAATAGGAAAGGTTTGAAGGCAAAAAACAATCGTTTTTCTGTTTACAAATACAATGTGCAGAAAATATCAATTAGCACCGTTACAACAATCTATACAATCAAACATCTGTACAGGGTGCATGAGCAAGTCGACGGCGTTTCGGTTCCCCTACAGGGTTATGGGAACCATCATCAGGACAGACAGTTATATTGCCTTTTTCATTACGCCATGGGAACATCGTCTTGACCGCCCTTATCGGCTTACCCTGGCGTCGACCGGTTACGATTCTGTAACGCGGTAACTACAGCCTGAACTGGGGCTGCAGAATCGAACTACATGAGTATTAACTCGTACGGAATGCTATGCCACGCACTGCCTCGGCAAATTAAGGTTTAATGAAAGTTTATTACACTCATATGAGGTGAGGCTGCGTCGCCCAAAAGCCATGGCAAATGAATGAGACAGTCTGAGGAATTCAGAAGGCTGGCGCCTTATATACATTTCAGACTTACACAGTAAGCATAAATGAAAGGGGCAGTCTTGGCTCCTGTGAGCACACAAAATTACCAAATATGGACATACAAGTTCTCTTTGTTCAACCAAGTGGGAGGAGCTAACAGTTTCAGAACGTAGTGAACACATTCCTATGTAAAACTAATCAGTAACAGCTGCAGACTCTACCAGGCATTTCTGAGCATGCGTGAAAGTGGAGGAGGCTAAATATATCCTGTTACTAGGCAGACTTCAGGCACAGCTAAAAGGAAGGTAGGACAAAGCACATAGTGAGCACATGGCAGCACATGGAAGACAAGATGGCCTCCAGAAACTAAAATGGCTTCTAAAAAGCGGATAAGATAACTTCTAAATGCAAGATGGCTTCTGCCAACGCTAACCCATTTCTGCTAATTTACAACAGACGGCCGTTTTAGCGTTCGCTGAAGACATCCGTATGATCCAGTAGGAACATAGAAAACAGGTGCTCATTAATTTGCACATAATTACATCAAGGTCCTAATTCATTGCTAGATAAGCATTTCCATTCTAAACATTTCAGCAAGGGTATGACCAGGAATACTAAAGAACTGGACATTAGGTCATAAACATACATACAAACAGTAGGAGAAAGTAATGACCACTATTACAGAGAAAATGAGCAATTTCACAACCCTAAGCAATAGCAAATCCTAAAACCTTTCAGAAAACACTATATTCTCATGTGAAACAGTGGCAATGCAATCCTTCAATGCTCTCAAGTTGAATAGGGATACTCTTCCACAGAGAATGGACTTCTATTCTACCTGTACTAAACAGAATACTACTCTAAAATACTGCAAGCAAGATAATAAAAATTAATTCCACAACACCCAGTAATTAACTGTTCAGGAATCGCTTATATGATCACGACTTATGCCCAGAGTCCAATTCCAAGTCTCTCTGGCAGACTTTTATTGTTCATCGAATCTCCTCTTCCATCACTGCATGGGCCTCTTCATTTCAGGCCTTCCATGGAAATGTGTCTCAGCATCCGTTGGAGTGCCCTTTTGGCAAACACTCACAGTTCAGACGAAAGTCTCAATGTCTCAAGGCAGTGCACTGGTGTCTCTCATCTGCGGCAGACACTTACGGCAGACACTACAAATGATGTGCTCTTCGTGATCAAGGGCACAAAGCATCTCGTGCAGATCCAAACACTATTGAGAAACAACTTTAGCAAGATCAGCAGCACTTTCAGACTCCAACACTCCTTGTTCAGTGTCAGAGGACGCTCAAGCTGCTCTTTCATGGGCACCAGAATGTAGTGCCTCTTGCCAATCTCAAATTCTCCATTGCACTGCACTTCCATTGGAATAAAGGGAAAAAGGGAACGGCGTGGCCAACTCAGACCAAGGCTCAGGCCAAGACTCGGGCAAAACTTGGGCAAAAGGGCTCAGACCAAAGGACTCAAGGGGCTCAGGCCAAAACTCAGGCCAAGGGGCTCAAGGGGCTGTACACTGTCAGAGGCTGCCCGTACATAACAGGTAGCTTTTTGCCCTTTTCTGAAACTTTTCATTCTGTTGCAAAACCAAAGAGACTCCTTTTCTTCTGTCGTGGAACGCTGGCTGATAAAGCAAACAAAAGAACTTGGAAATACCATTGATGGCGTGCAGATTCCTTACTGGGTGCTGGGACTATAGACCAAAACTTCCTGCTTTCATCTATGGCTGTCAACGATAGGAGTTAGAATTCATCTTGATCATTCGTTCTGCAGGGTGCCACTCTCCCTTTGACTCTGGAACATCCTGCAGAACCTAGTGATGTAGGAGATGTGACATAATTGTTAGTTTCCTTCAATTTTCGTACAAAAAACAATTCAATATTTAACAAGGGGATTGCAATCAGTTGGCCTGCAATCTTCAAGAGAGTGGTCATACGCCCTGGGACTATCATGATCTAAAATACACTGTCATTCTCATAGAATACAAAGACAAAGACAGTAGGCAAAAACAGTGCTTCTAGCCCCTTCCATTGAGTTTCCATGTGAGAGCATATCTTCTATCATCTAAGGGTAGATAATTACATAAACATTCCATCTGAATAGATGTCCTTACATATAGTGGCATTTTCTAATGGGGTAAACATTTTCCTCAATGAGTAAGTCTAAGTGTTCCTAAATCCCTCATCTAGAACACCTCAAAAGCGAAATCACATAAAACAGATGATCAGGGACATTCAGACAAAGGCTAATTTATCAAAATGTGAAAACATAGAAACTCCTAGTGTTTACATTATTAAAACACATGTGGTCTATCAAAGATTTAAAGCAGCAGAAAAAAGAACTGAGAACCTGATTAGAATGGGCATTACATTTTTTCCCACATTCAAGGATGAACATACAGTGTCTCCTATTGAGATGGGAAACTTTTTTTACTATACTATTAAGTCAGTTAACCAGTCTATCACTAAGCTGACAGTCAGACTGGAAAGCATCAAAAATACAGGCCTAAAGAAAAGTCTTAAGAGAAAGAAACAGTCTGGTCATACAAAAGGGAATTATGCATAATGTGGTTGTTCCTATTACATCTCTGCAGTCTGGGCACAATGCAACTTCTGGGGAGAAGCGCTACACCATATACGGTAATCTCAGCTAATGGTCCAGTTCCTTCTTCAAGGGAAAAAATGAAAAATTTAGGTCACCTTTAAAAACAGCCACAAATCTATAATTTCATCCTTAGGTCCAATCAAGGATATGTATATAAATCTAGGCCTGCCTGTTCCTTAAGGGAGAAGGGCAGTATGGTGGCTTCCTGTATATCTTTTATTTTACTTCAATACTATCATAGCCAAATTCTAACATTCACTGGTGAGGTGATGTATTTTCATGTAACATTATGTCTGTGAAATTTAGTATCAACGCAAATATTAACCTCGTGGTGTTCGGTGACACATACCGTCATACATGTCTCTTCACAACACAGGCAAATTTGTAATAATATCAAAAAGCAGCAACATGTAACAAAACAACATATCAAACCATCAGATATACATGCAGTATACCAAGCACAAGAAAACATAGATAAATTACAATAGCACATGCAAAGAAGCAGTTGCGCATGCATGCATGCACCCCAAAACCCAAAATCCAGGCCTGCTTAATTTGTCAGGATCAAAAATAAAAATCAAAATTGCACCAAAATTACGCTTTAATTTACTCACACCCCGCTTTTGCCAGGTGATCACCAGTTGCTGGTTATCAAACTGGCAAATAAAACTTACGGTGTCGCTTGTGACGCATAAGATCAGCAAGAACCATTCATAAGGGAAAAAATGTAAAATCATGAAAAAAACACACAAACATTTCTTGTAAAAAAAGTCATAATAAAAACCCATCTTTTTTCAACATACTGCTAACACAGCATATAACATATTAAATCTCAACTGTTAACCAACCATCCTTCTTTTAAAACATGCTACCCACTTTAATATCGACTGTCCAAAAACAAAGTACTTTCACAGACATGCACTGCGTCCCGTGCACCAGTCCATCCTTGAGACCCTTTGAGACCCTTGGCCCTCGAGGTCCTAGGGGGCCTTTAGGCCCTGGGGGGCCTTTAGGCCCTGCTTCTGTTTCCTCTCTCCAAGGCTGGTCAGGAATGCACTTCTCGGAGACAAAGCCCTAATGTAATGAGCTGCAGATGTGGACGTAAAAGCCTTGCGCAAGCCATCTAATGTGCAAGCTTTATTTTCTGCTAGTCAGAGAAGCTTTCACCAAGCAGTCATTGCTCCATCTGTTTTCACTTACTCCTAAACCCCCATCTCACTGACCTTAAGGTCAAACTCTGCCAGGCGAACCTTGCGCACCTTCAGTCCCCCACCTATTTCCTCACTCTAACTGACAAAGCCAGAAACCCTTCCCCACTCTTTCTAAGCTCCAAAAAACAACCCTGTTGAAAAACACATGTTGTATAAATGACTTCTTTTAGGGATAAAATTCATTTAGTCCTATATTTCAAAACATTTACTGTGACCAATTTGCAGAACATAATAACATAGCATACCAACAGTAAATGAAATGTTTGCTACCACCCTATGCAATGGTACTCATTTATCAACCCTACAAAGATGAAAGACAAAATAAGCCCTGCCAAAGGTAGAATCTTCAACTCTGATATTAAACATAAACCTCTGCACCGGGCACAGTGGTTCACTGAGCTATGAAGAACAACCTGGACTAATAACAACCCACAAGTTTGTAATATACACAAATATGCATTCTCTGAAAGCCAGAAACACTGCAAAACTATGGTAAATGACAAGAATGCTGTTAAAAAGTCAATTTTTACTCAATTTCGACTTTTGATTCTGGGGCACTTGAAAATGAAAATCCTACAATTGTATCACATATTAATCATCCTAAGAATGTGCTTTACATGTTGCAAAGAGCGAACATGAGGCATAGGCATGTAATGCCTTAGAAAAATGAGCTGTTACGCCTGCGCCAAGTCAAAACCCGACATGCAAATGTCCTAATTATGCAGTTACACATTACTTAAATCAAATTTTAATTTTAGGAGGTCATAGTATGAGTATTAAGCTTTATGAATATCTAAAAACGATTTTAAAAAACACATATTTTTTTTTCAAATAATTTTTCCATGATTAATAAAAAAAAAAATTTTTTCTAAACCCAATCTGAATTGCTAAATCCACATTTAAAAACCAAACTGCATCTTTTGCCTATCAGTTTAGATGCAGTCATGTATGAGCCTATGCACAAAAGCCTCACTGAAAAGAAGACAGATTTTCGCGCCAGAATTTTAGAAGGACATTGAGCAACAAAACCAGAATTATACCCCTTTTTCTTTTTACTATGTTTAAAAAGAGAGAAAAACCACAATTGAAATGTCTTCCTGTGATACAAAATAATGAACCTTACTTTTGTAACCCTCTAAAACACTTATTCTAAATGCTAAATTCAGAGCGTGATGAACTAACGGCTAGGCTCTGGCTGAATAAACATTCCAATGTCATTTATGGCCTTTCAAAAACAACAGCTGCCGTTCTCAAGGCAGGAAAGGGCCTGCACAAAGCTGAAACCCAGAGCTTTCAGTCTTACTGAAAACAGACATTTTTCAGAAATGTGTGTGCCACAAGATGCATTTAAACGTAGCAGAATTCACTTTAGCTGAAGTTTTAGCATTTTACATATATGAAAATGCATGTAAGTAAAAAAGGCTACAAATTCGTTTTCCCTACAGAACACACAATTTAATTTTGAGGCCTTTCATATTCCTAGTGAATGTAAATTTTAACTTTATCTAATTTAAGCATTTAACATTTTGCACATGTGTGCCTTTGCTTAGTCTATAAATTAAAAAACAACATATAGCGATTTTAGCAGGTAACATGGCAAATTACTGCATTCTTATTTAGTTTCCACCTAATATCAATTAATCCAACATTTTTCTTAACAGACTGAAAACATCAAGAAATCCACAATCACGTATTGAGCTCATTTCACACAGAAACAGAAACATTTCAAACATGCAGGACACACAATACAGCGCTTAAGGCATGTGTTTCATAAATTCGCGCCAACGCTATTCACAAACAAAAGTTACACTAACAGGAAAAAAACCACATTTAAACACACATTGAACCCACAGATCAACACCTAGGACTGAAACAAAAAGACAACCCACAAACGGAACTCAAACCAAACCAATTGTAAATGCTAGTTGTGCGTCATATTTACAAGGAACGTTTGGCAATGGTGTTTCAATTCAAGTTTTGACTGGCAGAGCACCAAAAATCGCTCTGCATTCCCCATTCATAAAAGTGCACAGAACAAAGGATCCTTATATGTATTATGTCCATATTTTATTTCCCTGGGGATACAATATCACCAAGGAAGAAATATGTTTTCACCCCTAAACCTATTTAGGTATCCCTTCTAAGAGAAGCCGGCTCATTTACTTCACATCACATTATGGTACCTTTCACAAAAGCAACACATTTTAACATGTGAGCTTAACCAAAGACAACAACAGGCATGCCAAAAATAGTGCAGAATATACACTATTATCAAAGGTGGAGGAAATATCCTCGCATGACCTGCCTATATGAGTTGCAACACATACATATCAAATCAAATCAAATCATATCAAATCATATTCATATCATATTCATCAAAGGTCAAACAAAATCCAAAGTAGACAAGTCTATCTCAAATACGAATACGCCACAGTAAGCGTTCCTAAGACTACCTTACCATACAAAGGCATCCAAAACCTAGAACAGGGGCCACAAAATTACTCTTACCAAACATAAGCTGTCCAAATTCTAACTGCCAAGTTCTAAATGATCTAACAGTCTATCTTTTTATGTTACATTTTAATACTCACGCCAAAAGTGTTCTCAGTCAGGGGTGACATCATGTGGAGGATCAAAAATCAGGAAGGACAGAAACACACCGAGCTGCAGACACAAGGAATCACCAGAAGCGCCGTGCACAGCATACCTTCTTTGCAGAAACCAGTCCCATGCTGCTCAGTAGTTTTCTGTCTCCTGACAAGACGATCACTCCTCCAGATTGTCACCTCTCTGATGAGTCCCATCTGGGGTGCCAACTGTTGTAATCAAAATCCTGCCTCTCAGGGATCTCACTGATACGTAGTCCATAAAGCAGTAAGAGACTGACACAGAACTCTGAAATATCAAAGGACAGTTTATTACACTCATATGAGGTGAGGCTGTGTCGCCCAAAAGCCATGGCAAATGAATGAGACAGTCTGAGGAATTCAGAAGGCGGGCGCCTTAAATACATTTCAGACTTACACAGTAAGCATAAATGAAAGGGGCAGTCTTGGCTCCTGTGAGCACACAAAATTACCAAATATGGACATACAAGTTCTCTTTGTTCAACCAAGTGGGAGGAGCTAACAGTTTCAGAACGTAGTGAACACATTCCTATGTAAAACTAATCAGTAACAGCTGCAGACTCTACCAGGCATTTCTGAGCAGGCGTGAAAGTGGAGGAGGCTAAATATATCCTGTTACTAGGCAGACTTCAGGCGCAGCTAAAAGGAAGGTAGGACAAAGCACATAGTGAGCACATGGCAGCACATGGTAGACAAGATGGCCTCCAGAAACTAAAATGGCTTCTAAAAAGTGGATAAGATAACTTCTAAATGCAAGATGGCTTCTGCCAACGCTAACCCATTTCTGCTAATTTACAACAGACATACAAATGTATGGAACTTGAAACCACCCTTCTCACATGGCAATGTCAGTGTTTGCACCATTGCCAGTATCTACTGTGAGTACATGTTGTTTTTGTGTGTAGACATCATAGCTGCCCTGGCATTGTCAGTGAACCATGGTGCCAACTCATTGTGTGCCAATGTGAACCAGGTGTATACTCCTCTGTAGGCAATGTCAATGTCTGGAACTAACATGCCTTAAACTAAAATTGCCTTAAACTGCTTGATTTAAGAAGCTTTTTATTGCTCACACCTTCTCCCTCCTCTTCGCTGCCCAGGGCCACTCTCAACCGAGTACTGATGCTGTGGAGTTGGTCCCGGGTACAGATTTACGGCGGCCATATTGAGTGTGTTAGTGATTTCTCGCGCTCTAGTTGCACATAAAAGGGGACGGATATGTCTCCGCGCAGTGGACGCGATCATCGGATGTGCCGGACCTGTGCCGGAGTCGTGCCAGAGTCCTGCCCGTCTTCGCCCGTCCTAGCTGAGGACGCGCTGCAGGACGGGCTGGACGGTTTCCCCTGCTCTCTCACCAATCAAGACTCAGGTTTTCTCACCACTCTTATTATTATTATTATCGGACATCTATTAAGCGCCTGGTTACGCCACTGGCGTGTCCCCGCGCTATGACAAGTGAAGTGGCTGTCCCTCCTCCTCCCACAAAAGCTATCTGCTGAAAAAATGCGTTTTAAGTTTTTTTCTGAACTGGACTTCAGAAGGTTCGAGTCGAAGTTCCAGCGGAAGATTATTCCAGCACTTGGGAGCAAGGTATCTAAAGGATCTACCTCCCATACGAGCTTTGAATACTCTTGGGACTTTTAGCAGCCCAGTCTGAGAAGACCGAAGACTGCGTGCGGGCTCATAACGGGATACTAGGCTCTGGAGCGGAAGAGGTGCTTTGCCGCTCAGGATACGGTGACATGTGGCAAGGGCCTTAAACTCCACTCTCCTCTCAATGGGGAGCCAATGGAGGGCCCGTAGAGCTGGTTTGGCGGAAGACCTCCTGGGGAGTCTGAGAACCAGCCGCGCTGCCGCATTTTGAAGAACCTGCAGGCGGCCCATAACCCTGCCTGTGGCCCCCAGATAGAGCAGGTTCCCATAATCAAGTCGGGAGGTGACCAGGGCATGCTCCAGCGTCTTTCGAGCAGAAATGGGAAGCAGATCTAACACTTTCCTGAGGGCTCTCAGAACACTGAAGCATATCCCCGCCACCCGACCGACCTGTGGACCGAAGGTGAGGTCCTTATCCAGCCACACGCCAAGGTTCCTGGCCTCGCGGCAGGGAGCAGGAACCACCACGCCGACGACCACGCAGACGGTGCACCCCCCACCACGAGCACCTCGGTCTTGCTACCGTTCAACTTTAAACAGTTTGCGGACATCCAGGCAGCAAGATCTTGCATGCAATTCCTGAAGATGTCCACTGCAAGGCCGGGCGCACGCGACAGGGAGATGACCAACTGCGAGTCATCGGCGTAGGACACCAGGCGAAGACCATATCCCTCCACGATGGCCGCCAGGGGGGAGACGTAGATATTAAATAGGGTTGGGCTCAGGGACGAACCCTGAGGTACGCCCTGGCCCAACTCAATCTCCCTGGAGTAGCAATCACCCAGTCTGACTTGAAAGCACCTATCAGACAGGAAGGACTTGATCCAGCCACGCGCAGCTCCTGTCACCCCTCCTCCATTCAGACACTGTAGCAAGGTGGAGTGTGCTACAGTGTCGAATGCTGCGCTTAAGTCAAGTAGGATCAATGCCATGGTTTGGCCCTCGTCCACTCCCTGTCTAAGTGCTTCCACCGCCACGAGAAGAGCAGACTCCGTCGAGTGACGGGGGCGGAAGCCAAATTGCGAGTCGTGGAGTAGCGAGGCCGTCTCCACAAACTGCATAAGCTGTATGTTGGCTATTTTTTCCGCCACCTTCGCCATATAGGGCAGGAGGGAAATGGGACGGAGGTTGTCCAGTTTTTCAAAGCTGACGTTGGTCTTCTTTTGCAGAGGAAGTACCACTGCCTGCTTCCAGGCCTTCGGGACCACCTGAGACTCAAAGGAGGTGTCCAGTAAATGACGCACATAGGGCTCTAGTACTGGCAAGCTGTCCTTTAGCCGACTAGGAGTGGTCGGATCTCTAGGGGAACCGGATTTTATAGATCCACAAATACGGAGAAGTTCCGTAGTGGAAGGAGTAACAAAAGTGGTTAGACGTTTTTCCCCTTTCATTCTGGAGGATTCCGAGGGGGCAGAGCCACTGTCTGTCCTCTGGGGAAAGGAGTTATAGATGTTGGTGACCTTAGTTGCAAAGAACTCAGCAATTCGGTTACAGCCCTCCGTGGTGCAGAGTTTCTTAGGCACCGCGGCGGGTTTTCCAATCGCAATAGACTTATAAATAGAGAAAAGCTCCTTGGTGGACTGCTCTGCTTCCTCTATCTTATTGCAGTAGTACAATGATTTGGCCTTCCTAATCAACGTGTGATAGAGACGTCTGCAGTCTATGTAAACAGTTTTGGCCTGAGTGGAATAGGCAATCCTCCATTGCCTTTCGGCGCGTTTACATGTTGCTTTGGCCGTTCGCAAGTCCTCATTGTACCAAGGTGCCGATCTTTGCACTCGGCCCCCCAATTTCGCCATACCTAATGGTGACACCTGATTCAGGGCTTCCATGATGTGTTGGTCAAAGTTGGAATTAATTTCATTTACCCCATCGCCCCCAGGATGACCCTTCTCAGTAAGTGCCAGATTGAATTTGGCCTGGGGGAACGCTGCCCATCTACGCCTTGGGTGTTTATCAGCAGGGGGGTCACTGGGGCGAGGTCCCTGCATTTCGATGGTAAAGGGGACGAGGAGATGGTCAGACCATGGGATGGGAATCGGGGGTTGGGTGTCTACTTGGTTCCAGTTTGCGAAAACTGGGTCTAGAAGGTGGCCCAGCTTATGGGTAGGATGCAATACCTTCTGTTCGAACTGTAAGCTGGCCATCGTGTGACATAGATCACTCGCCACTCTATCCGCAGGGGTATCTAAATTCAGGTTAAGGTCCCCTAAGACCAGGTATTTATCCGAGCGTAATGCGGCTTCTGTGACGCCTTCCACTAGCTTTTCAATAAAGGCTGCAGTGGAGCCCGGAGGGCGGTAAATTAGAAGGCCTTTCAGAGTGAAATAGCCATTAATAGAAATGGAAAAGGCACCAGCCTCGCTGTCATCAATCATAGTGCGATCTAGCTGACATTGATAGTCTTGTCTAGCAACTATGGCTATGCCGCCCCCTCTTCCCCGTATCCTGTCTAGCCTTTGCAGACAGTAACCCTCTGGAATGGCCTCAATGATCTCCGGCATGGAGTCTTGGTCAAGCCACGTTTCCGTAAGGAAAAACAGATCCCATTGTTTTCCAGTAAGAAGGTCATGGATATCAAGAGAGTGTTTGCGTAGGGAGCGTACGTTCAGTAGGCCACATACCAAAGTATGCTGGCATGTGGTTTGTGCCTTACCTATGTTGAAGGTGTAATTACAGTGGCTGCAGCCCACGTTGTTTCCTGCCTCAATGCTGTGTGAGCATAGTCCACGCAGCTCTCTGCGGAGGAGAAGTAGATCATCTCGACTCCAGCAGACTTGGTGTACTGAAGAAGCAGGGGGACTGGCCCTGGGCCGCAGTCGGCCGCGGACGGGCGCAGATGGGCTTAACTCAGGCGCAACTCCGGCGCGCCTTCGTCGCGCCCGCTGCGCTCGTCCGCTGCGCTGCCGACAGCACATCCGCCTTATATCCCCCCCAGCGTCCCAACAACTAGAGCGCTGCTGTTCCCTGCCGGAAGTGCCTGGCTCGGACCCTCCACGCCCTCTGCTCAAACGGTGCTAATCACCGGCATCAGACCGAGGCGGGAGGGAGGGGCGAGTCCAGCACTCCGTTGCCAGGCAGCAGCACCTGCTTGTCCGCCTACCGAGGCTCTGCCGAGCAAAATGCGGAGGACACAGATATCACGCTGTGCAAAGCAGCTTTCACAAGCCAGGTGAGGAGAAACGATTGTGCAAGTTTAAAAGCATTAAAATGCTCACGCGCCACAAAGCATGCGAGCTACACGCAAATGCGCTTTAATAAAAAGCGGTAGGGACGCTGCCACAGTCCACTTACCATCTGCTCTCATTAAGACCGCTACCATTGCCATATCATCACACATTATCTCCAGAGGGTCTATCTCTCACCAATTGTGGCTGTAACTCCTACCTACTCGCCCGTCCTAAACCTTCTAGAAAACGTCAGGCCAAGGCTAAATCCTCTGAACATCTGGAAAACTTAACTGGTTTCTTATCAATGCCGGATCCCAGATCAAAAGCAAAATCGCTTTCAATGACTTTGTGGTACAAAGGAAACCTTCCTGTGTCTTTATTACAGAGACCTGGGGATCCACCTCGGCCGGCCCTGATCTAGTAGAGGCTATCCCCGATGGCTATGCCCTGACTAGAATGGACCGTGTCGATCGTAGGGGTGGAGGACTGGGAATATTGTGCAAAGATCGCTTTACCTGCCGTATCGACCCCCTCTCATCCCCAAGGAGAATTATGAGGCATTACATTTCACCATTCAGTTAGCTCCCTCTGTTTCCTTTGCTGGTATCCTTTGCTATAGGCCCCCAGGCCCAAGGACCAATTTCTGTCATATCTTACTTACCTTACTAGAACCTTTTATTAGCAAGCCCAAGTTCACTCTCCTAGGTGACTTTAATTTCCATCTGGAACTATTAGAGGATAACAACACTAAAGTTCTAACAGAGGGTCTAACTTTCTGTGGACTCAACCAACTAGTCGATGGTCCTACTCACGCTGCTGGACACACCCTAGATGGCATTTTCTCCAACGATACCAGACTGGGGATCGGCACTCCGATTCCCCTGTCCTGGTCTGACCACTCGGCTATTCCTTTCCATCTCACCATTACTCCTTCTTGTTCTGATCTAACCAATAAAAAAGGATGGGAGACTAGGAGGAACTATAATAACATATCTAATACTACACTCGCTCCTTTTCTGACTGATATTCATCCCCTCTCTCGGCCTGATGCAAACGAGGCCGCTGGGGCTCTGTCTGCCGCTCTTACTAATGCCCAGGACTCGCTAGCACCCCTTAAAAAACACTATTCAGCCAGGAAGAGCGCCTCATCACCCTGGTTCTCGGAACATCTAAGATCACTGCGGCAGAAATGTAGACAGAAGGAAAGAGCCTGGTATGCCCACCCGGACCCTTTGAGGAAAAACCTACATAAGTCCGCCCTGAGAGAATACAAAAAAGCTATTGACGAACAAAAAAAGAACTACTTTAACAAAATTACCACCTGATTGAAATCCTCTAGGGAACTTTTTAAAATTATTGACACCTTGGCCACTCCCAAAACAACTGAATCAGTGAATGAGTCGCAAGAACCCTGTGACGATATCGCAGGATTCTTCCACTCTAAAATCTCGGACATTTACATGTCTCTCAAATCCCTTAATACTTTACTAGATGTCAACAGTACATCCCTGCCTTCCCCTTCTTCCCCCTTATACACCGAAACCACTGATTCTGATTCCCTGCCAAATGTCTCCAGTTTCCCTCACCTGTCTCATGAGGAACTAAATCCCCTTCCTGATGCCACTAAATCATGCTCTCCTCTTGATCCCTGCCCTCTAAAATTCTTGAAGGCCTGTAAAGAGTCTGTCCTCCCTCCCCTCCTGCAAGTTATGAATATGGCCATTGACGAGGGATCTTTTCCAATTCCTTGGAAATCGGCAGTTGTAAAGCCCCTTCTAAAGAAACCTTCACTCAATCCAGAAGTCTTAAAAAACCTCCGGCCAATATCCCTGCTCCCAGCCCCATGAAAGATGCTTGAAGCCCACCTCAACTTTCATCTGACCACATATCTAGAAAAAAACGGGTCTTCTTGACATCTCCCAGCATGGGTTCCGTGCTGCTCACAGCACCGAGTCCGCCCTCACGGTCGTGGCTAATAACATCTGCACTGAGGTTGACAGAGGTCGGACAACTCTGCTGGTGCTCCTCGATCTCACGGCAGCTTTTGATACCCTGTCCCCTCCTATCCTGGTCGACCGGTTGAAGGGGATAGGGGTGAGGGGAAGTGCCTTGAATCTCCTGTCTTCTTTTCTCTCGCAGAGACAGCAAAGGATCCAGCTTGGTGGCTTTCTGTCCTCCTCCCAAGAGGTGCAATGTGGGGTTCCTCGGGGCTCTGCCCTGAGTCCCCTGTTATTCAGCATCTATGTAACCCCACTTGCCGAGGTGATAAGATCTTTTGGGTACCAAATATTGTCTTATGCAGACGATACCCAAATTATCATCTCTACTACCTCACCTACCACTGAGGCCGCTTTCAAATTTCGAACCTGTATGGAGGCGGTTTCTGAGTGGATGGTGCGCAATTACTTGAAGCTCAACGGTGAGAAGACGGAGGTCCTAGTGTTTGGAGGAAATCCCGACATCTGGTCCAAGGACTGGTGGCCTCCCTCTTTAGGAGATTGCCCCCAACCCACAAATTCGGCCAGGAACCTTGGTGTTCTTTTTGACTCGGCCCTCTCCTTTGACCTTCAGGTAAATAGAACTGTATCCACCTGCTGCAATACCATCCGCATGCTAAAAAAAGATTGCTCCCTACTTGTCATCTGATGCCCGCAAGCAGTCAACTGTTGCCCTGGTATCTTCCAGGCTTGACTATTGCAATGCGCTGTATGGGGGCATAAACAAGAAAGCCCTCCATCATCTTCCGATGGTTCAAAACTCTGCTGCTAGGTTGTCCTAAACCTCGCAAAGCTATCATCCGCTACTCAGGCCAGAAAGGATCTCCACTTCCTACCCATACATGCCAGGATTTCCTTTAAGCTTATATGTCTGGCGCACAGAGCCGTGTTCGGCTCTGGTTCTGATGGTATAAAGGCTCTGGTCATTCCCTACTCTCCCAATAGAACCCTTCGATCATCCTCAAGAAATCTGTTGGCCGTCCCCAGATTTAAAAAGGCGAAATGGGGAGGAAGAGCCTTTTCCACTCTGGCCCCTAAACTGTGGAATAACCTCCCCCCCGAGCTTTCCAACCAACCTGATTATGTTCAGGAAGCTCTTGAAGACTTGGCTCTTCTCTCAGGCCTATTACTAAACTTTACATTCACTGTCTGTTTACGTAATTTTATATATATACTTTTTGTTTTAGTCTGCGCCATGATGCCCCTCGGGCTAAGTTTGCGCATTATAAATAATCCTTCATACATTCATTCATTCACATGCTTTCACAATCATGTAAACCCCAACCAAATGTGCTGGTCATATTTCATCCCACTGCCTGTGGGTCACTGTTTGTTGGTTTTGCATGGTGTTACAAGTAGACATGGCATGTGAAAAGGGTTACTATGTTGGTAGGACCATGGAAATGGGCACCAGCAAAAACAATTCTATGGTAGTCATGTCAGTGAAGAATGCAACCTGGAAGTGGAGTGCTTGTTGTGTGTGAGAAATGTCCAATTTGCTTCACGTTCTGCACCATGAGCACGTCACACAATAATGGTACCCCTGTATTCCCAAATCATACAAAGTGTATGTACAGATAATCTGGGATGAGGAACTTTTTGCAATGTGTCCCTCAATGTAGATTAATGAATACCTACAGCCAATTAAGTCATGTGAGATCCAGGCCCAGTGGTGTTGAAACTCAGGAAGCATGCTGTGTAATTTCCATCAATGATGTTGAGTGTGGATACACATCCTCAACATCTTTGCATGGATGGCACCCTATCACATTTGGCATGAGCAATTAAGTCTCGAAGACATTGCTACTAGACCATCCCTCCTTGTCGCACATGATCCTAACTTGATAACCCATAGCCTCCAGGTACAGACAGCATTGAGGATGTCAGGGGTGGAAGAATTAACAAGCAACGTCTTGGCAATGTGCATCTCACTTGGCCTTGAGTCCCTTGTGTATGGTGTGGCATACAGAATCATGGAAGCTAATGTGTAGAAGATTCAGCTTGCGGAAGGACAGGTCTCTAGCCAGTTGTGTGACCATAATCAAGTGTGTCATGTCATTGCTGCTGTGTCCACCATATAAAGTTCACTTGCCTACATTTCACCAATGCTGACATACATGTACAAACGTGGCAGCCCTGCTCTGCAGTTCATGGGCTGTGTACCCAATGCTCTGATGGTGTGTATGACTTGCATGTTACTTTAGAAATGGCCCGGGCTGTGCGTAGACAGGTGCCAAGGTGATGGCCCAAGCTGTGCATAATGCCAGCTCTAAGGTGTTGCCTGCATTGTGGATCAGTGTGGTGATGGCCGTGGTCAGCCTAATGTCAGAGATGTGATATGGCAACAGGTGCGTGGTTTATGTGCTGATGGGGAAGGCTGTGTGAGCGCTGAGCTCCGTGCATAATCCCCCGTAGTAATCCTAGGATTGATGCCTCCTGACCCCACAACCAGAGCCACGGGAGCAGGGGGCGGCCTGGCGCAGAGGAGCACAGAGACTTGCCCAGAGAGGAGTTAGTGGGAGCTGCACTAACGGCGTGACGGAGCGGGGGTACCAGCTGCCACCCACATTCATATGGCGCGGTCCCATAGTCTCGTTATGGCTGTGCCCAGCTGTGACGCGGCTAAATGGAAGCGCGGACCTGCGGCTTTGCTCCCGGCTGCCCGGGGAGCGCTGGCACCCTCTCATGACAGGGGGGGGCAGTGTGATGCTGCCAACAGCAGGAACGGCGCCTCGATTGCGAAAATAGGGGTGGCCACACCCTGGGGTATGTGTGCAGCTACTCCGGCCTTTGGAAATAGAGGTGGGCCCTGAAGTGGATCACAGCATGGCGACTGCTGACTGTGGAGCCTTGATCGCACGTCTGTTGCGCAGCCCCAGCAAGGAGGGCACCGAGAGAGGACGGGGCTCCGAGAGACACCCTCCCGCACTGACAGTGACTGGACCCCCGGCACAGCAGAGATACGCGCAGGGCCTGAGGTGGCTGGTACGGCTGGCCGCAAGCTGGGGATGCGCTGGTGAAGGGAGAGGCAGGCGGGTGCCCTGAAGAGCAGAGCAAGCACACTGCGGCCTACACTGCTCGGCCCTCCGCGTGATATGTCCTGCGGACGTTGCTGAGGCTCCCCTCGGTTAGTGCAGTGGGGCGCATCTGAAGCTTGCTACTGACTGCCCCTGCCCTGAAACAGCAGATCACGACTGTGGAGGCTGATCAGGTGGGGTTTGGACTTCTTGTAGGGCGAAGCGAGCTGGGCTGTAGACTGGCGCCTGGGTGGGAGCCCCCCTGCCCCAACGTAACTGAGTTAAAGCTGCGCAGGTTGGAGGGTGACGGACCCTCGAGAAGCTCGAGACCCTACCCCCACCACTAGCAATATTGGAGCTGTGTGAATACACTGTGGATTGAGGGAGGGCTAGGCTGGTGATGACACTGGACTGCCCTGTGGATTGGTGCGCGGACTGAGTGCCAATTGCAAAAGGGCGCAAAGGAGGCAGAGCCAGCGACGGCCCCGATAGAGGTGTGGGAAGTTTCTTGAGGAAGTGAGACCTCCCAGTGGTGGCATGCTGCTGCAATCTGCACTGCAGAGAGGTCGGGTGCACACCTGGAACAGCCCACTGAGCGAGGGACTACCGATGGTAGAGCTGCGGAGCGGGCCCCACAGCTGTGGACGCAAGCGTAGGGGCCAGTGCTGAGTGACCTTGCTCCTGAGGAGGCCGGGATGTCTGAATAAGACGCACAGGAGGTGCAGCTTAACAGGACTGCGCAGTGGGTGTGAGCACACGGGGGCGCAGGATTGGAGTACATCACCAGCAGCAACCATGGCCAAGCCCCGAGGTCGGAAGGAGGGGGACCCACCGCCGTCAGACGCAGAATCCCTACCGGTGGAAGACAGGATTGAACTGGAATTGCTGCATAATGCCAGTATTTTGCAGCAATTTGACTAGATCTTGGTGGCCATCACGGACATTCGCACTGCTCATCTGCAGGACATTGCCCAAGTTGCGACTGGATTAGGCCTACTGCATGCAGACCACTCAAAACTAGCAGACACAGTAAAACAGACTGAAGATACACTTCAGGAGGTAGTCCCAGCGCAGACAGCACTATCTGCATCAATGGAAGGGCTCTTGGGCCGTCTCTCAGTATTGGAGCGGCGAGCTGAGGAAGCGGAAGGCTGAAACATGCGCAATAACATCCGCATGGTGGGCCTGCCTGATAAAATTGAGGGGTCGGATATGGATGCGTATTTGGAGACTTGGCTCAGGTCTGTTGCGGCCCCTGAGGGACTTTCAATTTGTACACTCTGGAACAGGCGCATCGGGTCCCGGCTAGACTGCCGGCACAGGGCCGTCCTCCAAGACCAGAGGTGGCGCGGTTGCTGCACTTTCAAGATCGCGACCTGCTTCTCCGGAAAGCCCGCTGCGATGGCCCCTTCCAAGTGGACAACAGCAACGTCACTCTCTCTCCAGACTACCCTTTTGACACGCAGCAGCATGGTATGTCCTCCCAAGCTGTGAAGAAATAACTGCAGGTGGAAGGGATCCAATATTCTCAATTATTCAAAGCTAATTTACGCATAGTATCGGACGGTAAGACCCACTTCCATGATACACCCGAGGAGGGCTGGGAATGGTTGGAGTCCCATAAAGCAGGGAAGGATGGCCAGGAGGCGGAGGTGCGTGAGCTGGTCTGCGACTCGCAGCCTTGCGGATCACAACGACTACGGCGCCGCAGGTGTGGACTGCGGAAACCATTGGCTTCGCACACCGCCATGGAACGCAAGGCAGCCCTGGCTGCGGTGGTGGCGATCTATGGGAAATTTCTAAACACTGCGTCGTAAGAGTTTTGCCATGGGAGTGGAAAGGAACACTGGGAGGGTGGATCCTCTGTATCGGACAACCAGGGACTGCCATTGTTCACCCCTGGGACAGCTGACGGATTGTTGGATGAGTAGCTATTGGAGTGTCTGTGGAGATGGGACGTTGGATTTGAGTAATAATGTTGACGTGTTGGTATTAGTTGTTTGAAGATGGCAGAGATGATTCACATGGGGTGCGGTGAGGGCCTGTTTCGTCAAATGGGGGTGAAGTGGGGGGGGAACGGTGATGGCCTCTGGGAGGTCCTGGGAGGCAGGATGATTTGGGGCAATCGGGGGGCAGCATTGGATGTTGTGTTCATTTGATTAGTCGCAGATTGTGACCTAGGCCCTATCTAACCCCCATCGGATGGTAATGGTTGGTTTGCCTTGAATTTGAATAACCTGTGCATTTGTGCCAGTGTGGATGGAATTCACTATGTTGGTGCCTGTTCTTGGGGGGGGTGGGAGGTTCAGTGGGGGGTGTGGGTTGTTTTGGGTTTGGGATTTGTTTGGTTTGGGGGACATTGCCTGCTGATGTGCCTATTGGTCAAATGCTTCCCTACAGTGAGCAGCAAGAAGCCTTGGGCCTTCCGCAAGGCCACTTTCTGATGGCCGCAGCCTTGAGTGCCGCTCAGCAAAAACATTGGGGTGCTGGTCTTTTGGAACCCCGCTGAGCAGAGTATGTCAAAATGTGGTGATGTCAGCACGCACATACAGGGCAATTACCAGTCTCTATTAATGGATGTCAGGGGATGGGCTTACCCCGCAACAAAGATTGAGGTAGCAATGAGCAGAGAACCTTGGGAGGGACATCCCGGAGACGTCCTGGTCACAGATCGTTCGAAGGGCGTGGAAGGGTACTAGGAATGCTAGGATCCTGTTGATCCATTTCTCCGTGTTACATAGGGCATACCTGACATCTGCTAAAATTATTCCATATTTCCGATCCTGTGGAAAGGCAGCGTCTGGCCCCAGCCTTGTTAGGTGTAAGGCAGCGATACTCAAATGGGTGGGGAGTGAGAGCTCTATCAGAATGCAGCAGGCGCATAGGTCCCATAATGATAAAGTGCTTGAAGCTTCACGTGCATGGGAGTCCCTGGTGGTGGAACTCTGGCTAATAGACAGAGAGGAGGATACGAGTTCAGTGTCCTCAGTGGGGGTGGGACATGCATGAGTGGCTCCATTCAGATAGAGAGGGACTAGCACAGTGAGAGGCTCCCGCAACTTAGGAGGTTATAGAGAATGCGACTATGGAGCGTACGATGACCAATTGCTACATGACACACATTAGTATTATTTATGCAACACTTATATTTTACACAACAGCACCTGCGGCAGGGGTGGGGGGGATGGGAGTTGATGGTCAATGTGCGGGACCAACGATGGTGCGTTGTTTAAGAATTATGAACCTGTATTCATGCACGATTGTGGTTCATTGATGGGCTGGGCATGACAGCATCCAAACTGATGGGGGTCCATGTGCTTCATTACTTATGGCATACTTGTCCAGTCTTGTCTTACCTTTGAAAGTGGATTCCCTTAATTTGTAATGGCCCCTTTGTTTTGTTTAGTATGTATTTGATTTTAATAAAAAGTAATTATACAACATGATTCAAAACAGAAGAGATGTGATATTGCAACATTGATGATGTCTGCTGAGCACTCATGTCATTAGATTTTGAGTCCAAAACAGGAAGGAGCACACAGAACAGGTAGTGGATGGTGTTGCACATGCTGAAGTTGATGTCGTTGGTGAACCTAACAAGGCCCCAATGGTCCATGCATGTAACAGGTAGCTAACTGGTGATTTTGTTCAGACCATGACCGTGATAAGCATGCGTTGTGTTCTGCAGTAGGCTTGCTGAATGCTGCCGCACAGTAGGTCAAGTGTGTGTTGTGTGTCATCATGCCACCTACATAGCTAATGTAAATTACAGTGCAGTAGGTGGATCACTGTCAGTGGCACATGGCAGAAGAGCCACACATGCAACTCATCTGCACAATAAAATTATGTTGGATGGAGTCACAGCAGAGAGCCATTATCACATGCAAACATGCACTACAGCATTCAGCTTAAACACATGGGCAACTTGATAAACAACTTGACATCCATCCCAACACACAAATCCATGCTCATCAACAACACATCCAGCACAACCAATGACTAATTCCGCTTTCCCTTGTATGTCACAGGGGACCACGGATATGCACTGGGAGCATGGATGATGACACCAGTACGAAACCCCACCACCCCAGGCCAGAGGCGGTACAATGCGGCACACATACGCACACGGTCCATTGTTGAGCGGACATTTGGTGTCTTGAAGTCCCGGTTCCGGTGCTTGGATATCTCAGGTTATCTACCAAAACAAGGGCCAACGCTGAGACTCTCAGTTAACCAACAACTAATTAGCAACTGATAAATTGGTTCAGGTCTTCATGTCCTCCTGTCCATATGAGGAACACGTCATCAATGTAACGCATATAGTTGGAAATGCAGTTAGAAAAGGGATTGTCGTTGTATATAAATTTATCCTCGAATAATCCCATGGGACTCAACTGAGTTTATTCTTGATTTAGCCCGTTATGCTCTCCAAAAGAACTTTTTTACATTTGACTCAGAGTTCTTTTATCAGATAAAGGGAGTAGCGATGGGGTGCCCCTTCGCCCCAGAGCTAGCGATAATGTTCATGGGATTATTGATGTTGACACTCCCTTTGAACTGTGTTTCATAAAGACTATAATAACTAAAACTACGAAAGGATTTGTTCACTGGAGCTACAACCATCACGTGG
This sequence comes from Lissotriton vulgaris, assembly GCF_964263255.1. Lineage (NCBI taxonomy): Eukaryota > Metazoa > Chordata > Amphibia > Caudata > Salamandridae > Lissotriton > Lissotriton vulgaris. The sequence continues at coordinate 88,272,967 of NC_141685.1, read as the reverse complement.
ACGCTTTAGTTCTGTTTAGGTTACGTTTGTGCGAATGTGTTGTATGATTGGATGGCCAAGTGTGTATGAAGTGTGCAAATGTTTTATTGTAATTGATGTTGTCTCATGTATATATTGTATATAAACCTGTTTGTATTCCCATGCACAAAAATAATGTTGCAATAAGTGAAAGTAAAATTTAAAAACAAAAAAGAATAAATTTGCTATGCTTTAAGCTAGTTGTTTTTGCTCCATTCAAAACAGCTACTCTTGCTAATTAGTTGTTGGTTAACTGAGAGTCTCAGCGTTGGCCCTTGTTTTGGTAGATAATAAGTTGGACTCAGCCTGCTGAGTTAAGAGTCAAGACCCTTGTTTGTTTATTGGATATCTCAGGTGGCAGCCTGCTGTACAGACCCGAAATGGTGAACAAAATTATCCTGGCATGTTGTGTGTTGCACAACATATGTGTCCGTACCAAAGCACCATGGATCCAAGTGCCAGACCCAACTGATGAAGATGAGGAAGTCGAAGAGGCTGGTGCTGTACACCCCACACCAAATGCTGCTGGACTTGCACGGAGGAACCGCATCATCAACAATTATTTTGACTGAGTCAGTCTGTTAAATAAAATTACATGTTTATGTGTTACTGTCTGACACGGGCACTGTACCCATTAAACAGTTACGTGTCCCAACGAGTGGTCAGAGAAAACAATTATCCATGGAGGTTGGGAATGTGTACGCAGTACAGTAATGCCCTGCACTGTGTCAAATGTATGACACTCTACTTGTCAAGGTGCTACGTAGGCTACACTATGTGCAATGGTTGTGTCACATGATTCAAATACTAGCAAACTAGGGTGCTGCGTGTGATGAGAATGACATTCCTATTCTGACTACATTTCCCCAAACCATGTATAATGGATTGGGTATGTTGTGTGAAAAAACACACATTAGTAGTGTGTGAAATGGTGTACATGATGCCAATAGTCATTGCAACATCCCAATACACAATGGTGCCAATCATTCAGACACCTGTCCAAAACATGTACGTCGTAGCAGCGCTAAACTGACCCTAAAGATGTGGACAATTTTCCTGATTATCAACCAATATCATTTCCTATGTAAGCACGCACCAGATGTGCCGGATACATAACCAGGGCCCGTATCCGATACATATCCTGCATATTACCAAGCTCATTGTTGCTGTATAATGTCAAGTACATATCTGCACAGATGGCCACACTGTCAATGAGGTTCCTGAACATATGCATCAAAGATGCATGTGTGGAATGGGTTAAGAGCTGCAAATAGCACATGTAATGGCCAGAAATGTTGATACGGCCCGTGTAAATTGGCGCCATATGAACAGGGAAAAGGGACTATAAATTTGGCCACTATAAAAGTTATGGGACAAATTAGAGTAACACGTTGATGTTGCATCTAATATGGGTACAACATTTATCTGTCTGTCACAAGACATCAGCCCGGAAACAACTACCACCTACAGATCAACAAGGCCTAACATCACTATGCTGAGCAGCTACTTTGCAGAACCAATATACCACAACCATCACCAAGACATGCATAACAGCAACATCCTAAAAAATGAACATGGCTTGGTGAAGACACCTCCTACAGCTGGACGGACAAGTATATGTGGATACACAGTGACCCCTGGCTCATTCTTAGATACCAGTTAGACACATCTGTCATTGCATTTCAGCCACTACGCGACATTGTAACATCAACATCTGACATTACACATGCAGGTACACACACCTCGAAGTTTACAGGAAGTGATGGCCCTATGTCACGTGTCCACCATGGGTGAGTAGCACATGTAAGACGAGGCTATCCTCACTTATGGACCACTTGTGAGCAATGGCAACATGACGTGGCATGTGTGGTGGCTAAGTGTACAAATAGTACAGACGGGCTTGGGGCTGCCTGAAGCTACCTTCATGCTTGTACATACACATGTAGAATGCAGAGCTGCTGTCCATGTTGGTGAGTGGTGGCCCAACTACACACCTGCTGCAGACCTCCGCCCAATTTAATGTTGATTAAAGCCATGCTCAGTGCACCTCAGAGCCACAGACTCATGATTCACAGACTACACACATAACAGTGTGAGGGCAGGGAATACTCAGTGTATGCAGGAGTGGAACAAACATTGATTCAGACTGTGTGTACCTTTTTGTTAGAATTGGGGGTCTCTGGTTGGCGCAAGTATGTACTTGTGACAAGCAGGGACCCTCTCCTCTAAGTCAGGGCGAAGGATGACCCCTTAGAATTACCCTTGCTCACCCTCTAGGTGCGTGGCGTGAGCAGCCAAGGCTATTCTTCAGGCGCTATTCAGTTAAGCATTTGTAATCACACACACAGTAAAATACACCAATACCCCCCACAAATGGACACCAGGCTGTGAGTATATAAAAATACGCTTCTTTATGTAAAAATATATATCTCTATGCAGTTCAGACTTAGTACAAGACCAAATAACGTTTTTGTAGCACCACAGATTGTAAATAGGCAACTTCACTTTTTAGTTGCAGTTTAAATGGAGATGTCTTTGTTATGTGTTCCAATAACAGTTCTTTTCACTTTATCTCTTCTTAAAAGCTAGTCTCTTTTCCCTTCTTCCAAGTTCTCTCAGTTCCTTGGCCGTTTCTGACCAGATTGTGCACTTTTCCACCCCTCCAGGACCTTAGGGACTCGGTCATGCACTCTGCAGCGCTTCGCGGCGTCTCAGACGGGTGAAATCCCGACCCTCTTCCAAGTCTCACGCTTCCCGCGTGGGGCGCGCTCGGCCCGGCCGGGTCTCTTGGAGCGTACGGCCCCCCCTGGTCTGCGGGACCCACCCGGGGGAGAGCGCCGACCTCAGAGCTGCCAAGGGGGGGGGGAAGGCCAAAGAACCCAGCGCAGCCCCAGTCACTCTGGCAGGGGCTCGGATTGCAGCCTGCCGCTTCCCCTTCCCGGCTCTCGTCGAATTCCGACGGGAGGGGCTGGAGCGCTCTCACAGAGCAGAGCGGCGCTCGCTGAGAGGTGCTGCAGGCAGAGGCACACAGAGCAGTGCGAGGCAGCTGGAGAGGGCGGCTCGCACCGCGGGGGGATAAGTACAGTACCTTGATGTTGTCTTCACTCAGGAGCGGGGAAATAAGGCGTTGCGGGCCCGAGCCCGATGGTGATTGATAGACACGTCTCCTTCTTGGCGAGAGTCGGCACGGGTTTAGTGCGACTCAGGCGATGAGGGGACTTCTGGATCCGGGCTTCAGCGGGTGTGTACAATCAGGCAGGCGCGGCCCGCGACCCTTAGCACGACGGAGCAAGGGTCTCCTCAGCGGGGGCAGTGCGGCCTGACAATCTCTGGGATCACAAAGCGGGGTCACAGGGCACGGCCTGTGCAGCTGTCGACCCGGCGTGGATCGTGATCGGCAGAGGAATTCCGGCGGGAGGGGGGAAAAGCATCTCAGGGCATTCCAGTAGCAGGCAAGGGGCAGAGGAGCAGGAAGCCAAGCCTGGGGGCAGAGAGCGACTCCGGTCGGAGCGAGGCTCTCACAGGACAAAGGCTGGCAAGCTCCCGAGTGCCACAGCCCTAGGAGGGGGCGAAGAGGGGCGCAGTCTGGCTCCAGCGGGATGCACACACGGCTCGAATATCAGGACGAGCAGAAGCACCAAGAACCCACTAGTCCTGGGGTTCAGGTCAGGGGGCAAGCTCCAACAAGCCCTTGGAGAATGTTTAGAGTACAAAGCAACAAAGTCTTTTTAGCAAGTCTTCTCCTCTCCTTTCTCAGCAAGGCAAGCAGCAGGCCAGTCCTTCCAGCGTCTTCTTCTCCTTCTAGTCGGGTAGAGGTCCTTTGTGGTAAAACAGGATTCTGATTTACAAGGAGCAGGGCTCCTACTTTTATACACAGTTTCTTTTGTTCTCACAGGCCAGGGGGGCCTTTGCATAACTGCTCTCAGCCACTTGTTGGGGGTACTTCTGGCTTCTGCATTCAGTGTGAGGGCAGGCACATTAGACGCTCCCCAGGGGGGCGGAGCCAGCATTGTGTGGACAGGGGCAGCCAGGAGTACCTTGATGACAGTGCTTCGCCCTTCCTGGGCCAGGTGCAGGCTGAGTCATCAGTCGCTCCCCAGGGGGGCGGAGCCAGCATTGTGGTGGCAGAGCACAGCCTGATTAAGAGCCCAGGGCCACTCCTACCTCCCACTAAGGTGTAATCCTTGCATTCACCACCTGTCATCCCCCAGCCCTGTCACTCACACAACCCAGACAGTCAGATACACATACTGCAGAGGCGAGCTGAAATGGTTAGGCAAGCAAATGCTAGCTTTCTAAAAGTAGCATTTGCAAACACAGGATATTAAAATAAACTTTACTAAAAGAAGTATTTTATTATTCTGAGTTCAGGCATACTAAACATTATTTTCTACCATGCTCCCTGAGCCTGCCGGGATTATAGAGTGTAATAATTCCAGCAGCCCATCTGGCCTAAAAGGGAGCAGGTAGCCTTACAATAGTGAAAACGAATTTGGCTGTAATTCACTATTAGGACATGCCACACTCATCAGAGCATGTCCTACCTTACACTTACAATGCACCCTGCCCTAGGGCCTACCATAGGGGTGACTAATATGAAGTTAAGGGAAGGTTTAGGGGCTGGCAAGTGTGTGCACTTGCCCAGCCAGCATGACAGTACCAGACTGCACGCAGGTTCTGCAATGGCAGACCCTAGACACATTTTTAAAAGGCTGCTTCTGTGGGTGGCGCAACCAGCGCTGCAGGCCCACTAGCAGTATTGGTATTTACAAGCCCTGGCACTCCTGGTGCCCTTTACTGGGGACTGACAGTAAATCCAATGAACTAATCAGGAACATCAATCACAGTTACACTTTATACAGGGAGAGCATATGCACTGTAGCACTGGTCAGCAGTGGTAAAGTGCCCAGAGACATTAAACCAACAAAAACAGGTCAGAGAGAATATTGGAGGAAGGAAAAAAGTTTAGGGATGACCCTGCCAAGAGGCCCAGGTCCAACACCTTTCAAATTGTAGATGACAATATTGAGGTGAACCAGTGGTATGTAGCAGTGCATGGCATACTAGACATGAGGACAGTAGTACTTGCCTTGCTGCATCCAAACATGGACCAGGGCGCGCTCTCAGATCACATGTAGCAAATAAATGCTCACTGGCATGTCCCAATAGATGACCTTACCTGATGGCCCATTGAAATTGTGACAAGGTCATAGCATGTCATTGATGCAATGGTGGCAACACATGTTTACACATATCTACATTATTTGCCACCATCTCTGGATCTGTCTCCAGAGGGACACTGCTCGTATGGGCATTGTTGTACATTCATAAGGTATCAGTGTCCGGACCCTAAATAGCAAATTAGTACCTTTGCAACATTTGACCAAAACACATATGCAACAGAAAAAATAATATTTATTTACAGTATATACACGTGGTGAGCATATAGGGCTAGTGCAGAGGGTGCCCGTTGGTGCAGAGGGTGCCCGTTGGATGGCCAGACAGAGACTATTGATGTTATCAGGTCCAAGGGAAGAGGCATAGTTCACTCCACAGGCTGGTTGAAGTGGCATGGAATGGGGTCATATGGCAGTCCATGGGGGGGTCCAAGGATGTTCCAGGGGATAGTGAAAGTGAGTGCAAGAAGTTCATGAGTGCAGCAAAACCATAGAAACTGGGGCTTTGGAACAGAGGGATACTACCGCTTCCTCCTCAGCAGAATTTCGTTGTCATTCTCATCTCCATCATCATCGGGGTCATGTGCCTCACAGGTGTCAGTGGGTGTTGTGGCAGCAGCCATGTGAGGCACTGACACCCCTGGTGTTGGAGCTGAGGATGTGGGGGCCGCTGCAGCATCCTTCTGCCCCAAACCCTGTGGCAGCAAGGAGGCGACAAGAAGGTGCAGGGCATTGTAAATCCCAGTAACCTGGCGCATGTGTTCAGCCCTTGCAGCCAAATGTTGGCCCTGCATCCGCTCCATGCTCTCCAGGATCTTTCTGATGTTGTCCAGATACTTGCTGACACTGCTGGAACCACCCTGAGCAGACAAAGCATGTTGCCTCTGGATCATGACTGCAGCAATGTCAGCCATGGACTGCTGGAGAGCATTGAAGGGGCTGTGGGTGTCAGTGAGACACCCACGTAGGCCTGCGGGTTCAGCTGCCATTATCTGGAAGCCCACCTCCACCCTATGCCCCAACCGTTCCTGGAGCTCTATGATCCGCTGTTGGAATGCACGTGTCGTTGGATCTGGCCCCAGGGAAATGGCTGGGGTGGTGGATACCTGCTGCTCGGTGGTGTGAGCAGGGGGTGGGCTCTGCCGAGGGCTACTGGGTTGCCCTGCACCGGAGGCTGGGGAGGCAATGTCATTGAGCAGGATTTGCACGTTGTCGACATCGATGGTAGCATAGACGTCCATGTCATCAGTGGGTGCCAGGCCAGGTTGCTCTTCAGGAGGTGCAGTCTCGTCCTCTGCAATGTGATGTGGGAGATGAATTAAATCCCTGTTTGTCACCAACAATCATGCATTTGTTCATTACACCTTGATACAGCAGGACATTGTCTGATCATACTTGTTTAGAGGAAAGGACTTGTGGTTGACTAATGGCAAATGATCTGAGGAGATTTCACATGAGAAGTAGTAGTGGTACATGGTGGGCTCACAGTGCCCTATTTAAAATGTGACATACCAAAATGGCTCTGCTTTAGCACAAGGTAATAGCCTTTTGAGTGGTGAGTGTATGTTAACCAATGCTTGATTATTTGGCCTGTGATGCATATTTACCCTGGCAATCTGGCAGTCCGTGTGGGACTTCATCTCATATGCTCATCATTCCACACAATACTGTCACTAACCTCACCTCCCCCTTAGTGGGTGGCTCATCTTAGTTCTGCTTTCGGTTCATGCTGTATGGCATTTGGATTACAGATACCTATCTCCACGCACCAGCCACATCCTTAGTGTGGACTGAGTAATGGAAGTCTGATACATGTCCCGGTGTAATAATGCCTTACTGTAACCCTACCAACCATTCTAAAATCAGTATTCCACTAGGGGAGTTGCTATGTGTCCAGCTAGCCACAATGCCCATGCCATGGCTGCATGCATTACGTTATGGCATACTACATGTCTCCTATGGCCTACAGTGTCCGACAATAAGGTGCAGAATTCCTATAACTGTTGGCTCCCTGCATGTCTGTAGGGATGCCATAGTAATTGTGCACAACGCCGCAGCCAGCCTGGATGTGATGCGTATACAATGTTGTGCAACCTGGGCCAGAAATTAACATTATGTGTGTGCCATCTATGCCGTAAATGTGTGGCATTGCTGGAGTGTGTTTGCAAGTGCAAGTCAGCCAAGTGCAAGTGCAAGTGGGAGTACATGCAGGGTGTTGACATTAGCAGGTTGGGGAGTAGTATTGTCCGGTTACTCAATGCTAATGAACATCATGAGTCATAGCCCTCCACGTTCCACTCCTTACAATTGTGCAGATAGCAAATCAAGATTTTGATTCCCAAGAAGCTTAACAGACTGAAGCAGCACAAGCAGCAAGTTACACAACTCAAGCATAAAACAAAACTGCGTACCCAAAGCCAGGAGACACAGTACCACACATCACCCTATGACCACATGACATAAAAGTGTGCTGAGAACACACAGCGGCATCCATGCACAACGTGGCCAGGGATTCCCTCCAGGAGCAAGCCCAATAATCTGCCACACCCAACGCAAGCAATCTCCAAACAACCGATGTGCCAACACACCACAAGCCCAAGCACAGGCCCCACAGCCAACACAGCCACTGATGGAGAGTAGCCACAGAAGACCACAGATAATGACCAGCCAGGCCAATGGGAACCAAAAGGGATAACCACCCTACAACAAAGGCACAGCAGGAAGAAGGCACACCTCCAGAGGCTGCACAAACGCCAACCAGAGCACCTGCACATATACATCAGAAAGTGGTACACCACTGACCAATAGTAGAACCATATACTCTGACAATGAGCAAAGGAAGCAAAGACCTGCCCCAGGAGGAATTAACTCCAGGTCCATCTGGACAACAAGGGGCTCACATGCTCAACCCACAAACTGCCAAAGGGCCATACTGCCACACACAGAGCTTGCAGGGAGGACAGTGCCCGACCCTAGTTGAAGTCAAACACCACGTAATCCTAAACACACCCCGGATTCAAATGCGGATACACCCCGTGTCGGACAGCAATGCAGGTAAAATTACAAAATGACTGGCATGGGGCCCGAGAGGCGAAGGGCTACCGAACCCAGATACAAACTCACCCTCAGTTGGAGGACAGGCCAACGCTAGGAGGTCCAGACACACCACAGCCACCCCACAAGCAGACATGACACCCCCAGACAGATGTGAAACAAGGGACCTCCGGCAATCAGCAGCAAGGCCACACTGCCAAACACAATGGAGGGAGCCAAACCCACCCCAACCAAACTGGATGCATCCCCACAAAGGAGGCTCAAGCCAGTCCTACCTGCAGCAGGATCCACAAATCCAGCGCAATTGGGGGGAAAGCACACAGATGGCATTACACACCACCATCACACAGTGTGACCAGAACATCAACATCCTCAGGAGGACCAAAGGCAGAAAGAGGCCAGGCAAAACCACTGACAACCTGACCACCTTCAAGAACGCCACCCGCAAACACCACCAATTGATCCGATCCACTAAAAAATCAGCTTTCAAGGATCGACTCGACAACAACGCCCACAACAGCAAGGAACTATTCAACATCGTCAAAGAATTTACCAACCCCACCGCCGGCACCAACGACATCACTCCCTCCCAAGCCCTCTGCAACTCCTTATCCTCTTTCTTCCACAACAAAATCGCCGACATACATAACAGCTTTGAAAAACAGTCTGAAGAACAGACCACTTCACCCACCCCCGACCCAAAACAGCACTCTCACAACCACTGCGCCTGGAACCCAATCACTACAGAAGACACCATCCGCCTGATGAACTCCATACACTCAGGCTCACCAACCGACCCATGTCCTCACCACATCTTCAACAAAGCAGACTCCATCATCGCACCACACCTCCGCGATGTCATCAACTGTTCCTTCAACTCCGCTACCTTCCCGGAAAGCTGGAAACACGCCGAACTCAGTGCCCTTCTGAAGAAACCCACAGCAGACCCCTCTGAACTTAAGAACTACTGCCCCATCTCACTCCTCCCATTCCCTGCCAAAGTCATTGAAAAAGCCGTCAACAGTCAGCTCGCCGCCTTCCTCGAATCCAACAAATCCCTCGACCCCTCACAGACCGGCTTCCGAGCCAAACACAGCACCGAAACAGCCCTCATCGCTGCTACAGACGACATCCGAACGCTACTGGACAACGGAGAAACAGTTGCCCTCATCCTACTTGACCTCTCCACCGCCTTCGACACAGTCTGCCATAGCACCCTCATACAATGACTCAACAACGTCGGAATACAAGGAAAAGCTTTGGACTGGATCATCTCATTCCTCGCCGGAAAAACCCAGAGAGTCCACCTCCCCCCATTCAAATCAGAGGCCACCGAAGTCATCTGCGGCATACCACAAGGATCATTACTCAGTCCCACCCTCTTCAACGTTTACATGAGTCCCCTCGCATCCATCGCGCGACAACACAACCTCAACATCATCTCCTACGCAGATGACACCCAGCTGATCCTCTCCCTCACCAAAGACCCAAACACCGCCAAAGCCAATCTACACGAAGGAATGAAAGAAGTAGCCGTATGGATGAAAAACAGCCGTTTAAAACTAAACTCGGACAAAACAGAAGTCTTCATCTTAGGACCATCCCCCTCTGCCTGGGACAACTCATGGTGGCCACCGACCCTGGGCACAGCACCCATACCTACTGATCATGCACGCAACCTAGGCTTCATCCTAGACTCCTCCCTCTCGATGACCAGACAAGTTAACGCCGTCTCATCTTCATGCTTCAACATCCTACGCATGCTCAAAAAAATCTTCCGTTGGATCCCCACCGAAACAAGAAAGACAGTCACCCATGCACTGGTCACTAGCCGACTGGATTATGGAAATACCCTCTACGCCGGAACCACAGCCAAATTACAGAAAAAACTTCAACGCATCCAAAACGCCTCAGCCAGACTCATTCTGGACATCCCCCGGCAAGCTCACATTTCCGGTCACCTGAAAGACCTCCACTGGCTCCCCGTCAACAAGAGAATATCGTTCCGTCTCCTCACCCACGCACACAAAGCCCTCTACGACCTAGGTCCCGAATGCCTCAACACACGACTGTCCTTCTACACACCCGCTCGACAACTACGATCATCCAATCAAGCCCTCGCCGCAATCCCGTGCATCCATAGATCCACCATGGGAGGAAGATCCTTCTCCTACTTAGCGGCCAAAACGTGGAATTCTCTCCCCACTCACCTCCGCCTTACACAGAACCACCTCTCCTTCAGAAAACAGCTAAAAACCTGGCTTTTCGATAAGTAATGCTCCCACCCTCCCTCAAGCGCCTTGAGACCCTCTGGGTGAGTAGTGCGCTATACAAATACTGAACTTGAACTTGAACTTGAACTAGTGCGAGCCAGCGCCAGAGGCACAAGACATGACCAATAGCACCCGGGTATCAATGAAAGCACCACGTGACCCCACGACCACCCTGCATTAAGCCTCACGCATGCTGAATGCAAGTGCAGGGATAGGACGCAGCATTGGACCAAGGGTGAGTGGCTGGTATCCATCAATATTACATCAGCCAATGGAATGACGCGTAGCACCACCAGTACACTACCTCCTGTGCATGTCTGCCACCCCCAGTGGCAGCCGTTAGTGACGGTACATATCTTTATGAGGCAAGACCTTGAGGGTAGGCCACAGCAGTGGGCATCCTTTGCACCACATCTGCTGCACATGGTTTGTGCCACAGCTGCCGCACAAAATGTTACGCTGACGCAGACTTTAAGAGGCGCAAGGAACTTGTAAATCAGCACCATGATGTATGGTTTGTGGTGTTCTGATCTCCCCTATTGTGTGTTACCTTTCAATGTCTGCATGCTGGTATTTGACGTAACACGCAATGCATGACATGTAGAGGCAAAACAAAGATATTGACCAGTAACGTCTATTAAAATGCATTTGAAAGTGATTCTTTGAACGTCCTGGCATACTTTTCAACATTACCATGATGATACAGCATTGTAGCATTCCGTTGTAACATTGGTCCCGTATGAAATCTGTGCATGATCACGTTCCCTGACCCCCTATATCTTGTGTACACATTTGTTTTCTAATAATTTTTATTGTTATTGTTGTTTCCACCTATTAATCTGATTTTTTTTTTTTTTTTTGGTTTGATATTGTCCTTATTTTTTCCTAATTTTTTATGTATTTTTTACTTTTCATTGATGCAAATCCATGAATTGATTAATTTGGAAAAACAAAATTAATATTTTGTCGCTTTGCGACCTTTAGCGAGTATTTTTTTGTCGCTAATCAGAAAAACGGGCCGCATTCCCATCACAATCGGATGTCTGACATAGCGACGTATTTCTGACCCGATTTTCGTCGCTAATGCTATAAATTTTGTCGCTAAGTCGGAATTTTTTGCAGCAAACACAGGAAGTGGTGTATTACTGCTTCCTGTCACATGGGTGTTGTTTCTACTTTCACTTTCTCTTTTCAGCACATTGCTGGTGCATGTGCTGAGAGGAGGAGGTGTATGGTGGTTGCTGTGTTGGGAGTTGGATTTTGAGAGTGGTGCTGCGTACAGTGTCCTGTCTGAAGTGTCTGTTTGTTGTATTTTTTGTATTTTAAACAGTTTGTGTGTCTACTGTCCTCTGTTTTGTCTGAAGTGTCTCTTATTTGTATTTGTTGTATTTTAAACAGTTTGTGTGTCTACTGTCCTCTGTTTTGTAGAGTTTGTTTTGGGGTTAGTTGTTATTTTTATATAGATAGTAAGTTAAGTGGGTTATTATTTATTAGTTTTAAGTGGGTTACGGGGTCAGGGAGATGCCTGCTGTTGGGAGGTCAGGGAGGATGAGTGAGGAGGCATTGTTTTTTTTTTTTATGGATGATAACATTTTATCTTCCATCTATGTTGGAGGCGGGGGGGCGGATCCTGCAGGGGTATGCTGTGGGGGTACGGAATGTGCGCTGGGAGCGGGTGAAGCTCCAAATGGAACACTACTTCAAAATTTCACGCACCGTGCACCAGTGGAAACACCGCTGGCAGGACATGACTGCGCGGGATGCCGACCTTCTAGATTACACCGGCGTGATGACAGGCATACAGGGTGGTAAGTACAAAAGCCATTTTTTCACATTAATGTTCAAATGTTATGTAAGTGAGTTACGTGTGTGACATGTGTGTATGACATGTACATGCTGCCTCGTTACTGTGATACTGTGACAAAGTGTTGCTGACAATGCCATTTGCCTTTGTGATTTGCACATGATTCGCATCAGTTAAAATTAATTAGGACTCCCACTTCCAGGCAAATTTTTGCTGATTTACAAGCCCCTTGGGGTTCTTTAGCGGCGCAGTTGCATAACTTATGTGACATAGCGCCAGCGCTAAAGATGCGCCATGGTGCAGGGTATGTACTATTTCACACTTCTGGGAGATGCGTCACATTGTATAGCTCTGCACCTTTAACTTCACTGGCGCAGGGGAGGGCATTCATACACAGGAACAGAGTGACAGAGTGAAATCTATCGAGTTTCCCCTCATTCACTTTCATGCCAATGCTGCGTCTTAACCCTGTGCCTGCTTGAAGCAGGTATGAGGATTGACGCAGCATTGACAAGATAGGGCCAACCAGAGCATTGCTGGAGCTGCACCGCACATGCTACACAACTCCTGCAATGCACCGCCTTTACAGCACAGATGCCTGACGCATCCGTGCCATTTTAGCAGCATGGTGCGCAGCATGGGAAATGCAGCTCATCATGTGAGCTGGGCCATGGGGCACATTTACTCTTGCCTCCCTGCTGATTTTGTGGGATGCACCATTACCTGTAATACTGTCCCTTTGTGCGCTACAGTAGAGTAGGTGTGTGAGTAGTCAATGCAAAAGGGCCTATTTGTATAGCTCCATGAAGTGACAGTTGGAGTGGGTAGTCACGTTGTCATTGAGGTGTGAACACATATTTGCAGTGTGAAGACCAGATATGGGACTGAGGTCTCCTGTGTGTCACTTGCATTGACATTACTATGTGATGGTGAATGACCAGATGCCAGTAAGGGTGGCAAGGCACAGAGTATGTTAGCATGTATGAGCACATCACGGGTGTAGTCAGTCAAAGAGATGTGAGCAGCGACTGTGTGCAGGATGATGTGTGTGTGTCCAGTATGCGTAACTGCACATATCTGAGCAGTGCCAGTGTGTCTGTGTGACCTATGTGCAGGACAGTACACAGTGTGACAGATGCTCAAATCCATGAGCAGCAGGACTGTATCTACACGGCCCCTGTACATGGGTCATGTGTAGATATATCCTTGCCAGGTGATTATGCAATGTGTGAGTTTGACAGCTCCAGAGTGTTTTACATCCCAAAGGACTGCGTATCAGCCTCTTACTAAATGCATAGTTACCACCATACGCAGTACAACTTACACATGATGCCTGTGTGGACATGGTGCTTAGACATTGCATGACACAACTGTTATGTGCATGTATGACTGTGGTTATGTTATGTTTGGCCACCACTGCATTAGCAAGCCCATGTGTGCATGGCAATCAAAGTGCACAGAGTCATTTGTGCAATGTGTCACTCCCCAACAAAGTGATGTTGTACTTACTGTGACTGAAATGTTGTTCCTCATGTTTTTGTAACGTTTCTGGATGCCATGCAATGACACATATTTATTTTTGTTCACTCACAGATGGTCTGCGACCCATCACGCAGGGTGACGTGGATCGTTTCAAGGACCCAAAAGCCACTGGTGAGTTTTTGCAATTGAAACTGGCATGTTGCGATGTCATGGATGTCATTAACTCATGCTACACACTGTAGTTTTGCTATACTGGTGTGTTTTGCATGCCACTCGGCCACAAGGTGCTGAGGATATTTATGTTATTATTTAGACAATATGTATTAGAGTGTGGTTAGACGCATATCTATCTAAGTTGTGACTTTGTCCATGAAGGGACAATGCAACAGCTCCGATTTCCTGTGCATGACATCCAGCACAGATTATAGCTAACTAGTCAATGATCAAGGGGTTCTGCAGGCATTGCACTAATGGATTAACACACAGGGCTACATATTATCAAGACCAGCCAGAAGATGTATCCACGCTTCATCTGCAGTACACTGCCACTGAAGCGTAGATTGAGGTTTAGCTAATATGGCCTAAGACATTCCCATAGCAGGCCAGGTTAAGGTCATGTCATGTCTAAGATATGAATAGATCACATATCATCAACGCAAGGTTTCAAGGACCTTTTACAGTGTAATTCTGATGAAACTGTGCCAAAGAGGTTCCAGGCAATGTTGCCCATCATATTGGGAACAGGCAAGTTTACCAACTTTCACAGAAGAGTTTGTGTTGATAGATGGATAATGGGTGAGGGGGCAGTTCATTACACCGCCAAGGGGAAAGATAAGTTACCTAGCGTAGCCATGTTGAGAGGGACAAACACAGGGCTGGATCATGAATGGTTTATACCAGGATCTAAGTGGTCTATTTTGGCCATACCAGTTCTTCTCCTTTATGAGGTATTTAGGACCAGGGTTATACAGGATGTAATGCATGCAACTCTGATTGTTTACCTGCCTTTCCTGCCGCATGATGAGCCAGTGGTGTATTTTCTATGTAGGTGTGGAAGGGGTTCTAGGCGGAAGGTTGTGAGTCAGTGTGGCTGCCAGAATCTGCAGGCTCTGCTGTTTTACAAACGTTTTAGCATATAGTAATGGAATCTAAGGATTGCTGTAATCAGGCCCTGCAGCAAAGGGTTCCTTGCTTCAATAGGATGGCATTTGAAGGTATACCATAATTTACACATGAACCCGTAGCAGATGACAATTACCTGGCTGACGAGCTTTGTCCGGGACAGGGCATGTTGTTTTGTTAGTTGTAGCTCTCAGACCGCATGTTTGCAAGGGAGGCAGGAGCACAGTTCCAGCTGCCACCTTTCATGTGACCAAGATACCTCGGGGCTGCCAGACTGAATGATGTCCGTTTTACAGCTGTTTAGTTTGAGTTTGTTGCTGCTCTTCTAGTTACTCATGTAAATCTTGCTGTTTGTACAACGGAGACGCGTGTCAGAGTAGTCTGTCCCACACATACTGAGTTACTGGTTATTGTCAGCATACAATACGCTTTAAATAGCCGTACAATTTCCTGACGTTGCCCAGCAGGGTCAAGTATAGATTGTACAGCATCGGATTTAGGATAGATCCTTAACCCCATGACCAGGACAGCTATGTGATTTCTCAAGTGCATATTGTCAATCACTTTATAGCAGGTTTTGCAGCACTTTTCTGCCGATGTACGCGGCAATATTGTGGAGAACTTTCTTGATATTATTGCCAACAGTTGTTGGTAGGGATGTCCCGCTCTTCTTCCCATGCATGTAGGCAGAGCTTATCATCGGTTGCCATGTAAAAGAGTGCCAGTCTTGTCAGTGACTACATGAACTGTACCCATTTTCTGATAGACACACATTTCTGCACATGTGCATCATACAGCAGTAGCAGCAGTGTGTCACAGGGTCAGATGTGGGTGGTGCTGGGCATGGAGGGGTAATGCCACTATACTAATGTGATTTGGACTACTTGCACACAATCAGGGTGCACAATGGTGACATGTTATCACAGTCTCATTTAGCGTCTAATTTGTCGGTACATCACACCTGCCATGTACTGTCATGTCACTATCCATGGGCTGTATTTTTGAATGAAGGGCTTGTCAATTATGTGGTCAGGTCACTAAGAGACGTTACAGGATGTCACATATGTGTTGCCTCCCATGTGGTATGTGATTTGTGGCCAAAAATATGATGTTTGGCAAATGACCCAGTGTCCTTGGGTATGAATTGACATTTCCATTTTTTTTCAGACAACATGAATGCAGAGGAGAGCAATGCTTTCAATGTGACAAAGGAACAGTGGCTTCATATCCGCCGGGTAAAGAAGGGCTACCGGAGCATGGCCAGGAGATACTTGTCTGATAGGAAGGCGGGAAGATGGCACTCGATGCCAGAGGCTGTTGGCCAGAAGGACAAAGATACCACCTCCAGGGCTGCTGGCAAGACTGGTCGAGTTAAAAAGTCTAAGACACAGGTCTCACCAGTGATTGGTGCTGTGGATGTGCTGTCCACTCCGAGTGCCGTACCAACTAGTAGCAGTGCAGCAGCCATTCCGAGTACCAGCAGCCAGGGGCCGGTTCAAGCTGCACCGAGCCAGGTACCAGCCCAGACCACAACACCCCAGGATCTCGGAACACCCACCACAACGCCTCCAATTGGTGAGACACTGCAGAAGATCCTGTATGAGCAGCACCGGAACAATGACTTGCTCCTTGATGTTAAACATGAGTTGGTGACCCTGAACCGGAGGATGGATGCAATAGCTGTCAAACTGGGTATTCCCTGAACATTGACATTTTCTGCCCCACACCCCTCTTCTGCCTTCCCTCATTGTTATTTGTTATTATATTATTGATAGTTGTTTTATAGTATTTTGATGTAGATTAGTTTTAGATTAGATATAGTTAGTTTAGTATAGTGAGATATTTTTATGAGAGGTTAAGATAGTGTTGGGGCTAAGTTTCTTTTCTCTTTGGGTGGGGGGTTGATGTCCTTTTTTAGTTTGTGTAGTAGTGTATAGTTAGTATTACATGTGTTAGTTTTAGTGATTAGTGTAGTTTTAGATAGGTTAGATTATATTTAATAAATACTTTTGAATTTATTACTACTTGCATTGGTGTCAGGTAGGTTGCAGAGTGTGGCTCTTGACACATTGTATGCTTCTCAGGCCATCAGTGGAGTGATCCCTGTATGTGGGACTATGGATGCAACCTGTTACTGGGATGCATGTATAGTGTTAAGTAAGCCTTTGCTGTGGTATCTGTTGACTTGCATGGTTGACATATTACATTGGATTTATTGTGTATGGGCAAAATCAGGTAATTAGTGTTCTGCTATTTTGCACAAATGGCAAGACAGTCCACAAGTTTGCAAAGTTGCCGGCGTAGTTGCGGATTTTGTTGCCATTAGCACAAATATGTGACCACATGCGCCTGTCACTTTGCCAGCGCACCATAATGCAACTAGGTCCCTTGAGTGAACTGGCCATTATAGTGTGGACGGCCGGGAAGATGTTTCATACCGCTAGTGTGGGGTGGAGGGGGCCAAACGGGCAGAGCTTCTATGTTGAGAAAGGGTCAGAGACCAAGCAGAGCAGCAGGTGAGGAGAATGCAGGCTCCTTGTCACAAGAGCCTCACGGGGATGGCGCTTGGGAAGGTAATGGATGAGTTTGGCTCTGGTACACAGAATCCTTCAGATGTCCAAGATTGCTCTGCTGCGCGTGTTGGTACATAGCCATTCAGATCCTGCTCAGTGTGTTCATGCGCATGCAGCAGATGCACAATGTCCCATCTCATACTTAACTGCCCGATACAGGACTATGCTGGCACTGGGCAGTAGGGTGCAGTGGCATGCAGGTGCTG
This sequence comes from Lissotriton vulgaris, assembly GCF_964263255.1. NCBI lineage: Eukaryota > Metazoa > Chordata > Amphibia > Caudata > Salamandridae > Lissotriton > Lissotriton vulgaris. The sequence goes on along the minus strand of NC_141685.1, from coordinate 88,255,258 downwards.
CATGCCTGGTACATGCACATACCTGTGCCAAGGGGGACACGTGCTCATTGGTGCTGTGTAGGTAGTTGTGACTTTACATTTTGAATGCACTGACGGTGTTACCACCTACACAGATATGGAGCATCCAGGCACAAGACTTCATGGTGCAAGAGCATGATGTTGCTGTGCGTTACGGGTATATATGTACTGGGGGCAGGGGGTCACTTGGCACAATATGTGCTCACACCCAGAGGGCTCCCAGGCACTTGAGCACAAAATATTTTCACACTGGGAGTGCTCCGGGGCAGTTCTGCAGCACAGGGCTCACAACCACAGGTCTCCCAGGCAGTTTAGCTGCGCCACCCTCTGGTTCCTCACAGCGCCCTCTGGTCCACCACTGCCACCCTCAAGATAAATTCCTCAACACTGCCAGACACCTCCACTTCCAGATCCACACCGATCCCAACACCACCCTCAGAGGTACACTCATCTACAGCCCCCAGGTCAACATTATCAATTCAGCATGTCCCTCGCCATCCTCGCCTGCAACCATGCACTCACCTCCACAGACTACATCCTCCTCGTGGAGCTGACATTCCAGCTCAGGAACAAGAACACCACCAACTCCAGCACCCTGTCGGCCACACTGGCCAATCTCAGCCTCAGCCAACTCGTCCCTATCCGCCCACCCACCCATCCACCCACGCGGCTGGTCCCACGCTGGACACCACCTTCTACACAGGCACCAGCGTTGCTTTAGGACACACCACCTGTTTCCACAGGACTGTACCGTGCTGCATCCATTCCCCCTTCAATGTACAGTCCACAGACCACCGCACACAACAGGTACCTCACCACTGCTGGAGGAGAGTGACTGTAGACCAGCTAATCACCACCCTTACCCACAGGCCACACAACAACTCCAACAACTCCAACGCTGCAGGCCGCCACCTCAGGCAGTGTGTGTACAACTGTGACAACACACTTGTGCCACTCAAGGAACCCTGTAATACCCACACCAGCAAGCCAGCCACCGCGTTCACCAATGTGCTGGTGCGCCTCCAGAGTTGGATGCCGGAAACAGGAGTGGATATAGCTCACCATACGCACTCCGGACAAGCACACAGACCACAAGGATGCCATACACATACATCACCACCTCTTGTGATTGGTCAAGGGGTACTCCTTCAAAGCCCAGCTGGATGACAACACACACAGGAGCAAAGGGCTCTTCGGCATCGTAAGGGAACTCTCCAACTCCAGCGCCAGCACCAACAACATGACTCCCTCAGAATAACTGTGCAACTCACTAGCCATCTTCTTCCACTGCAAGCTCACAGATATCCATGACAGCTTCAACACGACACCCACCCAAACTATGCCAGGGCCCACCTCCCCTGTGAACACCAGCGGCGCATGCCACCTGACCTCCTGGTCCAATGTCAACAGCAACGAGATACACAAGGTTATGTACTCCATCCATCACGCTCCCCGTCACACCTATGCCCACACCACGTATATAACATGGCAGATGCTGCCATCTAACCCAACTACAGAACAGCAACATTTCCATGGGGCTTGGGACACGACAAAATGTACACCCTCCTCAAGTAGCTGAAGCCAGGCCACAAGACCTCAAGTGCTTCCAGCATGTCTCCCTGCTCCTGTTCCCAGGGCGGATCACTGGGAATTGCTCAACATGCAACTGGCCCACCACCTGCTAGACAACAACATCCTGTACCCATCCCAGGCCAGATTCATACAAGTCCACAGCACCCTGGCAGAACTCATGTCCGCCACTGACGACATCATGAGCCAACTGTGCAACAGCTACACTTCTGCTCTCGTCCTCCTGGTGATGTGTCCCTATGCCAGCATGCCCAGGGCTCTCCAGGACTTGTTGTACAGTACATATGTGTATGCGATGTAATGACTTGCATGGTACATGAATGCCACTGTGCCCATCCACCCACTTCCACCCGTCCCGGTTTGACACTCACCCTGGTGTTGTTGTGTGACTTCCAGTACAGCAGTGTCCTGGCCTGCGACTCCGACCACAGTCTCCTCACTGATGACATTGGCCACCTGCTCCTCTAGCTCATCCAGCTCCTTCTGTGGAGCTGGCCCACCGCCTCCCGTTGCACTTGCTGCCCTTAGGTTGGCTCCCAGTTTCTTTTTAGTTTTGGTCTTCGTATTGTGCCACCGCTTCTTGCACTCTTCCACTGTCCTCTTGTGCTCCCCCATGGCATTGACATTAGTCATGATGTCCTGCCATAGTTACCTTTTCCTCGCCATGGTGACGGTGGAACTCAGAAAGAGTTCCTGCTGGTGTCGGGTCACCTCTTCAACCAGTACCTGGTTCTCCTCCGGATTGAACTTTGGGTTCCTCTTCCTCTTGGCCTTTCCCTGGGTCTCATCCTGGCCTTCCTGGGTGTTGTTTCTGCCTTCTGCACTATTCCCTGGCTGCTCACCATCATTTACAGTATTGTCCATGTTTAGCTACGATTTTTGGGTTAGCGGGCATTTTTTGTCCCGCTAACGCGTCATATGATAGCCTCGGGCCTATTGGTTTAGCGATAATCATTGCTGATAGGCCCAACGTGCATTTTTTCACGTTAGCGTGCGACTGGTTAGCGTCGTCACGCTAGTTCTATCGCATGATTTTATCGCATTTCCGGGGAAATATCGCCGCTTAGCGGGGTGTTGGTAATTCCTCGCTACAGCGGCGATATTTCCAGGCGATGCATGGTGATACATTTTTTCGCGCTAAATATCGTTAGCGATATTTATCGCCTGTTGTTGGTAATATCCCCCATAGTTATATATGTGGAATCTGATGGGATGTTACACCTTTGCTATTAAATATTGTATTTATATTTTATTCAATCATATAGGTCGTCTTTTGGGTTATTAATGAACATTATTTCTTAATCTTAATGGATTATTGTACAGTTATTTAAAAAAAACATGACGTATGTATTTCCGAGCTGCGAGTCTAATGTTTGTAGTTGCATGCATAAACTATAGAACGTACCTATATGGCATTGTGTCTGTCCATGCACCAACCATATGCATAGGATATATACCTCCAAACTAGCTTGACTTATATGAGCAGTATACAGCTCAACCTGCCATGAGGTGTAGCTGAGACAGTGGGAGCCCCTCTCCTGCTTTACACCCAAGCACTGAGACACAGAAACACCGTCCTAGGGGGGGTGTGAAATGACTTGCTGCGCTCACTACCGGACTATGTTAGAAGTGCATTACTCACACACCCAGTGCCTAGACAGGTGACTGCAGGCTCCTTCTTTCTTTTACAATCACCTAACTTCTCATCACCTAATGCACATCTTGTGCTGGCATTTGGAAGCGAAAAGGATCCTTCATGTCTTTTTCCCAGTGAAAGTGTCTTCAAATCTTCCTCCGAGAAGACTACGGTTCCAGTGGAAACTGAGCACCCAACATTAGAACAGGTGTGCCCTCATCACTGGGCCAAGGTGGGGCATGGATGGGATTAGAAGGTGTAGATTTCCAGCTGATCAGCAGAACTTCAATGCAAGCTCATGTTAGCCCTCAACAAGCTGTTAGCTATTTTCTATTTGTTTACATTTTTAATATTCGCCTTTACTAATGGAGTACTGTTTTTTACAATTGAATTCTGTTTCATATGGTCTAGGTAATAGTACATAAAAGAGTTGTAAGTATCTCATTGTGATTTTCTTTAACTTCTCAAAGCAACACGTTGTATCTCTTGTATAGCAATTACCCATAAATGACCCTGCAGGCTCTGGGGCAGGCTGAGCTAGTCTCTATACGTCTTCATCCTCAGGAACCATGTCCACACAAGAGTTGGTGTCAATGTTACCTGTTCTGTGCAACCAAAGGCTAGCCACCTGGCTCAAGGGCTAAGTGCAATCTAACTGGGTAGGTTAAAAAACCCATTGACTTATGTCAGAGAAGGGATGCCTCACAATTTGGGTTAATATACAATCACTGCATGTTGTCTCAAAAGGTCACTTTAGGTTTCATGAACGGTTCATTGCAACCCCACCAGATATTTACTTCAGAATTGGGGCTAGTGTTGCATTTTGGCCCAGATCACAACTGATATTCGGTGATTTACTAGTGTGAGAAGATACCAAATGTATTGTATTTGCAGGAAGCATCTACCCGCTGAAGCCACAAAACAGTGAAGATTACACACTGTTGTGGTTCTATCTAGGACCCTAATTCGATATTCCTGATTCATGACCTTATGTGGGTATAACAAATAATATCCTTATAAAGGCATAAGAATCATATCCATATTTAGTAATAGCCCAGGCAGTCCAAATACGGCACGGCTACTCCCATAGACTCCTAGAAAGTACAACGCGTTCTTTAAACAAACCAAGCCTCCAGCAGCCCGGGAATTCCCCCTGCTTTTGTTTTGATTTGCACAAGAACTCCTGGAGTCCAAAAAGAACTGTTAGTTCTTAGTGACGTCTTATGTCCAACCTTACGTCAAACCCGGCACCTTTCAGGTATAAAATACCAACAGTTGCCTTAAGCAAACACATGGTGGTTGGGAGCAGAGCGATTTTCTACTTGCCCGGGAGCCCAGCTGTTGCGGAGAGCCAAAGGAAACCGCCCCTCCCTTTGACGCACTGAGAGAGACGCTGTCTTTTTCTCCAGCCGAGAAAATCCAGCTCCGGTGTTCCCAAGTTACCCTCGCGCGTTACTGGGAGATCGAGTCCTGAGAAGCGAGATACAAGAACTCCTTCATTCTATAACCAAGGTACGGAGCTGATTAAAACCTTAGAGAGAATTCTTGATTCAGATCCTTGGCAAAAAGAAACCTAACTTAACTTAAGACTGAAACTTACTTACTCCTTCCCACGTATTAGGCTTAGGTCAGGTACACCGGGGTAGGCGTATCTTAGAAGCACCAGTTGAGTTCGTTAGTCAATGTTTTTATGTATGTATATATTTTATCTATTTTGAAGTATCATATGGCTAAGAAACCATATCAATGCTTTTACAGTATTATTTTATAATACTCCTTTTACTGTACGTACTTTACTTTATGATAAGTATTGCAATTGTGGCAATTCATTTCTCTTGCATGAGAAAGAAGACTGCGCAATAAAATACCACCTTTTACTGAAAAACGCCCGACTCTCTATTTCTCTGCACCCGGGTGAAATTAAGCATGCACGATTGACTGAGTGAAATAGTTGTCTATTGTTTTCACACGACTCTAGAGATACACTCTTTATTCTGAGGGAGCAAAGTTGTCATGTTATATGGTTGTCAGAAGCTAATCCCTTCTTGTCCTAATCAGGGAAGTTAACCCCTCCCTATTCACTCGAGAAAGTTTCTGGTGACCTCTGAGCTAGCTGACAAACCTAATTAAGTCTAACATAGTCAGTAGAGACCTAGATGACCTCAGTCCTATGTCTACACTGCTGTTTATGTTATTCCAATGCGCAGAGCCTATTGGGAATATAGGAACTACACTACAACACCACAATGGCCTTTTGTCAGACTGCAGGACTTGTTGAAGAAAAAGGCTGATGCAGTTCATGTGCAAAGTGCTTTTCCATTACCCTTCACACTGTGATAAAACATGATTTTCAGCAGTTGTCCATATCTACATTTTTTTTAAAAACAACTTTCATTCATCAAATGACACATATTGCAGGGCTCTGTAACCCAGAGACATCTGCGCAAAAAGCATAAAGCATCATGACTTTGACTTTTCGATAATGAGATTAAGGAGTAATAAAGGGCAATACAGATTAATTAAAACCATATGGAAACTCCAACCCAATAACCCCCCTCCCCCCTGTCTCACTAACAGCATCCCAGAAACAGCCTAGCTGTAAATTCTGCACCACAACCACTCGTTACAGTAAACGTAAATGCAAGAGACTATAGCTTGCACCAGCAGGGTAAAATTAAAGTGGATGGAGGGGCCATGTTGCAGAGACCGGCTCCAGCAGCAAGCCCACCGCTTCCAAACTTTAAAATGCTTCTGCGGGCACGCTCTTGCAGTAAAAATAGGGATTTCCAAGCCCATACAGCAGTCCAGTCCCTTCTTCCATGCCGACACTGAGGGTGGCGTTGGTGCCTTCCATGCTCTAGCAATGTCTCTCTTCGCCAGAGTTATCGGTAGCAACATCAGATGCCGTTTATAGATATTGCCCCCTATCCCATCCATAACATGTAAAAGCACCAATTTCTGCGATTGGGGCAGGTCCTAGCCCAATATCTCAAAGAGGCAGATCACAACCCCTCTCCAGAACCATAACAGCGAGGGACAGTGCCAAATCGTGTGCACCAGGGTCCCTTCCTCTCGCTCGCATCTAAGACATGCAGGGGAGGCCACCAGTCCCGTCCCCCACAAACGGACCTGTGTGAGATAGACCCAATGAAGATATTTAAACTGGACAAAGTGCAGACGTACCGCTATGGCCGCCCCCCGCGGGGAGCCCAGGGCCTCCGTCCAGTCTTCCTCATCAAGTGAACCAACATCTCCATCTCAGGCCCCTCTAAGCTTCTGCAGTGTGGGGGAGCTGTGAGTCGCCAGGGACTGGTAGATCTTAGATATTTTATGATCCTGAGGTCCCCCATAAATACCTTTGCCTCTATCGGGCTGAACTCCGCCTGTGACTCCAAGCCCTCCAAACTAGGGGAGAGGTCATGTCAAAACTGGAGGTATTTGTAAAATTGGGTTTTCAGCATTTGAAAATCTTTTTGTAGGTCTTGAAAGGACTTCAAGATCAGCCCCCTCATGACGTCCCCCAGGGTAGAGATACCTATGTTGTCCCATCCATGAAACCCTGACAGAGTAAATAGTTGTGGCAAACTGCCATTATTCCATGGAGGGGTTTCCCGTGTCAACGAGTTCCACCACCCCATCCTCCGCAAGGCCTGTCGCCAAATTTGGAAAACAACCTGGGTCGCTGGCGGCAGGGATCTACGTATTGGTGCGGAGTACAGAATCGTGTGTAAGGAGAGATCCCCCATAAGACGCTGCTCAACAGCATAGGCAGGTTCATCTCTACCTCCATATCACCACTCGTGTAAGACAAGCAAATGTGAGGCCATGTAATGTGATAGTAAGTCAGAGGTCGCCAGTCCTCCACAATACGTGAAAAGAAAGCATGTCCCCAAAGCGACTCTTCCCGCTCCCCCTGCCCATAGAAATTGACCCAAGGCTGCATTGACCAGCCTGAACCATCTAAAGGGAATCGGGCAAGAGTGATCCTGCAATTGATACAGTAAACGGGGGAGCGAGACCATCTTGAAGATGGCCGATCGACCATATATAGACAACGGCATATGAGACCATGTCTTAAGATCCTCCCTCACACGTTCCCAGACCAGAGTCAAATTCCTGTCCCATGCCACAGTGGGTGAGTCTGATAAAAATAACTGAGATACTTCAGCCCGCTGGTAACAACCCAAACTGACAAAGCCCAGGTGCCCAGACCCGACGTGTCCCCAAAAAGCCATAAGGTAGACTTGCTGGGGTTTAGGTATACGGTACAAAAGGTGGTGGTAATGGTCGGAGCATCTGAACCAATCAAACACTCACACCCAGTCAAAAGATCTGGGTTTAATCCATCACCGTTCTTTAGCCCACTCTGCCACCAAAGTTCAGACATGGCTATATGCAAATCAGTCTGACCCTGTGCCTCATGGGAACAGTCCAGCCCGAACTGCCAAGCCTTGCCTTCCCTGGACCGGAAACAAGCTTCCGAGGACCGGTTTCTGGCATTCCAGCCGTCTTCAGCCCAGCTTGCTTGAATCCAGTGGCAAAGTGAGCAAGGGACTCACGTCTGAGCACATTCTCTGGGGGCATTCAGCTCCGCAATATATGAAGAGAAGCTTTCAGCAATGTCAGAGGAGTCTGTGAGGGACATCCCACTCAGGCCTACTATACCAGGGAGGGGCTGGGAATGGAACATCCCCTGACACAACCGATGAAGTATCTTGCTAGATTTATCCCCCCATTGGTATACCATACTGCGCGTTGCCAGCCAAGTAAGGCGGGCCTCATCCATAAGAAGAGCTACATAGTTCTGTTGCGCCAGCAGCAACTGTTGCCGGACTTGGTTACCCCCAGCGCCTCTACTGCGATGATCGAGATCTGCAATATTAGCCTCTGCTTGTAGCTGAGACTCCCTCTGAGTCCTGCGGGCTGGCACGCAAAAAAAGATATCTGCACCCCGTAAAGTGGGCTTGAATGCCTCCCACAGATGTTCGGCCCCAGAAACCGAACCCACATTAAGCGTCAATTATTGATCGAGCGCACTCTCCATGCACTCCCTATAGTATGCCTTCTGGAGGTTCCACGTCGAGAGGCGCCAGAGGAAGGGCTGTTTTGCCCAGCCCATCTGTACCATAAGAGTAATCGGCGAATGATCAGAGAGACCCCTCGGTAGGATATCCGCCTCCCACACCCTACCAGCTGCCGCCTGGGGGACAAACAAATAGTTGAGGCGAGAGTAGAAATCATGGATCGTGGAGAGATATGTGTATCCCTGAACATTTCCGTGTATCCGGCGCCAGGGATCCACCCAATCGAGCCCAGACACTAACAATGAAAGTTTTGTGACTAGGCCAGCAGTCACCCCCCCCCCCCGGTCTCCAACGATCCCAGGTCCCAGGACACATCCATCACATCGTTCCAGTCGCCCCCAACCAGGCCAACCAGCATATCCGCCTATAATGACATAAGCCTCTCTACCAGGCCCCATGAAAGCGGAAGAGGGACATAGACACAGCCCAACACCACTGATTCTTCTCTGACCATGCCCTGCAAGAACAGGTATCACCCCTGGGTGTCCATCCACGTCTTGATATGTGTGTATAGAACTAGAACTCGGCGGTGAATCAAAATCGCCACCTCCGTGACCTCCGCACAAACCCCGAATGGAACACCAGAGCGTAACCATAACGCTGGAGGCAGAGCGCCTTTGAGCCCATAAGATGTGTTTTTGTAGCATGAGTATGTCGACATGAGCCCTCTTAGCCTGCTGAAGAATGGTCTCACGCTTGATAGCACCTCCCCTGACATTCCAGCTCACTATTTTGAGAGTGCCCGGGAGATACCCGGGCGCCATTAAGTGTGTTGGCCATGGAAGTGCCTGATGAAATACGCTGGTGCGGAAGAAAGTATGTGGTGTGTGCATAGAGGCCTAACAATACTATAGCAAAGTGTGACCAGATGACAGAAACATAAACAACCCAACAACCCCCACCCTATACTTCAATAACGATGAAGCATTTGTTGTGGCGGGTGCTGCCCACGGACCTCAATGGGAAGTCCCGGCACACCTCGACCAATGGGTCCCCAACTTCCAGCCCAAAGTCAGCGGACACCCTCTCCGTCGGAAAGATCCAACAGAGAAGCCAGCCCTCACTTAGGCTCCTCCGATCAAAGCAACAATGTCAAAGTTACACAAGACTGCAATCTCCTCTTCCAATTAGGAGACCGATGTAGTCTGCCGGGAGGCCGATCCTGCCTGGGAGGTTGTACTGAAGGAGTGGGATCAACGGCTGGATCTGGAGCGTCTGCGATCTTTAAGCTTTGAGTGAGGCTGCTTATGAGCTGCCTCGCTGGATGAAGAGTCTGATTCCCAATGAGGAGGTGTATGAGGACGCAACCGTACTGTCTCATCTGTCCACTGAAACACTTCCTAAGGCGAGTCAAAGAAATGGGTTCGGGATCGATACACCACCCGCAACCGGGCCGGATACAGAAGAGCATATGGAAGTTTAAGATCACGAAGTCGAGCCAAGGCCGCAAAAAAGGACCTTCTCCGCTGCTGGACCAGCTTTGTGTAGTCAGGAAAGATCCGTATGCGTTTACTATCAAATAGCAGAGGTTTCTTGGCCCTGGCATGTTTTGGAATGACATCTCGGTCATGATAGTTCAGCAACATTGCGATGACCGGCCTCGGAGGGCTGCAAGGCGGAGGCTTCTGCATAAGAGCCCTATGGGCACACTCAACCATGAACCAGCCACTGAGTAGGAAACTGCTCCATGCTCCCCTCACACCACTCTGGGAAACCCACAAAGTGGAGGTTGTTACGCATGGAAAACAAAGGTTGAGGAGGGTCAAGGGGACTATGTTTATAGACCTACCAAACTCAATACCCCTAATCAAACTGCAACAAACATAAAGAGTCGGAAGGTCTGTTAAACGACGTAGCTGAGTCTATGAGGTCCTATTAAAGTGACCCTTTTGGATTGCACTGAACCAGACCAAGTGGTCACATGACACGAATATATGTTAGATATCCTATCAGCCCACCCATCTGGCGGAGCCTCGTCATGTAGGACATCTAACCAGGGTGGTGAGTCCAAGCCCAGATGAATTGGCCAGACAACACGCACTACTGGTTCATCTTGTAAAGGTGTCCGTGCCACAGAGTGGTGCTGAAAAAGTGCAGTGCAAAACAGGGAGTGAAGAATAGGTGATCTTAAAATGACGGTCGAGGCAAAGAAAAAAATGTTTTTATTAAAGATATTCACCAAGACGCCAGGTTAAAAAGAAGTGTAGAACAGTGTGAAAAAATCACTGTGATGCTTTGCTGTGTTATGGATTAGGCCAACATGTTTCTGCCGAAGGTGAAACTACACCGGCATTCTTCAGGGCCAGATACAAAAAGGTGTTGCTACTGCAAAGGTACACTCAGACAATTTATACAAAGTGAAACAAAAAAAGGACAGACCAAATTGTTTGTTAAAGAACTGTCCAAACTACTGGTGTGGTCTTGTAGACCATCCTACCGTATCCTCCTGACCAGTAGTTGATAGAGGAAGAAATCCTATAAAATGGAAACAAAAGAGACAACAAATGTTGTTCATTCTTAAATCATAATAGACTATTCACAATATCAGGACCATCATATAAACTCAGCTAGGCTAGTCCCTATTAGGACGGCCACATATTATAAAGGTTTCATATTCAAGTAAACCACCAGTCATTGCTGAACATTAATATCAAACAGGATGTAAAGGACTTACCCAGCAATATGTGAGAGTCGAGCCTCACCTCACCCGGCAACGGCTCGGAGATTGAGGCCCCGCTCTGTGCACAGAACATAAAAATATAACATGTCATCCTGAGTTGACTCAGGGGTCTGTAGTCAGTGTCAGGTTGTACAATCTGTGCATATAAAAACTGGTTGTGTGACTGTCCTCACCGAACGCTGTCCCATGGAGAACAAGGAAAAAGACTGGCTAATGGACAAAACTAGTGTCTAGTCACTGGCTAACACAATCAACCTGGAATGAGCACCTATATTTATCTAGTGCCTGTTCTGTGGTTGTACAGTCAGTTGAACACTCCCACCCTCACTGAGCCAAGAAATAGATGTGAATTGTATGGCTCAGGGATGACTGTTTCAGAGTAATGGGCCTAAGTGAGAAGACCCAGGTACTGTGCTCATCTGGAAGAGTACATAAAGTGAATTGAGCCTGGACCTATCCCCCTAATCTGTTGGTGAAGAAGGAGTTAATAAGGAGCTCAATTTTAAGGTTTAGCTAAAAATAGCGTCTGCCTAGAAGGAATATAACCTAAAAATAAGCAATGCATGAAAAGGGGGCCACAGCAAGACCACAGAACCTAGCGGTGCGCGTCACGATCTAGCTACTCACCTCTCCGTCGGTACCTCTAGGCTGACACCTAAGCCGAAGGGGAGGCAACGAGGAGAGGTGAGGCTCATATATTTATACCCCGTCTGATTGGGTAATCGGCAGCAGCTGTGCTCCTATCGCTGCTGCCGGTATTACAATGACATTCCCTATGCGCATGCGCGGCAAGATGACACTGCACAACGCTGTGTGCTCAATAACGGGCATGCGCGATGATGTATACCCAGCTACTGCATGCGGGTGCCGGATCTGGAGCAGCGCACGCGTAGAGGAAAACGGACTAGTCTCAAGAGTAATTCGGAATCGTCCCTGGTGTGCGCATGCTCAGTTATGCATACACAGTACACACTACCAAGAGTAACCATTAAACAAGCGGAGGGCATAGCGGTATTCTACTAGAATAACCCCTACCACTCGCAACTGTCAAACGAGGGATTCTCAGATGGCGGCCACGTTGATGACACGGTAAATTCCAGCTCTCATTACGAGCGTGGCCATATATGCTCTTGTCCCTGCAACGAAACAATGCATCCTAAGGGGACAGTGAACACCAAATTACTGCGCCTATATTGGCAGTGATGTAAATGGCTACAGACCATAGTTGATCAATATACTGTGTAAATGTAGAGACAATGGGTGTAAAAGTGCACGAAATGCCAGGATCAACATCCATATACAGCGGATAGGTCTAAAACGCGGTAGATGTTATCACTATGAGGCAAGGGGGTTCCGACATATAGCAATGATCGCTGGCTATACCCTAGGGTAAATTTACCAGGGACATAGAAAATGGAGCGAACAGAGTCTAACCTAATGCTGTTGGCATGTTGGAAGTGGGATTAACAATTTTCCGACGTGTGCTACACTATATCTAGTTACTGCAGTGGGTCTGCATCATGTGAAGTATAAGTGAAGCCAACTGATAGTGTATGGCATGTTGGAAGTGGGATTAACAATTTTTCGACGTGTGCTACACTATATCTAGTTACTGCAGTGGGTCTGCATCATGTGAAGTATAAGTGAAGCCAACTGATAGTGTATTGAGTCATTGATAGGAGATGGCGTCCCCGGAGGCTCCCAGCTGGTCAGATGGACACCCAAGGTATACTATCATTCAACCCTGAGATGTCAGTTTTCAATTTGAAAATCCAGCGTTGTTCCTTGATGAAAAGAAACCTTGAGATGTCTGTTATATGCGGTGGGATGAATGGTTGTTCCAGAACAACCCACCTAAGGTCTTCAGCTTTATGCTTTTTAATCAGAAAGTGGTTTGTTAGACAGGTGGACTGTTTATTACACCGTATTGTGCTCTTATGCTCGCTGATACGGGACTTCACTTTCCTGGTGGTATGTCCAATATAAGCCAGACCACACGGGCATGTGATCTTGTAGATCACTCTCTCCGAGTTGCAGTTGGTATGATTCAACAACTTCCATGGTCTAGCAGTTCCGATGTCGACGGAGAGTGTCTTGCAGGTCTGCGGACACGACGCACAGTTACCACAGGGGTGGTGCCCTTGAACCGGAGTGGTATTCCAAATGGTGTCAAGGGTGGTGGTAATTTCCTTCCTTTGTGTCCGTGGTCTTGTGTGGTTCAGTGCAATCCAAAAGGGTCACTTTAATAGGACCTCATAGACTCAGCTACGTCGTTTAACAGACCTTCCGACTCTTTATGTTTGTTGCGGTTGTTACGCATGGCCCGTCTCTCCGCATCCTTCACGCGTGTCCCGAGACCCCGCTGGGTTGTCTCAAGGGTGGCCACCCACATCTGTAGAATGGCAACTTCATCCTCTACTCCAGAGATCTGCGTTTCAGACTCCATAATGCGGGCCACAGCAGCCGCAGGTCTTGTCGGACGAGGATGACATCAGAGTCGACTGCCCCTATCTTGACATCAAGTACATCTCTGGACTGCGTTATAGTGGCCATGAGTGCAGCATTGTCTGACATGTCCGGCGCAGCCCCCTGTGCCCCTCCAGGCACGAACCGGCAGCCCTAGGGCCTGTATATTTATCGAGTGTGCTCTTTTTGCCGAGCCCCCACTCACCTTGTCCCTCATCATGGCGTCCACTGAGCCCTCTGGTTCACAAGGCCGCCGCGTCTGAGGGCCACGGGCTGTCCTCGTATGGGAAAGAGAGACACACTTCTGAGCACGTATCGGGCTGACACAACCCCCCCCCAAGTGCAAGGACAGGCAAGGCGGAGAGAGGCCACTGGGCTGTAGATTCAGGGCCCACGCGACCCTATCTGGCTGCCGAGCACAGGAACACCAGCAGGCCACGGAGAAGAAGCGACGAGCTGAGGGGGCCCCAGTGGATGCCCAAAATCAGGAAGACGGAAGTCAAGGGCAATCCCCACCGTCTCAAAGATGGCTATGGCTGCTGCCAACAGGGTTCACAGTCTGGGAGCCAGGGGGTCACCACCACTCTCCCCAGGGCCCCTGTAAATGTCCACCTCCTACCTACAGGATACGCGGCAAGGACCAGGAACCGCCGTGAACTCCTGCAGTCCCATCAGCCGCTCATGATATGGCTGCCGCATCAAGTGAACAGCGCCGCCAATGTAGGTCGAGGGCGGCTCTCTAGGCGTCTATTGACTCAGGGGCACGGTCCCAACATCAACCCCAGAGCAGTATGGTGGTCGCCGGATACGGTCGCAGCACCTCTGCCTTTCAGCAACCCCGTGGCCCGATGAGACGGCCGATGACTCAGTTTGTTGCCCCCCGCGGCCCGAGGAGACCGCCGACAGCTCTGCCTCAACCCCAGCGGGAGAGAAAGAATAAGCCCAGTGGGGGTGTCTACTGTTCCCACATTGAATTTCTTGTAGCACTTGAAGATTATGATGATCTGTCCTAACCTTGACTGAGTGACACAAACCTGAAATAAGGTGTCTCCATTCGATGCCGGCCTCTTTCCTCGCCATCTCCATCACTGACTAATTCTGTTCAGATGATGACAAGGTTCTTGAGTAATAAAAAATATTATTCTCCAATCCGTAATCCACTTGCTGATAGAGAAATGCAGCTCCAAGGGTTTTGTCAGAGGCATCTGTGTCTACTACAAATTTTGTCAAAGGATCTTTCTGACTTACTAAAGGGGCTGTAGTGAAAACCTTTTTAGAGCTTGAAAAGCTGCTTCAGCTCGTACTTCCAGGAAAAATCCAGAGTTTCATTTTCCTTCTTTATTAACCGACAAATGTTAAATACACAGAGAATTTATGGCAAACCCTAAAAAACTTTGGGTTTCTTTAAATGAAGAAGGAGATGGTCAATTTAATACAGCTGGTATGTTACTTGGATCCACCGACAGACCACTGATAAACAGTATAAACCCAAGGTGTTATATCCTACAAAAACTTGGATTATAATTCCGTAATCGATGTAGGACTTCACAGACATAGTTACGATGTTTATCAACTGAAAAAAATCAAAAATGTTGTCCAGATAAACTATTACATTTTGATTCAGGTGATCAGAAAAAAATATTTTCCATAACGCATTGGAAAATATCGGGAGCATTGTTTAAACCAAAGGGCCTCACTCAGTACTCAAAGTGCCCAAACTGATTTGCAAAAGCTGTTTTCCATGTGTCTCTTTTATCTTTAACAAATGGTAGGCTTCTCAAAGTTTGAATTTTTATAGTTATGATCTCCTCATACAGGTTCCAAGGTATCCTTAATTAATAGCAGAGGGCAATGATTCTTTATTGTGATCTTATTCAAACCTTTATATTTAAAAGCAGGGCTTAACTCATTTGATTTCTTGGGTACAAAGAAAAGAGGAGCCCCTGCAAGAGATGTCAATAGAACAATTTGGCTATTCTCCATATTTTCATCAAGATACTGTTGTAGCATCTTCTTTTCTGACGCTGAGAGTAGATACATTCTACCGTAAGGCATCTCAGATCCTGGCTCCAGATTTATAGCACAGCCACAACTTCGATACTGAGGCAGCATCTTAGGGCCAGATTCCAATCTCGCTAGTAAAGCCCTCCGTACGACTCGGATCCGTGGGGCTTTACGAGCGATTTGTGCAACTGTAGTCCGAACGAGCAAGAATTATACATTCTTACGCTTACGGACTTGGTTCGCTCTCACTGCCATTGAACTCTATGGGAGCCTGTATACTGGACGCGTACACAGGCTCCTATAGCAACAAGCATTTGCAATGCAATAGGTCTCGCATTAGGATATTTTGAGCTATTGGTATTGTAAATGACAAATATTTTATTTATGTGATAGTTTTGAAAACAGCAAAATTAATAGCTTAGTTCTACGAGACCATTGTCAAAAGTGTCTGTGCTTTGGGGAGGGGCTTACACACGTGCATCCAGTTTTAGCTCTTCTTATAGAAAAGATTGGAGATTTGTGCTTAGAGATTTCCTTACACAAGCACAATTATGGCCTTTCACAGCAACCAAGCCAGGCTACCTTAATTTTAGTTTAAAGTTGTCACTCTTATTTACGAATGTACTTACCCTCTATCTTGCTGTGGTATCTGGTTGTCTTTACGGCTTGTGTTTCTGTTCGTTTACGCCATGAATTGCTAATTTATTTACACCAATGAGAGAGCGTGAGTATTACTGTGTATTTCTGTTGTTCAGAATGACACCGCACTCAACTGCGATAGTGGGATAGATTTTACATGAGCCAGCTTTCTAAAGATTTAAATGCAGAGGACTTTCTGAAGGGTCAAGGGGTCGTACATTGTTGATGCTTCCACCCAGCACTTTCCAACGTTGAATATCCTCGGGAGGAAGTCACTGGAAGCATAAAGGTAGAGGACTGGATAGAATGTAAGAGTATCTGCTTTGTCCTTCCTTCTGCCTTCATGCCCAAATATGGGCTAGTAAAATAAGTAAAAAATTACGTCAGCTAAACACGCAATGCTACATTTTTTAGGGAAGAAGCTTAAATTACCCTTGTGTGGATGTGGTGTAAGGGCCGAGCTGCTGACACTGGCGCTGGGGAACCAAGAATTGCAGTACTGAGATACTCACCTCTGTATCTGCTTTTCATGAAGGTAGGGGAGAATAACGCCGCGTGTTTGTTGTTACACGCAGACACCCGGCTGTGAGAGTCGGAGGGGGGCGTGGGGCAGGCAGGCAGCAGCTGACTTGACACTGGTTCGTGATGGGGGTCGGTTGTTTGCCTCCCCTTTCAATGTGGCTCCCATGCGGCAGGGGTGGACGTGCTGCTCGAGCCTGGAGTGACGGGGGTGTGACTGGTGCCGGGGGGGGGCCCCGCAGGGGCTTTTTAATAGAAACAATGCCGCCTCTGGCAGGCCTACAGTAAGAGGGGGTTTAGTTCTACGAGACCATTGTCAAAAGTGTCTGTGCTTTGGGGAGGGGCTTAGACACATGCATCCAGTTTTATCTCTTCTTATAGAAAAGATTGGAGATTTGTGCTTAGAGATTTCCTTACACAAGCACAATTATGGCCTTTCACAGCAACCAAGCCAGGCTACCTTAATTTTAGTTTAAAGTTGTCACTCTTACTTACGAATGTACTTACCCTCTATCTTGCTGTGGTATCTGGTTGTCTTTACGGCTTGTGTTTCTGTTCGTTTACGCCATGAATTGCTAATTTATTTACACTAATGAGAGAGCGTGAGTATTACTGTGTATTTCTGTTGTTCAGAATGACACCGCACTCAACTGCGATAGTGGGATAGATTTTACATGAGCCAGCTTTCTAAAGATTTAAATGCAGAGGACTTTCTGAATGGTCAAGGGGTCGTACATTGTTGATGCTTCCACCCAGCACTTTCCAAAGTTGAATATCCTCGTGAGGAAGTCACTGGAAGCATAAACGTAGAGGACTGGATAGAATGAAGTAAAAAATCACGTCAGCTAAACACGCAATCCTTTAGCAAAAAAGAAAAACAAGCTGTTTGCTGCGAAAGTGAAACGAGACGCATGGGGAGCAGCAGCCTTTGATATGCCGGCGGGCCATGCAGTGAATAATTAGGGGAGGAGAGATGCTGGCCTGAGGCAGAGCGCACCATATGGAGAGGGAGGGGGGTGGGCCGAGTGCAGGAGAAATGCTGCTGGCAGGGGGAAGGCTCGGGCAAGCTCGTGCATGAGGAGCTTGTCACGTGATTCTATTCTCGTGAACTGTTTGAAATATTATATTATATTATATTATAGAGACTTTTGTAGCGCGCTCTGTTACTAAAAAATAGTATCCTGGCGCGAGGTGGGTGAGAAGCAGAGCAGAGTGAAATCAGTGAAAAGAAAGGGAAGAGACCCTATACAGTGATGATAAAGAAATGGGTCTTCAGTCCCTTTTTAAACACAGTAATGGAAGGGGCTGTTCTAAGATGGAGAGGAAGGATGTTCCAGGCCCTCGCCGCTCTGACAGAGATGGATTGGCCACCAAGCCTGCTATATTTAAATTTTGGTACAGTCATTTGGTAGAGATTAGATGATCTGAGAGGACGATTGGGAACATATAAGGAAATCTTTTCCTCAAATAGACTGGGCCGGTTTGATGGACAGCTCGATAAGCAAGGACAAGGATTTTAAAAGAAATCCTATGGGCAACTGGGAGCCAGTGAAGAGTGCGGAGGGGTTGACGAACACTTTAACTTTTTGGAATGTTGAACAGGAGCCGTACAGCGGCATTTTGGATGACTTGGAGACGGTGAATCATGTAGGCTGGAAGGCCACAGAAGAGGCTATTCGCGTAATCCAATCTGGATAGTATAAGGGCGCGAATGACAGTCTCCTTGGCCTCTCTCGGAAGGAGCGGGAAGAACCTGCGTAATGTTTTAAGTGTGGAAAAGCAGATCCCCTGAGTTTTTTTAAGTGATCCTCGAATCTGAGGTTATTGTTAAACCAGACTCCAAGGTTTTTTGCAGGGCCTCCGATGGACTTGGGGCATGGTAGATCGGCAGGCCAAAGAGAGTCGCCAAAGTTGTCTGGGAAGGAGCCATATAGCAGGATTTCGGATTTGCTTTCGTTACATTTTAGTTGGGCGAGGGCAAGCCAACGAAAGACAGATGATAGGCAAGATTGGGCTCCAGACGTATCCAGGTTGTTTTTAGGCCATGTGAACAGAAGTTGAGTGTCGTCAGCGTAGGCCATTATTTTTGCTCCTAGCTGTTCGGCGAGATGGATGAGCGGGGTCAGATATATATTAAAAAGCAGGGGGCTAAGGGTAGAGCCCTGAGGGACACCCGTTGCAAGCTTCTTGGGGGAGGAGGCAAAGGGCGGCACCCAGACTTGCTGATATCTATTGTCTAGAAAAGACGTCAGCCAGTCAAGGGCGGAGCCAGTAATGCCTATGGCCGCTAATCTGGTCAGAAGGAGGGAGTGAGGGACAGTATCGAAGGCGGCAGAGAGGTCTAATAAAATCAGAGCCGCTCTGCCACCTCCGTCCAGGCACTCCCGGATGGCCTCAGATATTTCCACCAGCGCCGTCTCCGTACTAAAGGCTGCTCTGAAGCCTGATTGCGCTGGATGGAGTGCCTGGGAATTTTCTACGAATTTGTCCAGCTGTGTGAAAGCGACCTTTTCACATATTTTAGCTAGAGCCGGCAGCAGTGATATGGGCCGGAAGTTACAAATCCGCCTGTTAGGAATTTTCTGGTTTAGCAGTAATAGGTTCGAGTAAACTCGACCTAAAAAGGGGTGGGTGGGGAAAAGCGTATACACTGTGACGGGCATCCCATGGTGCCCACCACACTGTACATGCATGGGAAGAGGGGACCCATGGGAATCCCCACGGATCCGAATCGGAGGGCTCCAGGTGATCGGGGGCCTGCTACGGGCCCCAAGAGAACAATTCTGGCAGCTTTTTCAAACCGGAGATACCGAATCGTGAAGGCTATCCGAATCATGCATCGTACTTGCTCGCTCCGAAGCGTCGTACCGACTGGATGGGGTTGAGAGACGATTCGCTCAAAGCGGACGTGAACTTCACATCGTACTTGGTCGTTCAGACCACTGTACAAATCGGTTGGGAAAAGGGCTACGAATCGGATCTGTTAAAGTCAAATCCGATTCGTAGGTCTTCCGAGGAAGATCGGAATTGACCATCTAGTCTTGTTTTTTTCAAACACATCTCTGAAGTCCTGATATTGTTCAGGAATGAGGGACAATTCAGAAATTAGAGTTTCGGCCACTTCAGGAGAGACCAGGACTTCCTGAACTTTGGTTTGCTTTAACGGAGACAACTTTGAGCACACAGCTCATAGCAAAGGTATAAAACTCTAGTAGATTAGTTAAGACACGGGTTATGAAGTGCTAGCAAAGAAACTCTAAAAATCACAGGATGATTGGTTACTAAATCAAATTCCATGCTTTTATGATAATTACACAGGGACACATGAAGGGGTTCAGTGCACTGAGTAGCTGGTCCCGAAACTAATGAAGTACCTTCTACACTTTGTACAATATCCACCTAAGCCTTTGCTTGAATCAAAAGATTTATCTTTAAGGCCAATTCTTGTTTATAAATATATCTGTAGCCCCGAAATCCCGATGAGACTCAGACTGATATACAGGATGAACTAGATCCGATGGAGCTGGGTAACAAAAATGGAGGACATCCGAAGCCTCACTTAAGCGTTCAGAGGACCAAACTAGAGGAAAGGTTACATCACCCAATTCTTCCTTCCTCTTAAAGGATGGGTTTCTAAGTTTCCGGGTGTTTTTGTTTGTCGAATGGGTCACTGACAAAGCAAATGACCATTCTCTCCATAGTATAGACAAAGCCCCTTCACCTTCATCTTCTCCTCTCTTCTTCTGACAGCGGCTCTCTTGTAGTTTCTATTTGCGTAGGTTCCTCTAAAGATGAACTGGGAATGGGACTCTTGACTTTACGAGGTTCAAGCACCTTAGAAGTTTAATTCAAAGACTGTGACTGAAGCCCTTTTCTTTCTTTCTTCCTTTCATTCAAACAATGTTTGATATGCAAAGCCAACTTGATTGCTTCATTTAAAAATGTGAGACCCTTGTGGAATAGAGTCATAGCATTTTCTCCACCTAAGTCGTTTACGCAGCCAATTATTTAAAACGTGTCACGTAGGACACTACATCATGAGAGCCCTGTTAGATTTCACACACAGCATTCTCAAAATCCACCCTCTCAAACATTAGGGTGAAGGCCAATTGAAACGCTAATTAATCATTTAGACTAGGGTCAGCAGCCATGACATAAGGTGTCGCCCACACCACAGCGTCTTTGGATATTCCATCCTTATACAGTCCTGGGAGAATTGAGTCAGTTGGAAGGTAAAATAGATGTTAAAGAATCTAAAAACTCCTTGAGTTTAATGAGGTTTCCATCAAAACCTTGGTGCCTCAGCAGGAACTTGCAGTAACTCAGAAGGCCGCCTGGCTGACAAGGCTTGATGCAAGATCGTATTTTAATTTTGAAGGGAATCCAATTTACCTGTTTTATCATTTATAAATGATATAATGACAGGTCCTCAGGTACAGTGCATGATTCCTAATTGTTTCACTTAAGCATTTACCTGCAAAGGAGTAAAAAGGAGGTCCTCAGTGGGTGGCTATGAGAAAGACAGTAAGTTGAAGTTGTTTCAAATAACTGGATGCATATACCCCAAGTAAATATGTTGTATATGTAATGACCTGGGCCAATCTATGGTTGTTGACGACCTGGGCTGAAGACAACTGTATTCTAGCAAACACTTATCTGGCTTTCGTCGAGGACTGGGTACTATTGAACAGTGTCTGAATCTGTAGCTGTTAGTTAATACTACAGTATGACAAAGAAAGGCTGTTTACAGGTAGCCTTCATGGATTTAACCTGTGCATTTGATTGTGTTAACCGGTCTAAGTTGTAGGATATTATGTTCTGCTGGGCATAGAAGTACCAATGGTAAGTTATTTGAGACGACTTTGCTCTGACATCAAAGTGAATTTCAAATTTGGGCCAAATGAGGAATGCTCTCTATGTTAAATTGGGTTGTTGGTTGACTGGGGTGTGACCCATGGTCAAGCAGTAACCACAATCCTTGTCAGGGTAAGGCACAAGCAGACCCCATATTAACCTGGCAGAGAGCTGTCCGTGTTAACTTAGAACAATGTGTAACACTTCAAACAGTAACGCAGTGAAAAAACACCACAAAAGGATCTTACATCAATTTAGAAAAATAGAACAAAATGTAATAAATAAAAAATGGTAAAAATCCCATCAGTAGAAGTGGGCTTCTGAATTTTTAAAGATTTCAGGGAAAAATATCACTAAAAAGCACAAAGTGGCAACCAAAGATATCTGGTTGTGCTTGACCAGTTCGAAGTCAAACTTTCAAGCCAACTGCGATAGAGCACAGGTTGGCTTCAGTCACTAGGTTAGGACCGAGAAGTTTACCTTCTCAAGTCCATGGCAAGAGTCCCATTTGCTCCCTTTCATTGTCGAGGAGGCCATAAGAAACAGGGAGAGCATCACAGGACGCTCCCGATATAGAAAATGGCTTTGCTGGAGCTTCGCGTTGGTGGTCCCCCACGAGTGGTTGAGAGTTTAGTGCGCAGAGGTGGGTCCTGGAGCTTTACCTTGAATCACAGTGTGAGCAGCGGGGTCTCGGTGCAAAGAGCCCAAAAGCTTGAATACAGTTTGCAGAGCCACACCAAAGGTCCAAGACATGAGGAGCACCACTTGGGGGTCAGGCATTCACTGGAGCTGAGTCCAGGGGCTGGTACGGGGTGATGGGGAAGAGTGAAGTTGCAGGACCACTTCTATTCTCATCAAGGCAAGAGGGCAGCAGACAGCAGGTCAGCACAGCAGGGCAGCAGTTTCTTTAGAGCAGCAGTTCAGCACATTGACAGTCTTTTCAAAAGCAGAGCAGTCCTCCATCCTGGCAGAGAATCCTCAGGTCCAGGAGTGTGCTAAACAGTTGGTATCTGAGGTCAAATATTTATACCCTGTTTTGCCTTTGGAGGGGGGAAGAAGATTCTAGAGGCATGCCTTTGAAGTGCACCCTGCCTTCTTGGCCCAGACTAACTACCGGGGTATGCAGCCCTTTGTGTGGAGGCAGGACACAACCTATACACGTGTAAGTGTAAGTAGGCTGGGTGCAGCTCGCCCCTCCCATTCTGCCAGTAATGACCCATCCAATCACCCCTAAGATTCCCATTTTGTGTCGCTGAGGAATACACAAAGCCCAACTGTCCACTACACCCAGTCACGTGACCCAGAGACATGTTGCAGGCACCGAATGTCTAAGTTAAGAAAATGCCACCTTTCTAAAAGTGGCATTTTCGAAATTGTAACTTAAAATCCAACCTCACCATGTTAGAATTTTTCATTCCAATTCCTGAGACACCAAACATTAACTGGGTACCTGTTCTCATTTGAAAATGAAACTTATAAAATGTAATAAGGTAACTTCAATGTTAGCTTGTGGAAGAGATAGACCTTGCAGTAGTAAAAACTCATTTAAGAGTTTTTCATTGCCAAGACATGTGAAACTTAAAAGTACATGTCCTGCTTTTTAAATACATTGCACCCTGCCCGTGTGCTGTTTAGGGCTTACCTTAGGGGTGATGTATATGTATTAAAAAGGAAGGTTTGGGCCTGGCAAAAGGTATATTTTGCTTGGTCAAAATGGCAGTTTAAACTGCGCACTGAAGCTGCTGTGGCAAGGCTGTGAAATATGCTACTTGAGTAGGTGGCACAATCAGTGCTACAGACCCATCAGTAGAATTTAAGTGAAAGGCCCTGGGCACAAGTAGTGCCATTTTACTAGGGACTTACAGGTAAATTATATATGCCAATTGGGGTACAAACCAATTTAAAAATTTTTAAGAGAGTACAAGTACTCTAGCAAGTCAGTAAATATAGGAGTTCTGAAGGCAAAAAGTTAGGGGAAAACCATGCCAAGCATGTCAAGTCTAATAGTCTGATTATTTTAGCATTGAGAGAGGAGCTTGACTGGGATGTGTACTTGTACCTTTTCTGTGCACAATCTATATTAATGGTTTCCAAAAGTGTCTGGTGGCCAGCAAATGTGATATGCCATAGTTTGGTTCACAGCCCATTCCGGTACAATTAAAAGCTGATGATGATTTTGTTATGGCAAAAATTGCAATTCGAGCAACGTGTTACCAAATCATGATTTCTGTTTAATGATTTGGTATCTGGAAGGGGCATGTGTAGGGCGTGCCTTTCAAATACCAAAATACAGTAGTATGTATAAATGTTTTGCAACCGAATTACGGTCACAAAACATTCATTTTTTACCAACACCTCAAGGGGGGTGGTGGTAACCATTGGCAAATGGGAAAGGGTCCCAACAGGACCCCTTCCCCTTTGTGGATGTTGGAACAAATATTTTTCAAGGGAAGGCAGTGGTTCAACAACCCACTGCCTTCTCCGAAAAAATTTAACTTAAACATTTCACGTTATTGTTTGAAATGCATTCCTTTAAGAACGCCAGCAGTCCATCATCCCTGAGATGGCTGTATTTCCCAATGGGTCGTAAACTGCAACCCCACGTCATTAATTTTCATGAGGTATGTCTATTTATGACCCCATTAGGAATAGTTAAATGAAATCTAAAAACACAAATTTGTACATATGACCCTTAGAGCTTTGGTCACTTATTCAGAGTACTACATAACATTTCGCCCCCTTATGCTGTGGCTTTTTACATGGTTCAAAGGCCAATAATAAATAAGTATGGGCGAATTTTGCGAATCTCGCGTTCGCGAATTTTGCGGATTTGGGAACTCGCAATCCGCAAAATCCGCGAATTCTAGCGAATTTGCGGATTTTTTTTTTGTGTTCGCAAGGATTTCTGCCAGTTTGCGAGGGTTTCGTACCAGTTCGCAATTGCGAACTTACATTTCGGCACGCAACGGTCACGATTATGTTGTTTCTACGTCTGGTTCATCATCACAGGTTCCCAGCACCCTCTGTTTCACCACTGCAACCCTCTGTTACATCAATGCCACCCTCTGGTTCATCATCACTGTAGATTATGGGGGGGGGGAAGCAAGTACACCAGCCCTGCTTCAACTGACATGAATTAATTTGGGGTTAGTTTATTAATGTGTCACTGTTTTAAAATTCCAGTCTGGCACCTGCTTCCTTATCTGTAATTTGCTTTCTGTTGCAGTGCATTTTTTTTCCCCAGGACCTTTGTGGCCTACTTGTAGCTATTCTATGAGCCTGCTGTGAAGGTCAGAGAAAGGGTCATACAATTTTTGCAACTAGCAACTGAATTCTGGAGGGGCCCCAGTCAGGAAGCACTACAGGGAATTGTTACTAATGATGAGTTTGAACTCTTGCCCCTGCCGAGTGCTTTCAGTTTTGAAAAACTCGTTTTTCTGCAATTTCGCGGGATTCGCGGGGCGCGAACACGTGCGAGATCGGATTCGGAAGCCGCAAATTCGTGCGAATATGCAATGTGTTTTTTTGCGGCGTGTTAGTTGGCAAGGTTTTGTGCGTTTTTGCGAGCCGCTCGTAGCGCAAGGCGCGAAGTTACCCTCGCGGTCGTTCAAGGGCGCGGCCATCTTGTTTGCCTGACGTATTTCCATTTCCGGGCGCGAAGTGTAATCTCGCAAAGTCTGCGGCTTGCCAGTACAGTTTCGCGAGTGTTCGCAAGGAAAATCTCGTGCGAACTTACCCGCGCTGTCGTGAACGGGCGCGGCCATCTTGTTTCTCATTCATTGCTATGGTTCTGGGCATGGTCTTTGTATCCTCTGTCAATCTCTGCCATCCTTTGCTTGTTTGAAGTTTTTTTAAATCTATTTTACTTATTATCTATCCCTCTATTTTTCTAGCCCTATATTTTTGTGTTTACTGCTACTTTTGGTTAATTTTAAACTACTTTTTAAAACTCTTTTCTTTTCTTCTCTTCCCTATTCTATTTTCTTTATTCCTTTCCGCCCAGACCATGGTAAAGGGACCCGGGAAGCATCCCGAGAAGGGGAAGGGTCCCGCACCCCGTGTCCGGCTCCCGTGCGGGCGTTTGAGGGGGAGGAGGTCGTACCCAGGGAGATCTTTACCCCGGAGGAGGTGGGCCAACTCATTTTTTATGTTCAGCGCCGCCTCCCCAGGACCATCATGGGAGGCGGCAAGATCAGTGCCGGGTACGGGGTCCGGGAGCGCCGGAAGTGGTGGGAGAAGGTGTGCCAGGCCATTTACCACCACTCTCGGGTCTGGCGCACCTACAACCAGGCCACCCACCGCTGGACGGATGTCCTGACCCGTGAGCGAGATCTGCTCGACCTCCTTGGCCTTGAAATCCCCGGGCTTGGTGAGTAGTAGTAGCTATTTCTTTACTACTATGTTTTCTCCTGCTGTGTTATTATATTGCAAATTTTTGTTTTTTACCAAGAGCAATAATGCTGCTCATTACATTGTAGGTAAATTATATTTCAAAATCTTCTGTGCATTTCAGGTACACTGCTCTCCTTCTTCTCAGTAGTGTTGCTACTATGCTTATTTGTTTTAGATATTGTGTTCATTTCAATGGCCTGTGAAATTATGTATGAGTGTAGTTTAAAGAACTGCGTAATGCTACACACTAAGGTTCTGATTTTTAATTACCGGCGCATCCCTGCAAAGTAGCAGGGATGAGCCAGTAATTGTGCGTCACGCCACCATCACCCATGGTGCGCCGTATTTACAATGCGGCGCACCATGGGCCCAAAACGTCACCAAAGCGTTACGCATCTGTGCCGTAAAGGCGGCGCATTGCTGGAGTTGCGTCGCAACGATGATGCAGCTCCATCAATGCTCTGGGGTGCCCTATCTCCCCAATGCTGCGTCAAGCCATACGTCTGTTTCAAGCAGGTGCAGGGTTTGAGTCACGCATCATTGTCCTCAAAGTGACTGATTGAAATCTTGTAGATTTCCCTCAGCCACTTTTAGGATGCGTTCCTGCGCAGGAACGCCCTCCCTTGCGCCGGAACGCCCCCTATTGGCGCAGGGCTTTACAACGTGAAGCATCTCCCATATGCGTCACGTTGATAATATACGACGCACCATTGCGCCTCTTTTGTGCTGTCGCTGCGTCACAAAAGTCACGCAACAATGGAGCAAAAGAGCCGCAAGGGGCTTCTAAATCAGCCCCTACAGACTCAAGTCCAGTCCTTCCTTTGTACACATGGCGATAAGAAGAAATAGTGGTGGTGGATTAATAGTTTGAGTATTTTAATGACTGGTTAATGTAGTAGGAAACTTTAGTGTTGTCGCTGATCTTCAATCACAATGGACTTTGGCTGTCACTTTGCGTGCTGTGGACTGCTGCCTGCCAATCCTAGGCAAACCTTTTTAGTACTTTGTTTAGTGAGTTACATAGGGTAGTTTCCAATTCGACGGTCCGCAAATCAAGCAATACTAAAGTAATAACGTAGTCGACCACATGAGATTGGTCAATAATATATCCCGTGGAGTCGTTGTCTATTTGCTATTTCGCAAAAATATTTTGTTAGTTCTTTTGAAATGTTTGATTTGGTTGAGAAATATCATCCATGTTTTCTGTTTTTCTTTCTTTCATGTTGTACATCAGCTTCCCCCAGGGGCAAGAGGAGGACACAGGAGGAGGAGGAGGAGGGTGCTGTTGACGATGCAGGCCAGGACCGGGCAGGCGAGGGCTCCTTTGCTGGCCCCAGTAAGTTATAATTTTAATATAGAGTACTTATTTTTTCCTAGCGTTCCTCATTCAATTTTTTCTAAATCGTCTTTGATCTTCTTGTAGACAGGATCTAAATTCTTATCCTGCCTCGACTATGACTCCGTGTGGTATTACTAGATTATTCTTATTAGTCTGTCTGTGTAGCTAACTAAGATTGCACATTTGGCATTTCCATTGGACTCCCATTCTAGTCAGCAATAGCTCTATGCCCTCAGTGTAGTCCTCTGGGATTGTCCATAATGTCTTTTCAAGTATTCTAAATGTTTATGATTTGACCATTGCCAACAATAAAAAGGTGAATGACCACCAAGAAAGAATAAGATACTACTTTACTTTTGGTTTGGATAGGAGGACAATCCATTCTACTACTGTTGCAGGGACAAATCTGCACAAACAGAACTATGGACACTAAATAATGCATTGCTTAGCTTATCAATTATAATAGGTGCTGTTAGACTTTCCACATACCTCAGTGATAACAGACTTTGTAGTTGAACCCCCAATCTCCTTACTGACTAGATAGTGTGACAGAGTCATTTAGCTCCCAAAGTCACCGATGGCAGAGGCACGGACTCATGCTTGCAAAAATTCCAAAACCTTTAGCTCATCCACTCTAGTCTGGAGGACCAAAAACTACATAGTCTATTTAAGTTTAAAAGCTTTATTAAAAGTAAACACATTTATTAAAATCAAGTTTGTCATAAAAGTGAACGTGTAACTGAAAATGGAAAAGTGCTTAGTGCTGACGATTAATTGGACACATTTCTTGTGGTCGAGCCGAGCTCTCACCTGGTTTGAACTTGATCCTGCTCGTGTTCTTAGAAGTCAAGCTTTCGTCTGTTAGGAGAAAAAGTGGTGCGTGTTAAAAAGTAAAAAGCAAACATTCATCAGTTGTGCCAAAAAGTGCAGCAAGACAACAGCCTTCCCTGGAAAAAGGGACATTTTTACTTTAGAGTACACAGTCATAAATTATTAAATTGTATACTGTTTTTTTCACATTTCTTTCTTCCTCCTAGACCAAATATTATATAGTAGTGAGTGGTGTATTCTAACATTATTAAATGTACTTTGTAGGTGGAACATCTGGAGACGGGGCCAGCGCGGAGGTAGTGGTGGCATTGGACGAGGAGGACAACTCTGGGGAGGAGGCGGTGCAAGTGCCGGACAAGGACATGCCTGTGAGGGTTCACACGGTGGTGGCGGGCAGAGGTAAGCTATACATTCCTTAGTCATTGAGATTGAAGACTGCAGAGTGTGCTTTCTGCACGGGTGTATTATAAATAAACCAGGTAGTAGCCTTCTCTAAATGTACTTCGACTTAGCTGCGAAGTTTTTGGCGAGAAGAATCCCAATCAGATCTGAGGTGAACTTGAAGGATGGGATGAACGAAAAGCGAAAGAAGGGTGTAAGTAAGTGTGGAAGGACGAGAAATGTAATGATGACTGGAAAAGAAGAATGATATGTGTTTGCTTGGTCCCCGAGGTGGCTGGGAAGGAAAGAATATGGTATGGTGCATGGCTGGGTGAATGATGAAGCAGGGATGGGTGGAAGGAGAACAGCCTGGGTGGGTGAGACAGAAACTGTATGTGTGCATATACTTTGAATGGATGGATGCCTGGATCATTCATGGTACTATCTGACTCTTAGATAGCATATGTGTATCTAGAGAGAGTAGACGGTCACTGGATGAACTAAGTGTTACTTTGAAGAGCATGTAACACCGCACCCGCACGTCCGTTCCAGTGTAGGAAAGGCAAGGAAAAGAAGTTGTAACGTTGTCCAAATACTACCATGAATAGTAGCAGTAGTTTGTATTGCAACTGCAAGCACAGCATATATCCGGTTATTACGGTGGACACTCCCTACCTCTCTTAATAACTTTAGTTTAGTAGTAGTACGTCATTCATGTGTGGGGGTATCACTGTTCACTCAATAATAAGCAAAGCACCTAAAGTCATCCCATATGTCATCAAATACATCCCATGTGAAGTGATAGATAATCAGATAATTTAGCTTCTTCATTTTCCTTTTCTAATACTCATTTGCACTGTAGGGTGAAAGCTAAATTAATTAAGCAGTAGCCCTTTTAACAGAGTATTCTCAGTGCCACCCGTAATAGAAAAGTAAGAGCTTCACCACCTGCATGTACTGGACCGGTACAGTAACGCAAGTCTGTCTCACTCACCATGGTGTGCGTCTGTTTTTCTCGGGTGCAAGTTCACTGCGCTGGCATTATGCCGGCTTGCATAAGATAACGTAGCAATTTTCCTAAACAAGAGAGAAGAAGAAGAATAAGAGTGGTGTACTGTCATAGTCGACTGTAATGGAAGTCCATAGTGCTCGTAGAATTTGTTCCTTAAACTCCCACTAATGTTAGAGCAAGGATGAAGAAGTCGGAGGTTACATAGATACTGTCCTCAATAGTTATGTACTGTGCTTTCAATTTGCTACTTGCACTGTGACAACTTTCTGCTCAATCATTTTGTGTTAATCTTAAGGAGCATTGGTTACAGACTATGTCTTTCTTTCTTCATGTAGTTGCTCCTTCCAAATCCAAGACACCATCAAGGAGGAAGGAGCTGGCTCGAATGGCCCGGCAACGGAGGCTAGATGCCACTGTCGCTGAATATCGGCGGCTGGTTGCCCTGGAGGAGGAGGAGACGCAGTCTGGTACAACAACAACGTCCACTGGGACAGCTGCATCCTCCTCCGTGCGGGCTGCCAGCCAGCGCAGTGCTCCAGTGGTACGGAGCCGGGCTACCAAAGCCAAACGCCACCGCCGAGCAGCAAAGAACGCAGCTGCCCCTCACAGGATTTGCAAGGCACACCGGCGCCGCTTATCCCTCAGACTGTCCTACCTGGAGCAGGAGGTCCATAACTATAAGTACTCGGTGGAGGGCCTCCGCTTCGAACTTGCCACCCTCCGCAAGGAGCATGATGCCCTGGCTGCTAAATCCAACAGCACCCTGCCATAGTGTCCCTTGCCCCTTCTTAGAGACTTTTGGGGGGTGGGAATTGGGAGTTGGGTTTTTTGGGGACTTTTGAAGGACAATCGTTGGGGTTAGGGAGGGTCTTGCGGGAGATTATTTTGTTAGGGCTATAAAAATATACTTTTTGAAACTTTATCTGACCATACCTGTTTTTTACTGCTTTTGAGTCTGGTGGGTGGGGGTTTAACAGTAAGTTTGTTTTCCTGAATAGTCCTAGGACTTTAGTAGTACTACCATCAATCCAATCTCTCGTCTCTCCTAATACTCCATTATACTACCTCCAACCAAACGCCTATCTTACCTGTAATTTCTGTTTGCAAGTAGGGCTAGGCCCAGGGCTGGCTCCACGGGAAACAGCGAATAAGGTTGGCAATCCTGGGCGGATAAAATTTCCTCATAGCGGTGGTACTCGTGGTGTGACACAGTGGCAGTTGCATGCCTATGAAAAAAAAGAAAATGAAATCTGGTTTGTCCTCCTGAGCAATACAACGGTACAATAGAGAATATAGCAGGTGACAGAAGTACACTAGAACATGCCACATTGTAGCCTAACAAATGGTAAAGTATAACTAATTCAGTTGAAGTTCTTTGACATTAGCCATGGGTCTGTGTCAAGCAGAGTAAGAATATATCCTCGGATTTCTTCACCAGCCTGTTGCTATCACCTTATCCTCCCCAGCAAGTGTGTGGATTTATTGCTGTAATTTAGTCACACATCAATCAAAACCACACAGCCCGGGGGAAGAGGGTTAGGGTTTGAAAAATGGATGGGTACGGGGGTTTTTGGGAAAGGTTTTGGGAGACAAGAAAAAATAGCAAAGCATGGACAAACAATTGTGAACATAAACAAATCTTTGGGTACAAACCTATCCATCAATCTTTGAAAGTGCATG